>NC_069383.1:161984088-163307213 GCF_027475565.1 Acinonyx jubatus
CCCGGCAAACCAGTGGGTGCACCGCGCCCCTGACCGCAGGGGGCCTGCAGCCGCTGTGGGGAGGCCAGGGGAGGCTCAGTGCTCACAGCCGCCCACCCCAGGCCTGCGGCCCCAGGGAGAGCCCCGAGCACAGCAGACACTTCGCGGATGCCGCCCCCATAGTCTCCACGGGTAGCAAACCACAGGCTCTGGGGGGGAGGGGGGCAGGCAGCTCGTTTCTGGGGACACACATCCCCTCATCACCAACCGAGACTGTCCCTGGAGCCAACAGGGCCAGACGCCCCTCAGCTTCCGCCTGCCCGGCCACGGGTCCAGCCGTGTCCCCGAGGGGTCGTCCAAAGGCACCCCTGCCCCGCGTGCCCCGGACGAGCCGATCCGCAGCCCCTCCCGCAGCCCCGGCCGCCGCGGACGCTCACCAGGACTTGGGCTCCCCGAAGTGCAGGTAGTTGATGCTGTAAAGGTCCATGTCCTCCGTGTGCCAGGCGAAGGTGGTCTTCCACATGCCGAAGTACAGGTAGGGGGTGTTGACGCCCTCGATGATGGTGCCGCACTCGCGCTCCACCATGTCCAGGATGGTCCGCAGGCTCCCGATGTTCCACTGGGCCACGTCCTGCGGGCGACCCGCACACGGTTGAGCGTGCGGTTGGCGGCCAGCCACCCCCGGGCCCCGGCCACCCCCAGACGCCGGCGGCAGCACAGGGAGGCTACGGCGTGGCCCCGCAGAGGGCCCGAGCGCCAGCGGTCGGCCCTAAACCCGCCCCAGGGTCTGCAACCCCCCTGAGACACCGGCCCCAGGCCAGGCAGTCAGGCAGGACTTTCTCCGGATTCCACACTGAGCTGTGTGTTAATCATGGGAGGTGACGGGGCGCCTGAGTGGCTCAGTTGGTTGAGCGTCTGACTTCAGCTCAGGTCATGATCTCACGGTTTGTGGGTTCGAGCCCCACATCGGGCTCTGTGCTGACAGCTCAGAGCCTGGAGTCTGCTTTGGATTCTGTGTCTGCCTCTCTCTATGCCCCTTCCTGCACTCTGTCTGTGTCTCTCTCTCTCTCTCTCTCTCAAAAATACACAAACATTAAAAAAAAAAAAATCATGGGAGGTGAAAGCCGTGCTGAGAATAGACACTTCTCCAAAGAAGACATCCAAATTGTGAACACACACGTGAAAAAATGCTCCATGTCACTCATCAGGGAAATACAATCAAAACCACAATGAGATACCACCTCACACCTGTCAAAATGGCTAAAATCAACAACTCAGGCAACAACAGATGCTGGCGAGGATGCGGAGAGACAGGCTCTCTTTTGCATTGTTGCTGGCAATGCAAGCTGGTGCAGCCACTCTGGAAACCAGTCTGGAGGTTCCTCAAAAAACTAAAAATAGAACTACCCTACGACCCAGCAATCACACTTCTAGGCATTTACCCATGGGATACAGGGGTGCTGTTTCGAAGGGACACATGCTCCCCATGTTTATAAACATCAACAACAGCCAAAAAACAGCCCAAATGTCCATCGATGGATGAACGGACAAAGAAGACGTGGCACACACACACGCACACACACACAGAATGGAATACTACTCAGCAATCAAAAAGAATGAATTCTTGCCATTTGCAACAACGTGGATGCAACCAGAGAGTATTATGCTAAGTAAAATTAGAGAAACACAAGTATCATACGACCTCACTCATATAAGGAATGTAAGATACCAAACAGATAAACCTAAGGCAAGGGAAGCAAAAATAATATTAAAACAGGGAGGGGGACAAAACATAAGAGACTCTTAAATATACAGAACTGAGGGCTGCTGGAGGGGTCGTGGGCAGGGGGATGGGCTAAATGGATGAGGGGCATTAAGGAAGACGCTTGTTGGCATGAGCACTGGGTGTTATACGTAGAGGACGAATCACGGGATTCTACTCCTGAAACCGTTATTGCGCTATATGCTAAGTAACTTGGATGTAAATGTAAAAAATAATAATGGTAATTTTTTTAAATGTGTGTGTGCCCCACAGGGCCCCTGGGATCCCCGTCCTCCGGCCCTCACCACACCCAAGGGTGCGCGCAACTCTGCCCTCAGGCCTGGCCACGTGGCCTCACAAGCTTGCCAATGCTTTGGGGTCCGGGCCCAGTGGATGAGCTCAGGGTCCCAGGGAGAGGGACCCTCCTTGTCCAGGACTCCCTTGCCACAGGACCGACCACTGGATGTGGGAAACCGAGGTCCAAGGAGGGGGAACCAGGACCAGGAGCAAGCTCGGTCCCTGACCTCCCAGGGCGAGGGCCTCTCCCTCAGGTTCCCAGGGGTGAGCTCACTTCAAGCCTGACACACCCTTGGTGCCCAGCTTGGGAGAGCAGACCCACCCACGCTGCACAGTGGGACCCTCTAGCTGGAAGGCCAGCAGGCCACAGGTCAGACAGGCTCCCCAAGGTGGGCAGACCGCTGGGACCCACCCAACAGTCACACCTCTTGGGAACCACAAGTCACGGCCTGTCCTGATGGGTTCGGGGGCGGTGGGGTCCTGGCCCTTCTCAGGAGGGGGCTTTACTCCCACCCACGCCAGCTGGGACCCCAGCCCAGATCTCAGGGGGCACCCCCAGCTGCTGTCATGAGGAGCACGGCTGAGCGGATAAAGTGTGTTCCAGCAAGAAGGGACCTTCACGGTGACGATCTGGGGCGGGGGGCAGACATGGCAGCTGAGGGGCCGCCCAGGGCAGAACCCCAGGGCAGAGCACACCCAGGGGAGAGTCAGGCTTAGGAGCTTGGACATCAACCCCAGTAGATCCTTCCCAGGGTTATCGGAAGTCCCATAAGTGTTAATAAACTGTCCCCTAGAAAAGGGTGGGTCCCACTCAAACCCCCGCGTGCTGAACAGCAGCACCTCTGCAGGGCCTCTGCACCACGTTTCCACCAATGCCTGGTCTACACCCCTGGACGGGCAAGGCCAGCATCAGGTCCGAGGGCTGAGGAGCCAGCAGAGGCCCCTCCGTTGCCCCAGGCACCCCCAGGGTCCTCCCAGCCCGGCACGGGGGCTAGAACATCCCCAGGTTTCCCGGATGATGGAGCACTAGGAATTCAAGAGGAAAACCACGAGAGTAACTGGGGATTAGGAGGCCCCTGGCAGAAGGAAGGAAATGCTCCGTGTGGCCTCCGGAAGACCACTTTGTGACGGGGCTGCTTTGGTCCAGCCGCAGGGACAGGGCGAATGATCAGGGCAGGAGGGGCTGATGATTTCGTAGGAAAGATTCTGCAAATCAGAACGCGCCTGGATTCCTTCTTTCCTCCCCCCGCCCCCGCCCCCCCAAAGACTTGGCATGTGGACGCGCACGGAGCCCGGACACAAAGCCCAGCTGAGCTTGCCGGGGCGTCTTAGCGCCCACGTTTCAAGATCGAGTCCCATGCTTGCGCCTTTCCCTCCACGGTTCAGCAGGACACGGCGTCCGTCACACCCCCGGAGCGTCTCGGGGGCCCCGGTACTCACGTCATCGTACAGGGAGCCGCTGATGTCGGCCCCGTAGATGGGGGAGACGAAGGTGAGGTTCTTCCAGTACTTGCGCTCCAGATCGTCGAAGTCCTGGTGCCGCGGGGTGCAATACCTGTGGGAGGAGCAGCACCCTGAACGTGGCCGTGGGGCCCACCCCCATCCCCGGGGCGTGGAGAACACGGGCGTGGCCCCATGGCCGCCGGGAGGCTGAGTGCATAAGGGATGGGGCTGCCCCGCCTGGGACGCCCCCCGCTCGTCCCGCCCCGTCAACCACCCGGGACAGCAGGGGCTCGGAGGGTCCTCTCGATCCTCAACTCTGCAATTACGAGAGGCCAGGCCAGGAGGCCGGTGCTGTGTGGGGGCCGCAGGAGGAGGCGGCTGCCGCCCTGCCCTCGAGGGCCGCTTGGGCTGGGGAGCAGAGAGACCGCCCTCGGAAACGGAAACGCACAAAGCGCGCAGGGAGCGAGGGAGGGGACGCGGTGCAGGTGTGCGTGCGTGTGCCGTGGACGCCACAAGTGCAGGGCCGGGGCCACGGAGGCCCCTCAAGGTGTGTGGCTCCCCCTCGGAGGCCGGGCGTCGGGGGCCCGTCCCCACAGTGGCCTCAGCCCCAGCCACGTACTTCTCGCTGTTGGCCAGGCGGCGGTACTCCCCGACCGTCATGGCCTTCTTCTGGATGTTATACTGTGTGAAGAGGCCCGACTGGCCCGTCACCACCTGCTGGATGGGGGCCGGGATGACCACGTCGTCGATGTCATCGTACGTCTGCCTCGGCTTCCACTCCTTTGGGGGGATGATCTGCAAGACGGAGAGGGGCGACTCAGCGGCGCCTCGGACGCAAGGCCCTGCCCCGGAGACCAGCGGCGGCCCCCTGGGGGCGTGTCCGGGCCACACGCCTCAGGGCACCGAGAACCTTTTACGCGCTTCATCAGACGCCCAGGTGGTCTGTGCGGGGCCGCGGGCACCACTGCCCCGGCCTCCCGACACTGCCCCTCAGGCCCCCTGCAGCTCAGGACCAGCCGGGCCAGGACCCTGGAAGACACAAGGAGACTGGAGAGAGGCGACAAGGCCCACGTGCAAAGACACAGAAGAGTGAGTGAGGCGCCGAAGGCAGGAGGGTGACGATGACACAAATCCGGGGGGACGAGACCTGGGAGGGCCGCCTCAGGAAAAGCACGCGCACTGCAGCTCTGGGCCAAGCCCTCGCCGCCCCTCTCCAGGAGGGACACGAGGGCTGCGGGAAGTGTCGCCCCAGGCGGAAGGGGGCCCAGGTCTGTGCTGAGCTTGCTTCTGGCCCTCCTCCTCCCCCTCCTGGGCCGGGCGAGGCCTCCGGGCCGGGCAGGGGCCTCCTGGGTGCCAGGCGCACTTCTGTGAAGGCCCTTGTCCTGGGCAGGTGTTTGTAAACGACAAATCTCCTTCCCAGGCACCCAGCGGGCCACCCAACAGCTCTGGGAAAAGAACTGAACCAACCTGCCTTCAGTGCGCCAGCCAAGACCTCTGGGGAGGCCCGAGCCTCACCCAGCTGAGGGCCAGGGAGGACCATCGCCACACCGATGCTGAGTTTGCAGACGGCTTCCAGGACGGCTGCAGTTCGTTCACCATCCCCAAGGACTCCCCTATACACATCGGTGTTAGAAAACGTTTTGCTTGGCAACGAAAACACTTACTCTGCAGTCACCTATTAACAGCAGAAAGGCCCACCTCCACCGCCCACACTGCTGGAGTTACTGACAGACCAAGAGTAAATAACAACAGCCATTAGAAGAAGGCAATGGGTCCCGCCCAGGGGGATCCTGCCCCCAAGTGACATTGGGCGATTTCTGGGGACACCCATGGCCGTCACGACCTCCTGGCGTGGATGCGGGGTGCTGCTTAGGCCCCGGAAGTGCCCAGGACGCCCCCAGAGGGAATGACCCACCTCGAGGTCAGCAGTGCCCAAGCTGGGAACCCTGATTTTCATTAAATAGGGACACGGCTGCTCAATCGAGGCCTTTTCTGGGGACGTCCCCCCTCCTACTCTGTGCCCAGAGTTGCAGTAAGTGCCCTGGGTGCCCATGTCTGGTGTGAGGCCTCATGACAACGGGGTGTGGGGCTCAGCCTGCCAGTCCGTGGTCTTCTTAGATTTCAAGTGAAAAATCAGACGCGTCAGGTGATAACGAGTAGCTAACACGCTGGAGGCTGGAAATGCCACAAATACAAACGAAAGGGCCTGTGGTTCGGGCACCCGAGACGCTCTCCCGGAGAACGGGTCCTGGGACGAAGGGCTGTGAACCTGAGTGGCTCTTGAACCATGGAGGTTGCGCCCCCTCTTATAAAGAAGCCTGGACTTACTTCCTCCTGAGGGAAAAGGGCCCTGGATCTGGTCCAAAATGTGTTCACCGAGGGGAACTGGGGAGTCTACCCATTCAGTTCCTTTGGAGGAAGCCGGTCCGTCAATTAAGGCTCTAAAATGAACCAAACGCGGGGCGCCTGGGTGGCTCAGTCGGTTAGGGGTCCAACTTTGGCTCAGGTCATGATCTCAAGGTCCGTGGGTTCGGGCCCCGCGTCGGGCTCTGTGCTGACAGCTTGGAGCCTGGAGCCTGCTTCCGATTCTGCGTCTCCTGCTCTCTCTCTGCCCCCCACCCCCACTTGTGCTCGGTCTCTCTCTACCAAAAATAAATAAATGTAAAAAAAAAATTAAAATGAACCAAATGCATCACTCCCAAATTTTCGACTGCCGTGGAAAACATCAGGAAACCAGAGAGGGATGCTTCGGGCCCTCATGAGCTACACTGGCCTGGCCACACGCTAAGAAGGTTCTGGAAAAGGCATGTGATGGAGCGGGCCTAACGTGCTGTGGCCTGACACCCTCAAATCTCTGTGAGACCAGGATCTGAAAGGAGGCTCCCGGCTGCACAACCGCTCACGGATATCATCTGCTAAAACAGGAGCACCGTGACTCCTCCCCTCGGTGCCTGGCGGGCCAGTGGACGGACCCCTCCTCGAAGCTCCTGAGGCCGAGCTGCAGCCGAGGCCGAGAGGGACAGAAAGGCCACACTCCCCAGGTGAACAAGGCAGTGCCAGGGTGGCTCAGGGTGTCTGGGCAGCTGGGGCAGAAGGCGCGCAGCGGCGGGAGCCCCCATAAGAGGAAACGAAATGAGGGGCCAGCCTCTGTCCCGACCCCTCGTGTTCCCAGAGCCATTTTGCAGGCTGCGGGCCTGGGTGGAGGAGCCACCGGACCGTAGGGACAGTCCCCAGGGGTGTGCCCGAGGGCGGAAGCCCCTGCCCCGTCCCACAGGACCCGACACTATGACCCGTCCTCATGCCCCGCCCTGGTCCCCCCGCCCCACGCTCCCCAAGGAGCCCGGGGAGGCCCAGCGCTGGCCTGAGAGGGCAGGGGCCCAGCTGGGCACTGGCCCCAGAGCACAGAGCAGCCAGGGAACGTGACAGGGGCACCCCGACAGTCCCAGAGCCTCTTCTGGTCCTGGGCCCGGGCTCCAGCTGTATCTACTGAATGTACACCCCCAGCCCCTTCCCCCGGGCCCTACAGAGCCTTGCGGGAGAGACAGCTACAGCTCTGATGAAACAGAAACGTCCCAGCACCCCACACGGACAACAAAGAAGGACGGACAACAGAGAAGGGCGGTCAAGGCCGATGCGACCAGGGTGAGGGGACACGGGCATCAGCAGAACGCTCTCAGGCCAGGAGGACACCAGGTCCCTTCTCCAAAGAGGCCAGCAGCCAACTGGGGTGCCCGGGGGGCTCAGTCGGCTAAGCACCCGACTCTTGATTTCAGCTCACGTCATGATCTCACGGGTCGTGAGTTCGAGCCCCACGTCGGGCTCTGTGCTGACCGTGTGAGCCTGCTTGGGATTCTCTCTTTCTCTCTCTGACCCTCCCTGGACCACACTCTATCTCAAAAATAAAATAAACGGACAGTAAAAAACAACAACAACAACAAAAAGCCAGCAGCCCTGAGAGCCTAGGTAGGGCCCCCCTGTGAAAGAAGAAGGGGTTGCCCAAGGATGCCTCCCTGTCCCCGCCTGTCCCCACGGAGTGGCAGGGAGGCCCCTGAGGGGCTCGAGGCCCCGGCACGCGGTCCCTGGCAGGCAGCAGGGGCGCGTGTGCACGTGTGGAGGGCGCGACTGCCGCCGTCTCTCAGGACGTGCCCGGGTCCGCCCCACGCTGCCCTCACCTCCCCGCACACGTAGGTGACCACCCGTCAGAGAAAGCAGCAAACAAACTCCCTGAAAGGAGCATGGAACACAGAAGGCAGAGGGAAAACGGACTCGAGAAACACCTGCCTCGCGAAACATCCAGTCCCAACAGTTTCCTTCCGTCTAAATCAGCAAAAACGGACTCCACCGGTACGTGAGCTTACCACAGGGTCCCGGGGTACCAGGGCACAAAGGGGAAGCTCAGGGGCCGAGGAGTCAAGAGCGAAGGAAGGCAGAGGCGCAGACACGGTCCACACAGCGGACACAGAGCCCGCAGCCGCCACGGCACCAGGCACAGAAAGCTCAGGAAGTATCCAGGCCAGGGGGCCAGCCAGGAAAGCAGAGCCCGAGACAGCGAGGCAGAAGGAACAAGCAGGGATGACAGCCGCGGAGGCCTGACGGGGCTCCGGGCAGAGCTGTGCCGGACGGCACCTCGCCACGCCTCCCGGCACGAGGGACACCTTGAACCAGAAGGGCTGCCGTCCCAGGAAAGCACATGCAGGCCAAGGACAGGGGCAAGGCAGAGGAGGCCCACGCCCACCGCCCGGGGCCCCCGCGACAGGGCGCCTCGATGGGGCAGAGCAGGCAAGAAACCGTCCCCTGACGGCGGCCCGCTGGGCAGAAGGCCCCCGGACCTGCAAGAAGCCAGGACCCAGGGTTTCCGGAGAAGCAAAGCTAACGGGACAGCAGGGGCTCGGTCCCCAACCCGGAGGAAACGCCGTGTCCATACTGTCTCGCGTGCGATGAACAAAATCAAGAAGGAGGGCGGGAAGGAGACGCGGCAAGCCCGCTGCCCTCCGCGCGTCCTTAGGCGGAGATCAAAGGCGCGACCCTCACCACGAGAGGGACCGACACTTGCAACAAAGCCACCCAGAACCAGGCAGGGGCGGGAAGGCAAAGGCATCACTCTCCTCGCCACAGCCAGGGGGCCGCACACCCCGGGCCAAATCCCGCCCGCCACCTGCTTTCGCACAGCCCGAGAATCAAGAATGCTGACCGCTTCTGGTTGGGGTCTCTTCGCTTTTAAATGGAAAAAATAACAAAAGAAGAAGGTTTCAGGACAAGTGAAAATTCCACGGCCTTCCCGTTTCAGTGCCCCCAAGTACTGTTTTTACTGGCACGTGGCCACGCCTCTCGGTTTACAGGTTCCCAAGGCGACAGAGCCGGGTGATGGGACAGAGACTGCCCCCCCCCCCCCCCCAAGGCTGCCCCACCGCCTGGCTCTCTGTGGAGAAGGTTTACAGACCCCTGGGTTGCAAGAACAGAGAAGCAGGTGTCCTAGATGGAGAGGCAGTCGTACGGGCAGCGACGAGAACTCCAGGCAGACAGGTTACAAATCCTCCGAACTACCGGGTGACACGAACACGAAGAAACCATGGTTTTTATGGTAAAAACACAACGCAGACCGTCCTCGTGTGTTTGCTGTCACGCACGGCACGCCCACACACATACGTGCGCACAGGTGTGACCTGCGCGGAAAGGGACGCGGCGCCCGGCGCCGGCTCTCATCGCCCGCCCTCGGCCAAGCGCCACCGCCCCCGGGGCTCGTCCCCGCCACCGGGTCCCACAGGGACAGGGGCTGCGGAACTCATTTGTGACGCCGGGCCCACAGGAAGAACTCCGTAACGTTGGCTGAAAATGAGGTCAGAGCGGCCCCGCGAACCCACGAATGGGTGTCCGCCGCCCCCAGACACGGTCACGCCAGACCCGGGGCCGCGGGGCACACACGGGGCGGAGGCTGGTGGAAAGCAGCGCCGGGCCCAGGGCGTCACCCACCTTGGCCAGGCCCGCCCGGTGGGCTCCCTGGGACTCGATGTAGGCCACGTATTTGTTGAAGTCCTTAAATTCTTCCATGGTTGGGCGGAACGTCATGATTTTACAGCTCGGGTTCTGGGCCCCGTGATCCTCAGACCCCATGGCTGCAGCTGAGGGACCGTCACACCTGCGAGGGAAGGACAAGAGAGTGTGAGCGTGTCAGTGCCGCCACCGTTCCCAACACGCTAAAGATACCGCGACCCCGGGAAGACAAAGGCAGGGCCCGCGCAGGGAGGCCAGGGCCAGAGAGGAGCCTGGGAACAGATTCCATCTCCACACTGGCACAAAAAATCAAAATGACTTCAACTAATTAAAAACAGAGGCGCCCTAGTTCTCAAAGCCAACGCACCACTGGCGGCCAGAGCACTAATTTCAAAGCAAGGGCCCCGAGAAAGCAAGGCTGCCCTTCTGGGGGATTTTGGATCCAGGTTCGCCAGCATGAGCTTCGAATCGACGCGTCTACCTCGGAGCCGATACCCATGCCCGCGGCAGCCCGCGGCAGAGGCCCTCGGAGGTGAGTGAGGCCGTGTGTGGGTGTGCCCTTCACGGTGTGCACCCCCGAGCCAGCAGGAGAACCCCTCCCCCGGGCGGCCCCACTGTGAGCGGCGCATGGAACACTCGAGCGTTCCAGGGGTTAAGGGGACCCAGCGAGGCAGCCGGTGGCCCATCCCAAGCAGGGAGGGGCTTGGTGACAGACTCTGGGGAAGGGTCCCTATTGTCAGATTAAGTTCTCCAAACTTGAGGGACAAAGACCAGCCTCCCTCCAGGATCTGAGAAAGGTCGGAACCCAAGTGCACACAGACCTGAGAACTTGGAAAGCAATTAGCCAGACCCCCCACGTAAGGAGGGGCAATGAGAAAGAGGGGCAGGAAGCCCGCCGATCCTGGAAGGACACGACACAGCCTCCCCAAAGGCACTCCCCTCCGCAGGCACTAGAGGGCAGCACGAGCCCAGGAATCTCTGCTCGGCCATCGGAACCGGCTGGGTAGGTTCTGGGGCCCTGAGCACCCCTTCCAGGCCCCTGAGGGTCCTGTCACGTGGCGGGGGGGGGGGGGGGTAGGTCATCACTGTCGCCCCGTGTGCATAGCAAGGTCCAAAGCTTTTCCCTGAGGGGCGGCCACAAAGCTGAAGTGTGCATGGCAGGCCACAGACACCTGTGACAATAGGTGACAGCAGTCCTGGGTGGGATCACAGGGAACCACCATGAAAACGCGGCTGTATAAAGGGAGAGGGGTTGTCACCAACCTTCCTCCAGGGCAGCTATAGGGCTCCAGCCACAGCCGGGCTGCCTGCCCAGGAGACCGCCCCCTGGAGCCCTGACCAGCCCCATCCCGGGGACTGAGCAGCACGCAACCCCAACCCAGCCCAGTCGCCTGCAGCCAGGGCCTGGGACCCAAATCCCCACCCAACCCCACCCTCTCCCCTCCAGCCCAGAGGCCACGGTGCAGGGCTCGCTTACGCTTACGACTTCTGTTGCTGCACAGAAACACAGGGTGTGTCTGTCCTGCGGGAGCCCGTGGCCCTGGGGGTGGGGGCGGGGGTTGGGGAGACCTTGACCGGACCCTCTTGGAACGTCGGCACGGACTGAGCTGTGCAGGGAGCCGCAGAACGGGAGAGTGAGGAGACCGCCCTGTGCGGGGACCTCACCCCAGACACCAGCTCTAACACCACGAGGACAGGCTGCAGCTGAGGCTCATGGGCCTTTGTCTGCCCTCAGCCCACAGGCCACCCCCTACCCTGCCGCCCCCCACCCGTCTCCCACCACCCTGCCACCCCCTCACCCCACGCCCTGCCACCCCCACCGCGTGGTGCGGTGAGACCTGGGGATCCCGCTGACCACCCAGCTTGTACGGATAAGCAACCCCGCCCCCCGCCGGACATGACCACCCGGCCACGGCCGCGGGTCCTGAGCCCCCAGCCCGCCGTGGACAGGGCCCAGGCTGGCTGCCAGCGGGCACATTAGCACCCAACAGTCCCCAGCCCTGCCGTTCGTGACGGACGTGGGTGACCCATCCGCTCCACACACTAAACTCGTTTTTCGTCGTTCACCGAGGCCACACGCAGATAAGTGGCAGGGCCCGGGTTCCCACACCCGACAGCTCCCGCTGGTGGCTTGGCCGGTGCTGGCCGGCAGCTCCTCTTCCTGCCGGGCCAGCTCATGGGTGGCCTGCGGGGGTGGGCGCACCGGTCACCGCCAGCTGTGTCCCCTCCAGCGGAGGCCGCCTCCGGCCCTGTCCGCCAGCCGGCACCGACGGTGGGAGAGGACACCGGGCGGTACGCCCGCCATCTCGCCGCGACCGGCCTGCCCCGGGCAGAGCGGGGGCCGCCTCGGGTCCTGCCCGCACGAGCTCCCTCGCGCTTTGGAAATCACGACGTGGAGACGAGCTTCCCGTCCGGGAGGCGGAAAAAGCAGATGACAAGACGGCAGGCGGGTTTTCGGCACACCCTACTCCAACCACCACTGTCCTCTCGATTCAGCCCAGCGGTGGATTACGTGTGATTTTTCTTCTGTCTTATTTGTGCCTTTCGAAATGAAGGTTTTGAGTAGGTAAATATAAAGAGGAAAATTAAAACGGTCTCTAATCCCAACACTCCATACCCTTGACACGTTCTTTGAAGGCAGGCAAATAAAAATCATACGTGTACGTACTTACGAAACGGAAAAGGAATCTCACCGAACAGCAGCCCTGGGCCAACCTTCCAGTTTATTGGAAACATGGGCCGGGGGGGAGGGGGACGGACCACCCTGAGGGAACTTGCAGAACGGTCCAGAAAGAGCGGTGGACTCTTTACAAGTCGGCACCAAGCTGAAAAGCAGGCACGCTGACAATGAAACACTAAAAAGACACAGCCCAGTAAAAAAATGCACAAAGGACATTTCTTCAAAGAAAATACACGCACAGCCAACGATCCCATGAAACGCTGCTCAGCATGATTAGCCATCAGGGAAACGTAAACCAAAACCATAGCGAGACATGCTACACCCCCACCAGGACGGCCGTGAGAAAAAGGACGGACGATAACAAGTGTTGGCGAGGGGGTGGACAAAGCAGAACTCCGACACACGGCTGGTGGGAACGGAAAGCGGGGCAGCCGCCGTGGAAAAGTCCGGCGGTTCCTCAACAAGTGACCGTAGAATTTCCCAGGTGACCCAGCAATTCTGCTCATAGACGTATGCCCAGGGGACGGGAAAACGCGTGTCCACGCAAAAACTCTCACACCCGTGTTCAGAGCAGCGTTACTCACATTGGCCAGAAGGTGGAAACCACACAAGTGCCCGCTGACCGTTGCACAGATACGCACAACGTGTCCCCCGCGCACAGCACGTCCCTCGGCCGCGAGCAGGAGCGACGCGCCGACACCCAGTGCTCCGCGGACGGACCCCGAACACACGACGCTCAGGGAGGGAACCGGACATGAGAGGCCACGTGGGGTGTGGGTCCACGTGCGTGAAACATCCAGAACAGGCTCCTCCACGGACAGGGAGCAGATTAATGGGTTTCGGGGGCCCGTGGAGGGGGTGGGATGACTGTTGATGGGGATGGGGCTTCTTTTCTGGGGCGATGGAATGTTCTGGAATTATTGTGGCCTGGTGATGGTCACACAACTCTGAATACGGTAGAAACCATGGAACTGTATGCTCTAAGTGGGTGCGCTTTATGTGTGAATTACGGCTCAATAAGGCTGTTACTAACCCCCACTAAAAATAAAGTAGAGGCAAGCGGAGGGTGGCAAGAAGGAAAGGGGAGGAAAGTTCTGCCCTTGGAGAAACCACTGCAACGGGCTCAGAGACGTCGGCATGCCGTGACGGAGGAGCCAGGCTTCGGGAAGACGTCCGGGGATCAGTGCGGAAATCCGGACCAGGGCTGGATGTCAGGCGGCACGAGGGAACAGCGGTTCGTCTGGGGGTGCGGTCATGATACCGGTGACACTTCAAGACGCTTTGTTAAAATCAAACGGGCGTGGCAAGCGCGACCGCTCGCTGCCCGCCGGGCCCTTCTCACGCTGTTTCCCGTCAGGGCTCACACACCTGCCTTGCTGGCCTGGGCCGCGGCCGGGCACGCCCCTCGATGGGGACCCCCTTGTCCCGGTCTCCCGTGCCGGGACACGGAGGGCCGTTCCTCTGAGGGACATGGGGCAGGGAGGGGATCTGACTTGCAGCCGTCTTCGGATTTGCTTCCCTTCCATGCTCACAAAACCACACAAAACTTCTCATGCTCATCAGCTCCAAAGGCACGAAGCTGTCATGTTTCCACTCACTCTGTACGGCCCTCACGGACGCGGCCCGGGGCCACCCGCCTGCCACTGGGGCCCGGGCGCCGGGCATCCTCCTTGGCCGACCGGGGAACAGGTGGTTTTAGGTCCTGGAGCTGGAAGTGGCCGAGTCAGGGACAGACAGACAACAGCACAGACTGGTGAGCGAGGACTCTGAAGACAAAGCCAGCGTGTGACAGGACAGCACCGGGAGGCGGGGGTCTGTCTGGCCGAAACCGAATGTCCAATTCAATCAGGGTGCAAATCACACGGAGGTCAGGGGCGAGAGAAAATTCCAGGCAGAGGGAAGAATCTTGGCGATGGCAGGGAAAAGGTGAGTGGACGGCGAGCCGGGAGGGCCACGTGGTGGGGCGCATGCTATGTTGGGTTGACCGGGAAGCCCCTGGGAGTTTAGGGCAAGGGCACTAAGGGGTTAAAGACCCCATTAACATCCTGAGAAAGCCCTCTCTGGCCGTGGGAAATGGACTACAGCCAAGGCCGGCCTCGTGGGCTCAAGACCCAGGCAGTCACCCCTGGCCCGGGTTTAACACTTGGCCGTTGCCCACTTGAAATTATTCCATTTTACATTTTTTTAAAGTTTACTTATTGAGAGAGAGAGCAGGGCAGGGCAGGGTCAGAGAGAGAGAGGAAGAGAGAGAATCCCAAGCCGACCCTGCCACCATCAGCCCGATGTGGGGCTCAAACTCATGAATGGTGAGATGGTGACCCGAGTTGAGAGCAAGAGTCAGATGCTTAACTGACTGAGCCACCCAAGTGCCCGAAATTCTTCCATTTTAGACCGAGAGGCCTAAGGGTCTCACTTCATCCTGGGCCCGACAGGCACTACAGTCAGGCCCGGCTGCAGGGGGCCAGCATGGAAGCCGGCAGACAAGGCAGAGCCAGGGACAACAGTAGAGTCGAGGGGGCTGGATGATTTCAAGGGCAGAGGCATGGGTGGGGAAGGAGGAACCAAGGGCAGGGAAGACCACTGGCCCGGCCAGCAGAAGGTGGGGGGGTGAGGCCGGTGGGAGAGGTTTGGGTAAGATTGTGGTGGGCAGCAGAATGCCCCCCAAACGGCCACGTCCTAGTCCCCGGGACCAGGACTGTGTCCCCTTCCACCACAAAAGGGACACTACAGAGCCTGACCTGGGGATGGTCCTGGATCCTCATGAGAGAAGAGACAATGCAGGGGCAGAGGCTGCATGGATCCAAAGAAGGGCCCGCGCCAGGGAAAGCACCCAGTCCTCTGAAGCTGAACCAGATCAAGAAAATCACTTCCGGGGGCGGGGGGGGGCAGTGGGTATCTGGGTGGCTCAGTAGGTTAAGCGTCCGACTTCGGCTCAGGTCACGATCTCACAGTCCGTGAGTTCGAGCCCCGCGTCGGGCCCTGTGGTGACAGCTCGGAGCCCGGAGCCTGCTTCACATTCTGTGTCTCCCTCTCTGTCTGCCCCTCCCCTGCTCACACTCTGTCTCTCCCTCTCTCTCTCAAAAATAACTAATCTTAAAAAAAATTAAACTTTATAGCAGCGCTTTCAACAATAGCCAGATTATGCAAAGAGCCTAAATGTCCATCAACTGACGAACGGATAAAGAAGATGTGGTTTACAGATACAAGGGAATACTACTTGGCAATGAGAAAGAATGAAATCCTGCCATTTGCAGCAACGTGGATGGAACCAGAGGGTATTATGCTGAGTGAGATAAGTCGGTCCGGAAAGGACAGATACCATATGTTTTCACTCCTATGTGGATCTTGAGAAACTTGACAGAAGACCATGGGGAAGGGGAGGGGAGAGGAAAAAATAGGTACAAACAGAGAGGGAGGGAGGCAAACCGTTAGAGACGCTTAAATACAGAGAACCGGGGGTTGATGGGGTTGGGGGGAGGGGAGGGTGGGTGGTGGGCATGGAGGCGGGCACCTGTTGGGATGAGCCCTGGGTGTTGCTGTATGGAAACCAATTTGACAGCGAGTATTTTCGTTAAAAAAAAAAAAAAAAAAAAAAGAATCATTCCCTTAAAAATTAATTAATTAATTAAAGTACGTTAAAATAAGTTTTTAAAAAACAGGAAAGAAAATCACTTCTGCCCCGACGTCTCCTGAAGGAGCCACCTGCCGACGGCTTGATTTCTGCCTGTGAGACTCACCCAGAAGTGTGGCCTCCCAGGCGTGGGAGAGAATCAAGTCACCGCGAATCCCTCAGGATTTCCACTCGTGTGACACCCCCACCCCCCGTGAGGCTCCCTCGGCTGTGGGAGCCACGGCCACCTCACAGGAGGGACACCCTGGAACCCCCGTCCCCTCCGCCCGTCCAAGCACAGCCCGACTTCTGGCCGCACGCTCAGCAGGCAGGGGGCGCCCGCCTCCCGTCCCGGCGGCCCCCCCAGACCCGAGCCAGGCCCCGCCACCCGTGCAGAGGCAGGGCGACACCGTGAAGCCAGAGCCAGCTGGGCTGTGCACCGGGTTTTTTTCCCTAGCAGGCAGGGCGGCCCCGAGCCTCCTGGTGGGTTCCCTGGCTGCGACCCGCCTGACCTCTCACAGAAAGGAGAGTGTCCTCACCGCGAGGCCCAGAGCAGAGAGGCACATATGCCGACCACCGCGGGGACACACGCTCCCATGGGCAAATTCCGAGTACGTGAAGTTTATCTCCGTCAAGTTATTAACGTCTTTCAAGTCATTTGCTCGGGACCCCGCATGCCGCGGGCCTTCCTGGCCTGATGCCCTCCCGGCCACCCGGGACCAACGATCGCAGTACGATCGCAGTACGTAAGGGCAGCGCCCGGCTGTCGGGGGCAACCCCAGGTAGCTCCTCCCCACACCCGGAAGAGGAACAAGCATCGTCAGCCCAGGGATGTGTCGCAAGAGGGCGACGTTGGGCAGGGCTGCCCAGGGCTGCCTGTTTGGGTCGGGGCCATTCTCTGAGTCACGGTCACCTGGGCCCGGGGAAGGCCTGGCACCCCACCCAGGGGTCTTTCAACGCAGGGACTCGTGAGCTGTGGGGGGAGACACCGGCCGACCCCGAGGAGTCCTCGGCCACCACGGGCCCTACACGGCCTGGCGCCCTCATCCGCCCGCAACCCCCACCCCCCCCCGCCCCCCCCCCGCCCCGCCCCAGCTGCCACCTGGTCAGGAGCAGAAGGCTGTCCCCACATCTGGAATCCAGCCCCAGGACAGAGCCCCCTGGATCCTGATAAAGGGGCGCACTGAGCCCCGGAAGCCTCCCCGCAGAGTGGGAACAAACACGTGAGGGGTGGGGCCCCCACAGCCAGTGAGCAATCCGCAAACCGGAACCAGAGGGGAGAGAGGATTGCTCCGGCCCAGGACGCAGCCTCAGGTTTTCTGACTGAAGGGCTCAGAGACTGACCCTGACGGGTTATGAGGTCGGATGGCAGACGTTTTCCAGGATGTGGATGGGGGGAATCTGCACCTCTGAGGTTGTGATATGTAACATGCCTGAAAGTATGTCCTCTGAGCAAATGTGACCTTACAATGAAGGTTAACTGTGAGGAAATATAACCTTGAGAAATACTTAACTACCCTTGTCTTGGGAAGTAGCTGGGGCTCCATGAACATGATGTCTGAAAGTTCCCTGGGAACCCCAGTCCTTCTCGGGGAGGCCCATCCCCTGCCCCAAAGGGGCCTCTCTCCCCCCAACCCCTCACCTCTACCTGCCCCTGCCAGGCTTCGGGCCAGGAGGTCTGGCCATCGGATGAAACGCCCAGTGACCCCCCCAGCCAGCCTGCCCCCACCTCGGCACGGCTCCTGCTGGCAGAGGACAGCTCCCGAAAGGGGGCGACGGCAGTCAGGCCCTGGAGCGCGATCGCTCCCCAGGAGGGGCCTCTGCGTCACCAGGACTCGAGGGGGAACCTACCGCAGAGGTGACACAAGAGCCCCCACAACCCCCCTCATCTGGTCCCCCGTGTGGGCCCGGTGCTGTGTCACTGTGTCCCACAAGCGGCTGCAGAGAGGGCCAGGTGCCTGTGCGTGTGGTCAGGGTCCGGCAAGGAAGAGAGACTAGAAAGTCCTCCACATCCTCCTCCTCCTCCTCGGGGAGCGTCAACTAGGCCCCAGGTTCTCCGCGAGGCACGGACACGATCCCTGACCTCACAGAGCCCGCAAGCTGGGGACCCGGCCGACCCCCGTGTCACAGAACCCTCACCCTGCCTGCCCTCGGGCCCACGGCACCACACGTGGGGAGGGCTCTACGTGCCTCCAAGCAGCAGGAGAGCACTGGCCGGCGGGAGCATGGGGCCCAGGAGGACGGCTGACCAGGGCGGACAGCGGGCAGAAGTGCTGGGCACAGCCCGGGACGACACGGACTCCACAGAGGATCCCAGACTCGATCGGCCTTGGTGCCACAGACACGGCCCGTCCGAGATGGCCACAGAGACAGAAGGGGACCGAGCAGGCAGAGCGCCTCCCAGAGGCAGGACGCCAGGAGGCCGGGGCATCCCCTCTGGAGTTCCCTGCCTTTTCCGGCTTCCAGGAGCAGCGCATCCCTGGCCGGCGGCCCGTCCTCCACCCTCACAGCCAGTGGCACAGGGTCCGCCCACGGCTCTGCCTCCGGCCCTCCGGCCCCCCTCGTACAACGACCCTGGTGTTGGCACCGGGACCCCAGATAATCCAGTTAACATCTCCCATCTCGGGGGCCTTCAGGTAACCCCGTCTGCCAAGCAAGTCCCTCTTACCACGCGGGGGAGCACACACACTGCCAGGCTCCCGCGAGCGGGCCGCGTGCGCCTTCGGGAGGCACTACTCAGGCCGCTCAGGTGCCGTGTGAAAAGTCCATCGTGCAAAGAAAGAAACAGTCCCCGCGTCCCCCCAACCTGGGCGCTTTCTGCTGTGGGGCACATCTCGGGAAGACCAGCACATCCGCCTACGTTCACCCAGACAGGAGCACAGTTTCTAGAACGTCGGAAACGGGACCGGGCTACCAACGGTGGTCCACAGGCCCTGTTGTCCCCGAACCTAAGCAGACGTGGACAGCGGCCCGGGGCCACGGAGCAGAAAGAGCCGCCCTTACACTGCAGGGTTAAGATCCCCAGGGACAGCCAGCGGCGGGGGCTGTGCAGGCGACCCCCGCCAACAACCTCGGCCTGCAAGTTCACAGTGGCGCTAGCAGGCCCGGGTATGGTGGCGGCTGTCCCAAGAGGAGCTCTTGCGCACGGCTGGGGGGGGGGGGGGGGGGGGAGATGGGAAGTGGCACGGCCACTGTGGAATGCAGCGTGGCAGTAACTGAAAAGGTGACACAAGGGCTGGGACCATGTGACCCAGCAACCCCACGCCCAGTGTCTACCCAAGAAAAACAAAACAGACGTCGGCACAGAAACCTGTAGTGAACGTTCACAGCAGCATCCTTCGTAACACCCCCAAAGGGGAAAGAACCAAAATACCCATCGACTGATGAACGGCTACACACGGTGTGTCCCCCACGCGTGGGAACGCGATCAGCCAGGAGCCGGAGCGAGCCCCCCCCTCCCCCAAGGACGGACCCCAGACACGCGACGCTCAGGGAGGGAACCAGACCTGAGAGGCCAAGCGGGGTGTGAGTCCGCGTGGGTGAGACATCCAGAACGGGCCCATCCAGGGACAGGAAGGGGACTCGTGGGGGCCAGGGGAGGGGGAGGGACAGTGACTGCTTCACGCACGGGTTTACATTATAGGAGGGGTTTCTTTCTGGGGGGATACAACGCCCTAGAATCAGATGGTTGCATAGCTCTGCATACATACTAAAAAATCACTGTACTGGGGCGCCTGGGTGGCTCAGGCAGTTAAGTGTCTGACTTCGGCTCAGGTCATGATCTCAGGTCTCATGGGTTCGAGCCCCACGTCAGGCTCTGTGCTGACGGCTCAGAGCCTGGAGTCTGCTTCGGATGCTGAGTTGCCCCTTCTCTCAGCCACTCCCCCACTTGTGCTCTCTCTCAAAAATAAGTAACATCTAAAAATATATAATAAAATTTAAAAATTTAAATAAAAATCCCTGTACCGTACACTTTAAAGGGTGACTGTTACGGTATGCGAATTCTGTCTCCCTAAGGACGAATTTTTGCAAAGCCCAAGGTAGCCTGCTGGGGACCTGCCAGACCACAGGGAACTGGTCTGCTTTCTCTCAAGGATTCTAATCTCCCTGAACGCCCCAGGCCTTTTGGAAGAAGGAACCAGGAGTCTAAATTCACGTCTCCCCCTCTGCCAGAGAACCTTTTCAGTCGTGGCGCTCAGTTTCTTCAGCTACAAAATGGGCTGATCGAGGGAGAGGGCAGGTCAGGATGACCGCAGCGAGGGACCACTAAAGGTTAATCTAATCGCACGGAACGAGGTACGCACACAGAACATGCCCCACTGATCTGGGTACAAAGAGATGGCCACGTTTTGGAGATGTGGCCGTCTTCCGACAAAGCACAAGCTTTAAGAGTGAAAGCAATGCCGTCGGAGACACAGAGGAGATCGCTTCCGAACCCGTCCACGAAGGCCTGGCCCATCCGGCCCCGGCAAGCGACAAACTAACCCAGACCAAGGCCGACACACCTTTTCTGTACAGGATCACACGGTAAATATTCCCACCTACATCCTCGAGCCCGACTCTCCATTCTCGAGCTCGAGCTGACAGAGGCGATCTGTCCAGGCACGCCGCACTCTGCGTGCCGATAAAACTTTACTTGCAAAAACAGGCAGAGGGCCAGATCGGTCCACCGACCGGTTAGCTGACCCCACCCCCAGATGCCTGAAGTCCACCCCTTAAGCAACAAAACCTTTTCTTCACCTCTCCTACGGGGGACCTGAGTTCCACTGCCCACCTCCCTGATTTCCTAAATCACGACAGAGCAAAAAAAGCCACACTCCAGACCACGCTTGGCCCAATTAGCTACACGGCCTGGGAGCCCAACACTGAACACGAGGTAGCCATTCTCGGGGCACCAGGGAAAGCCACCGTGGGATGGCCAGGAGCACACAGGACTGTTCGCCCTACACTGGCCAACCCCCTGCCGCCAGTCACCCCTCACAGGCCACACCCGCTCTGTAGATGTGAGCCGGGAGATGATGAGGTTGTTCAATCTCTTATGAGCCCACCACTGGCCCACCATCTGAGGCCGCCTCTTTAAAACCCTCTGTCCCGGGTTTATTAGAAAAGTACAGGAGGAGGCAGAATGCCCGGAGTGAACACCCGCAGCAGCTGGGCAATGCGATTCTTTTCAAGGTATTTTATCGTATTGTATTCGTAATTTTTTAATGTTTATGTATTTCTTGAGAGAGGGGGAGGAGAGAGACAGACAGACAGTGTGAGTGGGGGAGGGGCAGAGAGAGAGGGAGACCCAGAATCGGAAGCAGGCTCCAGGCTCCAAGCTGTTGGCACAGAGCCTGACGTGGGGCTCGAACCCACAAACAGCGGGATCGTGACCTGTGTCCAAGTTGGACACTTAACCGACGGAGCCACCTAGGTATACAACAGCCCAAAAGGTATTTTAAAGGGGCACCTGGGTAGCTCCGTCATTAGGCATCTGACTACTGATTTCGGTTCAGCTCATGAGCTCACAGTTTGTGGGATCGAGCCCCATGTCAGGCTCTGTGCTGACAGTGAGGAGCCCGCTTGGGATTCTCTCTCTCCCTCTGTGTCTCGCACATGTAGGTATGTGCACACTCTCTCTCAAAATAAATCAAGAAACGTTTTTTTCTAAAAACAGCATTTTAAGGGGCACCTGGGTGGCTTAGTCAGTTAGGCACCCGACTCTCGATTTCAGCTCAGGGCGTGATCTTGCGGTTGGGGAGTTTGAGCCCCACGTCGGGCTCTGCACGGACAGCACAGATTCTCTCTCTCCTTTTCTCTCTGTCCTTCCCCCCCTCCTCTCTCCCTCTCTCTCAAAAATAAATAAACATTAAAAAAAAGGTATTTTAAAGTAATTCTCCATTTTTAGAGACCCCCCCCCACTTCTCCACTGTGACTGGTCACCATTTCCTGCAGGGAGTGGTTTGGGGTGAACGTGCCCCCGGATGAGCCAGGTCCTGATCCACATGACGCAGATGGGGCAGCTCAAGCGGGGCGATGCCCGCATCCCCCGAAATGCGCCATGGCGAGGTGCAGCACTGTCACTCGGACGCCGAAGGACGGGAGCGCAAACGTGAGCGCCGGACTAGAGGAGGAGCGGCCAGCAGAGCCACCCCGAGGGTTCTGGGCTCCTCTGTGCAAAGGCTCCCGGGCCCCGGACAGCCCTGAACTCAGGGCCAAACAGCAGCCGCCTTCTCCCAGCGTGCGTGCAGGCCTGATGGGCTGCCCCGGGGGGAGCCGCGGCCTTCAGTGCCTCGCTCTCCTGTGGCCACCTGGGCCTAGGGCCCGAGCACTTACTTCAGAGTCCCGGTCGTACTGGAGAGCCAAGGCCGCGGACGACAGGTGCCCCGTAGCTGGCAGGGGTTTCTATCAGGTCCCGGCAAGGGTGATGGTTCCTACGGTGCACAAAATAAAAGCACAATGAGCTAAACGGATCGCATGCTTAAATCTCAATTCCAGACTCTACTCCTAACAGCTGCGTGTAGCCCAAGGATACTGCCTTTACCCAGACATTTCCAAATCCTTGCCAATTTGCAAGAACAGTAAAATCATAGCTGTAAGCACTTTCCCCATTGAAGTCCTGCAACAACTGCCCGTTTTAGGCTCGGCCCCTAAAAATCAGTAGCTGATGAAGTGAGGGCTCCATGAGACAATCAAATTAAACCAAAGGAGCTTCTGGAAACCTTAAGATTCAGGCAGCTCCTCAGAGGTTTATAAGAAGTTCTGCCTCCTCCAAAGCCCCCCAGTCAGAAAGGCACCCCTCCAAGGAGGAGAGTCACAGGGACAACACGTATGTCTGGCGACCAGTGATGACACCCCCGGCAGGCGGAGAGCACAGGCAGAGGACAGAGCAGGGGCTGTACGGGGCCAAGACCCTCGGAGGGCAGGGTCCGAGCCAGTGAATGCACCGCTGGGCACAGAGACACCCCAACACTATTGAGTGGACACAGGACAAGACTCCCAACCTTCGGTGTAGCCCTGGCACCTTGGACAACCCGGGCTATCAGCTCTCCCGGATGCTCCCACGTTTTCTCTTATTTTTGTCGGGTTTTTTAAATTCCTGAGCACGACCCCATTAAACAGATCACACCGTCTCCTCCCAGGTCAGACCCCCGGTTGAAAGCGTCAAGCTGTGGGACTGCCCGACCTCGGCTGCGCCCCTCTTCTGGGCAAGGTAAATAAACTCCCGAGGCCTCCCCGGCCTGCGCCTGCGCCCCGCGCAGCTGCCTCCCCCCCTCCACAGCCCCGCTAGCACCTGCCGGAGGCAAGGCTCAAGTCTGAGGACCCCTCCCTGGAGGTGTGGCTGGCAGAGCGCAGCCCCCAGGATGTCCACGCCCTCAAGCCCTCATCCCTGCAACCTGAGGCCCCGCTCCCTTCCGCAGCAGAGGGGACTCTGCAGGTTAAGGACCTTCAGGCGGGAAGATGACCCTGGGTCACGGGCGGAGCAGGAGGGTCAGAGAAGGCGACACGACAATAGGAGCAGAGGCCGCACCGTCACACTGGGAAGGAGGAAGGTGGTGCCCCTCGAAGCCGCACAGGCAAAGAACGGACTCCCGCCGGAGCCACCGGACGGAGCCGGCCCTGCCCACGCCTCGGCGGCAGCCCCGTCAGACCCGTGCCCGCGTCCTGGCCTCCCGATCGGGGGCATCGGTGTGTGCGGTTTTCAGTCACGAAGCGTGGTTCCCCGTTACAGCGGCACAGGGACACTCACACGGTGGCTTCTGTGTGCATTTCACGGATTTCAGGGGCGTGGAGAGATCTCTTCACTTCCACTGACCGAGCGGACTCTAGGCCGCGAGCTGCTGGCCTCGGGCTTTTTTGCTCCTGTGTCGAGGGGATCACATGTCTCCCTCCTCGCTCCTGACGGTCTCTGCACAGGCTGTTCCCACGCTGGACATGGGCCGCACCCACCAGCACGTGGTCTGAAAGGCAGAGACCACCAGGGCCCGTGGTTCTGAGCTGGACAGACCCAGCGCTGCCGGGCCACCAAGACCATGGGTCCTACTACCCTCCTGCTCTGGGGGACAACGGCACTGACCCCCAAGCTGGGAGGCCGGGGTCGGGCCCCAGTTCTGTGGCCACAGCCCAAAGACAGCCTCTGTCCACCCTGACCCATGTCCACAGTGACCAAGGGGCCAGGCCCACCTGCCTCCACTGCTCCTTCAGGGGCCGCGTCCCCTACCCACCCCCCACCCCCGCCCGCACATGGCTGGCCAGCAGCCACCCTGGAGGTGCTGGGATGCCAGAGCCTGGCCTCAGGGCCCTGAAGCGTGGGCTGGGCACAGTGACAGCCTCCCAAACAGGACAGCATGGGAACAGGGAAGGGAGTGAGCTTACAGTGGAGACACTGGACGGCCCACCTCAGCCGGGGGACCAAGGCCAACACCGCGGTGACAGCACGCACCCCCGGGGTGGTGTCAGGGGGAGGGCGCTTCACTCGGGGAGTCCTCCTCCCTAAACCCATCGCCCCAGTCTCACTACGAGAAAAGCCGCAGACGCACCCAAGGAAGGGCCTTCTAGAAAACCCCTGCCCGGGCCTCTCAAAACTGTCACGGAGCATGGAGCTGAACAGAGTGCGGACTTTACTTACTAAGAATGTATCAACATTGGTTCATTAACTGCAACAAATGCTCCAGCCTGAGAGGAGGTCCCAGTGGGGAGACCATGTGGGGTGCGGGGAGCACTCTCAATTTCTCTGTCCCAGCAAGATGCTTTAAAAAAATAAAGTCTAAGTAACGTTTTTAAAGAAAAACAAAACAGAAAGGCCCAGGCAAGGCAGGCTGGGTTTGATGCTTCCTGTTGCCCAGGCTGGCCTGGCCCAGCCGCTGACCTCACTGTGGGCCCCGGGAAATCTGGGGCGCTAAGAATAGAACCCGGGAAGGGAGTCCGGTTGCAACAAGGTAAGAGCCTGCAGTGGCGACCTGAGACATCAGACATCGATGTCCCTAAAAGGGGACCATCTGACCATCCCTCCTTTAAAAAGGCACAATCTGACCACTGGAAGAGGCCGTTACTCTGAGCGCGGGCATGCAGGGGCTGAAGCAGCAGGCTGGGTGGTGTTCGCTTCACCCCCACCCCGACCCTGCAAAGGGCAGGCAGGCGGGGCCAGGAAGCAGCAGCAGCAGGAAACAGGGAAAGAGCCAGCTGCACCTCAAGGCTGAGGCATTAGGGACTGCCACCACCTGGTGGCCTCTCTGGGGCACCCCCTGCTTGGCTGGGTAAGGAACCCCTGAGTCCCCTGGTCCTACCAGCTCTCAGCTGTCCAGGGCTGACCCTCAGGGTAGGTCTGGAGGGCTGGCCCACACCAGACCACACTGCCCATTCGTGCCCTGGAGCTGGGCCCGGGTTTTGGGAGGCAGAGCGCTGACTGGGCAGCCTCCGGGCCAGATGGGAAGGGAGCCCTCACCTACTCATTCAGCTACCTGGCCAGGAGGACCGGACGCCCAACTCTGCCTGCTCGTCCATGGCCACAAGCCCCAGGTGGCCCTCAAAAGGGGCCTGGCATCCCCTGCTCTCCACCCAAGCCTACAGGGGCTATTCGTGACCCTCACAAGGCAGGGAGACCCCCAAAGCCTCAGAAGGTCCACCGACCTGAACACACTATCGTCAGATCAGTATGAACTCCGGCTTTCTGAAAAACGTACATATACAGACAGGTGGACGCAGAAATAAACACAGGCGCGCACGGAGGCATGCGTGGGTTCGGATTCCCATTTCCAAGCTCTGTCGACTGACAGGAGAGGCCCCGACACCCAGCTCACCGTTCTCAAATGCCATTCTTCAATGTGGAGAGGCGTCCCATTCCGGGGCTGAGGCAGGAAATATACAAGGTGAGCCGAGAGAGCATCTCCAGCACTTCGGAGGAGCAGGAAGGAAGGCAACCCTCCCTAGAGGGTGTGGTCACGAAGGAAGGACACAGGACCCCAGTCGAGGAGCGCCCGATGGCCAAAGCCAAGGGCAACTGAGGCGACAGAATGGTGACGG
Organism: Acinonyx jubatus; assembly: GCF_027475565.1. Lineage (NCBI taxonomy): Eukaryota > Metazoa > Chordata > Mammalia > Carnivora > Felidae > Acinonyx > Acinonyx jubatus. The sequence continues at coordinate 162,009,856 of NC_069383.1, forward strand.
TGCCAGACTACCACGCACAGGACAGAATAAATGCTCCTAAATCTTCACTGGCGCAAAATTCAAAACATACCATAAATGAGGGAGAAGGGGCCGCCCTCTTCCACAAAAGAATTCCAATTCACAGATGGAGAAGCAGCCACAGTAATACGAAGTCACAGTAAAAACCAGCGCAGGGAGATGCCCAGCAGGTGCTGCAACGGACGGGCACAGGTGTGAGAGGAAACAAGGCATCTGCACAGTCTCAAAGTCCCGAAGGGAAAAGCAGCACCTTTCCCTGCAGACTCCCGGGCGGCGGCACCACCGTAACCGTGGGATGGGGGCTGACGTCACCCACCGGCAAAGAGACACAGCAGCTGGCGGCGCAGAGAACTCAGCGTGTCCCACACCGCGTGACCTGCATCCGAACCCCAGAGAACACCGGGCACGAGGCAAGTTGAGGGATGTCCGGCAGGATCCCCGACCAGCGTTCTCCAAAAGCATCGAGGTCACAAGAGATCAGCAAAGACGGAAACGGTCCCAGCCCTGAAGAGCCGGAGGTGTGATGGCTAAACGCAATACAGGGTCCCGGGTGGGGCTCTGGGGCAGAACGGGGACACGCGTGTGACAGCTGGCGGAATCCAAATAAAGGCTGTGGTTTGGTAAATACTCTTGCTCTGTGCTGCCTGCTTCGTGTGGGTTATTCTGCAGTTATGTTCCATGCTAGCAGCGGGGAGGTGGCTGAAAAGTACCCGAGAACTCTCGATGCTGTCTTTGTAACATTTCAATCCGTCTAAAATTGTTTCCAAATAAAAACTCAAAAAAAAAAAAAAAAGCCAACTTTTACCTCTGTCCTCTGAAGCTCGCTGCACAGCAGGTTTTAGCTGGAAGAAGAGAGTGGCTGTAAAAAGATCCAGACCGATAAGCGAAGAAAAGCAAGCTGACGCCACACTGCAAGCTAGTTTCAGGACCCACAGAAGACCCAGCCTGCCGAACCCAAGTTTCAGCTCCTTCCTGTCTGCAAGAGGCCAGGAAGTGACATGTCTCATCGATCTTTCCATACTGGCCAAAGACCCTCTTACTCACAGCTTCGCACCAAACCCTCCATATCCTGAGGGACACTGAAACCCAACTGTGGACGTCGTGATGGCTCAGTCAGGGACGTGGTGGGCACCCCAGGCTGTGTGGATCCCGACGAAGAAGGGTCTGGTCTCGTTATGTGGAGACGTAAGAACCACATTACCTTCCTTACTGCCCACCCCCAACAGCAGACACAACTCAGGATGACAAAACTTACAGTAAACTAGACAGTGTGGCACCAGCACGAGGACAGACACAAGAGATCAACAGTCCAGAAATAAATCCACACTTGTGTCTTAATTGTTTATTTCTTGTGCGACAGAGAGAGAGTGCTCGAGCATGAGCAGCGGAGGGGCAGAGAGACAGGGGGACAGAGGATCCAAAGCAGGCTCTGGGCGGTCAGCCCAGAGCCCGATGGGGGCTTGATCTCATAAACCGCGAGATCGTGACCTGAGCCGTCGAGAGGCGGACACTCAACCGACTGAGGCACCCAGCCGCCCCCGGAAATAAATCTGCACTTGTAAAGCCAGCTGATTTTCCAGGAGCTGCAAGACCAGTCGAAGGGGAAAGAACACTCTTTTCAACAACTGGACACCCGTGCGAGAAAGAATGAAGGTGAACCCCTACCTCACACCACATGCAAAACTCACCTCAAAATGGATCCTAGGTCGAAACGCAAGAGCTCAATCTATAAAACGCTTAGAAGACGACACATGAATTAATCTCTGTGACCACGGATTAGGCAATGGTTTCTAGACGCGACACCAACACCACAGCCACAGAGCAAGGGAGGAAAAAGGAGGCCAAAACCCCAGAGAAAGTGGTAACAGGGCAGTCGGGGCCTGTTCCTGAAATGATGACACTTTTCACACTATGTCCTCTGTTTTCACAAACTTTCTCCCTGGAGAGCATGGTGGTGTCGTGGGGACAACCACAGGCTCCAGAGGCCTGGGTCAAGCTCCAGTCATGTGAGCTGGGGCAAGTTCCTAACTGGGCCTCAGTTTCCTCATCTGTAAAGTGGGGTCACCGTGTTAATGCCCTACTCGTGCAGTTGTGGGGGCTTAAATAAGGCAACCGACATAAGCACTTAAAGGAGTCCCTGGCACACAAATGGCAGTTGTTACGGGCTCACTCAGCCTGGGGCACCTGGGTGGCTCAGTCATTAAGCGTCAACTTCAGCTCAGGTCATAATCTCATGATTTGTGGGTTCGAGCTCCACATTGGGCTTTCTGCTGTCAGTGCTGGATCTCTGCCCCCACTTCTCTCTGCCCCTTTCCTGCTTGTGCTCTCTCTCTCAAAAATAAACATTTTTACAAAATAGTATTTATTTCCAAAAACACAAAAAGCATCCGACTCTTGATTTCGGCTCAGGGCATGATCTCGCTGTCTGGGGTTCGAGCCCCGAGTCAGGCTCTGTGCTGACAATCAGGCTCGAGCCTGCTTGGGACTCTCTCTCTCCCTCTCTCTCTCTGCCCCTCTCCCATGCGCTCTCGCTCTCTCTCAAAATAAACTTTAAAAAAAGGAAAACAGAGGCTCCCTCGGGGAAAGCAGGCAGATCTGATGACACGTGGGGTGGCAAGACACCCTCACCGACCTGTGCTCCCGGTGGCCACGCGGGGGGTCTCTGAAGGGGAACCTGGCCACACCTCTTTTTTAGAAGACGCCCACCTCCTACCAGCCAGCTGCCTTTAAGTTCAGGACACACGGCCTCCCCGTCCGCCCAGACGCCTCTACAGGACCCTCCTCTGCAGGGTCTGGAGCATGAAAGGTGGCCAACACCTTGGCACCTGGCGGGGGGGGGGGGGGGTTGCTAAATACAGACTTCTGAGGGAGCGCCAGGGCCTGGGAAGTTTCTGGCCCGGTGCCCCGAGCTGTGAGATGCCTGGAGGTGATCGGCCCTGTTCTGCGGGACCCACGGCACGCACTTCACATGTTGGAAAGGAGTGAGCGTGCTCGTACGTGTCTTTCTCAACGGTGACCTCCTCCGGCAGCTAGGGGCCACAGATCAGGGAGACAAGAGTAACATCTCGAAGCACTGGGTAAGGAGGGACTTTCAATCAAAGGTGCTGGGTCAACTGGGCAGCCCTTTAGGAAAAAGGCAGTCAGACCGTACATCCCAATGGATGAGGGGTCTGCATGAAAAGCAGGTGACCACACGAGTGCTGGAAAAAAACACGCGGAGTCCCCCTCCAACTCAGCACCGAAAAGCCTTTCCAATTAGGACTCCAAATCCAGACACGATAGAAAAAGAAAGATCCATAAACTCTACTATATCAAAAATTATTTCAAAACACACATACTGCTTCAGGGCAAATAAACAAAAACAAAAAACCCCCCATTAAAAGGTCAAAACGCGTGCTCTCTCTGTGCCCCTAACCCACTCACATTTCGTCTCTGTCTCTCTCAAAAATAAATAAACATTAAATTTTTTTTTTTTTTTAATTAAAAAGGGGCACCTGAGGGACTCAGTCAGTTAAGCGTCCAACTTTTTGGCTCAGGCCACGATCTCACGGTTTGTGAGTTCGAGCCCCGCGTCAGGCTCTGTGCTGACAGCTGGGAGCCGGGAGCCTGGAGCCTGCTTCCGATTCTGTGTCTCCCGCTCTCTCTCTGCCCCTCCCCTGCTCACGCTCTGTCTCTCTCTCTCTCAAAAATATATAAACATTAAAAAAAAATTTTTTAATAAAAAAATAAAAAGTCAAAATGCAACTGGTGAAACTCAGAACAAATATTTATAAAAATACCACAAAGGGCACATGGCTAACCTCCCTAATGTACGTGAGAGTTTTACAAGGGAGGAAAAGCAAGAAATCCCATTTAAAAAGGGGTGGAAAAGGTACACCTGGGTGGCTCAGCTGGTCGAGCGTCCGACTTCGGCTCGGACATGATCTCACACTGGACGAGTTCGAGACTCATGTCGGGCTCTGTGCTGACAGCTCAGAGCCCGGAGCCTGCTTCGGATTCTGTGTCTCCCTCTCTCTCTGCCCCTCCCCCACTCATGCTCTGTCTCCCTCTGTCTCCGAAATAAACAAACATTAAAAATAAATGAATAAAAATTTAAAACATTTTAAAAAGGGGTTAAAAGTATGAACAGGCAGTTCACAGAAAAGATGTAAAAACGGTCTCTGACATATTAAATACTGCTCAGCCTCCCTCATCATTCCCGAAATGCTAATTAAAACCACACGGCACATCCTGCTGGTAAGGCTGGGGGGACCAGACCTGTCATCCCACAGGGCCGATGGGAGTAAACCCATACCACCCTCTGGAAGCGAACTGGGCAGAAGCTGACGAAACACATCTACGCTTCACTTCTGGCCCAGCGATCTCGCTGCTAGAAATTCACCCCGAAGATGCTCTCCCACGAATACAAAAGTACCTACACGCCAGGGCTTTCGCTGCAGCACCGTTTACAACTGTAAGACACCGGAAACAACCTAAACGCCCAGACACAGGGGAGGCTGAAATAACCGTGCAGCGCCCCACGGTGGACACCACGTGGCTGCGCAGAAGAGGACGTCGCCATGGCCAGGTGAAGAGGCTTCCAGGATACGCCCTTCAGTGAAAAGCACAGAGTTCAAGTTTACTGTGCCACACTTAACGTGAAAAAGGCGGGGATAGGAGACGACACACACGTCTGCTCTTTTGAGGGGCAGTGGAAGGATAAGCCGGAGACGACTGAGATCATTCCCTGCAAGGAGGGGTGGCATCTGTCTCCAGACGTCTTTCTGCACAGTCCTGCTAATGTCCCGCCTCCTGGATGAATGAATGAGTGGATGAATGAATGAAATCAACAAGAGTTGGGGAGGGGGAGGAATTCTCTAACAAATACTACAAATAAATACAAGCCAGATCTCAGGTAAATAATAGAACCACAGTAAAGAAAAAAGGAAGACTAACCCAGGCCACTTTTAAACACAATTTTGGGGGCGCCTGGGTGGTTCAGTCAGTTAAATGTCCAACTATTGGTTTCGGCTCAGGTCACGATCTCGCGGTTCGTGGGTTCGAGCCCCGCGTCTGGCTCTGAGCTGACAGCTCGGAGCCTGGAGCCTGCTTCAGATTCTGTGTCTCCCTCTCTCTCTGCCCCTCCCTAACTTGCACTATGTCTGTCTGTCTGTCTCTCTCTCTCTCTCTCTCAAAAACAAACATTAAAAAAAAAAAATTTAAGGGGCGCCTGGGTGGCTCAGTGGGTTAAGTGTCCGACTTCAGCTCAGGTCATAATCTCACGGTTCATGGGTTCGTGCCCCACGTCAGGCTCTGTGCTGACGGTGCAGAACCTGCTTGGGATTTTCTCTCTCTCCCTCTCTGACCCTCCCCACTCGTGCTCTCTCTCTCCCTCTCAAAATAAACAAACATTTTCAAAAAACCACAATTTTGCAACCATATGCCTTGGAAATAAAAGATCCAACAAATTATCAACTTCTGCTCCACAGGCTTCTTTTACAGCTGGTGATGAGGCCGAGTTCTTGCTGACAGAGAGGGGGTTATAACACAGGAACGCAGAAGACAGCAAGGAGCCTGTGGGGGGGCACTGGGCCTGGAAATCTCAACGTGAACCCCCGGGCACCGGCGTGGATATGTGCGTATGCCAGAAGCAGAAATGTCTGTGTGTGTGATATACACGTACATATCACAGGAACGCCAATACACGCACATGGGTAATTATTCCCAGCTTTGGCCAACGAGAGGGCCGAGAAGCACAGACACCCCATTGACAATGAGCACAGGAAACACTCAGATCTTGGTTTCTGAACGGCACTGTCCACAAGAAGAACAAGGCTCCGTGGAGAAGTGGTCAACCCCAGAGGAGGGGCAGGGAGAGCACAGGACGGGCCTGGGACACCCACTGTGTCCCAAAGTTAGGAAGCACGCACGGAACGGTGAGGACATGCCAAAGGACACAATGAGCCACCTCGAGGGGCTCTTCCTCTGGATAAATTTGGGACCGCTGGGGCAACCAAAAACATAATGACGGCACCGGATCACAACCTACTGAATCGGGTAAGAATCCATGAGCCCACACGGACATAAACAAACAAACGGGGAAGAAGAGACAGCTTGTCCTTACAGCGGAAAACCAATCGACGAATGCAAAAGGAATGATGGAATCAATCCTCCTTTGGCCAGAGTCAACAAGGGCCGCTAAGACCGACAGTGGACGCTGGAGGAGTGAGAGGCGTCCACATGGTCTCAGACTATCTCCCCGCAAGAAACTTACCAAGGGCGAATTGGAAAAGTAGTAGCTTTAGGACAGAGATCCCTCCTTACCCCAGAGATGGAGGTGAGTATCACCAGACATGGAACACACTGACCCCAAGGGCCTCCGGATACAACGCACAAAGAAGGACAGAAGGTCACTTCTGGGATGTTCCTGCCAAAAGTACGTAATGGGGAGGAAGCGTCAGACAAACCCACATTGAGGGACATCCCACAGGATAACCAGCCTGTCTTCTCCCAAAGGTCAAAGTCATGAACTCCAAACACTCAGGAACGGTTCCAGGTTAAAGGAAACGAAACCAGTCTGACAACTGAACACGGTGTGTGATCCCAGACTCTCTCTTGAGAATTTCGAGAATTAATTTCCTGATTTTGACAAGTTGTCGGGAAGACAGATTGTCTCGTCTGGAAGAACCGAACACGGAAGTATTTCGAGGTAAAGGGGCATCTCTCTGAAACAGCTCAGGGAAAGTGCAGAGGGAGAGGGACAGGGGGAGAGGGGGAGAGGGGGAGGAGGAACAGAGCGGACGAGTGAAACGTTCACACTCGGGAACTGGGAGAAATGCATCCCGGAATTCTTTGTGTTATTCTCGCAACTTTTCCGTAAATCTGAAAATCTGCCTCTAAAAACATTCACGGCAAGAATTAAAGAGGAAGCACTCGGGTTGGAAAAGTAACCACAGGCGGCAGTGCTTGGGCAGGAGGCCTGGAGCTGGGAGCGCCGCGGACTCGGCTGCAGGCACCTGCTTGGCGCGTCAGGAGCAAACACGGGGTCTGCCAGCCCACCAACGTCTCCACTCGGCTCCACGGGGTCCGGGAAGCAGCGCGGGCAAAGGCCACCTGTCCGCCTGGCCCACGGCCACGGGCAAGGGGCTGGAGCCACGCAGAGAGAGGGCCGGATGCCAGCTTCCTCGGGGACCCCCGAGCAAGCTCCCTGCACAGCCAGAGAGGCCTAGCAGAGGCTCGGAACACCAGCCCTTTCTTTATTCACACGCAGAGGTCTCAGGTGTTCCGTAAGTCACCACGTAAAACCATAATCATTAACCAAACAACCTTCCTAGGTCTCCACAAACGTGCCCTGTGACTGTGCGTGGGCAGCGGGTGCGGCCGGGGCTGGGCCACGCGCAGGTACACGAGTCATGTGCCCAGAGAGGCCCTGCTCCTCCCTTCCGGCCCCGGTGAGTCTGGACAGGTTCGCTGGCCTCCCCGAGCCCCACCCTCCTTCTGGAGTCCGCTCTGGGCCGTCCCTCGGAGCCCACGGTGGGGTGAGATGACAGCAGGGGGGAAGGGCCGACGCAGAGGGCACAGTTAACTCCGGTGCCGGCACGGGTCTAAACGCCTGGCACGTCTGACCGGCCCCGACCCTGGGAAGCAGGTACTGCGACCGCAGCCCATTTCACGGAGGAGGAAACTGAGGCATGAGGAGGCGGAGTGACTTGTCTGAGGCCACGCCGCAAGCAAAAGGGGGGCCGAGCCCACCAGCAGGGAGACACGTGAAAGCCCCGGCGCTCCCCTGCCCCGTAGCCTCCAGACTGCGGGCCTTCGTGAACATCCCAAGAGTCCAAGGAGGGAGACGCTGGCCAACATTTTTATAATCTTAGTGAGGGGCGGGGGGAGGGGGAGACCTCTCCAAGCAGGTCACAAGACCAGGAACTTTAGAGGAAAAGACAAATCTGGCAATAAACTTGCAAAGATTCTATGTACCAACACATCAAAAATAAAGCTGGAAGATAAATGGGAAGCTGAGAAAAAAACAAAAAAAAATGTGTGACACAAAAGGGTGCTAACAGCCCTAATGCAGGAAAGGTTATTATAAGATGCTTTTCTCAACCGGAGGCGATCCTGCCCCCAGACGACATCTGGGGACATCTGTGGCTGCCACACTGGGGGGCTCCTGGCATCCAACGGGTGGGGCCAGGAATGCTGCTCAGACCCCACGGTGCCCGGGACACCCCCTCCCCACCCCACCCGAGAATGGCCCGGTTCAAAGATATCAAACGGTTTGAGAACTCCCGTTGCGAGTCAAGAAAAAACACAAGCGCGCCAGTTTAACAGGTGGGCAGCGGCTACGAACCGGTAATTCAAAAAAGAGGCGACTGGGAGGTGACAGATGACAAGGACAGACGGAAGCTGGGGCTGCCGTCCGTATGACGAGAACCTCCAGCCACCGTGGGAGCACCAACCCCGACCGCCTTCCTGGGGACAAACGAGCAACCCACCTCAAGATATAAAAGGCATCCACGCTCCAAGCGCCCGCAGTCACAAGCCCACCTCGAAGAACCAGCAGCCAGGACGCTCACTGCAGTGACGCTTAAAGAGAAAAGAATCCACGGAATCCAAGGAGAAAAGCACACACGCCCCAACAAAAACAAAGGCGCATGCGGTCAGGGAAACGGAAAGACACAGTCCACCGGACACGGCAATGACCCGGAGAGCCGGGGCCAAGATCCAGGGTGGTAGGATCCGGGGGAATTCGTTACCCACCCAGACTTGTGCCTCCAGTGGGAATACTTGCGCTGACCTTTGTAAGACCAAAGCGTACTTGGAGCCCACGTGCAGAGCTGTGCCTGGGACCCAGAGGACCCCACCCTCCAGCAGCTCAACTGGCTGCTCCATCCAGGGAGACAAGAACCAAGTCCTGGGAGTAAGCCTTCACCAAAACCATTAGAGTACCCACTCTACCTAATTCACATTTAAAGTACCGCGAGCCTGGGGCGCCCGGGTGGCTCAGTCACGGAAGTGTCCCGCTTCGGCTCAGGTCATGATCTCGCGGTTTGTGAGTTCGAGCCCCGCGTCGGGCTCTCTGCTGCCAGCACAGAGCCTGCGTCAGCTTCTCCGTCCCCTCTCTCTCTGCGCCTCCCCTGCTCGCGCATGCTCACTCTCTCTCCCAAAAATACACATTCTGTCGATTTAATTTTTGTGTAAGTTTCTTTCTTTTGAGAGAGGCAGAGAGAGAGAGCAGGGGACGAGACTTGAGAAGGGGGAGAGAGAGCATCCCAGGCAGGCTCCGCAGCGGCAGCGCAGAGCCTGATACGGGGCTCGAACCCGCAAACCGTAAGACCGTGTTCTGAGGCCACACCAAGAGCCGGAGGCCTAACCAACTGAGCCCCCCAGGGGCCTCGGAATTACGCGCTTTCAAAGGGTGAGCGGACGGCCCGGGAATTCTACTTCATAAAGGTGCCGTTTAAAAAACCCAGCACCCTGGAAAATGAACACATCAGAGCTCGCCCACCACTTCGGAGCCCCGCCTGAATGTATCCAGAACGCTGGGACCGCCCGCGTCGCCTGCCGCAGACCGGTCTCCAGGTTCACCGCCGGGCCCGCCTTACACCCAAGACCTGCCTGCCTGCCTGCCTGCCTGCCTGCCTGCGAGTGGGAGTGACGGGTGACCCAGATCTGGAACCCTGGGACAGCATCAGAGCCACAAACCAGTCAGCTTAGACGGGGCGACAGAGAAGAGGCCAAAACCACAGAGAGGGTGATGATGCAGCGTCGGGGCCTCCCAAGCCCGGACCAGAGGGGGCAGGACCTCACGGACACTTTCCCGTGCGACGGTCCCGCGAGGGCTCTGTCACGCTCGTCTCACCGAGGGCGAGGAGGAACGGACGAACGACGGACACCACGCGGGCAGACGGACGGGCACAGGAGCGCCCCTGAGCCCCCCGGGCTCTTTCACGGACCGAGTGAGCTTAATCCTAAGGAAGCTCAGTGCGAAAGAAATCACCATCGATTTGCTTCAAATCCTACCGGGAATTCTGATAAGACGTATCTGAGAAGAGCGACAGCCAACAGTGGAACATGCTTCAAAACGTAAAGTGAGAAAAACTGTTCTGGGCATTAAAACATCACACTGGAAAACATTCACTTCACGCCAAAGAAGGCAGTAAAGGAGAGGAACCAAAGACGAGACAGAAAACAAAAGGAAAGTAACAGACAGAACTCCAACCACATCAATAATGACATTAAACGTGGATGGATTAGGGGCGCCTGGCGGGCTCAGTCAGGAGGGCATGTGGCTCTTAATCTCGGGGTTGTGAACTCAAGCCTCACGTTGGGCGGGGAGCCTACTTTAAAAACAGATAGATAGAGGGGATGCCTGGGTGGCTCAGCCAGTCGAACGTCTGACAAGGTAGGCTCAGGTCATATCACGGTTCGGGAGATCGAGCCCTGCATCAGGCTCTGTGCTGAGAACAAGAAGCCTGCTTGGGATTCTCTCTCTCCCTCTCTCTCTGCCCCTCCCCTGCTCACGCTTTCTCTCTCTCTCTCTCAAAATAAATAAACTTAAAAAAAAAGATAGTTTTAAAAAACGACGACAGAGAGATGAATGAATGAACGAACGAATGTGGACGGATTAAACAGTTCCAATAAACAGACACCGTCCTACGGTCAGGAACGAGACAGGGATGTCCACTCTCATCACTGTGATTCAACACAGCACTAGAGGCCCAAGCCTCAGCAATCAGACAACAAAAAGAGATAAGACACATCCAAATCAGCAAGGAAGAAGTCAAACTCGCGCTAGCTGCAGATGACACGACGCTCTATAGAAAACCTGAAAGACTCCACCAAAAAACTGCCAGAACTCATACATGAGTTCAGCAAGGTCACAGGATGCAAAATCAACGTACAGAAATCTGCTGCATTTCTATACACCAATGATGAAGCAGCAGGAACGGGAATTAAGCAATAAATCCCATTTACGATTGTACCAAAAACCATAAGATATGTAGGAGGAAACCCAACCAACCAACCAACCAACCAACCAACAGGTAAAAGACCTGTGCTCTGAAAACTATAAAACACTGAGGAAAGAAACTGAAGACGACGCAACAGAAATGGAAAGACAGCCCATGCTCATGGGTTGGAAGAATACATATTGTTAACATGTCAATACTACCCAAAGCCATCTACGCATTCACTGCAGGCCCTATCAAAATACCACCGGCGTTCTTCACAGAGCTAGAATAAACAATCCTAGAATTTATACGGGACCACAAAAGACCCCAAATAGCCAAAGCAACCTTGACAAAGCAAAGCAAAGCTGGAGGCATCACCTGAGTACAAAGCTGTAGTGATCAAAACAGTATGGTTCTGGCATGAAACACCGGATCAGCGGAACAGAACTGAGAACCCAGAAATAGACCCACAAACACATGGCCGACTAATCTTCGACAAAGCAGAAAAGAACAGCCAATGGAAAAAAAGACAGTCTCTTCAACAAACGGTGTGGGGAAAACTGGACAGCAACACGCGGAAGAATGAACCTGGACCACTTTCTTACAGCACACACAAAAATGAATTCAAAATGGATAAAAGACCTAAGTGTGAGACGGGAAACCATCAAAATCCTCGAGGAGAAAACAGGCAAAAATCTCTTTGACTTTGGCCGCAGCAACTTCTTACTCAACACGTCTCCAGAGGCAAGGGAAACCAAAGCAAAAATGAACTATTTGGGGCCTCGTCGAGATAAAAAGGCATCTTCACAGCAAAGGGAACAATCAGCAAAACTAAAAGGCAACGGATAGAATGGGAGAAGGTATTTGCAAATGGCGTATCAGATAAAGGGTTAGTATCCAAAATCTATAACGCATTTATTAAACTCAACACCCCAACAATGAAACCAAACTAAAAAATGGGCAGAAAGCATGAACAGACACTTCTCCAAAGAAAGACATCCAGATGGTGAACAGACACCTTAAAAAAGTGCTCAACGTCACTCATCATCAGGGAAATACCAATCAAAACCACAATGAGATACCACCTCACACCTGTCAGAATGGCTAAAAACAAAAAATCAAAAACACAAGAGGGACGCCTGGGTGGCTCAGTTGGTTAAGCGTCCGACTTCGGCTCAGGTCCTGATGTCACGGTCCGTGAGTTCGAGCCCCACGTCGGGCTCTGTGCTGACAGCTCAGAGCCTGAAGCCTGCTTCAGATTCCGTGTCTCCCTCTCTCTCTGCCCCCTCCCCAGCTTGCGCGCGCTCGCTCTCTCTCTCTCTCTCTCTGTCAAAAATAAATGAATGTTAAAAAAAAAATTTTGGGGGGGGGCGCCTGGGTGTCTCAGTCGGTTGGGTGTCCGACTTCGGTTCAGGTCACGATCTCAGTTGGTGGGTTCGAGCCCCGCGTCGGGCTCTATGCTGACAGCTCAGAGCCTGGACCCTGCTTCAGATTCTGTGTCTCCTTCTCTCTCTGCCCCTCCCATGCTCATGCTCTGTCTCGCTCTCTAATAAAGAACGTTTAAAAAAAAAAAAAAAACACACAAGAAACAACAGGTATGGGCGAAGATGCAGAGAAAGGGGAGCCCTTGTGCACTGTTGGTGGGAACGCAAACTGGTGCAGCCACTTCGGAAAACAGTGTGGAGGTGCCTCAAAAAGTTAAAAATAGAACCACCCCACGACGCAGCAATTGCACTACTAGGTATTTACCCAAAGAAAACAAAAATGCTAATTCAAAGGGGCACGTGCACCCCGATGTTTGTCGCAGCATTAGCTACGACAACCAAACTACGGAAACAGCCCAAGTATCTGTCAACTGATGAACGGACGAACATGTGGGACATACACGCAATGGAATATTACTGGGTCATAAAAAAATCATAAAATCTGGCAACAACATTGGAGCTAGAGTGGATTATGCTAAGGGAGATAGGTCAGTCAGAGAAAGACAAATACCGTATGATCTCACCCATAGGTGGAACTTAAGAAACAAAACAAATGAGCAAAGGGGGCAAAAAAAAAAAAAAGAGAGCGGCAAATCAACACAGACTCTTAACTATAGAAAACAAGCTGCCGGTCACCGGGGGCGGGGGGGGGGGGTTGCGGGAACGGGTTCCCAGATTATGGGGATTAAGGGGCGCATCTGTTGTGATGAACCCCAGGTGGTGGTTGGTGTATGGAAGGGTCGAATCACTAAATTCTGAGCCTAAAACCGATATTACACTGGATGCTAACTAACTGGGATTTAAATTAAAACTTAAAAAAAAAAAAAAAAAAAAAAAAAGACCCAACTAGATGCTGTCTATAGAAGACGCTCTTTAGATGCGAAGATACTAGTAGGTTGCACCTAAGAGGATGGAAAATAAAATAGCAACTATAAGGAAACCGGACTGGCTGCCCTCATATCCCCCAAAACAGGCTTTAAAACAAAAATGTTAGAGATGAATGTTTTATAACAATGTAACAATTATAAACTCACATGCATCTACTAATAAGACCCAAAGTACACGAAGCGAAAACTGATGGAAAAAAAGGGAGAAACGGAAAATTCAATTAACAGTAGTTGGAGACAGCAATACCCCACTATCAACGATGGATACAACCACCAGGCAGAAACAACAAAAAAAGAAAACCCTTGAGCAACACTGCAAACCAACAGACGTGTGGAGAGAACCCCACCTAAGAGCAGTAAAACAGACTTTCTTCTCAGTACATGGGAATCATCCTCCAGGACAGACCATATGTTAGGCTGTAAAACAAGCCTCATTAAATTAACAGGAATTTCAAATCATACAAAGTAGGTTCTCTGACCACAAGAAAAATTAGAAATCAGTAACGGAAGGAAATTTGGGGATTTACAATTATGTGGAAATTTAAAAGCATACTTTTTTTGAAGCCTGTTTATTTAAAAAAAATTTTTTTAATGTTTATTTTTGAGAGAAAGAGACACAGATCATGAGCAGAGGAGAGGCAGAGAAGGGGAGAAGACACAGAATCAAAAGCAGGCTCCAGGCTCTGAGCTGTCAGCACAGAGCCTGGCGTGGGGCTCGAATCCATGAACAGTGAGATCATGACCTGACCCGAAGTCGGATGCTTAACTGACTGAGCCACCCGGGTGCCCCAAGTTTATTTATTTAAGAGAGACAAGAGAGAGCATGAATGGGGGGGGGGGGGGCGCGGTGAGGGGTGGGGTGGGGCAGAGCGGGAGACAGAATCTTAAGCAGGCTCTGAAGCTGTCAGCACAGATCCCGATATGGGGCTTAGACTCCCAGACTGAGACATCATGACCCGATCCAAAGTCAGATGCTTAACCGACTGAGCCACCTAGGCGCCCCCTAAAAATGATACTGTGAAATAACCAATGGGTAAGAAAATATCACAAGTGAAACTAGAAAACACTTTGAGGTTAATGAAAATTAAGTCACGATAAACCAAAACTTACAGGATGCAGCGAAGCAATACTTAGAGGGACTTCACAGCTGCCTATGTTGAAAGAAGACAGCTCGCAAATCAATAATCTAAACTTCTACCCGAAGGCACTGGAGAGAGAGCAAACTAAATCCAAAGCAATCAATAAGAAGGAAATAATAAAGACCAGAGCAGAAATTAACAGAATAAAAGAAAACCAACCGAAGCCAAGAGTCGTTTCCATGAAAAGATCAACAAAACTAGTAAGTCCCTAGGTAGACTGATCAAAGAAAAAAAGGGAGGAAAGATTCAGGCTGCTAAAATCAGGAATGCAAGACACTACCACTATGCACCTTATAGAAATACAGAGGATTATAAAATGACGCAAGGATACCGAGCAATAAAAAGCAAAGAGCGACTGATACGGCCGACAAACTAGATGGAGGGACTACAAGCGAACGAAGCCAATCCCCGAAGGCTACGCGTGGTGTCTGATTCCGTAACATCCTCCAAATGACTAGATTATAGAGAACAGAGTGGTTGCGGGGACCTGGGGGCAGGAGCAGCCAGTCACCCTGAGGGGGAAGCACAAGGAAACTCGCCCGTGTTGACGGGACAGCTGCGTATCTCGAGTGCGAGGGGGGGTGACACAAACCCACGCGGGCGACGTCACAAAGACATACCAGCAGGTGAGTGCAAGGATTCCCGGGAAGGCCGGCGATGCTCTGTGCCAATGTCAATCTCCCAGCCTTGATGGCGGACTGCGGTTACGTAAGACGTCACCACTGGGGGAAGATGGGTGAGGAGCACACGGGACCTGACCTCTTTGTACTATTTCTGCAACTTCTTGGGAGTCTGCAATTCTCGGACAATACAAAGTTTAAAAAGGTAACGTGGGGGATATTTCACCGTGGAGGTGAGGAAGGGTAGACCGTTATGCGGACTGATGCTTTGGGGGCTGGGTGATGGGTACACACAGGTTCTTCACCCTATCCTGTCTCCCTCTGCGTGTGCTCCAACTCTCCACAATAAAAAGCTTACAAACAATGAATAAGCGGAACCATCCAGACTTGCAAACACCCTTCAAACGTTCCCATCAAGACCGCAGGCCCTCTGGTCTCCTATGCACCCCGCGACAATGGCCAGAGAGGCGACCAGGGCTGCCCCGGTGTCTTCCCATCACAGACCCTAACGAGACAGGGGGCGGTCCGAGTGCCACCTGGAATGATGACAGCATTCCAAACAGCATCTGAGATTTGCCTAAAAGCACAATCTCTAAAACTGAGCCCTGCCCGGCGCCAGGAGCTTGCTTCCCATACAGAATTTCTCCTTCAGCTGCCGCAAAGTCCCGCGGGGACCGACCCACCCCCAAGCCCTCATTCCAGAGCGGAAAGCTGAACGGCTGAGATCGGGGATTCCTGCGAATCCTCCGGAGACCAGATTTCGAAGTCCTCACTTCCAGGTGAAAACGATCGGCTCCGACACCAAGGTCCCGACTCTGTAAACGAGAACGTTTAAAAGGGAGAACAACTGGGGCGCCTGGGTGGTTCGGCGGGTTAAGCGACAGTGTGGGCTCAGGTCAGGAGCTCGCGGTTTGTGAGCCCGGGCCCCGTGCTGGGCTCTGCACAGACAGCACGGAGCCTGCTTGGGATTCTCTCTCTCTGTCTCTCTGCCCGTCCCCCCCCCCCCCCAAATAAATACACAAACAAACAAAAATAAGGAGAAGAGTAAAGGAAAGGAAGACTGGCTGACACAACCAACAGGGTGAGTTCACATGGCCCCACCTTGCCCGGCTGTCGTAGGAGAAGCAAGAACGAGCATCCCCCAGTACCTTCCACACTGGGCCCAGCCTCCAGAGACAGGCCCCCTCGCAGAGAACCGTGCCAATCGCCCACGTTCCAACTTCTCCAAACACGACAACGCTCTCAGGTTGTCAACCTAGCATCGTCCATCGCCAGTAAGGAAGAGGGGGCTCAGAGAGGTTGAGCAACTTGCCCCAGGTCACAGAGCTGGGAGGAGTGGTGGGGCCCGGGTTTGAAACCAGCCGTTCCAACCTGGGAGTCAGCACTGGCTCGTCTTTCCCACACATACAATCCCCCAAGTGCAGTCCTGCTGGCTCCCAGCCCAGACCACCTTCTTCTGAGCCACCGTCATGACCGGCCTGGATGACAGCCGAAGACAGCGCCCAGTTTGTACTCCCACCACCAAAGGGGTCTCTGCAAACACATAAATCTCTTATTTCATCATCACCTCCCCAGGCTTCTCCCTGCCTGGAACGGGGTCCGGCTCACCGCAGCCTAAGCGACAGAGCCACTCGCTCTGGCCTCTGCAAACCCCAGCCTTACTGGTCTCCCGCCAGCTCATCACGTTCCAGCCACACGGGATGCCTCCCAATCCTCAAATGTGCCAAGCTCATCTCCGCCTCAGGGCCTTTGCATGTACTATTTGTTCTTCCACTTGGAACTTCTTGTTCCAGGTGTCCTCGTGGTTGGCACCTCCTCGTCATTCAGATCTCTGCCCAGGTGTCATCTCCTGGGAGAGGATTCCTGTCCACCCCTTGTTTTCCCGGTCACAGGGCTCCCTCACTTCAGCACCCAGGGGCTACTTAGCACCTCGCCTGGCACCTTAAGCTCGGAGATGTCTAATGATGGGCTCCCAGGCCAGCAGGGCTGTGGTGAGACTCTGTTTTCTTCCACAAAGTGGGGGCTGGTAGAGTCTGCTGGTCGTAAACCCCAAAGTTCCCACGTGGCGGCCAGGGATAAGAGTCCCTGTGCCAAGCACTTTTTTTTTTTTTTTTGGAATGATTATTTTTGACAGAGAGAACACTAGCTGGGGGGAGAGACAGAGAGGGCAGAGAGAGAATCCCAAGCAGGCCCTGTGCCATCAGCGCAGAGCCCGATGTGGGACTCAAACCCACGACTGCGAGATCATGCCCTGAGCCGAAACCAAGAGCTGGACGCTTAACCGACTGAGCCACCCAGGCGCCCCCAAGCGCTTATTAACGGACATCGCCCTGTTTGCGGCTTGCCGTCCCCTAGTGAGGGGAGCATGCGAGGCTGCCGAGGCCCAGAGAGGCTGTGCTGTTCGTCCCAGGTCAGTGGCAGGGCAGATTTGGGAGCTGGGGTCCCATTCTCAGTGCTGGCTCCACACTCAAACCAAATCGTGAGGACCAGTTGCTGATCCCCCCCAAAAATCCCCCAGAGAGGTCTTCCCAAGCCCCTGTACGTGGAGGCAGCTCCGGGAGCCCTGCCCGGCCCCCCACCCCCACCCCTGTCCAGGCCAGGCTCACCGGAGGGCCAAGCAAGGGAGTGTGTGCACCTCAGGGCACAAGGCCAGCATTTAAGGCACCAATCAGAGCCGGGGAGCCTTTGATGTCTCGGGGCTGTTCCGCATCCGGGGTGGAAATCCCAAACGCAGACACACGGAGGCAAAGAGCGGAGGGTTTTGGCAGTTTCCAGAGAACCCCCGGCAGGCCCCACTGGCGCTCTCGCCGGCGAGGGAGAGCGCGGGACTCTATCAGGCCCGGTTCACCCGAGCAGCCCAGGGGCCTGGGGCAGCCCCGTCCTCTGGAGCGCCCACTCCGACCTCCCGTCTCCCCGGCGCCGGGGGCCAGGCCCCCGCCCCATCCTGACCACGCTGAGCTCCAGGCCTCCCGGGCAATCAGGCTGTGTGACAGGACCCCTGCCTGCCGGTCACAGGGCCATGTGGCCAGTCCCCAACCAGGGATCCTTGCCTCCCCAGCTACCGCGTCGGCCCTCAGGGCAAGGAGCACGTCCCATCGCCCCCAAACCGACCGCTGGACCCCAGGAGCACACAGACGGACCCTCGCCAAGTCCACACTGACTGAACACACGTGAGATGCTCACAGGAACACAGAAGGCCTTTCCTGGTTTGGTTTCGTCTCACCGGCACTGCCGATTTTTCTATCGTGAGGGTAAGTTACGTTGGTAATGAAGACCCGTCCAGGAGGCTCGTGAGGGAAGCAGCCATCGTGACTTGGCTGACCCCAAAGTCTCCAGACCTTCTTCTGGCTGAAGGCCAAGTTAATTAACACGCGGAGAGCTGGGACTTCGAGGACCAGGTGCTGGAACGCCGAGGCGGCAGCTCCCGGAAGCGGGTGTCACAGTGGCCGCACCAAGGACGCCTGAGCCGGGGCGGCCGAGGGGCTCGATACGCAACGCAGGGCTTTTCACACTCAGAGCTGGTCTGCAAAAGCTACAGGCTCACCCCGAACCCGCCCGCGGGCCCGAGCGGCACCAGCCGGCCCAGGACACCGGTTCTGCAGGCGGGCGGCTCCAAGTTCACAAAACCCCAGGTTCACCGGAGGAGAAAACCCAGTGAGGCATGTGGAACAGGCCACGGGACTCCGAGTTCTGGCCTGGCTGACTCGGGTCCAGCCTCCCCGGGGAACAGCGCCCATGCTTCCTGGCCCGTAAATCCCTGGCCAAACCCTCCTACCTGCCCCATTCAAATAAAGAAGCTCCAGAGGGAGGAAAAGCAAACCGATTTTCAAGGTGCCTTCGAATAACCTCGATTGTTTCTTAACTTCTTTCCCAGCACAAGTACAGAACAGAGGTGTAGAAACCACGGGCGATTCTGGAATGGAAAGTGGTTTTAGAAACCGCTGTAACAGGGGCGTCTGGGGGACTCAGTCAGTTAAGCGTCCGACTTCGGCTCAGGTCATGATCTCACAATTCACGAGTTCGAGCCCCGCGTCGGGCTCTGTGCTGACAGCTCGGAGCCGGGAGCCTGCCTCAGATTCTGTGTCTCCCTCTCTCTCTCTCAGCCCCTCCCCACTCCTGCTCACACTCTGTCTCTGTCTCAAAAATAAACACACTTTTAAAAAAAGAAACTTCTGTTCCAACACCTTGATTCACGGCAAGGAAAGACAGCAGCAGAATCCCAGACAAACACTGTCACTGTGATCCACTGAAGGCTCACCCTGGACCAGGTGTGCCTGAAACTGGGACATTTGGGGCCGCCCTCGGCACTGTGGGACACTGAGCAGCATCCCGGATGTCAAGAGCACCCCCACTCACGATGACCATGTAAGTCACCAGGTGCCACCCAGCGTCCCCTGGGAGCACAGCGGCCCCTGGGGTGGGAAGTATTTCCCTAATGGATTTTCACGTATTGACTGCGCGCATCTCAGCTCCCTGGAAGCGGAGACTTTCCCTGTCATCCCCGTTTTGGAGATAAGGGCAGAGACGGAAAACAGAGGTAGGAGCTCAGGTGCGTGGGGAACAAGCCTCCAGCCGCCCGTCCCCCTTGGCCATCCTGCCTTGAGACCTCGGGCCATTTAAGACCGGCTGCAGCTGGGGAAGGCTATTTCCAAGCCATACTCGTACACGCGTCTCTCTCCCGGGTTTTCCCACGGCCAAAGAAGCATTCCAAGTTCCTGCAACTCCTTCCGGGAAACGTCTCGAGCTCTAAGTTCACAGCCCCCCAGCATGGCCAGCATCCAGGCCGCAAACGCACAGCCCCGGGCTTAGCCTCCAGGACTCATCAGCCTTCACAGCTGGTACGAGGTTCGGCACTCCCGTCAAAGATGAAACGTATTGCAAGGTGCACGGGTGGGATCGAGACCCGGCCCTGGAGCCCAACACCCCAGAGGGAGGGGCAGCACTGCAGGCGGGGACTTCAGCTTTTTCCACTTCCCCACAGCACCCCAATACAGGGCCCTCTGGGGGTCAGCCCCTGCCCTCCCCGAGGCAGGCTGTCCTGACCTCCTCCTCCTCCAAATGCTGGCTTGAATCCTACCTCCGTGAAAGGCTCAGGACCTCCTCTGGACTCTCCCCCAAGGGCTCTCCCTTGGCCGCACCCCGCCTGCAGTGGGTCAACGCCCTCCCCTCTCGCCCCTCAGTGGCCAGAGCTGGTTTGTGTTGGATCTGTCTCGTGTCTCCAGCTAGAGGCGGATAGCTCCAGAAATTCTGATGGCCCAGGAAGGGGGACAGGAACGGGAGGCGGATGGAAGGGGCCAGTCTCCGCTAAGCGCCAGGCACCCCCACGGCCGGCTCAGCCCATCCAGGGCCTGGGGTCCCTCCCCAAGGACCGGCCTGGGGGTGGGGGGGACAGCATGGAGTGTGAAACACACAAAGCATGTTGGAGACTCAGTACCAACAAAACAAAAACCAAAAGAGCGTAAGACAACTCGGGGACTGTTTTGATGGCGATTACAGGCTGAAACGTTAACATTCGGGGGACGTCAGGTTCAGCAGAAATCATTAATCAAATTAATTTCATCTGCTTTTTTTACCTTCTACTGTGGCGACGAGAAAAACTCCAGTGACACAAGGGGCTTGCTTTGCGTCTTTACCTGCCGGCACTCCGTTAGGAAAGGCGTCTGCGTCCTTGTTTCCTGCTAAGGGTGTTGTAGCCTCAGCTCCCACATTTAGGTCACCGGTCCTTTCCGAGTTAGTTTCTGTATACGGCATGAGGCGGGGGACCAACTGTGTCACCAGGCACTCAGTTAGCATCCACGCGTGGACCCGTGGGGCGTCTTCCCACGAGCGCTACACTCGGGACACCCCGGCTCATCCGTATCCTCTGCCAGAGGGACTGAAAGTCACCCACACACGGGCACGTGTCCTGTGCCCACAGGGAAGACGCCAGCCGAGCACGCGGGGGGAGGCGGGGCTGTCGGCACACCCCTCGTGGCCCTCAGCCCTCCCTGATCTGCCCAGATGCATCTCTGACTCACCCGGTATGGGGGTGCCACTACCCCTCGGGGGCAAGAGGGCATCCGCTTACCTCTTTAACCACGCGGGGTAGGGGACACCCGGGCAGGAGCCGTGGCCCGCGTGCAACTCCATAGCTGGTGGGCTTCACGGGGCTCTGTGAGGGCTGCGGGGACGCTCCAAGCCCAGTGACTGACATCTAAGAGACAACTCCCAACCCCGGCAGGGCTGGGGCCAGGCAGTCCAGGAAAGGGAAGCGGCCCAAGGAGGCAGCTCACTTTTAAAAGGCACTGGCCGGGGGCGCCTGGGTGGCGCAGTCGGTTGGGCGTCCGACTTCAGCCAGGTCACGATCTCGCGGTCCGGGAGTTCGAGCCCCGCGTCGGGCTCTGGGCTGATGGCTCAGAGCCTGGAGCCTGTTTCCGATTCTGTGTCTCCCTCTCTCTCTGCCCCTCCCCCGTTCATGCTCTGTCTCTCTCTGTCCCAAAAATAAATAAACGTTGAAAAAAAAAAATTAAAAAAAAAAAAAAAAAAAGGCACTGGCCGGGGGCACCTGGGTGGCTCGGTCAGGTGAGCGCCCAACTTCGGCTCAGGTCATGATCTCACAGTTCGTGGGTTCGAGCCCCGCGTCGGGCTCTGTGCTGACGGCTCGGAGCCTGGAGTCTGCTTCGGATTCTGTGTCTCCCTCTCTCTCTGCCCCTCCCCAGCCTGTGCTCTGTCTATCTCAAAAATAAGTAAATAAACCTTTAAAAAATAGATAAAGGAAGCTCTCCAGGAGGCCCACTCAGGCCCTGGACGACGCACGGCCAACCACGTCAGCAGGAACCAGGACACCCGTTCCTGACTCAGGCCATGGAGGATTCCAGGCAGGGAGGTCCCAGACCTACCGACCAGGAGGTGATCCCACAGAACACAGGATACGGACAAGCCAGGGTGGTGGGGGCCAGGGCCACACGGTTCTGTGCGGCAGACGCAGGGAGGCCCTGCTCTGCACACAGAGCTCCCACAGGGGACCCCCTGGGCCGGCTTGGGCTGGAGGAAGAGGGCAGACAGGGGAAGACTCATCACGGAGGACAGGAGTCCGGAACCGTGCACGCAAAGGGCGGCCTGAGCACCTCCTCCAGGTGAGCTGGGTCAGCACGCCTGATGTTCTAGAACTCTCTCATCCTCCAAACCTATCCCCAGACCCACAGGCCAAGTCTCCCCACACAGATGCTCAGTGAGAGAACCAGACACAAAAGGTCACATTTTGTATGATTCCATTTATGTAAAACGCTCAGAACGGACACATCCACAGACAGGATGGGGGTTTGTGGCTGCCCAGGGGGCTGGGAGGCAGGGGGGAGCGACTATTTAATAGGCACCGTGTTTCCTTTAGAGATGATAATAATGTTCTGGAATTTGCTGGTTGTGATGGCCGCGCGGCTCTATAAATGCTCTAAAGCCAATGAATTGTTCCCTGAAAAGGGAGAATGTTACAGTATGTGACTATCTCCACAAAAATATATTTAAGGGGCACCTGGCCTGGCTAGGTTGGTAAAACACGCAACTCTTGGTCTTGGGGTCGTGAGTTTGAGCCCCACACTGGGCACGGAGTCTACCTGAAATACGTACATGTGTACTTATTATGTATATCGTAGATATTTTTAAAAAGCACCACAGGGCAGGAGTACCTTACGAGGGGCTGCTCTACAAATTCAGGGTCTGGGCATCACACCAGAGCCAGTTGCTGGGGAGCTGTCCCTGGCCCTCCCTGGTGACCTGAACGGCTCTGGTCTTAGACTCTAAGATCCCTGAGGGCAGAGCTGACCGCCCCCCCTTTCCCTTAGCCCCTCGGAACTTCGGGCAAACACACCCGAGAGGTTCAGGCTTCCCTGCCCCCCCCGAGCTCTTTTCCCCAGAGGCCCGCCAGGCCACGGCCCCCAGCGCCCCCCCCCCCCCCGTTCCTTGCCTGCCGGCTCGCCGTCACCCACGAGGACAAGGCTCAGCTCACGCGGTGACTCTTCTGTCACCTCCCTGGCCGCCACCCAAGCCAGCAGACGCTGCCCCTGCCCCGTGCTTCCACTGGCCCGGTCTGCATGTTACCTTGGCAGCCCTGGCCCCCCGGCCCCTCTGCCTTCCGCCGCGCGCCACGACCCCTGTGGGCAGGAGACGCCGCTCATCCGGCCGCCACGAACACCCGGCCGGGCACAGGCGGGGCTGACGATACTGTCACACGCAATGGACACCGGCAGACGCCCTCAGATGGAGCCAGGGCCCCCGCGGCCGGGACCGTGAACGCGAGCCACTGGTCAGCAGGCCAGGAGCCACGGGTGAGAGGCCTTCTGTGACTCTCGGTTTCGTACCTTCGCCTCGAGGTCGGCAGACCGCACGGCTTGGGCATTTGCAGAGGCCGCGGGACGTGTCACCGAGGCCACCGGGCCCACTCTGCCTGTGACCGTCGGCCTCGACCCGACAGCGCCCAGCGGCCACAGCTCTCTCAGTGGTGGGCGAGCTCCGTCCGTCCGTCCGTCCGTCCAAGCACCCACATTCCCTTCTGCAGGGCCCAGCGAGAGGCGCTCCCTGCGCAGAGTGGCCGGTTTCCCAGTGAACAACACTGCCGGGCCGGGGCCGGGGGGGGGGGGGGGGGGTGGGCTGCCTCTGGTGCAAGCAGGACACGGCAGACGGGAGCGGCCGAGACTGCTCTGTGGCTTCCACACGCGGCCGCCCAGGAAGGCAGCGAGAACAGGACGCCTTCTTTTCCAGAAGGGGTCAGCTGAACTAGCCTCTCCGGACTCCCTACTCTTCCTCAGGGAGGAGGACTTGGAATAACGCGGCGAATCAAGAGTTTAAATTCCAGGGGCTTTACTCACACGCAAGCGAGACACGAGCAATCCTCTCAACTCGTGACCAAGATAATCAGATCCATGCAGCCCGCCGACCTGAGATAGGAAGCCCACTGTGCCGAGGGCCGACGCTGATAGATGGGATTTTGACAGAAACAGGGGTGGGGGGGAGGGGAGGGGGTGGACAGCGGGTATCTGATTCGAAGGGGCTAGCGGCAAAATGATGGAATCTTCCGGTCAGGCCGCCCGGCCAGGGTCGCGCTCATTTGGGTGCCCAAGTGGAGACCACACCAGCCAGCTCCCAGGCTGCCGTCTGAGCTGCCCAGAAACGCCGGGGCGTGTGGCGCGTCTCCAACCCCGCTTAGGGGCCGGGGATCCCGGGCCCACCCCTGTCGTCACACCGTCACGGCGCCTGCTGGTGGCTGCAGGCTGGCTCTCGGTCAAACGGGGCCTCGGGGATCCAGCCCCTGGCTTCTTCCGCACAAAGCACATCTCCAGATGCACCGCCAGCTCGTCTTACACGCATCGTCTCTCTCCACGTCCTCTCCCTGGAGCCCGGAGGGAGCGGCCACGAAGCCACAAAGGCGGGCCCACCTCCGCCCCTACCTGCCCGGAAGGTGCCACCATCTGGGGCGAGAGTCTGGACTGCCCCGCCCAGAGATCCCCTCTTCGCCACTCGCCGTACAGGCCCATCTGAGAAATGCAACTGGGATCACGGGCCGGCAACCAGGGCCAAATCCTACATTAGTCCTTGTTCTGCTCTGTACCTGGGGACCCACCGGGGGGCTTGCTTTCTGACTACTCGCTCTCTCTCCACCGAGCAAAAGCACTCAAGGCCGCCACCCCCTGGAGTCACAGCCCAGAGCCGCAGGACAGCTTTGCGCTCCTCTGCTGCTAAAAGGCACGGCCGGCCAGCCGGCCGGCCTGGGGCCAAGACGGCTTCACACACCCTGTCCGGCAATGCCCTCACTTTCCCCCAGCGCCCTCGTATTCACCAGAACCGCCGACGCAGGGCAAGGAAAGAGGGGACGGAACGAAAGAAGGAAGGGAGAAACGGAGAGGCAGAGGGAAAAGAAAGAAAAAAAAAAAAAGGCAACTTTGGAAAGCCAAGAAGCTCTGAGTAACCCTCTCCAGATTGTTTACTTCCATCAACTAAAGAAAGCATGACTGTAAATTAACGGTACGCTCTCTTGACAAGTCAGAACGGTCCTGGGAAGTTACCAGATCTGAGACACTGAAGACGTCCTTGGCTCGGGAATCACACGTCAGCCGCTCTGCACACCCAGCAGCCGTGGTCGAAGAGAAAGGCAGGACAAATGCTGCCAGGCGCAGTCCCGCACCCGACACGTGCCATCTGGCAGCCACCTGGCTGTCCAGGAGCCCCACAAAGCTCAGCGTCCACACCCGTGAAAGCCACCTCTTCAGCGAGTCCCCGTGGAGACCCTGCGGCTGGTGACTATAAAAGCCACCTCCCAGAATGCCTGGGTGGCTCAGTCGGCTACGCAGCCAACGTCGTCTCAGGTCACGATCTCACAGTTCGTGAGTTCGAGCCCCCATCGGGCCCTCCGCCGCCAGCACGGAGCCTGCTTCGGATCCTCTGTCCCCCTCTCTCTGCCTCTCCCCGACTTGGGCTCTCTCTCAAAAATAAAAACTTTAAAAAACAAAAACATAAGGCGCCCAGGTGGCTCGGTCGGTTGAGCGTCCGACTTCGGCTCAGGTCATGATCTCATGGTCCGTGAGTTCGAGCCCCGCGTCAGGCTCTGTGCTGACAGCTCAGCACCTGGAGCCTGATTCGGATTTTATGTCTCTCTCTCTCTCTCTCTCTCTGCCCCTCCCCCGCTCCCGCTCTCGCTCTCTCTCTCTCTCTCTCTCTCTCTCCTTCTCAAAAATAAACAATCAAAATTTTTTTAAATAAAAATTAAAATAAATAAAAAACAAAAAACAAAAACACAAAACCACCTCCCAGGACTCCACCGCCCCTTCCGACGCAGGCGCTGGTGGGTAAAGAGAATGGGTCAGATGCTTACAAAACAAAGTGATTGGGAAACGCGTCTTCCTTTTAAACCCTCAGCCTCTGCTAGACTAAAACAAACTCCTTAGGCCGAGAGGACTCCTTCCCAATCTTCTGAGAATATTTCTTCCCAATTTTCCGGGGTACAGTACAAAAGGGGGGAGCATGAGAAGGTCAGGCATCACAAATAGCAAAGTATTTGCCCCTGTTCACAGCTACTTTTTTTTCTTCCTTCATTTTGGGGTTGTTTTGGTGGATGAAATCGTAACATTTTCTGTATTTCTGTATTTCCAGCAGTGTTAATTTCCCTTGAAACAAACCAGGACCCCCCTTTTTTTTAATCTAGAGTGCTTCGATGTAAAAAGATAGAAATTCATTCATTCAACAAAAGAGCGTTCACTGAACACCCACCGTGTGCCAGGCTGCCCTAGGTGCTAGGGAGACACGCGGCAGCCAAGACAGATGTCATTTCTATAGCGGGGACCTCACACCCTGGTGCAGGTGTCCCCAAACCACAGCCCACAGCTCAAGCCCCGCTCACTACCTGTTTCTGCACAGCCTCCAAGCGAAGAATGGTTCTGACATTTTTAAGTGATGAGGTGAGAAAAAAAAAAAATCAAAAGAAGAAAAATAGTTCGTCACATGCAAAAAGTATGTGAAATTCACAATTCTGTGACCATGAATAAAGTTTTATTGGAAAACAGACACACTCGTTTATTTCCATACTTTCGTGCTACAATGGCAGAGCAGTGGGGACAGAGACTGGCCTGTAAAGCCAACACTATCTACTCTCTGACCCTTCACAAAAGGAGCTTCTGTCCTCTGAACGAGATGGACCATAAACACATAAACAGCTTAATATGTATTTACAGCAGGGCTAAATGCAAAGATGAAAAGGCAGGGTGGGGAGAGAGGGTGGTCGCAAGGGTGAGTTTAGGCAGCGTGGTCAGGGACGGCCTCTGAGCAGAGACCTGAATGACAAGGAGCCAGATGGCTAGAAGAGTGCAGGGACAGCAAGTGCAAAGGCCCTGAGGCAGGGAAGCTGGTTAGGACTGAGGGAGCAGGCACGGGAGGGGGAGGAGGAGGGCGGGGAGAAAGGACAGATCACACAGGACAGAGCAGGGAGGCCACGGGAAAGAGTCTCGAGTTTTTTCCAGGGACAACAGGAAGCCACCAGAGGGTTCTGAGGAGAGGAAGACCGTTTTTACAGTTTCCAAAAGCTCCCTGAGGGAACAAGACTGAAAAGTGACAGACCAGATGCCAGGGATACCCTCTCTAACCAACGAGACCCTCAAAATCCAATTCATCCAACAACAGAATCAATTCCTCAATCCACCCCGCCCTTGCTAATGGTGTGACACAAACTTTTCTTGTTAACGTCGTAGTTAAACCCATTTCGTTGTAGATCTGCAACCAGCTTATTAACAGACCCACGACTTTGGGGACATTTCTGTTCAGGAGGAGGCGAGATTAAGGACGTGAGTCACCTTCAAGTCGACTCAGAGAGAACTGTTAAGCAAAGTGACAGGAAGGGGTATGGCGGGGGGCTGGGGGGAGCAGGAGAGGTGAAAGCCTGGGCAGGGCGCCCAGGGGGGCTCGTGACGGGAACAGCCCTTGAAGATCCCTGCACCATGGCGGTGGGGGGGCCCGGGGGAGTCTGTGGGTGTGCGCCTCTCCTGGAGTGGAAGCTACGGGCTGGGAAGGCCAGAGCGACAGTCGGGAAGGACCCGGACAGCCAGGCTGCGTACGGCCGGCACCGTCTACAAACACGGGCCCCTCCCTATTCAAGAACGGATGGGAGGAGGGGGACAAAGGAAACCAGAACTTGAGGCAGATCGGGGTCACAACCAAATATCAGGGTTAAAGGCTAAGTGACAGGCTGTCAGGGCGACTGCGTGCCCCAGGGGACATCTGTGGTTGTCACACTGGGGGTGGCTCCTGACATCAAGCGGGTGGGGCCAGGGATGCTGCTCAGCCTCCTACGGTGCCCAGGACGGTCCCATGGAGAACAATCCAGCGGAACGGTGACAGGCAGAGGGAGCCCCGGAAAGAAGCAGATGGCTGCAGCAGCAGTCAACCCAGTCCCGCTCAGAGCTCCTGGTGCCACACGAGACGCTCAGTGCCTCTCATCCCCTCCGATCCCCACAATGACCTACGAGGGGCTCTCGCTGTACCCATTTTACAGATGAGAAATGCAAGGCCCAGGGAAGGAAAGTGACTGACTCCAGAGAAGGGATTTGAACCCAGGTCCCTCAGACTCGGAAGCCTCTCTGGGGACAGGAATCCAGAGACACCGCCAAGAACAGCAGGTCAGAACGGGGTCCCGGTTCGGCACTCTCCTGCGTCACCCGGCACCCTCAGCCAGAAGCAGAGGCACGGGGGGCGGGGCAGGAAAGAGCTGGGGCACGGAGGCGCCACAGAGCAGCCCCGGGGACAAGTCGCTGGGGCAGAACCAGGAACCCTGGCCGGCCCGGGCTGCGGATGAGGCATGGTGGGGACCGAGGGGGTTTGCGGGGCCCTCCCAGTCGTGCCCTCTGCCAGGAGTTCATTTGTTCTCCACCCCCGCCCCCCCCCCCCCCCCCACAGCCTGGTTCTTGAGCAAGCGACTGGCCCGAGGTCACACACACAGCTCTGAACCGCACACGCTTCCAGATCCCGGGAAAAAAGCCACCCAGAAAGGCCCGTCAGCCAGCGCCTGGGTCCATGAGCACGCATCCCCTGGTGCTGCCTGTTCCTGAACCAGGCCCCATGGATGGTGGACTTCACGCCCCAGGGCGCCCACCTGTCCCTTCCCCCGCTGACACCGAGGCCCCCTGAAGTTAGGAATTCTCCATAACCTGCTCCAGCGCTCAAACGTGCCCACTGTCACAGGTGTCAGATAGAACCCAGGAACAGATGGCCGAGCCCCTCCAGGGGAAGGGGGCGGGGCGCTGGAGGGCAGGGGCGAGAAACCAGCAGAGAAGGCGGCCACAAGAAATGCAGGACCAAGTACAGAGTCGCCCGGGTGGGGGAAAGGGGCATAGTGGGGGGCGGGGGGGGGGGGTCGCTGTCCACCCCAGAGCCCAGAGGACTCCTGCAGGATGGCACAGACACAGGGAAACTACAACAAAGGCCGGGCGGGTCCTAAGTGACCCATCAGCAACACCTTTCGACTCCAGGAGTTAACATTTCCTCAGCAGCCCACCCACAAAGAGGGAAGGATTCGAAAACGCGAGAAAATCAATCGTTCCGACACCCGTGTGTATCTATTTCGGGTCAATGGCTCCACGCTCACGCGAATGGACACACGGCTCACCGGCGGGGACAGACACAGCGCCTGCGTGCATCTGCCACAACACCTGGGCGCTTGTGTGCAACCGCACCCCCGCCACCCCCTCTGCTCCCCAGCGGTGACGTCCCCCAGGGCAGGGCAGTCTGACCTGCACGGTGTCCCCAGCACAAATGGAAGAACACCGGGGTTAGCCAAGCATCCAATCAGAAACACGGAAAGAGGGCCAGCGAGTTTCAGAAACCCTCGACTCAGACAATCACAAGTTGACTCCGCGACTTTCCCACTCTGTCCTTCAGGGTTCCAGAAAACAAACTGCAGGCAGGAGAGAGGCCATCCACGGCTCTCCCAGAGGTGGCAAGAAAAGGCTGACCAGCGAGTTGACAATCCCTCCCCAAGCCTCATAAGGAAGCTATTATTTGAGAATTAGGGGAGTCATTAGCTCTCGGATGGCACCGATAAAAGCCCGCAGAGTCGTCTAATGAGCCCGTCTTAGGGGCTTTCGGCCGCCTGGAGACAGCCACGTAAATGGTTGTGCAGAGCCGTGGGGCAGGGCACCCAAGCCTTAAATGCAATCCCAGTATCCTCAGACCCCAAGGCAGAGCCAGCACCCAACGGGACCCAAGGGAGCTTGCTGAATAAATGCCACTGGCAGAAACACACGGAAAAGAACACACACCGCGCGTGTTACAGGATTACTGGACCCCATGGATTACTGGACCCACCTTCCCGCTAGTTTCCTAACTCGGGAAACAGTTCCCCAGGTGCACCCGAATTAGGAAAACAAAAGCCTCCTCCCCCAACCAAACAGCCGGGGACGCACCAGAGCGCAGTCCAGGCCCCCCGCACCCCCAGAGGGGGGCAGAACAATCTCGTGGAAAGCCTTCCACCGCGCCCAGGTGGACACGCACCCCACGGCACCCGGTGTCATCGCGCCCACCGCGCGCACACCCAGGCCCTCGCACACTGCCGGGCCGGGGCCGGTCCCTTTCAGAACGAAGCCGAGCCCCAGCTCCCACGGGGAAGGGACGAGATGGGACGGCCCAACGGGGTCGCCGCGGGGCGCGACTCCACAGTCTATTTCTACAGAGACGGGGGTCTTCGGGACGACGACGGGGCTCGGAGGGGGAGGCACTGAGGGGACGCGTCCGGAAGCTGCGAGGTGCATACCAAGTGGACACGGTTTTTAATTTAAAAAATCCAGACTGCACGCCTCTCTTCGGGGGCAGGTGTGGAAGCCGCGACGGCGCGGCGGGCTGCCTCGGGGCGGGGGTGGGGGGCAGCGACGGCCACGGCGGGGGGCGCCACCGGGCAGCGCCCCGGCGGCCCCACCGGGGCGCGCAGAGCGGCGGACGCGCAGGCGGGCGCTGGCCGGGGCCTGGGATCGCCGGCGCTCGCGAGCTCTCCGTCTCGGCCTCTCTCCTCATTTTGTTTAATTATCAGGATTGTTGTGAATAATAAAGAGGGGCCCAGCCGGGCAGGGCCGGGCCGGGCCGGGCCACCCACGCTGTCATCTTTTGTGCAGGGCCGGCGGGGACGCCCCGGCCCAGCCCCCGCGCGCCCCCGGCCCCGGCCCGGACGCCCCCGCCTCCCGCCCCCGGGCCCGCCATTGTCCGGCCGCGGCCGCCCCCGCCCGAGGCCCCGCCGGGCGCCCCCCCCCCCCCCCCGGGCCGGGCGGTTAACGCCCCCAACCGCCTCGCGGGCCGGGACAAAGCGCGGCGGCCGCGGCCCGAGCAGGCCGCGCCCGAGGCCTGGGCCTCGAGTCCCGGGCGCCCGCCCGCAGCCCGGGGCGCGGCGCGGGGGCGGCGGCGGCGGCTGCGGCGGCGGCTGCGGCGGGGCCCGAGCTCCGACGCGGCGGCCGCCTCCCCGCGGGCTCACCTGAGGCGGCGCGCGCGGCCCGGTCCGGAGCAGCGGCGCGCGCTCCCCCGCCCTCGGCGTCGCACCCCCAGGCCCCGCTCGGGCCGGGCCCCGCTCGGTCGCTGGCGGCCGAGCCCTCCGCGAGCGCCCCGGGCGGGGCTTATGAGGCCGCGCGCCAGCTCCGCCCTGGCTGCCATTGGGCCCCGAGCCCACGCCCGCGCGCCCATTGGCTGTCGCTGACAGCTCCGCCCCTCCCCTCCGCCGGGCCCATCAACATCGCACGACCCGCCCCCCGCGCGCCTCGATTGGGCGGGTGCAGGCCCCGGCCTCGTCTCCCCATTGGCTGGCCGGACGGGACACGCCGGCGCCCACCCACGTGCCCGCTGACCGGCTCCGTTTTCATTGGAAGCGGTGCACGCCAGTCAAGGCAGCAGCCACCAACCCGACGGTGGCTGGGCCTCGGATTGACAAGGGCGCCTCGGGGACCGCCCAACGACCGCACCGGGGCAAGTGAGCATTGGCTTACGGGGTGAGCCCGAGGCGCGGACTGGCTGAAGCGAATGCCAATCAGGGCCCGGGCCCCGCCCCGGTTATCAGGCTGCAACTGAGTACGTGAGACCTAGCACAACATCAGCACCAGGCCGTGGTGGCACGGCGACGGGGTTCGAGACTCGCGGCCGGAACTTGGACGCAGAGTTTCCCACTCCTTTAAATCCCGAGGGGGGAGACAGCTCCGGTGCAATCCATGTAACAAAAGAACTGGAGAAATATAAAGTCAAGCAGCAAGCGCCCCTCCTCTGCCCCCCAAAAAGCCAAATTTATTTCCATGTCACAATCAACAAATCTTTGCAAACCCGCAAGGCCCTCGGGGTAGTTAGGTGCGCTTCCCCGAGTTCCCTAACACAAGACAGTCCCTAACACCAAGGTTCGAAGGTCCGCCGGGCTCCACGCCTCACTGGGACCTCTCTGGGCCTCGGTTACCCCTGTGAAGTCGCTAACGACGGTAACAGCTCCCTCCACCGCCTGCCCCTCCTCCAGGGATGTCGCAAGAACCGAGTGGGACCAGACACACAAAGGGCTTGCGTGGGTGGCTTCTCATGAGTGGGTTTACCACTGTCATTGCTGTTACCACTTGCGCAGTAGACAGCAGTGGGGCGCGCACCGGGCCACAGGCAGGCGTGCAGATCAGCCGCAGGAGTTTCTCCAGTAACATTGTAAATATTATCCACCCTGGACCCCGGGAGGTCAGGTACTTCATGCAACGCCTTCAGCGGTTACAGGCTGCAGCGCAGGGTGCAGCCGTTTCCAAGGCGGTGCTCTACACCAGAACTAGGCAGGGAACTTAGGGCACCAGGGAACTAGGCAGGGAACTGAGGGCACGGGGCGCTCTACAGGACTTTCAACCGTGTAGCAGTTTAACAAGAGGTGGGTCTACATGCCCAGCCCTGGATCCATCCCCTACCCACGTTGGTGAGCAAGCTGCAGAATGGTCCAGAACTCTGTATCCAGCAACCGACGTTATGGACACAAACACAGAGACCAGTGTCGTGTGGTTTCTAAGGGCACGCATCCGTGTCAAGGCACACAGAAAGGCCGCCCTGAAATGGAGAAAAGGAAACCTTTGGAGAGGGGACAGATAGATGCGCACTGCTAAAAAGAGTAGTCAGTGGGAATGTGAATCTGTTCAGGGAGGTTTTCAATTCTCATGGGACTATATTCATACATTCCTCGTGTAGTTTAAATTTAATTTTAAAGATGCCAAGTAGTAACTGCCCCCAAGGAACTCCCGAACCAGTGGGAAAGACAAACGCATCTGATCATGGCAACACAGCATCCACGATGCAATAATGGAGGGGATCCCCCCCACTCACCACCCCCCCCCCTTATTCTACTTCGAAGTTTATCCTCTAAGACCGTAAATATCAGGTGTTTGGATTTCACAGACTCTGAAATCCTTTTTTTTTTTTTTTAATTAGAGCACCTAAATAGGTTGCCAACTTTCTTATCTTGTGTAGGGAGACTTTAAAACACCACCTATTATGTAAAAATCTGAACGACTGTAGAATCCAGATGGGAGGAATATTCTAGGGTTCCCCATAACTTTCTGTTTGAAAGTTTGCATAATAAAAGGTTAGGAAAAAAGCATGATCGTTGCCATTTAATTCAAAAAGTGTCCTGTGCAAAGTAGGAAGGAAACACTCAGAATTTTCAAAGGGACAAATTCGCATGGGGATAAATCACCTGGGTTTTCTCCAAGTCTTTGCAGACAGGTGCGAATCTCAGGCAAGGCTGGTACTGGGAGCCACCCTGGATCTCTCCCTGAACAAGCCAGGGGGCCTTCTGCACCAGCCCCGGCGGGGGGGGGGGGGGGGGGGGGGGCGGGGGCTGAGAGAGAGGGAGACAGAATCCCAAGCAGGCTCCGCAGCATGGAGCGTCACGTGGGGCTCAAACCCATGAACCAGAAGATCGTGACCTGAGCCAAAACCAAGAGTCAGACACCTGACCGACTGAGCCACCCAGGTGGCCCTGGAGGGGGCTCATTTCTAACTGGTCTTCATCTTCCCCAAAAGGGCAAGGTACAGGGCTGGGACTCCCCTCCTACACACAGGCCAGTCTAATGCATAAGTACAGATGGTTGGAAAGGCATCTCCTTTGTGTTTAAAAAAAAAAAAAAAAAAAAATTCCTTTTTAGAAGTACATTCAGAGGAGGAATCCCAACGTTCCATTTCACTCCAAGTATGTATCACTGGACATCCGTGTAGATTTCACATTTTTGAACACACACACGAATATGCACACGCCAGACCACCGCTCACATCTGTTCGTTTCCTAAGGTGCTAGACAGAGTGGTAACTCGGGAAATGAACGGAAATGAAGAGAAAACCGGCACAAGGCAGTAGGTCTTTTGACTTTTTTTTTCCCGCATATATCCAGTTTTCAAATGTTCCAAAGGGATCACGAGCCGATTTTATAACCCAGAGTAGAATAAAGGAAGGGAGGTTTACGTTAAAAACTCAACTAGGGATGCCTGGGTGGCCTGGTCCGTAAAGCATCGGACTCCGTTTCCACTCAGGTCATGATCTCGAGGTTCGTGGGTTTGAGCCCCAACATCGGGCTCTGTGCTGACAGCTCGGAGCCTGCCTGGGATTCTCTCTCTCTCTCTCTCTCTCTCTCTCTCTCTCTTTCGCTCTCTCAAAATAAATAAACTGAGAAAAAAAACTATTAGGAAAAATGAAGTCAACCAGGTGGGGGCAGTCAGTTAAGCGTCTGACTCTTCATCTCAGCTCAGGCCATGGTCTCGTCATTCATGGGTTCGAGCCCGGGTCAGGGATTTGTGCTGACAGCGATGCAAGGCCTGCTTCTCTCTCTCCTCTCTCGGCCCCTCCCCTCGCTTTCACATAAACTTTCTGTCAAAGTGAATAAAAAACTTAAAAAAAGATCACAACAAAGTCAACCGGGTGGATTTAAAAACGGGTGGTTAATCCATATAATGGAATATTATTCAGCCTTTAAAAGGAGTGAAACAGTGACACGTGTTCCCATGTGAAGACCCCCGAACGCACGACGCTCAGGGGGGGAACCAGACACGAGAGGCCACACGAGGTGGGAGTTCACGCGTGTGAAACGTCCCAAACAGGCTCATCCACGGACGGGAAGGGGGCTCGTGGGGGCCGGGAGAGGGGGGATGGGATTCCTTTTTAGGGTGAGAATGTTCCGGAACTAAAGGTGATGGTTGCGGGACTCTGAACATACTAAAAACGAGTTAACTTTACACTCTAAACGGGTGAACTTGAGGGCAACGCGAAATGTATCTCGATAAAGCGGTTACATAACCATAAAAACCAAAGCAAACCAGGAAAGAAATACGCCTAATATTGTGATCGCTTCTGCCCGGCATTTCCACAGTTTCCTGGGTTTCGCTGATTTTTAACAAGAGACGTTGTTCGTAACTTTTAAAATGAGAGGAACGTCCAAAAAGCCAACAGTCTCGACAACGAACCCACCTCCCACCTCCGTGTGCTCTGCCCCTGGGGGCTGGGGGGCCGGCCTGGGGCACGTCTGGGGCACTTCCTCTGCGCGTTCACAGTTGACATTTGACACCACGAAAATGACCCATGCAAGAAGTGTTACAACTCGAAGGACTTGAGTATTTCCGCAGAGGAGCACAACCATCAGCAAACCTAGAACATTCCCCTCGCCCCGCGAGGCAGCCCGGCCCCTTTAGCTCTCTACCCCGCCCCCACCCAGCATGCTTTCAAGGGCACACGTGATGCATCGCGAGGACCAAACAGGGCAGAACGTCTTCCTGGCTATCAAGTCAGATCCGCCCGCGTCAAGGAAAGGTGTGGGGACCAGGTGGACGGAAACTCTTCCCTCTGCAGGATTCAGCTGCGCCCTTCCCTGCAGTTGATGGTTAACCCGTCACCATCCTTGACCTCCAACTTCTGCTGGAGACAAGAGAGCGTGTCAGGCTGTCAGTAGCCCCCTGGCCCGCAGAGACCTCTCTAGGATCATGTGACTTCAGGCCGAGCTCCTAATGGAGGGGGTGGCTGTCCGTTTCCTCACACGTAAACGGGAACAGTACCACTGACCTTGGGGAGCAGGAAGTGAGCCCTGGTTCCAAGCCGGAAGGCTGGATGTGGCCCCTTGGCTCGGGCTGGTGGGCCCTGTAAAAGTCCCAGCCCAATCACGGCACACCGCCTTGTCGTCAGTCCGTCCTCTCCTCTGGAGGGGACGGATGCCACCTGCCAGGCCTGTCTTCCTGGGGCTTTCGTGAACAGAACGCGAAATACAGGGAACCGAAGAGGTCCCCGCCTGGCAGACCACAAAACCATTCGCCGACAGAAGACACAACCCAATGCATCTGTAAAAGGCATTTATTCCAAGAATCTAAAATTTGGACAGAGAATATTGAACTGTTTAGAAAAAGCCTACACAGGATTTCGCTGTTTCTTCCTAATACATTAACAACCTAATAATAAGGAAAAAAGAAAGAATTTTAAAACGACACCACTCCAGTTTGTCTGCAGTTATGGGATTTAAAATATTCCTGTTCTATTGAGGTAAAAGCTGCAAACTTTGGTAAAGTTAGAAAAATTAACAAATCATTCCAAAAAAATACAAAACCAAAAAAGAAAACAAAACAAAACGAAACCAGAAACACAACCAAACCCTAAGTTATAGTTTTCTTGGTACATATACAATAACTACAAAAAAATTTCATTCAGAAAAAAAGTACTTAAAAAAAATTCCCTCTTAGAATTCTCGATCGGGGAGTTGAAAATTCAGTGGAAAGGATGGACAAAAAAGAAATCTCCCCCAAACACTCACCCGCTATCGGGAAGAACAGGTTAACCACAGTTTTAGGATCTGGTTGGCATTTTCAACAATTCAGTGCTAAAAAGAGAGCCCCACGTTTCCAACAGAAGAAAAGACCCAAAGGCACTTGAACATGGCTTCGAACGTCCGCTTCCGTGGCGCGGCAGACGAGACAGCGGGCACTCGGCCGCCCGCCCAGCCCCGTGCGGAGGTCCGGGGGCGGCGGCTTCGGGGCGACTCCTGTCCGCTCACCCCGGGGGAGGAGGGCTCTGCGTGGGGCGGCTGCCACGTGAAAGCAAACTTGGGGGATGGCTTCGGGGCCGGAGGGGGCTCCTCGCTTCTTGTCACCCTCCCCGTGGGTGACGGTGGGGCCGGCCACCCCCGGGCCGCCAGCAGGCGCTGCCTTGCTGGCTTCTAGGCGGCAGGACGCGCGGTCAGGGAGATGCGCTCGCTTTCAACTTCGGAGGCCGAAGCCACGCACCTTGAAAAAGATTGTTCTGGGCGGCCGGGTGCCTTCTGGCTCGGCGGCGGCGGGAACTTCTGGGAACTTGGCGCCGGGAACACGAGCAGCCTTCGCGCCAAGGCGTTTTGAATTCCATCTTCGGAAAAAATTGTTTGTGTTTGTTGTTCTGCTGATAAACTGCAGGCTTTGTATTTTTCTAAAACCAAAACACAACACTGAGAAGTCCAACTTTCTTTCCTTCTTTCTTCGAGCCGTAATACAAACTCCGGGAAATGTGTAGGTTAAAACAAAACAAAACAAAACAAAACAAAACCAGGAAGACGAGGCTTTTTAGGGAGTGGAGGAAAAGCTACCTGTTTAAGTTAAGCCCACTAAAAACAAAAGAGGGGGCCAAGACCCCTGTGACACGTTTTTTTTTTTTTTTTTTTTTCCCAAAAAAAACACTACCGGCGAGAAGCGTTTGAGGATCACCGCCCGCTGCCGTAGCCGGGGAAGAGCTGGTTGAGGACGGCCTGTAGCGGCTGGTTCACCTGCATGGCGTAGCTCCGACCCAGGTCGTAGCGGCAGGCCGGGCAGCTGAACACCTGCGCCCGGAAGGATCTGTCCAGGCAATCCTGCAAGACAGAGGGGGGTGAGCGGCACCGTCCGAGCCAGCCGCCCGCGTCCCCAGGACGGAGCCAGCGACAATTACCGACGTCTCACAGGGTCCGGAGGCCCCTCCTGACCGTCGGTCTCGCTTTCTACCTCTAGCCTGGCCTCCCCGGGGCTCCTCACGGACTCCAAGCTCGTCCCGGCCTCCAGGCCTCGGTACTGAGGTCGCGCTGCCCCTCAGCCCTGTCCTCTGGCTCTCCTGGTACTCATGCCTCGGCTCAGGCCGCCTCCTCAGAGGGCCCTTCCTTGATGACCCTCGAATGTCAGAAGCGGCCCTCACCCTACCTGTTTTTTTTTTTTTTTTTTTTTTTTTTGAGAGAGCACAAGGTGGCGGGGGCTGGGGGTGGGCAGAGAGGGGGAGACAGGATCCGAAGTGGGCTCTGCACAGTCAGCACTGAGCCCGATGCTGGGCTCAAACTCACGAACGTGAGATCAGGATCTGAGCTGAAGCCAGACCCTCCGCCCCCCCCCCCCCGTCTTAAAATGGCACCTTCCACCTTCCGGGAATCATCTTCCACGAATGTCCTCGTGGGACACGGACCAGACAGTCCCCACCAGCACCAAGCACAGGACCCCCACGTGTAGTACGTGCTCCATAAACGTGTGCTGGTGGGGAGACAGGGAGGAAGGGAAGGAAGGATCTCTGGCCCTGAGCCAGATTTCCGTCTGGGTTCCAACTCGACTCTCAACCGAGCGACCGCTGGAGAAGAAAGCCGGGTGGGGAGAGCGGAGCAGCGGACCAGCCTGGGAGAGCCAGCCGCCCGCTCTCACAAGAGGAGCCGCCAGGCACCCGGCCGGGACCCCGCACACAGGGATGCGAGCACTGGTGGGCGTGCACCCGACGGATGGCGTCGGGCGCCTGGGGGAAAGGACAAACTCGACACAGGAGAAAGCCCACATCCGACCGCCGTGCGCAGCCCGTGGCTTCCCGTCTTAGTCGCAAAACTCCCGCATCCTTGCCAGTAAGGTCTATGGCCCTGATTCCGGGGACGAAAAACACGACTAAGATTCGGGTCCACGCTCAAAATTCCGGCTGTGGACTGCTGCGTTGTTCACAATGGCCACAAGATGGAAACACCCCAAGCGTCCATCTGCACACTGGGATATCATGCAGCCTCAGGGAGGAAGGACGTCCTGCCGCCTGCTGCCGCGTGGACGGACCCGGAGGACACCGTGCGCAGTGACAGGAGCCGGACACAGAACGACACGTCCCGCGTGACCCCACGCACAGGGGGTCCCCAGAGGAGTCCCGTCCACAGGGACAGAGAGCGGACGGTGGGAGCCAGGGGAGGGGCAAGGGGCGGGGAGTCCGTGTTTCATGGGGAAAGAGTCTCAGTCTGGGGAGGTGGAAAGTTCTGGAGATGGAGGGTGGGGGTGGCTGCATGACAGCGTGGGTGTGCCTGATGTCAGAGAGCTGTGCACTTGGAGATGGTGAATAAGGCAAGTTTTACATGGTGGGCATTTTACGACAATAAGATAATTTTTCAATCAAGTACCAAAGTCAGGGGCACCTGGGTGGCTCAGTCGGTGGACTGACTTTGTGGCTCAGGTCATGATCTCACGGTTTGTAAGTTCAGGCCCGCCATCGAGCCCACGTTGGATCCGGGGTCTCCCCCCTCTCTGCCCCTCCCCCGCTTGCTCACGCGCACTCTCTCTCTCTCAAAAACGAGTAGATGTCAAAGAAAACAAAATAAACCAAAATCAGATGCTAGGACGTGGGGGCCAAGGCCGCCTTCCTGTAGTACCCCCCCCCCCCCCGGCCGAGGCTGAGTTCTTGCCAGGGATCAGCAGCGGGGACAGACCCACGTGCCAGCAGCCCGTCCGTCCACAGCACCCGCACCCGCTCCACGGCGAGGCTCGCTGCCAGACCCCCCACCATCCGCTCCTTCTCTGTGGCCTGACCCGGAGCCCACTGCAGCACCTGTCACCTGGAGTCTGAAGGTGTCACTCCATTCCTCTGCACCGAGTCAACTGAGGCTCAGAGGGGCCGGGTGGCTCTCCAAGGCCACCCAGCTGGGAGGGGCAGAGCCTTGCTTGGAGCACACGGGGCATCTCTCCCCGGCCACACGGCTGAAGGCACCGATTGGGCCACGAGGCAGGGTAGCGGGGCCCAAGGATGGAAAAGTGAAGGGCCTGACCCGCCACACTGCTTGGCGGTCTGAGCCCCTCCCCTGGCATGACAGCTAACACCGAGGCCTGCACTGAGATGGCCCGAAGGCGAGAAAGGAGGCCCGCAACTCAGCCAGCCAGGGCAGGGCGCTCGGGAGGCGGGGACAGCCTGTTCTCAAACTGCCTGCCCGCGCCGCACAGAAGTCCCTACCAAGCGACTCTGACCAGAAGGCGCGGCAGAACGACCACACTCACCGGTGCACCCCACCGAGCGACTCTGCCTCCGGGGGACACTGGGTGGTGTCGGGGACAGCTGTGGCTGTCAGGACTGGGAGTGCCTCGGGGAACCGACTGGGTGGGGCCGGGGATGCCGGTAGGCTCCCCCCCACCCCCCCAGTGCCTGGGACGCCCCCGCCCACCCTGTCTCAGCCCCTCCCAGGCTCCCCTCCCGCCCACCCTCCTAAGACAGACTACCCTCCGGGCCCACCTCCCACCCCTCGTCCCCTCGAGGCCCCCGCTGCCTGCCCGTCCAGGCTCCTGCCCCTGCCGCTCTGCCTACCTGGGATGCTGCCTCCACTAGGAAGCCCTCCCTCCTGCCCGCCCTTCCCGCCCCGGACCCACAGCCATGGTGGGGGTTGGGGGAGAATGTTCCAGGGGAGGGGGGACCAGAGAACACTCCCAAGGCAGGCAGGCGAGGGCCTGCTGGAGAGACAGGCACAGGGCCCCTATGGCTTCAGGTCACAGGGAGGTGGGCAGCGGCGGCCTAGGTCCCCGGTTTTACTCTGCAGCACGCCGGAGGCACGGGAGGGTGAGGTGCAGGGCAGGGGGGTGACGGGAGCCCAGGACAAAGGCCGGGAGGCCACCTGGACAGCCACGACCAGGCCCTGGGCAGTGTGGGCGCCCGGAGCACGTGGCAGCAAAGCCCCCGTGCCAGGGGGTGGCGGCAGGCGCGGGGCAGTGGGAGGTCACGCCGTCCCTTCGACAACTTCCGGCCCGGCCCGCGGCCGCCCCTCTCACCTTGCACACGTTGTGCTGGCACACGGTCGTGATGGGGCGAAACACCAGCTCTTGGCAGCAAATGCA
Source organism: Acinonyx jubatus (assembly GCF_027475565.1). NCBI lineage: Eukaryota > Metazoa > Chordata > Mammalia > Carnivora > Felidae > Acinonyx > Acinonyx jubatus. The sequence continues at coordinate 162,050,509 of NC_069383.1, forward strand.
CTGGAACGTCTCCTCCACTTTACTCAGGAACTTCTGGAACTGGAGGAAGGAGAGCGTGTGAGCCGAGCCCACCTCTGAGCGGCACGCCCACACAGGGCGGAGGCACCTGTTGCCCACCCCCGGTTAACACAAGAAAACAGCGGCCCCGAGAGGCCCCGAGTCCGAGGAGGGCTCGAGTCCGAGGAGGGCTCGTCAGCGGCTGCTTGGGCGTCGGGGTCCACCGCTGGGGGCCACAGAAGAAGGCCTGTCAACGAGGGCGGCGGGCAGCCGGGGAGGGGCTGCCCCAGGACGCTGCAAGGAGAAAGGCGACCGGGAGGACGACACACGGCCGGCTGGGTCACGGCCCCCAAGACGCCACATCTGAATCCCAGGACTTGTGGTGTCACCTCGTGAAGCTAATGGGACTTTGCAGACGGGGTTAAGGACGCTGAGACGGGACACTGCCCTGAGTTATCCAGGTGGCCCACGTCATCACAAGGGTCCCTGTGAGAGGGAGGCGGAGCCCGGAGCGACGTGCGGGGCCCAAGGATGCGACACTTGCAGACGCCGGGGAAGCACGGGAAATGGGTCCGGCCCTGGAGCTTCTGGAAGGAGCCGGCCCTGCCCGCACCTGGCTTTGGCCCCTAGGCACTCATCCGGGCTTCTGCCCTCCAGAACTGCGAGAGAATGAGGGTTTGTGTTGCCATGAGCTCCCAAGTCCGTGGTCATTCGTCGCGGCTGCCGCAGGAGTCCTGAGCAGGAGCACTGTGGGGGAAGGTCCTCACGGCCGAGGGACCGTGAGGGCGAAGGCCCCGAGACAGGATGACCGGGACCAATAGCCGGGGTGGCTCAGTCGGTGAAACACCTGGCTCCCGCTCACAATCTCACGGTTCGTGAGCTCAACCCCCACATCGAGCTCTGCACTGACAGCGTGGAGCCTGCGTGGGATTCTCTCTTTCACGGTCTCCCTGTCCTTCGTCTGCTCGCTCACTCTCTCCCCAAACAAACTCAAAAAAGCAAAACAAACGAAAAGAGGACATCAGAGTCGACAGGCAGGCCCTGAGCATACATACATAATGGACTCTGGAGAGCGAGGCACGGGCCGCGGTCAGGGGCCACCGGGCTGCTCACTTTCAGTGACCCGTCCATGTCATTTACTACACTCAGAGCAGGAGGACCAAAAAAAGACAGGCCTGGTTTGGCGGTGCCTTAGAAAGCCGAGCACAGACTGACCTGACGATCCGGCGCCTGGGACTACGCCCGAGAGGGGAAAGCTGGGGACGTGCCCCCTCGGCGGGGGCGTATTTGCTTTGTACTGCTGTGTGCAGGGACAGAAGCCAGACACAGAAAGAATGTGCCGCGTGACCCCACGCACAGGGGGTCCCTAGAGGAATCCTGTCCACAGAGACAGAGAATAGATGGTGGGAGCCAGGGGGTGGGGGGCGGGGGAGTGAGCACTTCATGGGAACAGAGGCTCAGTCTGGGGAGATGGGAAGTTCTGGAGATGGGTGGCGGGGGCGGCTGCACGACAGCGTGCGTGTGCCTGAGGCCGCTGAGCCGTGCACTGAACGCAGTGACGATGCTGAACTATCTCTACCCGTCGCGGAAACAAGGGTGAGGGGAGAGGCCGCCCAGGCCAGGAGGGCGGGAGGGCGGTGGGGGCGCTCACCGGCCCGTCTTTGAGCGACTTCAGGATCTCGCTCCACAGCTTAGTGTTGTTCTCGTCCTCCTTGATGAGGCTGCTCTGCTGGGCCGTGAGGCTATAGGGCTCCACCTTGCTTTTCTTAGGTGTCCCTCGCGGGGACCCAGCACCAGTCTTGCCCCCTGCCGGCACAGAGCGGAGTGGGTGAGGGCGGGCGGCTGAGCGCGCACGTGGGCGCCGCCCGCAGAGACACCTACCTCCGGACTTGCACTTCCGCTTGCCCTTGCCCTTCTTGGGGGAGGTGAAGCCCCCCTCCTCGTCCTCGTCCTCGTCCTCGTCCTCGTCCTTGGCCTCCCTCTTGCTGTTCTCCTTCTCCCTCCTGGCCCGGGCCTCCAGGTAGCCTTCCGGGTACTGCAGGGGGTCAGGTCGGGCGGTGAGGAGCACAGGGTCCGGGGACCGGGGACCGGGGGCCGCCTCGGCCGGCGCCCTTTCTGCCACCTCACCCCATCGACATTCCGCCCCCGGCCCCCGCTCTGGCCTCCAAGCCTTGGACTCCCTCTCCCGGCTCAGCCTCCAGGGAGCCTCGGGCAAATGCACCTGCAACTGTCCAACTTCTCGGGAATAAGAGGGCTGAGGGAGCAGCGTGGCCCTGACGGGGTGGAGGGGAAGTGGTCGGACGAGGGGACGCCTGGAAAACGCCGCGCAGCAGCTCCAGCAAGTGAGCGTCTAATTATCACCCTCGCTGTTTACTTTTGTTAAATGTTTATTTCTTTTTGAGAGAGAGAGAGCGTGCAAGCAAGTGGGAGAGGGACAAAGAGAGAGAGCGCGCGCGCGCACACACACACACACACACACACACACACACACACACACACACACACACGAGCAAGCGGGGGAGGGGCAGAGCAAGGGAGGATTCAAAGCAGGCTCCACACTGAGGACGCGGGGCTCGAACCCAAGAACCGTGGGATAGTGACCCGAACAGAAGTTGGACGCTCGGCCAGCTGAGCCACCCAGGCACCCCTATTTCATTCAGAGGTGGGCAAACTCCTCCCCTCCCCAGGCACCAGGCAGGATTTCTGCCTTCGGAGCCCCGCTGAGGCCCCGAACGAAAGGGGGCGCCCCGGGGGGAACTTCATTTACAAAGAAGTGTCCTCAAGGCCCTTGCTCGCCAACCCAACTTAGAGGAGTCTGGGGCTCCTCTGGGGTCTGACAGGCATTACTGAGTTAGAACCCCATCTCCGAGGCACCTCCTAGTCCTGTGGGACTTTCTGGGGTTTCGTCAAGAGATCGACAAGCTTCTTTAGGAACACGATCATTAAGCCGTGAATATTCCGGGAGCTGGTGTTCCCGTCATCCCCTGGCTGTTTCCCTCTCCCGTTCCTTAGCCTCTGAAATTCTCCGAGGTACAAACATCATGTTCAGAAGACAACTCTTTGGTGACCCTCGGCGGGGGGGGGGGGGGGATCTGATTCTCAGTGGCAATTAAGATTCCTTAAATAGTCCCACACCGACTTATCAGCTGTAGGGACTCGCCGTAATGAACAGAAAAGCCGTAATTATGGTGCAGCAAAGGCGCGCCCCGCACCGGGTGAGCCCTGGGAGATGGGATCGGGAGGTGGGCGCCCCGGCTGCTGGGCGGAGGTGAGCGAGTGCTCGGAGGGCGTACCCCTCCCCACATCACACCGGTTTTGTGGGTTTGCCTGGAGGCGCCGTGGAGCCTGGCGAAAAGGAGGAAACCGGATTCCGCGCAGATTTCACACAATCCCCTCTCGGAACACAGCTCTCACAAGGAAGTGTGGTTCTCCACCCTCGAACCACGAACACAAACACCACCCGCCCACCCCCAAAATCCACGGGCTGAACGATCCAAAGGGTACAGCCCGCGAGGTGCAACCAGGTGCCCAGAAATCACTTAAGATCACAGGAACCTGGGGGAGCTTCCGGCCGGGAAGGCAGGCCCCCACTGGCCGGGCCCTCGCTGCCCAAACCTCCCTGAGGCAGGCTCTGCCCCGATCCCCAGCGACTGGCCGGGAAGACGAGGCGCGTCACGGGGCAGCTCCTGGCTCCGCAGGCATCAGGCCAGAGGAGTCCAGAGCGGGGCTCCCAGGCGAGAGACGGCAGGCCCGGCCTGGACGCACCTGCATGGTCAGCCCCAGCTTCTTGATCCGGTCCTTCCCCTCCTTCGTCCAGGGACCAGGTTCCGCATCGTCCCGCCGGAGCAGGTAGCGCCACACCAGGAAGCCGGACTTGCCCTTCTCTGGCCAGTACCTCACGACCTGCGGGAAGCGGCCGGCGTCAGCAACGTGTGGGGTCTGGGGCCGCACGGGGCCGGCGGGGGCAGGCAGGGCCCCTCACCTTGTAGATGCCGTCGTACCGGTTGCCCTCGGCGGGGGCGTACTTGCTGTGCTTCCGACCCTTGACGTTCCGCACGACCCGCACCGGCTTCCCCGACCGCCAGTCCTTGGCCTCAGCCCCTTTGCGGTCGTTGATGGGGGCGCTGCAGTTCAGGGCCAGCGCCCTGTGGGGAGAGCGAGGCCCCGTGAGGGAGAGGCCAGCTGGCGTCCCCCCGAAAGAGAGGCTCACGCTCTCGCCACTAGGGCGCGGGCCTGACCTTCTCTGGAAAGAGGGTGTGGCAGATGGGGGTCAGGTTCAAAAGAGATCAGAGCGGGCTAGTGTGGCCCTGACTGTCCTTATGGGAAAAGGGTATGGGGGCGGGGGGGTGTCTGGGTGGCTCAGTCGGTTCAGCATCCGACTCTTGGTCTCGGCTCAGGTCACGAATGATCTCATGGTTCGCGAGGTCGAGCCCCGGGTCCGGCTCTGGGCTGAGCGTGCAGAGCCCCACTTGGGATTCGGTCTCTCTCTGTCTCTCCGCCCCTCCCCCGCTTGCTGTCTCTCTCAAAAGAAGTTTTAAAAGCTTTAAAAACATTAGTTAAAAAAAAAAGGAACAAGGAACAGAGGCACAGCACCCGGGGGAGAAGCCCACGTGAAGGAGGCAAAGGCTGGAGGGACGCACCCACGAGCCATGGGACGCCAGAGACCGCCGGCGGCTGCCAGCAGCTGGAAGAGGCCGGGGGGGGGGGGGGGTGCTCCCCCACAGGCTTCACAGGAAGCACGGCCCCGCCGACCCCGGGATTTCAGGGTCTGGGCTCCAGAATTACACAAGAATGAATTCCTGTTGTTTTACGAACCACCCGCTCGTGGTGTTTTATGACAGGAGGAGCCACAGGACACGAACACACCACACGGAGGTGTGCGAACCCACGTGGGGCTGAGAGGCCCATCCCACCGAGGGGCACGGAGGCCCCAGGTCAGGCAGACGGGGCGTCAGGCTCAGCACAGATGCACTGGCAGCGTCTTCGCGGCTCAGAAGGAGAGACGAGCTGCTGTGGACACACGCTTCCTGAGGATGACTACAGAGGGTCCAGCTCTCATCCCGAAAGTGAGCTCAGGGCAGTCCCCGCATCGTCCAGGCTTTCCTGAACACGGGCCCCCAACAGCCACTGAAACTAAGATACTCCACTAGACAAATAACTGTGTAACAAAGCACGCCCCCCCCGCCCCCCCCCCGTATTTAGTTACTTGTTTTGCGATTTTGTTTATTTACTTAAGTTTATTTATCTGAGAGAGAGGGGGAGGGGGGAGAAAGCGCACGCGCACGAGCAGGGGAGGGACAGAGAGGATCCCCAGCAGGCTCCGCATCACCAGCGCAGAGCCCGACTCGGGGCTCGAACCCATCAACCTCGAGATCGTGACCTGAGCTGAAATTGGATGCTTCACCGAATGAGCCACCCAGGCCCCCTGAATTCTGCGATTTTAGACAACGGTATGATAAATATCACTACGTATAGAGGTGCGGGGGGGAGGGGAGGGGCTCAGTCGGCTAGGTATCTGACTCTTGATTTCGGCTTAGGTCATGATCTTGCGGTTCGTGAATTCAAGCCCCACATCGGGCTCTGCACTGACATCACGAAGTCTGCTTGGAGTTCTGTCTCCCCCTCTCCACCCCATCCCCACTCATGCACGCGTGCACGCTCTCTCTCCCCAAAAAATAAGCTTTAAAAATAAAATCTTAAAAATATACACAGGTCACTACACAAAATTTTCATGCTCTCGTGTCTCACAAACACACTTCCAAAGTAGAATTACGCGGTCACAAATAAGAACGTTTTCAAGGCTCTCTATACATATAGATAACTTTCCGAGAAGGTGGCACCCACCTGTGTTTCTTTTTTCTTTTATTTTTGAGACAGCGCAAGTGAGCGAGGCGCAGAGAGAGAGACAGAGAGAGAGGGAGGGAAGGAGAATCCCAAAGCAGGGCTTAAGTTCACCCAATATGGGGCTCGAACTCACGAACCCTGAGACCATGACCTGAGCCAAAGTCAGATGCTTAACCAACAGAGCCACCCCAGGCGCCCCCACATCTGTATTTCTACCAACGGTGGAACACTAGTCTAGGTCTTGACATTTCTCAACATTTTAGAGGTTTTGGCCAATTTTACAGGGGAAAAAAATAGGAGTTTACCATCGCTTCAATCTGTATTCTCTGATTACCAACACGGAGTAAGCTTTCACGGTCATTAAGGATGTGCGTTTCCTTTGTGAACGATCTGTGAGTCTTTTGGTATTCCCTATTAGTTTTTCTTATTGATCTGCAACAGCTCTTTATATACGAGAACACAGCCATCACGTACCATGTCCGTAGCAGACTTGTCCCCCAAATAGTCATCTGCCTTTTCATTCTACACATGGGTTTTATTGATGCAATGTGTAACACTTAGATCATCGCATCTCTTGTCATTTTCTCGGTTTCAAGATGCTTTTTGTGCTTATAAGATCCGTTGCCAATCTGCAGTGCGGGGTTGGCAATCACTGGCCCGCCACTTGGTTCTGCAAATAAAGTTTTGCTGAAACACAACCGTGCTTATTCATTTACGTGGGCTCTGAGGCTGCTTTTGTGCCACGATGACAGCACTGAATGGTTACAACAGAGACCATGCGGCCCACAAAGCCAAAAATATCCATAATCTGGCCTTTTAGGGAAAAAGTTTGCTTTAACACATCTGAAGGACTTTAGCAAAAGGAAGGTAAAAAAAATGGATGTTTGTCATCCCTACGTTCTACCACTTTTCCTTTTTTTTAAATGGCAGACTTTTTTTAATGTTTGTTTACTTTTGAGAGAGAGAGAGAGAGCACACGTGAGCAGGGGAGGGGCAGAGAGGGAGGGAGACAGGACCCGAAGCAGGCTCTGTGCTGACAGCACAGAGCCCGACTGAGGCGGGGCTAGAACTCACGAACCACGAAATCATGACCTGAGTTGAGGTTGGACGCTTAACCCACTGAGCCACCCAGGCGCCCCTCCACCGCACTCTGAATGGGACTCTAACTTCCTGGACAGGACACCCCAAAACAGAACCAACCCCACCCCTGTGCAGCTGCCACAGGACGAGGCAGAGGCATGGCTGGAGAAGAAATAAGAAAACCCGCTTCAGCAAACCTGTTGGTGTTGGTGAGCTTCTGATCACAAGACTGCTCCGCGGTCCGCTTGTTGCCAGAAAGATCTCGACCACCGCTGCCCGTGTACGTGAAAGAATTCCCGTGGTCCTGAAACAGAGAAGGACAGGCTGAGCCCTCCACACACAGGAACACAGACTCCACCGAAAACAAACCCACACACGCCCGTTAGGATGTCAACAGAGACACAGAACGTGACAAGTGCAGACAAGGACGTGGACAAATCGGGACGCCGTGAGGGACGAGTAAGAACGCAAACTGGCACAGCCACGATGGAAAATGGTACAAAGGTTCCTTGAAAAGTTAAACAAAACTGCCATACAAAGCGGCAGGTCCCACTTCTGGGTCTACACCCCAAAGAATTGAAAACGGGGCTTTGAGAAGGTGTTTGCACACCCACGCTCAGGGAAGCATGGTCCACAATAGCTAAACGTGCAAACAACCCCGGCGTCCGTTGGTGGATGAAGGATTAACAGTGTGTCCATCCACACGCTGGAGGATTACCCAGCCTCAGGAAGGACGTCCTGCCGCCTGCCACCGCGTGGACGGACCCGGAGGACACCGTGCGCAGTGACAGGAGCCGGACAGAGAAGGACACGTCCCGCAGGACCCCACGCACAGGGGGTCCCCAGAGGAGTCCCGTCCACAGAGTCAGAGAGTGGATGGTGGGAGCCGGCGGGGGGAGTCCGTGCTTCATGGGGACAGAGTCCCAGATTGGGACATGGAAGGATCTGGAGACAGATGGCAGGGGCAGCTGTAGAAAAGCGTGCGTGTGCCTGATGCCGCTGAGCTGTGCGCTTAGAGATGGTGACAATGATGAATTTTATGGGCATTTCCCACAGTTTTGTTTTGTAACTCCAGACCATCTCCCCCCCACTCACCACGTCGTCCTCGTATCCCCCGGCCAGGACCAGGGAGTAAGCCCCGTCGTTGCTCCGGCCGTGGATGCCCGCCACATGAGGTCGATGGACCCCCGACTCGCTGACCTACAATGATCACCGAGAAATAAGTGGAGCCCTCGGGACCGGCTGCAACAGAAACACTCAACCCCACAGCCCTGGCTCCCTCCCACTTTCAAAGCCAGCGGCGGGACTCTTCTGCCAAAGGCGTCATCACCCCTGTTACGAGAGCCCCTCCCCCAGACACCCCGAGTCTGAGCCACACCCTGGAAGGAACCGGCCTGAAGCCCAGCCCTGCCGCCTTCCCTCGGGGTGGCCCTCGCCCAGGGGCGGGGGCCTCTGAGGCCCCAGAGCCCAGGAAGTCGGGGGTACCTGGACTCTGAACCTCCACATGGTGCCCACGGGGATCCCCGGGATGGGTCCGTAGTGATTGGACGGGACGATGGTGCACTCCTTGGTACGGCCCACGCACGCCATGCCCTGTCCGTCCGGAAACAGGCAAGAGCAGTTTGAGCGCTGGCGCTGGCGGGCCAGGAAGGGCGGCAGGGGGCGGGGCGCGGGGGCGGGGCTCAGTGGCGCGGGGGCGGGGCCGCCTCACCTTGCCCCAGTCCCGCTGGGAGGAGGACGTGGCCGATGCCATCTTCGCCTTCTTCTTGCTCTCTTTCAGCTTCTCCCCGGCCAGCACCACCTCGCTGGCGTCGTTCCGACACTCGGGGCAATACCTGCGACGGCAGGGGCGTCACCTCCGGCCCGCCCCCGGCCCCTCCCTCGGGCCCCACACCGCAGACACGCCGGCTCCCCGACTCCCTGCCGTCCTGCCCTGCGCTGGGGGGGGGGGGGGGGGGGGGGGGCGTTTCCATCTCGATGGACGCTGGCACGTTAAACGAGAAGCCCAGCTCACGCGTGGCGAGCGACCCCACCGGGCAGGGCAGGGCGGGAACGTTCCCCTCGCCCCGGAATGTTCTACTGGACGGCAGACGCCCGTCCCTCTCCCACGGGAATTCCCGAGGCCTCCCGACGAGGTCAGCAAATCCGGCTGGGATACGGGACACACACGGGGACGCTCGACAGGCACCTGCTCGCGGCCGCGGACTCGGTTTCCCCACCCCGGCGAGGGCGAGGTGTGCGAACGATAGCCACGAGGAGCGGCGGCAACGAGCCCGAACAGGTTGGGGGGGGGGGGTCCCCGGCCCGGAGCCGAGCCCGTCGCCACCGCCCCGTCCGCGTCGACGCGAGCGTGGTGGCCGAGAGGCCGCGCTTCAGACGTGCCGTGACGCCAGCCCCCCCCCCGAGCCCCGGCCCGCCCGCTCACCACTCGTCCTCCTTGGGGATGCTGCTGAGGGGCGGGCGCAGGCAGTAGGTGTGGAAGGCCATGTCGCACTCGTCGCACATGAGCTGCTTGTCCGGGTCCTGCTTGCCCCCGCACAGGTGGCAGGCGCACACGCGGCAGGCCTTGTTCTCGTCGTCTCTGCAGTGCCTGCAGGAGGGCCCGCTCTTCCCTGCGCACGGGACGGCGGGCTCAGCGCGGGCGGCGCCAGCCGGGCACGGTCGGGACGGGAGCCGCCCCCCCACCCCACGCCCGACGCGGAACACACGGTGGGGCGGGACCCGAACGCACTTCTCATCGGGTTTTCCACCACGGGGCTCCCCTCGCCCGGGCGCTCGATCTTGAACACCTCGTCCACGAAGATGATCCGACAGTCATTGAGAGAATCGTCCCTGCGACGCAGAAGCCGTTAGTTAGACCGTTCCAGCTGGCCGACCCGCCCCGGGGGCCTCGGCGGGGACCCTGCCACCTAACGCGGCTCGCAGAGCGCACGGGCAGCTCTGGTCCGAATGCTACGGGGGCCGCGAGCGTCCACGGAGCTCCTCCCCTCGCCAGGTCAAGTCCCACCGGCTCAGAAACCAGACGAAAACGACACGCACACCGGGGTTTCACCACGTGATGCGTCTGAGAGAATAATGTCTAACCTTGCGACAGGCAAGACCGATGGAATTAGGCATACAAAACCTACAGGTAAAGTCTGATTCAATTTCCTGATCTCAGACTATGAAAACTCTGATAGCTTAAAGGGACCCCCAGTGAGGGGCGCCAGGGTGGTTTAGTTAAGTGTCTGGCTCTTTTATTTTTTTTCCAGAGACAGAGCAGGAGCAGGGGAGGGGCAGAGAGAGAGGGAGACACAGAATCCGAAGCGGGCTCCAGGCTCTGAGCTGTCAGCACAGAGCCCGAGGCAGGGCTCGAACCCACAAGCTGTGAGATCATGCCCTGAACCAAAGTCAGATGCTCAACCAGTTGAGCCACCCAGGCGTCCCCAAGCGTCCCAGTCTTGATTCCAGCTCATGTCATAATCTCACGGTTCTCAAGATCAAACATCAGGCTCCACGCTCAAAATGAAACACACATTTAAAAGAAAACAATGACCTCCAGGCATCAATCCAACAACTCCGTCAACAACGTCCCCAATGGCAACCGAATGTGGTCACCAACATGGGCCACCTGTGGAATTCTACCTTTGCTAACAACCATCCTGGAAAAGTAAAAACGGATGGAACTTGGGGTGCCTGGGGCCTCAGTTGGTTAAGCATCTGACTTTGGCTCAGGTCAGGAGCCTGTGGCTCATGAGTTCAAGCCCTGCATCCGGCTCTGTGCCGACAGTACAGAGCCTGCTTGGGATTCTCTCTCTCCCTCTCTCTCTGCCCCTCCCCCACTTGCACTCTTTCTCTCAAAATAATAAATATATAAGCTTTAAACAACAACAACAACAACAACAACGAACCGGGGGCATCTTGGTGGCTCAGCTGGTTGAGCGTCCAACTTCGGCTCAGGTCATGATCTCGTGGTTCACGAGTTCAAGCCCCACCTTGGGCTCCGTGCCTACAGCTCAGAGCTGGAGTCTGCTTTGGATTCTGTCTCCCTCTCTCCGCCCCTCCCCCGCTCATGCTCTGTCTGTCTCTCAAAAATAAATAAACATTAAAAACAAACAAAAAAAAAAAAAAAGCAAGGGGCGCCTGGGTGGCTCAGTCGGTTGAGCATCTGACTTTGGTTCAGGGCATGATCTCTCTATCCGTGGGTTCAAGCCCCACGTCAGGCTCTGTGCTGACAGATCGGAGCCTGGAGCTGCTTCGGATTCTGTGTCTCCCTCTCTCTCTGTCCTTCCCCTGCTCGTACTGTCTCTGTCTCTCAAAAAACGAATAAATGTTAAAAAAAAAATTTTTTTTTTAAAGCAACGGAATTGATGGGAATGCGTTCCATGTAACCCAACGTACACAGAATATTATTTCAACCCGTGAGGACCGTTACGGCACTGGTAACAAGCTACTTGGTATTCTTTTCCAGCACGAAGTCCTGACGCCCAGTGTGTGTCTCACACTCCCGGCACGTCTCAGCTCGTGCTGGCCACGTTTTGGTGCTCGATAGCACGAGTGGCCACAGCCACGTTCCTGGGCCACATAGGCCCAGGTCGCCCCACCAGTTCACAGGAAGCCCGGGGGAAAAGGCGCGTAGGAGGTGGCGCTGGGAGATGCACAAGGCAAAACCCCGCTGCGGGGATGCTTTGGCACAAACAACCCGGCTTCTGCAACAGAGAGCCCGGCCAGGAAAGGGGGACAGCAAAGGACCGGAGACTGAAAGGGAACAGCAGCTTGAACGATACATGGCAACCTAACTGAAGCCCACGCAGGTTACACAGATCCCGACCAAACGGATGGCCGAGGAAAAAAAGGGGAGATAACTGGAAGACGAACCAACGACCGAACACGTTACTCAGAAATTAGGACCGGGGCGCCTGGCTGGCTCAGGCGGTGGAGCATGTGACCCTCGATCTTAGGGTCGTGGGCTCGAGCCCCGCATTAGGCATAGAGGCCACTTAACGTGAATCAGTTAAAAAGTGAAAAAAAATTGCGATTCATCTTTGCGTTGTGATGACACTGTTACAACTAAGTTTCTTAGGAAGAGTCACCTTACGGAAGTAACCCGCAAGAGACGCATGGATGCGACGGCTCAACGCCTGGGCGTTACCTCACTACGCTGGGGGCAGTGGCATTGTCAGAGGAAGGTAAGTGACAAGAATCCATTGCTAGTGGACACTCCCTGCAGGAAGGTGAAGGAAGTTCCTCCGACAGGTAGGATATTATACAGGAAGGCATCTGAGGAGCACAAGGAGGAGAGAAAAACAGAAAGGGCAGAAGTGTGGGCACATACGACAGATTAGCCTCCGTGCGCGTCCTCAAGGCCATAGGGGAGGACTGAAACACAGATCCTGACACCATCCGCTTCTCGGGGACTATGAAGGGACAGAAACGAAGACAGGTTTCTACTCTTCACCCCAAGTGGCAAAAGTGACCACCAGTATGTCACGTGTTTACAGTGAAATCCAGAGAAACCACTAGGAAAACCACGCACAGCGATACACTCGCGAGATACACACGCAAATCTGCACAGAATCCTGTAACACGTTTTAAGTGACCCACGGGAAACAGAGGAAACAGAGGGAACAAAGTCCCAGCACAGCATGATTACCGGAAGCGTGAACAGTCTAAACGTGCCAATTAAGAGGCAAGATGGCAAAGTGGATTAAAAAACGACCCAGTTGTAACCTGTGTATGGGAACGTCGCTTCCTATTCAACCACATTGGTTGAAAAGTCAAAGGGAAGAAAAGGACACAGCATGCAAATGGTAACTTGCAAAAGCCAAGCAGGTATGTCATACCCTCCCCGTGGAGCCAGGAAAACTAACACAACGGAAAGATCTTTGACCAGGAGGATGGAACTGCCCTAAAGATGTGTGCACCAGACAAGAGCCTCCCAACTATGCAAGAGAGGCAGACACACCCCACAGCGAGAGCAGGCCTTCGGGCCTTCTGGTCACAGGGCCGCACGGGGCACCTGACGGAGAACCAGACAGACAAGCAGCAAGGATCAGTAGTGAGCACCACCAGAGAACAGACTCTCCCAGAGTTAAGAGGACATTCTGCCCACCAACAGAATATACTTTTTTTTAAGGAACCCCAGAATATTCACCAAGTTAGACCCTCCCTAGCAGGGGCCATAAAACAAACCTCAACATATTTGGAAGTGAAATCACACAGAGTATGTTTTCTGACCACAATAAAGTCCAGTTAGAAATCAGCAACAGAAGGACAGCTCAAAAGTCTCTGAATACCTGGGAATGAAACTCAATACTTCTAAAGAAGCCAGGAGCCAAAGGGGGAGTCTCAAAGGAAATAAAAAAAAAATTTTGAACGGTGAAGAAAAAGAAAAAATACAGCATAGCAAAATATGTGGAAAGCAGTTAAGGCAGTGCTCAGAGGGAAACGTATAGCACTGAGTGCTGATGTTAGGAAAGAAAACGGCTCAGATCAATAGTGTAAGTTGTTACCTCAAGAAACTAGAAAAGGAAGAGAACCCAAAGAAAGAAGAAGGAAGCAAATTTAAAAGATGAAAGCAGTAATCAATGACATTGAAAACAAGAGAGCATAGGGGCGCCCGGGTGGCTCAGTCGGTTAAGCGCCCGCCTTCAGCTCAGGTCATGATCTGGGGTGGGTTCAAGCCCGACGTCAAGCTCTGTGCTCACAGCTCAGAGCCTGGAACCTGCTTCTGATTCTGTGTCTGCCTCTCTCTCTGCCCCTCCCCTGCTCACGCTCCCTCTCCCTCTTTCTCTCTCGAAAACAAACATTAAAAAAAAGAAAACAAGAAAACAGAGACCAGCAATGAAATAACACACTGGTTCTTTGTTAGTAATGACATAGCTGCAGCCTGGCCTGAGCCCCAGGACCTTGCTCCTAAATGCCAGCATCAGCCTCTGCCCTGGTGTCCCTGCTCCCACACTGCCCCCTACAGTCCATTCCCCTCTCGGCCACCAGAGCTAGGATTCTTAACTGTAGGTGAAAGCGTGTCACTCCTGTGCTTAAACGCTCCAATGGCTGGCCGCAACAGACAATGAACACCAGTTCCGTACCTCTCCATGATGCTTGGAGGCTCCCACAGTCATGGTTCCTCCCACCTTCTTTCCCTCCACTCCACCCCACTGGCTTTCTCCCCAGACTACAAATGCGCCAGGTATGGCCCTGCCCCAGGACCTTTGCACTTGCCGTGCCTGTGCTTAGGACACTGTTACCCAAAGACTTGTGTACGTATACATGATACGTATGATGGAATATTATTCAACCACAAGAAGGAAATCCTGACACCTGCTACAACGTGGATGGACCCGGAGGACACTGTGCACAGTGACAGAAACCAGACACAGGACACGTCCTATGTGACCCCACTCACTGGAGGTCCCTAGAAGAGTCCCGTCCACAGAGACAAAGAGTAGATGGTGGGACTCAGGGGTGGGGCAGGGGGCAGGCAGTCAGTGTTTCATAGGGACAGAGTCTCAATTTGGGGAGATGGAAAGTTCTGGAGACAGATGGTGGGAGTAGCTACACAACAGTGTAAGTATGTTTGATGCCCCTGAGCTGTGTGCTTGGGAAGGTTTAACATCGTAAGTTTCCTGTTATATATATTTTCTCTCTCTCTCTCTCTCTCTCACATACACACACACACACACACACACACACACACACACACACACACAGAGGCAAGGTAGGGCTTGGCAAACACTTCCTGCAAAGGGCCAGACGGTAACTATTTTTGGCTTTGCAGGCCATACACTCTCTTTCCCAACTAATCAACTCTGCCCTTGTGACACCAAAGCAGCCACAGATAACCGTTGAAGAGATGGGTGTGGCTGTGTGCCAATAAAACTTTATTTGCCGAAACAGGCAGACGGCCGGATCTGGTCTGTGGACTGCAGTTTGCCGAGCCCTGATGCGGAGTACATCCCTACGTGCGCTTTGCTTCTGTGCGTGTCTATGCCTGCTTATGCGCAGAATATCCCTGGCAGGTTACAAGAAGACAGGTCTCCAGAAGGGACAAGCGGGTGACCAAGGGAAAGAGAAGAAGGGAGAATATTCCTTCGGTACTGTCCGGACTTTGACCCATTTGAGATTATGACTATTCACCAAACTCAAAACGGCACAAAAAAGAGAGAAAGGCAACTTGAAATCTCCACTGTCGGGGCTCAGAGACGGTCCCCCGAGTGAGCGTGTGGCAGAGACCGAGGGCCTCACCCAGACGGCGCCGGCCGGACAGCCGCAGGGCCCGGCGTGTCACTCACCCGAGCCTGACGTTGGCATAGAGCTCCCGTGCCGTCCGCGTCTCACGCTTGCGCAGGATTTCCGCATCATACCAGAAGCCACGCTCCTTCGGGTTGTCGGGGTTATAGTTGAGCATGACCACCTGGCCGACCTCTATCTCCTGCCACTGCAGAATGGTTCGGGCACGGGCCCGCACGTCGCGGGGACTCATCTGGACCACTCCATTCTCCGGGTAGCTAGGAGGAAAACCCCATGCTCAGATCCCAGGGGGAACACCCGACTTCACTCCCCGGGGAAGGAGATAGAAGCCGACGCAGAAAAGGCTGTGCCAGCATGGGTTTGGGTCACTTTGATCACGGTGGCCTGTGAAGTCCCCTCCCCAACAATCTCCTTGGCGGGTATGGAAAATACACAGCCAGAGAAGACACACCCCGATTACAGAAGGTGTTGTGGGTTCAACTGTGTGTCCCCCAAAAAGACATGTTGGGAGTAGTAATCCCTGGTACCTGGGAAAGAGAGCTCACTTGGAAATAGGGTCTCTGCAGATGTCATCAAGTTAAGAGGAGGTCAACACTGGGGGGGGGGGACCCTAAATGCAATGACCGGTGTCCTTATTAAGAAGAGGAAATACAACACGGGGCGCCTGGGTGGCTCAGTTAAGCGACCAACTTTGGCTCAGGTCATGATCTCACGTTCGTGGGTTTGAGCCCCGCGTCGGGCTCTGTGCTGGCGGCTAGGAGCCCAGAGCCTCGTTTGGATTCTGTGTCTCCCTCTCTCCCTGCTCCTGTTTTTCTCTCTCTCTCTCAAAAATAAACAAACATCTGAAAAAGCGGGGGGAGGGCACCCGGATGGCTCAGTCAGTTAAGCAACCAACTTAGGCTCAGGTCCTGATCTTGTGACTTTTGAGTTCGAACCCCGGGTCAAGCCCTGTGCTGACAGCTCAGAGCCTAGAGCCTGCCTGGGATTTTGTGTCTCCCTCTCTCTCCCTGTCTCTCTCTGTCTCTCTCTCTGCCCCTCCCCTGCTCACGCTCTGTCTCCCTGTCTCTCTCAAAACTAAATAAAACATTAAAAAATTAAAAACAGGGGCGCCTGGGTGGCTCCGTCGGTTAAGCGTCCGACTTCCACTCAGGTCATGATCTCACGGTTGTGGGTTCGAGCCCCGCGTCGGGCTCTGTGCTGACAGCTTGGAGCCTGGGGCCTGTTTCGGATTCTGCGTCTCCCTCTCTCCCTGCCCCTGCCCCACTCGCATTCTGTCTCTCTCTCTCTCTCTCTCTCAAAAGTAAATAAACATTAAAAAAAAAGAAAAAAACAAAACAACAAGAAGAGGAACTTTGACAGACAGGAGAGTGACACGTGAAGACAGAGCCAAAGACTGGAGGGACGCGGACACAGGCCAAGGACTGCCAGCCGCCACCAGAAGCTCTAAGAAGCAAAGAGGGACCCTTCCCTAGAGCCTCCGGAGGGAGCGCCCCCCTGCCGGCCCCGTGATTTTGATTGTGGACTTCTGGAGTCCAGAGCGGGGAGAGCACCAACTTCTGTTACTAGAAGCCACTCAGCAGTGCCACGTACTTTGTTGGGGCAGCACCCCCCCGCCCCAGGGCTTACTACAGAGGACATCTGTGGAGGCAAAAGACTGCTGCCTGCCTCCCCGTGCCTCTACTGGGAGGGGTTTATGGAGAGGGGCTTACCTCGTTACAATAGGAAGGCATTATTCCCAACATGCGAGAATATTGTAGCAGCCTCGAATAAGGCATAAAGTAATTGGGCTGAAAGAAACATTCTACCAACAACGAGGTTACACCTCAGCTGAAGGGGAATCCCTAGATCTATCACGACCGCCCGCAGCGCCTCGTGCCCCCTTTTCTCCAGCAAACGTTCGAGAACGAGGGTTGCCCAACTTTCCCCGAGGGTCAGACAGTGAATGTTCTAAGGTTTATAACTACCCAACTCGATACAAGCAAAACAGCCACAGCCAATATATAAAGAAACGGGCGTTGATGTGCTCTGATAAAGCTTTCTTCACAAATCCGGGCGGCATAGGGCTGGGGACGCGGCCCGAAGGCCGCAGTGTGTAACCCCCTCCGAGAGGCCGCGGGTCCTGCAGGGACGGACTCCTTCCTCCAACTCTCCCAGTGGGTTTTTGCAGAGTGAAGGGAGGATGTGCCAGAAACCGGCAGGGAAGCCGATGGGGCCCCTACACCCCCCGCTCCCCGGAATGTAAACTCCCTGGGGAGGCACACGCCGTCTGTTACAGAAGGAGACGTGTCCCCCAAAGTCCCCAGGTCGGAGCCCTAAGCCCTGATGTGACTGCACGTGGAGGTGGGGTCTCCAGTGAGGGGAGCAGCGCTAAGAGAGGCCATAAAGGTGGGGCTCTAGTCCGACGGGACTGGAGTCCTTCGAGAAGGAGACACCAGGGCTCTTTCTTGGCCCCACAAAGGACCGGCCGTCTGAGGACACAGTGGGAAGGCGGCCATCCAAAGGCCAGGAAGACCCTGCCAGCCCCGTGATCTGGGATCTGCAGCCTCCAGAACTGTGACATGTAGCCGTCCAGCCTGTGCGGTCTTGTGACGGCCACTCAAGACACCCGAGGAGCACATCCAAGGTCCTCTCCGTGACAGACGGGGACTCCCCGTGCCTCGCACACAGTAAGTGCTCACTAAGTACTTGTGCACTCCAGTGAGGGACAGACGAGAGAGCCGGGAACCGGTTCATGCAGTGGCGACCCAAGGCACGAACAGAATAAAACAGCAAGCGGGGTGGGCGGGGCACCTTTCCAGCTAGATGACCCGAGGAGGAGGGGGTCCGCCTGGCTGTGGGTCCCCGAGACGTGGCTCCTCGAGGGGTGGCCTCCTGTGTGGTTTGCTGGCGTGGGTGGTGCCAACCTCCAGGCCCCACATACACGGAGCCAACGCCCCGGCCCAGCCACCCTCGGTGCCACTCACTCGTCATATTTGACGTGGTAAATGATGTCGTCTTCAGGCGTCACACTGGAGGTAGAGCTGCAGGGCTCGTCTTGGGAAGGTGCCTTCCTGGTCACCCTGACAACCTGCGCCTCGAACCACGCCCCCATGTTCGTGTCCCGAGCATCCACATACTCGTTGACCTGCCAAGGGCGAGAAACCGAGGACACTGGTCCGATCGGCAACGCTGACCACAGACGCCGCAGGCTCTCGGGCACCCGGGACTTCGGGACCGGGATCAGACCCAAGTGCCCACACAGGATTCCTTGGCTGCGGCACCGCCGACATTGGGGCCCGGTCGCCCTCCGGGCGAGGGTGTCCCAGGTGCTGTCGGGGACTGAGCAGCATCCCCGGCCCCCCGCTTGCCGATGCCAGGAGCACCCGGAGTGGGGACAGCCACAGACGTCCCCAGGTGTCGCCAAGTGTCCCCTGGGGGCAGAACCGCCTCTGCTTTGCAGTCCCGGGGAGGCCAGAACGCCCGTCTCTCAAGATAAGCTGGGAACCCAGATCTTTATGTGACGCTGGCTGACCTCAAGGGTGGCAGCGAATTCAGGGGTTTCGCGGCCCCTGGGAAGGGCACAGAAGACCCCCACACAACCCGGGCACAACACTCACCACGCAGGATCACAAGGGAATGCTGGAATATTCTGTTCCCACAGGGATGCTCCAGGAGCCCACCCACTGGCGATTTTCACAGCAGGACCGGGGGCCCAGCCCAGGGAATGAGCAGCCTGCCCGCCCTCCTGGGACCGCAGGTGGGCACCTGGGAAGCCAGGGACGATGGAGGGGCGGAGGGGCAGGGGGGCAGGCTGCCCGGCGGCCTGGGGGCGGAGAGACTGGCCGGGCGGGGGGCGGGGAGCACACTCAGCCCCAAACCTTCTGCACGAGACCCACCTTGTACAGACCCAGCTCCGTCTCGTCCCACGCGTCTTCATCCGCTAAGCCCGCCTTCCCGTCCGCCTCCGAGGCCGCCTCGCCGCTGTTGGAGGACTTGTCCGACTCGCTCTGGCCCAGGCAGCAGCCAGAATCGGTATCTGACAGTTCAGAGTCCTTCTCCTTGCTGCTGCTGGGGGGAAGCACCAGGCTTTGGCGGACCAGGAGCTGGATGGTGTCGTTCAGGCGGACGTCATAGTCGAAGAGAGTGTGGCCGTCCTCCATCTGCAGAGACACGGAGGCCAAGGTCACTGGCCCGCCAGACACCTGCCCTCGCCCTCCCGGTGCCAGGCAGGACTCCGCCACGAGCACAGTACCCCACCTGCCCTCGCGGAGGCCAGGATCTAGCTGAGATTACGGGACGACATGACCTAACAACTCCCAGGGGGTGCACGCTGTCACGCCTTCCCTCGGGGCCCTTACGCCTCCAAAGAGATTCCCTGTGTCATACGGCGAACATTCTGTGAACACACAGCATAACCTCCCATGTCAGGAGAGGTTTTCTTTCTTTCTTTCTGAACGTTTATTTATTATGAGAGAGGGAGCCGGAGAGAGGCAGGAAGAGAGGAGAGAGAGAGACTCCCAAGCAGGCTCTGGACCATCAGCGCAGAGCCCAACGCAGGGCTCACGAACCGTGAGATCACGACCTGAGCTGAAATCACGAGTCGGACGGTTAACCGACCGAGCCACCCAGGAGCCCCAGGGAGGTTTTCTTAATATTCTGTCTTTCGGGGGCGCCTGGGTGGCGCAGTCAGTTAAGCGTCCGACTTCAGCTCAGGTCACGATCTCGCGGTCCGTGAGTTCGAGCCCCGCGTCGGGCTCTGGGCTGATGGCTCAGAGCCTGGAGCCTGTTTCCGATTCTGTGTCTCCCTCTCTCTCTGCCCCTCCCCCCGTTCATGCTCTGTCTCTCTCTGTCCCAAAAATAAATAAACGTTGAAAAAAAAAAATTCTGTCTTTCATAACTTTTATCACAATAAAAACGCGTTACCTTTATCACTGGTTCTAAACGGAGGGCAATTCTGCCCTCCAGGGAACGCTGGGTGAGGTTCCCTGTCTCAAAAATGTCTATGGTGTGAAGGCAGAGAAACTCCGCGCTAGTGATTTAGGGGAAAAAATGGGAGCGCAGACCCTGCCCACACTGGGCAGCACAGCCACTCCCCACAGGGTCACACGGTCGAAAGCAGGGTGAGCCCCGGTGTCTGCAAGTCACCCCCTCTCTCCCTCCACTCGGCGTGTGTATTTAAATGTGTGCAGCGTCCCAGGACATCAGAAGGTCAGGCTGTTACAGAACGCAGAGACTCCTGGGGGTGAATGGAACCCCCTAACCAAGGGGGTCTCGCTCAGGGTGATCCTGTCCCCAGGGGACACTCGACGAGACCTGGGATCGTTTCGGTTGTCACAACCGGGGTGCTCCCAGCATGAGCGGGCGGGGCCGGGGAGGCCCCCACAACAGGGAGCGACCCAGCCCCCATGTCCCCGGTGCTGAGGAGACCCCGTCCTAGATGCACCGATGCACACACCCAACAGTCACCAGTCCCTTTGGAGGCTCTGGCTCTCGCTCGGCCCCTCTGCCCACCGGAGTCCCTGCTAGCAAACCCTCCCTGCCAGCCAACTCCCGTGGGCCACCCTGGGCGCGTCCCGGCAAGGGTGCGTGAAGGAGTTTTACCTCCTGAGCCGCATCCCGGTGGCTCAAAATGCCAAGGAGTTGTCTTTTGCTAGAAACTGTCCCGGGGCGCTCCGCCAGCTCCCAGCAAGGACCCTCAGTGCATCTAGGACTATCCCAATGCCCCAAGGCAGGTTTCTGCACTGCGGACACATGGGGCCGGACTGTTCCCTGCAGGACCCTCCTGGGCACCACGGGGGAGCGGCAGTCCCGACCCCGCACGCTCCCTGCCGACCACAGACGTCCCCAGACACCGCCCACCGTCCCCTGAGGGCAGAACTCGCAGGTTCAGAGGCAGTGTCCTAAAGAAGAAGGAGGAGAGAAAGGACAGCAGACACGAATCAACTTTCCTTCCTTCCCGATGTGCCGGAAGTGGTGGTTCCAAGGCCAGGTGGCGGGCGATGTCTCACACCAAAGCGCGGCTCAGGGCCCAAAGCCCCTGCTGCACTGGCTGCTAGTCTTTTCTTTACTGGTCACAGGCCGGAGAATCTGATGAATGATCACCCCACTCCCCCGGGAGGATGCACCTGGACACATTAACGCTTGCCTACGGCCACAGGGAATTCCGCGACCCCGCTCCCCCCACCTGTTCACCTGGCACGAGGGTGCAGCCTCCGATGTTCCCAGCCCTGCCCACGTGCCACGGGAAGGCCAGGGTCGGGGAGACATGATGCCGGCCCTCCATCACAGGGCCAGCACAGGACAATGGGTAGAGGGGACACAGATGGGAAGGAAGAGACCAGACTGGTCAACCTGCACACCCATATGCACCGCCAGGCTCACAGCAGCCTAAGGGCGGGAACAACCCAGCGTCCATCAACGGGGGGGGGGGGGGGGGGGGGGGGCGGGATACACACAACGTGTCTGCCGCGCACGAACACGTCACTCGGCCTGAGCAGGAGCGAGGCGCCCACACCCGCTGCCCCGCGGACAGACCCTGAACACCTGATGCTCAGAGAGGGAACCAGAGACGAGAGTCCACACGGGGTGTGAGTCCAGAACAGGCTCCTCCAGGGACAGGAAGGGGACTCCTGGGTGCCAGGGGAGGGGGGGAGGGAGCGACAGCTAGTAGGGATGGGGCTTTTTTTTTTTTTTTGGAGGTTTTTTATTTTTGAGAGAAAGAACGAGAATGAGGGGGGGAGGGGCAGAGAGAGGGAGACAGAATCCGAAGCTGGCTCCAGGCTCTGAACGATCAGCACAGAGCCCGACGCGGGGCTCGAACCCACAAACCGTGAGATCATGACCTGAGTGGAAGTCGAATGCCTAACCGACAGAGCCACCCAGGCAACCCAAGGACGGGGCTTCTGTCTGGGGCAATGGAATGTTCTAACCTTGACTGTGGTGACGGATGCACCACGCTGCGAATATAGTCAAAAGCACTAGACTGTGCACTTTAGGGGGTGAACGGTGTGGTATGTGAATCACATCTCAATAAAGCTGTCATTTATTTATTTGTGCTTTTTTTTAAGGGAGAAAAGGAGTCCAAGAAAGGCGGGTATTGTATGATTCCAGCTCTGGCACACTGTGGAAAAGGCAAAGCCACGGAGACAGCAGGGGCTGGGGGAGGAGGGACTGAGCAGGTGTGGCACCAAGTTCAATTTCAGGGCAGCGAGGCCCCTCTGATCCACAGTGGCGGGTACGTATTGCCACACCTGTCCAAACCCGCAGAACGCACGCCAGGAAAGAACCCTGACGTCACCCATGCGTTGAACGTAACAGACATGTCACCCTAGCGGGGATGCCGATAGCTGGGGGGGGGGGGGGGTGCACGTGGGAGGCAAGGTGTACTAGAAATCTCTGAACCTTCCTTTTAATGGTGCAGAGAACCTAAGATCCAGGTCATGTCCTCACAGCCATGAGATCAAGCCTCATGCTGGGCTCCGGACAAGGGAGAGCCAGTGGGAGAGAGCTGGAACCAGGGAGAGCACAACCGGGCCCCTAGGGTCCACAAGGGGTCAGGAAGCCCTGACCGTGCAGGAGCAAGGTCAGAGACAGAGGCACAAATAGGACAGGGAAAGGGGCATTTGGGCTGCGGGCGGGGGGTGGCATAGCACATAATTCACAAGCTGGTCTGGCTGCTTCCTGAGGCCACTTCTGGAACCTTCCAGCAGGGCCCCCGCAGTCCGCAGGAAGCTTGCGCAAGTATCTGCTGTAAGAGAAGGTATGCGTTGTGTGCCCCTCGCCCTCCACCTTGCCTGCCCAAAGCTGTGCACAAACGTTCTGTTCAGGAACCATGGGGCAGAGAGGCTGGGCCCAGGCCTGCCTCATGCCAACGTGTTCGGCATCAGGTGCTGGAACATTCCACGTCTGGATTCATTTTCAAGATCCTAAAATTCCAGAGCCTCTGGCCAGCTCAGTGGGTGGAGCATGCGACTCTTGATCTCAGGGTTGTGAGTTTGAGCCCCACACTGGATATAGAGATTACTTAAAAATAAAATGTTAAAAAAAGAAAAAAAAAAGGGGGATCCTAAAGTTCCAGCGGAGGCTAATGGCATGAATAAAAAGTACAGAAGCCGAACGACAGGTGATCTGCACCTCATGGTAGCAGTCCTAACGTTAAAATTAAACTTGAAGTTAACATCTCGTGGAACCAAACTCTGCACTGAAAAGTCCCTCGAACTTGGTTTGGGGCCGATAACTCCATAAGTGACAATTCAGGTCTAGGCAAAACTACCCACAGTATTTATGTCTGTCTGTCTCTGTCTCTCTCTTTTTTTAGAGGGAGAGAGAGCAAAAGCAAGCAGGACAAAGAGGCTGAGAGGGAGAGAGAGAGAATCTCAAGCAGGCTCCACGCTGACAGCATAGAGCCTAACTTGGGGCTCGATCCCACAACCGTGAGAGCAGGACCTAAGCCAACAAGACTCAGACACCCAGCCAAGCCACCCAGGTGCCACTGTCTTTCTTTTTTCATCCAAGTATGCTTCCTGGACATTTGGAATTTTCGGCCACGCATGCCGTGCAAGGGCGAAATAAACACGTACGCAATTTGACATCTAAACACGCTGGTTCCCGTTGGAAACTGGGATTAAAAACTTGCCACGCCTACCACTGCTGCCCACTCTCTGCCCCCTCATGACAATCTCAAGGGCTACTTTTCAGGGTGCAGGGTGCTGCCCAGAGGCACGAGAGGCCAGGAAATACACGCCCCAGGGCCTGACAAGATGTGGTTCTTCAGTCTGCTCGGAGCAGCCATTTCAGCGAGAGGTGGGGGCAACAGACGCCAGAAGGGGCTTACCGTGGGCCTTGAGCCTCATACCAAGAGGGAGGGACCCACAGCTGGACCCACAGCTGGAGGAGGGAAGGGAGCACTGACAGGGCCTGTGGGTGAGCTGGGAGAGGGAGGAAGCAGGAAACTGCTCTGCAGCCCTTCCCGGGGGCGCAGCCCTGGCCCCTCACCTGCCCTGCTTGGCCTCCAGGCTCTGCAGCAACCCGACATGCAGACAGGACACACGGACAGAGATGGGAGAGAAGAAAACACGTGAAGCCGGAGCCCAGGTGCGGCAGAGGGGACAGGGCTCCCCGGTTCAGCGGGGAGAGCAAGGACAGCAGACGAGCACCTCAAGGCCACACACGACCCCTCCTCATCACCAGTAGCTCCGTGGGGTCTTCAACAGGGTCCAAGGGACTCCTGAGACCACACAGTTTGCGCACCCCTCCCCGGGAAAACCTCTCTGCAACACGGTGTCCTAGGGGACCTGTTCTAGTACATTCCGCGGCAATGCTGTTCCTGACAGAAACCCTGGACCCCGAATGGAGGCGGGAAGGGGTGTAACTGGCAGGCTACAGCCAGTGTGACAGTCTAGCCTGCACCTGTTTTTGTAAATAAAGTTTTATTGGGCTCCTCCTGAGACACGCCCATTCATTTGCATACTATCTCCAAGGGCAGGGGCGAGCAGTCCTCACAGAGACAAATATTTACATAAGGGGTTTGCAGACCTGGCTTAGCGGGGAATGCCCTCCAGCTGGGAGCTGGGGGGAGGGGGGGGACCCTGCCTCCAACAGGCTGAAGGGCAGGACTCTGCTGCCCGACTCTGACTCTGCCCTTCAGGAAATCGGGGACAGCGTTCAGGAAGAGCCAATTTGAGCTGGTGGGGTGCGAGGACACGAATGACCCTCGCAAGGTCGTTCTCAGGGCGCCATTCAGACTGATCCTTCAGACTGTCCTTAGCACAGCTTTTGAGGCCCGTGAGGCCGATTTAGCTGTTTTCCTAAAGTAAATTATCTACTAAATCAGTACTTCCCAAGTGGCGGCAAATGCAGGGAACGAGCCGGCCCCCCCCGGCGTCAGCAAGGCCGAGGGGGAGAAACCCAGAGCCCACGGATTCATTGCACCTTTACCGCTAACCGGCCGGACCTGGCCATGACCGCCCTGCTTTCTCACCAGGCCGCACGACAGCCACTTCCTTGGGCAGGGAACGTGGGGAGATTATGTGAAGAGCACAGCACTGCACCTGAGCTCAAGTCACCACGAAGGACAGCCATTGTCATTTTCATGGGCAGCCAAAAAAAAAAAAAAAAAAAAAAAAGGGTGCCAGATGCCTCTCGCCCTTGCCCAGGCTGGGCCTGCCGCCCGAGTCCCTGCCCCCATTCCGCCTTCTTGCATTTCCGCCAATCAAGCGACATAACCGCCAACCTATTCAGCCTAAACAACCCGGCCACGAAACCCTCCCATATCCTGGAGAAAGACTCAGCTAGGTTCTGCTTTATCGGCTCAATCAACCTCCCTGCAGCCCTTGGACTACTACATGTTTCTTGGGGGGGGGGGGGGGGGGGCGAGGAAGGATTACAAAGACTCTAGAACATTCTGTGAAAACAGCACTCTTGCCCCCACTGGAAACTGCGCGGCTTTCTATCACCTGTTAGCTTGGTCTGTTTGCAGACTTGACTCACTGAGGTGCTGCGGCTATATAGGCCTTTGTCCCCGTCCTCCCCCCCGCCCCGTCGCTGTCCACACCTCCCGGCAGCCAGGCCAGGGCCTCGCCCTGCATCCTTGGGGAAGTTGCATCACGCTCCAGGCTCGGCTTCCTTATCCGGAAGCCAGAAGTGACGACACATTCCCTCACAAAGCTGCCGAGTGGGGCCCGTCTCTCATCGCTGACATCCTGAAAATTAAAGGTACAACATACGTGTGTCTAACGCCCGCAGGTGTTCGTGTTAGCGTCCCGCTTTATAACTTACACAGGAGTTGTAAGGACTTCTGTGTGGATCAGATATCACATTACGAATGAAGGGTGATGGGGGTTTGATTACGTGGGCGTAGACATTTGTCAAAACTGCAAAGGGTCCGTCTGCTTTTGGTGCGTCTATCTCACTGTATACAAATGCCACCTTAAAAAAAAAACACACACACACACAACCACACACAAACTGATATTGAACTCTAACGACAGGCGTGCTCAACTATTTAGAGAGAGCGTGAACTAGCGTCTGCAACTTAGTTTGAAACGAGTTCCAAAACACACAGTGGCTTGGTGGACAGAGAGGAGGGCAGAGCAAACTGCAATGACGCGAATACGGAGACGCAAATGCAGAGAAGCGTCCGTGGGAAGGCCCAGGGGTGGGTGCTTAGGTGTTCATGGCTCTTGTGACTTTTCTGCAGGCTTGAAATGTAACAACTGTAACATGCGCCACCTGGGAGAAGCTCACAGCTATTCAAACTTGAGAGGACAGGATCCAGCCCACCTCTGAATTACACTGTGACCTGTTTCGGAGGTTCTCAGAAACTCCGCTCCACGAAGAGACTGAGTGGCTAACAGAAGTCAGCCTGGATGCCACAGAAATGAGCCGTTGTTGGAGGCGGAAGACAGCACCTCGGCAGAGGTTACTCACAGCCCTGCCTTTTTTCGAAGTCGCAGGCGACCGAACAGTCAAAGCCCCCAGTTCGCGGGACCGGCTTCCCCTCCCCAGGCAGGGCGGGCTAACTCAGATTCTTAAGACATTGAAGTCATCCTGCCTGTCGCAGGAAGGAGGTGAAAGGTCTCCCAAGGGCACCACAAGCCCAAGAAATTAATCATCAGGTCTCATTTCGTGTTAAGCACACTGGATCCTCCCAGCCCCCAAAAATCCTGGCAGGCCAGGCGCAGTGTTGATTTCTCAATCGAGACACCAGATGGCGGCAGTACCCACTTCAAATGCAACAACAAAGTCAGGCACGCGCACCCCAACTGAAGACTTTTAATCCGGTACAGTCGCTACACCGCTGTCCCTACCGCGCACCCAACTCTGCGATGGCCCCTGCAGATGGGACTGGCGCTTGGTGTCGTGCTATCTTATCCCACGCCCAGGGAAATCCCACTCACAGGACGTGCCATCTCCCCAGAGATAGCGACAAAAACGGAAACCCCCCTGCTGCCCCTGGAGAAAGCGTCCCAAGTGTGGGCAGCTGGGAAAGCAAGGGTGGCCATTTTAAACGCCACCAGGGGCCCAGGGAGAGAGCGAGAAGAAAGGAGACGGAAAAGCGGGGCCCACAGACCCGTGGAAAACACAACGTCCCGCTCGCTCTGCACAGCGGGCCCAGAGCGGCGGAAATTCCTGGCGAGCAAGCGCCATCTCCGGACTCTGAACAAGCGGATCCAAATTTCCAGAAAACAGATTCTGTGGGATCAAACTCTAAATAGGTACAGGCCGTGGGGCAGCAGCGTGTGTTTCAAAGAAAAAACCTGCTCCCCTCCATCCCAGTGTCTGAGTAAGCGATTCGAGGCTCTTCCTCGAAATTCATCCGTCCTCCATTGGCCACCTCCAACTTCTTTCTCTAGAAATCATTGGGAGGGGAGCTTCAAAAAACCGGGCAGGCAGAGTTAAAAGCCCAAACGCTACGGACTGGAGTGCCAGCTTCCTGCCCGGTATGTCGATCTGCGAGTGGAGCCTTTGTTCCTGGCTCAGGCATTTGAGGTTTCTGTGGAGACGTGAAGCGGGACCGGACGAGGGGCGGGGAGAGTATATGTACTACGCCTGGACCAGGCAAGAACAAAGGTGCTGGGCGGGCGGCAGCCGGCGGGGCGGGTTTACCTGCTTGCCCCTGTAGAAAAGCCTCTGCAGGCCTGGCTCCACGTGGAACAGCCCCTGGATCTTCCTCCTCAGCTCCTCCACCTTGGTCAGCCTGGACAGCGAGTCCACAGTGTGGGCCACCTTGCCGTCCATGGTGCGAACCTGGATCCACATGGCGTCTGCTGGTGCTGAGGGGGAGAGAGCGGGACCCCTAGGTCAGTTCCGTTGCTGCTGCCACCACCAGACCGTGCCATTCTCAGGTCACCTTGGCCTTTGTCCACCCTGAGGACACTAGGAAACTCCTCGAACGCCCTCCCGGCGCGTGAGTTCCCGAACTAGCCACAGCTGACCAGGGCCCGGCAGAGAAAGTGAAGGAATTAATGCATTAATGACCAGCAAGGGCGGAGAGGCGAGGAGGGAGAGTAAATTAGGGGAAGGCAATCGGCGTCTCGGACCACTCACTCCAACCCACTCCGCCTTTCACAGAGGGAAGACAATCATGTCCAGAGGAGGAAGGAGGACACGGCCGAACGGTGAGGGGCCAGGTTCGTTCGTTTATTTCTTCATTCATTCATTCATTCATTCATTCATTCTCTGAATTAATACTGACGCAAAGGGAAAACCCAAAAGTCCGGCGCGGATTGGAACTTCAGAAGTCCCAGTAACTCAACTAAGTGTGACCCAAGGGGGACGATCCCCCCCACGCCCAAACCCCCGAGCCCCCGACCCCTGGCGCGCGCGCGCCCCCCCCCGCGCGCGTGCGCGCGACGCGGCCGGCCCCGCGGTGGCCATGGCAACCGGCCGCCCCGTCCCGGCCGCCCCCGCGCGCGCCGCGCGACTCACCTCGGCCCCACCGCGGCCCCGCGGGCAGTCTCGCGCTCCCGGCACTCCGACCCACGGACTCTGAGCCTCTCTTATTCTCCCGCCCGTCCGCTCGGGCCACGCCAACTAGCCCACGCCCACCCCCACCGCCGGGACCGGCCGAGGGGCCCCGCGCGCCAAGTCCCGCCCCCCTTCACTTGAGCCGCCTCGCTCATTGGCTCCGCCGCG
Source organism: Acinonyx jubatus (assembly GCF_027475565.1). Classification (NCBI taxonomy): domain Eukaryota; kingdom Metazoa; phylum Chordata; class Mammalia; order Carnivora; family Felidae; genus Acinonyx; species Acinonyx jubatus. The sequence continues at coordinate 162,079,276 of NC_069383.1, forward strand.
CCCGGCTGCCCCGCCCCGCTCGCTCCCCATTGGCCCAGGCGCGCCCGGGGAACTAAGGGCGCGCGAAATCGGGCTCGGGCGCGACAATTGAATCGCGGGGCGCCCCGCGCGCAGGCGCGGAGCCTGACATCCTCCCCTGCGGCTCACCGGGCCCTCCCCCACCCAGCGGGCGCGACCCCCGCGGGGCTCTGGGGACGTTCCCCTAGTCCCGGGCAGCGCCCGGGCTGCCAAGGACGACTCCCGAGGGCCGGCGGGGCGGGGGCAGACCCCGAGACGGCGTGCACAGCAGCCACGCCGCGGGGCACGCGTGCGCCCGTGCTGGCCGCACGTCCCCGGGCCGCTCGGGAAAGTTTTCCAAAGTCTCCGCGCCCGGTGCACCGAGCCCTTCCCCCCACCCCCCGGCCCGGGCTGGCACCCCGATCCGTCCGGAGGCTCACCTCTCCGGCCGCCCCGATCCGCTCTCCTGCTTGCGCGCCTGGCCCGGCTGGGGATGGCGATGGAGATGCGTGTGTGGCCCCGGACCCCGCGCCGACCTGCCCGTAACCCGGAGCGCCCTGGACGGTCACCACTGTCCGCCGCGCTGCCAGCTGCTCTGATTTTTTTTCCCGCGAAAACTCGGCGTTTGGGAGTTGCGGGGCCTCGGGAGGCCGCGCCAGGGGCGGGCGCCTGCCTGGTGATTGGCCGCTGCAGTGGCGGGAAGCGAGAAAGGGGGTGGGGGGCGCCCCCTCCCCGATCCAGCCCCACTCCGCCCAGCCGGCCACGGCCCCGCCCAGCCCTGCGCGCTCTGCTGGGCGCGCCCAGTGTGCAACCCGGCCCGGTGGCGGGAGCTGGGCCCCCCTAACTACGTGCGTCCCTCAGGAGCCCTAGGGAGGGACCCCGGGTAAAGACCCCCTGACCTTTTAATTCCTTTCCCACAGCCCGTCTCCCCGGGCACGGGCACTCACTGACAGTAGGGCAAGGAAGGCCGGAATCAATGTTTAAACACCGCAGTGGGATGTTGGGGCCCCTCTGGAGACCGCCTGCACCCCGATGGCCAGCCTGATCGCCCCAAGCTCTATTTCCTGGCGTCAGGGCCTGCTGGAGCTCCCCACCCGCAGGGCTTGTTTGCTGGGTTTTCCCGCCTCGTTTTCTCGCCTTCTCCGGCTGTCCAGGCGGGCAGGACTGCCCTGCCCCCTCCGCCCTGCTTGCTCTGCTCTGGCCAGTCTTGGCGGGCACACAGTGACCCATGCTGGGCACCTACAAAGCGCCTGGACACGGTGTTCAGAGCTGGGGGGCCCAACAATGGGCAAGGCCGACCCCCGTTGGTGGTCTCCAGACGGGTAAATTCTTGTCTGGAGAGACAGGCAACAAATAAATAAATAAATAAAGCAAGCTAATCATTTCAGATTCTATTTGCAGCAAAGCCAGGACAGTGGCTGGAGAGGCATGTGGGAGTGGGCAGGGAGGACATTCCGGTTGAGGTGGAGAGGTGGCCTCTCTGGACAGATGACATTTGAGCTGCGATCTGAGATAGAAACCAAGGACAGATGGGTGGAGGGGGCACGGCCAAGCTCAGAGGCGGGAAAAGGCTTAGAAATGTGGGGGGGGAGCGTAGCCAAGAGGCCAGCGTAGCTGGGCAGAGAGGGGATGAGGTCCGAGAGGTGTCACCTGGGGCCTCAAGGGCCACCAGGAGGACTTTGGTCTTCGTGTCTTGAGCGGCATGGGAAGGCAGTGAGCAGAGTCCCTTCTGTTATGTCCCCAGGTGGCAGACAGAATCATGTCCCCCACAAAGATATCCCTGGAGCCTGTGAATACGGTAGCTTCCAATGCAAAAGGAAGTTTGCAGATTAAATTACATTAAAGGTCTTTAGGTGAGGGAGATTATTCTAGATTGCGCAGGCTGGCCCCAAATCATCGCAAGGGTCCTAATAAGTGAAAGAGAGTGGCAGAAAGGCCAAGTCAGAGGGGAAGAGACCGGGGAAGGAGAGGTTGGAACGATGAGGTCAACAGGCAACAGGGCGAGAGTCTCCCCCAGAATCCCAGAACACCTTGATTTTAGCCGAGCATCTCCAAGAGCTGACAAACCGCTTAGGAGACAAGACGGCAACGTCTACAGAAGACATCGTGTGAAATAAAGCAAGACACAGCAAAGACCATGAATGAGGCCTGCCGGAGTCTGCAGAACGGACATTTCCTGGCACCTCTCGTGCTCCAGCGGCCCTCCCACTTAGGCATCAGCCCACGCGCAGATCAGGCACCAAGAAAACCGTTAGGGGGGGGGGCACAAGGCCTCGGTCTCCTTTTTTGCAAAATCATATATTCTTGAAGGTCATTAAGTCGCTCGACAAACTTTTACTGACACCCCTCTTGTCTGAACCAGGCCTGGAGCCAAGCCGACGTGGGTGTGCACAAAGTTCCTCCCACGCTGGAGGGACTTTCCCATTCGATGGGGGAGACACGGGTGTAAAGGGAAATGTCAGATGCGTGAGAGGGTGTTCGTGCAAAGTGGAGCACCCAACACTCTAAGCGTCTTCGATCGGGACACACCAGACTTCGTACCCTGGCCATATCCATAATTTTTTTCCGACTGGGGTAAATAGCCATTAAAATGACAACGGAAGCGGGTGAGCCTAACCAGCGTATGAACCCTGAGAAGCACGCGTACCGCACATGGGGGCCATCTGACAGAGCAGAAAATCCCTTGGGGCTCGTTCCTCGTTCCTCTCCATCTCTAAGCAGAGCTCATGATGCCTACCTTACCGGAATGTTGTGAGAACTCTTCCCACCCAGGCCTCTGGCCTCCTGGCACGATGACAGGCGTTCCCAGTGTGGCAGGAATGTTAGGGTCTGTGGCTGTTTTTGCGTATTCATTTGTTATTTCCTAGGAAAAAGTGGTCAGGTTGTCATTTCCCCAACCAGTGAGGACTTTGGAATTCCCAAGCCGTCCCACCTCCCCCCCCCCCCCCCCCGAACAACAGCCTCGTCTCCCCTCCTGGCCACTGGAGGCCCCTTCCCAGAACCCTGGCTGGATGATGTCACAGACAGGTGACCTCACCGCGGCCAAGGAACCGGGGATCTCAGTGTCATGGGGGAGGGGCGAGGATGTTCCTCCACCACCCCAACCCCCCATGTCTGTGGTGAAGTCGATCGAATTAGTGTTGCCCAAGGATGTGGTCTACCCGGCCGGCTCCAGCATAGAAGGGCAGGTGGTTCTCATACTGAACAGCACCCTGGTGAACCCCATGGTGAAGGTGGAGCTCGTGGGAAGGGGTTACGTGGAGTGGAATGAAGAAATCGGGGCATCCCGTGATTATAGCAGGGATGTTATTTGCAACAACAAGGCCGACTATGTGCACAAGACGAAGACATTCCCAGTAGAGGGTAAGGACCAAGCCAGCAGCCGACTCTAGCCATGATAGGAAGCTGGGTCTGGAAGGTAAACACATGTGTTAGTTGATCAACAAACCCCCAGGGATACCGGACAGGGGCAGAGGCCTGGTTCCTCCCCAGGAAGGAGGCTATGTATAACAATGACCATCAGATACTCACAACACGAAAATAACAAGACAGGAAGAGCTGAGCAGGACCCAGCTATTCGAAATGAACTATCAAAGTCGTTCCCCTGGAAAATGCTATCCTTAGCCCCATGACCACTTTGGGAGGCCAGTAAAAAAACCTTTCTTGTGATTTTACTGATGAGTCTCCCTCTAGCAGTGAACTCCGAGGAGACAAAGATAAGGAGTCCTATGGTCACCGGGAAAGAGAGAGGGGCAGGGAAGACATTCTAGGGAAAGAATAACTCGGCCCCGACTCCACGACGTTCAGATCCAAAGTCTGGACAGACACCAGGGAGGCTGAGCTGCCCTGGAGCTACATGTCCTTTCCAAAATGTGTTCACGGGGGTGTTCCCGGGTGTTCCACAACTCTTGGCCAATGCTCAGCTAGACAAAGTTTCATTCTAGAATTTTAAAAGTTTTAGATAGGGAGGTCACGGAGGTCCCTTCAAAGAGGTGACTACTGAGCGATGGGAGGGACAGCAGCTGTGCAGATTTCTAGGGGTCAGAATGGTAGAGGGCGGGCACCTGGATGGCTCGGTCAGTTAAGCGTCCGACTTCAGCTCAGGTCACGACCTTGTGGTTCGTGGGTTCGAGCCCTGCATCCGGCTCTGTGCTGACAGCTCAGGGCCTGGAGCCTGCTTTAGATTCTGTGTCTCTTTCTCTCTCTCTGCCCCTCCCCCGCTCACACTCTACTTCTCTCTCAAACAATACACAAACTTTAAAAACATTTTTTTTTAATTAAAAAAAGGAAAAAGAAGGTTCTGGGGCAGGAACGGCCCCATGCCAGGCCTTACTGGCCAGCAGCCGTGTTGCCTCTCCGTGTCTCAGTTAACCTATCTGGAAAATGGGAGCCAGAAAGTCTTGCCTCATAAGATTGTGTTGGGGACTTCGTGACCTAATGGTATACGAAGGGCTTAGACTAGCGTGGGGCACACAAGAAGGCGTCATAAGTGTTACTTTTTGCAAGCAAACAGTCCTCGCCCAGACCTCCCCCAGCGTCAGATACCAGCCTTTCTGATTGCCCAGCATTCCCCCCCCCCCCCCAAAGCATGAGCCCAAGCGTGTTTGTTGAACGAATGAATGCGTGTCTGAGGGCGGGACCTCCAATTTTGCAGATCCAGAGTAGCGGGGAGCACATCCCCGTGGGTAGCTTGGGGTGACCACCCCAGCCACATCACCCGCCCGGGGCCATCCCCCTCCAGCCCAGCTGAGGCCTAGGCCTGAGATCTGTAGACCATGCAGAGCCCTAAAAGCACAGAGCTCAGCCTAGCTCGGGGATGGGCGGGCCAGGCCCAGAACAAAGCCCTTGCCAAAATAATAAATAAAAAGTGGGGGGAAGAAAAAAAAAAAAAGATTCTAGAACCTTCTGATGGCATTGGTGTGTTTTGCTTTCAGATAATTGGTTAAGTGCAGGCAGCCACACCTTTGACTTCCATTTCAACTTACCTCCCAGGCTTCCTTCTACCTTCGCCAGCAAAATTGGCCACGTCTCCTACTTCGTGCAAGCCTCCTGCATGGGTCGGGAGCACGTTCTAGCGAAGAAGAGAATGTACTTGTTGATTCAAGGGACCTCAGACTTCCATCAAGAAAACGCACTGCAGGTAGTGATAGGAGAGGAGCAGGGGTCGGACTTGTCCCCAAAGCTCACGGGAGGCAGGGGGAGGTGGGAAGGCAGGGGACAGAGGTGGCCCCCACCAGGAAGAAGGAAAAGGCACGGATGGTTCCCCAGGCCAAGTTCACAAAAGGTGAATCAGAAACCAGGGCAGGCGCAAGGCTGGGGCTCTCAGCCCGGACAATTCTGCCTCCCCAGGGGGCACTGGGTGGTGTCCAGGGGCATTTGTGGCTGTCACAGCTGGGGGGAGGGGAGCTACTGGCATTGAGTAGGTAGGGCCAGGGCAGCTGTTCAATACCCCCCAGTGCCCTGGACGCCCCCTACAGAGAATGAGTGGTCCCCAATGCCCTTGACCCTGCAACAAGTCAAGACTAAGCAGAGACCTCCCTGTGACCCACGGGTGAAAAAGGTGCCTGGATGCTCGGTGACTCTCCAGGGTCTTTGAGCCCTCAGACAGCAGAGATGGTGCCCCCACAAAAAGAGGCATGGAAGGGGGTGGCCTCTGGCCCTGGAAAAGGAAAGGCCATGTGATGTTGGTCTGGCTAAGCAAAGGAGGTTTTCTAGATGGTTCCTGGAGGGCCAGGTGCAGAGAAGTCAAGGTAGAAGTCAAGGTGGGTGGAGTGACGTTGGGCCAAGTAACTTCCCTGGGGACTCCTATCAGATCATGGTGGCTCAGATGGCTGGCATTTTAGTTTTCAAGATCCAGGTAGGAATCCCAGAGCCCACCCCCCACCCACCTCCATTTCATGTTTCATGTAAATCCCGAACTTCCCACAGTGCCTGGCGCAGGTTGGAGGATGTGCCCCAGAATCTTGTCCCAGCCGCCAACTCCAGTATTATTATGTGTGTGACAAGAATCACCTGGAGCCCAGCCAACCTCTTGCGATGGTCCTGGAGGGTCTCAGGAAGGGTAGATGCTTGGAGGGGTGGACCAGCCCTGGGATGATCAGGCCTGAGCTCAAGGCCGCTTGACCATCTGCCCCCTGTGTCAGCCCTGAGTGAACTATGGCCCTCCTCTGGCCTTCCCTTTGGAAATGTCGGTGCTGGGTCAGACCCAGCCTGTGATTCCGTTGGCAGATATGCTATTAGCTGGGTGGCCTTGGGCAATTAACACCTCCCAGGGGGCCCCCCGGGGTGGGGGGGATCGGTTGAGCAGCTGACTCTTGATTTCAGCGCAGGTCACAATCTCTCGCATGTTTGTGAGTTCAGGCTCCGCCTTGGGCTCTGCACTGACAGAGCAGAGCCTGCTTAGGATTCTCTCTCTCTCTCTCTCTCTCTCTCTCTCTCTCTCTCTCTCTCTCCCCACCCCTCCCCCACTCGCTCTCTGTCTGTCCCTCTCTCTCTCTCAAAAATAAATATTAAAAAACAAAACAAAACAAAATACCCCGGCTCCCGGAGCCTTGACTTGACTGTCCTGATCTGTGCAATGAGAAGAAGAAAACTACTTCCCTTGATGGGCGCCTATGAAGACCGCAGAGTGTTCAGCATAAAGTCTGCACACCCAGGAGGTGCCCAGTAAGTGGGAAGATCTAAAATCAAGATCATAGCAGCAAAGGGAGTTATTTATCACACATGCGTTTTGAGGATATGAAAATACTGGGTTTTTCTGACTACTCAGTACTGTCTTAACCAGACTGGTCAAGGGAGGCCTTTTTGAGGAGGTGACATTTTAGCAGAGAATTGAAAGAGAAGGGGGAAAAGCCATGTGGACATCTGGGGTAGAGGGTTCTGGGCAGAGGGAGCAGTCCGTGCAAAGGCCCTGGGGCACAAGGCCCACCTCTGATGGAGGTGGGAGCCCTGGTGGGCAGAGGGTCGTCATTTCATTCCCTTCAGCTGCTTTGGGGAGGATAGACAAGAGGCGGCAGGGTGAGGGCAGGAGCTGGGGCACCGGGGCAGAGGTTACCTCTCTGGTGCAGTGAGCAGTGATGGGGCTCAACCAGGTACAGGCAGATTCTTGACCCCAGTCTGCCCTCAGAGCAGCCAGAGGCAGTCAGGTGATGACCTTCCTCTGCCCACGGCCCTCCCCGTCTCCCATCTCATTCAGGGTAAAGGCCAAAGTCCCCGCTGCCCACAAGGCCCTGAGTGACCTGCCCCATCCCCACCCTGCCCTCCCCTCTGCCCTCCCTCCCCTTTGCTCCCTCTGCTCCAGCCAAATGGGCCTCCTCAATGTTCGGCCCACACTCCAGGCCTGGGCCTGCCCCAGGGCCTTTGCACGGGCTGTGCCTTCCGCCTGGAACACTATGATATGGTCTTCCTCTCCTTCCTCCTCATCCTTCGGATCTCTGCTCCGAGGCCACGTAGTCACTGAATAAACTGTCGCAACCCCAACAGAGGGCACTTTAGCTGCATCTATCCAAATGAAAGTGAACATGCACTTTGTCCCAGCCACTGCCCTTCTAGAAATTTCTCCTACTGATATTCTTTCACGCGTGACGTGACCTCCTACAGCAATGTTTTGGTGGCAAAAAAAAAAAAAAAAAAAAAAAAATTGGAATCAGCCTAAATGCTCATTGCTAGGAGAATGAAACCGGCAGGGTGCTGTCCAAGGTATACTCTACGGAAAAGTTAAAGAGAAACAAAGACCGGACAAGAACCCCGAGCCCCGCGGCAGCCCGGTGGTGAGAGCGTGAAATATACTTCCTTGCAGGTGTAGCAAACGACTCTCCGGAAGGAGGCCAGAGAAACTGACAAAACAGCCACTGCCCCCCTGGGAGGGGAGCTGGGCAGGGGGGAGGAGCAGACATTTTCCCCTTCCACTTAAAAAAAACAGAACAAAACAGCTTTATTGAGATATACTTCACATACTTTATAATCGCCCTCCTCCAGTGCGCAAATTCAATGACTTTTAGTGTGTTCACAAAGTTGTGCAGCCGGCCCCTCTGTCGATTTTAGCACGTTCTAGTCACCCCAGAATGAAATCTTACATCCCTTAGCTGTCACCCCTCAAACTCCCCACATCCCCTCCCCCAGCCCCTGGCAACCACTAATCGATCCGCTTCCTCTCTCCCTGGGTTTGCCAGTGCTGGACATTCCATGAAAATGGAATCGTAGGGTCCGGCGCCTTTGTGTGTCAGCTATCTCCCACCCGCTCGCCTTTGTGCCGGCCCCGTCTGTGATGTATCCTTTTTTTATGGCTGAAGAGTATTCCAGGGCACAGATGGGACCCGATTTTGTGTATCCATTCCTGCACTAATGGATACTTGGGTTGTCTCCTCCGCCTCTCGGCTGCATAGAGTCAAGGTACTGCACAGGTCGTACAAAGTTTTGCATGTTTCTCTTGGCCTGATACCTCGAGGGGCATTGCTGGGTCAGATGAGGAGCCTGTTTAACATTTGAGGAACCGCCAGCCTGTTTTTCCACAGTGGCTGCCCTGTTTTCCCGTTCCCTTTAGCCAGGCTCGAGGGCTCCGATCTCTTCACCTCCTCTCCACTCTTTGTACCTTTAAGAGTCTTGAAAGATGGGCCTCTTCCAGGAGTCAGTACCGTTTGGAAAAGGAACTTGTCCCAGAGACATTTCCTAACCACTGACTCTAAGCGAGCCCCCACCCCACGTCTCCTTCCCTCCTGCCCCTCCCCCACCATTTTGCATCCCACCACAGCCTCATCGGAAATGACCTGGTTCATTTTCAATGTGCCAGTTATGCGTTCGTCCCCCCCCCCCCCCCCCCGGCCCGCTGCCTCCACCAGAGCAGGGACTGGGCTGGTCTTACTTCTTTTTTAGGTTTTTTAAGTTTTGTTTTTTTTTTTAATTTAAGTAATCTCTACACCCAACCTGGGGCTCGGACCCACAATCCCAAAATCGAGAGGCACACGCTCCTCTGGCTGAGCCAGCCAGGCGCCCTGGGACTAGGCTTGTCTTAACTGCTATGGGTTTCCCTTGAACTTGGCACTAAATCGATGCAAACAAATACTGGTTGGATGAATCCCCCCACCCCCCACCCCCAGAGGCTCACCTATGCCAAAGGAATGCGGGGCTCTAAGACACTCCCAGATCCGGGAAATCCAATGTGGGGCTTGTACCCTCAACATTATTGGGTATCAGAGGGCTTTGGCCACCCTGCCTGACCTAGCGTGGGAGGCCACTGGGCCATCGTCGGTACTTCTTGGCCCCTCTCTCAGCCACAGGCCAGAGGTACAGGCTTGGCCTTGAGTTAGGGCAGCCACTTCCTTAACACCTGCAGGGTTCTAACGCATGCGAGGAATTTTCGAATGAATGACTGGAGGGATTTAGAATAAAACTGCCTGCAATTAGCCTCCTGGAGGAGAGGGAGGCAGAGAGGGAGGAGGAGGCAGGGGGTCAGAGGCTGAGGGTAGAGGTGAGGTCACCTGGGGTCAGGGGTCAGCCCTAGGTCTCCAAGGGAAAGCAATCCTATCTGGACTGGTGTTTTCCAAACCTCAGACCACGCCCATTCATGGGTTGGAAAATCAATTTAATGGCATGCCAGTTCATTTGTATAAAATGCAAGAATACATAAGGCCAAAATGGAAAGTATTAGAAAAAAGCCAACTTGGGGGGTTGCAAACATTGTGTGTGTGTGTGTGTGTGTGTGTTAAATAGAAGAAGAAAACAGAACAGAGAATAAAATAAGAATAGGAAATGAAGAAAATATGGTTGGTGGGTGGCGATTAATTTTTTTTTTTATGTTTATTTATTTCTGAGGCGGAGAGAGACAGAGCACGAGTTGGGGAGGGTCAGAGAGAGAGGGAGACACAGAATCCGAAGCAGGCTCCAGGCTCCGAGCTGGCAGCACAGAGCCTGACATGGGGCTCGAACTCACCAATCAGAAGATCATGACCCCAGGGGAAGTTGGAAGCTTAACTGGCTGAACCACCCGGCGGACCCCAGGCTTTTTTGAGATCACTGGGGGGTTTTGAGATTTGTGAAATTGTGCTGTCAGCACAGAGCCCGACGTGGGGCTCGAACTCACGGACCGCGAGATCACGACCTGAGCCGAAGTCGGACGCTCCACCGACTGAGCCCCCCAGGCGCCCCTGTGGCGAACATTTCTAAACGAATACAGTAAGTAGAATACAGTAAAACAGAAAGTACCAGCAGGCATGTGTCATGGGTAAGTATTAGTTCATGACACGATGTCTCTTTCACAGACCTAGACGTAGATGCAAACACAGGTTGTCTTCCCTGTCACGATATTAAAATCTATGTGTTTGTGACACGCTCTTCCAAAGGAGCCAGCCAGGCGCCCCTGAAATCTACGATTTGACCATGAGTTATGGTTTAAAAAACAAAAGAAGAAGAAGAAAGTATATATGACAGGTACTGTACGTGGCCCACAAAGCCTAAAATATTTGTTACCAGTTTCTTTATGGAAGACGTTTGCCAGCTGGTGGCGGAGAGCAACTCTCCTGTGTAAGTCCAAGAAGAAAGGTCGTCCGGATGTCTGGATGTTCCTTCTAGCCCTTTTCTGACACCTAACACATAGAAACTATGTAAACATCCATCTTGTAGAGGGGGGCTGCCTGAAGAAATAAACTATACACTATTTTGGGACACGCTCAGTGGCCATGGTGCAAACAAACCAGAACAACAGGTGTGTTGATACAAATGCATCTGGAGCCCCGAATGCTGAGCTAGAAAAGCCAGTTGCTGGAGAACGTGGACAGCTTGATTTATTTAAAGCATTAAGATATGTAAAACAGGATTGTATGCTTCTCCCACAAGCAGATGCATTTCTACGTAATATGAAAGTTGACATGAGGGGCACCTGGGTGGCTCGGTTGGTTGAGCATCCGACTCTTGCTATCAGCTCAGGTCTTGATTTCAGGGTTGTGAGTTCAAGCCCCGTGCTGGGTATGAAGCCTGCCTAAAAAAAATAGAAGAGAAGAGAAGAGAAGGGAAGAGAAGGAAAGAAAGGAAAACTTCATACGAAAATGAGAGATACCAGTCTGGAAAAGAAGGGGAGGGGAAAATGGGGCAAAGCACCCAAAAGTCACCCAATTTCAGTCAAATCAGTAACGTTTCCTTTCTTCCGCTGGTTAGAAGACACATTTGTGCTTGTTACATTATTCTTTCTAAAAAAAATACTTTTTAAGTTTATTTATTTATTTTTGAGACAGAGAGAGAGAGAGAGAACGCAGGGGAGAGGGAGGGAGAGAATCCCAAGCAGGCTGTGTGCTCTCAGCGCAGAGCCCAGTGCGGGCCTTGAACTCATGAACCGTGAAATCATGACCTGGGCTGAAACCAAGAGCTGGACACTTAACCAGTTGAACTGCCCAGGCGCCCCGCTATGTGATTCTTTACACACTTTTTTCTGAGACAATAATCTGGTGTAGGTCCCTCTGTGTATGTCGTAGGAGAACAAATGTGTAGGTACAACAAATTGATCACCGTGAAATTCAGGATATTGCCCTTTGCAGGTGGGGTTGCCGCCTGGGCAAGTGTGAGGGACTTTGGGGAAAAAACTAGCAAATTCCTTCTTCTTCTTGGATGGGGGTTACAAGCGAGTTGACTTGATATTAATTCACAGTTGCATATTTGCTTTGTGGGGTGTTCTGTGTCTGAGTTTTTTTTTAACCTGCAGATATGGGGCGCCTGGGTAGCTTGGTCCGGTAAGCACCCGACTTCAGCGCTTTCTCTCTCTGCCCTTCCCCCATTCACACTGTGTCTCTCTCTCAAAAATGAATAAATGTTTATGGGGCGCCTGGGTGGCTCCGTCGGTTAAGCGGCCGACTTCGGCTCAGGTCATGATCTCGCGGTCCGTGAGTTCGAGCCCCGCGTCGGGCTCTGTGCTGACAGCTCAGAGCCTGGAGCCTGTTTCAGATTCTGTGTCTCCCTCTCTCTGACCCTCCCCCGTTCATGCTCTGTCTCTCTCTGTCTCAAAAATAAACGTTAAAAATTAAAAAAAAAATGAATAAATGTTTAAAAAAATTAAGATAAACAAATAAGTAAATATCCGCTGATATGATAAACCCCCCATTTCAGGATGAAGAGGGCCAGGGGTGGGAGGATGGCATTGGGGAGGGGCCCATGGGGGCCTCAACTAGAGCTTGGTTTTATTTGTTATTTTATTTATCGGAGTTTATTTGTTTACCTTGAGAGAGACACTGTCAGTGTGGAGCCCGATGCGGGACCCGAACTCAGGAACCATGAGATCAGGACCCGAGCCAAAATCAAGAGTCACACACTTAACCGACGGAGCCACCCGGGCACCCCTATTTTTTTTGTTTTAAATTGTGGTAAAATATACATAAAATTTACCACTTAACCATTGGTATCAAATACATTCACATAGTTGTGCGACACTGATATATTTTTAAATTTTTTATTATTTAAGTTTGTTAATTTAGGGGCGCCTGGGGGGCTCAGTCGGTTAAGCGGCCGACTTTGGCTCAGGTCATGATCTCGCAGTCCGTGAGTTCGAGCCCCGTGTCGGGCTCTGTCTGTGCTGACAGCTCAGAGCCTGGAGCCCGTTTCGGATTCTGTGTCTCCCTCTCTCTGACCCTCCCCCGTTCATGCTCTGTCTCTCCCTGTCTCAAACATAAATGAACGTTAAAAAAAAATTTTTTTTAAAGTTTGTTAATTTATTTTGAGAGAGAAAGAGTGTGTACTCAAGCAGGAGAGAGAGAGAGAGAGAGAGAGAGAGAGAGAGAGAGTTCCAAGCAGGCCCCACACTCAGCACGGAGCCCCACACGGGGCACGAACCCACAAACCGTGAAATTGTGACCTGAGCCGAAATCAGGGGTCAGGTGCTCAACCGACTGAGCCACCCAAGCGCCCCCAGGTATTTTATTCCTTAAATGAGCAGCGATCTGGAACAAATCAGGAGAATTTGTAAACGCTGATGAAGCAGGTTGTGGGAACGTGGCAGCGGGGCAACCAGGGGGGCAGCCCTGATGTGTAATGTTTACCAACTTCCCTGGTGAAAATACTCCCATCAGAGCCAGCTTCAAGCGACCAACTCGATGTCACTAATGGGGAGTCGGAGGGGCGTTTGCAAGTATTTTTTGCACGATTTTTTTCCTCTCTGTCTTTTTGGTATGCTGAAGGGGAACACACACACACACACACACACACACTTGTAAAAGTATCAAGTTCCTTTGCAAGAAGATACCGGAAGCCAGCAAAAGTGGAGAGCGATTATTCTAAGCCCACCCCACATCACGTTGAATCCTTTAGAATATTGTTCACAAATAAAAAGTAAAACGTCACCCAAGCCACGCAGTAAATATAATGTGTGACTTTATCTGCAACCCAGCAGCTAAGTTGATAGAACCGCTGCCTTTTGAGGCATTTATTGAAACACGTTACATAATTTCAACTCTACAGTTTTCTTTTGTAATTCAGAGCCCGGAATATTTTCTCCTAAAGTCTGAACTACTTGGGTAAACCCTAGGTCTCTGGCAAGACATCTCCTGTCTTCTAGAAATCCAATGACCAGGGGCGACTGGGTGGCTCAGGTGGTTGAGCACCTGCCTCAGCTCAGGTCATGATCTCACGGTTTGAAACTTCAAGCCCCACATCGGGCTCTCTGCAGTCAGCACGGAGACTGCTTGGGATCCTCTGTCCCCCTCTCTGTCTGCCCCTCCCCTGCTCACATGGGCGTGCTCTCTCTCTCTCTCTCTCTCTCTCTCTCTCTCTCTCTCAAAAATAAACATTAAAAGAAGAAACAAAGTGGGGCTCCTGGGTGGCTCAGTCGGTTAAGTGTCCGACTTCAGCTCAGGTCATGCTCTCACAGTTCATGGGTTCGAGCCCTGCGTCAGGCTCTGTGCTGACAGCTCGGAACCTGGAGCCTGCTTCCGATTCTGTGTCTCCCTCTCTCTCTGCTCCTCCCCTGCTCACGCTCTGTCTTCTCTCCCTCTCAAAAATAAATAAACATTAAAAAAGAGAGAAGGAAGAAAGAAAGAAAGAATCCAAGGTCCAGAGAAGTCAAGCCACTTACTCAGGGTCACACAGCAAGTAGGCAATGGAGGTGGGGGTAAACCAGGGTCTTGTGGATTTCAAAGGCTTCTTTTGCAGAGGAGGAAACTGATAGTCAGAAAGGCAAAGGGAATTGAGTAAAGGAAGCTGGGAGGCGATGCCAGGCTTTTGGCTGCTAAATCCCCAAGGCTCCAGATCCTACCTCGGGGCCTCCTACTTAGGAGAGTCCCAGTGGTTCCAGGCTTGCAGGAGCTATGGCGGAGGAACGTTAGGCAGGCGAGCGGATCCCGTGGCCGTGACCCCTCACGGTTGCCCATCCTCCCCAATTCCAGAACCCTCTGTTCGTGGAGGCTGAGAAGAAAGTCTCGTACCATTGCTGCATCCAGGGTACCGTCCGCCTTCAGATCCAGATGGAAAAGAACACCTTCGCACCGGGGGAGCGAATTGTCTTCACCACGGAGATCGGCAACCACACCGGCAAGCGCATCAAGACGGTCGTCTTCGCCCTCTACGCCCACGCGCGGTACGAGGGCTTCACCCCCAAGGCGGAGCGGCGGTCGCGGGAGGACAGCAGTGAGGTGCTCCGGCAGGAGGCCGACACCCAGATCGCGCCCTTCGACACCACCAAGATCGTCAGCACCCTCAACCTCCCGCAGGTGCTGTCCGTGAGCAGCAGCACCCGGGACGGCGAGATCATGAGCACCCGCTATGAGCTGGTCAGCACGGTCCATCTGCCGCGGTCCCTGACCCGTGTGGAGGCCAAGGTTCCCATCATCGTCACCGGTGCGCCTGTGGATACCGCCGGCTGCCAGCCGCTGGAGGGGGCAGCGTTACCCGTGAGCCAGGAGTGCCAGAATTAAGCGCCCAAACTTCTAAATACTAAAAGTTTTATTGGACGGTATGAGCAGCCCTTTCTTTGTCTCATAAGACAGGCTTCAGATGAGTCACGGTGGATGGGGGGGGACATGCCTGAACCTCCTTCTCACACCGCAGCCACTTAGGTATCGCTTTCTCCCGATGGCCAGAAGACCAGGGGAAGGGACAAGACTTGGCAGTCGTCCCCGCCCCGGTTGGCGCTCCAGACCCATTTCCTTGCTGGGCTCTTAGAGTGCCTAGACCTGGGGTCCGCGGCTGGGGTGGTTCAGCCCTCTGGGCAACCAGCAGTCGTAAGGGCTGTCCCCAAGGAGGGGAACAGGGGCTACTCCGAGCATGGCGGGGGGGAATGGGAGCCAGAGATGCGGCTCATTGTCCTGCAATGCCCAGGATGGCCTCACCCCAGAGGATGACCCAGCCCCAACGGTCCACAGTGCCAAGGGGGAGAAACCTTGCGTTCATCATTTGGGCGTAAAATTGAGTTTCATCCGTAGCTCACACTGGACACCAGAATAAGTCCCCGATGGGTCAGGCGGTGCAAATCAGGGTGACCCCTCCAGTGTTTGTGAGTTACCTCCTCTCTCCCTCCCGCTTGTTGTGTGTATTTAAATGTTTGCTTATTAATTAATGAATTTATTTATTGACAGAGAAAGAGAGAGAGAGAGAGAGAGAGCAGGGGAGGAGCAGAGAGAGAGGGAGACAGAGTCCCAAGCACGCTCCTCACCGTCAGCACAGAGCCCAATGCGGGGCTGGAACCCACGAACCATGAGATCATGACCTGAGCTGAAACCAAGCGTTGGACACTTTAACCGACTGAGCCACCCAGGTGTCCCTTGAGCCACCCAGGTGCCCCTTGATGCGTGTGTATAAATGTGTGCGGTATCCCAGGACCTCAGTAGGTCAGATGATTATGGGATGCAGAGTCTCCTGGAGGTCAATGGAATCCCCTAACCCAGTGAGTCTCACCCAGCGTGGCTCTGCCCCCAGGGGACACTGGGCGAGGTCTGGGGGCATTTGTGGTTGTCATGACTACAAGTGCTCCCAGCTGCGTTGAGTGGGCGGGGGGTCAGGAATGCGGCTCAACATCCCTAGTGAATGGGGTTGCCCCCACAATCAAGAAAATCTGGCCCCAACAGACTCTTAACTACAGACAACAAACTGCTGGTTACCACGGGGTAGGGGTGGGGGGATGGGTGAGATAGGTGATGGGGACGAAGGAGTGCACTTGTCGTGATGAGCACTGGGTGATGTACAAGAGTGTGGAATCACTATCCTGTGCACCTGAAACTCATATCACACTGTATGTTAACTAAGTGAAATTTAAATAAAAACTTAAAAAAAAAAAAAAAAAAAAAAAGAATGATCTGGCCCCAAATGTCAGCCCTGCTGAAGGGGAAAGGCCCTAGGCTGGGGAAATCCATGGGGGCAGGTGGCTGCCAAGTCCCGGAGTTGGGTCTGAGGGCCCCTTACCCAAGTCAGGGCCTGTCCCTCCTACACTCACAGCCTCCCAGGGCTACCCCTCTCAGGGCAGACGTCAAATACCTCCGGGCATATGGCCTGCACATCGGGCCCATGTCACATCCATGACCATCAGTCACCAGCACCTGACCTCCCCTACATTCTGTCCTCCCCACAAATAAAACTCCAGGATGCCTTGTTAAATTTGAATTCCAGAAGGACAGTAATAGTTTAGCATAAGTACGTCCCATTGCCGTATTTGGGATATACTTAGGCTTAAAAAAAATCATGCGTTGTTTATCTGATATTCCGGTTTACCTGGGTGTCCTGTATCTTATCTGGCAATCTGCTTCCTCAAGCAACCAGGAGACTCTGAACACAAATCAGGCACTTCGGTCCCTTGGGTCCCCTTGGCACTCACCCTGGCCCACCAGGCTCCGCGCGGCCAGGAACGAAGGAACGACTTCCCTGATGTCACGCCAGATTCTTATTCTTCTCCCCCTTCTCAGATCTTTGGCTTCTGTCTTCTTCAAAGCCACATCATCCATACCTCCTCTTTCAGGAAGCCTTCCAGACATACCAGGCAGCACCTCTCACCCTCCTCGGGTCCTGAAATATGGGTGACCGTCAAGCGTCATTTCTGCAGACGATAAGGGCAAATAGTAACAGAAATGATGGGGACAATAATAAGACCCTGGCAAGGACTGGCTCATTTTCCATCAGGGTTTCCTACTTCCTCCTGGGCACATGGCTGGACTACATTTCCCAGTACCCTTTGCAGTTAGGTGTGGCCACGTGATTGGCCTGGCCAATGGGAGGTAAGATGATCATGGCCAATGGCCCTGTGACTGATCTGGTTAAGCGACGGAAGTCACTTCAGGGCCAGATCCACACTACAAACTTGCCATGGAACCTTGTTCTCTCTCTCCCCTTTTGCCAGCTGCTTGCAGAGGAGTGTTTGGAGGGGAGCTGCCCCAGGACACTTGATTCGCGCTTGATTGGTGCAAACGCAAGGAATAAAACTTTATGGAATAAACAACAAATAACAATAAATACATAACAAGTTGAAATTTGCTTATTCCAGCCATTGGTGTACCCTAGGATTTCTCCGCGTCTGCTACTCTGATTATTTTTGTAAGGTTTAGTTTTTGAGAGAGAGAGAGAGAGCACAAGCAGGGGAGGTGCAGGGGGGGTGGGGACAGAGAATCAGAGGCAGGCTCCGCGCTGTGTCGGCACAGAGCCTGATGCAGGGTTCAAACTCACAAACCGGTGAGATCGTGACCTGAGCCGAGGTCGGCCGCTCCACCGACCGAGCCGCCCAGGCGCCCCTAGTCTACTCTTATCATACAAGTAGCTATATTTATGGAGGCCTTTGGACATTTGGGGGGCATGGACTCAATGTGGCCACAGCCAAACCTGTCACGTCACCTTCTCCCCACCCTGCACCGCCGGTTCAGTCCTCAGCTCCCACGTCGATGAAGTTACCTGAGTCGCTTCTTCCCCCAAATTCTGTTTGTTTTACTTCTTCAGCAACCCTGTTAACCCGCCCGCTTCTCTCCATCTCCCCTGTCACCACCCGAATCCAGGCCACCATCAGTGCTTACGTGGATGACTGCAGTGGCTGCTTCCCAAGGGGGCGTACGTTCACCTCTGCCGTTTCGTCCATTGTCCACACGGCAGGCAGAGAGAGAGAGCCTCTCCAAACGGAATTGTGATGACCGGAGAAGCCCCGCCCACATGGCTCTCGGCTGGAGGCTTTAGTTCCTCGCCACCTGGGCTCCTTGGGTGTTCTCGAAACACGGCAGCTGGCTTCCTCCAGAGCGGGTGATCTGAGAGAGAGCAGGGAGGCCACGGTGACTTTTGTGACCGAGTCTCAGAGTGTTGGACACAATCGCTTCTGCCATATTTTGTTTGTAAGAAATAACTCACTTGGTCCAGCCCACACTCACAGGGAAGAGAATTAGGCTCCACTTTTGTAAAGGAGTGTCGGGGTGCCTGGGGGGCTCAGTCGGTTAAGCATCCGATTTCGGCTCAGGTCATGATCTCCCGGTCCGTGAGTTCGAGCCCCGCGTCAGGCTCTGTGCTGACGGCTCCGAGCCTGGAGCCTGCTTCCGATTCTGTGTCTCCCTCTCTCTCTGACCCCTCACTGCTCATGTTCTCTCTCTCTCTCAAAAATAAACATAAAAAAAAATATTTTTTTTTTTAAATAAAGGAGTGTCAAAACACTATGGAGGGGCGCTTGGGTGGCTCAGTTGGCTAAGTGCCTGACTCTATTTCAGCTCAGGTCATGGTCTCACGGTTTGTGAGTCTGAATCCCAAGTCGGGCTCCATGCTGACAGTACGGAGCCTGCTTGGGATTCTCTCTCCCACTCTCTCAAAATAAATAAATAAATAAACTTAAAAAAAGAAAACATTTGTGGATGTTTTTTGTTTGCTTTTTTTTTTTTTTTTTTTTTTTTTACTTTAAACTCTACACCCGACACGGGACCTGAACTCATGACCTGGAGAGGGAGGGAGAGTCACATGCTCTACAGCCTGAGCCAGCCAGGCATCCCTTTGGGCGTATTTTTAAAAACCACATTCCTCTGGGGCGCCTGGGTGGCTCAGCCGGTTAAGCGTCTGACTTTGGCTCAGGTCATGATCTCACAGTTCGTGAGTTCAAGCCCCACGTCGGGCTCTGTGCTGACAGCTCAGAGCCTGGAGCCTGCTTCAGATTCCGTCTGCCTCTCCCCCACTCGCACTCTGTCTGTCTCTCTCTCTCTCTCTCAAAAATAAATAAAAACATTAAAAAAAAAATTTAAAAACCACATTCCTCAACCAATCGCTTGACCAATTCCATTGGGTCCACCTCTACTATCCTTCTAGACTCTTCCTCTTTCCATGATCACACCCTGGCACAGCAGCTGGAGGGTCCACCGATGGATGAACTGATAAACAGGTGTGGTCCATTCATACAATGGAATATTACTCAGCCTTAAAGAGAAAGGAAATCCTGAAACATGATGCACCATCAATAAACACGGAGAACGTTATGCTAAGTGAAGTAAGTCAATCAAAAAGGACAAGTCCTGGGGCGCCTGGGTGGCTCAGTCAGTTAAGCGACCGACTCTTGATTTCAGCTCAGGGCATGATCTCGAGGTTTGTGAGTTCGAGCCCCGAGTCGGACTCTGTGATAAAGGCACAGAGCCTGTTTGGGATTCTCTCTCTGTCCCTCTCTCACTTGCACACGCGCGTTCTCTCTCAAAGATAAATTTTTTTAAAAATTTCAAAAAGGGACAAATCCTGCATGATCCCACTCACGGGGGTCCCTAGAGGAGCCCAGTCCACAGAGACAGAGAGTAGATGGTAGGAGCCCAGGGTGGGGCAGGGGGCGGGGAGTCAGTGTTTCATGGGGACAGAGTCTCAGTTTGGGGAGATGAGAAAGTTCTGGAGAGATATGGTGGGGGGTGGTTGCACAATAGTGTGAATACACTTAATGCCACTGAGCTGTGCACTTAAAATGGCTAGGATAAATTACAGTAAATTTTATGTTGTGTGTATTTTACTACCATTGAATTTTTTGTAATAATAACAATGCCCAAGGGGCACCTGGGTGGCTCAGTCAGTTGAGGGTCCAACTTTTGATCTCAGCTCAGGTCTTGATCTCGGGCTTGTGAGTTCGATCCCTGTGCTGGGTTTTGCACGGGGCATGAAGCCTACTTAAAAATAATGGGACACCTGGGTGGCTCAGTCGGTTAAACATCTGACTTCAGCTTGGGTCACGATCTCACGCTCCATGGGTTCAAGCCCCGCATTGGGCTCTGTGCTAACAGCTCAGAGCCTGGAGCCTGCTTCAGATTCTGTGTCTCCCTCTCTCTCTGCCTTGCCCCCGCTCACACTTTGTCTCTCTCTCTCTCTCTCTCAAAAATAAAATAAACATTAAAAATTTTAAATAATACTCAAGCCTTTTTTTTTTTTTTTTTTTTTTTTTTTTTTTTTTTTTAGGGTTTATTTTTGAGACAGAGACAGAGAATGAGCAGGGGAGGGGCAGAGAGCGAGGGAGACACAGAATCCGAAGCAGGCTCCAAGCTCCAAGCTATCAGCACAGAGCCCAATGCGGGGCTCGAACCCATGAACTTTGAGATCACGACCTGAGCCGAAGTTGGACACCCAACCGACTGAACCCCCCGGGCGCCCCTATAATACCCAAGCTTTACATGGTCCTCACTGTGCCCCAGGCACCAAGCCGAGCTGTGGACTGCCTCGCTTAATCCTCTCCATCATCTGCGAATCAGGACAACAGCCATCAAGGGTCATCACTGCCCCCATTTCACAGACCAGGCAGCAGAGGCTCAGAGAAGGGCAGGGGGGCGCCCAGGCTCACAAAACCAGGATGAGAGCCCCTAACCACCGCTCAGCAGCGCGTCGGCTTAGGAGGAAGGGACGCATCTCAGAGATGCAGAGCTGAGGCAGGTGACCGGCTGGCCAGCGGCCCTCAGCATCAGTGAGTGGCCAAGCCGAGATGGGGACCCAGGGTGGTCTGAGCCCGTCCTGGGGGCTGCGGGTGTGAGTCCTCACTTACATCTCCCCTGGGCACCAGCGCCCTTTCCTGTAAAGCTTACAGGGCATCATGGAAGCAGCCAGGAATGGCGGTGCCCGAGCAGGGCTGGGAGTCTGAACCACAGGCTCTCCGGACATGGGCTTTCTCATCTGTACAATCTGTAAGGAATTATTACAGTTAAAATAATGTGACTACTGATGATCGCCATGACGGCTTTTAAATGTGGATTGTTATCACTCACCGTGGCACAACTTGACACGTGGGGCTGGATCACTCTCTGTGGGGGCTTCCCTGGGGACTGTGGGGGCTGGGCAGCATCCCTGGCCCCACCCCCTCCACGCCGGGAGCACCCCGAGTAGGAACAACTGCAAATGTCTCCAGACACCCCAAGTGGAGGCAGAATCCCTGAGAGTTCTGAAGGCAGCATTGCCCCAGGTGGCAAAGCCCCTGTCCGCGTTATAGGGTCGGAAGTCTATGTGGAGTTCGTGTATCTGATACAGTCAATGCTAATGAGGTTCCCAGCTCTGCTATTTATATGCTGTGTGACCTTGGCTGAGTCACTTCCGTCTCTGAGCCGCAGTATCCCCACCTGTAAAACTCGAGTTCATCATTCGTCCCTCCTTCCCGAAGGTGCAGGATTAAACAGCCTATGTCTATAAACGCGTCGGCCGAAGTAAGCACTCACCCCCCCAGATACTGTTGTCACCGCAGCTGGGGGCTTCTGGAAGATTCTGACGCACAATGGCGGCGGGGCTCCTGCCCCCTCCCCGCCGCCGTCGGCTGCCTCCCCTCTGGGCCCCAGATTCGGGAGACCACACAGGCGGGCGTTGGGAACACTTCCTGTGCGGTGGCCTGTGGTACCCACTGGGACAGGTGGGCCAACGGGAGAACACAGCTGGGACCGCCCCACTTCCTGCCCCGGGGGGAGGTGCTTCTCACGTTCCTTCGCCCCCACCCCCAAAATAACACCCCCCACCCCCCAGGAACCCAAGCCACTGCACCAGCGGCAGCCTCCAACTCAGGGGCCGTAGGACAGGCAGGGCCCGGCAGCTGCCACCACGGAGCCTGCCCCGCTGGGAATGTCCTCCCCCCTGCTGCTGCCACCTCCGGCATTCCGGTCCCAAGGGGGTGACCTGGCCTCCCCCGTGTGTCCAGGACATGTGAGCCCTGAGCGGGCAGGGGGGCTGGGGGGGTGCTCTTTTGCCGTCCTGGGCGACAGGAGACCCTCTCTGGCCGGAACCCCCAGATCCCAGGTGCCTCCGCTCGTCACCTCGAGGGACTGTTCGAGGGGGAAGGGGCCGGTTGCCAGGACAACAGCCCCCCACCTCTGCCTGTGGACAAAGGGGCAGCCGGGAGAGCCAAGAACGGGGTGTTCTTTCCCACCAACGTGACTGGCACATCCTGGCAGCTGCTGGGCCTGGCCACCCCAGACAAGGCCACTCAGTGTAGGGGCAGCAGGGGGTGGCTGTGGCCCTGAGGGATCTAGTTCCTGGTCAACCGCCCCTAGGCCTCCGTCCTTCCGGCACATTCTGACGAGGAAGTCAGCCCGCTCTGCCTGCAGGACTTCACAGAAAGGCCAGGGGGCCTCAGATGTCTGGCTCTGAGCTGGACGGGCCACCAGAGCTGGGTGGAAAGAGGCCACGCGGAGCCCTTCCCTCTGCCGGGACCCCTGGCCTGGCATTCTGGGGCTGGCGGTGCCCGGTGGGACCCGACCGGCCCGGGAGGGGCCGGCCCAGGGGACAGTGGGTCTCAGAGCTGCTCCCCTCCCCCCAAGCCCGTACCTCCGTGCAGGGGACAGCGGGCAGCTGGCGCCATGAGGGCGGGGGGGGGGGGGGGGGAGGGGGGGCGGGGACAGGCCAGGGCCTGCATGTTAAAAGACCCCCGGTTTCCCGCGGCGAGCCGGCACAAGGAGACAAAACCTTGCCTTCTGGCCATCGGGCCACAGTTGGTCAGACTGTCCAGCCACTGGCTGGAGCTGCGTCGCTGGGGAAGACGTAGGCAGGGCTG
Organism: Acinonyx jubatus; assembly: GCF_027475565.1. Classification (NCBI taxonomy): domain Eukaryota; kingdom Metazoa; phylum Chordata; class Mammalia; order Carnivora; family Felidae; genus Acinonyx; species Acinonyx jubatus. Next base: position 162,102,176 of record NC_069383.1, read on the forward strand.
CTGCGGCTGGGGTGTGGCTCCCAGGAAAAATACAGGACGCGCAGCGAAACTAACATTTCTTAGCATGAGTATGTCCCTTACGATATTGGGGTCATACTTATGCTAAAAACTATTCATTGCGTATCTGGAATTCACATTTAACTGGGTATCTTGTAATTTTACTCGATATATCTGCAACCCACGGGCTCTCAAAGAGGCAAAACTAAACTCACCAACGCCCTCCCAAACTCATTCCTCCGCTGGTCCCAGCCCCGGGGAGGGCCTAGGTGGCCTCCGCCCCCCCTGGGTCCCTCGCCACAGGCGCGAGTCAACCTCACCTTCTGCACCATGGCCTGTCCACTCCCTGCCGTGGTCTCTCCCACCTACCCCCACCCTCCCTGCAGGCCTGGTCATGGGCCGTCAGCTCCCGCCTGCCCTGCCCTCACCCCTGCCTTTCTCTGCCTCTTGAAGACTCCACCCCCCTCCCCAGAGACCTAAACAGGGCCTCCCTCCTCTCAATCCTCCGTTTCAACGATAAAGGCCAAAAGCTTCTGCTTGATGAAGCCCCTTCCTCAGCAGGGCTCCAAGCAACCCCTACTCCTGGTTCCCAGCCCCCTCTCCCAGAAGGCACCGTGGTTGCCCAAAAGCTTCCTGCCTGTTCAAGACCCCAGCTATGCCCCCACCTGAGTCAGGGGCCCCTCTTCGCCCACAGCCCTCCAGGGCTCCCACCTCCGCCTCTCCCCACCCCACCGGGGTGTAAGCCCAGGTCCTTCCCTAGCCTACCTGCCTCGTCCCCTCCCTCTCTCCCCGCCCTGGATTGCTGTGCTCTGGCCACTTGGGCGGGCCTCTTCACCCTTCTTCCAACACAGCAGTCCAGCGCTGCCCCAGGACCTTTGCACAGGAATTCCTGTTGCCTGGCGTACACCTCATCCGGACGGCCGTTTTCTGTTTCACCACTGTTCAGCAAAGCACACAAGAGGTGTTTAATACACACTTCCTGAATGAGTAATTCATCACGGTGCCTGGAATGTCCTCCTGTATTGCCCTTTCATCCTTTCTATGACTTCCACCTTTTCTGTAAGACTTCCCTCAAGCAGGTGAGCTCGTTTTCCCCTTCCTGATTTCCTTTATCCATAAGGTGGCCCAAGACATTTTCCAATGCTCCCTCCCACCCGCCCTTGCTGACCATGCTTCAGAACCTTCTGTGGCTCCCTAATGTCCTCAGGGCTCCTATCAGCCTGGCCCTGACCGAACTGTCGGACTTGGTCCCTCTTCTCTGACACCCTGCCCCCACCACATTCTACCCTCCAGCCTCTCACTCTGCACCTTCACACTCTCTGTTCCCTGTGCCTGGAATACCTCTCCAGTGCCTTCACCTGCCTGACGCTGATTCCTCCTCTCTCTCAGGACTCGGCCTAGACGTTACTTCCTCCTGGAGGCTTCCCAGGACCACCCACAGCCTGGGTCCAGCCCTCCTCTGGGCTCCACTGTGCCTGTGTAGCTCCAACGCGGCCCAATCGCCTCTATTTTTGACCCTTGGGCACCAGAGCCAACTTACTCGTCAGACCCAGGAGACCCAGGACCCATGACACTTTTAAGGGCCCGTGGAAATGGTTCGTTTCAACTTATCTTAAATTCAGAAGAAAAGAATGAATGCAATACCAGTGCAGTTGTAAAAGGTCATTTGCAATATTTTTTTCATGGAGGGAGGGACTCCAAAGTGCCTTAGGGCTGTGAAAGTCTTTTTTTTTTTTTTTAAGTTTATTTATTTTGAGAGAGAGAGAGAAAGAAAGCGTGAGCAGGGGAGGGAGGGGCAGAGAGAGAGAGGGAGAGACAGAAGCCCAAGTAGGATCTGCACTATCAGTGCAAAGCCCGATGCGGATGGGGCTCAAACTCATGAACCGCGAGATCAAGACCTGAGCGGAAATCAAGAGTTAGACGCTTAATCCACTGCGCCACTCAAGCGCCCCAGTGCTGTGAAAATCTTAATGCAGCCCTTCTAGTCCCTGGCAAGTGTCTCCCTACTGGGTTACAAGTGCCTTGAAGGCGGTAGAGGCTGAATCCCCAGGGCTGCCGAGCACGAGCCTGGTACACAGCAGGTGCTTAATAATTGTTTGCTGAATGACTGAATATGCAGTGAATCACTAGGTCCTCGCAGCCAGGCCTGACCTGGCTCACACATAATAAGAGATGCTTGATAAATGGGTGGATGGATGGATGGATGGATGGAAGGAGGGAAGGGTCAGACTGTGGATGGAGGGGACACCTGGGCCAAGCAGAGACCAATCTGGGACCGGCAGCGCCACCTAGTGGCACAACGCTGGTCTGTCTCTCCTTCCTCTAGACTCGGCGCAAAAGAATGGGAGTTTTCAGAGCTTTTCCACTGGAAAGTGTGCCTAGAGAAGAGGAAGGGGAAGCCGGGAGGAGGAGGAGGAGGAGGAGGAGGGTACATTGAGATCTCAAACAAATTCCGACTACCCATTTCTGGTTTTTCGACCTGGAACATCACCTCTTTGACCCTCAGCTTCCTCATCCAGAAAATGGGGGAAATTAAAGGCAGGCCTTTGAATAATGTAATAAAATAGCTCAGAAAACAGTATGTTTCTCACCTCCCACCCTGGGAATAATCCTGGACAGGTGTTGCCCTCAAGGAGCCCACCCAGGCGAGGAGGTGACAGAGGGGGGACGTGGCTGGGGCAGAGAGAGGGAAGTGAGTTTGGGGGTAGAGTTGTCGGATTTAGCAAAAACAAAAACAGAAAAATAAAAAGGATGCCCAGCCCAGTTTGAATTTCCGGTCAGCAAGGAATCATTTTTGAACGCTGAGTATATCCCAAGTAGTGCACGGGATATACTTATACCCCCCAAATGTATTCCTGGTTGCCCAGAAATTCAAATTGAAGTGGACATCCTCTATTTTGTCCGGGAGCCTTCGCCTGGGGGAGACTGAGGAGGTGGGCAGGAAGACTTCCAGGAGGAGGAGGCAGTGGTGTTGAAAAGCGAGCACTAAGCCTCTGGTCGTGTAGCCGCTGCTGGTGGTGCGGTCCCCTCCCCCACCCACATACGCACATGCGCAATGGCCAACGCCCCGGATTGCACTGGCGGAGAGCTGAACGCGGGGGTTGAGCGCCGCGCTAGGGAGGAAGGTGGGCATGGCTGTTCTCCTTTCCTTCCAAAGTTGTGCTACCAGACATTACTCCCAGTGACTCTTGAGCTGTGTGACCTTAGACAGCTCACGTAACCTCTCTGAGCTTTATCCATCCCAGGACTCTTATCCTCCATTACCCCCTCATCAACTTCCTGGCGGGGCCTCCAACTTACCAAGCATGGTCTGCCTCAGGGCCTTTGAACGTGCTGTTTCCCCGGATCTCTAGGGGGTCTCTCCTTTTCTCCCTCGCTTCTGCATTAAGAGGCCAATCTGGGAGGCCTCCCTTGCCCGCCTTATTAAAAATCACAGCCCCATTCTCCCATCTTCAGTCCTTTGCTTTTCTCAGTAACACCACCACCTGACCTACTATGTATTTCACTCATTTCCCGTTTATTGTCTGTCTCTGCCACTCTGACAGTGAGTTTTACTCACTGTCCCCAACGCCCAGCACAGCAGCTCCAGAAAAATGGCTGAGTGAATGAGTAGGAACGCGAATGGGTAGGAAAAAAAGGCCAGCAGCCGATGTGAAACATGTGACTGTTGTGGCTGGTTGCTTTAACCCTCGTGGGGTCTCAGACTCACTTGAGAATCTGAGGAGCGGCACTTGGTTACTTAGATGCGAACATTCAGTTTCCTGATGTGCAAAAGCCATATGGCGCTGGTGGCCACCATATTGAATGCCACAGAATTCCAGAGCATTCCCAGCGTCTCAGAAAGCTCTACTGCATGGTGCTAGTGTGGTCACTGTTGAAAAACCACAGTCACAGATACCGATTTGTTTTCTTGTTCTTTCCGAGGCTTCAGAGACCCCACCCCACGCGATGTAGCAAACTTGTGGCTCCTGAGGTGAACACAGCCCCAGTTGGGTTTTGTTTGGTCCAGTGGTTTTTGTAAAAGGCAGAGCACTTTCTTTAGTCTAAAATCTTGATGGATGTGGGAATCTCTGGGTGGGTGTCCCATAGGGCCACTCTCTGCCATGCTGCCAACGCTTCAGCGGAGGCACTTACTTCCTTCTGTCCCTTGGGACCACGTGAGTTTGAGACTTTGGCTTATAGACCAAGAGGATAAATGATTGGGGGGTGGGGGGGTGGGGTGCAAACAAATCCAAGTGGTTGCTGCTTTAGGGAGGGGTTGATCCAGGAGTCAGAGATCTGGAAGTTGATCCCTGCACTACCCTTGACCGACCGTTTCTGGGCCTCAGTTTTCTCATCTGTAAAATGGGGATGATAAAGGAACCGTTTGGGAGGATTAAGTGGTACCATGCAGGTCAAGACCGGCAGAAGGCACTCTTTATCTGTTCACCTATGTGGCGAAGGCTCTGTTCACATTGCTGGGTCGAGCTTGGCTCCATCACCTTCTCAGGGTTGGGACTCGGTTCCTGACGCGACGGGGCATCAAACAACGATCTCTGGGGTTCTCACGGCTCCTGGAGAAAAGGGGGGACTGGGGGAGGGGGTGGGGATCCCAGAACGCGGATCGCACCTCCCTGCGCCGAGTTCATAGGATCCCGAGGTCGGGAGGGGCGCCCTTTGCTGGATCAGGCGTCTTCCAAGGGTCGCCCGACTCAGACAGAGGGCGGATCGCGCGCGCGCCCAGCAGCAGTCCGGGCCTTCCTGGACTTCACTTGTGGCTCCAACGTCCCGGACCGAGCGGGGCCGAGGCCTGACGGCGGGCAGCCTCCCGACACAATTGGTCCTCCGGCCCGTCACTCCTGAGCGCCCGCCCCCTTGACTATAAAAGCCTCCCCAGGGGTGGGTCAGCCCCAGACGGTTTCCGAGCTGGCTGTCGCGCCCTGCACGTCCCGCTGACCGCGGTGAGAGGCGGGGGGCCCCATGGAGGCGGGGGGCGAGGTCCGCCGAGTCCCGGGGCGTCCCAGGGGAGGAAGGAGAGGGGAGGACCTTCCTGGGGCCTCGGCTGCTCTCTTCGGCCTGGGGAGGGGTCTCCAGCCCTGGCTGAGCTTTCTTGTCTCTTTCAGTGCCCCACCCCCCACGCCCCACTTAAAAAAAAATCCAATTTCTGGAACACAGTCATACTTTCAAACTCTCCTCTCAGTTCCTGAGACTTTTTTAGGGGGAGGCAGAAAGAGCCCGTAGAAGTGGCAGTATTAAGGCGGGGGGGCGGTAAAGTCCCCATTATAAAACACATCCTCTCTAAACAAAAACAAAAACTGTGCTTGCTTTGCAAACGCAGTTTGGAGGCGAGCAGCGGCAGCCTGTCCTGCACAGGAAATCGGCCCCTCCCGGGGCTTTAGGGCGCCCCTACCCCTCCTCCTCCGCCCCGCCCTCCGCCCCCAACCAGGGGACTGTCTTTCTGCCTGGCAAAGCCCCCTTTCCAGCAAATGGATTTGCCAACTGGGGGCTTAACTCCTCCCACACCCCGGTTTCTGGTCGCCCAGCTGACCCTGGGGAGCTCGCGGGCGGCCCCCGCCCCCCCCCCCCCGGGGTGGGTGTGGCCAATGGGTTGCTCTAGGCGGCTGGGAAGGCCTACCCATTATCTGAGTCCTTGGGACTTGTGTCAGGATTGAGTCCAAGGGCCGGGCCTGGGGCCTCGGTGTCTGGGAACTTTGGAAGTTGTATCTTAGCATGCCCTGGCGGCTGGACGTCTGCGCAACTGCAGCGTTTCAGTTAGCTCTTGTTCTGGGGGCTGGACCCGGCTGCAGACTGGTTGCAGACCCCAGGGACTTTGCGGGAGCGCTGACATCTGCAATGCGCCCCCTGCCCCTTGGTTAAACCCGCGACAGGAGGGATCGATGGGCAAAGGGAATGGGAGAATGGGCTTCCAAGGTGCCCAGGTGAGCTCAGGCTCCAGGGAAGGTGGGGGAAATCATGGGACTCGTGATGATCACCAGGGGCAAGTGCACCTGCTGGCCCCTCTTCCCAGCTGGGGACCTTGGTAACAAGCAGGAGCTCATTCCTGACTGGCTTCGCATGTGCGTGAGATGGTTCTGTTTATTGACCACCTACTACGTGCTAGGCACTGAGCTAAGCGCCACATGTGCAGTCCCTCTGCCGATCTGCAGGGACTCCGAGCTGGGAACGCTTATCCCCATTTTACAGATGGGGCAGGCAAGGCTCTGCCAGAGGGTGCTGCTCTCCCAAGCTCCCACCACTAGCGAGTTGCAAATTGGACCCCAGAACTGGTGCTCTCGGGACATCCGTTCGCTGGATTGTGCCTGGGGGGACAGGGCAGTGCGTCGGCCAGGTGGCCGGGCCCCCTTCCTCTAGAAGGAAAGACTCAGAATCAAGGTCAGGGGTTCACAACAGTCTCTTCCCAGAAATACCGGAAGAACCAGCCCCGAAGGCAGGCTCTACCTTTAGCGCCATTTCGCAGGTGAGGGGGCTGAGGCCAGGGGAGAGGAGGCTCCTTGCTCAACCAAGTATAGCATGGGCACAGCTGGGACTCTTGCCATCTGGGTCTGACACCCACCTGCCCTCGCCTGGCCAGAAAAACGGAGCGCACCTGTGGCTCCCGTCGTACCTTGCAAACGTGTGCAGGAGACTCACCTGGGGAGCCTCCCTGGCCACTCCAGAGCCTGACTTGGTCTGCAAGTGGGGGCAGGCACCGTCTCTCGTGTGTGTGTGTGTGTGTGTGTGTTAATGTTTCTTTTTGAGAGAGCTCGAGTGGGAGGGGGACAGAAGGGGGGACAGAGGATCCGAAGTGGGCTCTGTGCTGACAGATCCCATGAACCCTGAGATCGTGACCTGAGCCACAGTCAGATGCTCAAAGGACTGAGCCACCGAGGGGCTCCATATTTTTTTTTCTTTTTAATACTTAGCTTTTTTTTTTTTTTTTTTTGAACTGGTAATATTATCTACCTGGCTCCAAACTCAGAGGCCTGCCCCAGCCACCTGATCTTCCCTGAAAGGTGGCCACTGTTAACAGTTTCCTGTGTCTGGAGATTCTGTGCCAGCAGACATCTTTGCCGCCCCACCCCCACCTTTCCTCCCTGAAGGTCTCCGGCCAGTTACACGTAGGTCTCTGTAGCCACTAGCCGGGGCTGTGCCCCGTCTTCTCAAGGCCCCTTCTGCTGGGAAACCGGGTTGTTTCCAGTGCCTTGTTGTGGCCAACAGGTATACACCTCTGCCCGTGTGGCAGTGCAGGTGTGGGACCAGCCCCTTCAGGTCTCTGGGTCAAGGGGAAGATGGCTCTTGAAAGCAGGTAGCCATCGGCGAATTGCTGTCCACAGAGGTTTTGCACCCCAGGTGCCTCCCCAAAGTGTTGATAAAGTGGAACCCTTGGTGTTGGCCTTGAAGGCGTGGCCCTGGAAACAGCTGCATCAGCAGCACCTGAGAGCTTTTTAGAAGCAGACTCGGGGGCCCCACCCCAGCCCTGCTGAACCGGCACCCGCATCTGCGCGGGCCCACGGGTGCAGGTGAAGGATTGGGAGGCAGGGCCCTAAAAAACGGGGGGGGGAGGGGGGAGGTCGCAGGGCAGATGTGAACCCGGACTTCCTCCTGGGGGGAGGGACAGGGCACGCTGTACCCTGACTGATCCGTGCGTCTGCCACAGTGCCTGTTCCTGAGAAATGTCTGGCAACGGGACAGAAGCCACCATCAGCAGCAGCCCGGTGACAGCGGAAGAACCGGTACAGCAGGTGAGGGAGGTGGGGGGGCAGGGCCTGCTGGTAGCACGTGGAGGTCAACGGAGATCTTTCTGCGGGTGAGGGTCCTTCACCCGCACCCCGGACACGTGTCTCACGGGTGGGGGTGGGGGCAGAACCGGAAACCCCAGAGGCTTAGGGGAGAGCAGGGCTCCGCCCCGAATCGCCCTGGGTTTGCCTGTTCCGGGCATTCCCTATAAATGGAGTCCTGCGATCTGAGACCCCTTCGTGTCTGGCTTCTCCCCCTGAGCATCATGTTTTTGCGGGCGTACCCACAAAGTGGGTCGTCCGTGCTTCGTTCTTTTCTTGAAGCCGAGGTAAAACGACACATAACAACGACACAAATACTGTGCTGAATTGTTCAGCGGCGTTGAGTACATTGGCCACGTGCAACCGCCACCGCCATCTAGTTCCGGAAGCTTTTCCTCCCCCCAGATGGAAACGCCATCCCCGTTACCAGTCATTCCCATTACCTTCCCCTCCTCCGCAGCCCCTGGCCCCCACTAATCTCAGTTTACCTATTCTGGACATTGCAGAGTGAATTTTCACTCTGCAATATCCAGAATAGGTAAACTGAGATTTACCTTTTATGGTAAATTTAAGGTAATTTACCTATTACCTGTTATGTTAGGTACCTCATGAGTGAAATCCTGCAGGATTTGTCTTTTCGATTTCCTTCCTTTAAAAACTGTGGGGGGGGGGGTGTGTGGCGGGGTCAGGGGAGGTGCAGAGCTAGTCACGGGGCTCCAACTCGCAAACCGCGAGATCATGAGCTGAGCCGAAATCGAGTCGGACGCTTAACCTACTGAGCCGCCCCAGGTGCCCTCCTTACTTTAAAAAAAAAAATTTTTTTTTTTTAATGTTTATTTATTTTTGAGAGAGAGACAGAGTGTGTGAGAGGCGGAGGGGCAGAGAGAGAAGGAGTCACAGAATCGGAAGCAGGCTGCAGGCTCCGAGCTGTCAGCACAGAGCCCGAGGCGGGGCTCGGACCCACGGACCGGGAGATCGTGACCTGAGCCAAAATCGAGAGTCAGATGCTTAACCCACTGAGCCACCCAGGCATCCCTGATTTTTTTTTTTTTCAAGTAAACTCTATTCCAAACACAGAGCTCGAATTCACGACCCCAATTTCCAGAGTCCCATGTTCTCCAGGAGTCAGCCAGGTGCCCTGAGACTATGAATTTTTTAAAACCTACCTTATACCATACTTTTTTTTTTTTTTTTCTCTTTAATCCACTCACCCAATCATGGACATCTGGGTTGTTTCCACCTAACTTGGCCGTCAGGAATGCTGGGAACCTTCACGGGCGAGTCTTGTGTGGATGTGTGTGTCTTGTCCCTGGGGTAGATGCCTAAAAGCAGAGTTGCTGGATTACCCAGGAGATCGGTGATTACGTCCTGAAGACACCTCGTGGGTAAACCCTGGAGGCAGACGGTCTGAGTCTAAGGCCCAGAGTGGCCGCTGCCTGGTTTTGTGATCTTGGGTGACTTACTCAACCCCTCCATGCCTCAGTTAACCCTTCTGTAAAATGGAATAACATGCCCCACCTCCCGGGACTGGAGGTTAAGTGCGTTCAAACGCGAGTTCACACGGTGCCTGTGAGGCTTCTGCCGGTATCTTCACACGAGTGATCTTTGCAACTCCTACTGAACGTTATGTTATGGGTGGGGAAACTGAGCCTCTGTCCCAGCAACTCAGTTCTGCTCCTGTAGGCTAAGGGCAGCCATATTCAATATGTAAATGACCAGGGGCGTGGCTGTCAATAAAACTTTATTTACAAAACCAGCCGGCAACGGAACATTAGCCACATAAAGGAATGGAGCACAGACACCTGCCACCATGTGGATGGATCCGGAGGATGCTGTGCACAGTGACAGAAGCCAGACAGAAGGCCATGTCCTATGTGACCCCACTCACGGGGGTCCCTAGAGGAGTCCTGTCACAGAGACAGAGTGTAGATGGTGGGAGCCGGGGCTGGAGGCAGGGAGTCCATATTTCGTGGGGACAGAGCCTCAGTTTGGGGACAAGTTCTGGAGGCGGATGGCTGGGGGTGGCTGCATGACAGTGTGCGTGAGCTTGACGCCACTGAGCTGCGCACTTAGAAACGGTTAAGATGAGGGGCACCTAGTGGCCCAGTCGGTTAAGCGTCCAACTCTTGGCTTCAGCTCAGGTCATGATTTCACAGTTCGTGGGTTCAAGCCCCACATCGGCTCTGTGATCACAGTGTGGAGCCTGCTTGGGATTCTCTCTCTCCCTCTCCTCTGCCCCTCTCCTCCTCATGTTCTCTCTCTCTCTCTCTCAAAATAAACTTTTTTAAAAATTAAAAAAAAAACCTAACACTGATACATGCTACCATATGGAGCACGGACCTTGAACACACGACACTCAGGAAGGGAACCAGACACGAGAGGCCCCACGGGGTGGGAGTCCAGGTGTGTGAAACGCCCAGAACAGGCTCATCCACAGACAGGAAGTGGATTCCTGGGTGCTAGGGCGGGGGGAAACAAGGAGTGACCATTCTGGGAGTGATGACAAAGTTCTAGAATTAGCTGCTGTGGCTGTACGACCTTGTGAAAACACTAAAACCCTCAGAATTGTGCTTGCTTTTTTTTTTTTTTAATATTTGTTTAAATTGCGTTTTTAAATGGTGGCATTAATGGTGTGTGAATTACTTCAATAGAGCTGTTAGGAAAAAACAGACAAGAATAAGAAAATCACAGGGCACCCGGGTGGCTCAGTTAAGCGTCCAATTTCGGGCTCAGGTCATGATCTTGCGGTTCGGGAGTTCAAGCTGTGCGTCAGGCTCTGTGCTGACGGCTCAGACCCTGGAGCCTGCTTCGGATTCTATGCCTCCCTCTCTCTCTCTCTTCCTCCCCTGCTCACACTCTGTCTCTCGGTCTCTCAAAAATAAATAATTAAAAAAAAATTTTTTTTTAAATAAGAAAATCAGGTGTGGGCCCCCCACGGGCTGTAGCTTGCCGACCCCAGTTGCGCAGGGCTCTCGTCTCTGGTCACTGGCTCACAGTGGGTGTCAAGTGCACGTTCAAACAGATGAGGGGGAGGGGCTGCGATAAACGAAGCCCAGAGCGGAAGGAACCCCCAGGCCCCGGCTGGTGCAACCACGTGGCCACAAAGCAAGCGCGGGCCGGGCCGTTTCCTGGCCGGGAGGGAATTCGAAATTGCAGGGCACCCCAAGTCCCAGGCCCGGCCCCCTGAGTTGCCTGTCCCCGTAGCCGAGCGTGGTGGACCGCGTGGCCGGCATGCCCCTCATCAGCTCCACCTGCAACATGGTGTCGGCGGCCTACGCCTCCACCAAGGAGAGCCACCCCCACGTCAAGACCGTCTGCGACGCGGCTGAGAAAGGCGTGAAGACCCTCACGGCGGCCGCCATCAGCGGGGCCCAGCCCCTCCTCTCCAAGCTGGAGCCCCAGAGTAAGCAAAGCCCCAGCGAGCACGGAGCCTACCTCTTGGCTGTTTTGGGGGGGGTGGGGGATGGGGAGCTGCCCCTCCCCGGTCCCGAGGCGCGTGCCCGCGCCCCAGTCTCGATTTCAGTCTCGCCCCGTCTCTTGCAGTCACGTCAGCCAGTGAGTACGCCCACAGGGGGCTGGACAAGCTGGAGGAGAATCTGCCCATCCTGCAGCAGCAGACGGAGAAGGTAACTGACCTCCACCATCGGGAGCCCCGGGGGGGGGGGGGGGCGGGGGCTCAGCCGGGAGGGGGTCCCCCGGGGCACTGAGTGTGGGGTCCCATCTCAGCGAGAACAGACACGCGCGACCACTTCCTCCCCGACCCCTCTTGGGTCTGTCCCCAGCACCCTCCCTGGAAGAATGCTCTGAACACCAGCCAGCTCTGTTCAAACACCCCCCCCCCCCCCCCCTGCGCTGTGCCTCTCACCCTGCCTGGGGCAAAAACCGAGGCCGTCCTTAAGGCCCACGCCGTCCCCCCGCCCCTGCCCTCATTGCCCACCTCCCTTGCCTCACGCCAGCCTCCGTACTCAGGGTTCAGTAACATCAGTACCCGTGGGCACCGGACACGGTGATAGAAACAGAGTGCTTGCGCTTGTGGAACTTTCATTCAGGGGAGAGCCGGGGATGGGGGGAAGCAAATACTGTGAACACCTCCGTCTCCGTCCCACCCCGGGACCTTTGCACGTGCACTCCCTTCCTCATGAACCCGACTCTCAGGCCTCCGTTCTCATCCCACCCCTTCAGAGGCCTTCCCTTCTCTCTTAAAGAAGGTCCTTCTAGCTCAGCTCTGTCCAGAACCGTCCCTGATGTACATGTTCGTTCCCTGCGCCGCGTCCCGTGTGGAAACTACCAGCTGTATGTGGCTCCCGAGCCCTTGGAACGTTGGCCGGCGTGGCTGAGAAACTCAATGACTAATTTTAAATGGAAATGGCTGCAGGTGGCCAGCAGCCAGCATCGTTCTGGCACACCGGCGCCGCTTTCCTGAGCTCTGAGTCACACCCCGCACAACGAGCTCCTTCAAAAGCCCACGGTTCAGTGGTTCGGGCGTATTCACACCGTGGAGCCGTCGCCACCCATTTTAGAACATTCCATCACCCAGACACCTCACGTCCCTTAGCCGTTATTCTCCTTCCTGCCAAACGCCCCGGCCCCCACGAGCCCCATGAGCCCGTTCTGGACGTTTCACACACGGGGACTCACACACCTGTGTGGCCTCTCGTGTCTGGGTCCCTCTCTGAGCGGCGGGGGTGGGCGCCTCGCTCCTGCTCGCAGCCGAGGGACGTGCGCGTGCGCGGTGGAGGCACCTGAGGGACGTGCGCATGCGCGGTGGACACGTTCCTCCGAGGACATGCGCGTGCGCGGTGGACGTGTGCGTATTCCTGCCTCCGCCACGGACACGTAGGTTGTTCCCGCTTCTTGGCTATAGTGACACTGCTGTGCGCACTTGCGTGGTTTAGTTTTTTTACGACATGAAATGTATGGTCTTTAACCGTTTCTAAGTGCACAGCTCCGGGGCATCAAGCGCGCTCACATTGTCCTGCAGCTCCCCTTGCCCCCCGCCGCCATCCGTCTCCAGAACTTTCCATCTCCCCAAACCGAGACGCTGTCCCCATGAAGCACGGACTCCCCACCCCTGGCTCCCACCATCCACTCTCTGACTCGGTGGACGGGACTCCTCTGGGGACCCCCTGTGCGTGGGGTCACGCAGGATGTGTCCTTCTGTGTCTGGCTTCTGTCCCTGCGCACAGTGGCTTCCGGGTCCATCCACATGGTGGCAGGTGGTAGGACGTCTTTTTAAGGCCGGACGAGATTCCAGTGTGCAGATGCACCACGTTTATTTTTTCACCTGTCAGTGGCTTGCTTCCACCTTTTGGCGATTGTGAGTCACGTGTCCAAGTTGTGCTGGCTTGTAAGTTTGCCGCCATCTGAACGCTTTTTAGCTGCCGCTCTGTGTCCCCGAGTGGGGGAAGGGCACAGACTGCTTCTTTGTCTGGTGCCCATCATATAGCCTGGTACGTAGTGGATGCTTAGTCTCCGCTTTTGCCGTGTGGGACCATTAACAGGCCGGGCATTGACGGTGGAAATTGCCCAGTTCACAGAAGAATGGAAAAATATTGGCATGAGCCACCTCCTAAGGGCTGGGCACTCGTGTCCTTCTGTCCTGCTGGTGCCACATGAGGCCAACATTCCTTCCATTTATAGAAGGGATGAGCTCAGGGTGACATTCTACGAGGCCATCCAACAGAGCCCCTCCCAGCTCTTGACTTAGAGGCACAGCGCTGTCCCTACTCCAGGCCCTATGAGGTCACCCCCTAACAGACACACACATACACCAGGAAATGGCAGCGTTCCCCGTTTCTATGGGATGTGGTGGTGTCACAGCTGGGGTTTGAACTTGGGCCGGCATGAGCTACGTGACCGCCCCCGTGGGCACCTTTCTCCACCCAAAAGAAGCCAATTCTGGGGACCTAGGTGGCTCAGTCGGTTAAGCGTTCAACTTCAGCTCAGATCATGATCTCACGGTTCGTGAGTTCAAGCCCCATGTTGGGCTCTGTGCTGACAGCTCAGAGCCCGGACCCTGCTTGGGATTCTGTGTCTCCCTCTCTCTCTGCCCCTCCCCCACTGGCACTCTGTCTCAAAAACAAGAACAACTAATTCCCATGGACAGGAGAGGTCTAGGTGTCTGGCAGGATGCCAACTTGAAAGAGTGGGAGTGGGAGTGGTTGGTTGTTAACTTTCCCGAGAGTTCTGTGCACATAGATCTGCTTAGATTCCAGAAGATCAGCACTCGTTGATCCACAAATGCCCACCGCGTGCTGGACCCGCTTCTCCTCCTGGGATATACAAGCCTGGGGGAGGGGCAGAGAGAGAGAGAGAGAGAGGGAGGGAGACACAAGCCAAAGCAGGCTCCAAGCTCTGAGCTGTCAGTGCAGAGCCTAACGCAAGGCTCAAACCCACGAACCGTGAGATCGTGACCTGAGCTGAAGTCGGACACTTCACTGAGCCACCCAGGCGCCCCCTTAATTACCTCTTTAAATAGTCACATCCTGAGGTCTTCGGGATTAGGGTTCACACTGTGGCCCGTAACACTGTGGATGAAGAAACAGAAGCACAGAGAGGTGGAGTGAGTTACCTGAGGCCACACAGCTAGGACCTATCAAACCAGGATTCAACCCAGGCTCTGGAGCTCAGGATCTTCCCTGCCAGACTCAGTGTTGACCCCTGTGCGTTCGCCCAGGAGGGAGCAGTCCTCCCTTTGACCTCCCCGGAGGTTGGGGCGCAGGGGTGGGGGGACCCAGGTATGAAGGGAGGACGGGGGTGCTGATGCCAGCCTGTGTTCTAGGTTCTGGCAGACACCAAGGAGCTGGTCTCGTCCAAGGTCTCGGGGGCCCGAGAAGCCGTGTCCAACACCGTGTCCAGCGCCAAGGACACAGTGGCCACCCGAGTGACGGAGGCGGTCGATGTGACCCGGGGCGCTGTGCGGACTGGTGTGGATGCCACCAAGTCTGTGGTGGCCAGTGGCGTCCAGTCGGTCATGGGCTCCCGGGTGAGCCAGGTGGTGCTGAGCGGGGTGGACACGATGCTGGGCAAGTCTGAGGAATGGATGGACAACCACCTGCCCATGACGGACGCTGAGCTCGGTGAGTGCGGCCCTGGGGCCCGGACCCCTCCCCAGACCTCCCCCGTCCTTGCGGCCACCTAGGGTGTGTCCCTCAGTGCCATATCAACCCTGCCGTGTCTCCTTGAACCTGCGGCCACCTGGACCAGGGCAGTGGCCTCCACCCTGGCGCCCGATGTCTGTTCTCTTTGAAGCAACCACCAGAGGGCCCCCGTGAGCACCGCAGTCAGGTGCTGACCTCTGCCCACAGCCTTTCAGGGCTCCCCCCCTCCCCTCATTCATTCTACTCCGGCCATGCTTCCACCCCAGGGCCCTTGCACCAGCTATCCCCTCTACTGGAAACGTCCTCCCCCTAGACATCGGGAAGGGTAGTTCCTTTCTGCCTGCAGCTCTGTGCTTCAACGCCACCTTCCCAGTGAAGCCTCTACAGTTGCAGCCTCCCTCGTCCATACTGTGTCCTAAAACCTGCCCCCCACCCCCTCCTCACTGGGCTCTGGTTTTTCTGCCTGGCACTTCTCATCGCTTCCACGAAGCAGACGCTTCTGTCTTGGTCTTACTGCTGTGCCCCTTGTCTAGGACGGGGCCTGGTGCTCAGTAGGCATTCAACCCCAAGCGTAAAATCACTCTCCTCTGTCGCTCCCCTCACCCCCCTGCCCCCCGCCCCAGGCATTTATCTGTCCATTCAGATGTTCCTTGAGCACCTGCCTCCTGACTGTCTTTCAAGTCCTGGGGGGATACATCAGTGCACAGAATTCTGCCCTCAAGGAACTCACTGTATAAAGTATAAGGAAGTCAGGTCAAAGGAGAGAATTCCAGGGGGAGGGTGGGGTAGATGTTTCTGAGACGGTGAATGGAGGGAGGGAGGGAGGGAGCGAGCTGCATGGCTGTCAGGGCAGAGAGGTGTAGAAAACAAAGGTCCTGGGGCAGGACCTGCCTGGTGTGTTAGAGAAACAGGCAGAGTGGGCGAGGGAGAGAGGGGGAGGAGGGGAGGGGACAGGGCAGGTCTGCAGGGCCTTTGGGGGCGTGGGGAGGACTTGGGCTTTTCCCCTGGGGAGGTGGGAGTCCTGGCGGGCTGTGGGCAGAGGAAGCGGAACTTGATTGGGTGCTCACGGGCGCCCCCTGGTGGCCGCTGCGGGGAGGACGGACGGACGGGCGGGCGGTGCCGGTGAAGGCAGGAGCCCAGCGGATCCAGGGCAGGACGGAGGGTACCCTGCTGGTCCCTGGGGGCGTGATGGGGGCTAGGCCAGGCGGGAGCAGGAATGAAGACAGACAAGCGGGGGATGAAACTGTTGAGACAAAGCAGCCGGTCTTATCTGTGGTCCACAGTCCTCTTGTGGTCCTGTCCCCACATTCTGGGGACAGCCATCCTTTGGACATTTGTGTTTTGGTTTTTCATCCTTTGCACATTCGTGAAGGACTTTTGCCACACCGCGATGCGGACTCTGGTGCCCACGGCAACGAGGGCCCATGGGGCTGCGTGTAGGTTAGACACCGTGCTCCATCCGACTTTGGCCAGACAGATGTCCTCAGACACTGCCCAGCGTCCCCTGTGGGGCAGACTCACCTCCCAGGTGAGACGCCCTCCTTCACCTGTTCTGCAACATTCATGCAAAGGGACTCATGTGGTTCCCTGGTGGGTTAGCACCTCTGTTGACGATTGGAATTGCAAAACTTCACTATTCTAAGTATCTCTTCTTTCTCTGTTAGCTGGGAAACTTCCCTGGGGAAAGTTCTCTGTTGCAGTGTTAATCACCCCAGGTACAGCTCGCGGAGGAAACCGAGCGCGGGGCTAGCTGTTTGGAACGTGCAGACTTACGTGACATATTCTAATGCTACGCATTTGCTTTATCAACATTTCACTTGTCCCATTGCTTTTGGCCAGTTGGAGACCCTCCTCGAGTTGGCTCTGCGTCTCCGTGATCCTCCCTGGGAATCCTCAGTGCAAAGTGGTAGTCGTTGGCTTTCTGGAGAAACTCGATGATTCAGGCGGGCTGGTGATCTTAAGCCCTGAAGCATGTGGTTTGAATGCAGATGTCCTGTGTCCTTTGAGTGTCCAAAACCTGACCTTGAAACTTTTTTTTTTCCCATGTTTACTTTCTGAAAAAGAGAGAGCAAGGGAGGGGCAGGGAGAGGGAGACATAGAACCCGAAGCAGGCTCCAGACTCTCAGCTGTCAGCACAGAACCCGACGCGAGGCCTGAACTCACAAACTGTGAGATCGTGACGTGAGTCAAAGTCGGACGCTTAACCGACTGAGCCACCCAGCCGCCCCTGTGACCCTGAACCTCTTGAAGGAAGGGACCTGCCAGCCGATAGTAGGTGCTGGAAGTCAGGTAGAGTCAGCCATGGGAGCAGCAGTGTCTGCCGGGAGGAAGGTCTTGAACCAGGCCCGGAGGCCACTGTGGAGGACGGATCCGTCTGACCAGCCATGCTTTTTTGTACTTTCTGTCCACCCACTAAGGATGAGGTCACTGTGCACACGGGTGCTCGTGGTACTGGGGTGGCCTGTGGGTGAAGGTAGGAGTTTTGTAGCCGCGTGGCGGAACCAGGCATGTGCTCGGGGACTCAGACCATGAAAACAGCCCCCTTTCCTCCCTCTCCTCCTCCCCTCTGCCAAGGGCCCTGCCAGCTGGCTCAGATGTGCTGGGATCCTGCCAGACATCCTGGCCTAAAACAGCAGAGCCACATTCACTTCCAAGGGCAGCGCCCCAGGGCCCCTGGGGGCCACGGAGAAGTTCTGGACTGCAGTAGGGCAGGTTGAGAATGTTGCTAGTGTGGGTTAGTCTTTGCAACCCGCCTTGGGTGGGGGGATGGGAAGGTCTGTTTTTCTCGAAACGCAGGTCGTTTTCTCTGCCCGAGTGTCCCACGTGTATGCTTGCTGTTCTCTTTTTCTTTAATGTTTATTTTAAGGTCGGGGGGGGGGGTGCGCAGAGGGAGAGGGGGAGAGAATCCCAAGCAGACCCCACTCTGTCAGTGCAGAGCCCAGCTTGGGGCTTGAACTCACAAACCGTGAGATCATGACCTGGGCCAAAATCAAGAGTCGGCCGCTTAATCGACTGAACCCGCTCCCCCCCTCCCCCAGGCACCCCTGCTGTTCATTTTTGAAATGTCATGAAATGACATTCTCCCCAGCCGACTCTATCAGACTACCCCCAACTCCACACCTGGCCCACCACCTGCGTTTGTAAATAAAGTTTTATTGGCACACAGCCACGCCCATCTGCGTCCTGTTGTCTGAGCCCTTCTGCAGGACAGCTGGGGAGCTGAGTAGGGCCAGTGTAACTGCTTGTGAAAACAAAAATATTGGCCGTCTGGCCCCGTGCCAAAAAGTTGATCCACCCCTGGGTCAGAGTGTGTTCTTCTGGAATGTTTAGCGTTTGTAGAAACCGCTGAAATCCCCCGATCGAAGGCTAACCTTGATTGAGCTGTGGGTCAACAGCAGCCTGTGGGATTTCCTTCCCTTACTTTCTGTCTCTTGTTGAGGGAGCAGTGCCTGGCCCGAAGCAACGGCAAAAATACGTGGCTAAAATGGGGACCTCACTTAATCAGGCTCTTCCTGCCCCACCAGAGGTTATCCGTTGTGTTACCCTGGCCGTGTGTTTGTACTCCCTGTGCTATTTATTGAACACCCTTCTATAAATCGGCTTTTCAAGATTCTTTGAGAAAGACTGATGTTATCACTTACTGAAAACAGAAAGCCAAATCATCTGCTATAAACCGCTAGCAAAAATCGCGAAATGCTCACTTGTGCGCCTTTTTTGACGCAAGTAGCTCAGATTCCACAATTCAGGCAGCTCTGACTCAGGTGGCCCTACAGAAGGGGAAACGGAGGCTGCGTGGCACAATCACTTTAGAGCAGGGGGTGGTAAACATTTTCTTAACCAGATCGGTCAATATTTTTGGCTTCGTGGGTCAGTCTCTGTTGCAACTACTTACGTCTGTTAGCACAGAAGATAGGTAAATGAACGGGCGTGACCGTGTGCCAATAAAACTTTGTTCCTAGGGACAAGTGGTATTTGGCCCGAGGGCCGGGGTGTGCAGACCCTCGTGCCCTTCCAAGGCCTCTCGATCTTGGGAACTGCGGTTCTCGTCATGCCCATTTTGCAGATGGGGAAAAGCAAGGCGGGGGACCCCTTCGCTCCAAGGCTCCACAGCTTGCGAGGGGCACAACTTGGGCAGGTGCGTTCAGGCCCGAGGGCCGCACGCCGAAGCCTGAGCGGTACATGCGGCCGGGTCCAGGCCCTCACGGCGCCTCTCCTTCCTTCCTCCCTGCAGCCCGCCTCGCCACGTCCCTGGAGGGCTTCGACATCGCGTCGGTGCAGCAGCAGCGGCAGGAGCAGAGCTACTTCGTGCGTCTGGGCTCCCTCTCGGAGCGGCTGCGCCAGCGGGCCTACGCTCACTCTCTGGGCAAACTGCAGCTGACCCGGCAGCGGGCCCAGGAGGCCCTGCTCCAGCTGGCACAGGCACTCCGCTTGGTGAGGCCCCGCCCCTGCCCTGGGGGCTCCGCCCACATCCCCCCCAGGCCCCGCCCCCGCCACTTTGCGGTCACATCCTGCCCCTTCCTGCCAGGCTTTTTTCTATCTGTTCTGTAAGGAGCTAAATTCCTATTTCTCTCTCTCTTTCTCGCTCGCTCTCTTTGCTGAGCTTCCTGTACTGAGTGCTAGCTCCTCCCTTTTTTTTTTTTTTTCTTTTTCTGTAGGGAGAGAGGAGGGGAGGGGCAGAGAGGGAATCCCAAGCAGGTTCTGCACTGTCAGCTCAGAGCCACGAACTGAGCTGAAATCAAGAGTCGGACGCTTAACTGACTGAGCCACCCAGGCGCCCCGCCCCCCCGCCTTTTTCTTTAATTTAAAAAAAAATTTTTTCTTTTAGCGTTTATTTACTTTTGAGAGAGAAAGGGAGAGAGAGAGAGAGAGAGACAGAGCATGAGCAGGGGAGGGACAGAGACACAGAATCCCAAGCTGGCTCCAGGCTCTGAGCTGTCAGCACAGGGCCTGATGCGGGGCTTGAACTCACAAACCGCGAGATGACCTGAGCCGAAGTCAGATGCTTAAGCGACTGAGCCACCCAGGCGCCCCTCCTCCCTCTTTTTCTTCAATTTTTGATTGGGGTAAGATTGGCCACTTTTAACCATTTCCAAGCGCACAGCTCAGCGGCATCAGGCACGCTCACACTGTCGTGCACCCGCCCCCGCCATCCGGCTCCAGAACTTTCCATCTCCCTAGACCGAGACTCTGTCCCCATGAAGCACGGACTCCCCACCCCTGGCTCCCACCATCTACTTTGTCCCTGTGGACGGGACTCCTCTGGGGACCCCCTGTGCGTGGGGTCCTGCGGGACGTGTCCTTCTGTGTCTGGCTCCTGTCCCTGCGCACAGTGTCCTCCGGGTCCCTCCACGCGGTGGCAGGCGGCAGGACGTCCTGACTTTTTAAGGCTGAATAACATTCCATTGAAACGGTGTTCAAGGCTCTGCTACATTCCGTTGGTCAAAGCCAGTCTCGGGGCCGGGCCCAGTCACAAGGAGCAGCAGACGAAATGGGAGGAGGTGCAGGGAATGTGTGGTCCCTCCCTTTGCAAGCGGCGCATATGTGCCCCTGTCGGTGATGAGACCACAGCGGGGAGAGCATACGTGAGGACAGTGTCCCGCTTTCCTCCCCTTCACAGACCACCTCCTCCCGGATAAAAGGACTCTGTGGGCCTCTCTCCGGACTCCTGCCTCTCCTGGGACGCGTGTGGGGCTCCGCGGGCATTGGCCAGGGGCTGGAGGCAGCCTCTCACTCTCTCTCCCTCTCTCCCTCTCTCCCTCTCTCCCCTCCCCTGCTCCAGATGGAAACCGTCAAGCACGGAGTCGATCAGAAGCTGGTGGACGGTCAGGAGAAACTGCACCAGATGTGGCTCAGCTGGAACCAGAAGGAGCTCCGGGGCACCGAGGAGAACCCAGCCAAACCGGAGGTACCAACGTGGGGTGCCTGTGGGATCCTTAGGGCCCTGACTTCCTTCCTTCTCCGCGCCTCTGTCGGATGGACCTACCTGCTTGGAAGGCTTTCCACAGCCTCTCCAGCCATTAACCACCTTTAGGACGTGACGGCACCTCTTCCAGGAAGCCCACCTTGATTTCCTCCTTTAGGTGTGGGTGTTGCTTTGAACTGCAGGACACTTGTGACGCCTCTTAACCTGCTGAACTCTAAACCCTGCCATGTTTCCCTTCTCCTGGGTCCCAGCACCAACGTGTCCACTACGAATGGGGGGGGCGTCACTCAGCTGCGAGCAGGAGTGAGGCGCCCACACCTGCCGCCCCACGGACAGGCCCTGAACACCCGACGCTCAGGGAGGGAACCAGACACAAGAGGCCCCACGGGGTGTGAGTCCACGTGTGTGAAACGCCCCGAACAGGCTCATCCACAGACGGGAAGGGGTTCAAGGTTGTCAGAGGCTTGGGGAGGGGGTCAGGACGGACTGCTTCATGGGGAGGAGCCTTCTTTGGTGGGAGATGGAATGTTCTGGAGTTCGAGGCAGTGGTTGCACAACCTTGTGAATGTACTAACAACCACGGAACTATATACTTAAAAGGGTGAATTTTCTGGTCCGTGAGTTACATACGTCTCTAAAAGAAACTGAGTTGCTACATAAAGCACATAGTAAACCCTTCAAAAATGGCATTTGTGAAGATATCCCCTGCTGTCTCTGCAGGTGCAAAATTGTTAGCATTCAGACCCAACTACGTCCGCCTCCCTCTCCCTTCTCCCCCACCGCTGACCATGGCAACCTCGAGATGTGGGTGTTGACTCTGGTCGGCACCTCCCTGTCAGGTTCAAGTCCCGAGCGAGCAAGCGAGCGAGCGCTCTGATGGCGGGTTGAGGGCAAAGTCCTGCCTCCCAGCCTGCTCCCTCCCCCCCCTGTGGTGGGGGTGGGGTGTTAAGGTCCCGATGCACGCATTTACACTTCTGTCTCCCCCACCACACAGCTCCTGCCTGGAACGTTCTTCCAGACGTCCTCTTAAAAAAAAACCTGAAAAACGTCTTGAGATACAAAAAAAAAAAAAAAAGCTTTATTGAGATATAATTCACATGCCATACAGTTCACCCATGCGGATGATCCAGTGGTTTTTCGCGTGTTCACAGGGCTGTGCGAACATCGCCACAGTGCATTTAGAACGTTCCCACCAACCCCAAAGGAGATCTTGTCCCCGTTTTAGCAGATGCTCTTTGTCCCCAGCACTCACGAACCCCCTTCCTGTCTGTGGATGAGCCTGTTCTGGCCGTTTCACATTCTGTGGGGCCTCCCGTGTCTGGTTCCCTCCCTGAGGGTCGTGTGTTCAGGGTCCGACTGCGGGGCAGCAGGGGTGGGCGCCTCGCTCCTGCTCGAGGCCCAGTGACGTTCCCCTGTGTGGGTTTTGTTTACCCGTTTACAAGTTGATGGGCTTCTGGGTTGTGTCCACTTTTGCCTCCTGTGGATCACGTCCTGTGACCAGCCCCAGCCCGTGTATGGTCGTGTGTCTCCATTTCTCTTGGGTAGATACCTAGAAATGGAACGGATCGCTAGTCCTATGGAAACTCTTAACGTTTTGAGGGACCACCGGACTGTCTTCCGAAGTGACTGTGCCTCTCTTTCACTTTGGGGTCTATGTCACTTGGCTCAAAACTCAAATAGAGCTGGGATCCCAAACCACCGTGCTGGACGGGCTCGCCAAGGAAAGGTTTTCTGCAAGGTGGGCAGGAGAACCCCCACTTTTTGGGCTTTGGATCCCAAAACATGGTCCTGACTGTCCACCCCTTCCCAGCAGGTGGAGTCCCAGACGCTTACCATGTTCCGCGACATTGCCCAGCAGCTGCAGAACACCTGTGCCTCGCTGGGGTCCAGCATCCAGGGGCTGCCCTCCCACGTGAAGGACCAGGTTCAGCAGGCTCGCCACCAGGTGGAGGGCCTCCAGGCCACCTTTTCTGGCGTCCATTCCTTCCAGGACCTGTCCAGCACTATCCTGACGCAGAGCCGAGAGCAGGTGGCCAAGGCCCGAGAGGCCCTTGACCACATGGTTGAGTACGTGGCCCAGAACACGCCCATCATGTGGCTGGTGGGACCCTTTGCCCCCGGAGTCGCTGAGAAGGCCCCAGAGGAGAAGAAATAGGACAGTCAGAAGGGGGCTCGAGGGACCTAGTCTTTCCCTGAGGGGTCAGCATGAGCGCTGGAGCCTCCGCCCCCTCGCCTCGCTTGGAGCGTGTTTCTTCCCTTCCTCCCGGCCCATCTCAGCTACCACCTCGGGGAGCGCCCTCTGCCGCCTCGGAGGAAGCACTGCCTGCCTTCATCAGTCTGTAGGGGGAGGTCTCCAGAAACAGATTTTTTTCTAGGAGGCCCCCAGGCCCCCTCCAAATTTTTTCTTCTTAGAAACAAAGGCTAGGTTTCTTACATCCCACCTGTGCTACATCAAGGCCCCTGGATATCCGCCTTTAGCTAACGGACTTGGACTTCTGGCTTGCGAAGTGGCCCTTCTGGGGTGTGGGGTGGAGGCAGAACGGCTGAGACCCATTCTGGAGCGGGCGGGGGGGGGGCGGGGGGCCCTGGGGCCTGCCCGGCCGCTCGCGGGTGCCTGGAGTGTCACCGTTGCCTTAATAGATCTCACCTGCAGCTGAGTACAGGCTGTGTGCGCACGCGCATGCGTTCCCAGGAGCTGAGCGACGCGGCGTCCGCGGGTGGCCGCCTCGGCCCGTTTCCCTGCTCGGCTCGCGAGGATGGGAACAGGACAGGGCCAGATCCGGAGTGGGGCTCAGAGCTCTCGTCCAGCCCCTGGGACAGAAGAGCAGGGCGGGAGGATCCTTCACCTCCCCCACCGCCGCCAGGCCACGCGCTGCGGTGTGGGACGCTTAGGAGACCGAGCCACCCAGGCGCCACTAAAACCTGTCACTTTTTTTAGAGTAGACCAGAACGCTTCTCATCACGAGAAAGAAATCGTAGCTCTGGCAGACATTAACTTCTCGTGCTCGTTTTGCAATACACACACGTACCAAATCACTGTGTTCTACCCCTAACACGGATACCGTGCTCTATGTCGATTGTGTCTCAATTTTTCAAGAAGGTTGAACACGTTTGGGGACAATACAAGAAAAAGAACATGCAAGTACAAATTCAAAATTAGACACAACGGGGGCGCCTGGGTGGCTCAGTCCGTTGAGCGTCCGACTTTGGCTCAGGTCATGATCTCTTGATTCGTAAGTTCGAGCCCCGCATCGGGCTCTGTGCTGACCGCTCAGAGCCTGGAGCCTGTTTCGGATTCTGTGTCTCCCTCTCTCTCTCTGCCTTTCCCCCGCTCATGCTCTGTCTCTCTCACTCTCAAACATGAATAAATGTTAAAAAAATAAAAATAAAAATAAATTAGATACAACAGAAACCCTGCCTCTCAAACTTAATGATGAATACTTCCTACACTCAGTCCCCGTACAAAGTGATTATAGTAAAAGCACAAGCCCTCACCATCCAAAGAGCCGGGTGTTTGCTTGTGTGCTGGCCCGGCCCGTGAGCTAAGGACGGTTTACATTTTTCTTTAGTTACCTAAGCAAGCTCTACCCCCAACATGGGGCTCCAACCCGTGACCCCAAGAGCACGCCAGTGCCTTACCCCCTGAGCCAGCCAGGCACCCCAGCATAGTTTACATTTTTAAAGCGAACAAAAATGAGCAACAGAGACCCTCTGTGGCCCGCAAAGCCTAAAATATTCACTCTCTGACCCTTTACAGGGGAAGCTCGCCAGGCGCAAGCTTGACACCTTCCTGTTAACGTCTTACTGCTTAGAAGTGTTTCTCCCAGTACTTAAGAGCTGCGATGTGTTTTGCTGCGGTAACTTTACACATCACTGAGTCCCGCTTACGAGACTAGGCCTGAGGGTGTCGGCACATCTCCAGCAGAGGGTGATGATGGCAGGTTTGGGAGGCGGGGAAGCGAATGATCAGTGCTGGAGCGATGGGTCCAACGTCCTCAAGCAAGACACAGGCGTGAGGAGAGGGATTTAGGGTCTCCAGCCCCACTAGAGAACTAAAACGACCCTGTATGCAAAGGCAGGACAATGTCACCTTCTCCTGGGGGCTCTGGCCTATGGACAAAGGTTTACAAACCCTTAAGAAAGCCTGGGTGGCTCAGTCGGCCGAGCGTCCAATTTTTTGTTTTGGCTCAGGTCACGAATGCAGGGTCATGGGATCAACCGACATCGGGCTCCGTGCTGAGCCTGCAGCCTGCTAAAGATTCTCTCCCTGTCGCTCTCCGTCTTCGTCTTCTTCCCCCTCCCCTCTTATGCTCTCTAAAAAAAAAAAAACAAAAAAGATTAAAGTCATTTGTGGGGTGCCTGGGTGGCTCTGTTGGTTGAGCACCCAACTCTCGGCTTTGGCTCAGGTCATGATCTCACCACTCATGAGTTGGAACCCCACGTCAGGCTCTGGCCTGGTGGTGTGGAGCCTGCTTGGAGTTCTCTCGGTCTCTCTCGTTCTCCCTCTGTCTCTGCCCCTCCCCAGCTTGTGCTCGTTCTCAAAAAATAAACATAAAAAGTCGTTTCTAAAAATAAAAAGCGGGGCGCCTGGGTGGCTCAGTCGGTTAAGCGTCCAACTTCAGCTCAGGTCATGATCTCACGGTCCGTGAGTTCAAGCCCCACATTGGGCTTTGTGCTGACAGCTCAGAGACTGGAGCCTGCTTCGGATTCTGTGTCTCCCTCTCTGTCTGCCCCTTCCCCGCTCATGCTCTGTCTCTCCCTCTCAAAAGTAAACATTAAAAAAAATTTCTTAATGTTTATTTTTGAGAGAGAGAGAGAGAGAGAGATTGAGATTGCAAGCGGGGGAGGGGCAGAAGATAGGGAGAGGGAGAATCCCAGGCAGGCTCGATGCTGTCAGCCCAGAGCCTGACTTGGGGCCTGAACTCACAAACTGTGAGATCATGACCTGAGCTGAGAGCAGGAGTCAGACGCTAAGCCAACTGAGACTCCCAGGTGACCCTGCTTTATTCTTAATAGCCCCAAACTGAAACAACCCAAGTTTACATCCAAAACAGAAGAGGCAGATAAATTGGGAGAGACTCAGAATAGCGGAGGAATTGCACTTTGGGATGCGCAAGACAGGGCAAATCACAGTCAAGTCCAGAGAACAAAGGGAGGACTATTGCTTTATAGAAAAAAGGTGAAATACTATACAGCAAAGAACAAAGATAAATTACTGATATTCACAATATGAAAGCTAATAAAGGAGCGCCTTGCTGGCTCAGTTAGTGAAGAAAGGTGACTTTTGATCTTGGCGCGGTGAGTTCAAGCCCCACGTTGGGTGTGGAGGTTACTTTAAATTATTGATTAAAAGATTAAAAATACTTTAAATTGGCTGATTGAAATATTAAAAATAAATCAAGAAACACTTATTTTTAAAAAAAGAAAATAAAGAGGGGCGCCTGGGTGGCTCAGTCGGATGAGCATCCGACTTCGGCTCAGGGCATGATCTCAGGGTCCGTGAGTTCGAGCCCCGCATCGGGCTCTGTGCTGACAGCTCAGAGTCTGGAGCCTGCTTCCGATTCTGTGACTCCCTCTCTCTCTGCCCCTTCCCTGCTCATGCTCTGTCTCTCTCTCGGTCTCAAAAATAAATAAAGCATTAAAAAAAATTAAAAAAAAAGAAAAAAGAAAATAAAGAGAAACCTCATTTAGAATGGAGTCAGGAAGCCCCGAAAGGGGGAGCTCAGCTCTCACACGTAAACTTCGGGCAGGAGGAAGATTTTTCTCCTGACCAACAACAGCCCAGCCAATGAAAAACCACTGTAACTCAGCCAATAAGAAACCACCACAAGTCAGCCAATGAGAAATCACCATAACTCAGCCAATGAGAAGCCACCATAATCAGCCAATGAGAAACCATCCTCTGCCTGAGCGCTACCTCTCCTGCGGGGGACTTTGCTTCAAAGCAGCTCCTCCCGGCTTCCTCCTTTTTATCTAGAAAGCAACAGTCCTCCCCTTCGTTCTCCGGCCTGGGCTGTGGTTTGCCCTGTCTTGCCCATCCCAAATTGCAATTCCTCCGCCATTCTGAATAAGCTCATTTTGCTGAGAAAATAACCGGCTGTTTTATTTTTAAGGTGGAGTGCGTTAACATAGGTGAAGCTCACAGTCACCGTGTTGAGCAAAAGAAACCAGACACGAAAGGATCCATACTCGGAGTCCGTTTCGGTGACGTTTCGGAACACAAACTCAACTACGGCGACAGCGATCGGAGGAGGATTGCCCGCGGCGCTTGGGGGCATTCCAGGGGTTGGAAGCGACGTGTAGACACACGCCTTGATCTGGGTGTGGGCTGCAGGAAATGGGTACCCCTGCAAAAGTCCTCTGAGCTGTCCGTTTAAGATTCACACGCTTTAGGGCCTGTGAATTATCCTCCAACACAAATTAAGAAAGAGAAAGTAACATGCAGTGGTGGTGGGGGGAAATGAGCCCTTTCCCTTTCCGGTGGGAGTGTGAACCAGGAGCCCTAATTTGGAGAACAGTGGTGCAGGATTTAGTAAGAGTGAAAATGTATATTCTCCACGTCTGAGGAGAAGTCTGAGAAGTTCCCCTTCTCCACAGTTGCCCTAGAGAAACGCTGTCCACTAAGTCCCCGAAGCATCTCCAGGTTACAAGGGGGGGAAACTGAGGCACGTTTCAGAGAGTTCATCCTGGGCTCCATCCCACAGCTACGAAGTGTAAGAGTAAGGATTTGAACCCATTGCGAAGGCAGCCCCGGCCTAGGGTTTACAACCACCACCACAGAAGGTTGCGATGCCTTTTTTCGGGAATAGTGGAAACAAACTGCGTGTCCAATGCCTGGGGACTCAGTAAGTTGTACTACAGTCACGCTTAGTGAGACCATAACACACTTAAAAAGAACAAGGTTGGGGCGCCTGGGTGGCTCGGTCGGTTGAGCATCCGGCTTCGGCTCAGGGCATGATCTCAAAGTTTGTGGGTTCGAGCCCTGCATCGGGCTCTGTGCTGACAGCTCAGAGCCTGGAGCCTGCTTCCGATTCTGTGTCTCCCTCTCTCTCTGCTCCTCCCCCGCTCATGCTCTGTCTCTCTCTCTCTCTCCCCTTCAAAAATAAATAAAAACATTAAAAAAAAAAAAAAGGAACAAGGTGGGGCTACCTACACTGGCTCAGAAAACTGTTGGACGGTCTGGCCTGGACTGTTAACACTGACAATGTTTAGTATCTGGCCCTTTAGCAGGAAAACAAAGTTTGCTCACTTCTGGCCGGTGGGAATTAAAAAGGAAACCAAAGAGCATTAAATGTCACATTCATGGATACGTGTCTGTGTGTGCAAAAGTGAAAAACTGAATGGGCACCCCGTGGAGGGCCCCGCCCCCACCAGAGCAGGAGGGAGAGAAATTGGATAGGCATAGGGCACCTCACCTCTTTTATTGAAAAGGGGAGGTGGGCAACTGTACCGGTCTGCAGGTGGTCAGATTTACGCATCTGCAGCTCAGGGTTTCCCCTGGAAGCCTGGATGCTCCGAGCAGGTTACCCTTTCTGAGCCTCAGTTCTCTCACCTGTAAAATGGGCACATTCAAGTCCATCTGGGAGGATTATTTTAAGGCAAGGATCAGATGACCATGGAGAGGTGTTCGGTGTGGGGACAGGTACCTAATGAAACTCCAAAAATTGGTAAGAGTGATGGGGGGGGGGGACCCAAGAGGCATGGAATATGGGTTTAATGGCCTCTCCACCTCTAGCTGCAGAAGCTCCAAAGGTAGGGACTTCTTCCTTCGTCCCCAATGGATTCCCAGAGCCTAGACATGCCTGGCCCACAGCAGGTGCTCAATAAAATCCCTCCCCCGCCAGAGACTCACGCTAAGCCAGGCACCCTAGGGTGGGGAGGAAATAGCATCCGTATAACTTCCATTTGATTCCCCTCCCATGACTCTTTACACGCACTTCAGCCTGGGGTCCACGGACCTCTTCAGAACCTCATGATGGACTTCATGAAGTCACGGAAAAAAAAATTCACAACTTTATTTCCACTGACTTTAACCGATATTCACCATTTCCTCAATTATGAATGAAGGCAACGGCAGGAGCTACGACTTTGTCCCCAATAGAAAACCACAGAGATTTTCATATCAGATTGCATTGCCGCAAACAACTCGAAATACGGCGCTCATCACCACTGTAAAGTCACTGGGGTTATTAGATCTTGTCAGTTAATGTGGGGGTAAGTAGAAAGGTATAGCCCTAAGTGTGTTTCGGTGGCGCTCTATTTCAAAAGTGTTTTAAAGTGATCATCTTACAAGTATTCAACACATTTTTTTTTTTTTTTGAGAGAGCGAGAGAGCGTGCGAGCAGGGGAGAGGAGTAGAGGGAGAGACAGACAGACAGAATCTTAAGCAGTCTGCATGCTCAGCATGGAGCCCAACTCGGGACTCAAGCCCATGACGCTGGCATCACGAACTGAGCGGAAATCAAGAGTAGGAGGTTCAATTGACTGAACCCCCCCAGGCACCCCAAACACAATTTTTTATTTTTTTAATTTATTTTTTAATGTTTATTTACTTTTGAGACAGAGAGAGACAGTGCGAGCGCGCGTGCGCAAACGGGGGAGGGGCAGAGAGAGAGGGAGACACAGCGTCCGAATCAGGCTCCAGGCTCTGAGCTGTCAGCACAGAGCCGGACGCCGGTCTCGAACTCACGGACCGTGAGATCATGACCTGAGCCAAAGTCAGGCGCTTAACCAACGGAGCCACAAACACAGACGCCCCAAACACAATTTTTTAAATTGTGGTAAAATAGACAACATGAAATTTACCATCTGGCCACTCTTAGGTGCACAGCTCAGGGGTATTAAGCACGCTCACGCCGTTGTGCAACCACCCCCATCTCCAGAACTTTCCATCTTCCCAAACTGAACCTCTGTCCCCATGAAACACTGACTCTCCTCCCCCCCACCCCCCACCCCGCGCCTGGCTCCCACCATCTACTTCCTGTTTCTATAAATTGGACTCCTCTAGGGACTTCCTATGAGTGGAATCAGACAAGATTTGTCCTTTTGTGTCTGGCTTGTTTCACTGAGCATAATGTCCTCGTGGTCCACCTATGTTGTAGTGTCAGATTTCCTTCCTTTTTAATGCTGAATAATATTCCCGAGTGTGGATGAACCACATTTCCTTTATCCATTTAGTGATAATGGATCACGAAGCTGCTTTTTAAAAATACTTTAGTGAATATTTTTACTTGCAAAACACTCCTTGTAAACCTCTTGTACTGTGTTTTATGTACCTACCGATGGTGTTTTCAGAAGAGGCTCCGAGCGTCTCCACACTGGCAAAGAAATCTGGTCAGAGGCATTAGGATTTCCATTGGCCCTTCGTCCATTAAAACAAATAAACAAAAATTATATTTTGCAACTCTGTTGGTATAAAGACGACTATGACCCAGGATGGGACTATATTCATTGTTTTTGTTTTTGTTTTTCTGATTTTAAAAGAAATGAAAACATTTTCGGAGGGGGGGGTGGCTGAGAGTACGATGGTCCCACATCTGAACTCTGCCCAATGGACATGTGGGCGCTGGGTCCGGGACCCCCTCAAAAGGGTTAGGACCCCTTATGAATGTTTAAATATCGTGTCCGCAGCTTCTAGAAATGCCATCTGGCTGCTCTTTTCCCAGCCACCCGGGGATCCCCAACCCCACCCCCAGGGTGGCCAGGACCCCCCTTCCGCCCGATTTCGGGTAGCCCTCCGCCGATATCACTCCAGCCCCCCGTTTGCGGCAGTGGAAAGCGTTACCACTCGCCGAGATGATCCGTTTTTTTGAACCGGGGTTACTTTCTCCCCAGACTGTGGGCGCCCCGAGGGCCAGGCTCTGTCCCTCTCGTGGTCCCCAGCGCCCGCGCCCGGGAGGTGCCCAAACTTGCCGAAGGCCGCAGCCCGAGCCGGGGGGGGGGGGGGGGGGGGGGGGGCGGGACGTCGCTGCGGGGTGTCTCGGGGACTTTCCCTGTCCCGCGGGAAAGCGTGACCTCACCTTCCTGCCAGGCTCCCTGCGGGACGCGGAAGGGGCGGGCGGAGGCCAGGGGTGGAGCCGTCTGCGCGCCGTCCGCGCTCCGCCAGTCGTGGGCCCCGTCGCCGGGCCACCAGCCCCCGCGCAGAGGACGGAGCGGGACCCCGGGTAGGTGGCGGGGGGGGGACCAGGGGGTTAGCGTCGGCGGGGGAGGGCACCCCCGACGCCTGCGGCTCCTCCCCAGGGTTCGCGACCAGCTGCACCCCCCCCCCCAGTTCATGGCGCCCTCGCGCCCCTTCTTCGGTGTCCCCCTCAACGCTCGGCTCCTCTCCCGGGTGGCCCTGGTCCTCCCTGACCCCCTGCTTCCTCCTTACCCCCCATTGCTCCTCAGCACCCCAGATCTCTTTCCAGCACCCCGAATTCCTTTCCAACACCTCGAAGTCCACCCCCCCTCCCGGATCCCTCCCCAACACCCAGCAGTCCTCCAACCCGGATTTCTCCCCAACATCCGGTGCCTCTCCCCAACCCCCCCCCCCATTCCTCTCCAGCCCCCGACCCCATGTTTCTGATTTCCTCCGGGAGCTCGGAGCCCCCTTCCCCGCTCCCTGTTCTTCCAGCCCCGCAAGCCCCGCCTCTCCCGCTCGCCCCTCGGGGGCCCCAGCCCCGTCGGGGCCCTGAAACCACTTTTTCCAGCGGCTCCCGGAACCCCCTTCCCCGGCAGGAGCCTGCTTCCCTCAGCTCGGCCCCCGCACCCCCACCCCTTCCCGTGGGGGACAGGGTTGGTTGGCTGGTCCTCGCCTCCAAGTCCCTGCAAGTCGCCCCCCCCCAATGGCTGCTGGCAACATTCTGATCTGGGTGGCCCCAGAGAGCCACGCACGCACGGGGCCTTTTCTTCCCTTTCCCTGTGGCTGAAGTGGGAGGTTGGGAAGGGGCCGCCGCGGGGACACCCACGCAAGCTGGAGGTTGGGGGGGGTTGTGTGGGGGGGGGGTGTCGGGGGGGGGGGTGTGTGGGCCCTAAACCTGCCTGCGCCCGGCTCCTCCTCTGAATAGGGACATGTGTTCATCCTTCAACACACATTTGTGACCAGCCTGCCGCGTGCCAGGAGGCCCGGTTCAGGATGCTGGGCACACAGTAGGAGCAAAGCAGGGCCCTCCCGGAGCCCTCCGTCAGGACAAATAAACAAAGCAAGATGATGCTTGCCGAGTGCAGAGAATGCATTTCCAGCAGCTTCTCTGCTGGCCCGGCTTGCGGATTCCTCAGATCCAGGGATGGCAAGGGGCCGGCACATAGTAGGTGCTGCGTGAGTAAGGGCAGGAACCCTGGAGCCAGGCTTCCTGGTTTAAATCCCTGCCCCTTTACTTTCCACTTGTGTGACCAAGGGCAAGCCGCTGTACCTCTCTGTGCCTCCTTTTCTTGTGTTAACTCGGCAGTCAAAATAGTCCTAACTTACAGGGTTGTCATGGGCTTAATTCAGTGTCTGGTCCATAGTAGATGCTCAGGAAACACTTGTTGAACGAATATCCCTTCAGTCTCCCGCACATTTTTCAGAGGCAATCTAGATACGTTTTGCCTTCCGTGCCTTGTCGTATTTCTTTTCTTTTTTTTTAATAATTTTTTTTAAACGTTTATTCATTTTTGAGAGAGAGAGAGAGAGAGACAGAGGGCAAGCGGGGGTGGGGCAGAGAGACAGGGAGACACAGAATCCGAAGCAGGCTCTGAGCTGTCAGCACGGAGCCCGTCGCGGGGCTCGAACTCACGAACTGTGAGATCGTGACCTGAGCCGAAGTCGGACGCTTAACCGACTGAGCCACCCAGGTGCCCCTATAAATTTTTAAAAAAATATTTTATTTATTTTGAAGTGGGGGGCGGTTGGCAAAGAGAGACAGAATTCCAAGCAGGCTCCAGAGCCTGATGCGGGGCTCCAACTCATGGAACGGTGAGATCATGACCTGAGCCGAAATCAAGATGCCACCCAGGCGCCCCTGTCACATTTCTTAATTAGCCAAAAGGAGTGAGTCGTGCCTCTACTATGCGCCAGTCCTGGTGGAAAGCAGATTAGACTTTTTGTCTTGCTGGGGAGAGGAGTGAGTCAGCAGGAAACATTTATTGAGCGCTTACTGTGTGCCAGGTGCTGTTCTGTCCATTCGTTGATTGATTCCGGCAGGATTTATTAAGTACCTACTGTGTGCCAGTCACTAGGTACAGCTGTGTAACAAGACAAACGCACATCCCGGTCTTAGGGGTGCTCACTCCGGTAGGGTGTGGTGCCTGTGCAATAAAGTAGGTAAAATCTATCGTGTCAGGTAAGGAGAAACACAAAGCAGGGGGTGTGGGGGAATGGGCTTCAGTTTTAGGCAGGGTGGCCAAGGGTGACCTTGATGAGGAAGTGACGTTTGAGCCGAGATCTGAAGGCAACAAGGGAGCCAGCCATGTGGCTATCTGGGGAAGGGTGTCCTGGGCTGAGGGAACAGCTAATGCAAAGGCCCTGAGGCAGGATCCAGTCTGGCATATTTAAGGAACAGTGTGGCTGGATCTGAGGGAGCAAGGGGGAGTGGAAGGGGGTGAGGTCAGGGAAGGGAAGGGAGAGGGTGGGAACAGGGAGGACTTGATCCAAGGAGTCGTGACTGAGATAACCTCTGATTTCTCCCTCCTAACCACAAAGCAGCTCCTGTCTGTCTAGAACATTCAGGACAAAAGCCCAGGTACCCTCCTTGCCTCCTCCTGCTCCTCTCCCTTTCTCCAAATTATCCACAAACCCAACCATTTCCCCCCACTTCCTTGAGCCCCCCCCCCCACCCCCCCGGCCCAGCGCCCATCATTGCTGGGCTGGGCCAGTGGTCACCTCCCCCTAGGTCCCAGGCTCCTCTCCCTGCTCCCCACAGTCCGTTCTTCCGGAAGTGGCCACTGGAGGGCGCCTGTGAGCCCCTGAGTCAGGCCCCGCTCCCCTCTGCCCACAGCCCCCCCAGAGCTCCCATCTCCCTCAGGGTAAAAGCGCAAGTCCTCCCCTTGGCGTTCAAGGCCCTGCAGGACCCCGCCCCCTTTCCTTCCCTCCCCCTCACACACTCCGCGCCAGCCACACGGGCCTCCTCCCCATTCCTGCAACTCGCTGGACTCTGACCTGCCCCCGGACCTTTGCACTTGCGGCTCCTTTTGCCTGAAACTGTCTTCCCCCAGATCGTCACCTGAGTTGCTCTCTTACCTCCTTCAGGTCTCCACCGACATGTCATTTCTCTCCAGAGGTCTCCCTTGCTCTGAAACAGGCCTCCCTGTTTCAGATTCTGTGTCTCCCTCTCTCTCTGCCCCTCCCCAGCTTGTGCCCTGTTTCTCTCTCCCAAAATAAACAAAGATTAAAATAAATACATAAATAAAAGATTACAGATATTGGGGCCAATTAGCTGTTCTGCCCGGTCACGTTGGTTGAGTTTGCCCCTCTGAGGAGCGGGGGTGCAAAATCACATCCCGGTTTCTTGTCAAACGTCTTCTGTCAAGGAGTCTTTTCAGCTCTGCAGCCACTCAACTCCATGGCTGTCGTTGGAAGGCGGCCACGCGCTGTGTGTATATCCGTGGGCATGGCTGGGGGCCAAAATACTTTATTTGTTTCAGTAAATAAACTGCCCTCTGGCCTGGGCAGTTACGCACAGTATCATGAGAGAGCTCCTTTTTTTTTTTTCCTTCCTTTTTTTAAACTAATCTCTATGCCCAACATCGGGCTTGAACTCACGACCCCTAGATCAAGAGTCGAACACTACCGACTGAGCCGGCCAGGAGCCTCTGTCATCAAGCCAGTCTTGATTTTAAAAATCTGCAGGAGGGTAGGGAGTGAGCTGGGGGGGGATACCCAGCAACACTATTGCAGGCAGAGAGCAGCTGGTGCAAAGGTCCTGAGGCAGGACTGTGCCTGGTAAGTTTAACGAACAACAGGAAGATCCGTGGCCTTCGGGGGACCCACTAGATTGGGTGCACCTGGGTGGCTCAGCCGGTTGATTGCCAGACTTCGGCTCAGGCCATGATCTCACGGTTCGTGGGTTCGAGCCCCGCGTCGGGCTCTGTGCTGACAGCTCGGAGCCCAGAGCCTGCTTCGGATTCTGTGTCTCCCTCTCCCCTCTGCCCCCCCCACCCTTGCTCGCACTCTCTCTGTGTCCCTCTCTCTCTCTCAAAAATAAATAAACATTTAAAAAGTTTTAAAAATATTTGAATTGATTGCCCACTTGACAAAACTTAGCAGTTTCCTGAAACTCTGCCTTTGCGGCTTCTTCCCTTGAAGTAATAGCCAGTGTGGCCGCGCAGAGGTCTTCCTCCTCGTGGCGGCACACCTAAGTCACAGTCACCACATTTAGACAGGTCTAAGGTGGTTCCAACTTCTTTGGTCCCGCCTCCCTCAGTGTGAAAGTTCAAGTCCTCCGGACTACTCGCCAGGTGTCCTCCCCCTCCTCCCCCTCCTCCCTCTCTCCCCCTCACCCACTCAGCGGGCCTTCTCCCTCCTCACTGCTCCTCCGTCAAGCTGGGCTGGTCCTGCCCCAGGGCCTTTGCATACGTAGTTCCCTCCTCCTGGACCTCTCTTCCCTCAGATGTCCCTATGGGTCCTCTCTCCATTTTTTTTTTTTTTAACGTTTATTCATTTTTGAAAGACAGAGAGAGACAGCACAAGCAGGGGTGGGGCGGAGAGAGAGCGGGACACAGAATCCGAAGCAGGCTCCAGGCTCTGAGCTGTCAGCACAGAGCCCGACGCGGGGGCTCGAACCCACGAACCGCGAGATCATGACCTGAGCCGAAATCGGATGCTCAACGGCCTGAGCCCCCCCGGGCGGCCCTCACTCTCTCCATTTTTACGTCCTGTTGAAATCTCTGTCATCGTTGAAGCCTTCTTGATTCACGTTGTTTAAAACTTCAACCACCCACCCCTGACTCATGGGGTTCGAGACCCTCCTTCCCGTCTGCTGTTTCTCCACGGCATTTGTCCCCAGCTGATAGATACGCTGTGAGCGTCCCTCACTTGTGGGTTGTCTGTCCTCCACGCGAGCAAGTCGGCGGCCTTTGGGGGGTCTGTGCTCTCTCGCCCCCCACCCCCCAGTCAGCACTTCGGCATGTCAGGCCGCTTCTATTTCTGAAACAGCCAAACAGCCACCTGCCTCTACATCCTTCCCCCCCCCGCGCTGCCCCCTCCACCCCCCTGCCCCTTCTCACCCGCTTCTCTTCCGCCCTGCTCCCTGCGTCGGCTCAGTCCCGTCCGCCTTGCACCTCTGCCCCCAGTGCTGGCTCTCCCCGTGCCGTCTCCAACCTTTCTGGAGTCTTTGACCTTGGCCCTGGGGCCCCGGAATGGCCTGTATCTACTCAAACTGCACTTAAAAAAAAAAAAAATCCTGAATCATTTATGCAGTGAGGCCCGTGATTTATCGGCAAAGGGGGTTGGGTTGGTTCACGAAGCAGCTCTTGGTCTGTGCTGGGATCGCTCAATGTCAGCACCTGGCAACATTGGGTCTGGATCGTTCGGGGGGGGGGGGCATCCTGGGCACCACGCGGTCAAGGAGGGGTGAGCAGCATCCCTGACCGTACCTACTCGATACCTTTCTGTGTAGTCGCGACACCCACAGATGTCCTCAGACATCGCTGAGGGTCCGGGGGCGGGGCTCAGAACTGTTGTTAGTTGCGAAGAACGTCTGTACCCTTAGGGGTGTCATCGTGGGCACAAGCGTGAACCAGGCAGTAGGTCCCAGCCCAGGCTGAAAGGCATATCAAGTGTCCTCAGCCTCCTGGAATGGATCTGAAGTGGCATTTTTTTTTCTAAATCTGAATATGACCTGCTTTGAGCAGCCGGTGACCTAAGTTCCGAGGTTTGGAACAGTGTCCCTAGCATCTGTCGTGCGCACTTGGGAAAGGCCTTTTTCTGTGCCCGTGGTTTCATCCACAACATTGGGACCATAGGAGCTCTGGCCCCATTCATTCATTCATTTATCCCACAAGTATTTGTTAGGTCCCTGCTCCGGGCCACGAGAGTCTCAGCCCCCTCCTTTGGTGCCCCGGGGTCAGGAGACAGGTGACAAACGCGAAAAGTCTAAAGCACAAGGCACGTCCACCCGTGACGCACTGTGGGGGAGCAGGTGACGTGGGCGAGACAGACTGGGAAGGACGGGTGTGGATGTGTAGGGCTCCCGAGACGGTGCCATTGGGCCTGAGAGTTGAAGATGACAACAGTGTCGCTCAGGCAAGGGTCTGAGGAAGAGCCAGCTTGGCGTTTTTTTCCTCTTTCTTTCTTTTTGAGAAATAGAAGACGAGTAGCCACAGCCCGGTCACGCGCGGAGCTGGCTCTCAGCAATGGCTAGTGTCTCATCAGCACGGCCCGTATCAGCCGCTGCTGCGTAAATTACCCCGGAACCTCCCGGTTTAAAAACACCAAACGCTGGGACGCCTGGTGGCTCAGTGGGTTGAGTGCCCGACCCTTGATTTCAGCTCAGGTCGTGATCCCAGGGTCCTAGGATCGAGCCCCGTCTTGGGCTCTGTGCTGAGTGTGGAGCCTGCTTGAGATTCTCCCTCCCTCTCTCTCTCTCTCCCTCTGCCCCACTCCCCTGCTTGCCCTCTCTCTCATAAATAAAAAGTGAAAAGGCAACCCACGGGATAGGAGAACATATTTAAAAATAAATAAAAACAACAAACACTTATCATCTCACACAGAGAGAGACTGGGTGTCAGGAATCTGGAGGAAGGTGAGTTGGGGGCCTCTGGCTGGAGTCTCTCATGAGGTCACGGTCAAGCGGTCGGCCGGGGCCGCCTCATCTGGAGGCTCGACCGGGGCTGGAGTTGCTGGGAGCCCAAGCCGCCCCCCTCACGTGGCTCATGGCGGGCGGCCTCGTTTCCTTACCCCCGACGGGGTGCCAGAGAGTGACCAAGCTGGTGTTTTATGTCACTGGTGACAGCCCGTCACTTTTGCCGAGGTCTGTCAGTCACAAAGGTGGATTCTGGGTTACGGCTGGAAGCCCCGCCCTGGGCTGTGAATGCCAGGATGGGGGTCCCTGGGGGCCACCTGGGAGCCTGATCACCTCCCTAGCGAACACGTATGGGATGCCTGCTGACTTCCAGGCATCGGGGCTCGGAACTTTCCATAAGGCTATGGCAGCACAATGCCCTGAAACGATCCCAGCAGTGGGTTTATTATTATTCCCAACAGGCAGTGGAGTTTTGCGGCTGCGCACGCAGCCTCTGGAGCCACGTTTCATGGCTTCAAGTCCCAGCTCCGTGACCCACCAGCTGTGTGACTTTGGGCAAGGGACCTCATGTCTCTGGACACATTTTGCCATTTGCAGGTGGGGGAAATCGTAGCGTTGCCCTCTCGGGGGACACCAGGCAAGTGTTGGCGGCTCTCGTGTCGCAGAGGAGGAAATGGAGGTGGGGGAGGGGACGCGTCTTTCTCAAGGTCACCCTGGCAGGCGGTGCTGGCGCTGAAGGCAGGCAGGTGGGGGCGTCTGGGCCCCCTCCCAGAGCTGCCCCCTTTCTGACGGTGTCTCTCTCGCCCCACAGGTCGGCCCCAGGGTCCCCCCGTGGGATTGGGGTGAGCACGTCGGGGGACACCCAGCATGCAGGAAGGCAGGTGCTGCGGAACATGCCTCCAGCCTCCAGTGTTGCTGCCCGCGGCTGCACCCACCTGTGCCCATGGCCCGCACGGGCCCGTCGCTCTCCGGCGCCTTCGACATTCTAGGTGCCGCAGGCCAGGACAAGCTCTTGTACCTTAAGCACAAGCTGAAGACGGTCCACCAGGGCTGCCGAGGGGCAGACCTCCTGCACGCCATGGTGCTTCTCAAGCTGGGCCAGGAGACGGAGGCCAGGATCTCCCTGGAAGCTCTGAGGGCGGACGCAGTGGCCCGGCTCGTGGCCCGCCGCTGGGCCGGCGTGGACAGCGCCGAGGCCCCGGAGGAGCCCCCAGACTTGTCCTGGGCCATTGCCCGGGTGTACCACCTGCTCGCCGAGGAGAAGCTGTGCCCGGCCCCTATGCGGGACCTGGCCTACCAGACAGCCCTGCAGACGTTCAGCTCCAGGGACGACCACCGGCTGGCCGAGCTCCAGGGAGAGGCCCGGGACCGGTGCGGCTGGGGCGTCATCCGGGCCCCCGGGAGCTTCCAGCCCCTTCGCTCCGATCGGGGCTGCCTCCCGCCATCCTCGGTGTCCCCCTCGGGCACCCGCAGCCTTCCCAAGCCCATCGAGGGCCTTTCGGGCTGGAGCAGAGGGTGTTCTCTGAGATCCACCAGCAGCCCCGCCTCCCTCGCCAGCAACCTGGAAATTAGCCAGTCACCCACCATGCCTCTTCTCAGCCAGCACCGCGGCTGTCGTGCGCCCAGCAAGCTGTGTGAGGAGCCCCGGGCAGGCCCCAGGCCCGAACCTGAACCTGCCCCCACAGGCTGCCAGGAGCCTGAGGAAGTGAGCTGGCCACCATCCGAGGAGGCTGTCAACCCTTCACCTGGGGACACAGCCGGCCCTCCATCGGGGGTGACTGCCGGGCCCCTGCTGGGGGAGACCGCTGGCCCCTCATCGGAGGGCCCCTCTTTGGAGGACCCCTCATCCGGAGAGACTGCCGGCCCCCAGATGGCACCAGACAGCCCGGGCCCTAGACTTCCTGAGGTGGTCCCAGATGCAAGCGCCACTGGCCAGCCCGACGCCCCCAAAGCTCTGGAAAGCGTCACCCGCTACCCGGTGGAGTGCAGCCACGCGCTGGCAGCCCCCACATCTCTCCCCTTGCCCCCCAAAACCACTTGCCCTGACAAGGACCAGACCCCCCTCTCACTCCCTGTAGAAGATACCGCTTCCCAGAGGACCCCCCCATGCCCCCCCACCCCCTCGGCCCCGAGGACC
Organism: Acinonyx jubatus; assembly: GCF_027475565.1. Taxonomy (NCBI): domain Eukaryota; kingdom Metazoa; phylum Chordata; class Mammalia; order Carnivora; family Felidae; genus Acinonyx; species Acinonyx jubatus. The sequence continues at coordinate 162,141,787 of NC_069383.1, forward strand.
TCCGCGCCCTGCCCTTCTCTATCCATCCCAAATTCCGCTTGCTCCGCGGCCTGGAATCCGTGCCCCCCGCCCCCCGAGTTGGAGCCAGAGCAGAAATTCTACAACTTTGTGATCCTGCACGCGGGGGCAGACGAGGACATTGCGCTGCGGGTCCGAGAGAGGCTGGAGAGCCTGGGCGTCCCGGATGGCGCCACCTTCTGCGAGGATTTCCAGGTGCCCGGGCGCGGCCACCTGCGCTGCCTGCAGGACGCCCTGGACCACTCAGCCTTCACCCTCCTGCTGCTTACCCCCAACTTCGACTGCCACCTGGGCCTGCACCAGGCGGGCCAGTCCCTGATGAACAGCCTCACGCGGCACGAGTGCGGGGACTGCGTGATCCCCTTCCTGCCCCTGGAGAGCTCGCTGGAGCAGCTCAGCCCGCACACCTGCAGCCTGCTCACCAGCCTGGTGTGGCTGGACGAGCGCTCCCAGATCTTCGCCAGGAAGGTGGCCAACACCTTCAAGCCGCAGAGGCTGCGAGCCCGCAGGGCCCACTGGAGGAAGGAGCAGGACATCCGCGCCCTGCAGGAGCAGCGCCAGCAGCTGGAGGGCGAGCGGCAGCGCGTCTCGGCGCTGAACGCCGCCTACTCGGCCTATTTCCAGAGCCACTCGGCCTGGCAGGCGCAGATGGAGACGCTCCGGGTGGCCTTCGGGAGCCACATGCCCTTTGGGACTCCGGGGCCCCTGGGAGCGCCCCCGCCCTTTCCCTCCTGGCCGGGCCACCAGCCGCCGCCGCCCGCGCCCCCGTGGCTGGCCGGCGCCCCGGCACCCGCGCCCGCCTTCCCGCAGCCCCCGGCGCCCCCTCAGAGCCCGGGGCTGCAGCCCCTCATCATCCACCACGCGCAGATGGTGCAGCTGGGCCTCAACAACCACATGTGGAACCAGAGAGGGACCCAGGCGCCCGAGGACAAGACGCAAGGCGCGGAGTGACCGGTGACCCCGGCCTTGGGGACGCCCGCACCGTGCCCGGGGCGGGAGGAGGGGCGCGACGTCGTCTGCAACCTTCAGGACATCGCTGGGGAGACCTTCGTCTCTCAGGAAATCGTGCAAAATGGGCCCCGGCGACTTTCTGGCGCGCGAGAGGTGGGGAGGCGGAGTTGGTGGTGGCATTTGCGGATTCTCACCCGGGTGCTGGCGGTGGCGGGGAGTGGGCTGGGGGATGTGGGAAGTGTGTTTCGACTTTAATAAATATTTATTGAACGCTTCTCCAGTGCTGTTCCACTCCCGGAGACGTCTAGTGTTCCCCCAAAAAGGGGATTGGAAGGGAGACGCCAGGACCGGAAGTTGCGCTGTTTCTCTCGTTTCGTTGGGTAGAGCATAGTCACGTGGTGCCTTTGACTGCAAGGGAAGTTGGGAAATGTAGTCTTCTGCTGGGCAGTGTGCTTTGCTGAAAGTTTTGGTTCCCACATCACAGAATGTGGAGAGAAAAGACACAGGACATTTATTACTTGATTGCTGTAACCCCCCCCCCTTTTTTTTTTTTGCCTGGGAGGGGTCCTGCCTTGATGCCCCCCAACTACCCCATTCTGGGCTCAGATCCCACCATGCGATCTTAGGCGAGAGCCTTGGGCTTGCGGAGCCTCAAGCTCTCATCGGAGAGGTGGGCTTATGATGCCAGTGTTTCAAGGTTGTCCGCAGATCCTTTGCGACACACTCACGCTCCAGGGGCAGTGTAAGTGCTCATTAATGGCAGGCCCGGAGAGGAGGGGGCTAATCTTTTTTTCAGAGTCACAGACCTTTGGGAAGGAGTAGAATTAACATTCGTGGGTTACTCACATTTACGGATTCCGGAGGCTTTAAAGATCTCAACATATTTTATTTTTTATTGGTATTTATTTGTTTATTTATTTTAATTTTAATTTTTTTAATGTTTATTTATTTTTGAGACAGAGCATGAACAGGGGAGGGGCAGAGAGAGAGGGAGACACGGAATCTGAAACAGGCTCCAGGCTCTGAGCTGTCAGCATAGAGCCCGATGTGGGGCTCGAACCCACGAACCGTGAGATCATGACCTGAGCTGAAGTTGGACACCTAACCGACTGAGCCTCCCAGGCGCCCCTATTGGTATTTTTTTTAAAGTACTCTCTGTGCCCGACTGGGGCTGGAACTCTGGACCCCAACATCAAGAGTCACAGGCTGCACTGACTGAGCCTGCCAAGCGGCCTTGAACCTATTTTGAATCCCCAAAATTGAACGCCCTCGGGGTACAGGCTTACATCATTGGGCTCATTTTACAGAGAAAAAAAACAGGCTCCAAGAGGTGAATTCTGGTCCCCAAGGTCACACAGGTCAGGAGTGGGGAGATTGTAATTTCCAGGGGAAGGAAAGGCAAATTTGACCTGGTTAAGCCAGGAAGCTGCTGGCCCCTCCCACCCAACTGCTTCCTGCAAACATGAACTTTGCAAGCCTTTTCCCCCTTTCTTGGGGCCCAGGAGGGCGGGCCTGGCTGACTCACCCAGGCCGTCAGATACGACTTATTATTTTAGTGGCTGACTCAGATTTTGCCAGGGCTTGCGTAGCACTGACGTCAAACCCGGGGAGGAGCCCCTGAAATCAGCTTCCAGGGCGCTGCAAGGTGGCGTAGGTTCGTGGACAGACTGTTTCCAATCATCGACGCGGGAGCTAGCTGCAAATAACGGGACAGCTGCAGTGAACAGGCCATTTGGTTCATTCAAGTAACATTTATGGGGTGCCTACTGTGTGCCTGCATTGGAGTGCAGTAGGGGCACCCAATACATCCGTGCAGTCGGAATCTGAGGGGGGGGGAGCAGTGACTGAATCATCAAATGAAGCAGAGATAATTTCAGAAAGTGAAGAGACATCAGAAGAAATGAACAGTGACATGGGAGTGTCCCCGGGGGGGGGGGGGGTGGGACTTTGGACCCAGTGGCCAGTGGGGGTGTAAGGAGCCCGTGTTAGAGCCAAGGCCTGTAGAAAGAGGAGCTGGCCGGGATGAGAAGAGTTTGAGGACCAGGTGATTTTTCTGGAAAGAGGACAGAGCTCGTGCAAACGCCCTGGGGTAGAGCCCTGCCTGGCATGTTGGAGGAACAGCGAGAAGGCCTTGTGGCTGGAGCAGAGTGAGCGAGGGGGAGAGAGGGTGGAGAGGAGGAGGGGAGGGGATGCACGGCTTTGTGGGCCTGGGGGAGGACTTGGGCTTTTCCCTGGGAAGGCGGAAGTCCTGGAGGCCCTTAGCAAGCAGAGGATGGGGGTGGGGTGGGGTGGGAATCTGACTCCAGTGCTCACAGGCGCCCTCTGGTGGCTTCTCTGGGGAGGACAGACTGGGAGGTGGGTGCATGTGTGAGCGAGCCTGCGACCAGAGCGGTGGCAACAGACCCTGGCCAGGCCGGCCACCATGGGGGCTGGACGCACGTTGGGGGCAGAGGAGGGACAAGCGGGCACGTTCAGAGTACGAACCCCTATTAATCCCTGAGAAATTGTGAGACTCGGAACAAATCACAGCCCTTTTCTGGGCCTCATTTTCCCCATCCGTCCGTGGTCCCGGTGACTTCGGGTCTGGAGCTCCAACACTTCCCACGTCCCTGTGTCACGGCAGCATATTTAAAGGACAATCACTTTGAAAACCCTGGGCTGAGGGTTTTACATGCCCCATGAACTGGTTTCGCCCTCCCAATAGCCCAGGGGCTGGAGACTATCCCTGCCCCAATTTACAGATGAGGAAACTGAAGCCCAGAGAGGCGAAGTCATTTACCCAAGGTCACACAGCACACAAAGTAGCATTTGGGGGCAGAAGAAGGAGCCAGGTGTCCCTCTGCTGGATTCTAGCCCCTACGGAGGTTGTGCACACTGTGAATTCATGGCCTCCATTTTTTTTTGTTTGTTTGTTTTAATCTGTGAAAATAGTCTTGTTTTACTTAATTCCTGGTTTCTCCGCCACACCCTGCATACCCTGAGAGCACCGGGGTGGATCTGTCTGGGTCCCTGTAGCGTTTTCAGAACCCAACCCAGGAAGTGGAGCACAGTCATTGCTCAGTGAGTCCTTTGACCAACAACGCGAGGCAGCCGTGTCTGTGCGGGGCGCGGCTCCCCACCCGCATGGGGTTCACCGGGCACTGAGTGGGCAGGATGTGGATTCATCCATCTGCTAATCCAACCCACATTTACTGAGCTCCTCCTGGGCGCAGGCCCTCTGGGCACAGTGGTGACTCAGTGGTCACCATGCCCCCAAGGTGACGCAGGACGACACCGTTCTGCTCTCCCAGGCTCGTGGTCCGCTGCCACAGAGGGAGACGTTACGGGGCGATGAGGCCTGCGATGGAGAGGTGGAGGGGGCTCCGGAGGCCCAAAGGGGACCGTTGACCAACCTGGGGGGATTGAGAGAAGCTTCTGGAAGGAGGAAGGAAGCTGAGACCTGAGGCGTGAGTTGGAATGAGCCATGGGTTGGGGAGAGAGTTCCTAGAGGTGGGCACAGCATGGACAAAGGTACTGGGGCGAGAAAAGCCCGCGGCTAGGGCTACGGCCAGGCGCGGCCATGGCCAAGGTTCCCCAGAGCGGGGCGGGGGCGCTCAGCCACATGTCCTGCCGTCCTGGTGCCCCCTGCTGGCCGCCACCGTCCCAAGGCCAGTGTGCCCCCAGTGGCCCCAGGTCTGGGGTGTTTCCTGGGAAACCCCTGTCCCCACTAGAACAAACAGCCTCAAGGAAAAATAGAGGGGAATTTTTTGAAAATTTCCCCTTCTTTAAAAACTGTGAGATATGAGGGCGCCTGGGTGGCTCCGTCGGTTAAGCGTCCGACTTTGGCTCAGGTCATGATCTCACGGTGTGTGAGTTCAAGCCCCGCATCGGACTCTGTGCTGACCGCTCAGAGCCTGGAGCCTGCTTCGGATTCTGTGTCTCCCTCTCTCTGTCCCTCCTCTGCTCGTGCTCGGTCTCTCAGAAAAAAAAAAAAAAAAAAAGAAAAAGAAGAAGAAACGTTAAAAAATGTTTTTAAATAAAAACTGTGAAACATGAATCAGTAACAGATGATTTATTTTCAGAGGTTCTTAGCTGTGTCCCTGCTTGGAACGGTGTCTTTCCGAGACGGTTAGATCTTGTACAAATTTCTCCCGCTCCCTGGGCCCACAGAGGGCAATGCATAGCCCAGTGTCACACAGCGCATGCGTGGCTGCCCCTGGGCCTGGGCAGAACTTGAGGGGCTTTGAGTTTGAATCTTGCACATCCCCTGCGTCTCCAGCGCATTTTGGGTGTCCCACCAGAGGGCGCCTGTGAGCACCTCCTGTGACACAGCCCTTCAGGGCTCCCACCTCTTTGTGGGGGGGGAGGAGCCGAAGCCCTCCCCGCGGGCCCCCAAGGCTCTGCACGACCTGCTGTCCCCTCCTCCGTCTTTCCCCCTAGCCTAGTCTGTGCGAGCCACATGGGCCTCGACCCGCCAGGTGTGGTCCTGCCCCAGGACCTTCACGTGGGCTGTTCCCGCTGCTTGAAATGCCCTTCCTTCAAATGTCTACATAGCTCCTCGCTCACCTCCTCCAGATATTTGCTCAAATGCCATCCTCTCAGGGCAAGCTTCTCTGAGCCTCTCATTTAAAATAATTTACAACCACATCCACCAGATCCCCCCCATCCTCCCCCACACTGCTCTATTGTTCCCTAATGCTCGGCGTTTTTAGACTAATAATAGTAATAATGTCACTTATTCATTGAACACCTGGTTTATCATCTGCCTTCCCCACGAGGATGGGAATTTTATCTGGTGAGTTCCCTGCTGGACCCCAGTAGCTGGCACACAGCAGAGGCTCAATACATGAATTTGAACGAATGTGCCAACCTTTCTCTCTTTCGACCAATCTCTTTGTTCCATGTTCCCCACGGGGCTCACAGCCCTGTGGGGAAGACAGACGCGCCACTAGGTGGTTGCAGCCGGGGTGGTCCTGGGTGTGACGGGGGACGCAGAGGCCACTGTAGGGGCTTTGGGGTTGGGGGCGGTCATGGGAGGCTTCCTGGAGGAGGCATTCCAAGAAGGAAAGGCTACTGCAGGCGGAGGGTGCAGTCCGTGCAAAGACTCCGAAGGATGGGGAGGAGCCAGTGTGGTCGGCCTGAGTACAGAACCTGTGTCCTGTATGTGGCGCCCCCTTCCCCCCAGAACAGGATCCTGCGTTTATGGGGGGGAGGGGGAGGGTGAAATCCAGAAGGCGCTGCAGTGAGCGTTCTGCGCCACCAGGGGTCGCCGTGGGACAGTGATTCCGGGTTCTCCCATGTCTGGAACCGAAGAGCATTCCTCCTGAAGAGAGGCCCCAGAGACCCCAGAGAGTGCCAAGTTCAGGTCATGCCGCCACGCCCCTTTCCTCGCTTATCGCCTCCGTAAATAGCAATAGCAGCTGTATAAACATCCTCATTAACTGGGCCTTTGGAAATTGTTCAGTCTAAGGCTGTTGGGGACCAGAGCCCAGAGAGGGCAGACACCCGCTTTAAGTCACGCAGCCACAAGGCCGGCCCACCCCAGCCTGACCCGCACAGTGCCCCCTCCCACCCCCAGTGCCTCTGGGCGCGGACTTTTTATTTTTAACTTGGTCAGTGGCTCTGGCCTTTTTATAGCCCTGGGAGGTGCCCAGGGTTTCCAATTTCCAAGGGAAGTTAAGAAAAAAAATTGTACTCTTCCCAAGAAAAGGAGCTTCCTGACCTCTGGGGGTGGGGGGTGGGGGGCTGGCCCCATCTCCTGTCTTCCCTGACGCTCCCCGGGGGGCCCCTCAGACCTCTTACCGGGCTCTCTGCCTGTCTCCGCCCTGCGAACCCCACGCCCCTCCTCTGCGGGGACCTGGGCACTGGAGGTTGGCAGGCCGGCCTGGCGCCACATGCCCGCCCCATCCCTTGCGGGTCGCTGTGTCGGAGCCCCTTTGTCACGTGGGATCTGACGTGCTCTGGCATCAGCCCGCCCATCCCCCTTGCTCACCTGTCTCCTGTCCCGCAGGTTCTTTGCTGGCCATCTGCCCTCTTCCTGAAGGTCTTTTCTATTTCTCGAGTCATTTAGTATTTTTCTTCAAACAGGCTTTAAGATTACCCCCCACCTCCCTTTTTTATTTCTGGAATTGGATCGCGATGATGGTTGCACAACCTTGTGACTATAGTGAAAGCCACTGAACTGTATGTACGCTTTGGAACGGTGAATTTCATCTCAGTAACAAATTGTAACAAACTCGTCTTTATTTTAAAACTCGGGGTCATTTTCGGTACGAACATCTGTAAACTCACATGTCGTGGTGGGGGAGGGGAGGCTCGCTATGCTTTGTCCCCTAAGACACGTTCAAGAAAAGACTTGAAAGCTTTCCCAATTCATCTGTGCCTCAGATGTATAAATGAGCGTGCAGACAGCAGGCGCCCTGTAACCACACAGCTCTTTGCGCACTTATTATGCGCCGGGATGTTGTCACAGACAAACCCGTTTACTCCTTCCTGCGATGCTAGCAGGCAGCGGCTCCTGCCAACCCCATCTTACAGATGAGGAAACTGAGACTCGGGGAGGGGCTGGTGATGTTGCCAAGGTCACGTGGCCGCGGTCGGAAACCAGAACCACCCCCACCACACACGTTTCATTCAATTTTATTTAACTTGTTTCTTAATATTTTTTATTTAAAATAATTTTTTTTTACAGTTATTGATTTTTGAGAGACAGAGTGAGCGCACAAGTGGGGGAGGGGCAGAGAGAGGAGACACAGAATCCGAAGCAGGATCCAGGCTCCGCGCTGTCAGAGCCAGACGCGGGGGCCCGAACTCACCAACCGCGAGATCGTGACCGGAGTCGGAGTCGGTCACCCAACCGACTGAGCCACCCAGGCGCCCCGAAGTATTTTAAGTTTCTTAATCAAGTTTTTATTTTAATCCCAGCACAGTTAGTACAGTGTTCTGTTAGTTTCAGGGACACAGTACAGTGACTGAACACTTCTATGCTCGGTGCTCAGCAGAAGCATCAATTTTATTTAATTTTTAAAGGAACCAGGGGCACCTGGGTAGCTCAGTGGGTTAAGCACCTGACGGGCTCAGGCCTCCATCTCAGGCTTCGGGGGTTCGAGGCCCGTTGCAGGGCTTTGCTCTGACAGCGCGGAGCCTGCTTGGGATGCTCGCTCTCCCTCTCTGCCCCTCCCCCCCCCCCACTTCTCTCTCAAAGTAAACTTAAAAAAATAAATAAATAAAAGGACCAGCTTTGGGGTTCACTGGTTTTTCTCTGTTGTGCATCAAAAACTTTTTTAGAAGTTTTCTTAAGGTCAGTAATCTCGACACCCAACGTGGGGCTCGACCTCGCGGCCTCGGGACCCAGACTCGCAGGCCCCTGGCTCCGGGAGCCCTCATTTGTGCATTTCTGTCTCACTGATTTCCACATGCTTTGGGTTGACTTTCCAGCTTCCTACGGTGGGGCCCTGGGCCAGGGGCTGGCGTGCCCCTCCTGCGAAGGGCACAGTAGGTCCCTCGACCTTGGGGGCCTGACGCCTCTGTGGCAAGCGCTCCGTCGCACCACCTGCAGTATGAAAGCGCCACGGGCACCGTGCACCCTCTATGCCAGCACCCCCCTCCCCCAGCCTGTTCCTGCAGCTGCAGCCAGGGGCCTCCAGGCTTCCATCGGGCGGCATCTCCCCTTGGCTTGAAACCGCAGTGGCTGCCCAGCACCCTGGCTACGGGCCGCCAACCACCTGCCTGTGCTCCCCCCGGGCCCCCCAGCAGCTTCCTCCCTCACCCCATCGGGCCACATGGGCCTCCCTGTGAGTTCCTTTATTCGTGCAACAAACTACCGGGTGTCAGCCCCTCTTCTAGGCACTGGGGACACAACAAGGGACGAGCTGGTGTGGTTGACGTTCTAGGGAAGGGGACACAGGAACAAATAAGGAAGCAAATAGGGGTCATCTCAGGGGTTAAGTTATACGTGTGGTCTGGGAAGGAAGTGCACAGCGGGAAGTGGATGGCTGAGAGGCTTTCAACAATCTGGGAGGGCTGCGTGGAGGAAGGGAGATCCATCCGATCAAAATTACTGCTTGAGGAGCTTTTGATCGAGGGCATTAAGGCACAGGGCAGGGGGAGGCTGCACTGGAGCTCAAATGTCCCACTCAACACCGAGGTTCAGAGTCTCTTCCACAGCCCACGGAGGGCAAAGGTGCCGGGGTCCCTCCCCAGGAGTGCCAGTGTTGCCCACATGTGGGCTGGGTCTTGCCTAACACACGGGGCGACACCAAACCTAACTCGGGACTCCACACTCCCTTCTCCAGGGACACGCAGTTAGCACCCTGCTGTGCCAGCAGTCCCAGGGAGGGTCACCTCCCCTTTCCAGGCTGTGATGTGATTCCGACCCGTGCTATCTTTAACCCGAGGCTGGGACGCTCCGCTCCCCTCCCTGTAAACACTGCTCGGATGACACCCCTGGAATCCTGGGGGGTGGGGGGGCGACGAGTGTGGCCCAAGTGTCTGGGGAGGAGCTGTAGTCCCAGAGGCAAGAGACACCCCTGCGTGAACTCACCTGCTCCCTTGACACGTGGGCGCCGAGGCCACGGCAGTGACCCCACACAGCCACGGGGCTCCGGAAGGTCTGATAGGCAAGTACCGAGCACCGAGCACCCAGCAATGAGCAGAACTGAGGTGCTAAATTCGGCTTCGTGGAGGCAGGCAGTGGCTCCCACTGGTGGGGGCGCCGCACGCTTTCTCGACCTTGGGCTTCAGCCTCAATCCTGAGCTCCCGGACACGGGGCCTGGATAGCTGCCCCCACCCCCCATCACCTGCCAGTGACTTAACACTTCCCGCCGGCCGAGTGGCTTCAGGCAGCCTGCTCTCTCTCCCACTTTACACAACCCACCTTCACTCGGCCTACTGGGGACATGGGCTCTCCCTATAACCCTCACAAGCCGACAGGGGAAGCAGCGATGAGCTCACCTCACCCCTAGCCCCCCCCCCCCCCCAGACTGGCCGGAGCCAGGGAAGCTGGGACCCTGGCCTGCACTCCCCCCGCCTGCCACCTGGGGACCCCCTCCCCCCAGCCCCCGGAACCGGAACCACGTCGTCTTCAACCGTTTGGAGCAGGGGGATCACCTCTCACCTGACACCCGAGCGGGCCATTTTTAAGATGGCCTCCGTGGCCTGGGGGCGAAAGTCGCACTTCTCAGGTCTGAGCTCGGATAGAGAGTGTTTGGCCCAGATCAGCTTTCCTCTGGGGCGAGTCTTCTCACACCCCAGTGGCCGGTTTCCCCCACTTGCAAAACGGCAACAAGAACACCTACTTCGGGAGGCCTGGGTGGCTCAGTCGGTTAAGCTTCCGGCTTCCGCTCAGGTCACGATCTCGCGGTCCATGGGTTCAAGTCCCGTGTCAGGCTCTGTGCTGTCAGCGCAGAGCCTGAAGCTGCTTAGGATTCTGTGTCTCCCTCTCTCTGACCCTCCCCTGCTTCTTCTTCTTCTCTCTCTCTCTCTCTCTCAAAACTAAATGTAAAAAAGACACACACAAAAAAACACACCTACTTTACAGGGCTGCTGTGAGCAGCGATTCAGGTGGCCCATGGAAGCACGTGGAATGGTGCCTGGCATCCAGCAAGGGCCCAATAAATGCTTGGGCCGGTGTTGTGTCCCCTGAGACTACTCTGGAGCACCTGCTGATTCAACACCCACTCCTCCCAGGCCACCACGTGTTCCCATTACAGCGGAGCGGGTGCTGTTAGTGGTCGGACCCCCGTGAAACCGGGAGCCGGAGAAGCAGCCTGGCCTTCCCCACTGTCGTGCGAGGGGGCGACACGGAAAAATCAGCCTCGATCCGGCCGGTGCAATCCTGACCCGAGGGGGCCCGCACCGTGCCTGGCGCACAGGGGGCAGCGGCACCTACTCAGCGCGCCAGACCAGGGAGCAGTGCTCTCACTGTGCTACCGTACGGAGAACTGACAAGTGCAACTACACGAGGGAACCAGCAGGAAAAGAAGAGGGACCAGATTTTCCTCCCCGACCGGAACCGCAGAGCTACCGAGTTCGGCCTCTTGGGCGCTCCCCCCCGCTGCCCCAGCCCTCCCTCGCCTTCCGGGAGGGCCAAGCCACCTCTTCGGAGCCTTCCCTACCGCAAAGCTGGGGTTTGGGAGAAGTCAGCGGCTTCCCTCCTTTTCCACGGGCAGAAACACGCCGCTTCCCAGGGAAACCCCACACGAGGTCCCAGGACACAGACAGAAACTGCCCCAGTGAGATGGTGGCCCGGGGGCTGGGCTCCCCCACACCACGACCTTTGCGCTGGGCAGCACCCTCTCCCCGCCTTCTTCCTGCCCACCCCGGGAGGGAGCCGTCCATCCCCCCCCCGACCCCCCCCCCCCGTCCCCCCACGGCTGCCTTTTAAATGACTCGGGCACCGGCGCGGAGACGCACGATTTAAACTGCCTCATTGCTTTATTCCGTGCTTTGAAGGGACAGGGGCACTTTCCCGCCTCGACGGAAGGTAAAACCCGGCCTTGCCAATAAATAACGTCCTAACTAACACTGCAAATGCAAACGGGGCCCAGGGGCCCGCTGTGGCTTCTCGAGGCCTCCGTGCAGCTGCGAGAGGAGCCTGGTGGGGGGGGGGGGGGGGGGGCGGGGGAGAGACACCCTCTCCAGGCGGGGCCGGAGGCCGCTTCGTCCTCTGCCACCTGCCACCGCCACCTGCCCGCCGCGGCCGGGGGCGTGGGCGGCACCGCTGCGGTTGGCACATGCGCGCCCTGAGTGGTGGGAAACCGAGATTTCTTATCACCTCACTGGCAACTTGTGGACATTCGCCGCCTCCTCCAGCTCAGTTAACAGCGAGTGGGGACCCGGCTCAGGAACACCTGCGTTCAGGCTTCCAAGCAGCTAAAAAAAAAAAAAAAAAAAAAGCCTAAAGCCGCGGGGCTGCGCACAGCCACACTGCGCATGCGCGCGGGGCCCGGGAGGCTGAGGCGACTGCCCTTCCTGGGACTCAGACACTGAGACCCCGATCCACTCCGACCGTGCGGGTCCTTGCCGGGTCGGGGAGTGACGGCCCCGCCAGCTCCTTCGGCGCCTGGCCCGATCCTTGCTTGGAAAACGCCCCTCTTTGTGATTTGCGTGGAAAGTTGGGGGAGGCCCAAGTAGAAGGCAGACAGGGAAGTTCTAGAAAATGGACAGTCGCCTCGCCTTAGGGGCCGCCACCAAATCCTCCACACCACCGAGCTCACCCCTGGTAGACAGCCTCGCCACCTGGGCCACGGCAAAAACCTCCCTGTGTGACATCAGCTCATCCCGTGTGATACGGCCGCACAACTTGTGGCCTCCTGCGCCACGCCTGTAACCTGCCCGCTCACTAAGAAACGCAACACCACACCAACGAAAGCCATGCGAGGGGCAGGCCGCCCGGGCAGCGAGCCCTGCCCACGGCCCGTGGTGACGGCTGGGGGCAGGGAGCAGGGCGCAGGCGCGCTGGAGAACTGAGAGTCGGCCGGCTTCTCCGACCCGCCACCTGGGAGCGCCCCCCTCCCCCGTCCTCACACCGCACTGGGCCGCAGCGGGGGCGAAAAAGCAGGGACCCGATCCTCAGCTTCTTCCCGGTTCTCGGAAAGGAAGGCAAAAGCTTCGCTCCCTCTGCCTCGAGGCAAGAAGGCAAAAGTCCTCCGAGACCCGGGCAGATGGGATGTGTGGACGCGCGTGCAACTTCCCCCGATCAAAGACAGGCTCGCGGGCTCCCGGAGAGGGCCAGTTCCTCGAGCGAGCGCCTGATGCGGAAGGCTTCGAGCACCAACGACTTGCTGACTCCTTTCCCCTCTCCGCAGAGCGGAGGGGACAGGGGCTCTGGAGACTGGAGAGCCCTTCTGTTTCCCGCTGCCGAAGGGCTCGGGGGTGGGGGGAGGCGGGGAGGCGGGGAGACGAGCGTGGGCCCCACTCTTCCCGGCTTCTCGGCTCTCAGGACCCCGTCAGTGCAGCTCGATGAAAGCCTCCAGCTCCTCGGGGATGAAGCCCTTGTAGGGGATCTTGTTTTTGTCCAGGGCGCGGGCCGCAAGGCACTGCAGGGTCACATAGTTGAAGGGCTGAATGGTGCTCTTGGCCAGCAGCTTTTCATCCAGCAGCTCGTAGGCGGTCTTCTTGAAGGCATTGGTGGCATCCATGTGGGCGCCCGCTTCGATCAGGGCGTTCATGATCCCGGGGCAGTTGTTCTGGGCCGCTATGTGCAGCGGGGTGTTGTTGTCAAAGTCCCGGCTGTCTGGGTCCGCCCCGCAGTCAAGCAGCACCTTGACCACCTGCGGAGAGGGGAACCGGCCCACCGGGTAGCGGCCGACGTTTGTGGTGTCCTTGTCCACGGCCATGTGCAGAGGGGTGAAGCCGTTCTTGCCCCGGGGGGCGCACTTCAGCAGCCGGTACACGGTCTGGTGCTTCAGGTGCTCCTGGTCCGGCGTGCACTCCACCTTCTCCAGCAGATACAGCAGGTGGAGGATGATGGCCAAGGCCTTGGTGAACTGGGCCGACTCCCCGGGCTCCTTGGGCAGCTGCAGGGCCCGCTCCACCTCCCGCACTCCTTTGCAGAGCACGCCCATGAGGTCCGCAAAGCCGATCTGCGCGCCCGGGCTGCCCTTGGCCGCCCGGTCCTGGAGCACGTACGAGAAGAGTTCGGCGAAGGAGAGGAAGCTGCTGGCGGTCATGGGGCTCAGGGGCTCCAGGTTGTTCTGCTGCATGTCCAGGGCGTACTTCCACAAGCGGATGCAGCGCTCGAAATTGCCCGAGTCGGCGTACACCGCCCCCCGGTAGCGGATGTAGTAGGACGTGTCCGGGTGGGCCGGCCCCAGGATGCGCTCCCGGACCAACAGGGCCTGCGTGCGCATCTCATCCGGGTCGGTTATGAGCGCTTCCAGCTCCTCGGTGGTGGTCACCTCCCTGGAATAGTCATAGGCCAGGACCAGCTGCGGGGGCTCCGGTTTGGGCAGATACGCGCCGCCCTGGTGACGCAGCTCCATGGCCCGTCTCCAGTGTTTCAGGGCCCCGAGCAGGTCCCGCTTCTTATCCACGTAGGTGGCTCCCAGCAACTCGAGGGCTTCCACGGCGGCCTCCCGGCTCGTGGGGCAGCAGCTCTCGTACGCGTCACCGAGCGCGTCCTCCGGGGAGGAGCTGCGGCCGCGGGGCCCCGGGGGCGGCACACATCCCGGGCCGGCGGAGGGGCCCCCCTCCCCAGCAGGCTGCTCCTGGATGAGGTACTCCACGATGTTGGTGTGGCCCGTGACGCTGGCCGCCAGCAGCGGGGTCATGCCGTAGCCGTCGCGCTCCATGCGGGCGTGGCAGCCGAGCAGCAGCTGCAGGATCTCCAGGCTGCCGGACTCGGCGCAGTCGTGCAGGGCCGTGTTGCCCTTGGCGCTGCGCCGGTTCACTTGGGCGCCCTGCTCCAGCAGGTAGCGGGCGATCTCGCGGTGGCCCTTGTAACAGGAGATCATGAGGCACGTGTGGCCGTGCCGGTTGGCCACCTCCAGGTCGGCCTGGTGCTCGCCCACCAGGTAGCGCACCACCTCCAGGTGCCCGTCGAAACAGGCGGCGCGCAGCGGCGTCGAGTTGGTGCGCGTCGTGCGGTTCACCGACGCCCCGCGGCGCAGCAGGCTGCGCACCACGTCCAGGTGGCCGGCGGCCGAGGCGGCCCACAGCGGCGGCGCGCCCTCGATGGTCTCGCCGTCGAAGTGCACCGAGCCGCCCGCCTCCACGCTCGCGCCGCACCGGTCCACCAGGTACTCGACCACGTCCAGGTGGCCGTAGCGGGCGGCGATGAGCAGCGGCGTCCCCCCGCCGGCCACCTCACCCGTCAGCTCGTCCAGCTCCTCCCGGCTCCGGCCGCTGAGCAGCTTCTGAAGCAGCTGCAGCTTGCCGTCGCGGGCGGCGTTGTACACGGCGGTGCGGAGGTCCATGGCGCGGGCTTCCGCCAGGCCATGGGCCGGCCGCCGGGGGACGCGGAGGGCGCGGACTAACGCCCGGAGGGGCGGGCGGCAACCTTCACCGTCTCCCCTGCCGCCATCTTAGGGGCTTCTCCGGCGGAACAAAATGGCTGCCGCGTCCTGGCGCACCGCGGGCTCAGGGGGGCGCGCAGGGAAATGTAGTCCTGGGAGCCGGCCTCCCCCTCAAGACAGACGAGGGACGTAGAGCGTCAAGACTACCGCTCCTAGAAGGACGCGGGCCAGCAGAGAGGACCTGGGAGCACGGTGCATGGTGGGGATTGTGGTTCCGAGCGCAGAGGGTTGGGGCGGAACCTGGCCGGGCGTGGACTACAATTCCCGTCGCGCAACGCTATCACCATGACTTCTGGGAACCCGGGCAAGTTTCACTACGTACTTCCTGTGGCTCTCTCCGCGCTCCGGCCCACAGGAGACGCGGGTGCGGGCCGAGAGACTACATTGCCCGAGAGGCATCGCGAGCGACTCGGAGCCAATCGGGAGCGAGAACGAGGGCTACGCCGGCCAAACGGCCCGGTGTGATCTGGATGTGGCGTGGCGGAGCCGCTGGCCGGCAGGGGGCGCTCGGGAGAGGCGGGAAGGCTGGCGGCGCCTAGGACGGTAAGGGACGCGGGGGGTGGGGGGTGGGGTACGCGTGTGGCCCTAAGGGCGGGTGTCCCGCGCTCAGCTCGCTTCTCAGTCATTCGTGTGCACGCATACATTTATTTACTCCCTCATTAATACACGATTGAACACTTAACGTTGCTTCCTCCAACACTCGACACCCCGAATACAAAATCTACACTTGACTTAGACCGCCTAAGCCCTTGGTCGTCGGACCTAGGTCTTAAATATCCTTCTGAGTAAAACCTCTGGGGTTGGGGGCTTCGAGAATTTCGGCCACTCGCCCAAGGACACGGGGCAAGTAAATGGCAGGGTCGGGATTTGAACCCGGGGAAAGGAAGCTATGTCATTGGCAGGACCCCGTGCAAAATGAAAATGTGGCCTCCCTGGGCTCAAACTGATTAAGAATTTCCCTCCCGGTGGTGACAGCAGAGCCTCAAACCAAACGTGGGGTCCTTCCGAGCCTGGGGGCCCGGGTGACTGCACACATAGGTCCACACTTGCGAAGCGTGAACCGCACCCCCGAAGCCAGACCCTGACCCCCAACACGCTCCCGCCTGCCCTTTGCTGCCGCCTGCCCCCAGGGTTATTGAGAACGTAGGAAAGATGAAGGATGCGGACGGACTCGGGAGTGTTCCAGAAACGCAGAGGGTTCTCTCACACCTCCTAACTTGTACAGGTACTGTTCCCTCTTCCTGCAACACTGTTCCACACCTTCACTTGGCCATCTCTTGGACCCTCTTCAGGTGAGACTCCCGAGTCCTCCTGTGTGAGCCCTTGACCCGGTGGCGCTCCCTGGATGCCCTCCCTGGCACCACTGACGTTCTCCGGGAATCTTCGGGAAAGACTCTGTCTGAGTCAGCTCGGGCTGCTATAACAAATGCCACAGACGGGGTGGCCGTGTTAGTCAGGGCTCCCAGAGGAAGAGAACCCAAGGCTACACACGGAATTGGCTCACGGAATTACGGAGGCCAGGAAGTCCTCTGATGGGCCATCTGCCACCTGCAGACACAGGAAAGCCAGTGCTGCGATTCAGTCCGAGCCCGAAGGCCTGAGGATCGGGAGAGAGCTCCGATTCCCAAGACCAGGAGACATGGGCATCCCGGCTCCGGCAGGGAGAGCAAATTCTCCGTCCCTCTACCTTTTTTTTTTTTTTTTTAAGTTTATTTATTTTGAGAGAGAAAGAGAGAGCAAGCACACGTGAGCAGGGGAGAGGGAGAGAGGGAAGAGAGAGTCCCAAGCAGGTTCTGTGCTGTCAGCATGGAACCCGATACAGGGCTCGAACCCACGAACCGCGACATCATGACCTGAGCCCAAGCTAAGAAAGAGTCAGACGCTTAACCGACCGAGCCCCCCCCCCCCCCCCCCCGGGCACCCATCCACCTTTTTGGTCTGTCCAGACCCTCAACGGATTAGATGAGGCCCACCCTCATCGGTGAGGCCATCTCGCTTATTCCATCTACTGATACAAATGCTAGTCTCTTCCAGAGACACCTTCACAGACACTCGCAGAGCAGTTGAGCGTATTACCTGCTCTCTCGGCATCTCGTAGCCCCGGCAGGTTGGCACATAAAATAAGCCATCACAGTGGCTACAAGGACAAAACATTTATTTCCCGCAGTTTGGGAGGCTAGCAGTTGGGAGACCAGGATGCCAGGGCGGCTGGGTTCCGGGAGGGCCCTTTTCCTGGTTTGGAGGTGCCGCCTTCTCGCTGGGTGCCCACGTGGAGGAGGGACGTTTCCGGTCTCTTCGTCCCCTGACAAGGGCGCTAATCCCACCGCGGAGGCCCCACCCTGGTGACTTCAGCTGACTCTGATCCCCGTGGAAAGGCGCCACCGCCCAGAGCCATCCCACCCGGGATGGGGCCTCGCCGTGGGGATTCGGGGGACACGAATGTTCGGTGCATAGCGTGCTCCAAAACGGCTTCCTGAGATTTGGGGCCTGTTAGTGGAATTTCTGCATTGCTGCGCTAAAGGAGAGGGGAAAACGAGAGGCCCGAGGAAGGAGAGGTGAGGACAGAACCCCTCACACAGGCTGGGTGGGGTTTGTTTTGAACGCGGGGACCAGAGGCAAAGGCAGTTACAAAGGCCCCTGGGCTCACGAGTGGTGGGATGGGGGTTCGAACCCAGGCCCGGTGGCTCCAGACAAGGCCTGGACCTTTAGTCACAGCAACATAGGGTCCAGCAAATTGTGATATCGTTTATGTCCTCGGCCGTATGTAGTTTCTAGTCTTTCTTGTTGCACAAATGTTATACATTCTCTACAGGGTAAAAACTAAAAGTCAGAAAAGCTGAAAACTCCATACCATATCCCCTCGCCAGAAACAAAACTGCGAGTGACCTACAGACATTCCTTTAAAAAAAAAGGGGGGGGGGTCGCTGCATGGCTCAGTTGGTTAAGCATCCCACTATTGGTATTGGCTCGGGTCATGATCTCGTGGCTCGTGAGATCGAGCCCCGCATCGGGCTCTGCACTGACATTGTGGTGCCTGCTCAGGATTCTCTCTCTCTCTCTGCCCCTCCCTGCTCATGCTCTCTCTAAATAAATAAATAAATACACCTTAAAAAAAAAGAAAAATAAAAAATTTAAAAAAAGATTTGAAATAATTTTCACACCCAACGTAGGGTTCGAACCCACAACCCTGAGATCAAGAGTTACACGCGCTCCCAAGCTCTCCCCGCTGAGCTAGCCAGGTGCCCTGACCTACAAACGGGTCTCTTGTATATCCTGTTCTGTGCACATGTCTGAATTTCTTTCATCCTTGAGTGCCATCAAGTGTTGAGAACAACACCTTTTTTTTTTTTTTTTGTCCTTAAAGTGGGCTTCATGCCCAGCATGGAGTCCAACATGGGGCTTGAACTCAGGACCCTGAGATCAAGACCTGAGCTGAGGTCCAGAGTTGGACGCTTAACCGACTGAGCCACCCAGGCTTCCCTTCCTTCAATGTAATAACACTCTCCAGGGGGAAAAAGAAAAATAAAAACAAACACCCCTCCCCCCCCCAAAAAAAACACCAAAAAACATCCCCCACCATGCCACACATACCCATGGCTTTAAGTTAGATATAGTTCAGCATTTCTTTGTTTCCTGCGTCGATAAAACATGGAAAAGTGGTCATTTGAGGGACCAAGAAATTACAGGTGTTACATTACCTCCTCTTGTGCCCTTAGCATTATAGCTTGAATATTTTACCATTCATTCAACAGGTACCACATTTTACATGCACAGTCTCCCACTGGTGGGTATATATTGGGTGCCCACTAGGTGCCAGGTACCTGTCCGGACATCAGGGGTATGAAAGTGAACAGGACGGACAAAACTCTGCTCTGAAAGAGCTGACACTCCAATGACAGATGTTCCCAGCAGTATTTTTGGGATAGTGTAGTATTCCGTTGTGGGGAATTGTGCTATGATGTGTGTAGATAACCAATCCCCTGCTATTAAAACCCCCACTAGCTACATATTTGTGGCCAAACATTTCTGCGTTTTCTTTAATTATTATTTTTTTGATTGGGGTAAAATATACATAACATAAAATTAGCCTTTTGACCGTCTCCAAGTGCACAGCTCAGAGGCGTCAGGCACACACATAGTCGGGCAGCCGTCCCCGCCACCCGTCTCCAGAACTTTCCATCTCCCCAAACCGAGACTCTGTCCCCATGAAGCACGGACTCCCCATCCCTGGCTCCCACCATCTGCTCTCTGTCTCTGTGGACGGGACTCCTCTGGGGACCCCCCTGTGCCTGGGGTCACGCAGGGATGTGTCCTTCTGTGTCTGGCTTCTGTCCCCGCCCACAGTGGCCTCTGGGGCCATCCATGTGGTGGCAGGTGGCAGGAGGTCCTAAACCACTTCCTGTCTATGGATTTGCCTGTTCTGGACATTTTGCATAAATGGAATCACACGCAGTGTGGCTTTTTGTGTTTGGTTGTCTCGCCCACGCTGCAGATCCTATCTTCTGGAAGCCACTATAATTCTGGATTTTCTGACCCACAGTGGGGATGCATCATCCTAACTAGTCCACTCTTAGGGGAGAGCCAGGGACCAGGGGAGGAAGGGCTGAAGTTTGCATGAGATTAGGGGTAACAGATAAGTCAAGACAGCAGAGGAATTGGGGGGGGGGGGGAAGGGGGGGGATCCATAAAGTGGCTTGAACTGACCCTGGATGCATCTACCCTCCAGAAGGAAGACCGAGAACAGGATGTAGGCGTGGCTGTGGAGAGATTTCGGGAACCAGGTCCCTGAACTCCCCTCCCGACCGGTCCCTTGCCCTAGGGCAGAGTAGGGACACGCCCACAGCGACTTTTGATTTCGTTGGTGTGTGAGGACCTCAGTCTTCTCTCCTGGCTGAGCGGGAGGGCCCCTGCCCCCGGGGTACTGCCTTCCAAGAGTTGATTGTCAAATTTTCAGCATTTTTGACAACTAGATGTTAAACCCAGCCAGTATTGAAATTAAATTCTAGGTGCCTAAAAGTTAACGAATCACGAAAAACAACAACAACAACAACAACAAAACCAAAGGTGATGAATACAGAACACGCATCACATCCTCATTACTCTCCTACCTACTGCTTTTAGCCGGGCCCTCGGGGTGATTCATGCCTACCGCGTGGGCAGGGTGGAAATCCGCCCCGACCCTGACCGTGACCCGGTGACCCTACCCATTTCTTCCCAATTTCCTGCTCTGCGACTCCACTCCCGCAAGCGGGAAACCATCCTGGTGGGAGTTCCTTCACCGCAGAAACGGACTCATGATTAAAATGAGCTACCCCGCGGGGGCGCCTGGGTGGCTCAGTCGGTTAAGCGCCCAACCTCGGCTCAGGTCCTGTTCTATGTTCTCGCGGTTCTCTCGGTTCGTGAGTTCGAGCCCCGCGTCCGGCTCTGTGCCGACAGCTCAGGGCCCGGAGCCTGCTTCGGAGTCTGTGTCCCCCTCTCTCTTTGCCCCTCCCCTGCTCGCGCTCCGTCGTCCCTCTGTCAGCCACCCCTCCCCCGAAGGCCCCCTGACTCTGCTCCGTCGCATGTCACCTTGCCTCCACACCTACTCTAGAATTTACATATTGAAGCCATTATTCTCGGTCTGCGCTCGCAACGCGGGCTGGGACGGACGAGCCGCGATGTTTGCCTGTGGGCGCTCGGGGCTGTGCGTTTGCTCAACAGGGCCTGGCATACAGCAGGCGCTCCATATGTGATGTCGAGCGGACAAAGGAATCGTTCCGGGCAGCACAGCACCACCCTGCCTGAGAATGGTGGCCGAGATCGCCCCGGTGCCGGCGCCGTCCACCTCCTTCTCTTTCGCTCGAGTTTTTCCCGCCGCCCTCAGGCTTCGGGGAGGCAGCGCGGGAAGACAGGGTGGGGGTGGGGCCGCCATTCGGCCGGGACTGTGGCCCGGGGCCAGGCGACCGCCCCCTCCCCAGCCCCTCCGCCTCCGGGGAGCCCGCTGTGCCGCTTCCGGTCCGTCCCCGCGCGGGGCAAACGTCGGGCCGCACCCGGGGGGGTCGGTCAGGGCCGCCGGGCGGGACTCCCTAGCGCCCCACGTGGTGGCCACCTGCGCGGCCGCGCTCCGGACGCCCCAGGTTGGCCAAGAGGCCAGGCGACCGCTAGGGGGCGCCGAGCCTCGGCTGGGGGCTGGGGGCTGGGGGCTGGGGGGGGGAGGGGGGTGAGAAATGAGGGGAGTGACTACCCTGCCTTGCCCGTTACTGGGTTACCGGCTGCATGCCTCCCACCCAGACGCTGAAATCCTAACCCGCAAAAGGCAACGGTTGTAGGAGGTGGGGCCTCCGGGAGGCGACTAGGTCAGAAGGCGGAGCCCGCCTCGAGAGAGAGAGGCCCCGAGAGCGAGAGCCAGCGCCCTGTCCCCTTCCTCCGCGTCAGGACGCGGCGAGCAGAGGGCCCGTCCCCCAAGCAAGGGGGCACCCGGGGTCATCGGCGCCCCCAGCCTCCTCACCCGAAGGGAAACAGGAATCTGCGGGTTGGAGGCCCCCAGCTCGTGGCATTTCGCTGCCGCGGCCGGGACAGGCCAAGGCGGGCTGCTACCGCTAAGTGTCCCCGACGGGGCGGCTTAAACAGAGACGGATCCTCCCACACTTCGGAGTCTGGATGTCACAGGTCACAACGTCAGCAGATGGGGCGCCTGGGTGGTGGTGACCCCGCGGTTTGCGGGATCGGGCCCCGCGTCTGGATCTGCGCTGGCAGCGCCGAGCCTGCTTGGGATCCTCTCTCGCCCTCTCTCTGCTCCTCCCCCACTCACGCTCTGACTCTCCCAAAATAAATAAATAAAGTTAAAAAAAAAATGCCAGCAGGACTCCTGGGTCCTGTCTCCCTCCCCCTCCTCCTCCTCCTCCCCTCCTCCTCTCCCTCCTCCCCTTCTTCATCCTCCCCCTCCTCCTGCTCCTCTCCTTCCTCCTCCCCTCCTCCCCTTCTTCCTCCTCCCCTTCCTCCCCTTCTTCCTCCTCCCCCTCCTCCTCCCCCTCCTCCCCTTCTTCCTCCTCCCCCTCCTCCCCTTCTTCCTCCTCCCCCTCCTCCTCCCCCTCCTCCTGCTCCTCTCCTTCCTCCCCTCCTCCTCCCCTTTCTCCTCTCCCTCCCCCTCTTCCTCCTCCTTCCCCTCATCCCCCTTTTCCTCCTCCTTCCCCTCCTTCTCCTCTCCTCCTCCTCCTCCCCCCTCCTTCTTTGCTTATTTAATAGCTGTTTGTGGCACTTTTATAACACGGCCCCCACATTCTCTGACCCTTCTCCCATTCTCTGACTATGTCCCCTCCCCTTGAATGTGTGTGGTCACATGTCTGTTTGACCTGTAAAGTGGAATTCGTTCTGGGATTTCTGAGGCTAGGGCATAGAAGGGGGGAAGCCTTCCCCCCCCCACCCCCCCAGTTCTCTTGAGCTGCCCATCACCATGAAGGAAGTCAACAACCCGGAGATCATGGTGCTGGGCAGGCCACTAGCTGACCCCCCGTCCACCGTCCCAGAAGGGCTCAGCCTTCTGGCCGTCTGCTCCCAGCTGTCCCCTGCAGAGTAAAGGCCTCTTGGACCTTCCAGCCCAGCCATCCCGGAGCTGCCACCACCCACGTGGTAACAGAAGCCCCCCCTCCCCCCCTAGACACGCCCAACTTCCTCACCTACAGAATCAGTGACATCTGAGACAAGATGATTGTTTCAAGCCTGTGTGCTCTCGGGTGGTCCGGGAGGCAGCAGTGATATCGGGAATGGTGTTACATGTAGCTTGTGGCTCTAATTTGCATGTCTATGATTACTAACCAAGTCACACAGTTGCCCAAGAGGTCGTTTACTATGTCTGTCTCCTCCCCGGGGAGCTGCCTGCCTGCCCGCTGGGGGAACCCCGCCACGGTTCAGTTCCTAAGAAACGGGCTTGACGTGTCCTTGCGGGGAGTAGACAGATCTGTGCGAGTGCAGTCTTTTGCTCCATTCACCCCTCCAGCCACAGTTCTTGACGTTCTGGGTACCTACAGCGTGCGGGGTCATGTGCTAGAGGCTGGGGGTACAGCCCCGAGCGGCCCAACGCCATTCTCAAGGGCCCGGAATCTGGCCGAGGGTGATAACTCAAGTCCGACTGTGTGGTTAGGGACGCAGGGGCCCGGGGGATGGACAGCCAGCCCCTGGCTGGGGAGGGAAGGAGAAAGTAGGGGGCTGTTTGTTTCGCAGACATGCATTTTCCGGGATAGCTGTTACAAAAAGTGGAGTCCCACATCATTCTAGTTGTCTGTTTTGGCTTAACAAACTCCCCCAAGCTCCGTGACTTCTGTGGACTGCCTTGCGTCGTCCCAAAATCCGTATGTAGAAGGCCTAAGCCCCAGCGCCACCCCATCTGGAGATCATCTGTAGGGGGTATCCCGCAACCCTGGGGGTCACACTCTGGTGTCACCCGGGCCCCCGTTCTATCGGCTGAAAGGCACTCACTAAGTCTGGTCCTCTTCAGAGGGACGGAGCCAGACGTCCCCCTCTCCAGGGAAGGAGATTCAATGTGAGAGGGATGTCCTAAAGTTTAAAGTTTGTGGATGTTTTTAAGCCACACGCTTGAGCAGAGACCAAGAGCCTGGACCACAGGGCAGGCACGACCCAGTCGGTGCCTCCTTGAGTCGCCCCACGCCTACAACTCAGCATTGTAGCGGACATCTCCAACGCAGGGGTCCTCCACTGGAGACCGCGGCGCACCATTCTACGTACAGCTTCTGCAAGCAGGGATGATTGACGTCAGTGGCGTCTCATGTATTTCTTTTTTTTTTTCTTTCTTTCTCTTTGAGGGTCTTCAGAAGCCACCCTCCAGCCCTCCTCCAGCCTCTAGCAGGAATGTTACTGAGTAGCAGGTGTATACTTTCCTTAGGAAAACAAATAAGAGAGAAGCGTTGTGTTTGTTATTTTCTTTTAATTGAAATAAATTAACCATGTTCAAGTGTATAAATGAAACATTTAAGGGGAGCCTGGGTGGCTCAGTCCGTTAAGTGTCAGACTTCAGCGCAGGTCATGATCTCACGGTTTGAGGGTTCGAGCCCCACGTGGGGCTCTGTGCTGACAGCTGGGAGCCTGGAGCCTGTTTCCGATTCTGTGTCCCCCTCTCTCTCTGCCCTTCCCCCGCTCAGGCTCTGTCTCTCTCTCTCTCTCTCCCAGAAGTAAATAAACATTAAAAAATTTTAATGAAACATTAAAATAACCACCTTGAAATGTACGATTCGGTGGCATTTAGACCATTCTAAGTGCTGGGCAACCTCAACTCCTGTCTAGTTCCGAAATATTTCCAACGGCCCTAAAGGAAACCCCATCCCCAACGGACGGTCCCCACCCAACTTCTTTGGACCCGCTTCTTCTGGACAATTCATGTAACTGGAATCACGCCCCAAGTATCTGGCTTCTCTCCCTGAGCATCACGTTTCCACGATGTATCTACATTGTATCGTGTGTGACTGCTTTGTGCACTTTGTGGCTGAATAATTTTCTGGCTTAGGGATGGACCACATTTTGTCTCTCCACTCATCTGCTGATGGACATTTGGGTTGTTTCCACCTTTGGCCTGTGAGGACTAGTGCTGCAATGATAAGCATTTGTTTGAATCTGTTTCCAATGTTTTTTTTTTTTTTTTTTTTTTTTAAGTGGCCTCACGCCCAGCATGGAGCCCAACGCAGGGCTTGAACTCAAGACCCTGAGATCAAGATCTGAGCTGAGATCAAGAGTCAGATGCTTAACCAACTGAGCCACCCAGGCGCCCCTCAATTCTCTCGGGTATAAATCTAGGTGTGGAATTGCCAGATTATATGCTAATTCTGTTTTAACTCTTTGAGGAACCATCAAGCTGTTTTCGTGTATCTGTGATTAAAAAAAAAAACAGCTTTATGGAGGCATAATTAGTATGTAATAAACTATGCATATTAAAACTGCACAATCACATCATCCGCGAATAGAGGCAGGTGTTTTTTTTTTTGTTTTTTCTTCACTTCCTTCCAAAATCGATGCTTTTGATTCCTTTTCTCACTGCTGTAGCTACAACAGACCTGATCTGTTCCCAGTCTTGGAGGGAAGCGACCAGTCTTGTATCATGGGAGTGTGCCGGTCACTGTGGGGTTTCATAGGTGTCCTTTGTTGGGTCAAGAAAACTCCCTTCTATTACCCTTATCCCCAGACTTAAAAATAAAACAACAAAAAAAAAGGATAGATGTCAGATTTTGTCAAGAGCTCTCTCTGCATTTATTGAGATGATCGTGCAGTTTGCTTTTGGTGACTATATCGCGAATGACGCGGACTGATTTTTCAAAAGTTAAACCACCCCTGCCTGGCTTGTAACTTCTTGTTTTGCTCTAATTTCAAGCTTATAGAAAAGTTGCGAGAAGAGGCAAAATAGTTTTGCTTATCCTTTACCCAGATTCCTCAGTCATTTGCATGTTATCATGTTTGCTTTATCTATGTGGTCTAATTACGTAGATTATTGTTTATATAACATTTATTATATAGGCGTATATAATATGATACATAATATTTATATTATGCTCTATATTTTAAAATGATTTTTTAACGTTTATTTATTTATTTATTTTAATTTTTTTTAATGTTTATTTATTTTTGAGACAGAGAGAGACAGAGCATGAACGGCGGAGGGTCAGAGAGAGAGGGAGACACAGAATCCGAAGCAGGCTCCAGGCTCTGAGCTGTCAGCATAGAGCCCGATGTGGGGCTCGAACCCACGAACCGTGAGATCATGACCTGAGCCGGAGTCGGACGCTTAACCGACTGAGCCACCCAGGCGCCCCTTGTTTATTTATTTTTGAGACAGATAGAGACAGAGCATGAACAGGGAAGGGTCAGAGAGAGAGAGGGAGACACAGAATCTGAAACAGGCTCCAGGCTCTGAGCGGTCAGCACAGAGCCTGACGCGGGGCTTGAACTCACAAACCGCGAGATCATGACCTGAGCCGAAGTTGGCCACTCAACCGACTGAGCCACCCAGGCGCCCCCAATGCTCTATATTTTAAAGTGTATTTATTTATTTTGAGAGAGAGAGCAGGGGAGGGGCAGAGAGCGAGTCCCAGGCAGGCTCCACTCAGAGCCCAACGCGGGGCTCGAACCCACAAACCGTGAGATCATGACCTGAGCCGAAACCGAGAATCGGACATTTAACTGACCGCATCACCCAGGTGCCCCTACATTATAATTTATAACAAAATATGGTAAGGTGTTATAAGTAATACATTACGTAATTATATAAAACATATAAAATAACGCATGATGTATAAAATATAAGTTCAGATGACATAGAATAAAATGTAATGCATTTGTACACATACATATACACATAATGCATATATGTTTTCTGAACCATTTGAGTCAGTAAGTTGGGGTCTTGACCACCTTTACTCTTTTTTTTTTTTTTTCTGGAGAAAGAGAGAGACAGAGAGAGAGAGAGCGCACACGTGTGCGGGGAAGGGGCAGAGAAAGAGAGACTCCCAAGCAGGCTCCGTTCAGAGCCCAGCCCCGGGCTCGATCTCACAGCCCTGGAATCATGACCTGAGCTGAAACCAAGAATCGGACGCTCAACCGTCTGAGGCCCCCACCCCCCAGGTGCCCCATTGACTAACTTTACTCTTAAACACGTTGGTGGGCATTCCCTTGGAACAAGGACTTGTCCTACAGAGCCACAGTTCAATGATCAAAATTGGGATATTTAACACGGATGAGCCTACGGGCTTTGCCATGCGGACTCCAGTGCTCCCTTCTCCCTTCACAGCTGTGCTCCTGGAAGGTCCAGAGCGTTCACAAGCCGCTGATGCTTTCCTTCTCTCCACGGCTGGTTTTATCCCTGAGTCCGAACCAGGCGGGCTGAAACAAGGATGGTTTTGTGGTGTGTGTGTGTGTGTGTGTGTGTGTGTGTGTGTGTGTGTGTGTGTTTTCTCCAACTGTTTCCTCCCCGCTGTCTGTAAAATCTCTCTTCTCTGCCCTGAGGAGCAAGTTCTGTGACCTGTCTGGTCACTGTCAGCTAAAAAAGTCTTGGGGCCCTTGGGTGGCTCAGTCGGTTGAGCGTCCAACTTCGGCTCAGGGCATGATCTCACAGTTTTCTGAGTTCAAGCCCCGTGTCGGGCTCTGTGCTGACCGCTCGGAGCCTGGAGATTCTGTGTCTCCCTCTCTCTCTCTGCCCCTCCTTGGCTCGTGCTCTGTCTCTCTCTGTCTCAAAAATAAATAAAAACAACCACAAAAATCTTGCCCTGTCCAACCCTGTGAACAGTTTCCATCTGACAGCTTTTTCCATCTCCTCCTTGGCTGGCTAAACGTCTCTGGGCGTGGCATGGTGCCCCCCCCCCCCCCGGGGACAGGACCCAGTGCCCTGTCCCTCCTGCGTCTCTTTGCACCATGTGCTGCTTCTGTCCCTCCATCCCTCACCAGGCTGGGGCAGGGCCAAGGAGCAGGAGCGCGGAGCAAACCAGCAGGTGTGAGCGCTGACCCCCCCCCCCCCCACCACAGATGCCGTCTCTGGTCAGCACCGGGCACAGGCTGGGCTCCTGGGATCCAGAAAGGCGAAAGGCAGGTACAGAAGGGGACAGATTCCAGAGCCAGATGTGGGTCAGGGGAGGAAGCTCAGCCATCTCCTTGTGATGCTGCCTGCCTGTCGTCATGGAAACCGAAGCCACTCTCTTTTTGAAGGACCCATTAAGGTACTGGATGGGACGTAATCAACTCTCCCCCGGGGTGGCCCCCAGCCACCCTTGGGACCAACGGGAAAGGCAAGTCCTGGAGACCATGCAGCGTCTGAGCTCTGCCCTCGCCATCCTGACTGCTGCCGATGCACTGCGCGACCACAAGTCGGCTTCTGTTTGCATCTCAACATGCAAATGTCGTGGAAATGACAGAGGGACACGTCACAATCGCCACACTGTCTCTGAGTACCAGGCTATGGGAGGAGCATAAGGTAATGGCTTGAAATGCGGACGCTGGCTGCACACTGCCCGCGTTCAAATCCTGGCTCTGTCCCCCACTAGCTGTGCGGGCCCCAGGAGCCTGCTCATCTCTGACCTCGGCCTCTTGTCCTACAAAACGGAGTGTGACAGTCGTAACCAGTTCATGCGAGGTAGTGTATCTAAAGCTATGAAAACAGTGTCTGCAGAAAGGAAATGTGGTATGGTCATGCAGTGGAATATTATGTGGCCATAAAAAGGAAAGAAGCACTTTCTGACTCTTGATACAATGTAGATGAGTATTGGAAACATTATGCAACATGTACGACATTATGGAAACATTATTATCCGCGAGAGAAGTCAAACATAACAGCCCACACAGCATAGTATAGTATTTATGTGAAACATTCAGAATAGGCAAATTAATACAGGTTAGTGGAGCTGGAGGGGCGGGGTGTAGAAGGAGCATGGGAAGTGACTGCTTAACGGAATGGGGTTCTTTCTGGGGGTGGTGGAATGTTCTGGAAGTAAGTAGTGGTGATGATTGCAGAACACTGGGAATGTACTGAGTGTCACTAAATTGCCACTTTAAAATGGTTAAAATGCAAGTTTTATGTTATGTGCATTTGTTTGATGAGATTGTAATGTTTGTTTTACTTTTGAGAGAGACAGAGCGTGAGCGGGGGAGGGGCAGAGAGAGAGGGAGACACAGAATCCGAAGCGGGCTCCGGGCTCCGAGCTGTCGGCACAGAGCCGACTCGGGGCTCGAACCCACAGACCGCAAGATCATGACCTGGGCCAAAGTTGGGTGCTCATCCGACTGAGCCACCCAGGCGCCCCATGTTGTATAAGATTTTTTCTGGTGGCATATCACAACACAGTGACACTTGCAGAGAAGACGTGCAGAACACTTTGTCACTTGGAGTTCCAAGTAAGAGAAGGATACGGGGCGTGCCCTAGGGGGGGCGGGGGACAGCAAGCTGGAGCTGTAAGCAACCTGAGTAGGGTTCGCTAGGTTTCCAGGACTTCTTGGGATTGGCTAATTTGAATAACTTCCCGGGCTCCTGGACAATGAGGCTGTCCCTAGTTGCCTGGCTCCCAGCCCTGGGGCAATCGAAGCAGGTGCACAGTGTCCCTTGAACATGAGAGCTGATAGGGAAGTGGTCCAGGTGTTGGATTTCATCAGCTGCTCGAGAGGAAGGACCTCGTGGGCCTCTGGCCTGTGGCTCAGAAATGGGTCCGTCTCTTACTCCCTTCCTTCTCCTTTTCCATCTGTCAATCCGTTATGTATCCACCTTTTTTTTTTTTAATTTTGTTTTCAACGTTTTTTATTTATTTTTGGGACAGAGAGAGACAGAGCATGAACGGGGGAGGGGCAGAGAGAGAGGGAGACACAGAATCAGAAACAGGCTCCAGGCTCCGAGCCATCAGCCCAGAGCCTGATGCGGGGCTCGAACTCACGGACCGCGAGATCGTGACCTGGCTGAAGTCAGACGCTTAACCGACTGCGCCACCCAGGCGCCCCTGTATCCACCTTTATACTTTTCTTCCTACTACCCAGTTATTTATCTGTCACTATTGCCAATGTCCTCATTGTAATTTCTTGAACATTTACTATGTACCAGGCGTGGTGCTATGCACTAATACAATCATCTTGATCTCTGCAACAGCCTGAAGAAATTGCCACAATTGTCACTATTTTTGCAGATAGGGAAGCTGAGTTGGGAGGGAACGCTCTTGCCCAATGTCCCCACTCAGCATTCTTCACCTTTCTGCCCCACTGACCCGTGGAGCAGTCTCTAATCCCATCACAGAACTAGAATTTTTGCTCGCACCAAGAGCTGGCTGATTTTAATTTTCAGCCCACATAGTGTTCCAAAGGCAGGGTCCCACACACTTCCCATGAGTCTCTGAGGCGTTTCATTCCACATTTCAAACTCTACATTTTCCTACGGCTGCTTTTTGCCTTCGGAACTGTGTTGCATCCGCTGTCGACTGGATCGCGTGTTTTATTTGTTCTGTCCTTGTCTATCTCTCCAGGATATGGGCGTGTCTTTTAGGCAGCTCTACCTTGTGAGCCATTCGTATGCCTTCCCTCTCCAGGAGCTTATAACTCTCTTTTGAAATGTGAGCCTGGAGATACAGGCTCACAGGAGGTCCCAGTTGGAAACTGGCTTGGAGAATGTGAACAACACTGGGTGGGCTTCCAACTGTTTGAGATACGTGTAGCAGAGATTGTTGGCTGTTCTCAGCAACCATTCTCTCTCTCTCGCAGCGCTAGAACCCACGATTTAAAGCTGAGCACATCTGGCCTCAGAAAATATAAACAATATTCCAATACATGGTGCATCATTTTGGACCACGGGGGGTGAGCGCGATGCACGAAGGGTAGCAGAGCAATGATGCAGAAGGAGCCTGGGCCCTGCCATCATGGGCACTAAACCATCCCTGAAGTGCATACACCCAGTTATGTGACATAAAATGAATGCATTACATGGGTTTTTTTTAATAAAAAGAATAACTTGGATTTTTTTTCACATAGTAAAATGCACAGAACTTAATTAAGTGGGTAGATGTTTGGCAATTGTATATACCCCCATACTGTCACTCCCCTAATCAAGAGAGAGAACTTTTTCAGAACCTCGGACAGCTCCACAGACCCATTTCCAATGGATTCCTACCCACCTGGAGGCTCCCAATCCTCCAACAAGTATCTCCTTCCTCCTTCCTCCTCCTCCTCCTCCTCCTCCTCCTCCTCCTCCTCCTCCTCCTCCCCCTCCTCCTCCTCCTTCCTCTTCCTGTTCCTCCTCCTCTCCCTCTCCTCCCTCTCCCTCTCCTCCTCCTCCTTCTTCTGAGTAATCTCTATGTCCGACGTGGGGCTTGAGCTCATGAGCCTGAGATCAAGAGTTGCACTCTCCTCCGACTAAGCCAGCCAGGCACCAAAGCCCAATGTTCCGATTTCTCTCAATATAGAGTAGTTTTGCCCATTGTTCTGTGTCCTATAAATTGAATCATGCATGTGTGCTCAAACTTATTTTGTTCAGCATGACTTTCTAGTCCTCTATACTTCCGTGTGTATCATAAGTTTGTTTCTTTCTTTTTGAAGTTTATTTATTTATTTATTTATTTTGAGAGAGGGAGCGAGAGAGCACAAGCAGGGGAGGGGCAGAGAGAGAGAGAGAGAGAGAGAGGGAGAGAATCCCCAGCAGGCTCTGTGCTCCATGCTGAACCCAATGTGAGGCTCAATCTTATGACCGTGAGACAATGATCATGAGATCATGACCGTGAGATCATGACCTGAGCCAGAATCGAGATTTAGATGCTTAACCAACTGAGCCACCCGGGGGCCTCTCATTAGTTTGTTTCTCCCCCCTCCCCCCCACACACACTGAGTAGCCCAGGGTGGGATAACCATAATTTGTTTATCCACTCACCAGTTAGTTTTTGGCTATTATGACTATAACTGTTGAGGTTGTTTCTGTAAAATTCATTCTGTGGAAACAATGTTTGTTTCTCTTCTATGTAAATCTAGGCATGGGATTGCTGTGCCAAAGGGGGGAAATATATTTCCATTTCATTTAAGCACTGCTATTTTGAGTCTATCAGCATAACCAGACCACATTCTTGTAGATTGGCCTTGCTTGCTTCTTTGCCTTATTCTCAGGTCCCTTGACTTCTACTTTCTGGGACCACCTTCCCAAGCAACTACACTTGTCTCGTGGATTCCCAAATGAAGATAAGTGGGCACAGACCAAATACAATAGGATAGCTCAGTGGGTTGTATCCTCAGTTCAGACACCCACAGCAACTCTGTGTGCTGGTTTATGTTTATAGGTGCACATGGCCTCCGTGATTTTGTGTCTGGTGAAGGTAACAGGGGCTCGGACACCAGCATTTATATCTATCTCAACTGAATACTTAGCATGTCGCTGGCATGAGGGCGTATGAAGGTGAATCTGATGAGATTAGCTGAAGTGTCTCCCCAGAGATCTTTGGGAGAAATAAAAGGTTGTTTTTGGTTTTTTTTTTTTTGGACAGAGAGAGACAGAGCATGAACGGGGGAGGGGCAGAGAGAGAGGGAGACACAGAATCGGAAACAGGCTCCAGGCTCCGAGCCGTCAGCCCAGATCCTGACGCGGGGCTCGAACTCATGGACTGCGAGATCGTGACCTGGCTGAAGTCGGACGCTTAACCGACTGCGCCACCCAGGCGCCCCAAGTTGGTGGTCTTTTTAAATCAAAAGAAGAATTCCCTAAGAATCAGTGGAGAAACTGATCAAAATGCAGATTTCTGGGTCTCCCTCACCTCTGCTTATTGAAGCTGGGAGGGTCCTTGGAATCTGCATTCTCTATGAGCTTCTCAGGAGAATCATCCTCACGTTAAAGTTGGGGAATCCAAGGAAGAGGTGGTCCTGGGTGGGCTAATTGTTGGGTGTAGCTGGCAGGGAAATGACGTGCAATTACTCTCAGCAGGTGCCAGACCAGGTGAGCTATGTGAGGCTATTTGAATTTTATCCTGCAGGCAATGGGAGTCTTTGAAGGATTGAAGACAAAAGTGGGACTTGATCAGATTTGCGCTTTAGAAGACCCCTAATGTACGTGGAGAATGAGCTGGCTGTGTGCGTGTTGGGGAAGGAGGGAAGAGACCACAGATGACCAGGCAATGGTGGAGGCAGGGAGCTGGAGGAGAGGTGGCTTCAGCCAGAATGACTTACCTTGGAGGATACAGGGATGGAGGTTGCTGCATGAGGAGGGGAGGGTCTCTGGGTGTCTGTGTCCCCCTGCCACATTGATGGGGACGTGGAGGGAGGGGCATACTGGTGGCTGGGTGGATTGGGCGTTCAGTTTGGAATGATTAACTTGGAGTGAGTGTGAAGCACTCAGGGGAAGGTATTCACAGAACTACCAGGGCAGAATCTCTCCTTTCAACCGAGTCCCTAATTGGGGGGACAGTATTCAGGTGTATTTTCCTATCCAAAAGCTCTCCCGCACCCAGAGGGTGATTCTAAATATACCAGATAATCTCACAGTTAGCCTTAACCCAGACATTGAACCCCCTCTCCCCACACCATTCATGAAGCGCCTCTGGCATTTAGGTGTCTTAGTAATCGTGTTTCTCTGCTTGTTAATGGACCCACTGAGGCAGTACTCCTGGGAGAGAGAAAGATTTCATTTGTCTGGGACTGAAGAGGGAGACAGGGGTTGCCGGAGCTAATGAGGAATCAATGCTTCGTAATTGCTAATTAAATGAGCCTGGCTCTCTCCTGGGGCTATTAGTTGGCTGGCTGGCCCTTGAGTGTCCACAAATTTAATTACACTCCCCAATAAACACCTGCAGCAACCATCACCCTATGGTATGTCTCTGGGGGAGACCAAGGAGAAGCAGGATCTTTGTGTATGCGTGCTGAAGCCATCAATTAATTTATTGATTGATGTATTGGTTTATTCTCTGGTGCCTTTATTGATCCAACAAATGTTTATTGAGCACCTGCTGTGTGCCAGGCCCTGAATTGGGTGCTGGGGACACAGCTGTGATACAAACACAATCTCTGCCTTCATGGGGCTCACAGTGTAATGGGAGACAGTCCTGCAAACAGATAACTGAAGTTATTGGACAGAAGTTCTGGAGAGAAGATATCCCAGGTCTATGAGAATGTGTAATATAGACTTGACATGGGGTGGGGGCGGTGAGGCAACCAGGAAAACCTCCCTTGGTGACACGAAGCTTGGCGAAGAGGGTAGAGTGAGCCGTGGGGGTGCTGTAGGGGGCGGAGTTTTCCAAGTTGATGGAATCGCAAAGACAAAGGTTCTAAGGCTACAACGAGCTCGAGCTCGCTGTGGTGTCTGTGACTTGATTAGGATGCCATAGAGAATTGGGGGTGAGCCTCATGGAGGCCACAACTCACCTACCAGGCACAAGTTTACCTTGTCCTGTAAGTGGTCCACGGAACTGATGGCAGGATGGGGGAGGAAAAAACCATTCCTCGAAATGTTATTGAGAAGGCGCCAAAGAACTATGGTCTAGGGAGGGCTTCACATGCCATTCCTTCATTGATTTCCATCAGGAAAGTGTAGTAAGATGGTTA
Source organism: Acinonyx jubatus (assembly GCF_027475565.1). Taxonomy (NCBI): domain Eukaryota; kingdom Metazoa; phylum Chordata; class Mammalia; order Carnivora; family Felidae; genus Acinonyx; species Acinonyx jubatus. The sequence continues at coordinate 162,175,765 of NC_069383.1, forward strand.
AAGACCCTGGGCTCTGAGTCAGATGTTTTGTAATTCCCGGCCTGTGGGGGTGTACAAGTGACATGGCCAATACCATCTATGGCACGTCGCTGTATGCTCCGGGGGCGCGTGTCCCTGTTTTGTTCCCTCCCTTATCCTTGGTCCTCTCCCTGGATGTAAGTGATCCTCTATGATCCCCTGTCCCCCACACTTGCTCGTCCGTCTCAGGCGGAGGCTGACGGGAGTCCACGCAATGAGGAAGCTGTGACTTGTTGTCATAATACATCAGAACAACAAAATCACTAGTCTTCCACACAGCACTAGACCACAACCGCTCCAGTCTTCTTTGCCACCCTCTGCCCCTCCCCTGGGAGCCCCCACCCAGCTTCTACCCCTCACTTGAGCCAAGCCATAACATCTGGGCTTCCTACTTCTCCAGTGCCTCTTCTGGTCCTCCTGGAGAGAGGCAGGATCTGATTCCCAAGGGCCCAACTCCCACCCAGGCACGTCAGGAACATGAAATTTGGAGTTGGACGGAGGTGGGGTTGACTTACAGCTTCATTCACCCTTGGGCTAGTTACATCCCTGCCAATCTCTGGGTCTCAGTTTCCTCATGTGTCACCTGGGCCCAATAACACCCATGTCCTAGGGATGAAAGATGGCGTGATATAATGTACATAAAACGCTTGGCACAATGCTTCTCACAGAAGTCTGGAAAGAGCACAGCAATGTCATCTTGGCAGGCGCGTGTTCCCCCACGGTCCTACTGACTGGCCATCTCACCTGTTAACAGGGAATTACAGATTTGTGTATGTGGTTTCATTTCACCTGCTGATCTAGAAAAGAATTCGTCGAAACGTCCATTAAATGAGGGGCAGGTCTCCAGAAGCGTCAGACCATCCTCTGTTCCCCCATCAGGGTGCAAGGGCGAGCTCCCCCGTTACCAGGGAAGCTGCCCGGTTTCCTGGTGCTGAAATTAAGTCGGCCCCGGAAAGCCTCTGGGAGCTGTCCGGAGTCCTGGTGCTGAAGCAGATCGCGGTTCCCTTCCTGGTCCCCGAGAGGCGCTGTCCGGAGTCTCGGTGCTGAAACAAATAGCAATTTCCTTCCGCGGTGGTCGGTGAGCTATCCAAAGCCTCCGTGCTGAAGAAAACTTGACTTGCTTCCCGCTCTTCCCTTGGCTCCCCCCACTCCCCTCTGTTATCTGTCCTTCTGACTCTCCCCCTCCCCCAGATTTCTTTACCTTCCTATTTTCTTCCCGGGGAGCTTCAGAATGATAGTAGGGGAGACACGGAGAGGTCGCAACCAGGACTCATACCTGCTCCCCACCTCGTGGCTGTTCCCAGACTTACCTCCCAGGTAGTCAGCCCCGTTGGTCTCCGCTTCCCAGACCGCCAAACTTTGCCGTCTTTGTCACTTTCTTGGAGGATATCCATGCGCTGAGCTGCAAACCAGCCCCATCCCCGGGATCCCTGGTCCCTCAGACCACCCTCCCCACCACCACCAGGCAGCCTCTGTATGCCTCACCTGCTTCCAATCTTGTGGGCAGATGCAGGTGACCAGTGGCTGCCAAGGCGAGGACGTGCACTTTTATGGGCTTTGGAGAAGGCGGGGCACCGGGAACCCGAGGAGGGGCTTCACCGGCCGGCCAATGGGACTCCGTCTAGAATGCAGCTCCAAAGATTACCTCATAGGCTGTGGTCTCGGTTTCAGAATAAAAGTCTGGCATCTGCCCAAAAACTGGGTTGGGGTTTTCTGGAGTTGGGAGGGGGCACTCACTATGGTCCTCAAGGTCTCCCCACTACTCAGCCCAACCCCCTCCTAGGTCTCTCACATCCAGTTTGGCCCAAAAGCCCTGGATGATACCTACATCTCCCCATCTCCAGCTTGTGCTATTGCTGGATCAGAAGAGAGAAAACTGGTAAACTGAGTTGGGGAAAAAACAGGGCAAGCTCAGAATATTTAAGTTCAGTTCCAGATAGGGAAACTGAGGGAGGGCTCAGAAGAGCCTGGGGCAGAAGTGGGTCTCAAGACTAGATCTTTTGATTCCTCAGTTCAAAACCCATCTCATAACTTCGTTTATTGTTTTACTTTACTGAGCAGGCTCTGAGTCAAAAACACAAATCCAGACTTTTCTCCTTCTGGCTAGGACTTTGGGCACAGTCGAACCTCTCTGTGCTTCAGTTTCCTTACCGGTGAAATGGGGATAATGGTAGTACCTTCTCAGAGCATTGTGATGAGGAATTAGTGGTATGGTGTGGATGCATGTTAGAAATAACGCATGTGAGCCAGGACTAGGATAAGCAAGACACCTGCCTCAGGTGCAAATTTAAGAAGGCACCAAAAAAAAAAAAAAAAAACCAAAAAACCCAACCCCTCCCACACCTCAGCAATCAAGGTAAATAATGTTTCAATGCAATGTTCTAAGAAATCAAAATTAATGTGTGTAAAAAGTCAACAATGAATAATTTATCAATTTTTTAAAATTTTTAAACATTTATTTATTATTGAGAGACAGAGAGACACAGAGAGTGAGCAGGGGAGGGGTAGACAGAGGGGGAGACATAGAATCGGAAGCAGGCTCCAGGCTCTCAGCTGTCAGCACGGAGCCCGACGCGGGGCTCAAGCCCACCAACTGCGAGATCATGACCTGAGCCGAAGGCGGTCGCTTAACCAACTGAGCCCCCCCAGGCGCCCCTATCAAATTTTTAAATAAAGATAGGATCCACATTACTGGATTTTTCCTTTTGCCTCAGGGTCTAATGCGTGGCATGGCACCAGAAATAATGTATAGACATGGTAAGCTTTCCGATAATGTAGCTTAATCACCCAACTTTTTTGTAGTCGGCATGGGGTAGGGGTGCATACATGAATTCAGCAACCAAACTTGTCCTTAGGGAGAGTGACAACCTGAAAGTATAAGCATACTCAGATGCAGTCTGGTGACAATAGAGGGATCTGTGTCCCAGCTTGTGCTCTCCCCAGTATGAAAGTCCCCTAAAGGGGCTGCTCATTTTGTGGAATCTGAACTCACAAATGAGCTGTCTGCACATCACCTACGGAGCCAGGAGCATCAGATGAGGCACCTAGCATTTGTCAACAAAGATGCCCAAATCCAGAGTTAATTCCACTGATGCACCGGGGGAAAAGTTCAGTCAAACCCATGGGAAGCAGGTGCAGAAACTATAATTCTGACACATAGTAGATACTCAACAAGTCCATTGTGAAGTGTGGACTCCACTGAGTGCATCTGAAACACTCGAAACTGCTACATCTGTTTCCTTCTCAGAGGTCAGTTCTGGCCTCACAGTTCCTAAGGAGCACCAGGGAGCATGCCGCAGAAGGGACAAGAATAGATGGGAAGGCAGCCTGGAGATGGCTGCCTTATTTGTTTCTTCCTTTTTTCTTTTATTTTGGAAAAAAAATTTTTTTCCAACCCACAGGAAAGTTGCAAGAATCGTGCAATGAACTTCCATGTTATCTTAAAAAAGATTTTTTTTAAGTTTATTTATTTTGGAGAAAGACACAGAAACTGAGGTAGGTTCCAGGCTCTGAACCATCTGGACAGAGCCCGACACAGGGCTCGAACCCGCACACCTAGAGATCATGACCTGAGCTGGTCGGACACTTAACCAACTGAGCCCCCTAGGCGCCCCTCCATATCATCTTAAACTAGATTCACCCAGGCATTGGTAACATGTTGCCACATTTGCTTTATCTTTGTTTATTTCTCTACATCTATCTTTGTATCTGTCCCAACCCTGTAGGTTTCAAACACAACTGCGCCTTCATTCCCAAATACTTCAGCATGCACCCCCCCAAGATCAAAGACAGTCTCCTACGTAACCCGAATGTAATGATCACAACCGAGAAGTTAAAACTGTTACAACGCTACTGTCTAACCCCCGACCCACGTTCCTGCCTCACCCATCTCCTGAGACTGCGTTTTAGGGCATTTCTTCCCAAGCTGGGATCCAAGTCAGGATTGGGCACAGCATTTCGTCGTCCTGTGTGTCCCATCTCTACCGCAGAGAGGTGGGTCACAAGATGATTCTTAGACCCTAGGATTCGCCTCTCAGTCCTGGGATCAGGCTTCCTCACTGTCCTCCCTGTGGGTGTCCACTCTACACCGTGTCTGGCCCCCCTTATTTACAACGAGAGTTTGTTTAGAGGACTTCTTAAGTCTCTTTCTCCTCCAACATTCTGGAAAGACATAGCCAGATGTACGCACCCCCAAGCCTACTTTATGAATTCATTCGTGCTGCAAAAAAAAATTTTTTTTTAAATGCCTGCTATGTGCTATGTGGGAATCCAGCAGGGAACCAAGCTGATGTGATTTCTGTCTTCCATTTAGTGCAGAAGACAGATGATAAGCAAGCAAACAAATAAAGGAACAAGGTGACCTCACACAGCAATGACGGCTAGGAAGATAATAGATCAGGAAGGTTAGAGCAAGAATTTCTGTTGAGGGCCAGAAAGTAAATATTTTTGGCTTTGTAGGACAGCCAGTCTCTTGTGGCTACCCCACTGTGCTGTCGTAGCTCAAAGGCAGCCTTGGAGAATATGGAAATGAATGGGTGTCACTGTGTGCCAATAAAACTTTATTTATAAAAATGGCAGCAGTTTATTTGAGCCCAGGGCTGCAACTTGCTGGCTCCATGTCAAACGCTCTACATGCCAGGTATTCCTAAGGCCTTGGGGGCAACCCTATAATGCAGCTACAGTTGTTGTCCCCACTTCACAGATGAGGAAACTGAGACTCAGAGAGACTAGCCCAAGGCCACCTAGAAAGCAAGCAGCAAAGCTGGGATTTGAACACAGCCCTGTCTCTTGGCTCTAAAACTCATGCTCTTGACCACTCCCCACGCTATCATTTGGGGTCCTCCTTACGCCTCTAGGAGACGCCTTGACACCTAGGATTCTGAGATTCTCTTGCCAAATCTTCTAGGCTGCAGAGAAGATGTGATAAGCACTGGGTTTACGGATATGGCAGGAAGCTCAGACAGGGAAAGAGACCTGCCCAGAGAACGCAGTGAGACGGGGTTGGAGCTGGGATGGGGACCCTGGTCCACCACCTGCAAGGTCAAAGCTCTCGTCAGTCGTCCATTGTCTTCTCTGCCCCTTTCCAGATCCTTCATCCATAAGGAAGCTCATACATCATTCTCCCCCTGCACACACACACCTTTTTTTTTTTTAATTTTTTTTCAACGTTTATTCATTTTTGGGACAGAGAGAGACAGAGCACGAATGGGGGAGGGGCAGAGAGAGAGGGAGACACAGAATCGGAAACAGGCTCCAGGCTCTGAGCCATCAGCCCAGAGCCTGACGCGGGGCTCGAACTCACGGACCGCGAGATCGTGACCTGAGCCGAAGTCGGACGCTTAACCGACTGCGCCACCCAGGCACCCCACACACACACCTTTTAAAAATCTTTTTAAGAGTTCTTTTTATGTTTTTTTAAGCCAGGTATATTGAAGTATAACTGATGTGTGGTAACATTCATGTGTTCAGGTGTCCAGTTCTAGGCATTTCGGCAAATGCAAAGTCATGTCTCCCATGCCACAGTCGAGATACAGAACAGCTTCACCACCCCCAAAAGTTCCCTCATGCCCCCTGTGTAGACTCTCCTCTCCCCACTCCCCTAATCCCTGGGAACGGTGGATCCGATCTCCATCAGTATAGTTTGTCTTTTCCAGAACGGCATTTAAATGGAATTACGCGGTGTGCAGCTCTCTGTCTCTGGTTTCTTTCACTCAGCATAATGCACTGAACGCTCACCCCTGTTGTTGTGAGTATCAGGAATTAACTCCTGCCTGTTACCGAGTGGCATTCCATTATGTGAATGGACTTCGGTTTGTTTATCCACTCACCAGTGTAGGGACATTGGGTTCAGGAACATCTCTAGCTTTTGGAGATGATGAATAAAGGGGCTATAAACATTCGTGTACAGGAGTCTGTGTGGACAGTATGTTTTCATTTCTCTAGGGTAAATACTTAGGAGTGGGTTGGCTGGGTCGAACAGTAAGGGTATGTTTGCCTTTCTAAGAAACCGCCAAATGTATGTTTCAGAGTGGCCATATAACTTTGCATTTCTGTGAACAGCAGACGAGGTGTCCCAATAGCTCCACGTTTTCATAAGCACTTGGGATGGTCAGCTTTTTAGCCACCTAATAAGTGTTGTGTCTTCTCCCGTTTTGATGCATAAACTAGCATTCTATACACACCTTGTAAAACGTGTTTTCTTTTTTTTTTTAAGTTTATTTATTTTGAGAGAGAGAGAGAGAGAGAGAGCAGGGGAGGGCCAGAGAGAGAGGAGAGAGCTAGAATCCAAAGCAGTCTCCATGCTGTTAGCTCAGAACCAGGTGCCCCCAAACCTGTTATCTTTCATTTACTAGTATATGTAGGAGAAAAAGACATAATCCTCAACAAAAGGTCTAATTGGAGAGGCAGATAGTCCCAGTCTATTACAACTCAGAATGAACAAAACTGTGATGCGGGAACCCAGCGCAGTCACCTGCTCCAATCCAGGTTGAGGAAGGAGGGGGCGGGAATCAAGGAGGGCTTCCTGGAGGAGGCTCCGGGGTCTAAATTGAGACTTAAGGCTGAGGAGGAGTGAGCTGGGCAAAGTTGCAGGAAGCAACTTCCTGACACAAAGAACAGCATGTGCAAAGGCCAGGAGAAGAGTGTGGACTTGGCACGCTTGGACCCAGGACCAATTGGTTGCGGAGTCCCTCCTCCTTCTCCTCCTTTCTGCCTGCCTTCGGGTCTGATGGATCCTTTTAAACAGAGGTGGCGACTTTCCCTTGCGAACACACTGGCACCTTAGGAGGCTCCATTCTGCCTTCCAGAATAATCCGAGCTGGCATTTTTAAATCACTTGCTGTGTCCGCACTAATTTGGGCTCTGCCCTTGCCATCTCACTGGGAAGCTCAGCTTCACAGAGAGTCGCCTTTGTTCCACTTTCTCCCCTCCGGGTCCCCAGGGTCTGCAGCATTTGCCCATGTAGGTAAGCAGAAGTGAATGAATCGCTTTAGCAAATGTTCCCCATGAGACTCCAGTTCGGAACAGTAGCTAATTATCTCCTGGGATAATAAAGCAGCAGCGAGTATTAATTAATAGCTCATCACGGTAGGAAAAAAGGTTTGAGAATAAGGTCTGGGGCTGATCCTTCCTCCCTGTCCTCTGCCTTACAACACACACACACACACACACACACACACAGCCCCTTCCTCAGCCGTTACTATAGAGACCTCTTTCCTGCCACCCTCGTGAGCATTTACAAATCGAGACCTGCACAGATGGTGGCCTCAGCAGGCCTGTTGTTCTCTCTTCTAAGGACAATTTCTGGAGCCCTGAGGATTAAGGAAACAGGGCTACTCTGGACAACATCTGCCTGGGGCCCCGAAACCTGACCCGCAAGCCCTGGCAGGGGGAGATTCATGGAGGCATTTACCCAGAAGGACTGGAACACACAAACAGGACCACACACAGGTTGCCCTCCCCACCTGCGGCCGCCAGGGAATCCCTAATGAAGGTCTCGGTCGGTCTCGGGTCCGGTCGGTCCCCAAGCCCCTGAACAAGAGTCACACTTCAACGCTTCAGCCTCTGCGAAAGGAAAGAATCTCGCAGCGTGTGTCTGGAATTGTTACATAATATAAACTAGTGTTTCCTGAGCATCTGCTTTGGGCCAAACGCCGCACACATTTTATGTGTAACGAGTGCATACTGATGCCCTTTGTGTATAATAATCGTGATGATGTGGGGGCTCTTTTCTTTGTCATCAGCTATCGGCTAAGAGTTTTTTGAATGGATATTTTTTTAATTTATTTATTTCTGAGAGAGAGGGAGAGAGAGCGTGTGCACACACATGTGCGTGGGGGAGGGGCAGGCAGAGAGCGAAAGAGAGAGAATCCCGAGCAGGCTCAGCGCGGTCAGTGCCGAGGCAGACGCAGGGCTCGAGCCCACGAACCGTGAGATCACGACGTGAGCTAAAATGGAAGAGTCAGGGGCTCCTATGCTAAGGGCTTCATATATCAGGGAAGGGCAAGAATTGTTAGTAATTGAATGAAAGAATGAATGAATGATCTCATTTGCTCGTCGTACCCACCCTGGACCATATTAACTGCACCCCATTTTGCAGATGTGGAAACTGAGGCTCAGGGAGGTGGAGAGATTCTCACCAAGGACACGCGGCAAATAGGCGGTGGAGGAGGGTTCTGAAAGGAGGTCTTCCTGTTATGGCGCCCCTTACCCCTCATCTTGACGGGGCCCGGAGAGGAAAGCAAGTTTGTCCAGCTCCCGAAGCAGGTCAGGGATCTGGCCAGGACTAGAACCCTCTCTCCTGTGCATTTTTCTTTGGCTCTCTCTTATTCCCTTGCAGCCTTAGCACCAAGCACAGTGGCCCACAAAAAAACCAGGTAGATATTTTCAGATGATGCTGTAAGTACCAGGTTCGGGCCTTCCAGAATCTTCTGGACTCCTTCTCAGGAGGTCACGTCCCTCCAGGAGGCCGGGACACGGAGTTTTGTCCCTCTTTGAAACATGCCGGGGAGACAAACACAGGTCGATTGCCAGATTATGGTCACACCCAGATGGGCAGGCTGGCTGGGCTGGATATTTCCCCCTACGCCATTCTGCTGTTCCCCGGAATGGTTCCCCTTGACATCTGCCAGTTTCCAAAATCAATTTTCTAGCTTTCCTGTTGGTTCTGTGACCTTCACAACGTCCTTCCAATAACCCCCTTTCCTGTTGAAGTAATAGCTCCGGTTACTCTGTATTGAGCGCCGACCAAGCGTGGGCTCTCTCGACCTATCTCACCCTTACACTGGCCTCCAAGCTCTGTGCAATTCCCCATTTCTAGAGACAGAAGCAGGCCCAGAGAGGTTGAGACACCTGCCCGAGCTCACAGAGCAAAAAAGTGCGGAGAGCCGCCTCTGGGAAACAGAACCCCCGCTTGCAGTCACATCCCGTGACAGGTGTCTGTGTCCTGAGTGGGAGCAGCCCCCAGCCTCTGAAAGGTGGCTCTCGGGCTGCAGAGTCAAGGAGGAAAGCCAAGTCCCCGCAGGCCTGGGTTCCACTCCATCCCTGACTCCTGGAAGAACCTGGAAAGAATAGCAGGAACAAAGCGTCCTCCCTTCTGGGCTTTCCGAGATGCTTCAGGAACTGGTATGCACAAAATTTCCCCTACAACCCTCCCCCGCAACTGTCCTCCCTCTGACTCTCCCTCCTAGTGGCTGGGGAGGGGATGGGAACAGAATTCCGGCAACCGCAGTGCAGTGGCGGAGGGGAGCGTATCCCTAGAGGAGGCAGAGAATAAGATGTGCGAGTGTCAGGGAGGCCCCTTCGAGGAGGTGCCATCTGTGCAGAGAAGGGGAAAGGTGAGAAAGAGCCAATCAGCGGGAAGAGACTTCCAGGCCGAGGGAACAGCAGGTGCAACCGCCCGGAGGTGGGAACGGGCACTGCAGAAACGGAGAGCAGGCCAGGTGCACGGTCTTGTCCACTGAGAGCCTGGGCCACTTCCTGTGGCCAGTGATGGAGCTGGTTCTTGGAGCCTGCGTTCTCCATAATGAGAATGAGGGCTCGGACCCACAGCGGGGCTCAGTCCACAGTAGGTGCTCAATTAATGCACGCTAATGAAAGAAAGAACGAACAGAAGGGACCCAGAAGGGACAGAAGGGATCAGCCAGTCCAGGAATCAAAAACTCACATGCCCGCAGGAGCCTTCCACACAAAGACTCCCAAAACAAAAACACCCTGTGATGAACAGACTCGGTGGCAGCCAATTCAGCGTGAGGCCTCCTGCCCAACCCCTTTATTTTAACTACGAAAGCAAAGCAAAACAAAACAAAACTGAATTCAGAGCGTTTAAAGGACACGTGGACGTTCTCACAGCTCATAATTAAGCTGGACCATGATGAAAACTTGTCTCCTGAGTGCAAACCATATGCTTCACACACATACTCTCCATAAATACCCAAAACTCTCACGAATAAATACCGCGCCCCCCCCCCATTTGTTATTTTAACTGACAAGAAATCAGAGGCTCAGAGAGGTTAAGGGATTCACCTAGAGTCACACAGCGGTAAGTGGCAGAGACTGGCTTGGAACCCCGTCTGCCCGGCGCTGAGTCTTGTATGGACGCTCCCTTCAAAAGTTAAACTTTCCGTATTTTTGTAGCAAAGGAAACTGAGACTCCAAGGAGTGCAGAGGGTGTGTGTGTGTGTGTGTGTGTGTGTGTGTGTGTGTGATTTAGTACAGTCAAGAGTTCTGAGACCCCAAATCTTAAGAATCATACCCACAGAGCTGATTCCCGCCTCCAAACCCAGTTTACCCCGCCTGGAGGAAGCTCGGGTTCCCCGCCCCCACTGCGAGCGCTCCATCCTCCCCCCACCCCCGCCTACACCGCGTGTACACAGTAGGCGCTTAATAAGCGCTCCGACGGCGGCCACGGCGGCGGCTTCGAGAAGGCGCGACGGAGAGGGCCCCGCAGGTCCGCCCTCCGCGCCCAGCGACTCGGGGCCCGCCCAGCCCCCCGCCCCGGCCCCCGCGCCCCCGGCCCCGCGGAGCTCTCCCGCCGCAATTACGGTAATTAGCTCGGCGCTGCGCGCCCGGGAGGGAGGAGGCGGGAGGCGGACTTTGGCCCGGGCTGACCTGCTTCCGCGCGGGCTCCCGGATTGGTCGGCGCTGGACACGTGACGCGCGGCGCGGACTTGTTGCTGGGCATCCCGGCGTTGCCGGGGCAACGCCCGCCGCGTGTCCTCTCCGCCGAGGGCCGCGGAGAAGTGGCTGCGCCGAGGGTCTCCAGACTCGGCGGGAGGCGAGGACGTGGGGGGGGGGGATCGGCAGAGCGAGGCTGGCTGCCTCCCTCCCCCCGCTCTCCCCGGGCCCCAGGCCTCCCCCCTCCCCCCTGCCCAGTCGCCCCAGGCCCCCACGGACACGACATGCACGTGGGTGGTCACATCCCGAGAGCCAGGGGGCGCACGCGCAGCCACCACGCACGGGCCCCACTCCAGGGGCAGACACAACACAGACGCACAGAGCTTGCATTTAACAAGCAGTACTGACACCCCCCCCCCAACCGAGGTGTCACAGCATGTCCGACAGGGGGTGACGCTAGACAAGGCGGCAGGGACACAGTCCCTGTTCCCAATCCTTATCCTCATCCCAGGAGCCCCTACACCTGACCACCCCCGCGTGCGGGGCCCCAGCTAACCGCTTTACCTGCGTTTCATCCTCATTACTCTCCTATACTGACCCCATTTTACAGATGAGGAAACTGAGGTTAAGACTAGGACCAGCACCTAGCTGGGAGAAGGGGACTCCACCCGCAGGGAGGTCTACGACAGCTCACGTCCTCACTGTATAAAACTTACTCTAATAATAACAATAGTAATAAATCTAGCTATTGCCGCCCAATATATTACCCCAAACCCCAAAACATACTGGCTTGAATTATATTATCTCATGGCGTCTGTGATTCAGAAGTTCAGGTAGGGCTTAGCTGGGTGCTGTGCCTCACAGCCTTTCAGGCTGCACCACGTGAGACCTGAAGGTCTGAGCCGAGAAGGATCCACTTCCAAACTTGGGGGGGGGGTTGTTAGCAGGACTCAGGTTTTGGAAGGCTGCTGGCGGGAGCCTGCCCTGAGGTCTTTGCCATGTGGGTGTCCCCAACACGGTGGGTTGCTTCATTAAATTTTTTTAAATGTTTATTTATTTTCGAGAGCGAGAAAGACACAGAGCGTGAGCCGCGGAGGGGCAGAGAGAGACGGGGGGGAGACACGGAATCCGAAGCAGGCTCCAGGCTCCGAGCTGTCAGCACAGAGCATGACCAGGGGCTCGAACTCACAAACTGTGGATCATGACCTGAGCCGAAGTCAGATGCCCAACGGACTGAGCCCCCCCCCCCCCCCCCGGGTGCCCCGATTGCTTCATTAAACCGTCCAAGGCCAGGAGACAAGAGCCCTCGAGCAAGATAGAAGTCAGTTTCTTTTATAACCTAATCATTGAAATGTCAGCTCATTCCTTTGTGTGGGTTCATGTTGGTTACATGCATACGTGGATAAAGTGGCAAATATATAGAGAGCCACTAAGTTACAGTTTAGTATACATTTAAGTACATTCACAATGGAGGGCACCTGGGTGGCTCAGTTGGTTGGCGTCCGACTCTTGATTTCAGCTCAGGTCATGATCCCAGGGTCGTGGGATCGAGCCCTGCGTCGGGAACCTGCTGAAGATTCTTCCTGTCTTTCCCTCTGCCCCTCCTGCTCCTTCCCTTTCAAAAGTACACACATACGTACATTCACAATGTTGTGCAGCCATCACCACTATTCCCAAGCATTTGCATCACCGCACACAGAACTCGTCAGGTGCCTCTTCCGCGTGGAATCGCACAGTGTCCGTCCTGTGGCGTCGGGCTTACTCTGCTCAGCATGTTTGCAAGGCTCATCCATGGTGGAGCAGAAGTCAGAGCTTTGACTCCTTTCTAAGGCTGGGTGACGTTCCCTCGCGAGTACCTACTACCATTGGCTTGTTCAGCCGTTCCCGGACACTTGGGTTGTTCCTACCTTTGGGGTACTGTGCCGCGTGCTGCTGTGAACCCGGGAGAGCAAGTACCCGAGCACCCCATTGCCTTGACTATGTTTCGTTTATTAGAAGCAAGTCCTTTCTAATGCACAAGACAGAGGCTTAGGGGAGAGGGGCTGCTTTAGGTTCGGGAGTGGTCAAGGGAGGGTTTTCTGAAGAAGGAAGACACATTTAGGCTGAGATGATGAGCCAGAGATCTGGCAACTTGGTGGAAGGATAACCCAGGCGGGGACCCAACTCCTGGAGGCAGGAGGGAGCTTGCGCTTTGGGCCCCGGGAATGCCAAAGCGGCTGCGGGGCAGGAGGAAGCGGGCTGGAGGGCCTGGGGGTTCCCCGGGTGTCACCACGGCGGGTGGAGGCTCCCATCTGTCCAGATGTGTCCATGTTTTTGTGAGAAGTAAGGGAGACGATTCATTTTCAGAAATGCCAAAAAGGAGCGGTGCTGTGTAATTAACAACAGGGTTACAGCCTAGTGGAGATGTGGGCGGACCCTCCCCCCAGGGGAGTCCCAGACCCTAGAGGGCTGGTTCACTTCCTGGTTCCTCCCTGCCCTCCCTCCGCGTCTCGGGCTTGTTTTCACAGGGTTTGCAAGGAGCACGCGCCAAAGAAGCAAGCGGGGACTGAAAGAAAGTCTCTGGGTCAGCTCCGGAATGGTACGTTTGTCCCAATCGGGCTACTTTTTGCCTTACGTGGACATAGGCGACTTCCGGGTAAGGCTGCACCCTCTGCGGTATTCAGCCAATGAGGAGCCAGGGGAGGGACCAGCATGCTGGGAGATAAATGGTCTGCTGCACACCTGCTCTTGCAAGAACGTTGGTCAAAACCTTGCCTCGCTGTCCGTGTCCCTCCTTTGATTGGGTCAGGGGGTTGATTTCTCACAGTTTTCCAACTGTTCTGGAAGCTGATACAGGTGCAGAGGAGGGGAGACGCGGATGCACTGTGTCTATTGTGGTGAAAACGGAACACGAAATTTGCCACCTTCATCATTTTAGGCGCGTAGCTCAGTAACCTTGAGTACGTTCACGCTGTTGCGACACAGAGCTCCAGAACTTGGTCAACTTGCAGAGCTGGACCTGGGTCCCCATGAAGCAGGGACTCCCCGCCCCCAGCCCCAGCCCTGGCCCCCACCATCTACCCTCTGTCTCTGTGGACCGGGACTCCTCTAGGGACCCCCTGTGAGTGGGATCCTACAGAATTTGTCCTGTTGCGTCTGGCGTCTCTCACCGCGCACCGTGACCTCTGGGTTCATCCGCGCGGTGGCAGGTGTCAGCATTTCCTTCCTTCTCAAAGCCAGACGCTCTCCCACCGTGCGCAGAGACCACGTCTTGTGGGTCTAGTCTCTGATTACACACCCACAACTGGAATTGTGGGATCGCGCCATAATTTCGTTTTTAACGTCTGAGGAAATGCCGAATGGCTCATACTATCTTCCACGGTGGCCGTTTTACATTCCCACCGACAGGGCACAAAGGGCTCCAGCTCCTCCGCATCCACACCCTCTCGTGCTGTTTCCTGCTCTTGTGGTTTATTTGGTTGGTTGTTGTTTTTATTTTTATCCTCACCGGCGTGAGAATTGGCTGCCTTTTGTATCAGAGTCTCGTGTGGTGAGTTTGAAAAGCTTGGAGGACAAGACGCAAATGAATACTGGGGGACAGCTCTGGCCATGGAAGGGGGGTTACAGATTCACATCACGGGTTCGGGGTCATGGGGAGGGAAGGCCAAGAGGATTATGGGGTAAAAATTCAGAGAGGAAAGCCAGTGGGAGGGCTCCTTGGGGAGGTACGATATTGTGATTTTTTTTTTTTTTGGTGAGTTTGTTTACTTGTTTTGAGAGAGACAGAGAGAGTGTGAGCTGGGGAGGGGCAGAGAGAGAGGGAGGATCCCAAGCACAGAGCCCGATGTGGGGCTCGAACCCATGTAACCGTGAGATCCTGCCCTGAGCCAAAAGCAAGAGTCGGACGCTCAACCGCCTGAGGCGCCCAGGTGCCCCCGGATATTGTGATTTTCAATGAGATGGATCTAGAGCGAGGTGCGTTTCGTCTTTCTCCCTGTTCCGGGCACCGAGCTGCTCAAGCCCTTGGAATTTCCCAAATAATAAGAGTAATAAAGGTGAAATGAGTGTCTTCACGCAATGACCGATGATTTAATCAATCATGCCTACATAATGAAGTCTCCATATAAATTCCCTAAAGTCTGGGGTTTGGAGAGGTGGGTTGGTGAGCGCTCGGGGACGCTGGAGGGAGGGCGTGGCAGCTCTGGACCCTTCCCCGTGCCTCGCTCTGTGGGCCTCCTCCATCTGACTGTGGCTGAGTGTATCCTTTTATACGAAGCCAGTAGTCTCGTCAGTAAACGGTTTTTCTTGAACCTTGGGAGGTTTTCTTGAACCAGAGAGCTGGCAAATGATCCAACCCTCGGTGGGAGTCTTTGGAACCCCCGACCTATACACACAAGTGACAACCTGGATTTTTTTTTTTTTTTTTTTTTTTTTTTTGCTTATTTCTTTTTGAGAGAGAGAGAGACAGAGTGCATGGGAGGGGCAGAGAGAGAGGGAGACACAGAATCGGAAGCAGGCTCCAGGTTCTGAGCTGTCAGCACGGAGCCCGACGTGGGGCTCGAACTCACACACCGTGAGATCGTGACCTGAGCCGAAGTCGGACGCTTAACCAACTGAGCCACCCAGGCGCCCCGTATGATACGTGATTTTACAGAACGACGGTGATTCGAGCCATCCACAATGAGATAAAACGCTCCGCATCGACGCAGCTGAGGCCCGAGAGAGGCCAGCGAGTCCGATGTCACTTTCTAAGCATCTTTGAGCCTCGGGTCTCTGCTGGCACTGGGTTGAGATTCCCCAAGCTGTGCTCACACACTCCACTTGCTGCCCAGACAGGCCCCCCGGAGCACCACCACCCCGGCTCATCTGCAGTGTCCCCGGTGGGTCCGGGAGAAGAGGGGCTCAGGTTTCTGCTCAGGGCAGCTGTCGGGAGGCCCCCGGGCAGGTGAAAAGCTTGGGAGTGAGGCTCTGGCAACGGAGATGGAACCTGATAATCCCGTGTTGCTCTCATCCCTCGCAGAGTGTCCCAGCTCACCTGTGACAGCCAGCTCGGGGACCCGGGACACAGGGAGCCTGTGCGGGGCGGGGGGGGGGGTCTGGAGACATTTCTGGGCTGCAAGGACCCTGGTCTGTGTCACCGGAAAGGAGTCAGAGCCGGGTCTCCGCACGCGTAACCCACCTTCAGCCCCGGGACCGCCACACCCCTCCCCGGCCACGGCATTCATCTCTGCTTCTCCAAAATAACCTGCCGTGTTGTCTTTCATTATTCAGCGAGCACATGTTCCCTGCAGATAATTCAAAAGCCGGGGGAAAACAACAAAGAAAATAAAAGTCACCCACGACCACCCCACGGCAGGGAGTTGTTGAGAAGTTTCTAACATCCTCCCCCACTCGTCCCTAATATATCTGCTCTCCTTCGTGTGTTTACCAAAAAGGGAATCGTGCAGCACATTGCTTCCCTTCGTAGACGGAAAACATCTTCTCCTGCCTCGAAATTCTCTCCTCTGCTAGCTCTCCCGGTACAGCTCTCCCGCAGCGTAAGTGACGTGCACCCCGTCATTGGACATCTAGATTGTTCGCCGTTGGGGGGTGAAGCGACTTGGTAACCAGCTCTTTGGGACCGCGTCTTTGTACAAGTTTGTGGAGGCAGAATTGTCCTGTCTGTAAATGTGCTCATTTAAAGCATTTTAAAAAAATTGTTTAAACATTGTTTTTAGCACATTCATTTTTGAGAGAGAGAGGAGAGAGAGAGAGCAGGGGAGGGGCAGAGAGAGGGGGAGACACAGAATCCGAAGCAGGCTCCAGGCTCTGAGCCGTCAGCACAGAGCCCGGGGCGGGGCTCGAACCCACGAACCGTGAGATCATGACCGGAGTCGAAGTCGGACACTCAACAGATAGAGCCACCCGGGTGTCCCTTAAGGGACAGCTTTCTTCCACCCACAGCGGCAGGGCAGTTGATAACTTCATTATTAACTCCAATGCAATTTGTGAATAAAGGCAAAGAGGGCCAGTGAGTTCACGCTTGATAGTCTGGAGCGAACCCTGACGCAACCTTCTCTGGATGGACACAAACCTATGTTCGTGAATTTCACTTTTGCAAAAGAGGAGTTCGCTCTGTTCTTGACCGCAAGCCCCCCCCCCCCTTTAAAATGAGTAAGACGGGGGCACCTGGGGGGCTCGGTCGCTTAAGCGTCTGGCTTCGGCTCAGATCATGTTGTCTGGTCTGTGAGTTCGAGCCCCGCGTCGGGCTCTGTCTCCGTCTCTCTCTCTCTCAAAAAAAGTAAACAAACATTAAACAATTAAAAAGTAAAATAAAATGAGTAAAACCATCTCCATCCCCCTCTTTTTTGTGTTTGAATCACCCCCAACGCCTGGACCCATCTGACCCAGTTTTCCGTTGGTGGCATGGCCCGATGGCTGGACATCTCTTCATTCATTTGTTCACTCGGCAAGTATTTATTAAGCACCTGCTGTGTGCCAGGCTTCGTTCCAAACGAGCAGTGAACAAGGTAGACAAACATCCCTGTCCACGTGGGGTTTAGAATCGAGAGAGGGAGATGGACACCAGACCGGGAAGCGGCTGGGAAACCGCCTCACACAGGCAGCTGGAGGAAAGTGTAGTGTGACATCAGTGAGCACGTAACAGGTGACCAGGGCGGGCTTCCCCGAGGAGGCGATGTCCGAGCTGAGACCGGAGAATGCATTGGCACAGCTAAGAGAAGCAGTCAGGAGAGCATTACTGGAGGGGGGGCACAGCATGTGCAAAGGCCCTGGGATGGATGCAAGGGAACGTGGCCCAAACTGGCTGCAACCGGGCCCGTGTGGAGCAAAGCGAGTGACAAGGGTCCTGGTTGGAAATGTCACTGGAAGGACCCTGATTCTGATACCAGCTGAGACCAAGCTGGGTGTGTGTGCGGGGGGTGGGGGAGTGGGGACCGGGGTTGGAAACAGAGGAGGAGTCAGGGGGGCCTCGCAAGATTCTGGCCCCTGAGGCAGGACAGGTGGTGGTGAGGTTTGATGAGGGCGAGGTTTAGAAGGTCTGGAGCACGAGTTCAAGTTTGGATGCACTGAGGCATCTGTTAGTGGGGGAAGGGGGAGGGAGTGCTGAGGAGAGGTCAGAGGTCAGGTGGGAAGTGGCCGAGAGGCTGGGCTAAAGGAGAAACTCGGTCTCACAAGTACCACAGAGGGACAGGCAGAGTGAGGAACAGGGGGCCTAATGGCCTGAGCACCTGCTTTGGGGTCCGGGAGAGCCACCCCAGGTCCCCCCCACCCCCAGCCACCAGCGGGATCCCTTCCTCCGACACCCAAACAAGCACAGAGCCTGGAGAGGGGGCTGCGAGGGCTCCACTCGCGGGCCTCGGTCCAGCTTTATTTCTCTTCCCTTCCAGAACTTTGAATACATTTCTCTACCTATTAAATTCAAAGCCAGAAAAACGTCCACCGAGGCGGCAAATGTGTTCTTCAAACATCAAGAGACAGAGAGAGAGAGAGAGAGAGAGAGAGAGAGAGGGGAGGGGAGGGGAGAGAGGCAGACAGCATCCTCCTGAAACCACGGTGACCAGTATGATTTGGAGGGGGGGGGACGCTGATGATATTAATCATAATTCCCTGTGTGGATTTTTCCAGCATGGGTTATTGTATGCGCAAGGCCGCGTGCGTGTGTGCGTGTGTGTGTGTGCATCTGTGTAGGTGTGTGAACGTGTGTGTAAGACTGCATGGATTGCAGGCATGTGGCTGCGCGTGCACGAGCGGCACACGGATCTCACTGCTCACGTGTGACTTTTACACGGATGTTCAAAGCTGGGCGTGGACGCAGGAGCCCCACGCGCGTCTGAGCGGCCCCGCACAAGCATGCGTGTGCTTCGCCGTGTGCCCCTGTGCATCCGGGGGCGTGACGGCGCACGTTTGCGCGTGCACTCGAATCTGCTTGTGCGTGCGTGTGCACGCAGCGCTGTGGGAGCGACCCGCGGGCTTGGGTCATGCCTGAGCAGCCCCAGAAGTGTGTACCCACACGTGTCGCTGTGTGTGCACGAGGGGAGCTGAAAATAAAAACCTGGGAAGCGAAACCCCGTGGTCTAGTTGACAGTCTCCTACCAGAGTCGGTTCCCCGATTTAGAGAATGTGCTAGAGTTTTGCAAGATGTTACGAGGGGGGAAGCTGGGGGCAGGGAACCAGGGACGGCCGCCCCATTTTTGCTACTTCCTGTGGCGCCTATAATTATTTTAAAAAATCAAAGGTTAAAAGACTGGGGGTGAGCAACAGGAATTTCACACACGTTTGTGTCTCCTCAAGACAAGCAGGAGAAAAAGGGGGGTGGCCATCCAGGTGCTGTGCGTGTGTGTGTGTGTGTGTGTGTGTGTCGGGGGCCGGGGGTGGGAGGTGTGGCGTGGGAGGCTTAGATCCTGCGACCCAGGCAGGTGCAGTGGCGTTATCAGGCATGTGGCCGTCTGGTGACCCAGGAGGACGTGGCGGGCCTGGGAACGCGTACAGAGTGAATGGTGAGTGCGTGGGACTTCCCAGGCGAAGGGGAGGAAATTTGATCAAGGTGGAGTTAAAAAGGCAGCGGCCTCAAATCCCTTGGGGCGCGGGGAGTGGGGGGCAGAGCAGCTAATCCCCTGGGTGTCAGTTGTCGGACCACCTGCCTCAACGGGGTTTGCCCCCCACCCCAGGGTCCCAAGCTTAAAGGGGGGCAGGGAGAGAGGCAGAGACACGGAGGTACAGAGGGGAGGGGCAGGGAGGGAGAGAGACAGAGCCCAGGCAGAGCAGAGAGAGACAGAGAGACAGGGACAGAGGGAGAGAGAAAGAGAGACGAGACAGAGAGAAGCTGTCCAAGCATCTTCTTCCTCGACGAAGCCATCGTCTGCTTGCTTCAAAGGACCGATTAGTTAGTCCATTCCAGGGCATTCTCTCGGCAAGCCAGTAATGTATCAGTTACCTGTTGCTGTGTAACAAACCACCTCCAAAATGCAGAGGCTTAAACGACAACAATTTCTCATTTGTCATGACTCCGTGGCTTGGCCGGGGGACTCTTGCCTGGGCTCATTCGTGCGGCTGCAGTCAAAGGGCAGCTGAGCTGGGCTGGAAGGTCTCAGCTGGTCCCATCCACTGGTCTGGGGTCTTGTGTGGAGGTGGACGGGCTGGGACCTCTCTCCCTCTACTTGCCTCGCTGCTGGGGGCCGGAAGCCTAGAAACTACAGTTCCCAGAATCCCCTGCAGCTGAGCTCGGGAGGCCATTAAGTTCTAAGTCAGGGAGCACATAGTCATGCCATGCTCCATGCAGAGGCTGTGTTTCTGTTCTTCTTCTTTTTTTAATGTTTTACTTATTTTTTTGAGAGAGACAGACACAGAGTGTGAGCGGGGGGAGGGGCCGAGAGAGAGAGGGAGACACAGAATCCGAAGCGGGCTGCAGGCTCTGAGCCATCAGCACAGAGCCCGACGCGGGGCTCGAACCCACAAACTGCGAGATCATGACCTGAGCGGAAGTCAGATGCTCTACCCACTGAGCCACCCAGGCGCCCCGACCCAGAGAATCTTAACCGATGTAGTAAGGAAGGTGAAATCTGCACGGGTGACTGTTTTACACAGAATGGAGCAGAGAGTCTTGTTTAAAGACCACAATTTCTGTGACATCAGGCTCCCAGCTCAACCAAAGCAAAGGACAGTCACACTGCAGCCACACTGAACGGCAGGGCCAGAACACCCCTCAAGAAACCACATCTGAACCACCACAAGGTAAACTGAGTCCAGCAGGGACGGGGGCTGGGCCACACAGTGATGCCAGATGAAGCTCTTTTCCTGCCGGTGGCCGTGGAGCTGGGGGGGGGGGGGGAGGTGTGGGAGGGAACGGTAGGCAATTTCTCTGAGTGAAGGATCACTACTAGAATAGGGATAAAAAATGAGTCATTATTAGCAAGATTGAGAGGCAGAGCTTTAAAATGTCGCTGGTCCGGGAAGAGCCAGCTATGAGAAAGGGTGGAGAGATGTACAGACGTCAGGGGAGATCGTGGCACGGACAGTGCTTTCTTCCAAGCCCTCTGCCCGGTGTCTGATGTTGCCAAGGTCACAGGCACAAAAATGACTCCTGTTGTCCTAGATGTAGACGTACCAACAGTCACACTACGTCACATTGGACCAGGTCACGCAAGATCTCTGGTTGTGTCTGTGGTGGAGACAAGGAGATGTCAGAAACCCAGGGGTGTATCAGTTAGGGAAGGTTATACGCGGTAACAAACATCCCCCAGATCTCCGTGGCTCAAAAGTGGCCCAAGATGCATCTCCTGCTTGCGTTCATCCCTCTGTCGGGGTTTGGCTGAGGATGTCTTGCGTCCTCCTTCTACAGGTACCGGTTGGTGGAGCCACTGCCCCCTCCGACTTGCCGGTCACTGCAGCTGAAGGAAAGAGGCAATGTGACAAGTGGTACCCTGGCTGTAGAAGTTTCCGTCCGGAGGGGGCACGTGTCACTTCAGCTCCCATTTAATTGGTCAAAGCAGCTCCCGTGGCTCCCACGGGACTTCGGGGGGAGCAGAGAAGGGCAATCCCGCCTAGGAAAATGACCGGACATCTTTTTGGGGGACGGCGTCAACGGTTAACTTAGGGGATGGGGGAAGGGTGATGTTCGCCAGCAACGGAACTCACACCAGAAAAAAAGTACCCGAACATCGGCCAAGGCCAGCTACCTCTAATGCTCCTGGATGTCGGCAACCTTCTAGAATCTGATAGGGTTTAATTCGTGTGATCCTCAAAGCAATTCCATTTGACGGACGAGGAAACCGAGCACAGAGAGGTTAGGTATCTTTTCCGAGAACCCACAGCTCTGAAGCAGCAGACGGGGAGATTTGATCCTAAGCAATGTGGCCCTAAACCGGGTGCATTTAAATGCTATAGCAGAACGCCTCAGACCCAGAGAAGCTTCCGGAAGACAAAAAGGGCCAAGAAATGTCGGCCGCGGTGACTGATTCAGGGATAGGCCGGTGATCCCCCCTGAGCCAATCGGATCCTTCACTGGGACTCTGGCCGGATCCGGTAGGGAAGAGTCTCTGTGTCCACCCAAGTTGCTAGGAGAGAAGGGTGTAGGTCTGGGGAGCTGGTGACTGCGGGGAGGGTTGCAAGACAGCGACGATCATGTTTGAACCCCTGGAGGCAGCCGTGTCTGAAGCCAGCTTAATCCTGGCTTCCCAGTCCACAAGCCAGCACGCCCCCCCCCCACCTTATTGTATCTGTTTTTCAAGGCAGTTTGAGTTGCGTTGCTTTCCCTTGTAAGCAAAAAGATCCCTAAAGAGGGCCAGTGTCCTTGTGCAGATCCCCAGAGAACTGACTCGAGACGAGGAGACGCTGATGCCCTGGAAAATGAGCGTGTCTCTACTATGTGACAGATGCTGGTGAGCCCGTGCCTCAGAGCAGGGAACTCAGGTCCAATTCAGCCTCCAACATGGACCCCACGACCCCCGCCTCCTGGTGTTTACAGCGGGGTAGGCTTCTCCCTCTCTGTGTCAGGCTGGGTCCGTGTGACCAATAGATGCGGTCACACAGAGGTGATGACTGGCGCTGCCAAGATTAGGTTGTAAAAGACTGTGTCTTCTACCTCAATTGTTCCGCGCGAGCTTCTCTCTCTCTCATCTCCCCCTCCCACTGCCGCCTCTCTCTCTCTCTCTCTCTCTCTCTCTCTCTCTCTCTCTCTCGTCTCTCCCTCCTCCCTGGCTCCCGGCCTGTCCTGCTCTCGGTCCAGCCTCGGTCTCTCCTGCTTTCCTTCTGCTCTCATTTCCCTCCCCCTCCTCCCTTGACCTCTGATCTGTCTCCCGTCTCAGTTTCCTCTGTCTCCCTCTGTCTCTCCGTCTCTCGCTCTCTGCATCTCTCTTCCGCCTGCCTCGTCTCTGGCTCCCTGCCCCCACCTGACCCTGTGTGCGTCTCTAGGGCTCTCCGTCCGGGTTCCCTGCCCCCTCCCCTTGCAGGCAGGCAGCCCAGTGGGCCCGGGACACCCCCTCTGTGGTTGCCAAGCTCTGGGGCTGGGAGGGGCCGAGAGCTCATTACCCTAATGGTGTCTTCGAAGGGTGCCAGCCAGCCCCGGAACTGGGCCACTTAAGCCCCTTGGAGCTGATGGCAGCCTGAGGCCACTTCTCCCCACCGGGAGCTGGGAGAGGGGAAGGGAGGAGGGAGAAGGAGAGAGGGGAGGGCGGGAGGAGGAGGGAGGGGGTAGGATGGAGGGGGATGTATCTCCATTGTCCTGGGAAAATGCCCTGGGGCGGTTGGCAGGGCGAGAAGGCGGGGCCAGACCCCAGGACCAGGGCCCCCCTTGCCCCCACCCTCGCACACCTCCCAGAGCACCGCCCAGAGCCACACATGCCGCCCCTCTGCTGCCCAGGCGGGTCTTAGGACCTCCCACCGGGTCCCTGCAGTGGGTCCAGCCCCATGGGCTAATTTCTTTCCAGAGGAGCTGGGGATCTGGATCTTTCTGGGAAACCATTTATGGTGTTTTTAATGTTTATTTAGTTATCTTTGGGAGAGAGAGTGGGAGCAGGGGAGGGGCAGAGAGGGAGAGAGAGAATCCAAAGCAGGCGCCGAGCCGTCAGCACGGAGCCCCACGCGGGGCTCAAACTCACCGCCCGTGAGATTATGACCCCAGCCGACGTTGGACGCTTAACCGACTGAGCCACCCAGGCGCCCCTGGGTGAAACCATTTAAAAGAAATCCGGGGGCGCCTGGGTGGCCCAGTCGGTTAAGCGCCCAACGTCAGCTCAGGTCATGATCTCCTGGTTCCTGGGTTCGAGTCCCCTGTCGGGCTCTGTGCTCACAGTGTGGAGCCTGCTTCAGATTCTGGGTCTCCCTCTCTCTCTGCCCCTCCCTTGCTCTCTCTCTTTCTCTCTCTGTCTCTTGCTCTCAAAAATAAATAAATTAAAAGCAATTAATAGTAAAAAAAAGAAAGCAAAAAGGAGGGGTACACTCCCACCCAGCAGAGCTAATGGTCCAGACCCCAGCCTCCGATTTGCAAAGGGACTCCAGTCAGGTCACTAAGAGTTGAGCTGGGCCTCTCCCAGCCTCCACCTTCTCTTCTGGAAAATTCAGTCAAACATTCCTCATCTCAAGGGCCTATTTTGAGGACTGACGTAGGAGGCCAGCTCAGCCAGGGACCGGAGGGAGGGCCCCCCGTCCTCTCCATCTCCCCGCCGCCCCATCCCTGACTCTGCTTCCATCCTTCTCTGGTGTGGTTTTACCCCATCTCTGCCCCCCCACCTCTCTCTCTCTCTCTCTCTCTCTGTCTCTCTCACACACACACACACACACACACACCCTCTCACACTAGTGCTCTGAAGGCCCTACCAGGAGGAGGCAGGGAGGCCACTTGCCTGACCTAGAATCTCACGGAAGCTTTGATTTAGAAGAATCAGAAGCGGAGTGTGCACGCGGGGGCCTGTGTGTGTGTGCACGCGCACACGCGTGTGTACCTATGGCCGCGTGCCAGCGTGGCCCTCGAGTTGTGCGGCTGCGTGGGCCCCGGGGGGATGTTGGGGGTGGGGGCAGGGGTGGGGCTCCTCCGGGGAGGGATGTGGCCTTGAGACCAGCCTCTGCCTCCCATTTCCCTCTTCATTTCTCTCCAAGGCCTTGGGGGCCCCTTTTGCGCTGAGCTGGAATAGAGGCCCCTCCCTCCCTCCTCTGTGGGTGGGGCACCCACCCAGGAGCGCCTCCCCCCACCCCCTGGTCACCAGGGTCACATCAGCCTGGCCTCCAGTCCTGGCCATGACTCGCTCTTGGTCTGTGACTCTGGGCAAGACACTGCCCCTCTCTGAGCCTCAGTTTCCTCATCTGTAAAGTGGGGAGGAGAATGGCTTCTTGCCAGGCAGGGTGACTGGGCACTGAAAAAAAAATGAAAAAAAAAAATGAAAAAAAAAATGAAAAAAAACGTAAAAAAAGAAAAAAAATGAAAAAAAGAAAAAAAATGAAAAAAAATGAAAAAAAAGAAGAAAAAAGAAAACAAAATGAAAAATAATGAAAAAAATGAAAAAAATGAAAAAAAATGAAAAAAATGAAAAAAAGAAAAAATGAAAAAAAAGAAAACAAAATAAAAAAAATGAAAAAAAAGAAAAAAAAAGAAAAAAAAGAAAAAAAATGAAAAAAAAGAAAAGGAAAAAAAAAAAAAAAGAGGGGCACCTGGGTGGCTCAGTCGGTTAAGCGTCCCACTCTTGATCTCGGCTCAGGTCACGATCTCATGGTTTGTGAGTTCAAGCCCCGCATCGGGCTCCATGCTGAGAGCTGGAGACTGCTTGGGATTCTCTCTGTCTCCCTCTCTCTCTGCCCCTCCCCCTCAAAAACAAATAGACTTAAAAAAAAAATAAGATTAATGGAAAAGAACAATTAAAAGAAGAAAGAATTTAAAAAGCAAATGATCCGAATAGGCGTATCTCCAAGAAGACACAAATCCTGCCAATGAGGAAAAGACGCCCGACAGTCATGGTCAGAGGGAAGATACAAGTTTGAACCACGAGGAGAGACCGCCTCACCCCCATGAGGACAGTGACAACACAAAAAAGCAGACCAGAGCACGGGCCGGCGAGGAGGGGGGGACGTTGGAAGCGTCACACGTGGCTGGTGGGGAAGCAAAACGGGGCAGTTACTGCGGAAGTAAACAGTCTGGCGGTTCCTCCCGAAGTCAGACATAGAATTTCCGGGGGACCCAGCCCTTCAGCAGAACTGGAAACGTACATCCACGTGGAAACCCACACACGCGAGGTCAGGACTGCATGATCCGTGTGACCCGGGGACACCTGCAGGGGACCCTGTAAACCTCATAAACTTTGCTCGCAGAAGCAGAGCGCGTTCGTTAGCAAAGATCTGGAAGGAATGGAAAAACCACACACCGCAGAGGGATTAGCCATAAAGTCACCGTGTTCAAGGACTCGTTTAAGGCGCTTTTTAAGGAGCCAGAGTCCCCGCCATCCCCGCCGGTAACTTTCTAGGCAGAATGGCCGCGAGCGACAGCGTGGGGGACGCGTTCCGAGGGAATTCAGGCTGGTTCGCCCATCTCTGTCTCTCCCTCCTCCCTGGCCTTCCCTCCTTACTGTCATTTCGTTGAGTTTTCATTGACCTGATCTCCCACATCCTTTCAAATCCCACCACCCTGTTTAAAAAAAAAAATAGGATCTGGGGCGCCTGGGTGGCCCAGTCGGTTAAGCGTTCCAACTTTGGCTCAGGTCATGATCTCACGGTCTGTGAGTTCGAGCCCCGCGTCGGGCTCTGCGCTGACCGCAGGAAGCCTGCTTGGGATTCTCTCTCTCCCTCAAAATAAGCTGAAAAAAATTAAAAAAAAAAAAAATTTAAAGCAAGCTCTATGCCCATTATGGAGCTTTTGCTCTGTATGTGTGGGTGGGTGTCTGTGTATTCTCTGTTACTTTTTTCCCCCAGTTTTTTTAAAAAAATTTTTTTTGATGTTTATTTTTCAGAGAGAGAGACAGAGTACGAGGGAGAGAGGGGAGAGAGAGAGATACAGAATCGGAAGCAGGATCCAGGCTCTGAACTGTCAGCACAGAGCCCGATGTGGGGCTCGAACCCACGAACCGTGAGATCATGACCTGAGCCGAAGTCGGACGCCCATCCAACCGAGGAACCCAGGCGCCCCTCCCCCAGTTTTACTGAGACATTATTAACTTATAACATTGTGTTAAAACACGGCATACAAGGTAATGATTAGACATTCCTATGTATTGCCACAGTGATCACCTGTTTAACCAACATCCCTCCCCTCACATCGTTATAAAGTCTCCCCCCTGTGATGAGACCTTTTCAGGTTTACTCTCTTAGCAAGTTTCAAACATTCGATACAGTTTTGCCATCTTTTTACATAAAGGGAATGACTTAGCCAGTTCCCATTAGGGAACACTCTGATGATGGCTTTTGAAGGATACTACAATGACATCCTGTGGACCACAGTTGCACACAGGCGTGGGAGAAACTTTGCAGGTGCGTGTGTCTCAAAATACAGTGCATGGGCTGGAGGGAGGGTGGGAACAGACAGCTAGTGTTTCACGGGGACGCTGTTTCCGTCTGGCAGGGTGAAAAGGGTCTGGCGACGGGCGGTGGGCACAGTGGCCTAGCGTTCCTAACGGTTAGGACGAGAAACAGGTTTTATGGGTATTTTACCAAAGTGTGAGAAAAAAATAAATAAGTTGTATTTTTGATTGGAGTTTATTGATTTATTCTGAGAGGGAGAGAGTGCACGTAAGCATGAGCAGGGGAGGGACAGACACAGAATCTGGAGCAGGCTCCGGGCTCCGAGCTGTCCGCACAGAGCCCGGCGCGGGGCTCGAACCCACAAACCGTGAGATCATGAAATCGAGAGTGGGACGCTTAACCAGCTGAGCCATCCAGGCGCCCCCGAAGTAGATGAGTTTTAAAATATAGTGTATGGGGTGCCTGGGAGGCTCAGTCGGTTGAGTGTCTGACTTTGGCTCAGGTCATGATCTCGTGGTTTGTGAGTTTTGGGCTGTTTGCTGCTGTGGGCACAGGGCCTGCTTGGGATCCTCTGTCTCCCTCTCTCTCTGCCCCTCCCCCATTTGTGTTCTCTCTCTCTCTCTCTCTCTCTCTCTCTGTCAAAAATAAACAAACTTAAAAAAAAAATGTGTATATATATATATATATATATATATATATATATAGTGTATTAAATGTTGAGATTTACCAAGGCCAGCAGATGAAGAGACAATTGCCATTGACAAGAAAGTGTTTTAGTTTCCAGAAGGCGGGGGCTCACCACACCCCACAGGCCCACACGGGGGTGGGGGGGGCGGCGGGGGCGGACCAGGCAAGAGGCGTGACTGCAGTTTCCATACAAAGAAAAGGGTAAGGTAGGGGTAGCAGGTTTAGCACCAGCTCGTAGGAATAACTTCAGCGGTCCCTGGGACCTGGGAGCCGTCCCTAGTCCCCGTCCCTAGTCCCCCTGGCACCAGCCCCAGGGGATCAGGGCAGGAGGTAGCGACCCTGAGTGTGAGAACCCCACGGAAGGGGTGTTGGGGGCGGGGGCTCTGGATCGGCTGGTTTGTCTTTGAAAAACCTACTGATGGACAGGTTGTTCACTGTCTCTGGGAATGAGCTGGGAGGGGCCCTCGTCCAGGGTCAGCAAGGCAGAGCATCAGAAGTTAAAAGGCATGGTTACTAGAGTGTTCCCAGGAGGGGACATCTGGGTCCTGGAAACAGCGCCTTTCCGGTCCCCAAGCCACTGTTCCCTTTTGGCTGCTCTGAGGCCTGTCTCTGCAGGTAAGGCCTGGGAAACAGGGTTCTTTTGAAGAACTTAACTGTTTCTGGGCAGAATTTAAAACCGGCGGCTGCTGTGACTGCCCAAGTTCAGGGGCCACTAGGGGAGCCCGGGGTTTTGCTGAGATGAGACGAACAACCATCCAGATCCTGAAACTTAACCACGAGAAGGCGGCCAATTGCTTTGGTCGCAAAATGCCCGGGGCCTCCTGGCAACCAAGCCGGTCTTTGCCTTGGCGGTTTTTCTGGACAACTTTTGTATTTATTTATTTTTATTTACTTTAGCACTTTTTAATGTTTGTTTTTGAGAGAGAGAGAGGGAGACAGACAGAGTGTGAGCGGGCAAGGAGCAGAGAGAGAGAGGGAGGGAGACACAGAATGGGAAGTAGGCTCCAGGCTCCGAGCTGTCAGCACAGAGCCCGACGCGGGGCTCGAACTCACACACCGTGAGATCATGACCTGAGCTGAAATCAAGAGTTGGAAGCTTAACCGACTGAGCCCCCCAGGCGCCCCGGAAGCAGATACTCTTTCCCACCCGTTATATAGGTGGGGAAGATAAGGCATGGAGCATTCAGGTTGCTGGAAGGCAAACTTGGCCAGCTAAACTGGAAGCCAGGCAGCGTGGCTCCAGAGTTCGCCCTCTTCAGCCCTGTGTGCCACCCCGTGGCTCAGGCCCTACTGCTCATTGGGCCTCACCACTCACCGTTCCCATCACCTGGGTTCTTTATCCGCCAACCAGCTTGTTTCTGCCTCAGGGCCTTTGCACCTGCTGTTCTCGGCTCCAGGAATGCCCGGCCTCTAAATGCTCCCAGGGCTGCTTCTTGTTACCCAGGTGTGTGCTCCCAGCCCTTCCCCAAATCTGTCTCTTGTCATCGAGTCTCTGTCTCTGGGTCTCCTTAGCCTCCTTCCTGTGGGCAAAAGTGCACGCGCCCATCCGTGTGTGTGTGTGTGTGTGTGTGTGTGTGTGTGTGTGTAGACGGTGGCCCCTGTGAGTGGGCTCGCACACGCTCATTCACGAGCCATGCTCCCCTCCTCCACGCACCGAATCCCCGGGTGTACCCCCACGGCTGACAGCCACAGAGTGGTCTCAAACTGCGGCCCCCGCCCCATGTCACCCCCAAAATATTGACTGTAGACTCACAGCCCCCTGCTCTGCTGCTGAGAAGGGGGGGGGGGTGGTTGGAAGGCCCCTCCCCCATCCCAGAAACCTGCTGGGCAAGAATCCTCGAGCCCCTCAAAGCCAGGCCCAGCTGAGACTTCAAGCCCCAGGTCCCAGGGACAGAGAGCTAAGGGGTCTCCGGAGGAGGAGGAAGGTTTAGAGAGAAGGGCTCAGACAGGGAAAGGGGGCTCAGAGAGTGTGGGGGGGGGAGTCTGAGTGTGGCTCAGAGAAGGGAAGGAAGTCTCAGAGGTGGGGCTCAGGGAGGGGGAGGAGGTTCCCAGGGGCGGGGAGGCAGAGAGGGGACAGACAAGAGGGGAGGGCCCCAGAGAAGGGCCTGCAGCATTCCTGGAAGGCTTCCCGGAGGCAAGGCCTGCTTTTCCCTGCCAGGGTCTTGAAGGAGTGGACCCCTTGAGCCGTGGCTGGCCAAGGGGTGGACCAGCTGACCCTTGTTGACCAAGGAAATCCGGCCTCCTGTTCAGCATTCTCCGGGGTGGGAGGCAAAGGGCAGGGGTGAGGGGGTGCTTCCCAGGCTGTCCCTCCACGTTTTATGCCCCAGGGGCCCTGTCACCCTCCTGGGGCTCGATGGCTTCCGTCTTCCTAATCAGGAGTTTGGTGTGCGCAGCCCGGGGAAGGGAGCGCTTTACCCCTCCTGCGATGCCCCCACGCAGGTCTCTCTCCAAGGGCCCCCCCCAGCCTGGCTCACGTGGGGACCCCCCCCCCATCTCCCATTGGGCCCCCTGCAGGCTTTAATTGGCTTTCGTGGAGCTGAATTCATTGGCGCTCAGCCACCCCCCTCGGCCCCGCCCTCTGCCACAAGGTGGGCGGGGCCGCAGCTCCCCCAGCCTGGCTGGCTTGGGGGGGCTCCATTGGGGGGGCGCACCGCCCCTCCCTCAGCCCTGTGCCGGCTCCGGAGACAGTGCCAATGCGCGGAGCCCGCTGTCCTTAAGGCCGGGCTGCTGTCGGACAGACCCCCATCCTGCTTTGTCTCGGCCGCCCCCCCCCCAGTTGCCCCCTCCCCTTCGCCCAGCCCCCCTCTCGGCTCCGGGCCTCCCTTCCCCCCGCCAGCAGAGGGCAGGAAAGGCCGGGCGTGCCTCAGTTTTGCCATCCAGGGACAGCTTGTAGCGTTGGACCCCCGGAACTGGTGTCCCCCTGTGTCCCCTCTCAAACGGACCCCCTCCCCAATGTCCTGGAGACACCAACTGGTGCCATCCCTCCTTCTGATCGCCCTGCCTTCCTTTCCCTCTCTCTTTACTGCACCCCGGTTTTTTTTGGGGGGGGGCGTTCCAGGCAGGTCAGGGTCCTGCAGACAGAGCTGGCTGGCTCAGGAAGGGGGCGGGGAGAGAATTCCATGCAGGGTTCCTCGGTTCACAGAGGCGAGGGCAGGGCCCGGGAGCGAACAAGGGAGCAGACAGGAAAGTTCCAGA
Source organism: Acinonyx jubatus (assembly GCF_027475565.1). Taxonomy (NCBI): domain Eukaryota; kingdom Metazoa; phylum Chordata; class Mammalia; order Carnivora; family Felidae; genus Acinonyx; species Acinonyx jubatus. The sequence continues at coordinate 162,206,197 of NC_069383.1, forward strand.
GAGAACCTAGGGAGGCCCCACCAGGCATCTGGGCTCGCAGGGCCCAGTCAGGCTGCCCATCAGATCGAAACTAACGCTTGGCAAACCTACTTTTTATGAGGATTAACTCATTAAACCCTTCCCGCCAACCAGGCTTCACAAGTGAGCACCTGAAGCACAGAGAGGGACAGTAGCTTAGCGGCTGTTGCAGAGCAAGTCAGCGGGTGTCGAGGCAAGGCAAGGCCGAGGCCGCCTGGCCCCAGGGCGTGTGTGTGTAACAACCAAACTGTGGGACCTTGCAGTCGGTTTGGAGCCATCGCAATGGGTTCTTGAGCGCGTGGGGCCTTACTTCCTCACGGGAGAGAAATTTCTAGAAGGGAGTCAGATCGTTCGTGGAATTAATGTCTTTGCTGAACACCACGGGGCTGTGCATACCGTGGGCAGAGCAAAGGCTGAGGCACATGCCGTGCTGGGGAACAGTGGAAATGGCAAGCGGGGAGAGCGGACAGGGGCCTTGTGTCCCTGCCTGAAGGGTGACAGGCCAGCGGGGGAAGGGGCCGGCTGAAGAAGAGGGAAAGAGAAAGGCCTCAGCCCCACGGGCCTGTTTCAGGCCAGCTGCCCGATGGGGGACGCCCTTCCCAGCATCGCGGCCCCTTTATTTATCTTTTGAAAACTTTTTTAATGTTTATTTATTTTTGAAAGAGAGAGCGGGAGTGGAGGAGGAAGAGAGCGAGGGAGACACAGAATCCGACGCGGGGCTCGAACTCATGAACCGTGAGATCATGACCTGAGCCGGAGTCAGACGCTTAACCGACTGAGCCCCCCCCCACCCCCCGGCGCCCCTCGCTGCCTATTTATTTAGCGCTCAGGAGGCGGGTGCTGTTGTGACCCCCATTTTTCAGATGAGCGAATCGAGGTCAGGGCAGGACCCGGCTTGCCCAGTATCACCAGTGGCTGCGGACGAGCCGTACTTGGTTGTTGGAGCCTCAGTGCCGTTTATTTGTTACGTGACCCTCCAGCGGTGAGCTGGACCCGGAGACCGCGCAGTGGAGGAACCGGGTAACGGAGCACCTACTCTGTGCCAAGTTCCGTGGCTTGCCCTTGGTTTATGTAATCCGCCCCCCACCATCACCCTCCAGGAGAGAGCACTGTTATCATACCCATTTCACAGACGAGGAGACTGAGGCTCAGGGAGAGAAAGCCACGTGCCCAATGCCGCATGGTGAGGCCGAATTTGCCAGGCTACCCACAACCACGAGAGAATGAGCGAGAAACCCAGTCCCGGGGAAATTCCAGCCGCTTCGAGGGGGCGGGGGGTGTGGGGAGACAGACAAGTGTCCCCATCGCTCCCCCTCTGACGTCCCATCTCTCCCTACGTTTAGCCTTCCGACTGTGCTGCTTTGATGGTGCAGAGCTAAGAATATCCCCGAACAATGCGGTGGCCTGGCCTCGAGATGGAGGGGGTTGAGGGGCAGCGAGGGAAGGGAGGAGGCAGCGGGGACCGGCTCAGCCAGGCGAGTGACCCAGACTCCCCCTTGCCAGCCACTCAGGGCTCCTGCCTCTTTCCTTCCCATTCCTGCAGCCCTAACACGCCTACTTTGCCATCATTTGTGACCGATTTCTCTACTGGCTGGGTTCACTGTGGAGAGGTTTAGAAATGTGAGTTCTGGGGGCGCCTGGGTGGCTCGGTCGGTGGAGCGTCCGACTTCGGCTCAGAGTCTGTGAGTTCGAGCCCCGCGTCGGGCTCTGTGCTGACCGCTCGGAGCCTGGAGCCTGCTTCGGATTCTGTGTCTCCCTCTCTCTCTGCCCCTCCCCCGTTCATGCTCTGTCTCTCTCTGTCTCAAAAATAAATAAACGTTAAAAAAAAAAAAAAAAACACCTAGCTCAAGACCTGGCACCTTAACCATCACTATTTAACTAGTTGGTTGGCTAGTAGGGAACTGTCGTTATTTTTAACTGGTTTTTCACAGAAAAAGTGCCTGCTCACAGAGAAGATCAGTTCTATCCGAAGGATCTTAGTGTTTTTATTTTTATTTATTTTTTGAAAGTTTATTTGTTTCTGAGAGAGTCGGGGGGGTGCGGGGGGGGGGGGAGAGGGAGAATCCCAAGCAGGCTCCACACTGTCAACGCAGAGCCTGACTTGGGGCTCGAACCCACAAACCGTGAGATCATGACCTGAGCCCAAATCAAGAGTCGGACGCTCAACCGACTGAGCCACCCAGGTGCCCTGAGAAATGCCTCAGAGGGGGCCTCTGTCTATCAGCACACTCCCCTTGCCCTCTCCATCCACTGCCAAACTGGGGGGGGGGGGGCACATTTGGGTTGTTTCTGTTCTTTTGCCTGAAAGCCCATCAGACCACTATGTCTTAATATGCTCATGATCCTGATAAGGTCCAGGGCGGATCTTCTAATGGCTGGTTCAGAGCCAATGGGCTTTTCCTTCCTTTTCTTTTTAGGTACGTTGATTACCTTGAACTTCATCTGTGGAGAAGGCAGCCTAGCTAGTCTTGTGCCAAGGACTTTGGAGCCAGACCACCCGGCTTCAGATCTCCACTCTCGTTACTACACGCTGTGTGACCTTGGGCGAGTTACTTAACCCCTCTGTGCCTTGGTTTCCTCATCATTAAAAGGGGGCTGCTGCTGCTGATCGTGCCCATATCATGGGATTATTGGGTAGACCAAGTGAGTTTAAAGTGTGACATTTCCTGGGAATGCAAACTGGTGCAGCCACTCTGGAAAACAGTATGGAGGTTCCTCAAAAAATTAGAAACAGAACTACCCTACGACCCAGCCATTGCACTACGAGGCATTTATCCACGGGATACAGGTGTGCTGTTTCGAAGGGACACATGCACCCCCGTGTTTATAGCAGCCCTATCGGCAAGAGCCAAAGTATGGAAAGAACCCAAATGTCCATCGACCGATGAATGGACAAAGAAAAGGTGGTCTGTATACACAATGGGGTATTACTCGGCAATCAAAAAGAATGAAAGCTTGCCATTTGCAGCTACGTGGATGGAACTGGAGGGTGTTATGCTAAGTGAAATTAGAGGAAAATATCATATGACTTCACTCATATGAGGACTTTAAGATACAAAACAGATGAACATCAGGGAAGGGAAACAAAAAGTAATATAAAAACAGGGAGGAGGACAAAACATAAGAGACTCTTAAATATGGAGAACACACTGAGGGCTGCTGGAGGGCTCGTGGGCAGGGGGGTGGGCTACATGGACGAGGGGCATCGAGGAGGACACGTGTTGGCATGAGCACTGGGTGTCATATGTAGGGGACGAATCACTGGGATCTGCTCCTGAAATCATTATTGCACAATACGCTAACTCACTTGGATGAAAATTAAAAAAAAAAAAAGTAAAAAAAAAAAAAGAACCCCCCCCCCCCCAAATAACAATGAACCGGGAAAAGGCAGAAAAATAAAAAAATGAATAATAAAGAGTGACATTTCTGGGGCACCTGGGTGGCTCAGTCGGTTAAGCGTCTGATCTTGGCTCAGGTCGTGATCTCACGGTTTGTGAGTTCGAGCCCCACGTCAGGCTCTGTGCTGACAGCTCAGAACCTGGAGCCTGCTTTGGATTCTGTCTCCCTCTCTCTCTGCCCCTCCCCTGCTCGCGCTCTATCTCTGTCCCAAAAATAAATAATAAAACATTTGTAAAAATTTTTTTTTAAATAAATGAAGTGCGACATCTCCTTAGAATGTTTCCCAGCACGTATTCCGCTACTCGATGTGCGTTATTCTCTGACACCCCGAGGGATCCGAGGCAGCTAGCCTTTGCAACAGATATTTCCCAGCCTGGAAATACTGAATCCCTGTGCCCTTCCCTTCTTTCTCTCTTTTCTCTTTCCGCTTCCTCCCTCCAACTCCAAGAATGGCTAGCCACCTGCTAGAACAATCCAGCAAGTGGCCACCAATCCCATCTGCTGAGGCGGCCAGCTTGGGGACAGGGACACTCTTGCAAGTGCTGGGGTGCGTATTGGGGGGAGCGGAGTGTCTGACTTTGAGACGCTGAGGTCTGGGGCTCAGAGCGGGGCTGGAAGGGAGGGTGGTGTGGGCAGCGGGAGGGGTGGTGTTGGGAGGCCAGGGACCCTGCAGGACGCTCGGTGGTCGCGCTCCTGCTGACACCTGCTGGAGGGACGGAGGTATCGTCCTTTTCAGCCAAGGCGCCTCTCTCAGATCGTGGACCCCCCCCCCCCCAGGATCGCTGGCAGGACCTCACTGGCAAACAAGTGCCCCCAAGTGCGTTTGAACGGCCCAAGTAATCCTTTGAAGGGAGTTTTTGTTGTTTCGTTTGGCGGGTGAACGAGCTCTCAGGGCTTGACGGGGTTCACAGGGAGACAACATGTTTTCTGAGCTACTCCCCCTCCACCAGGAAGCCCACCTGTATTGCTTCGTTCCCGCGCCCAGGCCTTTTCTCCTCCGGCCAACTCTCCGTAATTTCAAGAAACGGTTACTGAAGAAACAGAAGGCAAACAAACAGGCAAACTGTGCACTGGGGGAGGAGGCCACAGTCTAGCGGAGGAGACAGAAGAGAGACGAGAAAACAAATCCACAAATGGGATCGTTTCGGAGACTGATAAGCCTTTGAAAGAACACGGTGCAACGGTGGAAACTGAATTTGTGGATGCCAAGGCGGGAGGGGCGCAGGGAAGCCTCCTCTGAGAAGGTAACATTGAAATCAAGAATCGCAGGAGAGATAATGAGCCCGAAAAAATACCTGGGAGAAACCAGAGGTCACAGCCCGTGCAAAGGTCCTGGGGCAGGGCTCTGCCTGGCAGTTGGAGGCGCAAGCAGCGAGGAGGCCTGTTTGGCTGGAGCGGAGTGAGGGAGCGTGAGAAAGGTTAGACATGAGGGCAGGGAGGGGACTGCCACAGGTCAAGCGGGGCCTTGAGGATTATGGGAAGGACTCGGGCTTCTGCCCTGGAGGGCTGCCGAGAGAGGAGGGTGGGCCCTGACTCAGTGCTTACAGGCACCCTCTGGTGGCCACTGCGGGAAGGACGGACTGGGGGGGGCGGGGAGAGCAGGAGGCTTGGCAGGGGGCAGAGGGGCACAGATACAGGACTGTGGCGATGGGGCGGGCCAACGTGATGGCCGTCCGGTGGGGAAGAAGTGATCAGATTTTGGGCGTGTTTGAAAGCAGCGCTAATCGGATGTGCTGGGTGATTGGACGTGGGTGGCGGAGAAAAGAGCCCAGGGCAGCTCCCAGCTTCCGGGTGAGCATCTGGAAGGAAGGAGCTGCCTCCAGCTCAGTGGAGGAGGCGGTGGACGGAACGATGTCTGAGTCTGGCCAGGCTGCCCACAGACTCTGCCACCGTCCGTGGCACTTTGTCCCAGCAGCAGTAGGAAAGGAGTCTAGGTCTTCATGATACATGGCCGTGACAGTGGTCTGCCGGGCCCCAGGGGGCTCTGGGGCATAAGGAACGACGCGCGTCCCGTCAACGGATGTTTCACATGCTGTTCCTTGGTTAATTTTCCCGCAGAAGCAGATGTTGAAAGTATTGATGTGTTTGTTTCCGTTAAGCGCAGGAGAGTAACATTACCATAAAGTTCTCAATGTTTTGAATTGAATTGTCATACACTTTAAGTTTCAATATTTTCTTGAGGATACTTGGGCGGAGGGGGGGGGGGGATAGCCACTCAAAAATGCACATTCTTGCTCCTGCCTCAGACTCCACTGCGGTTGGGCAGGGCACTGCCGAAACCTGTCTCCACGTACGGTTTTGATACTTTGTTCGTTAGGGAATTCTATTGCTAGTAACAGGAGTATTTTGGTGTGTTGCCTGAAAATATCCATTTGTCTTGATTGTTGCGTTTTCTGGCACCCCCTTCATGTCTGCACCTGAGGCCACTGCCTCGCTCTCCTCGCTCTAATTCCGGTCTGGGGGGGTGGGGAGGGGGAAGCGCGCTCCTCCGAGACCCCCCCCAACCGGCCTCCCCACCCCCCCGCCCCTCCTCCCTTCCGCGGGGCGCGGGCCGGAAGCGCGGGAATCCCCGCAAAAGCAGGTTGTATAGGCGTCCCAGAAAAGCCGCCTCGCGCCAGTTTCCGTAGTGTAGCGGTTATCACGTTCGCCTCACACGCGAAAGGTCCCCGGTTCGATCCCGGGCGGAAACACGCGTTTTCTCAGCGTAGGACGGCAGGTAGACCCTACTCCAGGGTCACCGGGACGAGGTTTTTACATTTCTCCCGTCGCTTTTAAAGTCATTGCAAGGTAGGAAAAACTTTAATGCGGCAATTTTTTTTTCTTGTAAGGGACGTTTCAACAGGCTGTTGGGGGGTGGGGGGATGAAAAACAACACCGTCGCCTGCGTTGGCCGGGAATCGAACCCGGGTCAACTGCTTGGAAGGCAGCTATGCTAACCACTATACCACCAACGCTCCGGCGAACACCGGCTTCTCTGAGCGCCATTAGTAGAAGCCCCATCGGTCGGGCTGGGCGATACCAAACCGCACAGGGGCGCCTCTCTGCGATGTCCCCTCCAGCTCCCCGCGCCGGAAGATGCTGCCGAGGGAAATTCCCAGCCTCTGGCCGCCAGGGACTGTGCGGGCGCGTCCCCCCCCCAGGATCGCAGCCACCTTGGTACCGTCCGGGCGGCGGCCAATCGTAGGCCGCCGCCTGGGCCGCTCAACTTCCGGGTCAAAGGGGCCCGAGCCGCCGGCTCCCCCGTGTCCGCCGCCGCCGCCGCCGCCGTCCCCCGCGCCCGCCACTTCCGGGGCCGCAGTCCCGGGCATGGAGCCTCTAGCGTGAGGCGCCTCCGGCCCCGGGACGCCCTTCCCAGCCCGGCCGCCGCTCCGCGCCTGCCCCGAGCCCGGTGAGCAGCGCCTGCGCGCCCCGTCCCGCCTCGGCCGCGACCCCGAGCCCGCCATTGACCGGCCCCACCTCAGCCCTGACCCCGGACCCGCCATTGGCCGGCCTCTCGGGCGCCCTCCGCCCCGGCCTCCCCGCGCCCGGCCTCCCCGCGCCCCGGCCCTGCCTTTGGCCACACTCCCGGTTCCAACGGCCCCCGCCTCTGTTTCCCTTCCGCCCCGGGCCCTCCTCGGCCCTTCTTCCCCTTCTGCCTCCTCCGGTGGCCGGGCCACCTCTCAGCCTCGCTCGGCCCAGCCTCCCCTCCCGTCCCGTCGCTGCCCGAGCCACCTGGCTCCGGTCCCTTCCGGGAGCGGCCGCACCCACGACGGCGCTCCTTCCCTGCAGGCCCCCTCCCCGTGCAAACACATGCTCCCCGTCCGAGAGCAGAGGCCGCCTCCCGGACCTGCTTCCTGCCCCCACCCACTCACCCCTCCCCGGGCGCTTGGCTTCCCCTAATCCACACCCCCACAGGTTCCAGCCCCTTCTCAGCCTCCCTTCCGGCCCTGTGCAGCCGCCCACCTGCTTCCCACCGGGCTCTAGACCAGTCTTGACACTTCCCCATCCACGCTGCCGCCGAGCCGTCAGAAGGGCCCCGCTCGTTCCGTTTTCCCCCGCCGCCGTCGTTCTCCCCCCCCCCCCCCCCACCGGGAGGAAGTCACTTGTTTCAGTGGCAAGGACCAGCGTGCTTTCCAGGAGCTTGGACTAAAGCCCTGGAGGTGTGCACTGTGGTCGAGTCCCTGGCTGGTTCCCGGGAGGACTGGGCCGGATGGGGGAGCTCTTTCCTCCCCGGTGCAGTTCAGGGCACGCAGGCGGCGTTGCAGGGCGGTGAGGTGGCTCTAGGATCTGTCCAGGTAGAGAGAATGGGGCTGGGGGGGGGGGGGGGGTGGGTCAGGACTCTCGAGGGGAAGGAGAGCGGGCTGTTTTGGCCAGGCTCTCCGCTGACCTGCTGCACTAACGGCATGCTTGTTCCATCAGGGTCTGTATCCCACGCCTGCGGCTGGAATGGAGGCTTTCTGGACCCTTTAGAAGGTCAGTGGTGCCGGCCGTGGGGTGACGGTGGCGGCTGGCGTGTGGGCTGGCGGGATTCATTTGCGTGCTCCAGGATATAGACATCTGCAGGAAGTGGTTTTCTGCAACTCCGGGGTCACTGCCCTGGGGCCGCTGGGGGGGGGGGGGGCGTGGCCGCATCTCCCCACGGGGAGCCCAGCGCCTGGCCCTCAGTCAGCCTTTGGTGGGGATCCTGGCTCTTAGGGGGGCGTCGGTCCAATCCCGCCCGCTGCCCGATGGTCAGTAACTTGTCTAGGTGACAGTATTGGCTGTGATGTAAGGTTCCGTCGCATCTGGTGTTTTATTTGAGCCCTTAATTGTCACAGCAGCCCTCCACGCAGGTACGGTGGTCCCATCTCACAGCTGCGGAAACTGAAGCACAATGTAACCGAGAGGTTACACTCAACCTAATTTGACTTAGCCGAGAGGTCGAGTGGTTTCTCAAGGTCACAGAGACGAAACGTTGTAGAGTCAGGATTTGAACCCATCTCTCTGACCACAGCGACCCCTCTTTTCACCACAGGACTAAGAGTGAGGCCAGGGCTCGCCCACGGCCTCGGTGCTGTGACCAGGCGCTGCTTTCTTTTTCTCAAATATTTATTTATTTCTGGGAGAGTGCAAGCGGGGGAGGGAAGGGCAGGGGGGTGGGGGTGGGGGCTCTGCGCTGACAGGCTGGAGAGCAGCGAGCCCGACGCAGGGCTCGAACTCTCAAGCTGCCAGATGGTGACCTGAGCCGAAGTGGACGCTCAACTGACTGAGCCGCCCAGGGGCCCCTGCTTCCCTTTTCTTGAAGCCTCTCGGCACCCGCCCAGCCACCTGGGGCCTGGCTCATCACAAGGGTGTTCGGGTGCTGACCAAAGCAGGGCTCCCTTTGGCTTCAGACAGCGTTCAAGGGAGGACCGGGACTCATTAACTCTACCGAAAACCCTGTGTGCGTCAGGCATGGAACAGGACGGGTGTAAGCCTGCCCCCCTGGAGTCACATCCCGGGGAAGGGTGTCCCCTCACCCAGAGCAGGGGTTCTCAGCCTCAGCACTGGGGATGTTTGGGGCCACGTCACTCTTCGCAGTGGGGGTGGAGGCGAGCGTCCTGTGTTTTGTGGTTTGATTAGCAGCCTCCGGTCTGCGTGCCGGGGGCCCGTCTCCCAGCCGTGATGACCAAAAATGGCTCGTGGGGGCACAATTGACCCTGGTTGAGACCCGCTGGGTGACGGGATGCAGTTGGCCCCGAAGAGACTCTGTATTCCATAATCGTTTGGGCTCCTGAGGTCCTGGGACGTTGCACCATTTACATTTGTGAACTGAGGGAGAGGGGAGGTCACTCACAGACGCTGGGGTCACCGTGGTTTGTACAGTCTGACCCATCAGGGATTTATTCGAGTGTCTCGTGTGGGCCTGAGGATCTTACTCCACTGCCCCCCCCCCCCCCCCAAATTAAGAATGCAGAGTTTCTCTGCCTCGGCACACTCAGTGCCAGGAGCACCCCCAGTTGTGACAACCACAGCTGTCCCCAGTCATTCTCTGGGGAGGAGGGGCAGAGTCCTCCCCTTTGAGAGCCACTACCCCAGACTTAGCTCTGTATGGAAGGACAGGATGCTGTGTGGGGGTGACAGAGCGGTGACTTTGGATTGGGGGTCCGGAAAGACCTCTGCAGAGGTGAGACCGGGGCGTGAAGGAGAAGAGGGGCGAGTCCCACAGAAGGCAGGGAAGGGCCCCTGGGCCGTGGGACCAGCAAGCGCAAAGGCCCTGGGGTGGGAAGGAGTCGGTGTGTGTAGGGGAGAGTAAGGCCAGCGTGGTTGGAGATCACGGTCAGGGGCGAGAAGGGGAGGTCAGGAAGGCCATCAGAGTGTGGCCACAGTGGGGACCCTGGGACTGTTGGGTTTCTGGTGAGCACCGGGGGTGGCGTCCTTGGCGTCATTTAAGACTGCCGTCTTCTCGGGGACTTCTCGCCTTGGGAGGACTGCACGACAAAAAGGATGCTGGTTTCTGGCAAATGCCAGGCACCCTCTCAAATTTCCGGGCAGAGCCTCTTCAGAATGCCCTTGGCATTGGATGTCCCCGGAGTAACGGAGGGCTGCCTAGAGCGGTGGGCAGGCGAGGAGGGCCGAGAGCAGGCACGCCCAGACCGCTGGGGGTTGCAGCCTGGGGGTCTCTCTGCCCGCAGGCTCCCCCACTCTCCTGAGGTCAGCCGAGTGGTTAATGCGGAAGGTTAAGAAGCTCCGCCTGGATCACGACCACACAGAAGGTTGGAGAAGGTAAGGGGTGTGGCCGCGGGAGCCCTGACCTGTGGGGGTGTCGTTGAGGTTCCCAAATTTCCGATGATGTCCTAGGTCTGGGAAGACCCCTGCCTCCCCCTGCCACCCCCTACCTTTCTGCGATGCCCCAGGACTCTGTTCTGGCTGTTCCGCGTGAGGTGGCAATGTAGGCGAGAGCAGGGTTTCTCAGCCTCGGGACTGCTCACGTGGGGCCAAGCCATTCTCTTTGGGGGCGTCCTGGGCGCCGTGGGGGATGGAGCAGGCCCCTGGCTCCCAGCCCCTCGATGCCAGGAGCACCCCTACGTGACAACCACAGATGTCCCTAGACATCACCTGGTGTCCCCTGGGGCAGGATCCGGCCCGGCTGAGAACCGTTGGTCCGGAGGTTAGAATGTGAGTTCGGGGTCCGTCAGACTCGGGTGATATCTGATATCGGGCGGGTCATTTGATCCCTCTGAGCCTGCTTTGCAGCCTCCGAGATGGGGCTGGCCCCAGAACTCACCTGTCAGGGTCACGGTGAGGAGTAACCATAATTGTCCACGTGAGGCCCCGGGGCACTTGGTGAGTCTCACGTCTGGGGCCGTGCACGAGGCGGAGGCCACAGGAAGCCCTCCGGCTAGGGGGCTTCTAGCCCCCGTGGCTTCGTTTGCTTTTAGCCGGTGGGAGCGACCGGGCGGGCAGGAAGGGAACTAAAGAGCTCCGGGAAGACAGGGGTGACGTTGAGCAGTCTGCTTCGCTCCCCGGACGCGGGCTCCGCTGTCCAGTGGGGAAATGCATCAGCAGGTCAGCTGGTGACGGAGACCCGAGTGCCCCTTCTCACGTGTGTTAGGTGCCCGGCGGCCACGGCGTGGGCTGCAAACTGAGTCTGCGCCGGCCGGTCGTGACAGTGGGAGGCCCGCACGGTGCCGGAGGCAGGCCTTGGAGGGCAGAGCACGGCCCGCTGCTTCCCAGGAGCCCCTGCCCCACGGGGCCACGGCGAGTGTCCTGAGGGCCGCTCAGGCATTTCCTCCCCGGCGCACGGCGGGCCCCCGCCCCTCACCTCCCCGGCGCCTGCCTCCCTGCCCGCCTTCCCTCTCTGCGGTTGGCCGAATGCTCCCAGACCTGCGGCCGGCACCGAGAATCCGCAGTTCCTTCTTCCTTCTGCCCGCTGCCCTGGTCACGGGCCCTGCTTGGGTCTCTGGCGGATGCCCCGCGGGGCGGGGGTCCTGGCTCTCGGAGCACCAGTTCACAGGCCGCAGACCTCCCGCGGGGCCTTGACGGTGATGGCACCGGAGGGCCCGAGCTGCCTGCCGGCGGCCTCGTGGTCCGCGAGGCGTCCTGCTGACGGGCAGAAGGAAAGCGTAGGTGGACCCGGCCCAAGTGGCTTGGAATCTGCTTCCGTTTCCCCAGCTGTGTAAACCCTTGACTGGAGGAGCTCAGGCTGGCCTAGGATGGGAAGCGGGGCACTTGGTTCACCTGTTCCTCCCCTTCCCCCGCCTCCTCTGCAGTCTCTCTGCACTTCTGGGGAAGAGAGGTGAGTGGAGGACCAAGTCATAGCACCAAGCCTTGGCCTGTCTGGGAGCTCAGACCGCCTGGCCACATCTAGAAGATTCCTAGAAGTTTCTCCCGATGTTTCATTTCATTTCTCATCTCCTGGATCACATTTTTGCTCCTTGGGCTCTCTGCAGTGATCGGAGGCAAGATCATTTTTATTGTTCCTTGCTATGGAAATAAGCCACATGATTCTGTGAGCGTTTCTGCCCGGCTCTCAGCTTATGGGGTCCCCTTTGGGAACCCTGGAGGTTGTGATCAGTTTTGCTGCCGTGAGCAAGGCCTGAACGGTGGCCACAGTTTCGGGGCTGGGGGTGGGGGCTGGGCCGGTCGGAGGAGTCCCCTGTCCTGGTTTTCTGGGCTGGTTGTCAGCAGCGCTCGGGGCCATGTGGGTTCTGGAGCGCTCCGCCCGTCCTGGCCCCAGCCCCTGCCTGACACTGCCCGTGCCCAGCGCCGCCCGTGGAGGTAAACCACAGCTCTGGGGGCGGGGGGCGGGCCAGGACATGCTGCGGGTGAGCCTCACTGGGTCTCCCGTCTTTTCTGGCTTGGGTTCATTTGCCCCGAGGGTCCCAAAAGCCCTGATAGCCTGTGATCCGTGTCTTCAAAGCCATCGTAGGAAGTTGTGAACCGGGGGCACTCTTTGTGGCTGGGGAGCAGGAGCCGCCTGCTTGCCGTGCCCCCCGAGCCCCCCGAGCCCCCCGAGCCCCCTGAGCCCTGGCTGGGTCCAGTGGGATGGAGTCAGGGAGGCCTTTCTGTCCCTCGTCTGATACAGGGTCGGGGTGGAAAGGGAACTCTGAAAATCGGCCCACGGAGGCCATGCTCAGAAGCGTCTCCTCTTGCCCCTCGAAGCAGGAGACAGGGGTCCTTTCTCCCGTATGGGGACTCGGGGGGGTGTCTTGCTGTGAAGGGACAGGCTCTTCTGGGAATTGGAGGGCACCGTGTGAAGGTGGGCACAGCTCTGCCTGGTGCTTCTCTGAAGCCCTCGGCCTGGGCTGTCCCTGTCCCTGTCCCTGTGTAGCAGTAACAACTCCCACTTTTGACCAGTGAAGTCTGGGCTCTGCCTGTAAAGCAAAGCCACTAATCCCAGAGCAAAGCCGCTAATCCCAGAGCGCAAGGAGGCCCAGCATTCAGCGAGACCTTAGGCCGTCCGATGCCCACGGAGGAGAGGGAGGCCGCCCCGCTCACCTTGGCGGCCTCACTAGAGAGCCCGGCTCTTCCGGAACCGGGTCACTGTGGCTATGTTTAGATTTCCCTAAAGCAAATATTTGCCTGGCTAGTCCAGTCCGCTCAAGAAATGTGCCCAACAGCCAGGGGGAGAGAAGGGAGGGACTGGGCCTCGGCCACAGCTGCTCAGGGAGCGGGGGAGGGATGGGGCGGGCTGTCCTGAGGGGCGTCCGTTCTCTCTGCTGGGTTCTCACACCGTCTGTGCACAGCTGCTTGTCTCTCTGAGTCTGTCCCGTGAGGCACGAGTTTCCCCTGCTGGACCCCAGGCTGGATGGCATGGGGGACGAGCTGTGCCGATTAATTCTTTACGCTCAGTTCTTTGCGTGTGAGCGAGCGTGTCTCCCCGAGGGCTTAAGGCAAGATAATCATTCCACACGGCCCGCTGTGGAATGCGTCCTGGGAGCCAGGCGCCTCCTAAGGTTCTGGGGCCACTGCCATGAACGGGACAGGTGATCAACAGACAACCCTTGTGCCAGTGCTCTGAGGGCAGGGGACATTAGTCGCTGACGCGCCTAATGGAGAGACCAGCTTCGGTACAGATGGTCACGGAAGGTTTCTGAGGACCCGACAGATACTTACGCTGAGATCTGATTGGACGTTAGTCAAGTGGAGAGAGGGGAAAGGTGTTTCAGGCAGGAGGAAGCACGTGCAAAGGTGGGAAGGAGTCTGGCCTGTTTGAAGGGCCAACGGAAGGCCAGTTTGGCTGGGCAACTGATAAAAGGGGGATGAGGTTCGAGGGGCTGGCAGGGTCAGAGGACAGAGAGCCTTGAAGGCCGTGACAAGGACTGGTTTTTACCCCCAGGACTGTGGAAAAGCAAGGAAGACGTTTAAGCGATGGGGTCAGATCCGCGGTGGATGTGTTGGGTCCGTTAGTGAGATGTTGGGGTCATTCGGCACACAGGTGGCAGCGGCTTGGATCTCGGAAGCATTTGTGGTGTTCGAAAGAAATAGAACGACGCATTTGGGACGTATTTAGGGGGGCTGGGACAGTTGCAGGGGGGCTCGTCGGGGGGGTCCGGGAGCGTCTGACGAGGGGGCAGCTTGTCAGTGACACATGGGCGTCATCCTCCCTTCTCATCGTCTCCCCGCTGTCCCCTCCCCCTTACAGCTTGTCGCTGAATTCTGAGGGGACAGAGAGGATGGCCACTGGGGCGCCAGCGTCTGAGCGGGGTGACGCGGTCGGGACGGAGGACCCGGCCTCCCGCTTCCAGGTGCAGAAACACTCGTGGGACGGGCTCCGGAACATCATCCACGGCAGCCGCAAGAACTCGGGCCTCATCGTCAACAAGGCTCCACACGACTTCCAGTTCGTGCAGAAGACAGACGAGTCGGGCCCCCACTCCCACCGCCTCTACTACCTGGGTGAGCCCTCCAGGCGCACTCAGGCCCAGCCGGTCCTATCGGTTAGGAGGTCCAAAAAGAAGGGCCTGGCCCTGGGCAGATGTCCCATGAGGCCGTGCCACCCACGGTGGCTTCCGTGTGCAGCAGCGGTCTGGTGCAAGGGTGCCACGGGGGGAGGTGGGGGGCGGGCAGGTGTGCAGGTGAGTGGAGCAGAGGGCGGCCCTGCCCCGTTGGGTTGCAGCCGTGCCGTGGCTGGGCCTTGGATGTGGCTCTGAGCCGCCGCGATCGTCTCCAGAACCAGGGCGGCTGGGCCTGCCCCTGAGTCGTTTGCCAGTTCCCCGGGCCGGGCCGGGCCAGTGAGCGGCTCCTGGCCGTCGGGAGTCACCAGTAACTCCCGTGGGTGCGCGCCGTGGGCCCACGCGTGGGAAGGCTGTTTGAGTGCGCCCGGGGATAAACGACACAAGTGGCTTGTCACACGACCGCGGTCCTCGCCCCAGACGCCTGGATAAGCACGTTACCTGCTCGTCGCTTCCTTCTGCGCCACGTGCCTCGGGGGCAGCGCTGTCTGCATCCCCGGCGGCCGTTCGTGGGTTTGTGTTCCCTGCCGGTCCCGGGAGGGCCTGTGGGGGAACCGGTGGGGCCTCACGCAGGCCTGGCTCCTGGCGGGTGGGCAGCGAGTTTCTACTGAGCAAGCGGACGTTGCCTTGCTTTGCCCGAAGGTCTCGCGGGGCCCCTGCGGCAACAGGGCCGGGCGTGTCCCTGTGGAAGCAGCAACGGCCCACGATTGGTGACCCGGGGCAGGTGTTCAGCCTCGGCCCTCGACTCGACATTCGGGGCCTGACCGTCCTCTAAGGACCCACGGCCCCTCCGGGACGATGCTGGCCCCGGTCGGGCCCTCGGTCAGCGTTGGCGTGAGGGGTGGCACGCACGGGTCAGCGAGGGGCGTCCTCTGCCTGCGGCTGACCCCCGCCGAGGGCCACGGCAGCAACTGGACGCCGGGTGGCTCTGCCCTCCGCAGACTCGGTGCAGCACCCCTTCGTAGAGACAGACGTGTGTGGAAAGCACCTTGGTGGTTTGGTGAGCGCGGGGTTGGAAGAGGAGGGATCGGGAACAGAGCTCAGCAAGCGACCGCCGTCTGTTTTGGAGATCTGGTTCTGCTGGGCCTCAGCCGTCCCCGTTCGTCTCTGTCCCCTCCGCGGCCGCTCCCGAGCGTAGTTGCAGCAGAAGCCGTGTGCCCCCTGTGGCCGCTAAAAATCTGCACCGCGTGGCCCTTTACAGAGAAGGGATGCCAGCTTGGCCCTGGGAGAGACGAGGATTGGGCGTGCTTCAGGCGATGGTCGTTCAGGGGGCGTGGCTCTCAGGGTCAGAGGTGGCTGGGACACGTGGACCGTGGCGGCCGCTCCTTCTCTCTTGCCCGTAGTGCCGCGGCCCCCAGCTCGGTTTTCCTCGCTGACTCAAGGTCAGGCTGCCGTCCTGGGCCGGATACGTGTATGAGTTTCGTGGGGCTCCCGCTGTCGCAAATCACCGCTGACTCGGTGGCTTAAAACAAACAGAAATGTATTCTGTCGCGGTTCTGGAGACCAGCAGTCCGAAATCCGTTTCTCCGGGCTAAAGTCAAGGTGTCTGTAGGGCCGCACTACGCTTCCTGCAGAGGCTGTGGGGGAGGACCCGTTCCTTGCCTCTTCCGAATTCAGGTGTGGCCGCCGGGGCACGGGGCCTCCTCCTCTGCCTTGTGTCTGAAGTCTGCCTCGGTCTCCCTTATGAGGGCACGGGATTCCATTCGGGGCCCACCCGGGTAATCCAGGCTTCTTCCCAACTCCAGACCCTTAACTGAATCCCCTCTGCAGGTTCCCTCTTGCCGCAGAAGGTGACGTACTCACAGGGTCTGGGATCAGGACCTGAGCATTTGGGGGCCACCGTTCAGCCAACCGCAGAGCTGCCGAAAGGGATGGAAACCCCCTGAGCTGGTTTGAACCACCAAGGGCACCTCACAGGAAGGACTCGGGTGTGCCAGGGAGCCCCCACCCCGGGCCTCAGGCCGTGGCCCTGGGAACCAGGAGCTGCGAGGGGCCCAGGCGTCTGCCCCGCACACGCTCTACTCCACACATCCGCCCCCACTGGACACCTGCCTTCCACCGCCACGCGCCCAGGGTGACCCATCTCAGGTTCCAGCCACCCGCACAAATGGACGAGCTCTCAGAATTTCTGGGAGCGGGAACTAGGTCGGTTCGACGTAGGTCAGATGTCTTGTCTGCGGCCCGTGCGTGGGGCTGGGGCTGGGGTGAGTGGGTCCCTGCAGTCCGTAGGACGCCTGCCACCACGGCGGGTAGGGGACAGACAGCCCTAGACAAGGACTGTGGACTTGGCGGAGACCCCAGAACCTTCCCCGGACATCTCCGAGCCATCCTGCTCTTTTGGGGTGACGTAGCTCACCTTTGAGGTCATCCGTCTGCATCACTCAGTACCTTCGGGGTGCCCCGAAGCTCACTTCGTGTCCAGGTTCTTGGGGCACGCCCCCCTGGAGCCCCCGAGTACTTTCATGATAGGTCATTGTGCTGGTATGGCCCCAGGAACGCTGTAGCCAGCCGTGTTTGCAGATGGAACAGAAGGGGCCTCCGAGGGCCATGCCGGCGTGCTTCCCCTGGGAGCCCCTCCCCCCTGAGTGAGCGCCGGCCTCACTGTCACCGGGGCCTCAGGGAGGGCTCTGTCGGATGCACACGACGGATGAGGTCCAGTGTGAAGAAAATCAGCAGAGGAGGGAATGTGCCGGCTTCCGTGGCCGACGATGGTGGCGGTCAGGTTCCAGGGCTCGGACCGCAGCTTCTCCAGCTCCGTGTGGGTTGGTCGGCTTGTCCCCTGCAGGTGGGCGTCTCCTGTAGGACAGAGGACGACGCAGGGCCCGTGACCACTCTGGGAGTCCCTCAGCAGGGGGAGGGGGCCTCTTGTGTCCTCGTGACCTAGAGGAGAGCCCCGGGCCCAGTGCGGGTCACATGCCCATCACGCTGGCTCCTGAGGCCACAGTGCCCGAAGATGGTGCTTGTGCACATCTGGGCCACCTGCCACCCTGGTGGATTTTGGGGGCTGGGGTGCTGTCCCCAGAGGTGGGGTGGAGCTGGCAAGGGGGGAGGCAGGGGAGGGGCAGGGGCAGCAGAAATCAGACCCCGGGCTTAAACGCCCAGCGTGTGACATCACCGTCACAGGTGCCAGGGCGCCGCAGGGAATGTGCTGCTCTGTGCCATTTGGTGCCATCACTTATTAATGCGCTGGGCGGAGGAGGTGGCTCCGATGTCCTTGGCAAGGCCATTCTGTTGACTTCCTGTTGGGAAGCCTCTGGCTCTCCCGCTGAGCCCCGAGGACAGGGGGTCCGGAGCTCGGGCTGCCGGCTGCTTCCTCCCGGCCCTCCACGCGGCTCCCGCGCGGCTTTTCTTAACGGGGTGTAATCCACAGAACCTAAAACTCGCCCTTCTAAAGGTGGGCGCCTCTGGCTTTTAGTGCACTCACAGCGTTGTGCAACCCCACCGTCTAATTCCAGAACGTTTCCGTCACCCCAGAAAGAAACTCTGGACCCATTAGCTCTCGCTCCCCTCCCGCCCCCGGCTCCTGGCTACCATGAGTCCGCTTCCTGTCTCTCTGGGGTTGCTTGTCCTGGACGTTGCACGGAAATGGGCTCATGCACCGTGAGATTCTTGTCCCCACCTGTCTGTCCCCACCTGTCACATGAACTTGAAAAGGAAGGATGCCCCGGGCGGGGGGGGGGGCGGCGTCACGCCTGTGCCTCGAGCTGGGGATGAGAGGCAGACGGCACAGTGTCGAGGGGCCTTGGCCGTGAAACCGCGGGTGTGGCCCACACGCACGTCTACATCACCTTTGCGTTTTCCTCAGCGTGAGCTTCCTAAGGTTGCCCTCGAAACCTTTCCTCTTGAGATACATTCTTCCGTTGCTAACTGAACTTCCCGTGCCACGTTGATCGGAAGTGGAAAGCCCTCGTGGATTGCCACATGAACCAGCTGTCTGTAAAGAGAGTCGTGACGAGAACAGACATTATCTGTCAGCCTCTGGCCCCAGAGGCGCCGAGCGCGGGGCTTCCCTGTCCCCCGCTCGTAGAGGCGAGAGCGCGTACGAGGAGGTCCCCGAAGAGGCCGCCACCGCCACATGGAGTCTTCCCCCTGGAGAGCACGGGACCGAGAGGGGCCCGGCGTTGTTAGCCCGTTAACAACAGCCCCGCCGCCATGCGTTGACTTGAAGACGCTGCGGGTTGGAAGAGAGGCTGTTGCTTCGTTTGCCACTAAGAACACGACCGCCCCTTTGACAGTAGGACACAGCCGAGAGGCAAGAACACGAAAAACGGCGACTTCACTGGCGAAGTAGCCCACGTCCTTCCGAGCGACCCATCGGGGACACCGCGTGACGTGACGCGCCTTCTGCGTCCGGCTCGTTTCGTCCACACGGAGTCCTCACCAGGCGGCTACTGTCCGCTTGCAGACAGGCTCAGATTAGATCAGTGGGGACATCTGGGGGCGACTGTGGCTGTCACCACCCAGGCGCTCCTGGTGTCGAGCGGGTGGGGGCCGGCGGGGCCCAGCGGAGCCGAGGGGAGGGGTGCTGGTGGGGTGCACGTTTCCCGGCTCCCTTCCTACGATTGCTCTTTCTCTGACCCCGGATTGATCCTTGGCCTCCGCAGAAGACTTTGACGGGAACAGACGCCCGAGCCCCGAGCCTCACCTGTTGAGAGCTGGGTTTCCCCGACCCCTTTTGTTCTCTTGCGTGCTAGTCCTTCGGTAACTTAGCACAAGGCATCTGTCCAAACCTCTCAGGTGTGGAAGATCCCATTACTGTTGCTAATGGGCTCGAACTCGGGGCCGGAGCATCTGTGGGGAGGGCTGCGCGGGGGGAGGTGGGGGGAGGGAGAGGTTGGAGAGGAGCCAGCCGCGGGGAGCCAGCGTCACCCCTGAGGCCAGCCCTTGCCCCAGGCCCTCTCCTCGCCCTGGGCAAGGTCACCCATTCTGGTTTTTCTCTCTTCTCCCCAAGGGATGCCTTATGGCAGCCGCGAGAACTCCCTCCTCTACTCAGAGATCCCCAGGAAGGTCCGGAAGGAGGCTCTGTTGCTCCTGTCCTGGAAGCAGATGCTGGATCACTTCCAGGTGAGCCCGTGCTGCGGGGCTCCGTGCTGCGGGGGCTCCGGCCGGCGCTGCCCCGGGCCCCCTCTCCACCCCCCCCACCCCCGCCCAGGGCGAGGGAGACAGGTGCAGGCCCCCCCTTCCCGCTGTGCTCCAGCCCCAGCGCGGGCTCTGATGAGCGCTCTTACCAGAAGTGTCTTTTCCACGCCTCACAAAGACTTGGAACCAACCTGGTTCCTGCAGGGGAGGCTTGGCTGGTACTTAACCTCATCCACAGTCGGCTCACCTAGGGAGAAGAGGGCCGGCGAGGGACGGGGGTGCCTTTTGCCGTGGTTTATGTTGATTTCTTTGTGGTCGTGGCAGCAGGAGGTGGTGGGTGGAGGCACATCGTGCATTTCTCCACACCCGTGTGACCACCCTCACTTCTGCCCCAGGCCCACCAGGCGGGGTGGGCGGGGGGCGGGGGGGGGGGGTGGTCGTTGCACTCCGGGTTCAGCTTTTCAAAAACGCGTTTCTTGCCGGGAACGTTGCCCCGTCGTGTTCAGAGTTCTCCTCGGGGTAGTCGTGCGCCCAGACCCCTCTGGGTGGGTGTTTGGGTGGCCAGGTGGTCCTGAATTTGCCCCGCTCCCCCCGTGCAGAAAGCAGAAGTGTGTGGTGGAGGGAGGGTTCACCCAAAGCTCTGGTTGGATGGGATGGTGCTCAGGGCAGGAGGGAGGGCGTCTGCGGCATTGGCGTTGGGGAGCAGGGGAGAGTACCTTGGGTAGCCGCCTGTGCCGGCGGCTAGGGGAGAGCCCCGTCTGCCTCAGAGAGGATCTCTGGGCAGATGTGGGCCCAGGCGAGCCCAGAGACGGGCCCAGAGGGGAGGAAGCCTCGGGTGAGCCCGGAGCCTGTCAACCAGCCCTGTTGCCGAGCCCGCCTGGGCACCTCATGGCTCCCCGGGCTCGGGCCGCTCTGGCCCCCTGGTTGGGGAGCTCTGCTGGACAGCTCTGCTCAGCAGAAAGTTCTCTCTGGTGTGGAGCCACGGCAGGTGCGCTGAGCCCTCCCAGGAGTGCCCGGGTGCCGGGCCCCTGGCTGCTGACGCGGGCCCATCTGTGTGTGTCCCCAGGCCACTCCCCACCACGGAGTCTACTCTCGGGAGGAAGAGCTCCTTCGGGAACGGAAGCGCCTGGGGGTCTTTGGCATCACCTCCTACGACTTCCACAGCGAGAGCGGCCTCTTCCTCTTCCAGGCCAGCAACAGCCTCTTCCACTGTCGGGACGGGGGCAAGAACGGCTTCATGGTGAGCCCTGGTCACTGGCTGGGGGCAGGGCGGGTGGCCGGGCAACCTCCCGTCCCCCTGAGCCAGACCTCTGTGTCCCCAGGTGTCCCCCATGAAGCCCCTGGAAATCAAGACCCAGTGCACCGGGCCCCGCATGGACCCCAAGATCTGCCCTGCCGACCCCGCCTTCTTCTCCTTCATCAACAACAATGACCTGTGGGTGGCCAACATTGAGACAGGCGAGGAACGGCGGCTGACCTTCTGCCATAGAGGTGAGGCCACACAGGGGGCCGGCTCCTGTCCCGGGTGGGTGCTCGTGTGGACGGCCCCCAGCGCAGCTCCCAGAAAGGCCCCCGTTCCCACTCCCGTCACCCCTGACCACCGGGCGCCTTCTTGGACCTGCTGTCCCGGTTCCCCTGCCTGTGTGTCCTGCGTGGCTCTGCCCCGGCCTCGTGGGGAGTCTGGCTGCCTGGTCCATAGTTTTCTCTGTGTGAGTTGGCTGGGGTGGCCTCTCCCCCCACCAGGTGCTTGTTCTGCCTCTGCTCACGTGAACCACCCCCCCCCCCCCCCCCCCCGTTCCCGTCCGTCTCCTCCGAGTCAGGCTCGGGTCTCACGTGCTCCCTGAGTTCTCCCTCACCCCCCTGCTCCCCAGAAGTGACCTCCTTCTCCTGGATGTTGTGTGGAGCTCTGCACCAGTCAGAGGCTCCGGTCACACGGCCCTTCCTGCCCTCAGCCCCAGCGCTCTCTCCCTAAACCTGAAGCTTAGCCCAGGCGGCACGGACGCTGGCCGCGTCCGGAGACACCGTGAGCTGTGGTGGCTGGTTAAGGACGCTCCTGGCATTGAGCGGGCAGGGGCCAGGGCTGCGGGTCAACCCCTCAGCGCTCCGGACGGCCTCAGCCGTAGGATGTTTCAGCCTCGAATGTGCGCGGTGCTTGGGGGCGGAGGCTGGCTGTGCGCTGCGTTCCTCACCGCATGTGGCTCTCTCCCTGTCCAGGCTCACCCAGTGTCCTCGATGACCCCAGGTCTGCGGGCGTGGCCACCTTCGTCATCCAGGAAGAATTCGACCGCTTCACCGGCTACTGGTGGTGCCCTGCCGCCTCCGGGGAGGGTAGGCGCCCTCGCGTTTGCCAAAGCGCTTCCCGCGCCTTCCTTCTGGCAGCGGAGCCACGGTCTGCCTGCTTTTCTGCTCTCGGCTCTTTTCGCTTAAAACAAACCGCAGAGCCTTTTGTGTCGATAGTCGTGTCCCAAGCCGTTCAGGCCGCTCTGACAGGACCCCACAGGCCCGGGGGGCTGGGGAACAGCACACATCTTTTCCTCCGGGTTCTGGAGGCGAGCCGTCCAAGGCCGGGGCGCCAGCGGATACGGCGTCTGTTGAGAACCTGGCTCCTGGCTCACGACCACTGTCCTCTCCCCGCGTGCTCACAGGGCAGAAGGGCAGGGCGCTCGCTGGGCCTCTGTCGTGAGGACACGCTCGTCTCATTCCCGGGGCTCCCGCCCTCCTGACTTAATCCCCTCCCGGAGGCCCCACCTCCCCCCACCAGCGCCTTCGGGTAGGATTTGACATTTGAATTTGGGGGTACGAACTTTCTGTCCGTTGCAGTCAGGACACAGAGGACTCTGATGACTAACTGTCCCTGGGGTGATGATGGGCCACGGCGTGTTTAACTGGTTCCACACCTACCAACACTTCGGCTGTTGCCGGTGTTCGGTTTGGGTCTCGCCTTTTGTTATAAACGGTGCTATGGCCAACGTTTTTTTTTTTTTAATTTTTTTAATGTTTACTATTTTTGAGATAGAGACAGAGAGCAAGCAGGGAAGGGGCAGAGACGCAGGGAGACACAGATTCTGAAGCAGACTCCAGGTTCTGAGCCGTCAGCACAGAGCCCGACACGGGGCTCAAACCCACGAACCGTGAGATCATGACCTGAGCCGAAGTCGGACGCTTAACCGACTGAGCCACCCAGGCGCCCCTGAACATTTTTATATACGTCTTCTGATCTTCTGGGAGTTCTCAGTGGTTCTTAGCCAGGGACGATTCTGCTCCCAGGAGACCCCAGGTGACATCTGGGGACATCCGTGGTTGTCACGCCTGGGTGGCTACTGGTACCGAGCAGGCAGGAGCCGCGGGTGCTGCTCTGCGCCCTACAGTGGCCAGGACGGCTCTCTCCCACAAGGAGTGATCCAGCCCCAAATGTCAGCAGGCCCGAGGATCCTGAATCCTGCCACAGAAAATTCCAGCTATAAGAGAGCTGAGCGGAAGCTACACGCGGCTTCGATCTTGATGGGTTTCCTCTTTATGGAAGAAGCCAGATCAGCGGGTCCTTTTGTATCTCTGTGTCTTTGTCCCCGTAGTGTGGGGGTATCTTGTCCCCTCCAGTGTTCGGTCAAGCAAGATCTACCTTCTCTGGGTGGGGGACTTGTTTCTGGAACGTGCCGGTAGCATCAGACCCTCTTGTGCTGCCAATTGATTTCTCCATGGCCTTCGTACCCCTGTGAGCTTCAGCAGTGCTCACGTCCCGGCCCCGGGCTCCGGCCGTCTGCCGTCAGAGCCCCGTCTCCTGTTCGCTCTTGCCTCTAGTTCAACTCACCTTGTCCTTAAATTAACTTGAAAGAAGACCTTATGGTCCTGCCATCAACAGAAGCAAGACACTAAATCCTGTGATACAAAGAAGCCAGCACGATATGTTTAAGTCGGCTCCCAGGAACAGGAGGGGTCGCCCCATCAGAGGGGCACCTGAGGCCGCCTGGTGCTGCCCGAGACTCAGGCCGGGTCGCAGGTTACAGGGGACAGTGCCATGACCTCTCCTTCCACCTGGGCCGGGCTCCTCAGTGCGCTGCCGTGCGGCGTGTAGCCCCGGGGCCCGTGCCTCTGGAGCTAGGGTCCGGGGTCAGCTCTTTCAGCCTGTGGCTGTCTGCAGGCCTGAAGCGTCCTGGTCGGTAAGATGGGGTCCTTGGCCACGAACCGGATCTCTCCCCCTCGGCACTCTGGACTTCGGGGCTGGCTCATCCTCTGTGCTGGGGGCCGTCCTGAGCACTGTGAGGTGTTGAACAGCATCCCTGACCTCTACTTGAGGTGTTCCTCGGGCTCTGACCAGCTCAGGTGACCGACCCCTGGGCACACAGAACGGCCCTTGGTTGGGGTCCGCTGGTCTAGATGATCTCAGAGGTCCTTTCTCTGGCGTGCTGGTACCGGCTCAGAAACCCCTTCGAGGAAGAATCCCCCCCCCCCCGCCGACGCCACGGCCGTCAGCCATCTGGGGTAGCCCCCTCCCAGACCCCACACCTGGGGTCACCTCCTGTGCTGTCTCGCATGAAGGGATGGGGCTTTTCCTTGGCCACGGCAACCCGAGAGTATTCTTCCTGGCTGTCGGGGTCTGGGGCCCAGGAGTCCTTCGTGTGGGGCAGGTGGACGCAGAAGTCTGAGGCAGGGGTTCGGGCTGCGGTGCGGCCAGTCCCACACCGTATGGCCTCAGGCCAGCGGCTCACCCCTCCTGTGCCCCCCTCCCCCCCCTGCAGACCGGGTGGGGCTGGGCCGCTGGTTCTGGAGGCACCCCTGCTCCATCTGGGGCGAGTCTCCGGTGGGGCTATAGGACGCTGCAGATGGGGACCCTTTTCGGCAGCCTCAGGAGGAAGCAACAGCCGTGGGCTCCCTCCCCGTGAGGTCAGCACTGCCCGTGCCGCGTTCCTTTCCAAGCGGCCACCGCTCGGGGATTCACGCACTTGTCACGATTCTTATCCCGAGCCTTCTTGAGCCGAGCCCCGCGTGTTACTCCGCGGGGGCCGCCAGAAGCAAGCCCCCCAGACACGGCGGCTCAACAATAAGCATTTACCATCCTGGTCCTGGAGGCGGGAGGTCGGCCATCAGGCGTCCCCGGGGCTGCTTCCTCCTGGGGCCGCTCTCCTCGGTGTGCAGACGGCCGTCTTCTCCCCGTGTCCTCACGTGGTTGTCCCTCTGCGTGTCTGTGCCCTCATGTCTTATTATGAGGACACCAGTCAGATTGGATCGGGACACTCTGATGACCTCCTCTCAAACTCATCATCTCTCTAACACCCTGTCCCCAAATAACAGCCCCATTCTGAGGTGCTGGGGGCTCCCAACATGGGATTTCAGTTCAGCCCCATAATACCACATAGGGCCTCATCTCATGCCATTTCGTGCTAGGAACGGCTCCGTTCTTCCCATCATGCAGGTGAGAACACTGAGGCCCTGGCATGAGATGTAATGGTTACAGTAAACAGCAGGGCCAGGCTTCTAGCCCGGGGGCTCAGGCTCTTATCCGGGCCCTGCCATGGTAGAGCTGGGTCCCCTTTATGTGCGGCAGAAGGTGGGGTGACAGCGGGGACGTGTGGCGCCCCCAGCAGCTCCCCCTGCCCCTTCCAGGTCCGGAAGGCTGTAAGACGCTGCGGATCCTGTATGAGGAAGTTGACGAGTCTGAGGTGGAAATTATTCATGTGCCCTCCCCCGCGCTAGAAGAAAGGAAGACGGACTCCTACCGATACCCCAGGACAGGTGAGGGCACTGGGCAGTGGCCCGGGCTGCCCAGCAGGGCAGGCGTGCACCAACCAGGACCCAGAGAGGCAGGCCGGGCTCGACAGCGGCAGCGGGGCCGGTGCCACAATCGGTGACCTCGGGGCCCGGAGAGACGGTGCGAGAGGGGGGGCCTGGGGGTGCGGCCCCATCCGGGGGCACGTCAGATACTTGGCACCTCGTGAGAATGCAGGCTCGAGTTTGCCCTGTTTCTCGAGGAGGCCAGAAATCCAGGTGGCTCCAAGAAACGGCCTGCTTCTTAAACGCTCCTGAATTATTTAAAAATGCTTGGCGAGCTAACTGAAAATACGTTGCAGGCCGGGTTCGGCCTGTTTTTGGTCCCCTGGGAAGCGTGTGGGAAGCGCCTACTATGTGCTCCACCCGACAGGGCCTTCCAGGGATCCTTCCTGTCCCTGGTGCAAGTGGGAAGGGTCGGCCCTCCTCCTGCCCCGCTGCACGGGTGGGAAGCTGAGGCTCAGAGGGGCTGCCCGTCCCGGGGCGAGCACCGTGCAGGCCACGGTGGGGACTGATCGTAGGAGGGGCTGGAGCCTGACCCGCACCTGTCTGTGGCGAGTGCCATTTGGCCATCCCAGCCAGTAAGCCACGTGCCTCCCGACAGCTCGGGGCCCAGCTGAGGCACGGGGGACACGTGTCACCTGTCCGCATCGTTGACGGTCTTATTGTGGACGTGCCCTGTCTTTGCGACCAACTCTCAGGCTCTCCAAAGGCAGGGAGGCATGTTCTTTACGTTTTGTCCCCCCACGACCCGCCTTCCCACCCAGCACGGGGTCTGGCCTGCGTTCTTAAATGGTAAAGACGGTTGTCGCGGAACAAGGTCCAGGGCCAAAGTCAGAAAGGCCTGCCCGAGGGACTTTGTGCCCGGACCAGAGCGTTGACGTGCCCACGGAGAGACCTTTGGATACCTGGTCCCTTCCTGCCCCTCCCTCCCACGCTGGCTTTGTCACCTTCCTAGGGCATCACCCCACAGCCTCCGTCCCAGACACCTGCTCTCAGCCCTCACGGGTGACACCTGCCGGCCTCACCTCCCTTTCATTTCTGCAGGCAGCAAGAATCCCAAGATCGCCCTGAAGCTGGCCGAGTTTCAGACCGATAGTCAGGGCAAGGTGAGCGTGGCCAGGGTGCCTGGGGGGGGGGGGGGGGGGGCCGGGGTAGGTGGTGGAGATGGGGGGACAGTTGGGCGACATCAGCAGGCCGCTTGCCCCCTTTCCGGGGGCACGTGAACCCAAAAAGGCACTGCTTCCGTAGCGCCCCATCACCCTGCCTTGGTCTCGAAAATGAGTGGTGGCCCGGCCTCATCTGCCTCTGGGCGGTCCTGGGGTGTGAGGGGGCGATGCTGAGGAGCGGTCCTTGAGCAGAAGGTCCCACAAGAGCTTCCAGAACAGTCTCCAGAGCAGAAAGCTCTGTTGGTAGTCGTCCAGGGGACTAGAGCTCCGCCCCGGCCACTCCCCGTCCCTGGCATTTGGGCAGGTCCTCACCTATAACTTCGCCAGGATGGTCAGTGCTCCAGATGCTTCTGTCACCCTGGGTCAGTATCGACAACAAGTGTCCTTATCACCCCGGGAGCACTCGCTCAGGACCCCGCAGCCGGGAGGGCAGGAGAGGCTATAACCGAGAAGGGCCGAGGGGATGCCAGGTCAGACGGAAACCACCCCTCCCCCCAGGTCAGAGGTCAGAGCACTCAGACAGGCTGAGGAAGCTCTGGGACGTTTGTGCCGGGATGACTTTTTGTGTGCGGTTTCCCAAAAGGCGGAAGATAAAATGTGCTTATTTTCACGATCGGGGGTTAGGTTTTGGTTTCGGAATGATCAGACCCTGACCAAAACCTTCCTACACTCCGCACCAGAACGTTCTGGCAGATCTTACACAGACCTGACGTTAGGTGGCTTCACTGAGCCCCTGCCAGCAACGTGGTTCTCGGCCCATCCTCCGGAACCGCCGAGCGCCGGCCCCGTTAGCCTCCGGGAAGCCGCGGCAGCTGGACGTTGTGTCGCCCGAGGCTGCCTGGCTCTGTGGTGACAGCCCAGGCCAGAGCCCTTGCTTACCAGCCAACAGGCTGTCCTGACAGAGCCCCACATGCCGGGGGCTCAGACCACAGAAGCATGTTGCCTCCTGGCTCTGGAGCCCAAACGTCTGATAGCAAGGTGTGGGCAGTCCGGCTCCTTCTGCGGCCGTGAGGGGGTCTGTTCCCGGCCCTGCTCCTTGCCTCGTCCTGCCTTTTGTCACAAGGTGTCCTCTGCCTGGCAGCTGAGTCCTCACATCCCCCTTACGAAAGGGGGCTACCCTATTCCAGCACCACCTTAACTAATGACACTGTAGCCGCCCTGCTTCCGAATAAGGCCCTTTCTGAGGCACCGGGACTCAGGACCCCAAGATAGGGATTTGGGGGACACAGTATTCCCCCCCCCCCCCCAGCAGCGGCCATCTCCTCCCAGGCAACCTGTGGTCGGGCCCACGTGTGACCTGAGTCCGCTCTCCCTTTAGATCGTGGCAACCCAAGAGAAGGAGCTGGCACAACCCTTCAGCACGCTCTTCCCCAGGGTGGAGTACATCGCCAGGGCCGGGTGGACCCGGGACGGCAAATAGTGAGTGTTGCCTTGTCACTCACCTCGTGACCCTGCAGCCACATCAAGGGCAAGTCTCTGGAGCCAGGCCCCGGGCCACTGCACGCAGGCCAGGCAGCCCGATGTCAGTTTCCGTGTGGCCCGCGAGCCAAGAGCGGCCTTCATGCTTTCTAAACAGTTAGAAGTCAGAAAATCCAAAGAAGAATACCTCATCACACACGAAAATGCTATGAAATCCACATCTCAGCGTCCAGGAATAAAGTTTTATGGGCACGGGGCCACACTTGCTGGTGTCCAGATCGGCCGTAGCTGCTTTTGCGCCACGTTGGCGGGGTTGACGGGCTGCTTTTAAAGGGAACCGTGTGGCGCTCGAGGCTGGAATATTTACTTGCTGGCCCCTGTATCACAGAGGCAGCCTGGACCGAGGGGCCGGGCCTTTGGCGGGCGGCAGGCTCTGGCTGGAATCTCCTGTCCCTGTGGCATCGCCCTTTGGTTTTAGTCGTTCTCGCTCCGTGTTGAGATTCAGCTTCTCTACTTACGGTACCGACATCTCCATTTAAGACACATGGTCCGTTTACAGTCGGAAAGGTGGAGGGGCACCTGGATGGCTCAGGAGGTAAAGCATCTGACTTCGGCTCAGGTCATGATCTCACAGTTCATGGGTTCAAGCCCCGTGTCGGGCTCTGTGCTGACAGCTCGGAGCCTGGAGCCTGCTTGGGATTCTGTGTCTCCCTGTCTCTGCTCCTCCTCCCCTGCTTGTCTCTGTCTCTCTCTCTGTCAAAAATAAACATTAAAAAATTTTTTTTAAATAAAAAAAAATAAATAAAATAAAATAAAATAAAAACATAAGGCGCCTAGGTGGCTTAGTCCGTTAAGCATCCGACTTCGGCTCAGGTCATGATCTCGCGGCTTGTGGGTTCGAGCCCCGTGTGGCGCTCTGTGCCGACAACTCAGAGCCTGGAGCCTGCTTCGGATTCTGTGTCTCCTCTCTCTGCCCCTCCCCCACTTGTGCTCTGTCTCTCTCAAAAATAAATCAACGTTAAAAAAAAAAAGGTACAGACACCTTTTTTCCCCCGTTTTGAGAAGTTTTGTTTCAAAACAGTTGTTTTGAGGACAGAACGTAATGATAGAGTAGCTCCCAAACGTGATTTTTAAGTGATACCTACACCAACGCGGGGCTCGAATTCACGACCCCTCCACCGACTGAGCCAGCCAGGTGTCCCCACCTCCAACGGGATTTTGTCTTTTTTAAGTTGCCGTTTGCCTGCCTTTATCCCAAGTCCTTAAGGACTCAGGTTGTTTGACAGGATGAACAATTTTTTAACACACACACACACAAAAGTACAATGTCCATTCAGAGCAAAACAGGAAATAAAGCATAGTGAACGTGGGCTGAGGATTTGGCAGAAATTGCAGACGTCTTCGAAACGCTGCTCTGAGTCCTAATGACACGCGATGTTTCCAGAATGGTTGAGTTAGAGTTCTCTCGCCGCCCCCCCCCCCCCCATCTTCTCCGGAGGGCCTGTGCTAACGAGAAGCCTTTGTGTGCTGCCCTGTTACTCGGTCGAGTGTAGGCAAGGCCGCCAGAGGAAGGGTGGTTGTGACGCCATGCGTTCGGAAAGGGAGGCGTCTGTCACCCGGCTTCCCCCGCTGGGCCCTGAGGCCTCCGGCCGCTCTCTCTTGTCGCCCTCTCAGTGCCTGGGCTATGTTCCTGGACCGGCCCCAGCAGCGGCTCCAGCTTGTCCTCCTCCCCCCGGCCCTGTTCATCCCCGCCACCGAGGATGAGCAGGAACGGGTGGCCTTGGCCAGAGCGGTGCCCAGGAATGTCCAGCCGCACGTGGTGTACGAGGAGGTCACCGACGTGTGGATCAACGTAAGCGTGGGGAGACGCCGGGTGTTGGGGCCCGGGGCCCCCAGATCTCCGGCTGGGCGGGGCGGGGGCGGGGCGGGGGCGGGGCAGCGGGCCGAGTTCGCCTTCCACGGACGGACGCCTGGCCACGCGGCGGCGGCCCGCCTCCTGACGCACGTTCCGTCTTCTGCCCGGACAGGTTCATGACATCTTCTACCCGTTCCCCCAGTCCGAGGGAGAGGGCGAGCTCTGCTTCCTCCGTGCCAACGAGTGCAAGACCGGCTTCTGCCACTTGTACAAGGTCACCGCCATCTTAAAGCCCGGAGGCTACGACTGGAGTGAGCCCTTCAGCCCCGGGGAAGGTGAGCAAAGCCCGACTGACCCGCCCCATGAACGTGAGCTGTCCGCGAAGGGGCGGGGGTGGGAGGAGTCAGAAAGCCAGCCTCTCTGGAACATCTGGCAGGGGTTCTCGCAGCCGACAGTCTGTTCATCCGGTCGGTAGCGTGTATTCAGCGCCGACCACGTGCCAGGCCCTTCTCACACCAGGGGCGGGCACACCACGGCCACAGATCAAATCCGGCCCACTGCCGGTTTTCGCAAATAAAGTTTTATTGGCACACGGTCGCGCTCATTCATTTACAGGCTGTCTGTGGCTGATCTCATGCCGCGATGACAGAGTTGAGTAGGGTGGCGGCAGTGTGACATATGTCTTGCATCGCTGAAAACATGTGCTGTTTGGCCCCTTATGGGAAAAGCGGCCGACCCCTGCTCTAGGTGCCAGGGGTATGAATCTAAAGAGAGAAAGGAAAATCCCTGCTCTTGTGGAACTCTCTAGTGGAGGAGGGTGGGCAGTCATCCGAAAACAAGTGAAGACCTTACCTCCGGGTGAGTGTGGGAGCACGTGCAGCGGGACAGGAGGTTAGAGAGTGAGGGGCCTTCTTTCTAGTGGGGGGGTCGGAGGGACGTCTCTGCCGACGGGTCACGCGCAGAGACCCGGAACAGGTGGCCGAGGCAGCCACACAGATCATTCCAGGTGGAGGGCACAGCCTGTGCAGAGGTCCTGGGGCAGCAGCTGCCTGGCCTGGTGGACACACAGCAAGGAGGCCCGTGTGGCTGGAGAAGAGTGAGCTGGGGGAGGGAGGGAGGAGGAGAGGGAGGAGAGGGGCCAGGGCACGTTGCACCGGGCCTTGGGGGCCTCAGGGAGGACTTGGGCTTTTACCACTGACCTCACATCAGTTTAAGCGGTTCCTGGGGTTGCTGTGTGGAGTGGGCCAACCCAGGCGGATTCGATTCTGGATGCACTTTGACCTCTGAGTCAGCGGTCTGCGGGTGGATTGGATGTAGGGTCTGAGAGAGAAACCCGAAGGTTTTTGGAGTGTCAGCGTGAGACAGAAAGAGTGTGGGAGGGACAGATTTAGGAGAGAAACGTCCAGGTGGGGTTTGGATGTGTTCACGTCAGTGCCCGGGAGTGGACATGCGGTGTGGGCAGGTCTGCGTGCCTGGAGTCCCAGGGAGCAGAAGGATACCCGCAGCGGGTATGCGGGGGTCCTCACGCAGATGGCATCTCGGCCTCGGGACGGGGTGGGGAAGCAGCGTGGGCTGAGAGCCAGCCAGAGCCCCTCCGGCACCCCAACCCCGGCCACGGCGGACGCTGGGCCGGGTGGTCCTCAGCGGGACGTCGTAGGCTCTCTTGGGGGCTGAGCGGCATCCCTGACCCCTCCCCCCGCCCACTCAGTGCCAGGAGCCCCCCTCGTGACGGCCCCAGACGTCCCCAACGTCGCCCAGTGTCCCCCAGTGTAGAGTCAGCTGCCGCACAGGGAATGGAGGCCTGAGAGCATGTGGTGTCCGGGGAGCCCCGCCCGAGCATCAGGAACAGGCGAAGCCTCAAACTGATGGGCCTCGAGTAAGACGGCAACAGAGGAGTGACTGCTGTCTCGGGGACCTGTCACTGCTGTCACTCGGGGTGCAACACAGCACGGGCTGGCTAGGCCGTCCCGAAGGCGGGCTCCCTGTGGCTCACTGCTCTTGAGCTTTCCCGCCGTGTGCCCCTCTGACTTGGCCGCCACCACCTGATGTGAGCTCGGGAGCCTTCGCTTGGAACAGCCTCATTCCTGCCTGTGGTGGTCGCTGGGTGGAGCTCGTGGCAGGTGCCCCTCAGGGACCTCCTGCCTTTGCAGTGGGCACGCCAGCTCTCCCTCCCACCCTGTGCGGCCCGCCTGGTCCCCAGCTCGCACTTACCATCGCGTGGCTCGTGCCTGCTAGGCGGCCGTTGGGTAGCCGAGAAGGCGAGACCTCGGTCACCTTGGACCAGAAGCCATGAGTTCTTGAAAGTTGCCATCGGGGCGCCTGGGGAAGAGGAGGGAAGGTCAGGAGCCTGGGGCGCCAGCCAGAAGTGGGACGCCGGCTGGGGCAGTGTGTCCAGGCCGCGCGAGGGGCCCTTCGCGGCAGAGGGTCCCGCGAGAGAGGGCCGAGCAGGTGTGGTGGGCGGCCCCTCCACGGAGAAGTGTGGCCTTGAACCCGGAAGGCTGAGAGGACGCGGCAGCCGGGAGGGCGGCACGTGGCCAGCCGTCAGCGGGTGCGCCGGGTCCTTCCCCAAGGGGCGGGGCTCCAACGGCGGCCACGAGAGGTTCCACTCCCCGCCCTGCACCCGCTCCCTGCAGGCCCGACGCCGGACGGGCTCCGGTAAGGATCTGAAGGAGCGAAAAGTCAGCCGTGTCCAGCCTCGGCGAGCGGGGACCGTGGGAGGAGCGTCCCTCCCTCCCAGATCCAGCTGTGACCAATCTCTGGGCCCAGATCTCTGCAGCAGGAGTCGATGTCTGCCGGGCCTCTGTCAGGCGGGCACGGCATGAAACCGCCGTCACTCGTAAACCGTCTTAATAAATTTGTAACGCGTGCCTACTAGCATCCGTAGTTATTTACCTGATGGAAATTCAAAAGTGAGATCTACCAAAACAACAAAAACCCCAAAGGTCTGTCATAGGATCTCAGCTGAGCCTTTGCTCAGCCCAAGTGTTCTAATCAAGACCTCGTTCTCCAAAACCTAACACATTCTGAGAGGTCACCGGACGAGAGTCCAGAAGTCGCTGGTTTGGCCCGTGCCGGGTTCTAAAATCGGTGCTTCCGGTAAAAACGCAGAGGTCTGGTTTCCCCCGGGAGGTGCCAGCACCCTGCACTGGCCCTGCACCTTACCGTGTCCCAGGCTCGGCTGGCTCGGCCTCGCCTCCCTCCTCCCTCCTGGCCCCGGCCGCCTGGGCTCCGGTGGAGTTTGGCCTCAGTGCCTTTGCGTCCCCTTCACGGCTTCCTGGGCCCCTTTCACCTCTTCCTCTCCTTACTTGCAGATGAATTTAAGTGCCCCATCAAGGAGGAGATCGCGCTGACTAGCGGCGAGTGGGAGGTTTTGGCAAGGCACGGCTCCAAGGTACCAGAATCTCTTTGCAACCCTCCCCGCCCGCCCTGCACGCACGCTTGTATACACACACGTGCACAGACACACGCGTGCGCACGCTTCAGCTGCCCTGCCGACCCCGTGTGCCTGTGGCTTCTCTCTCCCCTCCTGGCTGCGTCCTCCTCCTGCTCTGCTCCGCCCGGCTCCGTCCACGGCTCCGTCCACGGCTCCGTCCACGGCTCCCGCGGGCCCAGGGCCGCGGGGCTCCGCTTCCGGCCAGCCAGAGACAGCCCCGGTCCGGGAATCGGGGGCTGCTCTGTGCACCTGTTGCATCCCGTTAGCCTTCCCCCGCTCCATGACACCACCTCTCCCTGGGAGAGCAGCTTATGGGACACTTGTCCTGCAGCTTCTGGCCATCATAAGGACGTGGCAGGACTTGCCTCTGACCAAATCTTCACCTGGGTCCAGTTCTACAAAATTCCAAATATTATGGAGAAACCTCTTTTTTTTTTTTTTTTTAGTGTTTGTTTTAGTGTTTTATTTTTGGGCGAGAGAGAGAGAGCGAGAGCGCGTGCGTGAGCACACAGAGGTGGGGGAGGGGCAGAGAGACAGGGAGACGCAGAATCCGAAGCAGGCTCCAGGCTCCGAGCCGTCAGCACAGAGCCCGACGCAGGGCTTGAACTCATGAACCGTGAAATCATGACCTGAGTCAAAGTCGGACGCTTAACTGACTGGGCCACCTAGGTGCCCCAGCTTTTACGTCTACTTATTTTTAAGTTTTTTATAAGTTTATCTAGTTTGAGAGTGAGAGAGAGCAAGCAAGAGCGGGTTAGGGGCAGGGAGAGAGAGGGAGAGAATCCGAGGCCGGCTCCATGCCATCAGCGCAGAGCCCGACGCGGGGCTCGAACCCACGAACCGCGAGATCATGACCCGAGCCGAAGTCGGATGCTCAACCGACTGAGCCACCCGGGCCTTTCAGTGGAGAGAGCTCTTAATCAGACTTCCTGTGTCCCTTCTTCACACCAGCATAAGTGCCTCCTGGACCAAAAGCAGACGTGAGAGATGTTAGCACACGTGCGTGCCTCACAGGGCTGTCCGTGCAGCTGCAGTGGTTAGTGAGCACTTGAGTGAGCAAGCGAGCAGTGACATGGATAGGTCCAGGTCCCTTAGACACGGGCGTTGATTAGAGCATGACCTCCCCCGCCCGCGGACCCCTCTAATGACTTGGAAGGACGCCCCTGTGGATTGTTGGAAGGAAGCCAGTGGGGATGCCACGTGGTACGTGCGGTCCTGATTCTGTCAGATTTCACACCCCGCTCTGACTTGCGAGGCGAGGTCGGAAGGTCGGGTGCCAGAAGGTTAAAGGCTGCCTCGTTGGCTCTGCTACGGTCGATGCACGCGAAGAGGTGCCTCCTGCCTCTCAGCAGCTGGGAGCGAACACTCAGTTCGTCGTCTGTGAAATGGGACCATCAGAGAGCTCTGGTCTGCTCGCGTTTACAGCAGAGTCTCTGCTCCCAGCGGGGCGTCCCGCGCGCCGTGGGGCATCAGCAGCCTCCCCAGCCCCAGCCGCCCCAGGTGTGACAACCACAGAGGTCCCCGGACATCGCCGGATGTCCCCCGAGGGGACCTGAGCCGGAAGCCCCTGGCACAGCGTCTGGCGGACCCACCAGCCAGGATTCTCCCTTTCCTCTGCCGCTGGGGGCGTTACGGTGTTTGCTCGCCTGGGTTTTTACCCAGAAATTAAAAAAAAGCAAAAAAAAAAAAAAAAAAAAAAAGCCGTGGCAACACTTGATGTTATTTTTAACTGAAGTATGGTTGACGACACAGCAGCGTTTAAGACTTACAAAGGGAAGGGAGGGCCTCTCGCGTCCCTTCCGGAGGGTCTGTGCCGCCCGTGCTGTTTGGGGACCTGGGAGGGTCCCGAGCGCCCCCTTCGTGTGCCTCGTCTCACGTGGTCCTTGTGACAAAACCAGCGAATGACTGCAGGTGCCTGGGGGTTTTCCAACGACGCCCTGTGTTTCTAGAAAACATGCATTTGTTTTGAAAGGATGGCGACAGTGGATACGTCGTGTGTGTTGTGCGGACTGAACCGTTCCGAGTGACCCTGCGTTTGCGAATCCCCTCACTTGCCTCACCCCAGACTCCCCGTAACCTCTTCCCTTCGGAGGTGACCGACCACGGTGGAAACCCCGGCAGATCTTTTCTGTTTGCACACGGCTCCACAGGACATCGTTTTAGGGGCTACGCAGGGTGTTTTTTGTTGCTTTTTGTTTGTTTTAGAAAATACGGTTTTACGTGGCCACGGAGCATTGTGCCATAATTTTGAAAGCGATCTGTACTTGGGGATGTTCGAGTCGTTGTCTTTTTTTAGTATTAAGAACACAGCAAAGCCCTCTGGAACAGTTCCCGGGAACATACTTGCTGCATCAGAGGACACACTTTTTTAAGGGTTTTGCCTCCGTGTTACCAGGTCGCGGGGTTGTTTCCTGCTTTCCCTGGAGGCCTCACCATGTCAACGTCATACTGGAGTCTGATGGGCGTTCACCCAGGAAGCAGGCCGGGGGGAGGGGGGCCCACTTCTTCACCCTGAGCACCTGGGTCCGAAGGGCGGGCTGACCCCTTGGGGGACCAGGCTTCGGGACTGGGGGGCCCTCAGGCAAGGCCAGCCCCTCCCTCAGCCCCTGTCCCAGGCCCTGTGCCCTCTGCTTCTGCGTCTCTGTCTGGGGTTGGCATTCCGACTTCAAGTCCTCCCAGAGGACACCCGGCGAGCTTGGCGAGGTCGCTGTCCGCTCCTGCCCCACCAGGTCCGAGAGGCGCTTATCTCCTAGAAAGCTCTTCTCCAGCTGGTGGGCTAAAGAAACTGGGGAGAGGGCGAGTCTCCCATCCCCAGAACTCTGGGCCCTCCCTGTGGGGGCAGGGAGAAGAGCCTGGGTCTCTCCGCCGGGCATCGGCTCCCTCCCCCAGCCACTGCGGGAGCAAAGGCCTGGGAAGTTCAGGGTCCGGCCTGGGGCTGCTTCACGAGGAGCCCCTGTGTCCCCACAGATCTGGGTCAACGAGGAGACGAAGCTGGTGTACTTCCAAGGTACGAAGGACACGCCCCTGGAGCACCACCTGTACGTGGTCAGCTATGAGTCGGCGGGCGAGATCGTGCGCCTCACCACACCCGGCTTCTCCCACAGCTGCTCCATGAGCCAGGTGGGCACTCCCCCGACGTGCCTGATGGCACCATTCTTGCCCCCCCCCCGCCTTAGCCTGTGGGAACGTTCTAGAAAGTCAGCCAGGTGGGCACTCCCCCGACATTGTTGATGGCACCATTCTTGCCCCCCTCCTTTAGCCTGTGGGAACGTTCTAGAAAGTCAGCCAGGTGGGCACTCCCCCGACATGCTAGATGGCAGCATTACTGCCCCACCCCCTTAGCCTGTGGGAACGTTCTAGAAAGTCAGGCCGTGAACGTGCACAGGGCTACTTCCAGTCCAGGGCAAGCGTTTGGTAGTTTGCTGGCTGTAGAGCCAGCGACGTGAGCACGCTCTGGCATCGGAAGGATCTGGGTGTGACCCTGGGTCCATCAGTTACCACGGGGGGGGGGGGGGGGGGGGGTGTGCCCTTGGCCAGAGGACCAATTCCTCTTGGCCTCAGTTTGCTTACCTGTGAAATGGGGGTGCCGGTAATAGCGCCCCTCTCGCGGGGGCAGAGGAGTTTGAAGCTTAAACAAGTGAGCACCCAGGGCAAAGACAGCAAATAGGTTGGTGGGTGACGGGGGGCGGGGAAGGACGCTGGTGTCGTGCGGTGCTCAGCGCCCCGTCCCGCCTACAGAACTTCGACATGTTCATCAGCCACTACAGCAGCGTGGGCACGCCGCCCTGCGTGCACGTCTATAAGCTGAGCGGCCCCGACGACGACCCTCTGCACAAGCAGCCCCGGTTCTGGGCCAGCATGATGGAGGCGGCCAGTGAGTAGCCCCACATCCCCGGGGACCTTGACCGAGGCCCCCACCCCTGCCAGGAGCCTCGGCTTGCCTGTCTGTGAAATGGGACGTGACCCTCTCAAGTAACACCGATGAGAGGGGGCCGTCCCGGCAGCCTCGAGGCCACGAGGGGCCCAGGGCCTTGCCTGCTGGCCCCTCCCCGGAGCCCTGAGAGCTCCTCATTGGGTATTACCGGTGGCCCTGACTGTCCCATGGGGCCTGCCACCTGGACGGCGTCTCATTGCTGTGCTGCCGTTAAGGACGACAGCGCACAGAGCGCAGACTCCACTCACGACCAGCCGCCACACACGGGCAGGCCCTGTGCGGGGCGTCCTCACCCGTGGGCAGCTGTCTCCGAGGGCACCTGCACGCGGCACACGTCCCGAAGGCTTTGTGTGTGGTGGGGCCGGGGGCGGGGGCGCGAGCACGGCCTCGGGGGACACGAGGCATCTTGCTGGTTTGCCCGGGAGCCCGCAGGGTGGCCCCAGAGCCCAATGCTGGCTATGGAATCCTAGGCAAGGCGGTCAGGCTCCTCAGATGTGTCCCTTCTCTATGAAATGGCGCGATGGCAGGCGGTCCCTAGGAAGAAGGCCTTAATATTCCGTACCTCGCCTGGCACACGGGAATCACTCGCCAAAAAAGACACCCTTGCCTGACCCCAGAGCTGCCGTCTGCTAGATTTCCAGAACATTCTAGGTAATGAGAGTCCCTGGTGTTTGTGGGCCGGAAAGCATCTTGTTACATCGTCACGCTCTGGGACCAGCTCGGTCCGTGACGCGCCCCACATCACCACGGATGTGACAGAGCAGG
This sequence comes from Acinonyx jubatus, assembly GCF_027475565.1. Taxonomy (NCBI): domain Eukaryota; kingdom Metazoa; phylum Chordata; class Mammalia; order Carnivora; family Felidae; genus Acinonyx; species Acinonyx jubatus. The sequence goes on from NC_069383.1 coordinate 162,243,926, forward strand.
GACTCTGGTCCCAGTTTCACCGACGGGGACACCCAGGGGAGGATGGGTCCTACCGGGACACACGGCACAGCAGTGGGGACAGCAGTGGGAAGTCAGGTGTCCCGGCCCCGGGCTTGCAGGCGGGTGGACCGAGGCACCATGTCCCGAAACTCCCGATCTTGCCATGTTTGTAGACCGTCTCTCTGAGGCACGCCGTGGCCTGGGAACCAGGTCTGGCTGCTCCCGGTCACTTAGGTACCACGTTAGGGCCGCAACAGCAAAGCTGTGTAGTTAAGACACGGAGACAAGAATACTTACCATCTGACCCTTTACAGGGAGCAGTTGCCAACCCCCAACCTACCTTACAGTTGACTCGTTTTTCTTTTTAAATTGCCTTCCTCTATCTGCCACCTAAATAAACTTGCGAGATAAGCTTAAAAGATTTTGCCTCACTGTCAGGATTGGAAAACCAGTGTTGCTTTGCAAAACCAAAGGTGAAAGTCAGAGAAGCAGACGATTAAAACTGGCTGCTACTCAGATCCCAGCGGTGGCGTTGACACCCCCACAGGAGGTCAGATGAGCGGGTGTCAGGGGGCTGTACCCCGGGCACACTCCCAGGACCAGAGTCCCCTCGGGCCCTCGGATTGTCATTTAAACTGTCAGGAAGCACAGAAGGCGCCCTCTGCAGCTGAGGGCCGGCCAGTGGAGCGTGGGTTTCCGCCAGAGTGCTTCGCGGGCGCCCCCGGCCCAAGGAGCCATAGCCGCTGTGTCTCTGCAGGCTGCCCCCCGGATTACGTGCCCCCCGAAATCTTCCATTTCCACACGCGGTCGGACGTGCGGCTCTACGGCATGATCTACAAGCCACACGCCGTGCAGCCAGGAAAGAAGCACCCCACTGTCCTCTTTGTATATGGAGGCCCCCAGGTGGGTGCCAGCCCTGCTCCCCGCACCCCCCCCTTCCTTTGTGCCAGGACCTGGGCACCAGCCAGGCCAAAGAAGGGTTAGTGCACGGAGGCCCCGTCCCCAGTGGCTACACGGGATCCTTGGGTCTCTGTACACCCCACCCTCCCATGCAGCCTCCTTCCCCTTCCGCCTGCTGATGTTCCCTTGTCCCTCTGGGAAACCCCGCTAACACCCATGTGTCCTTCTGGCCCACCTGCCCAGCAGTGACCCCCTCTCACCCCTGGTCACCAGCTTGGGGACAGAGGTGGCCCTGGGCCCAGTTCTCCAACAAGGGGACAAGACAGGCCCAGGTGGCCGGGTTGGAATTGGGGTCCATCTAAGACAGCATTTCTCACCCGGGGGTGTTCCGTCCCCCAGGGGATATTTGGCGATGTCTAGGGACATTTGTAGTCATCACAGCTGGGGGTGGGGGCCTGGGTCAGTCAACACCCTGCGGCCCCTGACATGGCCCCCCGTGACGGAGACCGATAAGGCTCCGGACGTCAGTAGGGCCAAAACGAGGAACTGGATGAAGTCAAGTGACTCAGGGAACACAACTGTCTGGCACGACAGCTCTCGTCTGTTTTCTTAGAGGTAACTGTGGGGTAGAAAGAGGGCAGACTGTGGCTCAAGAAATCGGGGAGTAATTCCAGGGAAGGCCAGCGGCAGAGGCCCTGGCCGAGGAGGGAGCCTGAGCGGGGCTTTCCCTTCTGTTTTCCTGAGCACGGGCTTGGGGCAGAGTGGGCCCGCTTGACCCGCTCCCCCGTGGCTAGAACCCCTCCAGGGCCGTCCGCAGCCTTCACAGCAAAGTACAGGAGCCTCGATGAGGCTGTGAGACCCCCCCCCCCCCCGCCCGGCCCCGTCCCACCGGCCTCTGGCCCATCCGGCCCCTCTCCCGCTTGGTGTCACGCACTGGGTGCCTCTCCGCTTGTCCAAAGCTCCATGGTCCCTCCTCGCCTTCCCCTCACAGGTGCAGCTGGTAAACAACTCCTTCAAAGGCATCAAGTATTTGCGGCTCAACACGCTGGCATCCCTGGGCTATGCCGTGGTCGTGATCGATGGCAGGGGCTCGTGTCAGCGGGGGCTTCGGTTCGAAGGAGCCCTGAAAAACCAAATGGTAACATCTCTTCGCGGTCTCTCCGGGCCTTTCTGCGTGGTGAGGGGAGCCCTGGGGTGTGGGGGCGGCCCCGGAGCCCCTCCCTGAGGGTGGGCCTGAATAAGCAGGGCAGCCTTTTGGAGCCGAGGAAGATGTCCACTTTGGTGCTCTCCTTTGAGCGGCACCGCACGGGAGCCAGGTATGCGCACATCCCGCCTGGTGCCCGAGGCCCAGATGAGCCAGACACATCAGCACAGGCCCCCATCGGCAGGACGTCCCAAGGGCTGGACCAGCCGGGGGCTGGTGGCTATAGAAGCGGTACTGATGGTGACGGCGGTAGTGGTGGTGATGAAGACGGAGGGGATGGTGGTGATGACAGGGGTGATGGCGGTGGTGGTGACGATGGGAATGGTGGTGGTGATGACGAGAATGATAATGGTGGTGGTGATGATGGTGCTGTTGATGGCAATGGTGATGGTGGTGATGATGGGAATGGCGGTGGTGAAGACAGGAATGATGGCGGTGGTGGTGATGAGGATAGAGGTGATGGAGAGGATGGGGATGATGGTGGTTGTGATGATGAAGAGAATGGTGGTGGTGACGGGAATGATGGCGGTGGTGGTTATGGGGATGGAGAGAACGGTGGTGATGATGGGAATGGTGGCAGTGCTGGTGATGCGGATGGAGAGGATGGGAATGATGGCGGTGGTGGTGACGGGGATTGAGAGGATGGTGATGATGATGGGGATGATGGCGGTGGTGATGGGGATGGAGATGATGAAGGTGATGTTCACTGAGCCCTTAGCAGGTGGCAGCCTCTGAGAGCAGGACACTCAGCGTCCCGTTTCCTCTTTGTGCCCACTGTGAAATGGGCCCTATCATGCCGACATCCTGTTTTAGGGATTAGGAGACAGAGGCCCAGAGAACGGATGTGACTTTCTCAGAGCCAGCCAGGCAGAGGCAGGACAGGGCTGGCGCCGGGCCCATCTGGCCGCCACCCCAGAGAGCGGGTTCGAACAGGCTCTGGAGAGAGGGGTAGCTTCCAGAGACCCGTCTCTGGTCCACAAGGGACGGAGGCAGGACGGCAGGGCGCACGCACGTGCGGAACGAGTCCTCTGAGAGGTGCCCGGCCTCATCCCTCAGGGCCAGGTGGAGATCGAGGACCAGGTCGAGGGCTTGCAGTTCGTGGCCGAGAAGTACGGCTTCGTCGACCTGAGCCGGGTTGCCATCCACGGGTGGTCGTACGGAGGCTTCCTCTCGCTCATGGGGCTGATCCATAAGCCCCAAGTGTTCAAGGTGGGTGCCGCACCGTCCCCCCCTCCCCGTTTGCTGGCACCCTCCCGTGCCCCTCGGAACCCGCCCCCCCTGGAGAGGCATCTCGGCAGGGGCCTTGCCACGTGGCTGTTTCTCCCCGCAGCAGCCCCGTGGGGCCGAGCCCCCCTCCTCATTGCCCGCCACTGCTGACCCCAGGATGGCATCCGGCTGCACAAAACCCCACCAGCAGCTCTCTGTGGGAGGCTGAGCCCGGGACCCCGGCCTCGGATGGGCAGAGGTGGGGCATGGTGTGAAGAGCGTCGGGGGAGGGGCCCCCAGGCCGGCGGCGCTGACAGGGCACCGCGGGGCGGCGATGAGGAGGAGGAGGAGGCAGGAAGGCGGTGGGACCGGGGAGGGGCCGATCCTGGCCTGAACGTACTCGTTCAGCTCACCCGCCCTCCCTCGACGGCGCTCGATCCACAATCCACGGGGGCGCACGGTCTGAGGGCCCCCCCCCCCCGCCAGTCCCCCCCCACCCCGTGCATGCCCGTTCCTCACGTCCTTCGGGGGAGGCCCCGGGACAGCCGGCAGGCGAGCGAGGGCTCCCGAGACCTGACCTGTGCGTGTGTGTGTCTCCTCTCCTCTCCTCTCTCTCTCTCTCTCCTCTCCCTCTCCCTCCCCCCGCCCCTCTCTGTCTCTCCAACCCCACTCTGTCCACTGTGGCCCTCAGGTGGCCATCGCGGGCGCCCCGGTCACAGTCTGGATGGCCTACGACACCGGCTACACTGAGCGCTACATGGACGTCCCGGAGAACAACCAGCTCGGCTACGAGGCGGGTTCTGTGGCTCTGCACGTGGAGAAGCTGCCCAATGAGTAAGGCCCCGCCCGCTCCAGCCTTCTGGGTCACCAAGGCCCCCCCCCACCTCCGCTTTCTCTCCCACCGCCCCTCCCCGGCCCCTGCCGTTTCTGTGTCCGGGAGGCCGCCCCAGGCCGGTCCTCCACGAAGCTGGGTGTCCACGGTGCCTCCCGCCCCCTCGAGGGCCTCCCTGCTTGCTGCCTACCGAGGCAGGTGGGCACCTGGGTGCTCTTGGAGGGAGGAGGCCTCGGCCCTACCCTCAGAATGATGGAAAGAAGGCCCTAGAGTCCCACTGCCTTGCACACGCGGGCCTCCCTCCCTCCCCAAGCACGTGTCCCGCTGTGGGGCCATCGGTCGGCCTTGAACCTGATCGGTCTCTGTTCTGTGGGACTTGACGTGCGGTGGTTCAGGACACAAGTCCACGCACCGAGTCACGCTTTGCTAGTGGCCTTTCTCTGAAGGAAGGAACTGTGTCGCCACCTTCTGGTGTGGCTCTGTCTGGTGAAAGGCTGCCCTGGGCCCACGCCTTCGTGCCGGGCACTCCAAGCAGGCTGACCCCACCTGGGCCCCCTGTCCCGGTGAGGCTGCTCTCCTCAGTCTGGAGTGTGGTCCGGGCTCCCTGGGGACAGCCAAGCTGGAACCCCAGTGCTCTGGGCCTGTGCCGCCCAGTACGGAAGCCAGGAGCCGTATGTGGCCCCTGAATTTAAGCTCACGTTTGTCCACAGCCACCGAACGAATAACTCCATTGAGGCAGATTGGTGGTTGTGGGAGGCCGGGTTGGGGGGGGGGGGGGGGCTTTGCCAGAACTGGATGCAGGTGGCAGTCACACAACGCTGGGAATGCGCCAAATGCCCCTGAATCGTTCAGTTTAAAATGCGGTATTTTTAGGTTATGTGAACTTCACTTCAATAAGTTAGTTTTTAAAATCCACTTAAAAAAACAAGCCAACAAACTACTGTTCCTTGGCCACTCTTGCCCCATTTTAAGTGCTCAGGAGCCACATGTGGTGATGACTGTGATAACCGCATTCGGTAGGGCAGGTCTAGAACATTCCATCGTCCCACAGCACCGTGGGGCAGCACTGCTCTAAAAACTTCCCCGTAGCTCAGGGCATTCCACACGGAGAGCCCACACACCCATGCCCCTCCTTGCCTGGAAGGAGGCGAGGGAGTCTCCAGACCCACCTGTGCCCCCGGTGCCCTCGCGCTCTCCTGGCCGCCCCTGGGGCCGAGTGTGTGAAGAGGGTCCCACCAGACCCTCACTCAGCCTTGTCTTCCAGGCCCAACCGCCTGCTGATCCTGCACGGCTTCCTGGATGAGAACGTACACTTTTTCCACACAAACTTCCTCGTCTCCCAGCTGATCCGAGCCGGAAAACCTTACCAGCTCCAGGTGGGTGGCCCCTCCCCCCACATGGCCTCCTCCAACCTTCCCCAGGCCCCGTGTCCCCCGCGTCCATTCAGCGGTCACTACTGATCACTGATGGTGCCCGGGGCCACGCTGCCCTCAGTGCCGGGCACGCCGAGGGGACAGGCCAGACCCACCCCAGCCCAGCCTGGTGGAGAGAGGCCGGTGTTCTGAAAATCCTCGCTCACACGCCATTTTATCTGGAACCGAGAAACGGCACAGGGTGCTGAAAGCATCTGTGTGTGACTGGGCTCAGAGGAGCGCTCCCCCAGGAGGGGACATTTGAGGGTGCTAGAGAGTAGGGATGGGATTCAGCCTGGTGGGGCGGTGGGGGCGGTGGGCAGACACCAGGCTCAGGACGCTGTCAGAGACAGCAGCGCGGGGGCGAAAGACCGGGGTGGACGGAAGGAGCAGGAGAGGAGTTGGGGCCAAGGCGGGGCAGAGGGCGGCCCCTCTGGCGAGGGGTGGGGTTTGGGGCAGCAGGCTTCCGCGGCTTATAAGGGGCCAGGAGGGGGTTGGCGGTGAGGGGCGGGGCTTCAGTGGTGGAGGCGGGGCCTCGGCTGGATTTTGCTCAAAGGGTGAGGAGAGGTGTCAGCCAGCTTCCGGAGTGACCAGCTTCTGGCTGCCTTGTGGACAGGGGCCCATGGGAACCAGAGGGAAGTGAGCCATAGCCCGTTGTCGCAGCAGGAAAGAGGCCGGCTGAGCGAGTGGGAGGCCTGGTAGACTCAGGAGGAGTTTGGGAGGTGAGAGGGACAGATTTTATCACAGGCTGCCACCCCCAGATGCCTCCACGCGCCCTGTCCTCGGGGAGTGCCGTGTTGCCAGTTCAACAGATGGGGAAACTGAGGGCCACAGGGCAGTGGGGACGGGCCATAGGGACCTGTGGCTGGGCATGCCTTTCCAGACAGGGCCGGAGGGCAGGCAGAGCTCACTCTTGGGAGGCCCCCCCAGCCGCACACACGCCACACAAACAGACCAGAGGCAGCTGCACATCAGGGTGAGGCAGGGCCAGGATGAAACCTCAACTGTCTTTTTTTTTTTTTTTTTTTTTTTGAGAGAGAGAGAGTGCACACACACGTACACACAAGCAGGGAAGGGACGGGGGAGAGAGAGAATCTCAAGCAGGCTTCACCGTCAGCGAGGAACCCGGTGCGGGGCTTGATCTCACGACTGGGAAATCATGACCCAAGTGGAAATCAAAGGTGGACGCTTAACTGACTGAGCCGCCCAGGTGCCCCCTCACACATCCTTTTTGAGCGTGAGACCCTGAGCCGAGTGGCTGGATTGGCTTCCGTGTGTGGCCGTAGGTGAGGCTACGACGGCCAAATGGGTTCTCTCGGGAGAGCGTTGAGCACACAGGTGGGCCTGTAGACCTGTACCCCTGCCTCCCCGGGAGAAGCTGGGGGCAAGCTGAGACACTCCACTGGGGATGGGAGCCTGGCACCTTGTGAAGGAGGTAGAACGCACCCCCCTTTTGTTTCACAGTTGGCTGGGAGCCTGGTGGCCCCAGGCCCTCCTTGTTCACACATCACACTTGTCCCAGGCCAGGCCCGGGGCACAGCGGGGAATGCACAGACCCCTCTCCCTGCCCTCACAGCCAAGAGGAGGAAGAAGTGACCAGGCAGCCAGGACCCAGGCTGATGTGAAGGGTCTGTCACAGGCAGTGCTGGTGCCCAAAGTGTGGAAGGAGTGAGGCCTGGGAGGACGTAGGGGCAACGGGACTGGGGAGGCAGGTCTTGATGTCAGGCTGGCAGGTCCTTGCGGAGCTCTGAGCTGGGGACAGTATGATCAGAGTCGGGCTTCATCCAGGGATGGATTAAAGAAGGCAAGGGAGGAGGAGGGGAGACCCCTGGGCACTTGGACATATTCTAGGGTAGTGAGCTGGGGCAGTGGCCATGGGCCTGGAGAGGAAAGAATAGTTCGGTTCACAAACCTGCCTTGCCGGCAGGAAGACGTGAGGAACAGGCCCCCGGCCCTGACACCAGCCAGCCCTGTCCCACTTGAGACCAGAGTTGGGTACTTTGGGAGAGTCTGGAGCAGGTTTCAAAGCTGTCCCGTGAATCCCCATGGTCTGAGGCCTGTTCGAGTGCCAGGGCCCTCATTTCGTGGTCAGAAGCAATGCCCGAAGGCCTGTCGCCGTCCACCCTAGGGCCTGGATGTCAGCTCCACCAGGTCTCAAGGACCGGGTGATTCCTTAGGTGTGGCCCTTGGCACCAACGTGTCACTGCCCCCTGTGGGGATAATGCCCCCTCGGGTGGTAAGACAAGGCCTGGGGCGGGACGCCTGTCCTGGGGGCCTCGGCACGTGCAGTCCTAATGTGGCCTTCTGGTGAAGTCGAAGTGGCCCCAGTGAACAGCAGCAAGTGTCCCTGAGACCTGCTGCAGCGCCCCTCTGTGTCCCCAGGTTTGGGGGGCAGCTCCTAGCTTGGGGGCAGATGCTCGGCGGGTGGAGTCTGGAGCTTGGCGAGCCCTTGAAAGGACCTGCAAAGAAAGGCCCGAGTTCTTCTTCCGGTTTATTTTGGGGGTGGGGCTGCCGTCGGGGAGCTCGGCAGGGGCCCAGGGTTGCACAGCACGTGGGTGGCGATGGGGATTGGAGCCCAGGCCCGAGAGCCCAGCGTACCTGCTCTTTCGTCTCCACGACCCCCCAGGAGCCCAGGGCCGGAGCGGGGAACACAGGATGCCGGGGTGGGTCAGCACCTGGGGCAGAGTCCCTCCGTGCCACCAGCCCTGCCTCCTCTGTCCCCCCAGATCTACCCCAACGAGAGACACAGCATCCGCTGCCCCGAGTCCGGCGAGCACTATGAAGTCACGCTGCTGCACTTTCTACAGGAGTACCTCTGAGCCCCGCGCCCCGGGGCCTGCACATTCAGAGCACAAGTGGCTTCGCCGCCGCCGCCGCCGCTGCCGCCTCCGCCGCCTCCGCCGCCACCGCAGGGGGAGCGGGCGGGAGGGGCCGAGTGGCCCCCGAAGGCCCCTCTCCTCGGCGCCTCCTCCCGCCGCCCCCGCTGGCCAGCCCCGCCCCGGGGCCTCCGCCTTCGCCGCCCCCGCGCCTTTTATCATTGTTTTAATGCTCCTGGCTGTTTTGCCTGCTGCTTCGCGGTGGCCAGGACGGCGAGATGAGGCCCGCGTCCCAGAGGCGCGTCCTCAAGCCATCCCCTCGTCTCCACGCTGTCCGGGAGCCCCGACTCCGCCGGGCACGGGGCGGGGGGTGTGGAGGGGGGCGGAGACCCTGGGGGGACCGGGCCTCCGTCGCGGGGCCTCCCCACCCGGTCCCCGGCCCCGGCCCCAGCCCGCAGCGCGCCGGCCGCCACCGAAGCATGCGACTGCCTTGCCCTCCAGCCCCGCCCACTTCATGTCGCGTTCTGTTGGGGGGTCGCTTCTGACGACTATTTAAGAGACCGAGCAGAGCAGAGGGTGCCTAAACCGGGGATGGGGTCCGCCGCCAGCCCCGGGCGGGCTCCCGTCCTCTCCCGGCCCGGAGCGGGGAGCCTCCTGCCCGGCTCTGAAGCGCGCGCAGACCGGGGGCTCCGGGCTTGGGACGGAGCCGTCCCCGCCTCAGGGTTCGCCTTCCCCCTCCCCTCCCCTCCCCTCCCCGCCAAGACTCCTGCCAGGGGCGGGCGAAAAGGAAAACAAAAGAAGCAAAAAAACAAACAAACAACAAAACAAAAACCACACACACAAACGAAAACCCCCACCGGAAACGAACCACCTCTACATATTATGGAAAGAAAATATTTTTGTCGATTCTTATTCTTTTATAATTATGCGTGTAAGAAGTAGACTCATTAAACAATTCCGGACGGAAGCGCTGCCACCTGCCTAAGGTTCCTTCCCAGCCCCGGGGCCGCTGATGGCTGTGCCTCTGCCTGGGCGGGTCCCGGGAGGCGACGGGGCCTCGAGCTGCCCGGGCTGGAGGGTGCCCCGCCCCCATCAGACTGGTCCCGTCGAGGACAGCCGCGGGGTCCTGATGCAGCCACTGCAAGTCGCCTAGGGACCCAGCCCAGGATGTCACGGCCGGCCTGGTCCAGCCCACAGGCTTCCTCAGAGCCACAGCGTAAGCCAAGGTGCAAGTCCTTCTGGCGGTCACTCTGCCCTGGCTGCCTTCACTTCCTTTGGTGCCTGTGTTTGTCCAGAGGCTTGACTCCGTGGTTGGGGCATCGGGAAATGCCGACCAAGGAGGGCAGGCCGTTCCCCTCTCACGTCTGACCCAGCAGCCCTGACCCAGGGAGACCGGAGACTGCCTGAGCAGGTGGCACTCTGGTACATGAGTTCCTAACAGCAGGATGACCTCTCCTTGCGCCTTCACCCTCTCCATACTTCGGGAAGCTCCGCTTTTATTTTTAATGGCTTAAAAAGTATAATAAAACTTGAGTGCAAAAGCATATATAGAGGAAAGATGCCTTCGCTCCAGACAGGGAATCACATCCCAGTCTCTCTTTTTTAATACCTGTATTCTATTCCTGCTTATGAATGTGCCGTAATTTATTTTGCCAGGCACCTATCAAGGGATAACAGGTTATTCGGGGCTTTTTGAATCCGCACAAATCAGGGGTCAACAGACTTCCTCTGTAAAAGGCCAGAGAGTAAATATTTTCGGCTTTGCAGGCCAGACCGGTACAACCACTCTGCTCTCCTGGCCCCAAAGCAGCCACAGACAGTATGTAAATGTGTGGGTTTGGCTGCGTGCCAATAAAACCTTCTTTACGAAAGCAGGCAGCTGACCAGATTTAACCCCCAGGCTGTGGTTGGCCAGCCCCCAGTATACGTGATCGCTGTTAACAGTCTTGTACATATTTTGGGCATATGTTTGAGTTTACAGGGGTAACTTCCTAGAACTCTCCAAAGGCATATTCGATTTTAGTTTCGAGTATTGCCGAACTGCCTTCCAAAGAGAACACCTCAATGTAAACTTTTCCAATAAGGGTGAAGTACGCCCGTGTCTCCATTTCTTCACCAGAACCACCTGTTATCAATTATTTTTTTTATCTTTGCCCGTGAGGTGTGGCATCTCACTGTAATTTTATCTGCGGCAATATTTTCATCTTTTAAGATACTTGTTTACTAGTGACCATTTGCCCACCTTTCTTTTGATCTATTGGCCTCAACGATGTGTGGACACTCTATATATGAAGGAAATCAGTCCCTTGTCATCCAGGTTGCAAACTGAACTGTGTTGTTGATCTCCGTGTGTTTTGCAGATAGGAAGCTCAGCCAGTGAATGTTTTAAAAAATCAGTCCTGGGAATAAGTAGTCTTTCACTTAAAGTGAAGGAGGGGACTGGTCACAAGTCACAGAATGACAGAACCGGTGGGAAAGGACACTGGGCGTGCTCCAGGAGCCTTGACAGCTGGAAACCTGCATTTGTCTCAAAGCAGGAACTCTTCGTCGGAAACTTCTACCCCTGCCTCCCACAGTCAGTACTCAAGATTGTCGTGAGACAGCATCCATTGGCCAAACTCCAGTCAGTCACATTCCTACCCTGACAGTGAAGCCCGGAAGTGTCAGTGGGGTGCCAACAGGAAGGAAGGATGGGTGAAGGCCAGCTACAAGAGGACAAGTGTCCGCTGGCCGAAAGTCTCGGTCGCGGAGGTGGCAGGGAGAGGCATCTGTTTCTTCCAGGCTGATACACGGGCCACTCTTCTCCACCACTGGCGGGGGATCCGTCAGCAGGAGGGTGCCCGGTACTGTCTGAGGTTGCCTGTGCACGGGCTGGCTTGCTTTCCTGCTGGAAAAGCTCCTGTCTTCCCTAACTGGCAGGAACCCACACGTGATGGACACAAAAGCCTGTGTCCTGCTGGTTGAAGCTCTTTCCCGGTTTGTCATTTGCCTAACAGGTTTGTGGTGTTTCAACACGAACAGAAAACAAAAACACACAAAGACTTTAACTCTGGACACACGGGAAGTTGTGAAAATAGTACAGAGAATCCCAGGTACCCTCCATCCAGCTCACATCTTACCTAACCCTGGGCCATTGTCAAAATCAGGAAACTGACACGAGTGCAATGCAATTAACTAGACTCTATTCCTGATTTGGATTTTATCAGCTTTTACATGTGCTGGCTGGTGAGAGCGTGTATGTGTGTGTGTGTCTTTTCCTTTCTGTCGCCCGCATAGATTCCTGTAACCAACACCCCAATCATAATACAAAACTGTTTGTTCTCCAGAAAGGAGCTCCTCCGTGCATCCCGGTTATGTCCACACCCACCCCATTTATGGTGTCCTGAGCAGAGAGAGAGATGTCCACTGACATTTGTGTCATCATATGGTTTCCTTAAGGACTGCCAGAGTTCATGTTATGATTAAAAAGCAGGATCTCTGGAATCATGTTTATTTTTTCTTTCAATCTCTCCAGTATGTGGGGATTTTGCTTTTTTTTTTTTTTAGGCAAAAAGGAAAAACACGCACACGCCAACCTACCTCTCTTCAGTAGGAGACTCAAACAGCACACAATTGAAGTATCTTGTTAGCAACGGCACATGGCCGCTAACCGAATCCTTCACAGTGAGGGGCTGAAGGTCAAACACAGCAGGGGAGGTAATGGGGAAGACATCAACGGAACCGGAACATGCTCTGTGAAACACAGCAAGACTGTGATCATCTGGTTTCTGGAGCCGATTTCCTTTCAAAGGGTCCAGAGCAGGCAGCTGCAAGGAGAAAGAGATTTCTTCAAGCAAACAGGTATCCCAAGTCAGGCCAGGCTGCCCATTCCCTGAAAATGGCCTTCACCCTCTCGAGGCCCCGAAAGTTGGCACTCGAGCTCAGCTTAGGGGCAACCTGTGAGATTTTCTTTCTGGATTCTGTTCTCTCAAGTCAGGAAGGACCAGGGAAACGAGTTTAATCCTGGACCCTCTGGCCCTCACCATTGTGGTGCTTCCTCAGAAACTCAAGCCATGTATGACCAAAAAAATTGGGGGGGAAAGCTACGATTCAGAGTCCTTGTAAAAAATGTCACCTGCATGTTCTGTTAATTATCCTGACAACCCCATGAGAGAGGGACTATTTTCTTTTTAGTTTATTCTGAAATAACGTTAGGCTGACAAAAAAGTTGCAGAAATAGTACCGAGTTCCTAGATGCCCTCCACCCAGCTTCCCCTCATGTGAACATCTTAGGTAACCATGGTTCCATCAGGAAATGAGCATCAATACAATCCTGTTATGTAATGTGTAGAGGCCATTCCTCTGGTCCAGGATTGTTATGCACGAACCTGTCCCTCCAAAATTCATATGGTGAAAGCTGATGCCCAGGGTGACGGTGTCAGGAGGTGGGGCCTCCGGGAGGAGGTTAGGTCAAGAGGGTGGAGCCCCCGGGATGGGATGAGCACCCCCACAAGAGACGCCCCAGAGAGCGCCCTGCCCCTTGCGCCCTGGGAGGACCGAGGACCCTGAGAATATGAGCACTGAGCTGCCTCCGAACCAGGAGGTGGGCCTCACCTGACGCCAAATCTACCGTTGCCTTGATCTTGAACTTCCGGCCTCCAGAACCCTGAGAGATAAGCATGTGTTTCTTTATAGGCGTCCAGATTGCGCTGTGTTTGTTAGAACAGACTGAACTAAGACAAGGAGCCAATCCAGGAGCCCGCATCGTGTTTTGTTGTCCTGGTCTCCCCATCCTGCGATGGTTCCTCAGCCTTTTTTTTTTTTTTTTTTTAGGAGTACTGCCCAGTTACCTTGTGGAATGGCCCTCAGCTTCGGATTCTGACATTTGCTTATAATTAGATTGAAGTCATGCATGTGGGGCAGGAAGGCTAGAGGCGCCACTGAAAATGCCCTTCTCGGTGCACCCTGTGAGCGGCTCCACGTTGCGGCCTCACTGGCGCCCTTAACTTAGATCACTGGGCTAAAGACGTGTCTTCGTTGTAAAATTACTACTTTTCCCTTTATACGTACCCGGGGGTACGTATAACTTTGAGGCTACAGAAATAACCTGTTTCTCATCTTTTCCCCCACTAATTGTTAGATCTGTTAACCTTAAAAAATAAAACTGACAGTTATTTTACCAGTAAAAACAGGAATGGCAGAGCACTGCAACCTGGGACAGGAGAACTAAGGACGGCAAAACCATTGGGAAATCTGCAGAACAAGGGAGAGGGATATTATCTTACAGAAGAAAGAGGAACTTGCAAGGGGCTCTTCTAAACGAAAAGTCGGCTGCCCTACCTCGGCGGTGCCAGGTGTGGTGGCTTCTCATTGGCTGGGCTGTGGCTGCCTCTCAGTGGCTGCGCTGTGGCTGCCTCTCAGTGGCTGCGCTGTTGTGGGGCAAGGGAAAAACTTCCTCTTGCTGGGCCTGCGCAGTAGTGGCTAACACACTGTGGACTTGCGAGGCGCTGGACTTCCTATTGGGCCTGCAATTGACCAGAAGTCCTAGGGTGCAGAGCTTTCCCTGCCGGCCTCCCCATCCCATTCTAAATGAGGTTTCCCGTTATTGAACTTCAGATCCACCCAGGGATCTTGGCTGCAACAATTATAAGGTATTTACCCAATGGCCATCGTCCATTTCCCTCATTCCGTCTACATGTACGAACTGGAAGAGCTGTAAGGTCAGTCGCCAGGCTAGGAATGGAGGCAGGAAGGCAGTCTATGGCCACTCCCCCCCCGGAGACGCCCCCTGGAAGCCTAAGCCCCGCCCCAACATGGCGGTCAGAGCCGGGGAAGGGGCGGGGCGCGCCTGGTCACGTGCCCGCGCCGCCGCCGACGTGGCCTCCAGCGGTCGCCCCACGTGTCCCTTGCCGCGTCCCGTCGCCACCCTGCCCTGCGGATCCGATCCCAACATGGCGGCGCCCAGCAAAAGGAGGAACGGCGAAGGCGCGAGCTGGTGGGCTGCGTTGCTCCTGGCGGCTGTGGCGTTGAGGCCGGGGGAGGCGGTGTCCGAGCCCACGACGGTGGCGTTCGACGTGCGACCTGGCGGCGTCGTGCACTCTTTCTCCCAGAACGTGGGCCCGGGGGTACGTATCGCCGCCGCCCCGGGGGCTTGAGCGGTGGCGCCGGTGGGGGCGGGTCCTGAGAAGGGGGCCTGGACCGTCAGGGGCGGGGCCTGGCTTGGGAAGGGACTCTGGGGGTGCGGTCATCACGGAGATAGGGTTGAATTTACGCGGAGCGGGACTTCCTGGGGTCTGGCGACTTGGAAGGGGTGGGTCACTAGCCTCGGTCCCTGTTTCCTCTCGCGTGCCTCGCGTGCGCAAGCGGCCCTAACTCCCAGACCGGGCGAGTCCCCGGCCACTGGAGGGCAGAGCCGGCCCAGAAGTGGGGGGAGAGGAGGCCGGGGGGGTTCTTCACCTCCAGGCCCTGCAGAGGGTCAGCCTCGCTGCGGCTCTGACTGCGGAGGAGGTGGACAGACGTTGCCCCTTCTCCATTGCACAAGGAGAAGGATGTCCTTCAACCCTTTCACCGAGGTGGGAGGCTAGGCCCTCCTTAGCCGTCAGTCAGCAAGCCTGGGGCTAGCCCAGCGCTGCCCCTAGCTCGTTGGAGAAGCCCTTTCCCTCCCATCTTCATTTTCCCTGTCTGTTACAGGTGTCACTAGCTGCGATGTACCACTTCCTCATAGCCAGATGTCGCCCCAAGTGCTTTATTTGCTAGGACCGTTTCACAGATGAGGAAAACAGACTCAGCAAAGTTTTCACTTGTCTGAGGCCCACAGCAGAGCAGAGAAGGGCCTCCTGGTGCCCCTGCTTCCAGAGTCCCCAGATGGGTGGGTGCTTGGAGGGTGGGGGACTTCCCCCTTCCTGTTCTCCATCCCCCAGAAGCCACGTGGGCTGTTTGTCCTGACTTAGGAGCTCACTAGCAGGGAGACAGGCAGGGGAGTTCTAGGTCTGTAGACACCGGGAGGCCCTGTGGGGCTGGCCTCCAGGCACATCAGCCAAGAATCGGGCTCTACCTCCTGTCCTTAGTGCAGATGTTCAAAAGCCGGATGTTATTTATTTTTTTAATTTTATTTATTAGTATTATTTTGTTAGTAATTAGTATTTTTTAAATGTTTATTTACTTTTGAGAGAGCATGAGTTGGGGGGGAGGGGCAGAGAGAGAGAGAGAGGAGGACAGGGGATCCACAACGGGCTATGCTCTGGCAGGAGCAAGCCCGACGCGGGGCTCGAACTCACAAACTGTGAGATCATGACCCAAGCTAAAGTAGGACGCTCAACCGACAGCCACCCACGTGCCCCAAAAGCCAGATCCTCTGGATTTTGGACCTCGGAAGGACATCCACCGTAAGCACTTCCTAACAAACTTTTTTCCATCTTCAATTTGTCTCCAGGACAAATATACATGCACGTTCACCTACGCTTCTCAAGGAGGGACCAACGAGGTGAGTTGTTCCAAATTCCACGTAGTTTTGTATGGCGGTATCCGTTGTCGTGGAGAAATGCTCTGCAGGGAACAGTAGAGGTGGGTCACACCCACATTAACTCACACTCGTGGAACTGTTCTTGCGTCACCAATGAAAGAGCATCCTCCAGTTCACTAACGACGGCAGGTTTCCCCCTATAATTCCACACAGTGAACAAAAGTCTGGATGCGAAGAGGCACGTGAGGTGCGGCTCTGTTCCCGGGAGCCTCTGTCAGGGGTATTTTGTTTGCCTTCCGTGATGCATGACAAATCATGATAAATTTAGCAGCTGAAAACAACCCCCATTTACTGTCTCCCGGTTCTGAAGGTTAGAAGCCGTGGTCAGCGCGGCCGGGCGCTTCATAAAGCCAAAATCAAGGCGGCAGCCGGCCAGCTCTCATCTCCAGGCTCCTTCGAGTTGTCGGCAGAACCCAGTTCCTTGCCACGTACGACTGAGGTCCCCATTTCGTGGTGGCTGTTTTCTCCGGCGGCCGAAGAGGAAATAAGATTCGAAACATAAGAAGGATGTGATTCACCCTTGCTGGCTGTGGGGGGGGAGCGTGAGGCAAGGAGCGGAGCGCGAGGCAAGGAGCGCAGATGGCCTCTGGGAGCGGAGGGCAGCTCCTGGCTGGCGGCCGGGCTTCAGTCTTCCAGCCGCAGGAACTGAGCTCTGCCCCAAGCACGTTGGGAAGACTTCGAAGGGGAGTCCAAGCCTCAGATGGGAGTGCCTTTCGCTGACACCTTGCGTCCGGTCTTGGGAGACCCTGAGTAGGGCCCACCATACCCAGCTTGTGTCGGGGACCGAGAGCTGCTTAGTGGGCAGTGCAGTGAAGCTGCTAAACTTGCGGTCACACAAGGGTGGTGAGTTGAACGGTGCTCCCCCAGAAGCCACGTTCGCTTCCTAATCCCTGGAACCTGTGACTTTAACCTTATTTACGTATTTATTTTTGTTTGTTCTTTTAACGTGTATTTTACTTTGGAAAGATGGACAGAGACAGAATGTGAGCAGGGGAGGGGCGGAGGGAGAGGGAGGCACAGGATCCGAAGCAGGCTCCGGGCTCCAAGCCGTCAGCACCCAGCCCGACGCGGGGCACGAACCCACGAACGGTGAGATCATGACCTGAGCCAAAGTCGGACGCTTAACCAAGTGAGCCACCCAGGCGCCCCTAACCTTATTTAGAAGAAAAAAAATATATCTGCAGGCGTGAGTTAAGGACTGTGCAACGAGGAGATCGTGCTGGGTTATCCTAGTGGACCCTGAATCCAATGACAATAACTCTTACAAGAGATACTCCTTGATAGAAAAGGAGAAGACACTCAGAGGAAAAGGCCAAGTAAAGACAGAGGCAGAGATGGAGGGACGCGGCCACAAGCCATGGGACACCTGGAGCCACCAGAAACCAGAAGAGGCAGGAAGGATCCTTCCCTAGAGCCTTTGAACTGTTCTTGCGTCACCAATGAAAGAGCATCCTCCAGTTCACTAACGACGGCAGGTTTCCCCCTATAATTCCACACAGTGAACAAAAGTCTGGATGCGAAGAGGCACGTGAGGTGCGGCTCTGTTCCCGGGAGCCTCTGTCAGGGGTATTTTGTTTGCCTTCCGTGGCAGCCTGGTGGTGACACCTTGGTTTGGACTTCTGGCCTCCAGAACCGGGAGGGAATATGGCGGAGCGGCTGTAAGGGAGGAGGTTTGTGGTACCCCGTTACGGCAGCCCCGGGAAATAATGCCCGTGGCCACAGACTACAAAACAGCCAGGAACGCACGCACCAGTACAAAGAAGAACTCCGAGAATAAGGTACTGGTTTATTCAGGAGGGAGAGCTTCAAGGGTTCGGGAAGAGGCGCAAACAGACTTTCTCAAAATCGTTAGAATTAGAAGAAAAAGGGAAGAATTCATCGTCCCTGTAAAAATCAGTAAACAGCATCTCCCTGTATCCCTGATTGTGCTTTGCTCCCAATCAACCAGACTTTGGGGAAAGCCTGCTCTCCTTCCAGAACAGTCTGTGGCATTGTGTCGCCCTACTGTGGCCGTTTATCGGGTGCCATGCGCTGTGCTGAGCCGTGCACACGTCTCATTTCTTCCTCTCCACGGCCCCAGGAGGCCATACTGTTCTGCCATGACCTAGTTTCACACACGAGGACACAGAGGCCCGGGATCCCCCAGCTGGGAAGTGACCGAGGTCCCCAGGGCATACACCCCTAACTACTGCTCTGTGCAGGAAACACCAGCAACTTGGAAAAGAGCGCGCGCGTGCGCGCACGCGCACACACACACACACACCCACCACCGATGAAACTCTCAGAGCTACAGCACTGGGGGAGGGAGAGCCAAGTTCAGTGGCGCCGGCTGGGGTGACTGTAGGCTGGAGCCTTGTCTTGGAGTAGCCGTTGCGTCACAAACTGGAATTCCAGCACTGGGCTGCTTTCGTTCATCTTAGAGGAGGGGGCTCATCCTGGAGGAAACCACCTAAGAAAAGCAGGTGTGCTGTGGTGCGGACTCGTTCCAGGAGCACCCGTCTGGAACTGTGACCGAGATCACAGGTAGCCGGCTGCCGGGGCGGGTGGCACTGTGGGAGCCCGACGGGGCGCTCGGTGGCTGCTGAACGTGGCTGGCACCCAGGACCCATGGGCTCCCCCGCACAAGCGAACGGCTGGCTGGATTCTCAGCGGATGTGCAGGGATGGTTTGAGACGTTCTGTGGGTTCTACCTAGCAACATACAGGGCAGCACAGCAGAGGTGGCCCTCGGAGCAGCTGGAACAGCAGTCTGGGGGGCCGTCGCGGCCTCTCTGCAGAAGCGTCACCAGCAGAGAGAAGTCCCTCGGACTGCCGAGGGAGATGGGGTTCTTTTCCGGGGAGGCGGAATGTTCCGGAACTAGGTCGTGGTGATGGGATGCACACCTGGGAACGTGCTAGAAAACACAGACTTGTTTGCTTTAGAAAAGTGAAAGGTCCGGTACGTAACTATTGCCCAACGAAGCCATTGAACAAGTGACCTGTGGTCGCCCGCAGCAGCGTGGGTGAGCGTCCGGGGCCGCGTGCTGAGGGGAAACATACACAAGACCTGCCTACTGCCTGGTTCCTCTCGGAGGACGGTTTTGTAAAGGCCCAGCTCTGAGATGGGAGATGAGGTCCGCAGTTGCCAGGATTTCGCGGGGAGGGGTTAAGTGCAGAGGGAAGGGGCCGGGGGATTCGGGGAGACAGGACTGGTCTGTACCTTGATGGGGTGGGGGACACACAACCGGAGGCGTTGGGCTGTGTCGTGTCCCATCTGTCGTGTGTGTCCTAATAAAAACTGCTAGCAGCTGCCACTTAGGCGTCCTCTGTCACACCCAGCCACTTCTGTGCCCGGTTCCCCTAGCTGCACAGACAAGGTCCCAGGGGCTCAGGCTGTCCCAGAACACACACTCACGAGCGTCTGATGCCAGAGCTGGAGCCTTACCAGCTGCCCACCGTGCCAGCCACGAGACCACAGTCAAGTTCATGTAACCACAAGGTCACTCACAGTTGACCCTGCTGCTTAGAAGCTCTTGGTTTTAAACTGGGTTGGCGTTCATTTTTTCAAACCATGTTTAAATGTTTGCCTCATTTTCAAGAACCTTTTCAGAGCCGTGGCACACCTCTGTCTCACAGCATAAAACCATTTCCAGGTGCTCAGAGGCCTTGGGGCCATGGACAGGTGCTTTTAAAAATTTTTTTCAGTGTTTAATTAATTTTTTTTTTAATTTTTTTTTTTAACGTTTTATTTATTTTTGAGACAGAGAGAGACAGAGCATGCACAGGGGAGGGTCAGCGAGAGGGAGACACAGAATCTGAAACAGGCTCCAGGCTCTGAGCCGTCAGCACAGAGCCCGACGCGGGGCTCGAACTCACGGACCGCGAGATCATGACCTGAGCCGAAGTCGGCCGCCCAACCGACTGAGCCACCTAGGCGCCCCAGTTTTTAATTAATTTTAGAGTGAGGGCATGATCAGGGGAAGGGCACAGTGGGAGAGGAAGAGAGAGAGAGGGAGAATCTTAAGCAGGCTGCATGTTCAGTGCGGAACCCAGTGCGGGGCTCAATCCCACAACCCTGGGATCTGGACCTGAACCTAAATCAAGAGTCAGGCGCGCAACCGACCGAGCCACCCGGGCACCCCTGGACAGGTGCTAATTTTAAACAGGGAGGAAAAAAAGTCTGAGTCTGCGGGTATGGCCTGCAGCCGTCCCACCAGAATAATAGGTCCCCACCTCCATGCTGCAGGCAAGCGGCATCTAGATGACCATGTACTCCCATTATAATTAACCTAAACACGGCCTTGCTCTCCTTAATGAAGACGCTCTAACGTTAAATCAGGAATGCCAGTACTCGGTGTATATTATTAGTCCCGGGAGGAGACTGTAAACTTGCATTTTACTAGCAAAATACACAGATGCCGCAGGCAGCCCAGAACCGGCCGTGGTTGTCTGTTTCCATTCGCCGGGTTTTCAGAGGCCGTGAAAACTAGAAGAAACTGTTAGCGGTGTATTTGGGAATCACAACGTTTTTGATTTAAAAAAATTTTTTTTGAGCGTTGATTTATTTTTGAGAGACAGAGCCACCCAGGCGCCCCTTTAATTGGATTTCTAGAAAGCTAACACCTCCACGTCATTGAAAAAGAAAAACACATAAAAAAGCTTTCTGGTGCCTTCCATTGTCCAGGCCCCACCCACGTCCTCCGTGTCACCATGAGTGTCACAGTCTTGGCGTTTGCGCTGAGGACGTTACGGTCATTCAATGAGCATGAATATACTGTGTTGCCTTTTATTTTACTGTTTATTTTTCTTGATAGGCTTTATTTTTCAGGGAAGTTTGAGATTCACAGCCAAAGTGGGCAGAAGGCACAGATTTTGATACCACCCCCCCCCCCCCCGCCCCGGGCCCCCCGTGCATGGCCTCCCCCATCAATGACGGCCGCCACCAGAGGGGACATCTGTTAGAGTCGCCGAACCCACCCTGCCGCGTCATTGTGAGTCCCGGCCCGTAGCGGACACGGGGGTTCACGCTTGGTCCCGCTCCTGTGGGTTTGGACGAACGTGTGAGGGCACGTCCCCACCGTTATGGCCTCACCGCCCCTGAGCCAGGCTCCAGCCGGCTGGCCCAGGGAAGGTTCGCTCACTTTGCAGAACCAGAGCTGAACCTGAAACCCACAGAGTGTGCCGTGAGCAGTGAGGCCGCGGGCCCGGGACCGACCTGTGTCTTTCTCTCCCCAGAAGTGGCAGATGAGTCTGGGGACCAGCAAAGACCACCAGCACTTTACCTGCACCATCTGGAGGTAAGTCAGGGGTCCCGGGGTGGCGCCTCGCTGAGTCTGCTGTGGGTGCTCGCCTGGGGTGCTGGAAAGACAGGGTCCTACGCCCCAGAGGGCGCACAGGCTGGGGGCAGATGTCACACAGGTACAGATCGGAGAGGGGGTTTGCCACTGTGCGGGGGGGGGGGGGGGGGGGGGGGTCGGTGGGGCGGGGAGGGCGCCCCAGGCAAGCGCATTGACACTGAGGCCAAGAGGGGAGGGGGGGAGGAGGAAAGCAGCCCCGGGGGAGGGGTGGGGCTCCCCGCCATCATCCCCCTCAGTCCCCCGCCCAGGCTTTGCAGTCCCGCAGCGCCACGAGCGAGCCACAGCCCAAGAAGGGACAGGAACGGGGGTGCTCAGCCCAGTGGGGGGTAGGGCGCTGGGGCTGTGTCGCATCATGTCCCTGCTCCCCTGGGCCCTGTGGCCTGGAACCGACTTCTCAAGCACTGGTTGTGGGTCTGGCACAGTGCAGGCCCTTTGGGGGAGACACGGAAGTCCGGGCTGGGATGCCCCCCTCAGGAGGCTGGGGTGAGCATGGGGGGACAGATCCACAGACAGGAGATACTTGGGTTGTGGCAGCAACAGCCGTAAAAAGACATGGGGTGTTTTAATTCGCTCATAGGCGCCACCTCACAGTCCCCTGCCTGGTGCCTTACAGACAGCAGGTGCCTGCCAGCAGCGTCGGGGGATCTTCTCCCCCACGCCCTGCACTGGCCCCTGTTGGCAACAGGCAGAGGCCCCAGGGGCCAGGAGCCCAGCGTCCTAGGCAGGCCCTGCCGAGAGGAGACCCCGTCCGCAGCCCCCTGGCCTCAGAAGCGTCCCCGGGGCAAGGGGCCCCGGGGCGTCCGTCTGTCTGCAGATCACCGCCTGGCACCAGGGCGTGTGAGCACCAGCCCTCTAGGTGCCCAAGGACCTGCTGGCCGCAGGGCCACCCGCTCAGCAAGAGGTCACGCCTACCTGGGCTGGCCTCCCGGTTCCAGACACTGACCGATCAGGCCCTGGCAGCCACCAGGGCTTAGAGAATCTGGGAGGCCCCCTGGACCCCCCCCCCCCACCTGCCCTCCTGGTGCGCCCCCAGGGGGGCTCTTCACACGGCACGCGCTGCCGGCCCCTCTCAGCCCCTCGCCGCTCTGGCCGTGCTGACCTTGTGGTCCTTCACCTGCCCCCATTTGCACCCTCCCCGGGACCTTTGCCCTCCACCCAGGGTAGCTGTCTCCCTCCCCTGCCTAGTTAAGTCCTGTACTTCTCACCGCCGGGGATGTTGCCATTTCTTGGTCCCCAGCACAATGCCTGGAAATGCCTTTGGCCCTCGATGACCAAGCATTCAGTGAATGAACATAAGGCTTCCCATCCTAGAACAGCTGGGGCCCAGAAAGGAGAAACAGACCCGTCAGTAAATGAGCCGGACGAATGCTCTAGCAAAGAGGAAAGGCTGACCCTCTTGCCTGCCCCTCTTTCGCAGGCCCCAGGGCAAGTCCTACCTGTACTTCACGCAGTTCAAGGCGGAGGTGCGGGGCGCGGAGATCGAGTACGGCATGGCCTACGTGAGTACAGGCCGCGCGTGTGGGGGTGGCTGCCGCGGTTCGTGCCATCGCAGACTGCTCCTTTCAGACCACCGGCAGGGGTGGGGAGGCGGGTGAAGTGAGACAGACCTCAAGCCCCCAGGGGGAGATTCTGTAACCCGGGAGGACACGGGACGCCTCGCAGACTCTGGACCCGGACGTGTCAGGGAGATGGCACTGGGCCCAGAGACCCCTAGAGACCCGGTGGGCGGGGCAGGACACCTGGCCTCCCTCTCCTACCACCTGCCAGTCTCTGGCCAGTGCCCCCCTGCTGCCCAGGCCAACAGGAGGCCAGAGGGGAGGGGCCCACTCTCAAAGTCCTGGATGCTCAGCCCTGGGGACTCGGGCAGGGACGGCAAGGGCAGCAGCACAGGCGGTGTGCTCACAGGGGTGGGGGGGGGGCCCCACGTGCCTCGGCTCCCGTGACCTGTCGTTCATGGCCCGGGCAGCCCCTTCTGCCACGCTCCTGAGCCCCGCTGCCCCCACCAGGGGCCGGCCACACTGCGGAGCCCCTCCCCTGGTCCCCCCTTCTGCATTGAGGTCAGAAACAGTTGGAAAACCACTTTATTGGTCCAAGAAGGGGAACCAGGAGGGACAGGCATGAAGAGATCTGTTGCCAGGAACTGGCAAGGCCCTTGCAAAGCCTGCAGGCCAGGCCGGCTCGAGGGGGGTGGGGGGTGGGGGGCGGGGGAGGCGGCTGGCACTGTAGGCACTTCTGCAGGGACCTCGGTCCTGCTCTGAAGGCCCACCCGGGGTCATTGAGGATAATCTCCTTTTCTTAAAGTCGGCTCCTGATGGACTTTGATCACCCCGACAAAATACCTTCCCACTCTCGAGGGCCTGATTGCAGAACTGGGGCAAACAGACACGCCGCTGATCGAATTGCTCTCTGGGGTCCTGTCTTCCTTTAAAACTCTTGTTTAGCTGACTTGAGACACAAGTCTGACGTTTAAAAATTACAGTCGAGAGGCTGCGGTGTTTGTGTCCTTTCCGTGCGTTAACTGAAGGGAAAAAAAGGAAGGAAATAACCTTCCTCCGAGGATTTGCAGCAAAGGCGTGACGTTTTAAGCCGGTTGACAATCTCTTAAGTGGATTAACCACCGGCTCCTCTGGATTTTGTTTCGTGCTTAGAAAAGCGTCAGGCGCCCCTTTGGTAAAAGCAGGTGGCTTTAGCCTGTGCTGCTCTGGGAAGCAGACCGGATCGTGTTCTTTCCTGATTAGAAAAGCTTCCACGGGTTCTTTTTTAGTCCAAAGCTGCGTTTGAAAGAGAAAGCGACGTCCCCCTGAAAAACGAGGAATTTGAAGTGACCAAAACAGCAGGTATGAAAGGATGGATTGTTGGGGGGCCCTGGGGAGGCGCAGTCGGTTAAGCGAGCGGCTCTCGGTTCCGGCCCAGGGCATGATCTCCCGCTTTGTGGGTGTGAGCCCCGTGTGGAGCTCTGCGTGGACAGCGAGGGGTCTGCTGGGGATTCTCTCTCTCTTTGCCTCTCCCCCACCTGCTCCCTCTCTCTCAAAATAAATAAGTTTTTAAAAAACATTTAAATAAAAAAAAAAAAAACAAGGGATGTTTGGTGCAGATAGGCCCCAGGTACACAGGCAGAGAAGATGGGGGGGCAGGGCGCCCCCATCGGAGGGAGGGGGGGCTACCCCTCAGCGCCCCTATATATAGATGCTTATAGCCCAGCATCTGCGGACTGTTGCCCGAACACTAGTAGTTATTTTCGGCTTCGTGGGGCAGACAGCCTCTGAGGGGGCAAAGGCGATCCGTCAGGCGCCACAGGTCACTGAGTAGGCGTGGCTGCGTTCTAATAAAACTTTATCGTATGAACACGGAAGCGTGAACTGCCTATCCCTAAAATACCATTTTCCTGTCGGTTCTTGTTAAAGTTGTTTAAAACGTAGAAGCCGCCCTGAGCTCATGGCGCAGGCCACGCTCGGCCAGTCCCTGCTAGAGAACGGAGGGCGCGAGAGTCTGCTCGGAGCCCTGTGGCCCTTGGGGACACTCGGGGTCGCTCCACAGCAAGGGGTCCTGTGACACCCACACAGCCTGGCCGTCCCGGGCTCTGTGACGAGGAAGAGTTCCTGTGCTTTTCACGCAGAAGGTGTCCGCGAGGCATCGAGGTTGCTGCCTGCCCCGTGTGTCACGGGGAGGCGGGGTTACCTCTGAGGTCAGGGAGCCCCTGGTGTCCTGAGCCGTGTTGGGCTCTGCGGGGCGGGTGCTGGGCAGGAGGAGGGGTGGGAAGCTCCACAGCCGGGGCTCCGGGGAGGGCGAGCGGTTAGGACGATGGACACGGGGGTGGGGCCATGTGGTGGGGAGCCCTGAGGGTCCTGAGGGACCGCAAAGATAAGGTGAAGGACCCCTGTGATTGTGGGAGTCACCGGGCATAGGGATGGAGAAGGGGGGTGCAGTGAGCAGGGGTTTGGGGCATGAGGGGCCTTGGGTCTGGAAGGAGCCCTGTCGTACCTGCAGGTCCTTGGAGGTGGGGGGCTGTAGCGGTCAAGGACAAAGGAGGTGGGGTTGCCAGTGCAAACGGGAGGTGATGCAGCCCGGCCACCATCCATTCTCGCAGGGTGACCTCGGCTCTTCCCACGCTGAGCTTTCCGGGGGCTTCTGCTGCCCTCAGGACAGCCTCCCCTGTGTCCCTCACCCAGTAGACTTCAGGCCTGGGGGCCTTTCCGTGTCGGGTCCACTGTGGGGACGGTGCCCGGGCCTGGAGCGTCTCACCCCAGTGCTGCTTCCCTTGCAGTGTCCCACCGGCCCGGGGCGTTCAAGGCCGAGCTGTCCAAGCTGGTGATTGTGGCCAAGGCATCCCGCAGTGAGCTGTGACCGGGAGCCCCCGGCAAGGGTGGCTCTTCCCCATCCCCGCCGAGGGAGCTGGGCCCTGGGAGAGCTGGCGCGTTACTGGTCTTCTGGGCGGGGGGGGGGGGGGGGGGGGGGGGGGGGGGAGGGTGGCGACTGTCGGTCAACGTCCTCTGAGCATGGAGCACGGGTCTGGGACCCCCTGCCCATCGCTCTTACCGAAAGAGGCACTGACTGAGGCACTCGGCGGGGGACTCCCAGGGGGACTCCCGGCTTTTCTGAAACCAGTGCGTGCCTCCCTGTGGATCCGGCCAGGCGCCAGGTCACTCCCTGGAAGAGTGATCCTGCCGCCCTGCCTCCAAGCCTGCCGCTTTCTTGCGGTTTCCCCGGGGGACCTTCTTCCAGACTACCTGGGAGGAAATGAAGTGTTCTTTCGTATTTAAATAAATAAGACGATTGAAGAGCTACCACCCAGACTTGGCAATGGGCAGTAGGGGCTGCCTGTCTGGGCGCTCCGGGCTGGGGGCCCAGGGACGGGGCAGGGCCCGGGTGCCGGCACGCCCCTGCCTTGCTGGAGACCTGCGTCGGCCCGGGCACCTGCACTCTCCGCGTTGCCCGCAGAAGCGCCGGGCCCACGGGGGCCGAGCGCTCCAGGGTGGTTGGCTCAGCTAATCTCTTGGATGGCGGCATGGCGACTTAAAACACCAGCGGGGACAAACACCCACAGGCAAACATAAATGAAACCCCCAAGTGTCCCAGCCACTCAGAAGGGCCCTGGTCCTCCCAGCAGTGGGCCTGGGACTGTGACCCCCAGCTTGCCCGTCAGCCTGCCCTCTCACGGTGTCCTCTCGTGAGCACACGAGGGGAAGAGAAACCGCGAAACTCTGGGCTTTGGCCCGCCAGGCTGTGAATCGGATCCTTGCTAATGAGACGCACCTCGTGGGCTGGCCTCTCTCGTGCCGACCTGAGCAACGGGGCGCTGCGGTGACCCCAGTTGCCAGAGAAGAGGCGGGTGTTGGGGCGCCCGCCCAAGAGCGCACACCTACAGGAGGCGGGGTAGGACCATCACCCCGTCTACACCCGCGGCGGGCACCCGTGTCAGGAGCAATTTCAGAGCTCGGTGTGGGCGCATGAACAACGGCTGTTTCCAGAACAAATAACAAAGGGGGACTTCGGGGGGCCCACTTGACCCAAGAATGGATGGGCTTTGAGGTCTGGTAAGCACAGGGACCTGTGGGTGTCACAGGGACCCCGGTGAGGGCCGCGAGCCTCTGCCACTCCTGGATGTGAGGCTCGATGGACTGAAAAACCAAGTGATTCTCAACAGGCCCCCGGAGGTGGATGGCTGTCCAGGGCCTCCTGCAGACAAGGCAGCCGGAAACTGGCAGAAGGGACGCCGCCCCCGGGGCCGCTGAGGGTCACGTGGGCTGGATCCCGGCAGGAGGGACAGATGCTTCCACGGTCCGTCTGGAACCACCAAGCACGTCTGAATCCCTGGGCGTCCTCAAGGATGCAGAGCCCCGGGACACGGCAGGACATCTGGACACAAACTGGCTCCTCCTCGCCCCCCCCCCCCCCCCAGCCACGTGGGGGCATCCCCTTGTAGCTTTCAGGCAAACCCGCAAAGGACCCCACGCTGGCCCCGGGGGCTGTGGTCGTGATGAGGGGCCGAACCCGACCGAGCCATACAGGACAAGCTGTGCGGGCCCGCTGGTCTGTCCCGGCGCCCGCCGGAGCAGAAAGGGAACCCGTCGGCGAGGCCCACGGGCGGGTGACGTTACACGCAAGCTCGACATGAAAGGCAAAAGCCCCGAGCCCCGGGAGGACAGGAGAAAGCTGTCAGCCCCAGCGATTCAGTCGCCAGTTGCACATAATGCCGACCGAAGATGTGTGCTTTTATTTGGAGAGCCGTGTCGTGCTCTTTGGTTTTTCTAAATTAAATCTCAGATTTATGGAAAGAGTCCAGGCAGGCTGGACAGCCCAGCAGGGCACAAGTACAGAGTGTTATGCACGTTGCTTGATGTAGTCCGCATGCAAAGCCGAGGACAAAGGTGCTCATGGGGGGCTTCTCGGGTACTCAGAATGCGCGTCCCTTCCTGAATGCGAACGGTCTCCCGACGGAAGATGGGAGGACAGGTTTGCCTCGTTCGAGGGCTGGGGCAGAGGTGGGAACAGTGGCTCTTGGGCAAGAGACCTTGGGCTTTTTCAGGGAAAAACCACACAAAAGGCCACCCTGCATCTGGGGCCGTAATGGCTTGTGGGCCGTTGCAGCAGGCCGAGGTGGGGGGTGGGGGGGGTGGGCGAAAGGGCCAGGTGGGGACTGTGGCAGGCCAGGGGGCCGCGCCCATGCGGCCTCACCAGCAGGCAGTGCAGGCTCAGGCCAAGTTTTCGAGAAAACTCCAAACCTAGATTGGTACATGTAACTTCCTTGTTTTTAACTAATGCCAAACGTCTCGAACGACGGACGGAGTCAACCAAACCCATCTTCTGGCCTAAAAAGGCCTGCAGGCCTCCCGTGTGAAGGCTTCGCCCAACAGACCTGGCTCTGCAAAAAACGGTCACGGGCCGTCATTTTCCCCGTCCCCGCGGGCGCCCAGAGTAACCTTCCCGGCGCGTCAGGGGACCGGCCTGTAGAGCGTTCTGCGGCCTGTTAAAACGCGTGTCCCCTTCCGACACACAGAAGTCACAGATTCACTCCCACACCCCACGTGCCCATCTGTGCCCCAAGGTGAGAGTGGCGCATCTTCCAGGGGTGTCGCCAAAGCCAGAATTGGCTGAGCTTTGCTCTCGGAGGTCTTGGGGAAACACCTGCCACCAAGCACAAGTGAAATAACCAGTTTTAAACAGGCGCGCATCTCCGATGGCTTTCCCCTTGAGCCCCGAGCAAGGCGCACGCTCCGTCCCCTCCCGCGTGGGAGTCAGGGCAGCGATCCCAACCAAATCCTCGCCCACGGCCCCCACCCCCGCACTCTCCTGGCTGCCTGCGCTCGACCCCCAGGGCAAGAGCGGGAATCTGTGCCCTCCTAGCCCTGGAGGCGGAGGCGGGAGTCTGCAGTCAAGGTGTCCCTTGGGCTGGTTGCTTCCGAAGGCCGTTCAGGCGGCTCTCCCAGTTTCTGGAGGCTGCTGGCTGGTAGACAGCCATCCAGAGTCTGCCCCCACCTTCACACGGCCTTCTCTGTCTGAATGTCCCCTTACGAGGACGCCAGTCATGCGGCATCAGGGGCCCACCCCCACTCCAGCGTGACCTCAACTGAGTCCATCGGCGAGGACCCTATTTCCAAACAAGGGTGCATTCAGAGGGGGCTAGAACTTCAACCAAAGAATTTGGGGAGCTGCAGCTCACCCCCACAACACTCCCTTTCTTCCCGTTCACCACGACCCTGTCGGAAGGAACAGGCAACATCGTTAACATGACGAGGTGGCAGGTGCCAGCCTTCAGAAGCATCGAGGGAGTGTAGGGGTGCTGGGGGTCAGGTCAGGCAGGCCTGGGTGGGCAGCAGCCTCGGGGTGCATGGGGAGGCCGCGCCCCCGCAGGCTGAGCTCGTCTCCTGTTGAGACGGTGCGGGAGGAGGGGCGACCAGAGTCCTTAAAACCGCTGCCTCCAACGGATCAGCATCCTCTCGGGGGGAAGGCCGCCTGTCCCGGGGATTTGGCCAGAATCGGGCGGGAGAAAAGAAGTTCTAGAACGACCCCCACCCCCCCTCCCCCCTCAGGAAACCCCGGGCCGGAGGTCATATGCTGTCCTCGTCCAGCATCCGGGTGAGGCCCTCGCAGATCCGGCGCAGGTGCGAGCGGTAGGGCTCGGTGGGGCCGTAGAGCGCGGCCAGGAAGTCACAGTCGGCCAAGTGGCCGAAGACGTGGTTGATGCGGCCGTGGGACTTGGCGGTCAGGTGCGCGCCCACGGCCTGGTGCAGCAGGTCCCGGCACTCGTGCAGGCCGGCGGCCAGCACGCGCCGGTCGAAGGTGAAGTCCACCTGGTGGAAGCTGACGGCCGTCATGGCGAGGCGGCGCGCCCCCTGGCGGAAGCGCTGCAGCAGCGCCAGCTCCTCGCCGCCCAGCTGGCCGCCGCGGAGCAGGACGCCCAGCTTCACGGCCACCTTGACCAGGTTCTTGACCATCCTCTGGGCCTCCTTGCGGCTGCGGGTGAACTCCTTGGTGGCGCGGTACAGCTCGTCCAGCACCTCGCCGCTCGCGTCATCGATGAACACGGCCACCGTGGCCTTGGACGCCATCTTGCCCAGCAGCTTCTTCTGCGCCTGCAGGGCCAGGCTCTTGGTGCTGAACGTGTCCATCCGCCCTGCCAGGGGGAGAGGCAGAGGGTCGTCAGTCCCCGCGGCCCGTCAATTCCGGGGACCTTCCCGGAGGGCCCCTTTGGGGTGCTACCGCGTCATCCCAGTCTGTGAAATGGGCCCGAGCCTGCCCAACCCACGAGCCCGCTGCGAGGCACACGACTGGGTGCAGGGCGGGGGCACGTCGGCCGCGACCGGGAGCCACGCGATGCCACGGTGTGGGCTCCCCAGAGCTGCCGGGCACAGGCAGGCCTCCCGGAGGAAGCGACAGGTGACAAAGCGGGCGGAGGGGCACTGCCCGGGCCGACAGAGCTTCAGGCCTGGAGGCGGGCCGTTTTGTTTCTCTGTTTAAGGAAGCTCTGCGCCCAAGGCGGGGCTTGAGCTCAAGACTCTGATGTTCGGGGCACCCGGGTGGCACGGTCGGTCGAGTGACTCTTCGTTTGGGCTCAGGTCATGGTCTCGGGGTCGGGGGATCGAGCCCCACCCGACGCTCCGCGCCGAGCGGAGAAAGATCCTCTCTCTCTCTCACACCCTTTCCCCACTCTCTAAAAAATAAAAATAAAAGTGAAAAAAAAAAAGGAAGGAGGGTGACATCTGGGCAGGATGTTCTGAAGGCCACCGCTTGCGGCCCGGCACCAGCCTTGCTGCGGGGTGGAGGAGGACCTCACGGTGCGTTACGACAGGTGGATTCCAAGCCCCTGAAGTCCCGCCGGGCATTCCCCGCCCCCATCCTGCAGTGCAGTGAGACGGGGTCCCAGGCCCCAGCTGTTCAGAGTGGCGGAGCCCAGTTGTTCCCAATCCCGCAGCCTTACTGGCCCTGTGCGTTTACAGCAGACGGCCCGAGGCCCGCCTCCGGCGTGGGCAGCATCCTGGGCTGTGGGGCCTGGCGGGGGGGGGGGGGGGTCACGAGGAGTGAGGTTTCTAGAAACATTGTTCCAACGACGCCGCCTGTGATATGGAAACACTGACCTGTGACAGCTCCCACCCTTCCTGGGCTGGGACAGTGGCAAGGGGCGTGGCAGTCCAGCCCTCGGTGAACAGGGACCTGTCTCCATGTCAGACTACTGGATTCCCCAAGCTCCGGAGCCTCCCTCCAGCCGCCTCCTTCCTATAGTGCCAGAATCTTCCTAAGCTGCACATCTGAGCATGGACCGTTTTCTTCTGAGGACGCGGTTCCCAGGACCAAGCCCCACACCCCATTCAGATCCCGGCATCTTTGCCGGTAAACTCCTATTCATCCCCCAAAGCCCTGGCCCCTGAGCCCCGGCCTCTTCTCGAAGTTTCATCCCTTAACTCCGCTTCGATACTGTCTCCTCTAGGAAACCATCCCCGAACAAACCCACGGTGAGGCACGGCCTCTGGGCCACACAGTGCCCCTCCGTCCCCCATCACTGCTCCGCCCCTGCCCCGGGCTTCACTCCCCAACCGTCCCTTGTCACCCCAGCCTACGGGGGAGGGAAGGGGCCTGATTCCTTACCTGCTGTGTCCTTGGAGACTCCAGAAAAATGAATGAGGTGAGCCTGAGAGCCACCTCCGGCCCTCACCCATCGCCCCAGGCCCTGGTCGAAGCCACCCCCACCCCAGCTCCCCAGGCCAGCCGGACCAGGAATGCCCCGTGGGTGCCCACTCAGCCCAGAGCCCCCACAAAGACCATCTTTGTGCGAGCTCACACCCCGGGAGAAGTCCCCTCCGCCTGCGCTGCCCTCAGAGGTCAGGGTGGCCACGGCGAGGACTGGACTGCCTTCCCTGCCCCCCACACCAGTCACCAGACCCCGGGGCTACACGGGCCTGGGCCAGAGCAGGGGTGCTGCTGGCTCAGCACCACGGGGCAGGCCCTGAGCCAGCAGCGTGTGACCGTTTCCTCATATCCGCCGGGTATTAGGCTGGCTGCCAGTTTGTTGAAGAAATGACACAGGCTCAGAGAGCCTGAGCCACTGCCCCAAGGCCACACAGCAATACCCTTGACCGCCCGCCTCTGCGTGCCTAACTTCCTCCGCCTTCCCTGCTTGACGCCTGCAAATCACCCGAGTTTCTCGGGCACCGGGAGCTGTGTCAGCCACAGATCCAGCCCCCCGGGGCCTGACTGCTTAGCCAAGCAACATAACCGCCCCGTGCCTCAGTTTCCCCATCTGTAAAATGGGGAAGATAGAACTCTGTCCTAGGGCAGAAGGTTGTGGCCAATCCAATGCCCTCCTCCCCCCCCCCCCCCCCACCTCCACCCAGGCTGCGAGCTTCCCTTGGGCCAGAAGCTGGATGCCACGGCCTAGAATTCCGCCATTCAAGCTCCCTGAATGGACACACCTACTTCTCTGTCAGACTCTCTGGAAAAAGAGCGGCTTGGCACAAGGGGTGCCCGTGCCTCCCTGCTGCCTCCCACCCATTTCTCTAGAATGTTCTGTCCTGTTCCCTCTACCGGGGCCCCTCCTCTCCCTATTACTCATCCTGTAAACTGCTCATCCAAATCTCAGTGTCACAGTCACCTCCTCCTGGAAGGCTTCCTGGATGTCCCAGGCTGGGCCAGGTGCCTGGCGGCTCCCGTGGTGCCCTGGCGTGCTCCATTTTGGCCTCGTACCCTTTGGTTTCATTGCTCATCTCCCTGGCCTGACGGCGCAGGCAGGGACTGGGTCTCCCTTGTCCACACTGTGCCTCCAGCAGTCAGCCCGGGGCCTGGTACACAGCGGGCACCCCGCAAGCGTTCGTTGAATGCATGAGGGAAAGGATGTCCGCGAACGCAAACGAGAAGAAACCCCAAGGTCCTGAGTCCAGTCTCCCCAGCTTACAGATGAACAAACTGAGGCTCAGAGAGGAAAAGGCCTTTCCCTGGGTCCAGGGATGAGGCCAAGGTACCTGGACCCTAAGTGCCCTGGAGCCCTGGTCTTGCGGCCTATCTCAGTTGCTGTGTGACCCTCGGGAGGATTCCATCCGTCTCTGGGCCTTGGCTCTCCAATCTGCCAAGTCCTGAGGTGGGATGTGCCGGGAGGGGAGCTGGGCCCTCAGCAGGACCTCCCTCCTAAGCCCAGAAGGAAAAGGGAGCCTCCCTCTCGGCCTCCACACTCCTAACCCCTCCGGCCAGTCCCCAGACCCGCTGACACCTGGGCCAGCCCAGCTGCGTGACCCCCCCCCCCCAACCCCGACCCATTGTTCTGCCAGGAACCCCCCATCCACGCAGCCAGACAGGGAGATGACTACTGTCCCGGGGGAGCGGGCCACTGACTAAAATAGACCCCGGCCTTCCTTCCTTCCTGTGCACTCACCCAGGTCTGAGGGCGGGCAAGCCAGGAGGCGGCCAGACGGCCACATCAGCCCTTCTGGGGCGGGGCCTTCCCAGGGACTGCCGAGGGGCTCGGGGACCAGACGGTCAAGTGTCCACAGTCCCCGATCACCAAATGCCAGGGCACCCCACTGTCCTCAAAGCTGAAAAAGCCTGCTAAAGGATCAAGGGCATGGCTGGACCATTCATTCGGTCACTGTATGAGCATTTATGGAGCACCAACTGTGTCCCAGGCACTGGGTTTACTGGAATGACCAAAAGAGCTCCCGTCCCTGCCTTCTGGGGGACTCCAGCCTTCTAGAGCCAAGCCACCTCGTCACTCACAAAATACTTTGGGAGGGGGCACCCAGCTGGCTCAGTCGGGAGAGCGTGCGACTCTTGATCTTGGGGTCGTGAGTTCGAGCCCCACCTTGGGTGTAGAGATTACTTAAAAATAAAATCTTTTCGACATAAATAAGTCTATGAAACAGATTGCGATAAAGGTGGCAGGCAGCCTGAGGCAGACGGATCAGGGAAGGGGTGTGGAACATTCCATGTTCTGTACAAAATGTTTGTACAAGTGCAAAAAGCCATCAGGCTGCTGTGGTTGTGCGACTGTGTGATTATGCTGCAACCCGGCAAGCTGCACACTTTGGAAGGGTAAGTTCTATGGTTATGTGAATTAGATCTCGATCACACACACACACACACACACACACACACACACCTGTAACCTTTCTCCAAAGAAGATCCATAAATGGCCAGCCAGCAGCTGAAAAGATGCTCAGCATCATTGGCCAGTCGGGAAATCACGATGACTTCACCCCACCCCCCACCCCCCACCTCCCCGCCAGGATGGCGGCCGTCGCAGCAACGGACAACAGCAAGCGTCAGCAAGGGTGCGGAGACACCACGGCCCTCGGACACGGCTGGTGGGAGTGGGAAACGGGGCAGCTGCTGTGTAAACCGGTTTTCCGGCAGCTCCTCAAACACCCATAGACTTACCCCCGTGACCCAGCAATTCTGCTCCCAGGCATCTGCCCAGAAGACGTGGGAACGGAGAGCCATGCAGACCGCGCACGCGCACGGCGGCGCGGTTCACGTGGCCAAGGGGTGGCGTCAACCCAAGTGGCCGCCAGTGGGTGAAGGGACAAACAGGGCGTGTCCGCAGGGTGCTGGAATATCGCCCTGGAACGTCACTCGGCCGCGCGCAGGAGCGAGGCGCCCACCCCCGCCGCCCCGAGGACGGGCCCGAACACACGCCGCTCAGGGAGGGGACCCGACACGAGAGGCCACACGGGCTGTGAGTCCGCGGGTGTGAAACGCCCAGAACAGGCTCGTCCAGGGACGGGAAGGGGGCTCGTAGTTGTCAGGGGCTGGGGAGGGGGTGATGGCTGATGCGGATGGGACTTCATTTTGGGGAGAGGGAATATTTTGGAAGTTGAACACTTTAAAGCAGTGAATTTTATATGACGATTACATCTCCTCAAGCCAAACACTTCATTCATATATATATATATATATATATATATATTTTTTTTTTTTTACACCTCTGTGCCCCTTCCTGTATACATTTTAGGCCTCATTTTTTAAATGTTAAATAAATTCATCAGGATTTGGCCCATATTGTGGCACAAATAAAAGGGTGGCTCGAGTTGAGATCTGTAAATCACTTCCACCTTGCCAGGCACATGGCGGGCACCCGGGGATACGTGGCTGATCGAAAAGGATTCCCTCCTGGCAAGGTCAGGCCCCCCGCACTTGAGGACAGAGCGTCTCTTACAGCTTGGCATAGGGGGCGTCGCGGTGACCTTGTAGCTACAAATTCCCATCAGAGAGCGCCCCCGCCAGGCGCCTGGCTGGCTCAGTCGGTTAAGCATCCAACGCTTGTTTGGTTTCGGCCCAGGTCCCGATCTCACGGGTTTGTGACATCGAGCTCCAAGTCAGGCTGCACGATGGCACAGTGGCACCTGCTTGGGATTCTCTCTCTCCTTCTCTCTGCCCCTCCCCCAGTCGTTCTCCCTCTCTCTCTCTCTCTCTCAAAATAAATAAACTTTAAAAAAAATTTTTTTAAGTTAAAAAATAAATAAAAGCGTGCAAAACCCCACTCGGTGGTTTATGTTTTTGGCAGAACGTTAGGAAGTGGGGGCCCGGGGGCTGCTCCAGGCACGTGGCTGGCTGCCTCGTGTCTCTGGTCCCTGTCCACCCCCCCCACCCAGTGCCAGAACATCCTGTTATCATCACAAGCAAAAAGAAAGCCCTCCAAATCTCCAAAAAGGTCCCCAAGAGGCATCTCCTTTGCCGGAAGGCAGAGACACCAGAACCCAGTGAACACAAAACAAACAGGGTAATTTCAGAGAGAGAGGGGCCAAGGGGGGGTGGTGACAGCCAGGGACAGCAGGTGACCTTGGCCAGGGTAGTCAGGAAAGCCTCTCTAGAGGTGGAGCTGCTGGAACTGGCACCTGGAAGGACAAGGTCTGGGGGAAAGGTGAGCCAGGCAGAGGACATAGCTAGTGCAAAGGCCCTGGGGCAGGACTGTGCCTGGTGTGTTAGAGGAGCAGCGAGGAGAGTGAAGGCCACCGTCCAGGTCCTCCCACAGCCCCGACCCCTCCCCACTGGGACTCCACACAGGCCCCATGCCCTTGGGGGCAGCTTTCCTATCTATGAAATGGGTGTCCAGGTACAGAGTCCTTGGCTCTGTTGACTCTTGCCCTGCCCCAGCACTCTAGAGCCCAGTCCTCCTCTGCCAACCCCACTTTGTCTTTTGGACTCCAAGCTTTGCCCTCGTCCCCAGTATGGACACTCCAAACGCCCTGCACACTGGCCACCGACACTGGCCTTGAACCTGCAGAGGCAAAGGTCGGAGGCAGGACTGTACCTGAGCCTCCCTGGGCAGGTGCAGGGCACACACCCGTCCCCCCCAGTGGCCCCTGTTCTGTCTGATCCCCTCGGTTCCCAAACTCAGGAGCCGGGCCAACCTCCCCCTCGCTCGGGCCACGACCCCATCCACCAGTCTCCCTGGGGCTCAGTCGGTTCCAGCCTCGCCCATGCCCTCGCCGCCCCTGCGTGTGCGGCGCCTGCGGGGTTGGGGGTAGGGGGCCTTCTCAGCCTCGAGAACCCCCCGCTCCGAGAGGCTCTCCCTGACGTGGCAAACCATTCACCCCTGGTCTCCCCCGTCCAACCTGGGCTCGCTACAACCCACCCACACATGCCCAGGGCACAGTCCCACTGCGGGGGGGCCCTCAGCCCCCACACGTTTCTGGTTCGACACCCTGGGCGGGGGGACGACAGGGATGTGGAGGTGGGGGGCGGGGGACAGGGATGCCCCAGGGCAGGAGATCCAACTTTCCGGCGTCCTCACTGCCCCACAGGTGCCCCGCGAAGGCGACATCCCATTCGCCGCGCGCTGAAAACTTCGTACCCGTTACCAGCTTTCCAGAAGAAACAAACGTGCCCCCGTATGTTTCTCCCCACATGAAGGACGTGCGTCCCACGATTTGCAAACACAGTAAACTATACCGGCTCTGCGGAGCCGATCGAGTCTCACCAAATGCTCCCGATGGGTTTTGCCAAACTGGTTTCGGTAGCAAAACCAGGGGCGTGCTTGGCAAACACGTGCAGGGCAGGCACGGGTGGCCTCTGACGTGTGCCTGCACACGAACAAGCCAGACGAGCGTGAAACAGGGAGAACGAGGACTCCGCACATCCATCAGCAGGGAGAGCAAGTTCCGGGCCGAATCCGACGGTCGTTTTCCAACAGGGGGAGGAGACTGCCTCCTCGGGGCTTTGGGGCTACCCACAAGGACACAGCCGCAGATGTGACACTTTCTTAAGTTTAATTTTCCTCATCGACAGTTTGTTCGGCGCCGCTTTCTTGAGTCAGACCGGGAGGTGGCAAACCAAGGCAAACCACCGCCTGTTTGTATCAATAAAGTTTTATTGGCACAGGGCCACAGCCACGGGCTCCCCTGCTCCCTATGGCTGTCTTCACCCTCTAACGGCAGCCGCGAATACATGGGACGCGACCGAACGGCGTAAGAAGCCGAAAATACTTGCTACTGGGCCCTTCGTGGAAAAAGTTGGCCAACCCCGGGTCTAGACGACCAACAGAACAATAAATCCCACCCCGATCTGTGGTGGTTGCCAATTTCCGTGGTGTAAATTTCCCCACCGTGGCCAATTTCAAGCTTCCGCCGCGATGTTAAGGAACGTGGGGACTCACCGTTTCCCCCAAACACATACGGCAGATAAACGTGGCTTCGAGAGCGCAGATTAGATTATAGTAAGAGACGGGAGAATAATTAGAAAGTTACGATTTATGACTATTTATGACTTTGCTTTTTGTAAGTTTTATCAACATACGATTCACATACCATAAAATCCGCCCTTTAGTTTTTGAGGTTTATTTATTTTTTTTAGTAATCTCTACGCCCAACGTGGGGCTCAGACTCACGACCCCAAGATCAAGAGTCACGCGCTCTGCGGACTGAACCAGCCAGGGGCCCCAAACTTTGCCCTCTTAAAGTGTACAACTGAGGGGCACCTGGGTGGTTCAGTAAGGGAAACTACCACCTCTTGATTTCGGCTCAGGTGGCGATCTCACAGTTCGTGGGATCGAGCCCCACGTCGGGCTCTGCAATGACAGTGTGGAGCCTGCTTGGGATTCTCTGTCTCTCCGTCTCTCTGCTCCTCCCCTGCTTGTTTTCTTTTTCATTTTTTTTAAATTTATTTTTGAGAGAGAGAGAGAGAGAGAGAGCCAGCGGGAGAGGGGCAGAGAGGGAGACACAGCATCCGAAGCAGGCTCCAGGCTCCGAGCTGTCAGCACAGAGCCCGACGGGGGGCTTGAACCCACGAACTGTGAGATCGTGACCTGAGCCGAAGCCGGACGCTCAACCGACTGAGCCACCCAGACGCCTCCCTGCCCCACCCCCTGCTTGTTTTCTCTCTCTCAAAATAAATAAATTAACTTAAAAAAAAAATAAAGTGTAAAACTCAGCGGCTTTGATACCTTCATAGAGTTGTGGAACCATCACCACTAATTCCAGAACATTCCATCACCCTAAAAAGAAGCCCCATCCCCATCAGCAGTCACCCCCCCATCCCTGGCCCCCACGAAACCCCTTCCTGTCCGTGGAGGAGCCTGTTCTGGACGTTTCACACACGCGGACTCACGCCCCGCGTGGCCTCTCGTGTCTGCTTCCCTCCCTGAGCGTCGTGTGTTCGGGGCCCGTCCGCGGGGCGGCGGGGGTGGGCGCCTCGCTCCTTTTTATGGCCAAATAATATTCTACACCTCCGTTAGAATAAACATTATTAAAACATAACATATTGAACTGTAGGGTCACAGTCTGTCGCTTTTCATAATGGCTGTGTTTAACAACCCGACTGTGAAATTCCTGACCGGGTGGCAAGTGACTCCCGCGGGCTGGGACGAGCCAGCTGCCGCCGGCCCCTGGTCCACGGGCACCCTGTCCCCCCCACATGAATTCTTTATGTCCCACACAAAGGGTGTTAATAATTGATGAGCCAGCTCAGCAGGGCCAGGCCGCCCCTCCACCCCGCATCTCCGAGCCCCAGCTGCGGTGGCCCACGGTGGCCTCGGGGGCCCCAGGCCTCTGTCCACAGCAGCAAATGCCCCCGCCGTCCCTGTTCCCGCACGATACCCGCTGCCAACACGAGGGCACCCAGTGCGTCGGGCTCTGACCAACCGTCGCTCGGACCTCACACTCTGTGCCCGTTTTAAGTAAGGCAAGAGGAAGAAAGGAATCTCTGGTCTGAGGGGCCTGGGGCACCCACGGTTTTCAAAGCGGGTTCTCCAGAGCCTTCGAGTGGCCTCCCCAAGGACGGGCGGGGTTTGGCCACCTGCTGGCGGCAGCGGGAGCCCGATTTCCGCTGAAGCAGAGCTTGGGGGCCAAGCAAGAGTGTCGGGAGACCACAACCCACCCTCTGCAGGAGAGGCCAGGCCGGGCTGGGGCTCGGGCCGAGCAGGTGTTTAGCAGCAAGTGGAGGAGGCTTCAGGGTCCTGTGGCAGGAATGTGGACGCAGCCCCGCCTCCCCTCTTCACAGCCTGAGCTGGGCTCCTGGGCCCAGGGCCACCCCCCCACCCCCACCCCAGGATCCTGCTCTCACAACTCCCCATCAGGCCTCCCTGCAGCAGCCACCGGGGGGCGCCTGTGAGCACCTGAGTCAGGACCCAGTCCTCTGCCAGGGTAAAAGTCCAAGTTCTCCCCTTTGCCCACAGGACCGTTTGGGACCTGCCTCCAACTCCATCCCCTCGCTGCCCTCCCCTCCTCCCTCCTCCCCTCACTCACTGTGCTCCTGGGCCTCCTCACTATTCCTCCAAAACTCCAGGCCTGGCCCTGCCCCAGGGCCTTTGCATGGGTTGCGTCCCCTGACTGGAATGCCCTTCCCACCAGGCCTCCACGTGACTGTTTCTTTCTTGCCGTTCAGGCCTCAGCTCACATGTCACCTCGTCAGGAGTCCCTCCCGCATCCCCCACCTAAACTGACTTCCACATCCCGCCCGTCTGTTTCTCTATCATCTTCATGCAGTTACAATTAAGCATGAGGATATTTCCGGATGGATGAACACCCCTATCCCCCAAGTCCGATCTGAGAGCCGAGCGAGGGAGGGCACCGGCTCGGCCTTGGTCGGTGCTGGGTCCTCGGCGCCCTGCACCAGGCTGTGGCTCCCAGCAGGTGTTCAGAACCTGTCGAATGAATAAATGACCTCCCAGCACCAGGGAGGGATAAAGTCCAAGAGCTCACACGAGGTCCTCACTGTCCAGCCAGGGAAACTAAGGCCCACAGAGAGAGACAGGGGCAGCCCAAGGTCCCATTGCAGCACAGCACGAGCCCCTCTGGAGGGGGGCTCCCCCAGGTAAATGCTCCCCACATTCCACTACCCCACTGGATAGCAGTGGAAATCGAGGCCTGGAGAATAGGGCCTTAGGAGATCCCAAGGGCTCAGCCAGAGGAGCTCCCAGGAAAGCTCAGGCGGGGGATCCCAGGGAGTTATCTCGTGGTGGGGGGCCCAGGGGAGGTGCCCCGGTACCTGGTCCTGGCCTGTCCAACTCTAGGACCCCACCTCTAGGTCTCTAACCCCTGGGGCTGCACCCGGACAACCTCCAGTCATTATTCAGCATCTGCCTCTGGGCGGGGACCTTTCCGCCACCGCAGCTGGAGCTGTGTCCTCAGGCATCCCCTCCTGGCCCCATGGGACAGACAAGGGCACTGAAGCCTCTGAAACCCCACCACAAGGGATCACCAAGCAACAAGAGGCCCCTCTCCTCCCCAGGCCTCAGATGAGGAAACAGGTTCAGAGGGGTGTCTGACCTGCCCAAGGCCACACAGCCAGAGGGGACGTCACGGGGCCTCCAATCTGCACCTGTCTGACTCATCTATTGGCTTAAGGACCTCCCGCCTTCATCAGAGCAGGGTTCAAGCCCCCCCCCCCCGCCCCGCGAGCACTCCACCCCCCACCCCAGGGGCCTGGGCACTCACCCACCACCAGCATCCCAGACCACCAGGCCTGTCGAGTGGGAAAAGCACAGCCCAGGTGTTTGTGTGGCTGGGGCTTTGTTCCGGTTTCCATAGGTACAGCGTCCCTGGGCCGGCCCCTCTAGGCTCCTCCCAGCTGCCCAGCCCTTGCCTGGCAGTCCCCTGGCCCAGCCCATCTAGGCAACTTGTTATGTTTTAAAATTGGTGCCCGCGGACCCGGCATGGCCGTGAAGGAACAGCCCGGGCAGAGACCCCGGGGCAGGGCCCCGTCTGGCGTGTTGGAGGAACGTGGAGGTTGGTAAGGCTGGAGCAGAGCGAATGAGTGAAGGGGAGAGAGGGAGGGCCAGGAGGAGACACATTCCTGCATTTAATCCTGGAAGCAGCCCTCTCCCCCAGGGAACTGTGGTCCTTCCCACTTTACAGACAGGAAACTGAGGCTCAGAGAATCCAATCACTGGTTTCTGATACCAAGGTGAGTGGCAGATCGAGAACCTATCCCTCTGATTCCAAGGTCTAGACCCTACGACCACT
Source organism: Acinonyx jubatus (assembly GCF_027475565.1). NCBI lineage: Eukaryota > Metazoa > Chordata > Mammalia > Carnivora > Felidae > Acinonyx > Acinonyx jubatus. Next base: position 162,285,015 of record NC_069383.1, read on the forward strand.
AGGCTGAACTGCCCTCACCCCACTGTGCCCCCCCTCCCGGGCATTCAGCTCCCCAAGCTGGGCTCAGGTATGCTCAGGAAGCAACCTCGGAGGCCTGTTTACAGCTGCGACTGTCCCTCCTCCAGGAGAACGCCCCCAGGATAGAGGAGGCGGTGATGCGTGCGGATATGGGTCAGGTCACCTGCCAATTACCTTGGCAGCCACAGTCCCAATTCACAGCTGACAAAACTGAGGCCAAAGCTTCAGGGCACTGAGGAGCTCCCAGGTGGCCAGTCTGGGTGGGCCTGGCCATGACTCTTCCAGCTGCCTGGACCAGTCAGAAGCCACACGCATGCCCATCGTCACACCTGTGGCCAGGCTGTCCACCACTGGAATGCCCTCCCGACTCTGGAATCTGGCCCTAGCGCCTGGCACCCTGCACTGTGAAAGGGGCAGAGTCCATCAGAGTCCCCATGCGGGTGAGGGGACGCTGGACTCAGAGCACAGCCCCACGGTAGGGAGGGCAGTTCACCCAGTCTGCCTCCCCCTACCCCACACAGTCAGAGTGACAGGGACACTGAAGGAAAGGAAGAAACAGAGGCAGGAATACAGACAGGAGGAGCAGGGGCATGGGGGGCGACACAGACAGGGCGTCCAGACGGCCCCCGAGGTGCGGAGCGCCGCGGCATCGCTCGCTCACCTACTCTCCGGGTCCTGTCCGTCGGTCCGACCGTCGAGGCTCCGTAAGGCCGCTCCCGAGGGGCCGTTGCGGCGGCCGCGGGACTCGCGCGGGAGGACTGAGAAGGGACTGGACGGGCGGGGCGGGGCGGGAACTCGGCCCCGCCCCCATCGCCCCGCCCCCATCGCCCCGCCCCGCGGCTCCGCCCCTCTCTGTCCCCGCCCGCGCGGAAAGGCCCGAAGAGGGGCCGGCGGCGGGGGCGGGCGGAGGACGTAGGCTCAGCCAATGGCAGAGCCGGCGACGTACGAAGAGGCCAATGGGAGAAAGTCGCCGGGAGGGGCGGGGTCTGGGGCGGGGCCAAGCAGCTGCGGGGAGATTCCTCCGGAATCGTGAAATGGGCCGGATGCGGCGTGGGGCGGGGGCAAATGAGGCAAAGAAAGGGGAGGAAGGAGATCCTGAGTCGAAAACAGCGAGAGACCCGGTGGGGAGGGGGCGGGGAGACAGAGACTGAGAGAAGCAAAAAGGAAAACAGGCCAACTCTGGCTCCGGGCAAGCCCCTTACTCCCTTGAGACTCCCTTTACCCACCTGGGTAATTGGAATTTGGGCCGAAGCACGTTTCTTAGAGTACGTCCCTGAGGAACCCTTGCTATCAGAATCACCTGGGAGCCCCTTTAAAAAATGTAGATTCCTGTAGCCCCAGATGGGCTGAATCTGACCCAAGGTTGGACATAAATCTTCCTGGGCTCAAGTAAATTCTCAGGTGAGGTTTGGGGCAGTGGCTGGGTGGACGGAGCCTGGAAACCCCACCAGGGGACTCCCAGATCCAGCCTCGATTTCCATGGGAATGAGCCGGCAGAGCACACTGGAGCCTCGTGGCCGCCAGCGGGTAAGGTGGCTGGGCCAGCTGCCTCCCCCCCCCCCCCCAGGAGGATGCAGCTGTGAGTCCTGGGAACTGGGCCCAGGAGCGGCTCCCAGCTCCCCTGCTGCTCGGTTTCCTCCCCGCATCCCGGCTCTGGGTCCCAGTTCCAGCGAGGGCCAGGGGTGGTCAGGGGAGGCCAGACAGCACATGTCTGTGAAGTGCCTGCCGTGTCCACATGGGACACACACAGCCCCGGCACAGATTTTTGCTCATGAGGCAAAAATAAATGAAATGTCCGCTTATCCCATTTTGGACAGGGAAAACTGAGGCCCAGAGAGGGGCAGTGACTTGCCTGAGGGCACACAGACGCAGGTGGCTAGCCCATTCAAACCTAGGAATGCTGGTCCCACCTCTTGCCCTCAGCCGGGTCCTGCCCTCTCCCTATCCAGTGCTTATCCTCGGCACTGTTGACATTCAGGTCCTGTATTCCTGCTGCGGGGGGTAGAGGGACGTCCTGGGCACTGTGGGGGCTGAGCAGCATCCCTGGCCCCCACCCACTGGCCACCAGGAGCCCCCTATCCCCCCTCCAGGCCCCGACAATTAAAAATGCCACCAGCCGTTACCAAGTGTCCCCTAGGGGGCAGAATCACCCCAGCTGAGACCCACTGTTAGAGCTCCATTTCTTGGAGCCTGGGCCCCAAACTGTGAACACCCCTTCTTTCGAGCAGGGTGGCTAATGAGGCCGCAGAGGCCCAGCGAACTGTTCTTAGCGTCTCATCAAACGACCGCAAATCGTTCCCGTGAGCATGGGGCATGGGTGGAGTGTGGCCAAGGTGGGCGCGCACCCAGCTCTTTCGTGGTCTGCCCGTACGTGTTGACCTCTCAGAGCCCTGGTTTTCCGAATCTGTGACGTGGGGGTAAGAAGGGCTACGGGTTCTCAAACGAGGACAAAGGAAAAGTGCCCACACGGATGGGCAGAAGTCAGATCGTCCGCGCGTTGTGGGTGAGAATGCGAAAAAGGTGCAGGCAGACGCAGCGGAACAGTCTGGTGGGTCCTCAGAAAGCGAAATGACCGTATGATCCAGGAGATCCCCTCCTAGGTGTCTCTCTGAAGGCAGGGGCTCGAACAGATGATCACACGAATGTTCGTAACAGCGGTATTCACAAGAGCCAAAAGGTGGAAACAACCCAAGTGTCTGTCAGCGGATGGACAGGTAAACAAAACATGGGCCAAACGTACCCTGGAATACTATTCAGCCACAGAAGGAAGGAAGTTCTGACTCATGCCGCAACACGGATAAACCTCGAAAACATAAGTTTACGATGCCAGGCATAGGACAAGTATTGTAGGATTCCAATTTCCTTTTTTTTAACTTAAATTTTTTTTTTAAATTTTTTCAATGTTTATTTTTGAGAGAAACAGAGCGTGAGCAGGGGAGGGGCAGAGAGAGAGGGAGACACAGAATCCAGAGCAGGCTCCAGGCTCTGAGCCATCAGTACAGAGCCCATCGCAGGGCTCGAACCCACGAACTGTGAGATCATGATCTGAGCCGAAGTCGGAGGCTTGACTGATTGAACCGCCCAGGCGCCCCTTTATTCCACTTTCTTGAGGGACCCAGAGTAGGCGAATCCATAGAGATGGAAAGTAGAACAGAGGCGACCAGGAGGCTGGGGAGAAGAGAATGGTTAGTTAGTGTTTAATGCACACAGAATGTGTTGGGGACGATGGAGAATGTCTGAAGAGAGATGGTGAGGTGGTCGAGACAACGGTGTTCGTGGGCTTAATGCCCTGAGTTAGACACGTAAAAATGGCATACACTTTATATTGTATATTTACCGCAATTTTAGAAAACGAATAATGTAATATACCAAAACCACTGACTTGGATGTTTTAAATGGGTGAATTTTATGGTGTATGAATTACATATATATTTTTTAATAAAGCTGTTTTTTTAAGTGCCCAGCAGCACACCTGGTAAGAATAACATCAGAGCAAGGGTGTTTTTTTTTTTTTTAATGTTAAAATTTAAATAAATGTTATTTATTTTCAAGAGAGAGAGAGAGAGAGAGAGAGAGGAGGAGGGGCAGAGAGGCGGGGCTGGGGGCGGTCGGGGACACAGAATCGAAGCAGGCTCCAGGCTCTGAGCTGTCAGCACAGAGCCCCACACCGGCTCGAACTCACAAGCGGTGAGATCATGACCTGAGCCAGGGTCAGACATTTAACCGACTGAGCCCCTCGGGTGCCCCTCAGGGCTAGTTTTTATCCAGCACCTATTACGTGGCAGTCAGGGGTTGGCTTAAAGTTAATCACTGTACGTAGATTAATTCACCAAAACTTCACAGCAACTCTGCGTTGGGATACAAACGTCCCATTTCACCGATGATGACGTCGAGGCTCAGAGGAAGCAACTGACCGTCCCAGGTGGTGACAGAAGTAGGCTCAGAACCTGGGGCAGCAGTATGGATTGTGTGTCATGTGCACAGATCCTCTGGGTGGCCCCAACATCCTTGAGGTCTCCCCAGCTGGGCGGGGGTGGGGAGTGGGGGGCTACACCCAGCAAAAGACCAGGGGCTCTCTCTGGGGTCAGGGACTCAACTCGGAATGGAGGCTCGGCCGGGGATAAAGGGCTATAGCCACGGCTGTGGCTCTGCCGGGATCGGGGGACACTCGGCGGGTGTCGCAGCTCAGCCCAGAGCTCCGGGCTCCACCGGGAATGCGGGCTCAGCGGGGACAGGGGCTCTGTCCCACGTGGCTGGGTCCTAGCTGCGCGGATTCCGGCCGCGCCCGACAGGGGGCGTGTTCGGCGCGCAGCCCGGGCCGCGGTGCCTTCCCTTTGCCCGGAATAGGCGGCCGGGGCGCGAGCGGTGTGCGTGTCGCGGCGGGGTTCCCACGGCCGAGTCACCCTAGACGACGCATCCAGTGTCACCTGCACCCCAAGACCAGGCCTCACACCCCGCTGGGCTGTGTGACCCACTTCTCTGGGCCCCTGTCTTGCGCCTACGCGAAGGGAGCATCGTGGTGGGGCGTGCGGGAGGAGTGGGGGAGGTCGGTGCTCCCAGAAGCTCCCTGAGCCCCTCCGCGCCCTCCTGGCGGCTTCCCCCGTCGCCCCGGGCTCTTTTTATACCGGACTCGGGGGCCAGAGCACCCCAACCCCCCGCCCCAAGCCCAGGCGTAACTCCCACGTGCCGCGATCCCGGAGTGCTCCCAGCCCGGCTGCCTACCCGGAAAGACCCCTCCCAAGGCCGCTTAGGACGGGAGGACGGCGGGCAGGCCCAGAGGCGCCCGGGAGGAGGGAGCCAAGCTTGCTGACGCCCCCACCGCGGCCCGGCCCTGGGGGAGCCTCATGGACCTTTCCCGAGAGCACTCAGCAGGGAGGTGGGGGGCTGCCTTCACTCCGGGTCACGGCCGTAGCCTCGGGTCAGGGTCACGGGGCCCGGGCAGGTCTCTGCTCCCGCCGACGGGAAGGCGGAGGAAGGTGGGGCGGGACGGTCCCCGAGCAACTTCAGTTCCCAGCCTCCGCCGTCCCCACCGCCTGCGCCTCTCGGGCTGCAGCAGCCGGGCGCCGGGGCCCCAGCCGAGGAGGTGTTTACAAGGGACAGCCGCGCAGACGCCGGCCGCCTGCGTGTGGGAGGCGGGCGTGCGCTGAGCCCAACCGCGGGTGTGGACGTGGGTGCGTGCGGTTCAGGAGGGGCTGGGCCCGACCTGCGGCTGCTTCTGCGGGTCGCGAGCCCCCCGTCATTCCTCGGCACGCACGAGAGGCCCGGCGGCAGCGACAGGGCTGTGATGGGGAACACACGGGCAGCTGTGGGAGCCCGGACCGGTCGCCTGACCCCAACTGGCGATCCGGGGGGGCTTCCGGGAGGAGGTGACTAGTGAGCTGAGCCTTTAAGCAAGGGCGGGAGTCAGCCATGGAAGAGGCAGGAAGGAGGGCCCCTTTTATTCTTGGCTTGCTGACCGTGGGCAAATCGTAGGTCCTCTCTGAGCCTCTGTTTCCTCATCTGTGAATCAGACCCATGATGTCCATCTTCGGGGGGCAGTTGCAAAGACTGGCAGAGAGGATTCGGGAAGGTGCTTACCCCACTGCGAGGGCCCAGCCTGAGGACCCGCTCTTATTATTTGAGGCAGCTCTTTGCCTCCGGCCCGGAGCTCCCAGGCTAAGAGAAGAAGGCATACAGACATTGTGGAATGTCTGAGCAAGGGTACAGAGGTTGGGACGTTCTGGAAGCTGACAGGAAACAGTGTGTCCTGATCAGAGCACAGGGACCCTCGGGACATCAAAGGCTGGGTATAAAATTCCAGACTTCACCCTGAGGGCAATGGGGAGCCATGGAGGGTGTTAGAGCCCGAGAGAGATTGGGGTATCGGGAAACTCCTCTAGTAGCCAGAGTGGGGTAGACAGCAGTGGGCAAGACTGGAGCCGGTAACCAGGGCGGAGGTGTAGGGAAGGAGAAGGGGGTGCCCTGTGACGCCCCGCCCCAATCGTACCCCACAGGGTGGAGGAGGAGCCGTTGGGGGTACTGAGAAGAGGAGACTGCAGGCCCAGCCGGCGTGTGCGGGGACCTGGCTGGGGTGCCTTTCCCTGGGGACGTAGCTGGGGGCAGAGGCGACTGGAGGGAGTCATTGGCAAGTTGGGAAAACCAGCTGTTGGGGAGACGGCAAGGGCCAAGAAGGGTCAAGGTCAGAGTGGGGGCACAGTGGGTGCTAAGCTAGATTTGGCTGTGACTTCCCCACCTCCCTCCTCACCCCAGGCTCCCGGGATCCCACAGCCCTGTCTCTCCAGGCGGGTCCCCTCAGCTCACCTGTTCCCTACAGGGCTGGATGGCCCTCCCACACCGACTTCCGCTCGGGTCGTGATCTCACGGTTCGCGGGTTCGAGTCCCCTGAGGGTATGTCGGGTTCTGGTGGGCGGGCCCCCATGTCTGCGCTGTGCCTCCAAGCTGGCTCTGGCGCATGGCTCTTGGTTGGGGGCCTCAGCTCTTTACCACGTGGTCTGCCTGGGTGGCCTTGCAGCATGGCGGCCGGCCTTCCCCAGAAAGGGCGATGAGCCAGGGGAGGCCGGCGCTGCGACTCGATTTGGCATCACAGGAGAGGCGCCCTCAGACTGGGGAAGCATCGGGCCGGGATCGGCCGAGGGCCAGTCTGAGAGGCGGGTGCTCTCGGCCCAGAGGCCAATGGGGGACGGCAGAGCCGAGTCATGGGTGGAGAGCGAGTTCCCAGGCTCTTTGATCAAGCTGTGCCTGAAATCCTCAGGCTTTCCGGCTTCTGGAATCCGCGGATCCAGCAAGGCCATCTCCTTCGTTGCGCTTCTGTCAGCACAGAGCCCGACGCGGGGCTCCGACTGGTGAACCGTGAGATCACGACCTGAGCCGAAGTCGGACGCTTAATCGACTGAGCCCCCCCGGGCGCCCCCAGCGGTCACCTTAGAAGGCAGGTCCCCCTTGATCTACCGCCCCTCCCCCCAAGCTGAATCAGGGCCTCCCCTGGGGTCCCCGGGGCCCCAGGTGCCCTTCACCAAATCCACGATCACCCAGCGTCCCAGCAACCCGGTGATACGTCCATCTCTCTGCTCCGGCCTGAGTAGGCCTCGCTCCGGGCGGGTCCCTCCCTGGGGCTTCCGGATATTTGTTGAGCGCCTTAAGGAGGCTTTTTTCTCCACTTGGCGGCTGAGGAAACGGAGCCCAGAAAAGACTCGTCCAGGGTCACCAAGCAAGCGAGAGTCTGAGCCAGGATTCAGCCCCACACCGGCCTGACTTGCCGTCTGGCTCGGCACTTTCCTTCACCCTTTGGGCACCGCTGCTGTCCTGTCTTTCCTCTCATAGCCAGCCTCTCTGGGTTCCTCACTCTTTCCCTGAGATCCTCCCTCCCCTCCCCGACCGCTGCCTCCAGAACCCCAAAGGGCCAAGGCAATCTAGGAGGGCTTCCTGGAGGAGGGAGCTCCTGGGCAGCGAGGGGTCCCGAGGATCGCGCGCCTGACAGCCTGCGACGTGCGATACTCCCAACGGCCAGAATCTAGGGCAACAAGCATTTTCTGAACCTTGTCTCAGAGTTCCTGCCGTGGCGCCTGGGGGAAAGGCCTGGTGAAGGCCCTTCTTTACTAGACAAGAAAACGGAGCCCAGAGAGCGAATTGGCTTGCCGGGGGACACACAGCGAGGGGGGAGACAGAGCTGAGGTTGCTCTCCCCTCAGCCACTGCCCTCCCTCTTGCTGCATTCTCCCGGAGGCCACCAGAAGAAGCCTGCGAGGACCCGGGTCGGGTCACAGCCTCCCGTGACCCTGGGCCTCCACAGTTCCCACCCCTCTGGGGGTGAAAGCCCAAGTCCTCCCTATAGCCCCCAAGGCTCTGCCCCATCCCCTCCCTGCCCTCCCTCTCTGCCCCCTGTTCACTCTGCTTCAGCCACTTGGGTCTCCCCACTGTTCATCGTGCCAGGCAGGTCCCGCCCCAGGGCCTTTGCATGACCTTCCCCTTTCCTGGGCGTCTGTTTCCCCATGCGTAAAACGGATGGGTCACATCTCCCGGAACTGTGCCAATGGTTTCTAGCATGTTACATCCTCCCTAAGTCCGTGATCGTTTAATTAACATTGTCCTTGAAGCCCGGCCCACATTTGGAACACCAATAAAGGTACTGGGATTTTTTTTTAATTTTTAAATGTTTATTTATTTCCGAGAGAGAGAGAGAGAGAGAGACAGACAGACAGGGCATGAGTGCGGGAGGGGCAGAGAGAGAGGGGGAGACACAGAATCCGAAGCAGGCTCCAGGCTCTGAGCTGTCAGCACAGAGCCCGACGCGGGGCTCGAACCCACGAACCATGAGATCATGACCTGAGCCGAAGTCAGACGTGTAACCAACTGAGCCGCCCAGGCGCCCCAAGGTATTGGTTTTTTCAAAGAGTTTTTCCTTGAATCGCAAAGAAAAATTAGCCTCCTCCTCATGGCTGGGAGGTGACTGAAGGATGTCATCTGAATCTCACTGGTTACGGCAGCCTTCCGAACCGCTGGTCCCCTGGCAGGTGACAGAGTCACAGGTGGAAGAGATGTCACAGACCCCCCGGGACCCGACTGGGGCTTGAGAACAACGGAAATGGCATTGAACTGAGCCTTCGCAACTGGATTTTAAGGTTGTTTCGTACCCTGCTGAGTACCCCCCAGAGTCACGCTATGGGTGACGAGGCACGTGGGGCGCTTTGGGCAAGTCCGGCCACAAGATTCGGGGACCGGGTGCCGAGACGTCACCCTCTCAGGCAGGCCCTTCCGGACAGCCAGCGTTACTCTGCTTCCTCGGTCGTGTTTCCTGTCTCTCCCTAGAACTTATGTCCGGGTGGCTGTCTGCCTTGCTCCCTGCTGTGTCTCCAGCACCTAGAACAGCTTGGTATACAGTAGGCGCCAAATAAGCGCAGCACGCATGCATGCATCCAGGTCCGCATCTCCTCGTGCCTAGCAGAATGGCGATCGTCCCCAAAATGACGTCCCCGTCCCAGTCCCCAGAACCCGTGCCCGTGTCACCTCGTCATGGCAGAAGAGACTCTCCGGGGAGCTCACGGGCATCCCGAGGGCTGTTATCAGAGGGAGGCGGGGGCACCGGCGTCTGAGAAGGTGACAACGGGGGTGGAGAGCCGTTTCTCGATGTCATTCGAGAAAGACTTGAGCGGCGCTTGCTGGCTTTGAAGGTGGAGAAGAAGGTCGTGGGCCAAGGAGCGCAGGAAGCTTCTAGAAGCCGGGAAGAGCAAGGAACCGGGTTCTCCCCTGGAACATCCAGAAGGAGTGGTACCTTGTTGACACCTCCATGTTAGCTTAGGGGGAGCGCAGGGTGGAACCATCGGGAAACAAAAGCGTCAGGACCCCAGAGAGCTGCCTCCGAGCCTGATGCCTGCCCGGCCATATCTATGAGCCGCCCACCGTGCGCCGACACTGCTCTGGGCGCTGGGGATACAGCAGTGCAGACACTGACAAAACTCCCTGCCTACACGGAGCCGACGCTCCAGTGGGGAAGACACGCAAAACACAATGTAATAAAGCGCATAATATAACGGTAGGTCATAAGTTCTCCGACCAGAGACCTGAAGGAGTAGGGAGCCACGTGGATATTTGTGGGAAGAGCGGGCCAGGCAGAGCAGCAGCACGTGCAAAGGCCCTGAGGCACTCACTCCCGTGAGCTGGGGCGTAGGGGGGGCGCGGGTGGGAGATGGTGGAGGAGAACGGGTGTTCACTGAGTGCACACCGCCAATGCCCCGGAGATGCCACCTTTAGCCCTCGTCCTTAGGGAAATCCTTTGCCAAGTACCCAGCGGGATGCGCAGAGGCTGTTCGCGGCAGCACCGTTTGTCACATTAAAACCAGGCATTAACGCAAAAGTCCGTCAAGAGGTGACCAGGTACAGGAAGGCGTATTCGTACGATGGAATAGGACACAGCCGCCAAAGGTGAATTAATCAGATCCATACAATCATTTCGGACATTTACTGAGCACCTACTAGGTGCCGGGTGCCACGCAAAGCATTTTACATGTGACAACGCAGAACGTCTCTTAGAAAGCTACTCTTGGGGCGCCTGGGCGGCTCAGTCGGTTGAGCGCCCGACCTCGGCTCAGGTCACGATCTCGCAGTTTGTGAGTTCGAGCCCCGCGTCGGGCTCTGGGCTGACAGCTCAGAGCCTGGAGCCTGTTTTGGATCCTAGGGGAGCCCGGGGTGGGGGGGGCGGGTGCTCAGTCGGTCCAAGCGTCCGACTCTTGATTTCAGCTCGGGTCCTGATCTCACAGTTCACGAGATTAGTTCTGCGTGGAGCCCGCTTGGGATTCTCTCTCTCTCTCTCTCTCTCTCTCTCTCAAAAACAAATAAAGATATTTTTAATAAAAATAAGAGGAAAAAAGCACGCTGCATTAAGTGTCTACACTATGTGAGTACAGTAATGCATTTTTTTTTTAGTAATGCGTATTTTTAATGCACAAAATAGTCGTATTCACTGTCGGTGGCCGTGACGGTGGCCACGTGAGCTGAGCGTCTCCTTAGTTCTAACGTTTTGTCTGCTCCCTACGAGATGCAAAAAAACTGGCAGCAAATAGGACAGGGGTTCACCCCTCATAGCCGGTCCTGGCGGGAAGGTGGACCGGCGTTTGCTAAATTCGTCTTCGCGCTTTTCTCGTTGACTTTTTTTTCCAAAATCAAAAAGAAATGATTCAAATGCAGGGAGAGAGTCTTGGGGGGTCGAAACAGGTGGGGCAGAGGCGGGGAGGGTGTCTCGGGCAGGAGCCCGGCTTCGGCAAAGTCCTGGCAGGAGCAGGGAGCGCAGCCTTGTGGGAAATGAGGAAGCCTGGAACCTTCGATCGTGTGCTGGCACGTCCCGGTCTTGTGCCCACCCCGCAACTCCAGACCGAGTCCTTCAGACTCTCCCACATTGTGGGGGATGGGCAGGGCAGGGCAGGAGGTGGTGGTCAGAGTCAACATCTCCCCGGTGGATTGTAAGATGCACACACGGTTGGGAACCAGCGGATACACGGTCTAGTGCAGTAGCCACTCAAAACGTGTGTGCTGAGTGGTGAAGGAATTATTTGGGGAGGGCAGCTGAGAAGGAGAACGAGATACACAGGCTACGTCCGGTTCCCGTAATTGTACTTTATGACTTGCTGTCGTGAGCCACGAGGATGGCGAGGGGACAAAGAAAACGTAACGTGACGGCAGGGCGCCCGGGGAGCTCAGTCCGCTAAGCGTCCGACTCTTGGTTTTCGGCTCAGGTCCTGACCTCGTGGCCTGCGGGTTGGAGCCCCGAGTCGGGTCCTGCGCCTACAGTGCGGGGCCTGCTGGGGATTGTCTCTCCCCCCACCCCGTCCCCCCTCCTTACCCCCCCCCCCCGCTCGCACTCTCTCTCAAAGAATAAAAAATACACGAATACAAGAAGATGTAAGACGATGGCATAGAAAGTGAGTGGGGCAGCTTTCTGAGCTGGGGTGGTCAGGGAGGGCTTCCCAGAGAAGGCCACACGGGAGCTGAGACTGATGCCTGGGGCAAGTTGTGCCAGGTGGAGGGGACAGCCGAAGCAAAGCCCCAAGGAGGTGACAAACATATAAACAGGCGGGTTCCAGAACAGGGGGACCAGGGCTGTGACTGGGGACCCCAGAGATGACCCCCTGGCTCAGACGGAGGGGGGAGGGGGTCAGCGTCAGGTTTCAGGGAGGAGGCAACTGGGATCCGGGTGTGAATCTTCCCGACTCAGCCCGGTGCCCCCCGGCCGGAAAGCACCCCACCCCAGCCCCGCCGCCCAGCACCCCTACAGAAGCAGCACCTGAATGGGGGCGTTTGTTATGTTTTTTCCCAAGGAGAGTAAGAGTGAACGTGAGATCCCCCTGCAGCCATCCGGTTTTAAATTTAGCCCCGCGCGCATGGAACTCGGCTCGGGGAAAACAAGAAATTACAAAAATACAATTCCCTTCTCCATCGCGGACAGCGGGGGGAGCGGGGCAGGCCGGCCTGCGGGTAGTTAGAGGGGGAGACAGCTGTGGAGTCTAGAGGGCAGCCCCAGAGTGGGGGTTCCAGGACAGGGGGCTTCTGGGGTCTCAGCTCGGGCCCCCAACCCGCTCCAGTCCTGCCCTCACCCTGACAGCTCCGTCCCCCCCCAGCCCCCCAGCCAGGAGCCATCCAGAACCCGGACTCACCCCAGCCCAGCCCATCTGGCTCTCCCAGACCACCCTTGGCTCCCACCGCCCTGCGACCCCAGCCCAAACGCCCCCTCTCTGAGCCCCAGCCTGTCCCACGGCTAAGCCCCTACCTCTGTGGTTCCCTCCGCCTCTCCCACCCCTTCCAGAAGCAGCCCCCAAGGAAGAAACCCCGCCTGCTGTCTCCGTCATCTCTGGCTGCGTGAGAAACGACCCCGAACCTGGAGGCCTCGAGGAACACGTATTTCCTGTGGGTCCAGACCCCAGGCAGGGCTTAGCCGGGTGGCCTGCTTCAGGGCCTCACAGGACCACATTCCAGGAGAAACCGGGGTGTGGTCTCATCTGGGGGCACGACCAGGGCAGGCTTGGCTGCCGAGTCTGGTCGTGTGCATGTGGGTGGCGTTCGCTTTCCCACCAGGTGGCCTTCTCCATCAGGACAGGCGCATGAGAGGAGTCACGGGGGGGGGGGGGGGGGCGGGGAGGGAGAAGGGGCGGGGTAGAGGGAGGGGGAGGTCCTCTCTCCCCCTCGCTCTCTGCCCCTCCCCTGCTCGTGCTCTCTCTTTCAAAAATAAATAAAACATCAAAAAATCATTTTCAAAATCGTGACAAGGGAGCTTTGAGTCAGAGTTTTTCCCCGTTGCTGTTAAAAAAGAAAAACGTGTATGTATAAACATCCCTCATAATCCAGTTCACAGCCCTGCCTCAGAGCCTTTACACATGCTGTGCCCCTGGCCCAGAATGCTCTCGCTTCGTGGCTCTGCATGGCTCCCTCCTTCACCTCCTCCAGGTCTATGTTCAAGCGTCACCTCCTCAGAGAGGCCCTCCCTGACCACACTGTCTAAAATAAAAAACCTCGCGGGGCGCCTGGGAGGCTCGGTTGGTTGGACGTCCGACTTCGGCTCGGGTCATGATCTCGCGGTCCGTGAGTTCGAGCCCCGCGCCGGGCTCTGTGCTGCCGGCTCGGAGCCCGGAGCCTGCTTCGGATTCTGTGTCTCCCTCTCTCTGCTCCTTCCCCGCCCATGCTCTGTCTCTGTCTCAAAAATAAATAAAACATTAAAAAAAATTTTAGTAAATAAAAATCCCCTTCCCCGACCCCCACCCTACCTGGTCTTGTCCCCAGCACAGCTCACCTTGTACGTTTATCTTGTTAACCCTCCCTCTCCCCGACCGAAATGTCGACTCCATGAGGGCAGAGACTTCTGTCGGCTTTGTTCACTGTGGTGTTTCTCTTACCCAGCATACAGTAGGCGCTTAATGATGGATAGAACCAATGAATTCACACGCACACGCACATACACGCACACACACACACATTCTCTGATTGCTCCTCCCCCCCCCCACCCCCCAGCAGAATCCTGAATGTCGACCCCCTTTTCTTAAGTGCCTCCCCACGCCGGTCCCTGGGACATCTGTGGTCTTGACCCTGTCTGTCAGCTCTATGCTCGTTGCTAGGCAACCCAATGCTCAAGGCGTCCCCAGCCCGCCACAATCCACCCTCCTTTCTGGGATAGAAACAGACCAGCCCTTCCCATCTGCCCGCACCCAGCCCCTGCACCCCCAGTCACCCTTCCTGGGAATATCCGCGACTCCCCTGGGCCCCACGACTCCATCTTTCACACGCTCCAGGCGCCTTCCCTGTGCTGACTTGTTTAATTGCCACCCCTTGAGGTGGCACTCTCACTGTCCCCAGACAGATGAGGAAGCTGAACTTCTGGGGGTCACACAGTAAGCAGAGACTGAGGCTGTGGCGGGGGGGGGGGGTGCGGTTTCAGGCCAGTTGCTGTGTGACCTTGGGGAGGCTCCCTTCCCTCTCTGGTCCCTCCACCTCCACTCCACCAGAAAAGGAGAAGGTGAGGCCACAGGATACATCTCAATGCCGCCTCCCAGCTCTAAGTTGAGCACCTGGGGAGCCGGGGGAACAGATGGAGGGACCTGGAAATAGAGGAAGGGGGGGCCCCCCTCGGTAGAGAAGGGGAAGGTGGAGCTCAGAGATGGGCAACACTGGGGGAGGGTGCCCAGCACATCTGATCTGAGATCCCTGCTACCAAAGACGGAAATAGAATGTCAGGGGAGAGAGGAGAGGCAGAGATGGGAGGTGGAGGTTGGGGGGGGGGGCGCGGCACTGATGAAACAAGGTCACACCCTCCATCCCCCCCACCCCCGGCCCTGAGACCAGTGATGGAAGGGAATGCGGGCCGGCGTGGGGGAGGGGAGTGGGAGAAGGGGGGCAGGGAGGGGCACCAGGAGGAAGAAGTTGAGGGAGGGAGGCACAGAGACAAAGGGGAGAGAGAGGCGCTCGGGATCAGAGACGTTCACAGATGAGGAGCACGGCAGAGAGCCTCGCAGAGATCCGGGAGAGCCCTGGTCTTCCTCAGAAACTCAGAATGACATTCAGATCATACGTGATTTGCTGTTCTGTGTTCCTTCAGAAGCTATCTGGGGTGCCCGGGTGGGTGCTTAAGCCCAGGAAGTTCCTCCACAGACCGCGTCCTGGCCCTGGTGGTCAGGCTGGAGGGGAAGGAGACAGGGGCTCCTTGGGGAAGGGCAGTCCAGACAGAGGAAGCGCCCGTGCAAAGGCCCTGGGGCAGCACCATGTGGCTGGAGCAGAGTGAGGGGGAGAGAGGGAAGGGGGGAGGACAGGGAGTGGATGGGGCGGGTCCTGCCCTGGGGGGCCACAGGGAGGACTTAGGCTTTTACCCCAGGGAGGTGGGAGCCCCTGGAAGGCTGTGGACAGAGGAGGGACAGATCCGACTTAGATTTCAAATTGATCACTCTGACTCCTTTCACATGAGAACAAACACAAAAAGCTCAGGCAAAAATGACAAAACGTGAACCGTATTCATTAACTGAGGTGGTCTTTATAGGATATGATTCTCTGGACTTTGTTAAAAAAAAAAAAAAATCCTCCAGCCATAAATCAACTCATAAATGAGCCACGACAAGTTGAACCCTGGTTGGTGTCCAACTCCAGCTCCGGCTGGACTCCCTGACTCTGGGACATCCACATCTGACCCTTTCCCGGGCCTGGGGGCCCCCCACTGCTATCCCCTCACCTTGAGCCTCTCTGGCAGGGAGACTGGCTTCTTCCCTGAACTCGTGTACAAATGCCTCAGCTCTGAAGGCCTAATTGTGCATGAAATCCAATCGAATTATCAGACCCCGATGAGCAATTCCCAAGATTATTTAGCTCAGTGAAGTAAATAATGACATTAGCATCCTACTTCAGCTCCTGAAGCCCCCTCATTTCAGCCCCACACTCCAGTTGCCGCACAGTCTCTTGCCTGAGTGGTGGGAACAAAGGAGAGAGAGAGGACTCAAAATCCAGATGTTAGCACAAGAGAGACTTGGGGCGCCGGGGCGGCTCAGTCGGTTGAGCCTCCGACTTCGGCTCAGGTCATGATCTCACGGCTCGCGAGTTCGAGCCCGGCGTCGGGCTCTGCGCTGACGGCTCGGAGCCTGGAGCCTGCTTGGGATTCTGTGTCTCCCTCTCCCTCTGCCCCAACCCACTCGCATTCTGTCTCTGTCTCTCTCAAAAATAAATAAACATCAAAAAATTTGTAAATAAAAAAAGAGAGACTCATAATGCTTTCCTGCAGATGGAGAAACTGAGGCCCAGTGCAGGACGCCTCTGAAGTCACACAGAGAGTTAAGACATCTGGAATCTGTATCTTTCTTCTGCCATGCCAGCCAATGATGACCCACCCGGGCACACCACTCTCCTCTCCATCCCTGGGGGTGCATCGCTGGGACTCAAATACCAGGCAAGAGTGGCATGCAGAGTGGAGGCGGGGTGGAGGGCAGTGTGTATGTCTGATGTGCCTGAATCCCAAGACCTTGTCTTGTTGTCAGATGCAAAGAGACATTGATTACCTTTCTGCTATGATAAGCTAACTATGCATGTTGGAACATATAAGGATGACTGCCCAGAGGACAGGAATAGAGCCAATAATTTCCGAATCACCAGAAGGAATAGAAAAGGAAACAAAGAAAACCCAACAAATTCAGCAGACAGTTGAAGAGGAGGGAAAAAGGAAGCAACAGAAAAGATCACATTGAACAGAAAACACAGTGAAAGAAGGTGATGAACATATATCCAAATATGTCTGTTAATGCAATAAATGTAAATGAACTAAACTCACCACTTGAAAGACACAGACTCTCAGGCTGGATGCATAGAAACAACCCCAAACTAACAAAATCCAACTCTATGTTCTTTTGAAGACGTACACCTAAAACAGAAATGCTACATCATCGGGGTGCCTGGGTGGCTCAGTCGGTTAAGCGTCCGACTTCGGCTCAGGTCATGATCTCACAGTCTGTGAGTTCAAGCCCCGCATCAGGCTCTGTGCTGACTGCTCAGAGCCTGGAGCCTGCTTCCGATTCTGTGTCTCCCTCTCTCTCTGACCCTCCCCCATTCATGCTCTGTCTCTCTCTGTCTCAAAAATAAATAAACAACAAAAAAAAATGCTACATCATCAATAAGGAAATTGAAGAGAAAACAAGAGAAGGACGGGAACCCATAGAATAAAAGAGGCTTAAAGACAAATCAGCCAATGATGTGTGTGGATCTTATCTGGGTCCTGCTTTAAACTGTAAGAAAAAAACTATAACATTTCTTACATAATTGGAAATTTAAAGACTGATGAGATATTCGATGATATTATGGAAGTGTTGTTAAATGTTTAGCCATGACTCCTTATCTTTTAGAGAAACGCACTGATCTATGCATGGATAAATTATATGCTACCTAGAATTTTCATCAAAATAATATCCAAAGAGGTATTAGTCATGAAACAGGATTAGTCATGAATTGATAAATGTTGACTTGACTATGGGTAGCTGGGGTGTCATTGCAGTATGTTCTCGTCTTTTATACATGTTTATGATTTTCTAAGGTAAAATATTTTTTTTAATTTTTTTAATGTTTTTATTTATTTTTGAGACAGAGAGAGACAGAGCATGAGCAGGGGAGGGGGAGAGAGAGACACACACAGAATCCGAAGCAAGCTTCAAGCTCCAAGCTGTCAGCACAGAGCCCGACGTGGGGCTCGAACCCACAGACTGTGAGATCATGACCTGAGCTGAAGTCAGACGCTCAACTGACTAAGCCACCCAGGTGCCCCATAGTAAAATATTTTTAAAAAGCGATGCAGATAAGCTTAAAAGTCAACGGATAGAAAAAGATTTATCAGGTAAATATGAAGCCCCCCCAAAAGACCTCAAAATAATAAGCCAGATCCACCCCTGCATGGGCTGAATTGTCAGCACAGAGCCCGACGCGGGGCTTGAACTCACAGACCGCGAGATCATGACCTGAACTGAAGTCGGACGCTTCACCGACTCAGCCACCCAGGCGCCCCACATGGGTGGATTCTTATCAACATATCCACCATATTCCCTTCTTCAGTTCTTATAAAGAATCTTTACTCTGGTTCTCACCCCAGGCCTTTTGCACATGCTGCACCTCTGCCTGGACCGTGCTCTCTCTGCTCCCTACTCTTACTCAGCTTTCAGGTCTCAACTTCAATGGTCCCTGCTCTGAGCAGCCTTCCCTGATCCCCACACTGGGCCAGGTGCCTTGCCTGCCTCCCCAAAATACCTGGGGGGCCCCCATCATGACCCTCATCATCCTAAGTTGTAAACCCCTGGTGTTAGTCCATCATTTCTACAGGACTGTGAGCCCCATGGAGACAGGACCCCCCACACAGTCGTGGCCACTGCAATGAACCCAGAACCCCCAGCATAGGATCTGGCCCATGTAGGTACTCGGTACCATGTGGTGAATGAACCTGTACCCCTTGACCATCCCTCCCTGTCTCTAGGCCCTGGTTTCCCCCCATTGTAAGATGGGTGACACCCTCCCACACAGGCTCTGGGTGAGGTGTTGGAGAGAAGGCACGGAAAATGCCCAGGCGGTTGCAAACAGTATGGGGAACGTAAATGTGGCCTGTCAGTTTAGACCAGGTCCTGGCCTCTGGGTCTGGCTGAGTTGGGGGGCAGGACCTTGATCCCCAGAGGGTCTTAAGGCTGAGCCCAGGACCTCCGTGGTGGGGAGACCCCACATTAAAGACTATGGCCCCCCGGGGCGGGGCCTCAGCCAGGGGAATGGGAAGGGGGCCAGGACAGGGCCAGGGGTGCCCGAGAGGGGACAAGGGGGCACCTGTACTGGGGGGTCTCCCACACACCTCTCTTTCTGTCTCTGCCTCTCCTCACCGCCCTCATCACTCCGCGTGGGCTCTTCTTCTTCCGGCCCACCCCCATCTTGGTGCACGTGGGGAGCCCCCCACCCAAGCACACACACGTCCTGAGTGCCTAGAGTATTCCAGGCACAGGGGACGCTGCGGGACCCAAGATGGGCCAAGCTCCTGCCCCCCTGGCGTTGGCAACTCCCGGGACGAAACAGACAAAGGTCAAATATGAATCTGTTGCCTCCCCGGCCCTCAGAATGAGACCTTATCCGGAAATAGGCTCTTGGCGGATGCGATCAGTCCCTACCTCCCGGGAGTGGTGGCTTCGTACCAGAAGGGGGAGGATGGTGCCACACACTGGGGCTCGGCCGCGTGAAGACAGGGAGACAGGGCCACAGGCCAAGGACCCTCCCCCCCAAGGTTTGCCCCAAAGGTGTAGCTTAAAACAACGCACGTTTCTTATTTTAAGGTTCTGGAGGTCGGAAGTCTGGCATCGGGTCTCGCCGGGTTGAAGCCCAGGGGTGGGCAGGACGGATCCTCCTGGAGGCTCCAAGGAAGACCCGTGTCCCAGCCTTTTCCAGATTCTGAAGGCCAGCATTCCTGGGCCCTGCCCTCCCTCCACCGTCACACTCAACAACTAGCCTTCCCACATTGCTTCCCTCTTATCAGAACCCCCGTGGTTCCCTTGGGCTCACCCGGATAATCCACAATAATCTGTTCCTTTTGACATCACCTGATTAGCAGCCTTAATTCCCTCGGCAGCCCGAGACGTCAGAGAACACACAGGCACAGGTCCCGGGGCTCTGGACTTGTCTCGTCTCGTCTTGCACGGTTGGTGATGCATCTGTAGACAACCGGAACGTGTGGGGTGATTCCTAACTACGCCACCATAGTCTCTCTCCCTTCCCTCCTTCAGGACTCGTTTCTATTCATCCTTCAGCTCTCGGTTTATGTATCACCTCCTCCGGGAAGCCTGCCCTGATGTCTGATGCCCCCCCACCCCGGTCCCCACTGCGCCCGTGCGTTCCCATCACAGCCCTTAACACCCTGTGTGGGTTACCTGGGGACATGTCTGCCACTCCCATCGGACCTCGAGGCCCCCGGGAGGGCACAGCCTGTGAGCCTTGCCCCCTGCCGTTCTCGTTCTCTTGCACCCGGTCGCCCGGCCCAGCCTGGCTCGGCCCGGAGGCTGCAGCCCGCAGAGCTCTTCCGGCCTCCTCATTAAAGGAAGCCTTTTACTTACACAGCCCTGCCAATTCGAATTGATTACCTGCATCCCCGCGGGGGGACTCAAGTTCCCGAGGCCGGGGCAGCTGGGCCGGGGCCAGGCCACGGCAGGCGGACACATCCAGACAAACCCACAGCCCACCAGATGCAGACAGAGGCAGAGCAGCTGGGTCGCGGGGTGCCTCAGGGCCCCCACGGAGGCTTAGAATTAAGTTGGTTACCATTACCAAATGTGGGGCGCCTGGCTGGCTCAGTCAGCAAGCATGCGGGTCTTGATCTCGGGGTTGTAAGTTCGAGCCCCACATTGCGCATAAACGTTGCTTCAAAATAAAATCTTAAAATATACGGTCGGTTAAACGTCCAACCCTTGATCTCGGCTCAGGTCACGATCTCGCCGTTGGTGAGTTTGAGCCCCGCGTCGCGCTCCGGGCTGACGGCTCAGAGCCTGGAGCCTGCTTCGGATTCTGTGTCTCCCTCTGTCTCTGCCCCTCCCCCGCCCGCGCTCTGTCTGTCTGTCTCTCTCTCAGAAAAGCAAACATTTAACAAATTAAAAAGAAGAAGAAGAATTTAAAAGAAGTCACTATTGGAATGCGCCGGGGGTGGGGACAGAGGTGGACACGTGCATCCGCACTCACAACCTGAGGGACTGTCACCATTTCCGTTTCCCGGGCAGGGTAAGTGAGGCTCCGAGAGGAGGATACGGTGGGCTTGTTCGGGGCATGTGGCCCCCGGACCTTTGCCAGGCACCTTTCCTTCTCCCCTCCTGTCCTCAGCTCAAGGGTCTCTAGCTCCCTCTCTCCTTGTGAGTGATTCCTTAAAACCCGGGCATCTGGGAGCTGATTTCATTAATATCTGGCACAGCCGCCACTGAGTTCCCAGAGTCCCAGACAGGCCTGGTACACAGTAGGCACTCAATAAATGTGCACGGGCAGAAAGTACCAGCATTCAGACCCACTTACTTGAATCTGCAGGCTCCTGGGCTTTGAAACCAATGCATGAAAATGGAAACGATGCCTCCACGTGGACACCCTTGGGTCTAGACCTCGGGCTTCGAACCCCTGGCGCCTGCTGTCCCTTTTAGCCCTTCCTTGGTGGGCTGAAGGCAGTGACAGACTTCGGGGCCGTTTGGGATTTGCCCAAAGCGTCGGCAACTGATAATAACCGTCATTAGGATAATGATTTTAATTATTATCTAATAAAAGTATATTTAGCAGCGTCCGTTTGCTGAGCGTTCACACTGCTCAAGACACTTTTGGTGTTTTTAAGCCCCTCTGGTTGATCCTACCTTCCTCTCCAGTGACCACCCCCCGCCCCCCAACAGGAAAACACACTCCGGGAAGGTGGTCCCCGTAGGAGCACGTGCCTTGGTGGCAGGGGACAGCCAGGCCCTACCTCTGCTCGGGGAAGCTGCCGTCACCTCACTGGCCTGGAGCCCTCGGCCCCCTGCACCCGGCGACTCACGGCCCAGGAGGGGGGGAATAGGGGCTTTGCTCCCCACTCTCTAGGGATTATCCAGACGGGCTGGGGGTTGGGGGAGGGGGCTTCCGGCTTCCGGGGCTCCGGGTGATTGATGTATCCACAGTCCAGAGGGAGGAGAGGGGGGCCGAGGTGAAAACCCCGTATACCGCTCATCGCAGCGGGATCAGTCCCAGCCACACCCACCCCAACCCCTGACCCCAAGCCTGGGGGCCCGTGAGGCCCTGGGAATACGATGCCCCCATACACACAGCACGTCTGAGACTCGAAAAAGCCCCAAACGGAGAGGGAAAGGATACAAGTAACAGCAACCCCTGAGGACGGTACCTCCCAAGGCCCCTTTACTGTCTCAGGAGCCTTAGGAAGCACGTATCAGGACAATCCCCATTTTACGGATGAGCAAACCGAGGCACGGAGCAGCCAAGTGGCCTGGCCAGGTGCACAGCTGGTGAGCGGCCACCTGAGCTTGGACCGGCCTGGGCCCGGCGTCCTATTTCCCACGAGGGAGCCACGGGGGTCCACAGAAGAGTCTGCCGGGTGGCCCAGCTCCCTGCACAGGGGACAGAGCAGGAAACAGGTTCAGGGGACAGGGTGGGCGGTGCTGGGAGGAAATGCAGAGCAGGGGAGGGGGGTCTGAACCCCAGAACCTGGTCCCCAGACCACTCCAGTCACCAAATGGGATGACTGGGCTGGGGTTCCCCATGGCTAAGGTGGGTCTCGGGGCAGCACGCAGAGGGGAGGTTGGGAGGGGCGCACAGCACCCATGTTGGGTCTGGAGGAAGGGGGCTGTTAAGTGAGTTGGGGGACACGGTGCGGAGGAAGGGGGCTGTTAAGTGAGTTGGGGGACACAGTGCGGACAGCGCAGGGAAGAAGTCTCCCATGCCCCAACCACCCCCACTCACCTCTCTCCAACCTGGGGCGGTTGGATCCGCCTGCTGCCCGAGCCCCCCTTCCCCAGCTGTCACCTAGCGCCCCGCCCCCCCCCCCCCCCCCCGGCCGCGCCAGGGGGACAGCGCCGCCTCTGTGTCCAGGCTCGCGGGGCCAGCCGTCCTCGAGGCCTGCCAGCGTTGCCCAGAGACCGGTGGGCAGCAGGCGCGCTCCAGCCCCCTGCGCGCAGACCCCCGCCCGCCCGCCCAGCGCCCCGCACTCGGATCCGGGACAATGGGCAGGGCAGAGGGGAGCCGGGGCAGGCGGGGCTGGGGGCCTTGGGGGCCTGGGAACGAGGCGGCTGCGCAGAGAGGGGGGCTTGAGATCGGGCCCCCGGGGGGGCTCCGAGGGCGGGCGGGCGGGACAGGAGGGGGAGACTTGGGGAAGGGGGCGGCAGGAGGGGCGGGGCCTCGGAGAGAGAGGAGGGAGGCGGGGCCTAGCCCTCTCTCCCACCGCGGCCGCCCCCTGCCCCTGGCCTGGAGGCTCGTGCCGGGAACAGGTGTGTGGGGGGGAGGGGGGTTTCTGAGGGCAGGAATCGGGGACACAATCCGTTTCGGAAGTACAGCGACATGGCCCTCTCCGCTATAAATACGGACACAGCTGACTGGCGGGGGGGGGGGGGGGGATACAGCCCCAACCTGAGGGGACCCGCAGTCTAGGGGGGGAGCTGGTCGGTGGGCTCGTGGGTGACTGGGGAAGGTCTGTCGCACAAGGTGCCACCTGAACAGGACTAAAGGCGAAGCGGGAGGGGGTCGAGGGAGGCAGCGAGAACAGCCAGTGCAAAGGTCCTGAGGCAGGAGCAAGAGCCCCCGGCCTGCCATCCCAGCTTTGCTGTTGTGACCTGGACAGGTGACCGTCTCTTTCTGAGCCTTAGTTTCACAGCGTTTAAGGAGAGGGCTCGGTGGGGCACATGGCACCCAGCGAGCGCTCCATAAATATTTGCCACATGTTGAAGGAACGGAGGCCGGGGGGACGGTCGTGAAGGACAAGGCTCAAGGCCCCTGTCTGGGGGTGGCTTCGTGGGGGCGGCACATGACCTCGTTTCCTGGCCAAGGTGCCCCCTTCCCCCGGGCCCCTCCTCGCTGGCCCACCAGCCTTCGCCAGCTGTCCCTCCATGTGTGTGTGGCCTGTGTCTGGAGCAGGCGCCTGTTCCGGAACACCTGATGCCTCGCTTCCCAGGGATTTCAGACGGGTAGCTGCACGGAAGTTCAGCTGCCACGCGGGCTTAACCCTGGAGCCTGGGCGCCGGGTCCTCAGAGGCCTGCCGCCGTCCCTCTTGACCCTGGGGACGCCCCTGGCACGGCTCCGACCTCAGCTCCAAAGACCCACTTCAGCTCCTAGCTCTGGGGCCTTGGGAAGCGAGTCCGCGTCTTTGGTCACAGCCACCACCAAGGGTAACAACAGTTCGGGGCGCCTGGGGGGCTCGGTCGGTTAAGCGTCCGACTCCGGCTCGGGTCACGATCTCGCGGTCCGTGGCTTCTGTGTCTCCTTCTCTCTCTGTTCCTCCCCTGCTCACACTCTGTCTCTCGCTCTCAAAAATAAATAAAGATTTTTAAAAATTTTTTTGAAATGACAAATGAGGCAGGCAGCCTCCCCAGGGGAACAGCTTTCCATAAGCCCACCTCATTTTACAAATGGAGAAATTGAGGCCCCCGGAGGTGAGGTCTAGACAGGGTCTCTGCCCTCTCGTGGCCATCCATGGACACAAAATAAGAAAACAAGGAATGACTAAAATAATTTCCGATCATTGTAAGGGCCAAGAAAAAAAACAACACAATGAAAAGCAGTAACCGTCTGGGGGCATCAGGGAGGACCTCTTGGAAGAGGTAACATCTGGGCTGAGACCTGAAGAAGTAAGAGCCCCTTGGGGGCAAAAAAAAAAAAAAAAAAAGGGAAAGGGCAGAGGGAACAGCATGTGCAAAGGCCCTGAGGTAGGACGGTTCCTGGCATGTTGGAGGAACCACGAGGAGATCCAGGAGGCCAGAGCAGGTGAGCCAGTGGCAGGGAGGGGGAGCAGGGGAAGGTGGGGAGAAAATGGGGAGCATGGAGAAAAGTTTGGATTTTATTTCAGGGGCACTAGGGAGCCAGGCAGGAGTTGAGAGTGAGCAAGTGAGATGATCTGATTTCACTTGCACAAAGGTCCTTCTGGCTGTCCTTTGGAGAAGATGTAGCCAGGGGGACCGTGGAGGTGACTGCAGTAGTCCAGGAGAGCAAGTCGGGAGCTCTGGACTCTGAACCCCTTTCCCTGAGTCCCTCCCCCCACCTGCCTCCTCGCCCCCCACTTTTGGGGGGCTCAGCTCATATCACCTCCTCCAGAAAGCCCTCCGGACTGCCCTGGCCAAGTCTCGAGTACCGGCCTGGACCCCGCCAACGTCCCAGTGCTCCGCACAGCCCAGAAGCCCCGCATATTCCCTGAGAGGAAGAAGGAAGATTCCAGGTTTCTGGGATCCGAAGATTCTGACAACCCCGTAGCCCTCACTTCTGGGCTTAGAATCTCGTCTTCACCTCCCGGGGGGACCGGCCCCAGAGGTCCTCCTCTCTTCTCAGTCGCCCGGCAGGGGAGGGAGGTTGAGCCCATTAGGGGAAACCGAGGCACCAGGAGCTGCTTCCCTCCACTGCTTTCCGGTAGGGGTCCCTGGGGCTGGGGGGCGGGGAAGGGGGTGGGCTTTGGCCCAGCGACTGGAGTAGGAGCCCAGCCGGGAAAGATCCAGAGTGGGAGAGAGGCGAGCCCGGGAGGGGCTAGGAAACTCTATTTTTCCTCTTGCAGCTGTATTTATAGATTCCCTTTGATGTCCCAGCGGTTGGCTGACCTGGTTCTCGGCGGCTGCGGCGGGAGGAAGACAGGTTCTTGGAGCTGCTTCTCGGAGCTGGGCAGGGGTGGGGGGTGGGGGGGCGGTGCCCGGGGCGCAGAGAGCCTGGGTGTGTGTGTGCGGTGACCGGGCCCCCTGGGCTTGGGAGGGGGAAGGCCGTGAGCCAGCCTCCGTTTCCCTGTCTGCAAAAAGGACTTCTATCCAGTGTCCCCATGGTCTCATTTGCATGAAATAAGCCCCTCCGTAGGAAGAAGACACACGGGGTGGGGGCTCAGTGGGTCAAGAGACTGAC
Source organism: Acinonyx jubatus (assembly GCF_027475565.1). Lineage (NCBI taxonomy): Eukaryota > Metazoa > Chordata > Mammalia > Carnivora > Felidae > Acinonyx > Acinonyx jubatus. Next base: position 162,310,095 of record NC_069383.1, read on the forward strand.
GCTCGATTTTGGCTCAGGTCGTCATCCCGGAGTCCCGAGATCGAGCCCTGCGTCAGGCCCTGTGCCGACAGGGCGGAGCCTGCTTGGGATTCTCTCTCTCCCTCTCTCCCTGCCCCTCCCCGGCTCATGCTCTCTCTTTCTCTGTTTCAAAATAAATAAACTTAGAAAAACAAAAACAAAAACAGAAGACACACAGTGAGCTCAAAATACGTGTTCTGCCGCTACTGTTGGGCGGGTTCTTCCACCCTGGGGATCATAAAACCCTGCTGTTTTCACATCTGTGAAATGGGGTCAACAATCCTTGAGGGGGGCTCCTGGCCGGCTCAGCCGAGGGAGCGGGCCACCCTCGATCTCAGAGGCGTGAGTTCGAGCCCCAAGCTGGGCATAGAGATTACTCGAAAATACGATCTTTAAAACCACCAAACCCAACACTTGAGAACTCAGAATCTCGCTATAAGACAAGTTCATTCGTAGAAAGGCTCTAAACGTGGTTCCAGGCACATGGCGGGGGCTGAGGATGCGGTAACTGTTACTACTTTTTAAAACAGTTTTTTTTATTTTTCATGTTCATTTATTTTAGAGAGAGAGAGAGAGAGACAGAGCGTGAGTGGGGGAGGGGCAGAGAGAGAGAGAGAGAGAGAGGGAGACACAGAATCCGAAGCAGGCTCCGGGCTCCGAGCTGTCGGCACAGAGCCCGACGCGGGGCTCGAACCCACGAACCCTGAGATCATGACCTGAACCAAAGTCTCAACCGACTGAGCCACCCAGGCGCCCCCTCATTTGTCATCAAATTTACTATTTCCCTTGCCGGTGGACTCCTGCCATCAGTATGCACAATATGCTAATTGTGCAAGTTTTATGTAAATGATGTGAGTATATATTCACCCCCTCCCGTCCCCCCGCCCCCCCCCCCCGCAGTCCTCACCCCCAGAAGTCCCCACTGGCCTTGGGGACCTGGAAGCTGGGAGATGAGTCTCAGCCCAGGGCCACCTGGGGATCCACACTCAGGGGAGGGGGAGGGGAACCCAGAGATGCGGGCAGACTGGGACAGAGACTGGAAGAGAGTGAGAAGGTGAGGCGGGAGGGCATGGCAGGGGCCTCCTGCCGCCCCCCACCCCCACCCCCTTCCCCCACCACACGCTTGCGTCGCAAGAGTCACCTTCTGCCGTCACCCCCATGGCAGCCTGTTGGAATCTTCTGGAAGGGGAAACTGAGGCTGGACCAGGGGAGCCACTGGCCTCACGGCAATTCCAGGGCAGGGCTGGGATGAGAACTGGTCCATTGCTCTGTTGGACCCTGGAGGCAAGGAAGTTTCCCTGACACTTGAGGGACCTTACCCGGGCAAAGGCCCTGAGGCAGGGGAAAGCGGTCCCCAAAGCACACAGTGCCCTGCACGGCCTGCCCCCTCCCCCCCCCCCACCATTCCCTCCTCCCTCTTTCCCCCCCTCAGTGCCTCCTGCTCTGGCGGCTCCAGCCAGAGGCCTCCTCTAACAGGTCAGGCATGGTCCTGCCTCAGGGCCTTTGCACTGGCCGTTTCACACCTCCCCCCTACCTGGAACTCTCTTCCTCCCCATATCAGCACGACTCTTTCCCTCACTTCCTTCAGGTATCCGCTCAGAAGTCACCTCCTTTAGGAGTCTTCCCCTGACCCCCTGTTTAAAATCCGCCCCCCCCCGCCCCCCGCCCCATCTCCTTTCCTTGCTTAATCTTCTTCTTAAGCAACATCTGGCCCAGAAGCGACTTCACCCATTTCTACTGCTTCCTACGTCAGCAGCGCAAGGCTAGAGATTTGTCTGCTCTGTTCGTTGCTGGGCTCCCAGTGACCAGAACAAGCTGGGCACCCGGCATCCAGTAGGTGCTTAATAGACGCTCGTTAAATAAAATAATCTTCCCTCTGCCAGGACAGGGTCTGGCTCTGTGCTGGTCACCGAGGGATCCCCGGCAGCGCTCGGATCAAGTTAGCTGGGTAAGTAGAGGTACGAGGGTCAGGGCCCCCGGGCTTAGCTCTGCCTCTAAAGACTGTGGAGGTTTTGCGACCGGGGCAGAGGCCATCCCGGGGCGGGGGGGGGGGGAGGGGGGGGCGCAAGCGCACAAAACGTGTGAGCTCAGCACCCACCCACGGCACCTCCATACACTGACGTCAGCATCACTTGAGTCGAGAGCCCCGGTGGCAATGACCGAATTGCCACTAGCTGAGGTCATTCACACACACCCTCCGCTGTCGCCCGTCTGCTATTTTTCCCCGTGACAGTTTTGATTTTCTTTCTTTCTTTCTTTCTTTCTTTCTCTCTTTCTTTCTTGTTTATCGTGGTAAACTGCATGATGTAATATTTACTGTCTTAATCATTTGTAAGTGTGCTGTTCCATGTTCCAACAGAAACCGTCCCCATGAAACGTTGACTCCCCACCCCCCACCCCACGCCTGGCTCCCAGCCGTCTACCCTCTGTCTCTGTGGACGGGACTCCTCTGGGGACCCCCTGTGAGTGGGGTCGCGCAGGGTCCTCCCGCGTCTGGACAGCGTACTATCCTCCAGGTTCGTCCACGTGGTAACGTGTCAGATTTTCCTGCACAGAGCACCCCCCTTCCAGCCCTGGCTGGCTCGCTTCGGACGAAGGGCAGCTCACCGCTCCATTATTGGTTCGAAAACGGGTTGACAAGATGGTTTTTGAGGAAAGAGAACAGGGTGCAAAGAGCTGCCGTGTCCCCCAAAGTGGCCAGAGAAGGCCTCTGGGGGGAAAGAAACACTGGCCAAGCGCGCAAGGATCTCCCCAAGCAGAAGGGGCAGCAGGTGCAAAGGCCCTGAGGAAGGAGCGAGCGCTGTGTGTTCACTAGCCTGGGACACAGAGCCCAGGGGAGGCATAGGGAGATTTTGAACAGGAATAATGTGACACTCTTCCCCCCTCCCGTCAGGGGACGGCGCACCCGTGCCCGCTCTGTGCCTCGGTTTCCTATCCACAGCCAAGGACAGACCCTGGGAACTCACAGGTCCCTGGTTCCCTCCTCACTTCCCGCTTCTGGTGACCAGGGTGTCCCCTGCCTCATTTGCACATGAAGCCTTGGGGGAGGGGGTCCTCTGGGGGGAGGATTTCACTGGTTCTGGGCTGAGGAAGTACTTGGAATTGTTGTAACTTCCTCGCACATCAGGCCGCGCATCCTGCAGCTTGTTTCTAATGTGTCGTGCGTGTGCGTGTGCGTGTGCGTGTGCGTGTGTGTGTGTGTGGCACTTTTAGCCCCTGTCGGACACAGCCAGCGACAGCCCCTGGGTCCAGGGGGCTGGAGAGGGGGTGTCTGGCCGGGCAGCCCTCAGCCAGTCCCCACTGCCTGCCTGGCTGAAGGCCTACTGTGCGCCCAGGCCTTGCACACAGCCTCTGTGGTGGCCGAGGGGGTCTTGGGCAAACTCTGGGGCCAGGTGTCCTGGGTTCAAATCCCCGCCCTGGCGGAAAATGTGCAAAGTGCCTGGGGCCTACTGTGCACACTGTAGGTGCTTAATAAATGTTCCTGTAATTATTATTTCACTGGGTACCCCTCCCCCGCCTGAAGAGGTGACCTCCTGTTGCCCTATTTTGCTACTGAGGGAATCAAATGACCCTGGGCTCCCTGCTGAATGTCAGTCCCCCACTCCATACGGTAAGAACAGATTCAGAGAGCTCCTGGGCCCTCATTCATTCATTCATTCATTCATTCGTTCGTTCATCTGTTCAACACACTTTGTCGAGTGCCTACTGTGTGCCTGGCCCTGTTCCAGACCCCAGGGACGCAGTGGAGACCAAGGTTGGCTAACTGGCAGGGGATGGGGGTGAGGTCGGAAGAGAAAGAAAGAAACAGAAAGAAATGCCATCAATACGAAGCACAGCAAAACAACCACAACAGAGAAAGGGAAATGATTATTTTGCTTTATTTCTTATGGTTTCCCCTTCAGTGGGATTTTCATCTTTCTCTTTATTCATTTGGGTTTTTTTAAGTAATCTCTACACCCAACACAGGGCTTGAACTCACAACCCCCAGCTCGAGAGTCGCGCGGTCTACCAGCTGAGCCAGCCGGGTGCCCTAAGGGTCGTGATTGTTTAGATGGAGACATGTGGGGGCGCGGGGAACATTTGAGCTGAGACCAGAGTAGGTGGGGGAGGGAGCCATTCAGAGACCCAGGGGCAGAATATCTCCACCAGGCAGCAGGCGTAGCCTGTGCAAAGGTCCTGAGGCAGGACTGTTGGGGGAACAGGGAGGAGGTTGGTGTGGCTGAAGCAGAGTGATGGGGGGAGGGCAGAAGGAGGTGGGGTCTGGGAGGGCACTTTGGATGAAGGGGGCACAGGACGGGGTCACGGCCCAGGCTCCCGGACATACACCAAGACAGAACTACCACAGGGTCCTTCCCCCTGGCTGCCCTCCACCCTCCAGCCCTCTATGCGTGCGCCTGTCGCCGAGGTTTCTGGAGACCAAGCATTTGTGGAGCACCTACTGTGTGTCAGGCACTAATTTCTAGGCAATGGGGATTCGGCAGGGAGCAGAACAGTGCTGGGGGGCGGGGGGGAACAGTGTACAACATTTTGTTGTGAAAAATAAAATGAAGAAAACCAAAGCAGGGTAAGAGGACAGAAAGTGATGGTGCAGCTGTAGACGTGCAGGTGACATCTGAACTGAAACTTGAAGGGCGGAGCGTAGGCGCGTAGGCCATATTGGAGATCTGCGGGGACAATATTCCAGGCGGGGAGAACACAAGTGCAAAGGCCCTGGGGCAGGATGGGCTGGGTATAAAACTACAACTTCAAAGACCCACTCAAGCCCTTGACAGCTACACTCCCCCCACCCCCAACGTTTCAGAGCGGGGCTGCCTCCGCTTCCTCCTCAGAACTTCCGGATGACAGTGGCACCCAATGGGGCTGAAGAAGCAAAGGAGGGAGGGTCTGTGCCCGGCTCAGGGGGGGGGGCGCCCAAACGGAGGGCAGGGAGTGGCCACCAAGAGCCCTCTCGTTCAAGTCCAAGTGCGTGACCCCCAAGTCGTTTGCCTTCCAAGCTAAGGGGTCCCTGAGCCCCCCGGAATTACTCAAAGCACGGGGTTCAAGTTCCAGCTCCGTTTCCTGGCCGGGTGGCCTCCCAAGCCATTCCTCTCCGGGCCCCAGATTCTCCCAGCTCCTTCAAGAGCTCCTGGAGGGTATTTGAACTTGGGGGAGGGTCCACAAGAGGAGCCCCAACCCACCCCGCCCTGCGTGGGGGGCAGGGGGCAAAGGGCAAGGGGCAGGGCCATGCCCCACCCCCAGGCGCACCGGGGCGCGCGCGCACACACACACACACACACACACACACACCCCGCTAGCCACCCACCGTGGGTTCGAGGCGGTTAGCTCTGCGGAGGGACCAGCTGGGCGGATTTAGCCGGCGCATCTGCCGCCCGAGCAGCTGCCGTTCTGGGGGGGCTGGAGGGGGATTTGGGCCGAGGGAAAAATCTGTCCGAGGAGAGTCGCGTCTGCGCTGCCCAGCTGCCGCCTCGGGCTGGGGGCGGGGGGACACCCCGAATCCGCCCGGACCCCGGCCCCTCCCCGGCCGCGGCCACCCCCACGTGCCTCTGGGGGAGGGGGCGTCGGGAAGGCCCTGACGTCACGCGCAGCCTCGGCCAATCGGAGCTGCCCTTTCCGAGCCCCCGGGGGATTCCCGGGGGCCCCGAGCCGCTAACGGGGGCGCGACCCGCCAGCGACGACCCCCTAACCCGGGTTTAAAAGACCGCCCGCACCCGGCTGGGGAAACCGAGGCCGGGACCCGCCGGGGGGGGGGGGTGCGGGGGGGAAGCGACACCCGGGCGACCTCTCTGAGACGCTGCCCTCCGGCCCGGCTCCGGAGCGGCCCAGAGAGGGGCAGGGACCGGCGGGAGTCACACAGCGGGGCGGCGAGGCCGGGAGCGCTCAAGGGGGGCGCGCAGGCAGCCCGGCGGCGTCTCCCTGCCCCGCAGGCGCCAGGCACCAGGCCAGCCTCGGCCCCAGCCCATCTCGGGGGCCCCCCAGGCCTCCTGGGCCCCTCCGCGTCTCCCCCGGCCCCCTCGGACCCCGGGCTGCAGCCGGGCCGCGCTGGGAAGAAGGTGTCGAGGTCCGCGGGCGCCGGGCAAAACCCGCACTGGAATCCGCCAGGGGTCGGAGCGGGACGGGAGCGCAGCGCTGCTCTACCCGGCGGCTCAGGCGGAGAGACTGAGGCCTCGAGGGGCAGGCTTTGCTCAGAGCAACCCAATTAGCAGGGTGTTGCTGGTGCCGGTGACCTCGGGCGAGGCCCTTCCCCTGCCCGGGCCTCCCTAGCTCCCCCGGAGGGCAAACTGTGGACTTCCTGCCACCCCCTCCAGGTCAGGGCTCAGACAGTCAGGAGCCCAGGGCTGGGGAGGGGGGAGGGAGCAGCCGGCCTGACCTTGCCCTGGTCAAGAGCATGAAAAACCCATTCATGTCCTCCCAAGCCTGGGTGGCAGCTGAGCCGGCCTGCGGGGGTGGGGCCTCCCTCAGGGCCTTTGTCCCAAGCAGGCCCCTCTAACTAGTATAACCTTCCCACCCCCCACGCCGCACCCCATGTGCAACGCCAGATCTGTCTGTGGTCCTTCTGTGGCCCCCAGATCACCCCCTCGTGGTCCTCCTGGACCCTCCCCTGGTCACAGCGTCCCCGCCCACCTCAGCCTGTATCTTTACCTTGAGTTCTGCCTCCCCCCCATTCTTCCATGCGCCCCTCCCCCAGTCTGAAGGTAGGGGAGAACCTGGTATACAGTAGGTGTCCAATAAATGTTTGTTGAAGGAATAGACTGCAAAGGAGTCCAGTGGGGCCAAGGCCACGGGCAAGGGAGGGCAAGCCCCGGGGTGGGCATAGATAGTGGAGTGGAGGTGGGACCAGGGTGCAGAGCCTGGGGCCAAGCTGGGGTGCTGAGCTTAGCCCCCTCGCTTGTCGGGCAGGCTATCTTCCCAGGCGGGCAGGACACAGGGGTAGGGCTGGTGGAGAGCAGGTGCCCGCTGATTTGCCTGGGACTCGGGTTCAGCCGGAAAGCGGGTCAGGGCAAAACCACTGGCAGGAAGGCCTGGCGGCCTGCGGAGGCTTGTGGTCTCATGGACGGCCCCCTGGCTCGTCCCTGGGCTAGGGGACCTGGAAAAGCTGGGTTGTCTCCACAGATGCCAGGGAGGCCGCAGGTTCCCCGGGACCCAGTGTATCCTGAGGAGTAGGGTTCAAAGTCTGAACCCCACTTCCCTGCCCGTGCGTGGCCAAAGGGAAGCCACATGCCCTGTCCGAGGCAACCCCCCACCCCCACCCCAGGCTGCTGGGAGCCAGCGAGGGGACAAAGTGGGTAAGGCGTTCAGTAACCAGCAGCAAGAGAGGTAATGCTTTCTTCTCATCCCTGTGTGATGTCAGGCAAGGTCCGTGACCTCTCTGTGCCCCAGGGTGCCATCTAGGGCGGCCTCATGGGGCTGTGACCTCTCTGTGCCCCAGGGTGCCATCTAGGGCGGCCTCATGGGGCTTCCGTGAGGAATGAATGAAATGATTTGTTTACTGGCCGTTCGGAAGAGGCCAGCGCGCTGCGTGTGTGTATGTGTGTGTGTGTGTGTGTGTGTGTGTGCCCAAGAAGTGTCCCTAGATAAATACATAATAGCATCAAACATTTATTGAACACCTACTTTATAGCGGGGATGCCAGAGGGCCCAGGACAGCACACGACCCAGTGGGGGAGATATACACGTCACACTCGCCCCCCCCCCACCCCCCCGAGGGTCTCTTGCTGTCCTAAGGTCACAGAGGGTCAGGGAATCCTCCCAAACCAAAAGACGGGTTTGTCTGGGAGTCCTGAAGGCAGGGGGCGGGGCGAGAGTGCTCCCCACCGACTCAGGGAGGCCTGCAGCCCCCCCCCCCCGGAAAACCCTTCCGGGACCAGGCCCCATGGGCGCTGGACAGAGGGCAGCCTGTGCGCCAGGATGCGGCCGGCTCGCCCAGGTTCAAGTCCTCGTTCTGCCAATTTCTGACTGGGTCACCTTGGCCGAGCCGCCTTCCTGTGCCTCAATTTCCTCACATGTCCACTGGGGGTTGTTGAACATCATGCCTGTGGGTTGAAGAAATGACCTCATGGATGAGAGGGGCCCCGTAGACCAAGGGGTTCGTGATACCGCATCACCTCCATCATCCCCTTGGGTCTGATTGGGGATGAATCCCGGAGACGCGAGTCTGGCCAGAGTGCACGAGACCAGGGAGTCGGGGGGGGGGTGGTGGCAATCAGGCCCCCCTACCTAGACAAAAGCAGGGTGCCTTCTCTTGGGTCCCTCCCCTACCCCCACGTCCGCCTCCAAGCGCCTCCTGCCGCCCACCAGGCTCCTCCCTCCGTTCCGCGCCGCCGTAGCTCTGGGCCGGGTTTTGCGTGGCTCCAGCCCCGCTTTGGGGTGGGGGGGGGTGTCCGAAGCAGGGGGGGGGGGGCGGAGGTGGCGGAGCCGCGAGTCGCAGCGGCGGCCGCGGCGGGCGGAGGAGATGCGGCCGCGGCGCGCCCCGGGTCCGGCCGCCGCGCAGCGCCCCCCCCGGAGCCGACGCCAGCGCGCCGGGGGCCGGGGCTGAGCCCCCTCCCCCAGCGAGGCGCCGCGGCCCGGGGGCGGGGAGAGCGCGCGCCCCCAGCCCCCTCCCCGCACGGGATGCCCGGCTGAGCCGGCCGGGCCGGGACAGGTGCGCGCACGGACCCCCCCCCCCCCCCCCGCCCGCGCCCTCCCGCCCTCGCGCTCCCTCCCGCGCACTCGCGGCGCGGCGGCTTCGAGGTAAGCGCCCCGGGGCGTCTGCGAGAGGGGGTTGGGGAGGCGCAGCCCCGGGGTGTCCGTCGGCACGCAGCAGGGGGGCTCGATCGCTGACCCGGGTGGCCGGGTCAGGCGCCAGGATGGGGGCCTGAGGGCCCCGCCGCTCGGAGGGGTGATGGATTGGGCCGGTGAGGGGGTTTGGGGAGCGCTATCGCGGGAGGATCTAACTGTCAGCAACGCCACCGGGGAGGGGGCTGGGTTTTAGGGGGGTGGCTGCATGGAACGGTGTATTGGGGGTCCGGCGGCAACGCTGGGAAGGGACTGGATTGGGGCCTGGGGCGCTGAATGAGGCACCATAATGAGGGAGTCTAATGGCACCGCAGCTGGGGGGAGCCTGGATGTGGAGCTATAATGGGGGTTCTGTCGGCACCGCAGCGGGTGGAGACTTTGTCCGGGGGGGGGGCCGGGGGAGGCACAATAACGGGGCTCGCGGCTGCGCCGCCGGGGAGCTGGATTTGGGCCCAGGTGGGGGGTTCAGGGCCGGCCGGGGCCTGCTGGCCGGGGGTGGGGGGGTGGTGCTGGGGGGGCGGAGCCCGGAGAGCTAAGTCGAGGCCGACCCGGCACCGGTGTGGTGGTCCCGGCACGGCGAGGCCCCTCCACCCCACTCCGCGGTCCAGCCGCCGCACCTTGGGTGCCCCTGAGCCCTTTCCAGCCTCACGCCCGGCCCAGAACGAGTCCAGGGCGCGGGCCGCGGGGGAGGGGCCGCGGGAGGGGGGAGAGAGCCAGCCGGTCCGATCCCCCCCCCCGTTGCAGCGGGGGCCCCGGGGTTCGGGGGCCCCCCAAGAGCTGACAAAGGGACAAAGAAAGCGTCTCTCTCCGAGCGCGCCGGGAGAGGTGGGGGCGCCGAGTGTGGCCCCCCTCCTGCGGGCGCTGATTGGTCCCCGGGGTGGGGGTCACGTGCCCCCCCCCCCCCCCCCCGCCCTGCTCTCCGCCTGCAGGCGCGCTCCGAGTTTAGGGCACCTCCCAGAGGGGGCGCTGCCGGAGGACACCCCCCCACCCCCATGCCCCTGCCCCTGCCTGGGACGCGTAGATGCCGGAGCCGGGAGTGCGATCCACGGACCCTCCACCGCCGTTCGGCTCTCGCTGGCTGAGGTCTTTGGCACCTCCCCCTAAGGTTGTTACCTTTGACCCACGGACCGGAGGGGAACTGAGGTTTGCAGTCAGGAGAAGGGGCCCTCAAGCTTTGGGGGTCTGGGTTTGGGCTTAAGGAGGAAGGTGGGGGGGGTGGCTAATGGCTGGGACCACAGAAGGGACCCCCCCACCCCGTTTACAAAATTGCATTTCTTGGTATTTCTCCGGGTTCCCTCAGCGTGTCAAAGGGTCCACATTCTCTCTCCAAAATCAAAGTTGGGTATCGCTGGGTACCCCCCACCCCCGCCCCACTCTATGGGCTCCCCACCCAGCCTCTTTCCCACATCCTCCTAGACGCTGTTGGTTTCCTTCAGGGGCGAATTCGGGGATGTGTGTGGGGAATTGCTCAAAACTCTACGTAGAATGAGTGCAGGATGTGGCTGGGGCTCCCTGGTGCGGTCAGGGCCCACCTGGGAGAGGGTCCCAGGCTCTCTGGGAAGTTGGCTGGGAGGTCACTGAGGCCCCTAGGACAGGCAGTAGCAGCCTGGAGGAAGCCTCACTGAAATGGTGTCAGCCCTGAGTTGGCCCCGTTCTCGAGGGTGGATGGGGAAACTGAGGCCCAAGAAATTGGCAGAGCGGGCAAAGAGGGAGGCCGGGCCTGGCCTCTCCCGGGCTTGCTAGACAGGGTGAAGGAGGAAAGGAGGCGTCACATCATTGGAAACTGGATCCCAGCCCCTGTCTGTTCTGGGCTGTGTGGAAATTTAGACCTGAGGCTTCCAAGGCCCCAGCCCTTTCCAAAGAGGGACAGGCTGGGACTAAGAGGAGGAGCGCAGCTGTGCGACCTCAGACAGGTGTCTAGCCCTCTCTGGGCTGCCATGTCCGCAGGAGGCGATCTTTGGGTTTCGGACCTGAGCGGAGGGAGATGAGACAGAGAGAGGTCACGCAAGAATGCCCTGGATTCGCCCCCCTCCACTCTCCCTGGTTCCCACCTACCTTCTGCCAGAGCTGACCACCCACGGTCCTCGGGGTCCTGTCACCTCCTCCGCTTTGAGGAGAGAAGGTGTCTCGGAGCGGAGGCATTGCTTACCCGGGAGGGGCTACCCCACTGCTAGGCTTCTGTGCCCGCCTTTGTCCACTGGGCAAAGAAGGTGCTGGAGACGGGCTGGAGTTGCTGGGGTTACCTGGGGCTGGACCTGGAAGATAGAAATCAAACTGTCCTTGGAAAGGTGACTGACCCTGACGTCAGCCAGCAGGACAGGTGAGCTGGGTCCCTGGAGGCTGGAGGACATGCCGGTCGCTCCTGCCTCCTGGGAAAGTGGTATCCCTGGCTGACCCTGGGGTGTGGCCCTGTCCCGTGTGCCTGGCCCTTTGTCAGGAGATGCTGGGTGTCCGGGGAGGCCTGGAGCCAGCGTCGGGACAGGTGGAATCAGGGAAGACTGCCTGGAGGAGGGGGTGGTGGCATCAGACTTGAGGGAGGGGAAGGGTGTTGCCAGGAGAAGACGGGGACAGGGATTCGAGGTCGAGGGGGTGCCCAGTAGAGCCACGCGGGGTGTGTTGGGGGAGCCCTGAGTGTCTGGCCCATTTTAGGGGTGGGAGACCACAGGCAATAGACCCGAGAGGTGGCTGGGGGCTGAGAATGCCAAACTGACGAGCGAGCTTTATCCCAAGAGCAATTAGGAGCCATGGGAGGTGTTAGAGCAGGAGAGGGAATGGGCAACGTTTTAGACCTTGAGCAGCCAGAAGGAAGGGTAGCTACCAGGCTCCTGGAAACCAAGGGAGCTGCCTGATGGGGGGTTGGGGGGCGGGGGGAGAGTTGTCCGTCCCGAGAGGTTGGACAGCCGTCTTTGCAGAACCCTGGAAAAATCATTCTGGCATCGGTCAGGGCCCAGGTGACCCTCCACATTTCTTTTCTTTTCTTTTTTTTTAACTTTTTAATGTTTATTTATTATTTTTGAGAGGCAGAGCGTGAGCAGGGGAGGGACAGAGAGCGGGGGGGGGGGGGGGAGACACGGAATCCGAAGCAGGCTCCGGGCCCTGAGCAAGGGGTCCGCACAGAGCCCGACGCGGGGCTCGAACCCACGGACCGCGAGATCACGACTTGAGCCGGAGTCGGACGCTCAACCCACGGAGCCACCCCGGGCGCCCCCTCCCGAGTTGCTTTTCAATGTCCGGGTGCCGTGGGTGTTTTGAACTGTCATGGTTAGGATCCGGTAATTCTGAAAGTCTAAGCCACTTGAGGGGCTGGGGACCCGTAGGCGGATTCCTCCAAGGCCCAGCAGTGATAGGGTTTGACTGCGAGCATGGCCTCATTTAGCAGAAGTAGGGAAATTGAGGCTCAAGGCAGCCCCAGACGCGGGCTCCAGCCACCTGCCCCCCATCCTGTGGTTGAATTCCCCGGGAGCCGGCTGCAGACCGACCCCCCCCCCCGTCCTAGACACCCCCACCGTTGCCCACAGCGCAGGTCTGGCCTGTCAGAGCCAAGGTTCAGCGGGTGGCCTGATAGGTCTGGACCGGAGCCATGTATTCTCTCATTAGCACGGTCATTGTCACCTGGCCTTTGGGGACGTCCACGTAAAGTGACAGCCATTAGATTATGCTACAGAGGTGACTTGGGAGGCCAGAGACCCCTCTTCCATTCCTTTGGGCAGGGATACGGGGCCCCCCCACCGGCTCTGCCTCTGTGACCCTTCACTGGCCGTCCCGGGGCCTGCCGGGAGGGAGGCCGAGGCTGGTGAGGACTACATTTCCCAGGATGCACCTTGGCCCTGGCTGAGCCTGCCTTCCAAGGGCAGATCTAGGAGAGAACTTCCCAACTGCAGGAACCCAGAGGAGGATTGTGGATTCTCAGAGGAGCCCTGGGGGAGACCTGGTCCCGGGGAGTTCGGGAGACGCTCCTGGTGGGCCCCGTGTGCCATGCTCCATGCCGGGTGACCCTGGGATCCCCGAGAAAGAGGCTTTAGCTCTAGTGCTTAGTGAGCTCTCAAGGGGCTTCCAGGCTGGAGAAGAGGAAACAGGCAGACGCCAGCCTTTTCTGCCACGTGGAGTCAGAGCCCAGGCACAGGGAGCAAATGGGGCCGGGAAAACTTGGTCTCTGCCCAGTGGATCCGAGAAGATGAATGGAGGAGGGGCATGGAAGCTAGGGCCATGACGGATGTGTAGGAGTTCCCAGTGCAGGCGGCTACACGTTTTCTGAGCGTTCCAGACCCTCCTCCCTTTCCCGGAGCCCCAGGAGTCAGAGCCCCTGGGCAGTTGAGACCACCTCACTGAATTATTGGCCTTAGAGGATTGCCCCCTGGATCAGACTTACCTGGGTTGGAATCCATGGCTTTGCCCACTCACTCACTCGCTCTTGGAGGCTCAGTGTACCCATCTGTAAAACAGAAATGCTATTCTCTCTCCTTTACGGTTGACCATTTAAAGAAGGAGACACAGGCAAAACGCCAGGGCAAAGTCGTGTTGTTTTTCTTCAGAAAAAGTAACAAGTTTGAAAAGCAGGAACGTGTAGCCTCCGGCCCCGACCTCACTTGGTGCTGTGAGGTCTTTGCTTTCATCTGATGAGTTGACAGATATTTAATCAGTATCTGCCATGTGCTAGGTGCTGGGTCCCCAGCAATGACCAAGACAGACTGGGCCCTGCCTTTGTCGAACTCACAGCCGGATGGGGACACGGATCCCCACTAGGGAGGTAAAGTAAATTCAGTACAAGTTTGCTGAAGACAATCATCCGGGATGATGTAGCTGAGAAGGGCGGGGCTGTTTTAGCGGATGGTGTCAAAGAAGCGTGTCTCTGAGGAGGTGGCATCTGAGCTGAGACCCGGAAAATGAGAAGGAGCCAGAGATCTGGAGGAAGAGCATTCCAGGAAGAGGGTATAGCCAGTGCAAAGGCCCCGGGGCAGAACCGTACCAGGTGCGTTGGAAGCCCGTGTGGCCGGAACAGAGTGAGGGGGAGAGGGGGAAAGGGGGGGGAGCAGATTGTGCAAGGCCTTGGGGGCCTCAGGGGACGGCTTGGGTTTTTTCCACCAGTGAGGATGGAACCCTGGAGGGCTGAGGACCGAGGTGGGAGGGCGGCACCTGACTAAGGTGCTCACAGGCGCCCTCTTATGACTGACGTGGGGAAGACGGTCTGGGAGCGGCAAGGGCCGGGAGCTGGGAGGCCAGGGCAGAGGCCGCTGCGCTGGTCCAGGCGAGCGATGCTGGGGACCAGACTATGGCAGGAGAGAGGGAAAGGAGTTGGCACGTGGGATAGACTTGGGACTTGCCTACAGAAGGATGTGGCGAGAAACTGAGGGCCCCTTTCTCTGAGGGGTAGGGAGTACTGGGGTTGAGCGTCTGGGTTCAAGTCCTGGCTTGGCCATTTCCTGGCTGTGCAACCTTGGGCCTGTCACTCACCCACCCCGGGCCTCAGTTTCTTCAACTGTAAAATGTAAGAAGAACCCCTCCCACCGACCCCACGGGTACTTTCTGTGGTGGCCGCAGCACCGGGCTGGGAGCACACTACACGGCCCGGAGTGTTTGCTCTTACTTCCCTTTGCAGGTCTGAGCTCTGGGAGGAACGAGGCACAGACCGGGGGTGGCAAATCTCCCCGGGGTCGCCCAGCAAGCAGGGGCCCCCGGCCCTCACTATTTTTCTCCACTGATGCACCGTTCTCACGCCCCATCGTCACTCTGCCAACATCTCTGCCATTCCTGAGCCCTGACTCACCAGGACTTGTGGTCCATTCTGACCCCAGGGCCGTCCCCCAGGACCTGTCTCCCGCCTTTGTCTTCTTCAAGTTCATCCTTTCCCGGCAACACTTAGCCCAGCCCCGCCTGCCTGCCACCCAGCACCTCTTAAACGCTGTCCCCTTGCAGACCGTCCTTCTGGTCCCGTCCCCCTTGGGGATCCCTGTGGCCTTCCAGATGGGGCCTCTGGGAAGGGGCAAAGTGACTGGAGGAATTCAGGATGGAGGGGTGAGCCTGGGGGGGGGGGGAGAGGAGGGCTCCCAGAATCCCAAGAAAGGAGGACCGGGCTGGCCGTCTTCTTGGACCCGGAGGGCAAGAACCGTATCTCTTTGTCCTCCCGGGAGTGGACCCCCTAGGGCCAAGCCTTATACCCCTCTGTCCCCCTAAACTGGGCCCCAAGAGCAGGGCCCAGCTCCTGTGTGTCTCCTTCAACTTGGGGCTGAGCACGGGGTCCGTCTGCCCCCAGGCCTACTTGGGAGTCTGTGGGTGTCTGCCCCTCCAACCCCAGCCTCACTCTGGATTCCCTAGGAGCCCCCAGCCCCCTCGAGTGGCCCCCCTCCTGGGCCCTCTAATTACCCGCTGGGTATAAATGACACTTTAATTTCCTCAGAATGGTCGCCGCATCACGGAGAAAGGAGCCCCCCCTTCCCCGTTCCTAATTACAAGTTGCTGCTTCCGATTTGCCTCCTGGCGGCCCAATTTCCAAACAGTGATTAAAATTAATTACCCGGGAGACCCCCCCCCCCCCGTCTGGGCCTGGAGCCCCGGGGGCCTGTCCGTGTCCCCTACTTGAGGTCCTGCCGTCGTGCCCCCGCCACCTGTTCTCCACCCCGGCTTCCCGAGTGGCCTGGGGACAGGAGAGCCTCTCTCCGGGTCTCCGCTCGCTTATCCGCAAAACGTTCATTGAGGCTGTGCAGGCTCGTGGCCAGATGGCACTTGGTGGGCCGGCGGCAAGAGGCAGCCTAGCCCCGCGGCCCGGGTTCGGATCCCGGCTGCACCCTTCTGTGGGCTGCGTGACCTTGGCCACGTGGCTTGACTTCTCTGGGCCCGTTTTTCCCACCTGTGCAATGGGGATGACGGTGCCGGTCTCTGCCCCACTGGGGTGGGGTGGGCAGGAAGTGTGAATGAAGCGTGGGGCACCATAGGGGTTTCATAAAATCTTAGCTGAAGTCCCCGCTCCGCTGGGCCGCTGGGGGGCGGACGCGGGAGGTGACTCGGGTACTCTTGAGTTCCGTCCCCTCCAAGTTCAGCATGAACTGCGCGTTTCCTGCCTGCCGGGCTCTGCGCCGAGCCCCCCGCGACCCCCCACCCCCCCAAGCATGATCACCACGGAGACTCCTGCCGTGAAGGTGCACAGAGCAGGTGCTCAGAGAGTCTGGAGCAAACGTGTCCTTGCGGCTTTTTGTACAAGTAGGGACTGCTCGCGGGACACTGGTCCAGCCAGTGTTAGTGGAGCACCTACTGTTGCGCCCCGGAGCTGGGGCCGTCATCCCCGATTTGCAGAGGGAGGAAGCAGAAAGGTCGGCCGCTGTGTCCCGGGCCGGGGAGGGATGAGTTAATGGGCATCGGGCAGGCGTCGGGGGGCGAGGGGGCCTCTCTCCCAGCCCCTCCGTGGCCAGGGCCCCAGGGACTCCCTCTGGGTGCTCTGCCAAGTTCCTAGACAGCCCCGAAGCCCGGCTGGGCTGAGACCGGGGGCGACTGAGGCAGCTGGAGAAGGCAGCTGTAAGCAGAGCCGGTAACTGGACCTGGATGGCACAGGGGCCGGCTGCCGGGCCGGGTTACTCGATCCCCCCGGGGACACCGGGCCCCGGAGCCGGAATCCTGGGGCGGTCAGGCTGTCAGGAGCTCCTTCTATGGAACTGGAAACGGGCATCCCGCCCCCATCCTTGCCGTGGCAGATGGAGAAACAGGGGCTCCGAGCCTGGCCCTGAGTCACCGGGTCACATACCCCTGTCTCCCCGCTGGAGCGGAGGCCCCGCAGGGGCAGGGCTTTGCCTGGAACTGTGCCCAGCATACAGCTGACACTCAATAATTGCTCATCTCATGAGTAACTGAATAGCTCCCAAGGTACAGGGAGCCAGAGTCGGGGAGTGGCTTCCAGGATGGGGAGGGGTGGTGGCTGGGGGAGCCCAGGGAGTGTCAGGCTCAGCCAGGGCAGTCAAGGAAGGCTTCCTGGAGGAGGGGACATCCGCATGTAGCTCATAGGGATGGCGAGCAGGAGTTGGCTCCAAGGAGGGAAAGCAAGGTTACTATGTCTGGGTGGTTGAGGGGTTCCTGGGGAGCAGCCGGGCCTTGAGAAGGCTGAATGCGTCCCTGGCAGAGAAAGACAGCCTCAGCAAAGACCTGGATGTGGGACGGGTGAATTCTGGGCATGCGTGGCAGAAGATGAGGGCAAGTGAAGATTAAGGTCATTGCCAGGGCAGGAGGGGTCCTGAAATGTCCGCGAATAGAAATCGGTTTTCTCTTCCGTGGGGGTACTAGAGAGCCATTGCAGGCCTTTGAGCAGGGTGTGGGCTGAGCTTGTGAAGCCCGGGAAAGAGTTGCTTGCGGGGAGGGGGATCGGAGAGGAGGGTGGCACTGCCCTTCGAGGCGAAATTCTCAAAGGCCGGCGGGGGAGGGGGGGGGGGAAGCCCAGCTTGGGGTCGAAACTCCAACCTCCAGGCCTTTTGCTTCTGGGAGCCTCCGGAAGCAAGAGGGGTTTCTGGAAGACTGGAAGGACAACTTGCCTGCTAAGGCCCAGAGGATGGGAGGCCCCCCCAGGGGCCTGCTTATTCCTGAGGAGCAGTGGCCACACCCCCCAACCTGCACTTGGAAATCGGGTGAGGTTTGCATAATAACAGCGACGATGATAGGGGCGCCTGGGTGGCCCAGGCGGCTGAGCATCTGACTTTGGGCTCAGGTCACGATCTCGCGGTTCCTTGAGTTCCAGCCCCGCGCTGGGCTCTGTACTGATGGCTCAGAGCCTGGAGCCTGCTTCGGATTCCGTGTCTCCGTCTCTCTCTGCCCCTCCGCCGCTCATGCTCTGTCAAACAGCGACAATGATAGGAATGACCACTGTGGGCCAGTCACCCTGTTCAGCGCTTCCTCTGGAGCTGGGCTGTCCGGGGCCACTGGCCACGTGTGGCTGTTGAATCACGCGTGGCCGGCCCGAATCCAGATGTGCTGTCAGTGTGGAACACATGCCAGATTCCAAAGATTAAACGCGAAAAACAGCGTGTTGAAATGTCTCGTTAATCATTTTTACATTGATTACTTGCGGAAATAACAGTATTTTGGACCCATTGGGTTAAATAAATTATTGAAACGAGTTTCCCCCTTTGAGTGTGGCCGCCAGGAAATTCAAAGTGACACATGTGTGCACACGGCTTTCTGCTGGATGGCGTTGGTCTGGATTATGCCTTCCTATCGCCACAGCAACAGTGTCGGGTTGGGTTTGTAGCCGCCTGCTGCTTACAGGTGGGGACACTGAGGCCCACACGGGGGAAGTGGCCGTCGGAGGGCTCACAGCGGACAGGAGGCAGTGCTGGGATTCGGACTGGGGCCATACGAGCCTGGAGACGGCTGCCCTGCAGGGTTTTCTGTCCAGCCCTCATTCTGGGCCTCAGTTTCCCCAACCCACCAAGATGAGGCTGGCTGGGGTGGGAGGGTGGGTAAGACCCCTGGGTTGGCCAGCTGGGTGCCCACAGTTAATGGAGGTCCGTGGAGACAGTTTGAGGGCCAGAAAGCCATCAGTGGGGGTCGCAGGCAGCAGCCTCATGGGGGGGCGCGTGCACACACAGGCAGACGGCCTGCCATTGCTGGGGCACACGCGTGTGCCGTGGGTGCATCTACGGATACGCGTGAACACACAGAAGCTCACAGGGGCCCGTGGGCGTCCGCGGGGAGGACCCACACACCTGCAGACACTTGCGTGTTGTGGGGGTGGCAGGCAAAGTGGAACCAGGGAGGAGGGCAGATCTGGATTCAAGCCCTGATGCTGACACTTAGTGCATTCGCTTACGAGCCATTATTGAGCACCAACCGTGTGCCAGACGCTGCGGGGACACCAGTGGGCCGACACATACCCAAGACTGCCTGCCGTCACAGGGCTCGGCGTCCAGGGGGGCGGATGGGTGGGCGACTAGGTATCCACGCATCAAGTTTGACGTGCGCCCCGATCCCTGCGAGATCTGACTACAAGCGGCCTCCGGTTGGGCAGGTCTGGATGGGGCCCTGGGACTCTGCATTTCTAAAAAAAAAAAAAGAATTTTTTTTTTTTTAATTTATTTTTGAGAGCGAGAGAGAGACAGAGCGTGAGCGGGGGAGAGGCAGAGAGAGAAGGAGACACAGAATCGGAATCAGGCTGCTGGCTCACAGCTGTCAGCACAGAGCCCACCGTGGGGCTGGAACTCGGGAACCGCGAGATCATGACCTGAGCCCAAGTTGGGCGCTTGGCCCCCCGAGCCCCCCCCCCAGGCGCCCCCTCCCCCATTCTGTATTTCTAAGGGCTCCCAAGTGAGGCTGATGCTACAGGTCTGAGGAGTGGCAAACGGGCTAAATCGGACCCTTTGGGAGTGTGACACCGGGTGGGGAGGGGAGTAGGGGAGCAGGGGTGCGGGGAAAGGGTAGGGGCTACTAAGGTGAAAGGAGGTGGGAGCCCTCGAGGGCTGTGGGAGGAGGCGGGGGGAGGGGGGCGGGACCTGACTCCGGTGCTCACGGACGCCCTCCGGTGGCCGCTGCGGGGATGACGGCTGGGGGCGAGGGCGGGAGCCTGAGAACCGAGGTTGCGGGGGTACCGCGCTGGTCCGCGCGGTAGATGAGGCGGGCGCCCCGGGAGCCGACTGGGAAGGGAAGGGGTGAGAATTCCGGATAACTGTGAAGGCAGGGCCCACGGGGCTTGCCGGCGTTGGGCGTGAGGGTGAGGGAATGAGGCTGGGGGCGGGGGAAGATTCGCAGGCGGGGCCTGAGGCATCAGCGGAGGCAGGGATGACGGCGGGGGGGGGGGGGGGGGGGAGGGAGGAGCGGAGGGAGCACCGGCTGGCAGTCAGCAGATCCACCTGATCTGTACGATCGGCACCGTTCCGGTGAAAACCCCCGCCAGGTTTTATGTTTTCTCTGTTGTTTGCAACTTACCAGCTGATCCTAAAATTTATACCGAAGTGCCGGTGGGGGTGGGGCGGGGAGCGTAGCCCCGACGCCTGGGCCTGAAGGAGGGCCGGGTGGGAGTTTTCCGGAAGGAAACTGGACCGTGCCTCAGAGCGGTACGGTGCGGGGCAGACAGGAGGTCCTCCGGGCCAGCGGAGGAGGTGGAGAAGGCTTGAGGGATGTCTCCGTCCGCCTCAGTCTTCCCGTCTGTACAATGGGAGGGTGCGCCAAGAGGTGGCCCGATGGTCGGGGTTCCAGGGGAGAGGCCCTGCCCCAGCGTGAGCCCTCCCGGATGGGGGCTGACGCCCTATTGCTCTATGACCGTCCCTTCTGCTCCCCAAGGGCACGAGTGTCTGTCCTCGGGGCTGCTGGCAGGGGCGCCTCGAGTTTCATGGAGAGGAGCAGATGGTCTGGGGGGGACGGGGGGGGGGGGACGTGCTGAGGCCTCCATAACTCCGGGTGTAAACTGAGGCCACGCGCAGCGGGTGGGCCCCCGAGGAGCCCGGGCTTCCCAGAAAGGGCATGTGGGTTTCAGTTCCGCATTATAATCCAAATAACTAATGTGGGCCGAACACGTTTCAGTCTCAGCTCCGTGCTTCCATTTGGGCCCACGCACCTCAGTCTCCCCATCTGCATAAGGGGCACGTTAACGGCACCCACCTCTTGGGTTGCGTTGTGCTTGGATTCAATGAGTCCGCTTCGGTTTTTGCAATGCCTGGCGAGGAGCAGGTGCTTGGCGTTTGCCACCTGTATTTTCTTCTTTTAATTAAAAAAATTTGTTTTAACATTTATGCATTTTTGAAAAAGAGAGGCAGAGCGGGGGCGGGGCAGAGACAGAGGGAGACACAGAATCCGAAGCAGGCTCCAGGCCCCAAGCTGCCGGCACAGAGCCCGATGTGGGGCTCGAACTCATGAACCAGGAGATCATGACCTGAGCTGAAACCGAGAGCCAGACACTGAAACGACTGAGCCACCCAGGCACTCCTGCTGCCTTTATTATGTATTGAGCTCCCACTGTATGCCGGGCCCTGCCCTGGGTGGTGGGGACACATAGCAGCCCCTGTCCTGCCCTCTCAGGAGGCTCACAGTCCAGTGAGGAAGACGGACAGCTGGTAGGGTGATCAGGGCACTGATGGGGGACACACAGGCCCCTAGGAGCCTGGAGGAGGCCCATTTGGGGTGATCTGGGAAGGCTTCCTGGAAGAGGCGGCTGAGACCCGAAAAACAAGTTTACCAGGCTACTGGGAGCAGGAAGGTGAACCAGGCAGAGGGAACAGCATGTGCAGATGTCCAGGGGTGGAGACGGAAAGGTGGGGAGAAGCTGGGATGTCATTTTGTGGATACTGGGGAGCCCTAGAAGGGTCTAGCGCAGAAGTGTTCAGCTGGGGGTGATTTTGCCTCCCAGGGAACACTGGACAACGTCTGGGGACATCTGTGGTTGTCACACTGCAGGGGGACCCTGGCATCAAGTGGGTGGGAGCCAGCCTGCTGCTCGACACCCCACGGTGCCCAGGACAGCCCCCCCCCCCCGCCCCGAGAGAACAGTGGCGCGTGAATGCCACGGGTGCCAAGGGGAAGAGACCCTGGTGAGATCTGCATTCTAGAAAGATTCCTTTGCTACCTCGAGGGGCATACTGAAGGGGCAGAGGCGGGACTGGAGGCGGGAGCTGGGTTACAGAGCACTCAGGGCAGGGGAGGGGCGGGGAGGTCGAGACCCCACTCTTTGCCTAGGGGACCACCGGACTGTCCTTAAGTCGAGAACCTGGTAGGAGCAACGGGTTCCGGCGAGAGAAGGCCAGTTTGGGACCCAGGGGTCCTTGGATGGATCCGTGGGGCGGGGGGCAGGTGGACAGGAGGAGGAAATGAACTTCCCAGCCTCGAGGTGCTGCATCACAAGGTTAAGAAAACCAGGAGAAGAAATTAGCCGTGGGGTCCCGCCCCAACCAGGCCCTCGGTCTGCCCACCCGTGCCCTGGGTCCTAAGTTACTGCCAGCCCCTCTGGGTGGAGGGTCGAGGGAACGGCCTGGGTGATTATTAATCTTGCGACCAGTTGTATGCTCAACAGCTAGGAGCAGAATCCTGAAGCCAGAGAGCCCTGGGTTCGACCCAGCTGCCACATCCTCTCTCGTGGGGCCATAGCCCCCGAATTGGACCCTCAGCCTTCACATCTGCAGAATGGGCTGAATATTACACCCCTCCTACTACAGCCACCGGGGGGCTCTGTGAAGTAATTCCTGGGAACCCCCCAGCCTCGCTTCTGGTACTTACTATGCCAGCAGCAACAACAGGAATCAGAATAATCAGCATTTATTGAGCACCTATGGTGTGCTAACACCCACCACAGGCCTATGAGATCAGTGCTGTCACTGTGCCCATTTTACAGATGAGGAAACTGCGGTCCAGAGGCGGGAGGGGGGGGCGGGTAACCTGTCCAGGGTCACACAGCCTGGAAATGGCAAAGCTGGGATTTGGACCCTTGGAGCCTGGCTCCGGAGCCAGGCTCCAGAATGGAATGGAAGGTTTGTTTGACCCCACTCCTAGGCATGCACCCACAGGAGTTGAAAGGAGGGTCTCAAAGAGATGTTTGCTAACCCACCTGCACAGCAGCATCACTCGCGGTAGCCAAGAGGTGGAAACAACACACGTTTACGTCGACAGGTAGATGGATAAATAAAATGTGGTCCATCCACACGCTGGAATATGATCCAGCCTTAGGAAGGAAGGACGTCCTGCCGCCCGCCACCACGTGGATGGACCCGGAGGACACTGTGCGCGGTGACAGAAGCCGGACACAGAAGGACGCGTCCCGCGTGACCCCACGCACAGGGGGTCCTAGAGGCGTCCTGTCCACAGAGACAGAGAGTGGATGGCGGGAGCCAGGGCTGGGGCAGGGGCGGGGAGTCTGTGCTTCATGGGGACAGAGTCTCAGTCTGGGGAGATGGAAAGTTCTAGAGACGGAGGGTGGGGGTGGTTGCACGACAGCGTGAATGTGCTTAACTGACGTGTATACTGAAAAATGGTTAAGATGGTAAATTTAGGGGGCGCCTGGGTGGCTCAGTCGGTTAAGCGGCCGACTTCGGCTCAGGTCATGATCTCGCGGTCCGTGAGTTCGAGCCCCGCGTCGGGCTCTGTGCTGACAGCTCAGAGCCTGGAGCCTGCTTTGGATTCTTTGTCTCCCTCCCTCTCTGCCCCTCCCCTACTTGTGCTCTGTCTCTCTCTCTCTCTCAAAAATAAATTAAAAAATGTAAAAAAAGGTTTTTTAAGATGGTAAATTTATATTTTATACATTTAATACAAAAGAAATGTCAAAAGAAAAATGTTCGGAAAAAAAAAAAGGACAGAACCCCTGAGAGGCCAGGGTGACCCAGGCAGGTGTCAGGGAGGAGGTCAGGGGTCCAGCAGCAGGAGGGTTCATCGGGCAAGAGCAGGCCGGCGGCCGCACTGTGGGACTTGACTGCTCTGCGGTGGCCGTGGCCCGGGGCCTAGATCGGGGTCACTGGGAGCCATGGGTGGCTCCGGAGCAGGGGAGGGGCCAGGGAAGGAAGCTCTTAAGGAAGCAGAACCATGTTCCACGAACATGTGGGATCCGGGCGTCTGCTGAGTCACAAATCCCGGAAGCCCAGGGTCATGGAGAGGAAGCCACGCTGGTCCACGCAAGGCCTTCCTGTTTTTTGGCCCCAAATCCTCAGAGGCAGGGACTCCAGGGCCAAAGTTCCCACACCACCTTCACCTCCAGGGGTTCAGAAACCTGGGGCTCTGAGGCCAGGACACCGTGTGCCAATGTCCCTGCTGCTCAGATGGGGAAACTGAGGCACAGGGCTTGCCCGAGGCTTCCCGGAAGGACGAGGCTGCAGGTTTCTTACTCAGGACGTCCGGACTGCACCCCTGCGGGTAGGCGTGTGGCGGGCTGGGTTCCAGAGGGTGAGTTCTGCTCACTTCCATCAACCGATCGTTACGTGAGGGGAAGTCTCCACTCTACACACCGGGAAGGTTCTTCAAATTATCTTCAACGGGAGGGTGACTGACGCCAGCTCCCTTAAGAGGTAGTGAGGTGCCTGTCACAGAGGTATTCCAGCAGAGGCCAGAAAGGCCGGACTTGGGAAGGAAGTCAGACTAACGGGGGGCCTCTGAGGTCCCAGGCCAGCTGGCATATTTTGCGATTCTGGTGTGGCAATTCCCAGATGGCGGTTTATAAAATTCCAAGAGACTTTGAGGGTCGGTGGTGGTGGTGGTGGTGGTGGTTTGAGCCTTTCATTTTACGAATGTTGTGTTTTAATTCGAAGGATTCTTGAATGTCTGTTTTGAGGCTGAATTATTTGAATGCGTGTCTTGAAGTGTTGCTGTCTATCGTGACCATTCAGCGTTTTACAGTGATTGAAAACCCCCTTTGTTCAAAAGTTATTTAAACGTTGTCACTACGAAGTTGTTGGAAACCGTTTCCGGAGCTTTCACTGCGCTGTGGCCGGAAAGTTTTTCTGATAATTAGACTGAAGTGCGGCCATCACCGTTATTGCCGTGGTTGGGGGTGTTTTTTTGCCATTGTTCCCCCTTGATGGGGAATTTTTTGGCTGCTTGAAGGGCCAGGCCGCTGCGGCTCGTGTGCGCCATCTCTCGGCGGTGGGCGGGACTGCAGGTCGCGCCGCTCACCGCCAGGCCCTTCGCTCTCAGGTGTCGCTTCTCGTCACCCCGACCTCGCCATGCGGACCCCGCGAGCGCCCCCTCCTCGCCCGGCCCCACTGCTCCTACTGCTGCTACTGGGGGAAGCTAATGGCCTCTTCCCCGAGGAGCTGCCGCCGCTCAGCGTGGCCCCCAGGGACTGTGAGTGGGGGGGGGGGGGGGTCCCAGGGGAGGGGGAGTCGCGAGGGAGGGTCTTGCTTCCCAGCTGGGTCTGCGGCCCACTTTCCTCAGGGGCTCACCAGGCCAGGCTCATCCCGGCCCGGGATCACACCCCTCCCCAACCCCTCCCCCAGACCTGAACCACTACCCCGTGTTCGTGGGCGGCGGGCCAGGACGCCTGACCCCAGCAGAGGGTACTGACGACCTCAACATCCAGCGGGTCCTGCGGGTCAACAGGACGCTGTTCATCGGGGACAGGTATGAGGGATTGTCGGGCAGAGTGTGCAGGGTGAGGCGTGGGGAGCAGGTGATAGCATTTGGGGGAGGTTTGCATGATGGGGCAGGTCGTTGGCTGGAGTACAGATTTGTGCCCTTGGGGTGTGATTTTATAAAGGGTGCTGACTGAACTCTCTTGTGGGTACAGCCCGGTTTGCCCCTGGCGGGGACAGCTCTTTGGTCAAAACTCACTGGGTTTCTACAGAGGGTGCCGATGTGGGGCACGAGGGCTTCTCTGGGAGGGTGACATTTGAGTTGAGACCTGAGTGGGGTCCCCAGGCTTGGGGACATCTCGAGTGGGAGGGAGAAATCTGGGTAGAGAGCATAGTCTGTGCAAAGGCCCTGGGGCAGGATCCGGCCCGGTGTGTTGGAGGAACATTGAGGAGGCCCAACTGACTGGAGCAGAGTGAGCAAACTGGGAGAGGGTGAGGAGGGAAGGGCAGGGAGGGGACGGAGTGAGAAGGCAGCCCTGGAGGGCTGTGGGCAGAGGAAGGCAGGACCTGACCCAGGTGCCCACAGGCACCTTCTGGTGATGGCTGAGGAGAGGACGGACGGAGGGCAGGAGCAGGGGCACCAAGGCAAGGCTACTGCACTGCTTCAGGATAAACTAGGGTGGTGGCCGTGGACGGCATGAGAAGTGGGTAAATTCTTGATAGACATTAAAGGCAGAGCACATAGTATTGGCTGATGTGTGTTGAGGGTGACTCCTAAGTTGTGGCCTTCGTCCCTGGAAGCAATGAGCAGCCTCAGCCAAGATGAGGGACAAGGCAGGAGCAGGTGTGGGGGACAGTCGGGTGCAGCGTGGCCAAGCTGAGTGAGACGCCGGGAGCCCCCCGCACAGAGACTCCAGGATCAGCCGGACCCCGAGTCTGGAGCTCGAGGGGAGGCCCGAGCTGGAGACAGGGCTGTGGGCATGGTGGGGCTGAGACGCGGTTCCAGTGCTGAGAGTGGACGAGGCTGCCCTGGAGAAGAGGCCCGAGGACCCAGCCTGCGCACCTGGGAAGGGGTGGGAGACGGAGGGGACTGGAGAGATGGGAGGAAAGCCAGGTGCCTGAGGCGCTCCCAGCCGGAGGGGGGACGGGCCAGACACTGCGGGCTAGGGGGAGGAATAGAGACCATGTGACTGCTGGACTTCGCACGAGGTCGCCAGTGACCTTGACCAGGGCAGTTTCTGCGGCATGGGGGGGAGGGGAAGAGCCTGGGGGAGACTGAGAGGTGCCGAGAGGGCACCCGATGAAAGGGCTTTGGACAGTTCATCACGTTGGGTGTAGCCCCCTACGGCAGAGGGGCGTGTGAACGTGAGGTGGCCTATGTCAAGGTATGTGGGGCGTGCTGGAACCTGTGGGTCACTTTAGGGGACGAGGAGGCCTGTGGTGCCGGCGCAAGCACACGAAGGCTCGTTCGGTGTTGCAGTTGCTTGGGGCTGAGGCTCTGGCACACCCCTGCGTGTTCGGTGTTGGATACGACTTCTGCCCCAGGGAGAACGGAGAGTGGGGGCAGGGGCTGGAGGCTCCCTTGCTCACCAACTATACCTTCCCCGCCCCCCCCAGGGACAACCTGTACCGGGTGGAGCTGGAGCCCCCCACGACCACGGAGCTGCGGTACCAGCGGGTGAGGAGGGGACACAGGTGGGAGAGGTGGGGGCGCACTTGAGGCTTCTGCTCGGGGGGGGGGGGGGGGCCCTGACACGGTGCTGGGGAGCAAGAATTGGGCGCGCCCCCGCGGTGGTTCCTAGGGCTGCGGGGATCCCTCACCACTCCCTGTGCCCTCAGAAACTGACCTGGCGCTCCAACCCCAGTGACATCAACGTGTGTCGGATGAAGGGCAAGCAGGAGGTGAGTGGACCCTGGCCACGCCCCCAGCCGCTCCCCGATCCCGCCCAGCCCGGGGCAAATCTTCCTCTGCCTACATCCCAGGCCAGCACCCTCGTGTGGCCACGGCTCCGCCCAGAGCCTGGCCACGCCCCCATAATGCCCTCAGTCCTGGTCACGCCCACATCCCCGCCCCGCCCTCTCCCAGATCTGCTCTGCCCTGCCCCCGCCCTCTGCACTGGGCACGCCCACAGCCCGGCCCCGCCCCGCCCCCTCCCAGATCTGCTCTGCCCTGCCCCCGCCCCCTGCACTGGGCACGCCCACAGCCCGGCCCCGCTCCGCCCCCTCCCAGATCTGCTCTGCCCTGCCCCCGCCCCCTGCACTGGGCACGCCCACAGCCCGGCCCCGCTCCGCCCCCTCCCAGATCTGCTCTGCCCTGCCCCCGCCCCCTGCACTGGGCACGCCCACAGCCCGGCCCCGCTCCGCCCCCTCCCAGATCTGCTCTGCCCTGCCCCCGCCCCCTGCACTGGGCACGCCCACAGCCCGGCCCCGCCCCCACGCTCCCAGATCTGCTCTGCCCTGCCCCCGCCCCTGCACTGGGCACGCCCACACCCGTGACCACGCCCACCATGGCTTCTCTCTTCCCGCCCCATCCCAGGGCGAGTGTCGGAATTTTGTAAAGGTGCTGCTACTTCGCGACGAATCCACGCTCTTCGTGTGCGGTTCCAATGCCTTCAACCCCGTGTGTGCCAACTACAGCGTGAGTCTCCGCCCTTCGAAGCCCTGCCTGCCCCAGGCCCCAACCTCCTGGTCTTTGCTCACCTGCCCTCTACTGGTCCTACTCTAGCCTCAGGCCACATCACCTCCTTCGGGAAGTCTTGCTGGATAAGCCCTCCTCGGCCCCTCAACGGGAGCTCCAGAGGAGGCTTCCAAAGGAGATCAGGGAAGCCATAGCTACTTAAGCTACAAGCCAGTTATAGGATTAACTAGGATTGACTCTTAGACCCGTTCACAGATCAGTAAACTAAGCCCTAGAGAGGCTAAGTCAGCAAATCACACAGCATCCAGGGTAGAGCCACGATTCCCTGGGGCGGGGGCGGGGGGGGGGGCGGTACGGGGCTGCCAGGTGTGGCCAGGAGCTCTGTTACTCAGGCCCTGTCCCCCTCTGCAGATGGACACACTGCAGCCCCTGGGGGACAATATCAGCGGCATGGCCCGTTGCCCATACGATCCCAAACATGCCAACGTTGCCCTGTTCTCTGGTGAGTGTCCCCCAACTCTGACCGTCTGTTGGGACCCCAGCCCTGAGCACCGTGTGGCATTTTCCACGCTTGGAGTTGGGTTATTATGAAGGCGGCTGGGAGGCCATCTGTCCAGCTGGGAAGCGGGTAGAATCTCAGCCACAGTCAGGACTCAGCCAAGGTCAGGGCTCAGCTGGGGGGTTGGAGATCAGCCTGGGTTCGGGCTTCGATGGGGTCAGGGCTCCGCCTAGGGACAGAGCTCCCCTGGGCTCTGGGCTCAGTCTTGGAAGATCAAGTACTGACCCACCCCACCCCTGGCCTCTATGATCTAATTTCTCACCTGCTTCCCCCCACTCACACCCATCCAGAAGGGATGCTCTTCACGGCCACCGTTACTGACTTCCTAGCCATCGATGCCGTCATCTACCGCAGCCTGGGGGACCGGCCCACTCTGCGTACCGTGAAACACGACTCCAAGTGGTTCAAAGGTGGGGTAGGCATTCATCAAATCCCCCCACCAGAATAAGAGTCCCAGCAGAGATGGAGGCGGGGGTGGGGTGGTGGGGGTCTCCTATTTCATCTTTGCAACTCACTGGCCTCTTTGAGGATAAAGCCAGAGGAAAGATTTGCGTTGGAGCTAAAGTAGAATTTGCTGGAAGCGGGTAGCTTAGAAGCCTGAAGTAGGAGTCACAAGAGGGTGATAGCAGGAGCTTAGCTCTTCAACACGTTAGGGACGAAGGTGACCAAAATAGTAGACATTGCTGTTTGGGGAGGGTAGACACCGTGATTTTAGGATTCTGACAGCCCACACCGCCCCCCTCCCTGAAAATTCTTTGAGTCTATTTTATTTTGCCTGGGGAATCAGCGAATGTCCCCCCTTCACTATAAAAGCAGTCACCCCATTTGATGTGTTCAGAGCCCCAGAAACACCATTTCTCGTATCAGGGGCTGGGTTCTGACCCCTCCTCTCCTACAGAGCCCTACTTTGTCCATGCGGTGGAGTGGGGCAGCCACATCTATTTCTTCTTCCGGGAGATCGCGATGGAGTTTAACTATCTGGAGAAGGTAAGGTCCGATCCTCACCCCCACCCTCCCACTGAGAGGCCCTTGCAGTGGGGCCTGGAGCTGAGAGGCTCTGGTCGGGGGCAGCGGGGAGCAGAGGGGGACCCACGAATCTCCACCTGGGGCGAGAGGGTCCGCCCTCTACCTCCAGTCCTCAAGACCCTCTACTCCAGCCAGGACCCGGCCTCTGAGGCCGGAAGACATTCACGGGTGCGGTTCATGGGTTTGAGGGCAGGGGACACTTCTGGCTTCCAGTCCTAGTGCTGTCGCTGTTGGCCTGTCCCCCCGCCCCGTCCCCCAACCCTCTGTCCATCCTCTACCCGCTGCCCACTCCTCTGCCCACCCACCAACTCAACATCATCCAACCACGCATCTGTCCTTCCCCCCTCCACCGACGCACCCTCCCGCCCATTGGTCTCTACCCATCTGTCCATCCGTCCATCCACGGATAAAGTCCCTGGTCCATAGTGGGCGATCCGTAAACAGACGAGGTTCAGGGCCGCGACGATCATCGCTGACGTCCCCCCGTTTCCGCTGGGGAACGCGTTGCTCAGAGGGGTGTGGCGACTGGGGTCCCTCAGGGCCACACTCCTCCGTCGTGGCCTGGCTGACGGCCAGCCTTCCCGGACACAGGGCTCAGACCCCCCCCCCCCCCGTCTGTCTGCTGTTGCCCCAGGTGGTGGTGTCCCGAGTGGCCCGGGTGTGCAAGAATGACGTGGGGGGCTCCCCCCGGGTGCTGGAGAAGCAGTGGACGTCCTTCCTGAAGGCGCGGCTCAACTGCTCCGTGCCTGGCGACTCCCATTTCTACTTCAACGTGCTGCAGGCTGTCACGGGCGTGGTCAGCCTGGGGGGCCGGCCGGTGGTCCTTGCTGTCTTCTCCACCCCCAGCAACAGGTCAGAGGACCCCGATGGGAGCAAACTGGGGCACTGGGTGGACGTGAGCGGAGGGGTCCCGCATTCGTCATGTATTTCCCGGGTCCATTCCAAGTTGGAGGAATAACATGTGCAAAGGCCCCGAGGCAGCAGTGAGTTTGGTAGGTTTCACCAATAGAAAGGAAGCCCCTGTGGCTGGAGAGGAGCAAGCGA
The DNA here is from genome assembly GCF_027475565.1 of Acinonyx jubatus. Lineage (NCBI taxonomy): Eukaryota > Metazoa > Chordata > Mammalia > Carnivora > Felidae > Acinonyx > Acinonyx jubatus. Next base: position 162,340,105 of record NC_069383.1, read on the forward strand.
GGGCGACGGTAGAGGATATGAGGGCAGAGAGGTGACGAGCCACTGGGAGAAGAGTGCACTATATCCTGAGAGCTCTAGGGAGCCATGGGAGACTGAGGAGCAAAAGAGAGACAAGGTCAGATTTGCGTGTTTGGAAAGCCCCCTGGGGAATGGTCTGGAAGGAGCCACGAGTGGCATCTGGGAGACTGGACGTCAAGCAAGTCATGGCGGGGGGGGGGGGGCGCCTGGACACCGGTGGCCACAGAGGAGCCCTGTTCAGGAAGCAGAGCGACCGGGTTGAGTGGGGGCATCTCCGGCCCAGGGGACTGGACATCCGACAGCCTCACAGGGACAAAGACTCTCTCCCACACGCGTCCAAGGCCCTGCCCTCCGTTGGGCTCACCGCTCCCTTTCACCTAACTCCCCCAGCATCCCCGGCTCGGCTGTCTGCGCCTTTGACATGACGCAGGTAGCTGCCGTGTTTGAAGGCCGCTTCCGTGAGCAGAAGTCCCCCGAGTCCATCTGGACCCCCGTGCCGGAGGACCAGGTGCCACGGCCCCGGTAAGAGGCCCCCCCCGGATCCCAAAACGGGTGCCCGGGTGGGGGTCCTGACCCCGGGGACCGAGGGCTGGGACTTCCAGGTGGTCATCTGTGGCTGAGTTCAGCTGTACCCATTATACAGATGCAGAAAGCTGAGGCCGTTTGGGCAGGGCGGCAGGTCCCCCTGGCAAATCAGAGCCCCTGGGTGGGGATGTTCAAGTCCACCGCTTCCTCCCCACCTAGACCTGGGTGCTGCGCGGCTCCCGGCATGCAGTACAATGCCTCTAGCGCCTTCCCCGATGAGATCCTCAACTTTGTCAAGACCCACCCCCTGATGGACGAAGCGGTGCCCTCTCTGGGCCACGCGCCCTGGATCGTGCGGACTCTAATGCGGTCAGTCCCCATGCGTGGCGGGGGTGGCGGGGGGGGGGGGGCAGGCCCAGACCGGAGCCGGGCCTGGTGGTCCGTCTGTCCCGGATACACACCCGCGTCACCGCCCCCGCGTCTGCCTTGCCTGGCCCCGGTGCGGTCTCGTCACGCCTGACCCCTGCCCGCCCTGGCCCCAGGCACCAGCTGACACGAGTGGCTGTGGACGTGGGCGCCGGCCCCTGGGGCAACCACACCGTCGTCTTCCTGGGTTCCGAGGTGGGCACCGTCCTCAAGTTCCTCATCTGGCCCAACGCCAGCGCCTCGGGCACCGCTGGGCCCAGTGTCTTCCTAGAGGAGTTCGAGACCTACCGGCCGGACAGGTGGAGTGCACAGAGGCGGCCCGGCGGGCGGGGCGGCGGGGCGCGCCCTTGACTCTTACCAATCCGCTCACCCCTAGGTGTGGACGGTTCAGCAGCGGTGAGGCGGGGCGGCGGCTGTTGAGTCTGGAGCTGGACACGGCCTCGGGTGGCCTGCTGGCAGCCTTCCCCCGCTGCGTGGTCCGCGTGCCCGTGGCCCGCTGCCAGCAGTACTCAGGGTGCATGAAGTGAGTGCCCTCTGGGGCAGGCTGCAGAGGTGACCCGGGGTGGGGGGAAGCAAGGGGCAATGAGCACGGGAAGTGGGGAAAGTCCAATTCAAGTCCGGGGCCCGGCAGCCTCCTGGCTTATTGAAGAATGAGCCAGGCAGGGGACACCGCCCGTGCAAAGGCCCTGGGGCAGGATCGGGCCTGGTTCGTTGGAAGAACAGCAAGGAGGCCAGATTGACTGGAGCAAGAGTGAGCGAGGGGAAGAGAGGGAAGCAGGGAGGGCAGGGAAGACCTGGGCTTTACCGAGGGGGGAGCCCTGGAGGGTTGTGGGTAGAGGAAGGTGTGAGACCTGGCTGACATCTTTAAGAGCAGCAGGTGCGGAAGAAGCTGGGGACCGGGGAGGCAGCTGTCTCCCCGCCTTTAAAGTGGGTGACAGGAGCAGGTGTGCAGGCTGAGACCCCCCTAGTCTCAGTGTGAGCCCCTCAACGCGGCGAAACCCTTTCCTGAGCCCGCTGTCCCGAGCCTCATCTCTAAGGGGGGGTGAGGGGGATAGTAGCCGCCGATTTGTCACAAGCACCCCTGGAATTGACACTGAAAGGTGCCTCGTAAGGGACTGTGGTTGATGGGTCACCGTCTGCTCTAGGAACTGTATTGGCAGTCAGGACCCCTACTGTGGGTGGGCCCCTGATGGTTCCTGTGTCTTCCTCAGCCCCGGCACCAGGTACTGGGGGACAGGGGGTGGGGGAGGGGGTCTGCCCCCCCCCCCCTCTGACCATCAGGCTCTGAGAGAGGTTTCTGCTGACTGCCCCTCTCGCCCCCCACCTCCCCGTCAGAGGCACCTTTGAGCAGGACGTGTCTGGGGCCAGCACCTCAGGCTTAGGGGACTGTACAGGTAAGTGGAGTGCGCGCCCGCGCGTGTGCGCGTGGGTGTGTGTGTGCGCGCGCGTGTGTGTGTTGGGGGCGGGTGCTGGCCTCCGTCAGGGCATGGGAGGGGCGGGGGGCCTCACTTCCAGCAGGGGTGGCGGGGGAGGGACACAGAGAGAGAGGCCAAGAGACGGACACACAGACTCGGAGAGGACACACGGACCCCAGCGGACAGAGGGCCACAGAGATGCCACCGAGCGGCCGGCCGGACTCACTGGCGGAGGGCGGACGGCCGGCGGGGGCCAGCGGGGCCAGCGGGGCGGGCGGGGCGGGGGACCCCAGCGTCCCCGCCGCCCCGGCTCACGCGGCCCCGCCCGCCCTCCCCGGCCAGGACTCCTGCGGGCCAGCCTGGCGGAGGAGCGCGCCGGGCTGGTGTCGGTGAACCTGCTGGTGACGTCGTCCGTGGCAGCCTTCGTGGTGGGCGCCGTCGTGTCCGGCTTCAGCGTGGGCTGGTACGTGGGCCTCCGCGAGCGGCGCGAGCTGGCGCGCCGCAAGGACAAGGAGGCCATCCTGGCGCACGGCGGCGGCGAGGCCGTGCTGAGCGTGAGCCGGCTGGGCGAGCGCAGGGCGGCCGGGGGCCGGGGCGGCGGCGGCGGCGGCGGGGGCGGCGGGGGCGGCGGCGCCGGCGGGCCCCCCGAGGCCCTGCTGGCGCCCCTGATGCAGAACGGCTGGGCCAAGGCCACGCTGCTGCAGGGCGGCCCCCACGACCTGGACTCGGGGCTGCTGCCCACGCCCGAGCAGACGCCGCTGCCGCAGAAGCGCCTGCCCGCCCCGCACCCCCACGCCCTGGGCGCGCGCGCCTGGGAGCACGGCCACCCGCTGCTCTCGGCGTCCGCGTCCTCCTCCCTGCTGCTGCTGGCGCCGGCCCGCGCCCCCGAGCCGCCGCCCGCGCCCCCCGCGCCCCCAGTGCCCGGAGAGCCGGGCCCCGACGCGCGCCTCTACGCGCGGCCCGGCCGCGCGGCGCACGGCGACTTCCCGCTGACCCCGCACGCCAGCCCGGACCGCCGGCGCGTCGTGTCGGCGCCCACCGGGCCCTCGGACCCGGCCCCCTCCGCCGCCGCCGCCGCCGACGGCCTCCCGCGGCCCTGGAGCCCGCCGCCCACTGGCAGCCTGCGGAGGCCCGGCCCCCACGGCCCGCCGGCCGCCGCCCTGCGCCGCACGCACACGTTCAACAGCGGCGAGGGCCGGCCGGGCGACCGCCACCGCGGCCGCCACGCGCGGCCCGGCACGGACTTGGCCCACCTCCTCTCCTACGGGGGCACGGACAGGACTGCGCCCCCCGTGCCCTAGGCCGGGGCCCCGACGCCTCGGCGGTGCCAGCCACGGGAACCAGGAGCGAGAGGGCCGGCCCAAGCTCTCCAGTGGGTGCTCACGACCCCCGCCCCGCCCCGCCCCGCGTGGGGGCCCCCTCGGCCGCACGGAAGCACAACGAGCTCGGCGCCCCCGCCCCGCCCCGCCCGGGGCCGCGGGACACTGAGGCGGGGGTGGGGGCGGAAGGAATGTGCTATGGATTTGAGGTTGACCTTCTGCGCGTGGATTTGGGTTTGTTTTCCAGTTGGCGTTTCTTTTGCAGATTTCTATCCAATTGCACAACTCCGTTCTTGGGGTGTCAGCCGGGGGAGGGGGGGAGGGGGACGCGGGGCTGGAAGGCTTGGAGGCGGTGGGATGGGGAGGGGCCGCGTCTGCGACCCGAGCTCCCCACCCCCAGCCCCACCCCCCACGCCCCTCCTCAACCCAGGTTCCTGGCGTGTGTGGGTGTGCGTGCGCGTGTGCATGCCGTGTTCGTGTGCAAGGGGCCAGGAAGGGGAGGGACGTGTGTGTGTGTGCGCGCGTGCGTGCGCCCACGAGGGCTGCTGCCGGCGTGTGTGTGTGTGTGTGTGTGTGTGTGTGTGTATGTGTCGGGGCGGGCCGCGCGTGCCGTGTACGTGTCCGTGTGCGAGGCGGTGGCCCCAGCGGCCTGGGCGTTGGCTGAGCCGGCGCCGGGGCTTCCAGAAGGCCGGGGGGCCTCCAAGGTGCCGGTTAGGACTTTGAGGGGAGACAAGCAGGGGTTTCGGGCAGGGGGGCCGGGAGGGCCTGCCCGGAAGTCACATTGGCAGCAGCTGTCCAAAGGGCTTGGTGGTCCGGGGGCGGGGAAGGCGGGCGGGCCCCACTGTAAATACGGCCCCAGGGTGGTCAGAGGGTCCCATGCCACCCGTCCCCTCGTGACCTCCCCCTCGACCTCCAGCTGACCATGCATGCCAGCTGAGTGGCCAGCTGAGTCCTGGACCCTCTCTGGACTTTGCCTCCCCCAACCCCCTCCCCATCAATAAAACTGTTTACAACCACCGGCCCCCCAAGGCTCTGGCTCTGCTCTGTCTCCTGGGGGCGGGACCTGGACCATGGTGTTGCCCCGGGGGTAACTGGGAGCCCCTGTGTCACTCGTGGTGGCAAGCAGAATTCTGGGGAGCTGGGTGTGGAAATGGGGGGCATCTTCCTCTGGATGGGGCCGGTTCCCGATTCGTTCTTGAGCAGATATTTACTGTGCACCTGCTATATGCCAGGCACCGTCAGGGACAAAGATCCCTGTCCTCATGGAGTTCGTAGCCTAGTTGGGGAGACCAGTCCTGTACTTGCAAATTAGGACTGGATTTGAAGAGTGATGTGTGCAGTGGGGAAAAGGCCAGGTAATGTGCTAGGTAGAGGGTGAGGGTGTGGGGGGTGGCCAAGGAGGGCCTGTCGAGGTGACCCTTGAGCTGAGATGTGCTGAGTGAGAAAGCAGCTGTGGGGAGACATGCGGGCAGAGGGAACAGTGTGGGGGACGTGAGAACACGCTTGGAGGAGGGGGCAAGGTGGCCACAGCGGCCCCGGGGAGGGGAGGCGGCAGGAGCAGGTGCAGATCAGGAGGGAGAGGAGGGCCAGGGCTCGGGGCAGGCAGGGCCCCACAGATCAGGAGTGTAAAAAAATGTTTTTATTGTGGCAAAATCCACATAAATCCACATGAATTCAAATGCACCATGGGAAGTGTTTTAAAGTGCACAGTTCGGGGGCGACCAGGTGGCTCAGTTGGTTAAGCATCTCACTTGGCCTCTGGTCATGATCTCAAGGTCCTTGGGTTCGAGCCCCGCGCCGGGCTCCATGCTGCCAGCTCAGAGCCTGGAGCCTGCTTGGGATTCTATGTCTCCCTCTCTCTCCGCCCCTCCCCTGCTTATGCTCTGTCTGTCTCTCTCTCTCTCAAAAGTAAACATTAAAAAAAATTTTTTTTAAGTGCACAGGTCAGTGGCATCAGGTCCGTTCACACTGTTGGGCACCCATCCCCACCATCCATCTCCAGAACTTTCTCATCTTTTCCAAACTAAAACCCTGCCTCCATTACACATTAACTCCCCATCCTCCTCCCCCCAGCCTGATGGAGTTTAAGTGGGACGGGGAACCACCCGAGGCTTTGAAGCAGGGGCGGGCTCTGATTGCACGTTCAGAGATCTCTGTAGCATTTTGCCTTTAGGGTTCACACCCCTTCCTTCCCGCCCGCTTCTGTGTGCTGGGCCCTGGGGGTGGAGCAGTGGTCGAGACAGATCTGGCTCCCCCTTGTCCCAGAGGAGACTGTTAGCCTAGTAAACAAATGCAAAACACCGGGAGGACATCGCCTGGCTTCTCCTGGACGCGTGAGAGGTTTGACCTACAACATTGTGTAAGTTTCAAATGTTTGATACATGCCAATATCGCACCATGAAAGGTTAACACATCCATTACTTCAGGTACTTCTGTGTGTGTGTGTGTGTGTGTGTGTGTGTGTGTGTGTGATGGGACCATTTAAGATCTACTCACCCACTGGGCGCCTGGGTGGCTCAGTCTGTTAAGCGTCCAACTCTTGACTTCAGCTCAGGTCATGATCTCAAGGTCCGTGGAATCCAGCCCTGAGTTGGGCTCTTCGCTGCTAGCGCAGAGCCTGCTTGGGATTCTCTCTCTCCCTCTCTCTGCCCCTTCCCCACTCTCTCAAAATAAATAAAATTGAAAAAAAACACAAAAGATCTACTCTCTTAGCAAGTTTCAAGTATGTAATACAGCAACGTTAATGATAGTCACCGGGCTGTACGTTACAACTCCTGGATGTATTCATCTTGTAACCATGCATTTGTACCCTTAGACCCACATCTCCCCATTTCCTGCACCCCCAGCTCCAGGCAGCCACCATTCTACTCTGTTTCTAGTTTTTTTTTTTTTTATTTTAAAGAAGTTTTTTAATGTTTATTTATTTTTGAGAGAGAGAGAGAGAGACAGAGTGCAAGCAGGGGAGGAACAGAGAGAGAGAGGGAGACACGGAATCCGAGGCAGGCTCCAGGCTCCGAGCAGTGAGCACAGAGCCCAATGCGGGGCTCGAACCCACAGATCATGACCTGAGCCAAAATCGGATGCTTAATCGAATGAGCCACCCAGACGCCCCTTCTGTCTTTTTGATAATAGCCATTCTGACAGGTGTGAGGTGGTATCTCATTGTGGTTTTGATTTACATTTCCCTGCGGATGAGTGAGGCTGAGAACCTTTCATGTACCTGTTGACCATCTGCATGTCCTCCTCGGGAAACTATTATTCGGGTCCTTTTTCTATTTTGTGCATATCTGTTTTTGTGTGTCCATCTCAACGGGTCTGTTATTCTGTCCTGCTTTGTCTGTGTCTCTGTGTTGTATCTGTATCTGTGTATTCATGAGGGTATTCACCCGTCTTTCTTTACGCCTGTCACGGTCAGCGTGCACGTATGTCTCTGAATCTGTGTGCCCACAAGACAGAACTCACATTCATTCTCACGGCTCGAGACAAAACTCTTCAGAGATTGGGCTGTGGAGAGACTGGGCCATGGCCAGGCGTGACCAAAGTCCAGGTGCATGTAAAGTTAACACATCACAGCTGAATGTTTAGAACCCAACAAGAATGAAAGCGCTGAGTAACCAAACCCGTGAGATGCAGCCAAAGCAGTTCTCAAAGGCACATTTGTAGCTTCCGGATGCATTTATTAGGGAATGAGGGAGACCCCAAACAAATAGCTCATTAGCCTTCAGATGAAGAAAGAAAGAGCAGAAGGGGCCCTTGGAGACTTGAGTTCCACTTCACGGATATGGAAGCCGAGGCCAAGAAAAGTTAAGCCGCTCGCCTAAGATCACAAAACAGAGCAGTTTCTATAGAGCTGGGAGCCGGAGCATGATTTAGTCCCTCCCAGGCCATTGTTTGAAGACTGTGGAGACTTTAGGCATCACTCCCTTTTGAATTCTATTTTTTAGAAATTATTTCACTTGGGGGCGCCTGGGTGGCTCAGTCAGTTGAACGTCCGACTCTTGACTTTGACTCAGGTCATGTTCTCATGGTTGTGAGATTGAGCCCCCCGTCAGGCTCTGTGATGAGTGTGGAGCCTGCTTGGGGTTCTCTGTCTCTCTCTCTCTCTCTCTCTCTCTCTCTCTCTCTCTCCCTCTGCCCCTCACTCCTGCTTGCACGCTCTCTCTTACTATTAAAACAAAACAAAACACCCAGAAATTATTTCATTTAGAAAAAAGGCCAACAACAATATGTCATGAATTCAAGACAAGTCCTCTTTGTTCCTTCCATTGAACTTCCTGGTTGCTTAGATTTATTGCAAAGACTAGCTCTTGCTTAGAGAGCTGTCCCTCCCCTGCCCAGGAACAGAGCCTTGCAAACGTGACCCTTGATTCCTGGAGTGGGGGGAAGTGAGGATTCAGCCCCAGAGACTCTGGGGGTACCCACCCCCCAAAAGCAGGAGTCAGGGGGATGAAACACCAGGTAAAAGCAGGCGGAGAAGGGAGCACGCCCCTCCCCTGCCAGGAAGCAATTTTGCAATTCTGACCACCCCCCTTCCCTTGCCTGGCTCAGGTCCAGCCACTCACGGGAACAGGACGTGGGTGAGGACTTCCCTGGGGCGGGCGGCCCTGCCCCCAGTCCAGGCAGGTATAAGGCTACCTCACCGGGCTGAGCGAGCCCAGATGGAAAAGGGGGAGGCCATCATGTCTTCTCGGAGGCCACAGCGGAAGCACAGGTGAGTCCCCCCACCCTGCCCATGGTGGGCAGAGCTGGATTCCAGGCAGTTCCATCTGATGCACGGAGGTCACGGGGCGAGATGTAGACCCACGGGCTGGAACAGAGCGACAGGCTCTAACTGTGGACAGACTCGCTGTCACTCACACTTGCTATGGCAGTGCTCCATGGGCCACACGGAGAGCGGGAGGCCCACCAACGCCTCCCGACCAACACCCCACCAGAGGCCTGCTGGAGAGACCGCGAGGGGCAGAGCCCAGCCCTGGGAGGATTATGGTGCCGCCTGTAAACCACCCCACCCCAGGGCCAAATGCCTGCTCCGATCTGCACAAAGCTGGATGCACTCTCCGTGTTCAGGGTTCCCTTTGGAGCCCTGGGTTGCCCTGGAGCACTTTGGAGCAAGATAGAGCTGGACACAGCAAGTAACCTTGTTTGGCCGGCGCTGGGCAGAAAGGGCAGAAAGTTTCCCAGAGGGGACAACTTGGGAAAGTCGGAGAAAGTGTCACGGGCAAGGGAGCATCGGAGCCGGGGCTTTGCAGGACAAGTAGGAGTTCGCTGCCCCGGCCTTCAACATATGGGGCCGGGGAGGTAAGAAATGACCCAGAAAACAAGCTAGAGCAGAAGGAATTAGCACATGTGACTGTAAATAATGAACAACCCGTTGGGGCAAGGCTGGCAATGGGGAGGGGTAACACTTATGGGTCAGAGAAACGCAGTCTTCAGAGAGTTCGAATTCTCTCTGGAACAACAGCTACCTCTGGCAGCCGTGAGGGGTGAGGGTGGAAGCGAGGAGAGGAACAGGAGGTGACTGCACTCGTCCCGGGGACCAATGCGGTGGCATGGTCCCAGGTAGTAGACAGGAACGGGCTGGCTGATTCTGGGGACGTTTTCACCCAGCCGGGTGTCTCTTCTGTCGTTGCCCGCAGCCCCGGAGGCCTGGACTCCCGGCTCTCTAGAACGCTGCTCCTGCTGCTGCTGTCTACGGCCTCCACCCAGGAGGTCACCCCCAACCGTGCCGCCTGCATGGTGTCTCATGCGGTCAACGGCAGCTCCGTCTCCTGCCACCCCCCCGCCCAAATCCCCCGCCGCTTCCCAGCCGACACCGTCTACCTGGTGGTGGAGTTCTTCAACCTCACGCGGCTGCCAGACGACACCCTCCGGGGCCTCGCTCGCCTCCAGGAACTGCACCTGTCCAGCAACCAGCTGGAGAGCCTCTCGCCCAAGTTCCTGCTGCCCGCACCTCTGCTTCAGGTGCTGGATCTAACCCGCAACCGCCTGGCCCGCCTGCCCCCCGGCCTCTTCCAGCCCTTGGCTGCTCTCCACACCCTGGTGCTGAAGGAAAACCAGCTGGAGGCTCTGGAGCCCTCGTGGCTGCTCGGCCTGAAAGCCCTGCGGCATCTGGACCTTTCCGAAAACCGCCTCCAGACCCTGCCCCCGGGGCTGTTGGCCAACGTCACCTCCCTGCGCATCCTTGACCTCAGCAATAACCAGTTGAAGGCTTTGCCCCCAGACCTTCTGAAAGGCCCCCTGCGGTTGGAAAGGCTGCATCTGGAAGGCAACGGACTGCAGGTGCTTGACGAGGGGCTCCTGGCACCCCAGCCAGACCTCCGCTACCTTTTCCTGAATGACAACAAGCTGGCCACCGTGGCAGCGGGCGCCCTCCAGGGTCTGTGGCAGCTGGACTTCCTGGATCTGTCCAACAACTTGCTTACCGGCGCGCCTAAGGGGCTCTGGACATCCCTGGGGCAGCCCACCCGGGACATGAAGGATGGCTTTGACATCTCTGGTAACCCCTGGATCTGTGATGGGAACCTGGAAGACCTCTACGGGTGGCTTGTGGCCAACAAAGACAAGATGTTCTCTCGGAACGCGACGCGCTGCGCTGGGCCTGAAGCCTGGAAGGGCCGGATGCTCCTGGTTGCAGCTGAGTCCCACTGAGGCCTGGCGCTGGGCTGGGCAGACAGGCCTGGGAGCACGCTGCTTGCTACTTGGCAAAGAATTCACCTCCAGCTTTCCAGAGCTGCTGGCTGGACCCGCCTGGCCCGTGCTTCCCCAAACACATCTTGGGCTCTCTGGCCTCCCGGTACCCTCTCCCAAGAAAGCCTTTCCCTGTTTTCCGGATCTCTTGGCCTCCAGGCGCCCCCAGCCTGCACGGCCTCCCTCTGGCCCAGCCCTGGCCACACTGGGGTCGTCTCTGTCTGGCTCTGTCTCCCCCACTTTGAGGGGCTCTCCGAATGCAGGGCCTGGGGCTGGGGTGCCTTCTAGCCAGCATCACTCAGTTTGGGGTCAGAACGGAGGGGTTAATAAATAACTGTGGAAAGGGACTGGGCGTACTGGAATTCAGTGTTACAAGCATCTCCCAAGTTGACTTCCTAGGTCTCCAGGAGGAAGGAGAAGGAAAGAAGAAAGAGGAGAGACCCAGGGCCTGGGGGCGCAGGACACAAGCTTCTAGAGCTTCTAAAGGGATTGCAGTTGGGATATGATGGCCTGTGGCTTCCCCTCTCCCTCCCCCCATCCAGGACTTAACTCCAAATAAAACCCTGACCGTTGCCCAGAGTGTCATTTGACCGGTGGATTCCTGCCACAGCTGTGTCCCGGGGAAGGTTTAAATTAAACTGGATGCTTCAGGTCTCCAAACAACTCATCATGCTGGCTGGTGACAACCTAGAGGGATAGCCACCCAGGGCAGGCCTGAGCAGGCTGGGCGAAGCTGAAGGCTGTGTTCTCCCAACTCGCAACCTTGAGCCACCTGCTGACACAGTGCTGGGCATGCTGCTGGAGCCCGAGTCAGATTGGGGGACCCCTGGGTGTTTGGGGGACATGCCCAGTGTCTTCAGCTCCCTGGAAGGAGGGTCGTTGGTGGTCATTCCAGGCATGATGACGAAAGCCAGGGAGGGGCCTGGAGTCTGGCAGAGAGGGGTTTGAATCGGATCCGTCAATTTGCTCATCTGTAAAATGGGGATCCAAGGGAACGGGCCGGCCTGAATCCTGGCTGAGTTCCACGGCAGATTTTTCTAAATAAAAACGCCTTGAAGACTTGCCCAAAGTCACTCCTCAGCGAGGGGGTGGGGGCTGTGATCGCCCTCCACCGTCTGCGTGGCAACGGCAGGGTGACGGGTGGCCAAACCTGGCCAACGGAAGTAGTCCAATCCTGGGGCATCCAGCGTCCCCCAAGTTACCATGACAACAGCGGGGCGCCGGCGAGAACCCCAGGGAAGAGCCGGGAGGTGGGCGGGTGGGCTGGGTGGGCTGGAGCCCCGCCCCCGGGCCACGCCTCCACACGGCCTCTCCCCATTGGTCAGTAGGGAAGCCCCCCCCCCCAAGAGGCTATAAGGCGGGCGGGGCCGGCGGTGGGCGGAGCCTGGAGCCCTAGTCGGGGGTCGGCGGCGGCATCCGGGGGCTGTGGCTGCGCGCGCCCGGGTGAGTGCCACGTGGGGGCGTCCGGGAGGACCCCGCAGGTTGGGGGCTCCTGATCGGGTGGGCGGGAGAGGATCCAGCGGCGTGACAGGGGCGGGGGGGTGAAGGGCTGGAGCAGGTGGCCGAGACCCTTGGCCCAGTTGGCTAGAGCTCAGGACCCAGTTGAGCGGCGACCAGGGCCCTGAGGGCACAGGGTGGGGAGAGGGGAAGAACTTCGAGCGAGTGGGGAGTCTCGGGTCGAACTCCCCACTCTGAGCCTGCTCAGATGTGTGGTCCTGGAAGCAGCATGGACCTCACCTCTGGGTGCCTCAGTTTCCCTGTCAGTCTTTAGGTTTATTGGGATCCCGCAGCTACCACCTCCGCCCCTGCGGGGGGCTGCTTGTGCAGTTCTGTCCGGGGCGGGGGTTGGGAGGGGAGGCGAGGGGGAGCTGGGGGGTGCGCAGGGGTAAGAGGGGCCTCTTCTCCTTTGCGGAAGAGGAAAGAGCTCAGAGAGGGGAAGGCACTTGCCCAAAGTCACACAGCAGGTAACGGCAGGATGTGAACCCCAGTCTTTCTCTCTCCAGAGCCCATGCTTTGAACCCCTGCAATGTCCCCACCTTGCCAGAGGCTCTCCGTGTGCACCCAGTGTGTGCAGAGCCCTGTGCATCCAGTGTCCGTGTCCCTCACGACGCTGCGAGGAAGCGTACTATCATAACTCTGTTTTGAGGAAACGGAGGTTCCAGGAGGGAACAATACTTTGCCCGGGTCGCAAAGCCCAGCGGGACAGAGCCCAAGGCCTGGAAGGCCCTCTCACTCGGCCCTGCCCCTCAGGATGTCTGCAGCCGACATGTCAGAAGATGAGCCTGTGCGGCCCCCCCGAGACAGCCTGTGGGAGCAGGACAGGCAGGTGAGGGGCCGCCCCTCCCCGAGGACAGGGGCACAGGGAGGGGTGGGGGGACCGTCCCCCCCCCGGGACAGTTTCGGGCCAGGGGCCCCCTCCCATGCCCATCCTTGCTGGACCTTGCGGGGGAGGGCTGCTGGCACACGCTACCCACCTCCCAGGGGGGCGCGGTGAGGCCCGGGGCGGGGAGCACCTCTGCAGCCACACCCGGCTCCCCCTCCCCCACCTCGGGGTCTCTGCCCGGGTCTGTGTCTGTGCCCACCGTCTCGGCACTCTCAACGGCCGCAGCACGAGCGACAGCGGTCACAGCACATGCTCTGCACCGGTCCCCGTTCCAAGCGCTTCGCGCACGTCGGCTCCTTGAATCTCCCGGCTCTAGAAACCCATTTTACAGATGGGGAGGCCGGAGCCCCAAGCTAAGCGTGCAGCCCCCCCCCCCACCCGCTCGCTCGCCCCTCAACCCGGCCCAGAGAAGGGCAGCGGACCGAGGGGCGGTGGAGCTCCCCGCACCCCCTCGGGCCCCTCTGATGCCACCCGTCCCCGCAGAACGTGGTGCAGCGCGTGGTGGCCCTGCCCCTGGTCAGGACCACGTGCACCGCCGTCTTGGAGGCTTACAGTGCCGCTAAGGACAGGCACCCGCTGCTGGGCTCCGCCTGCCGCCTGGCCGAGCACTGCGTGTGTGACCTGACCGCCCGTGCCCTGGACCACGCCCAGCCGCTCCTGAGCCACCTGCAGCCCCAGCGTGAGCACCCCCCCTCCCCGCCACCGCGTCCCTGGGTCCTGCCTTTGATCTCCTGGACCTCCACCCTTAGCTGTCTGCTTGTGGCCCCCTCATTCTGTGTCCTGACGCCCTCCCTCGTGGCCTGACGTTCCTCAGGTATCTCCCTCCCCATCTGCCTCTCTGTCCTTGCCTCTGCGTGTCCTGAGCCCCACGTCCCCCCCCCCCCCCCGGACTCCTGTGATCAGCTGAGGGGTCCAACCTGACAGAGGGGTGGGGGGCACAAGACCCTTGGCCTCACGTCTGACCCAGGAAGGGGGTCACCTCCTCCGCTCGAGGCCTCCCCCGCCTCCTTCTCAGCCAGTGTGCGTGACCTTGAGCCTGCTCTCTGGGGCATCTGAGCCGGCCCTGGGCGAGGAGTCACCTTGGTGCTGGCAGCAGCCGGGTGGCAGGGCTGAGGCGGGGAGGGAAGTGCAGGTGGGGCCCGGCCTGGTGACCCACCCACACCCTAAGTGTCCCCAGCCCCTCCCAGGGTGGCCCGGGCCTCCCTCTGCCTCTCCCTACGTGTCCCTCCCTCACTCCCTGACTCTCCCCCCTCCAGTGGCCTCCGTGAACAATCTCGCCTGCAGGGGTCTGGACAAGCTGGAAGAGAAGTTGCCCTTTCTCCAGCAACCTTCGGAGACGGTGCCGTGGGGACCCAGAGGGGGCTGGGGGTGGGAAGGAGCAGGGTAACCTCCTCCGGGACCGGACCCGTGGGGACTGCACCAGCCAGATTAAAATAATCAGCCCCCGGGGCGGGGGAGAGGGGAAAGGGGTGACAGGCATTGAGGGCACCTGTTGGGATGAGCACTGGGTGTTGTATGGAAGCCAATTTGACAATAAGTTACATTTAAAAATAGAATAGAATAGAATAGAATAATGAAATTGAAAAAAACCCCAAAAGTAATAATAACAAACAGCACCCGAGTTTACTGAGCACTTAACATGTGCCAGGTGGTGCTGGTAACGCCTTCAACGACCCTGTAAGGGAGAACTTTTACTCTCCTCCATGTTTTAGAGGGGAAACGGAGTCCCAGAGCCACGAAGGGCCAGGGACCCTGGGCACCCAGCCCCAAGGAGCTGGGGGAAGGCAAGGGAAGGGAGCCCAAACCTGGAAGGGGACCCCTCTCAGCAGGTGGTGACCTCGGCCAAGGACACGGTAGCCAGCAGTGTGACGGGCATGGTGGGCCTGGCCCAGCAGAGCCGCCGCTGGAGTGTGGACCTGAAGCGCTCCGTGAGCCACGCCGTGGATGTCGTGCTGGGCAAGTCGGAGGAGCTGGTGGACCACTTCCTGCCCATGACCGAGGACGAGCTTGGTGAGCCCGGCTCGCGCCCACCCTGCCCCCGAATCCTTCTGCCCACTCCCCATCCCCAGAGAATCAGAGAAGCCCGGGACTTGCCCAGGGCCACACAGCAGTTCAGGAGGAACCACACGGGGCTGGAGCCCAGGCCTGAGCCCCCCGGGCATTCCCACGGCCCCCCGCCCCACCCCCTACGAGAAACCAGACCACGCAGACCCTAGGGCTGTACGGGGCTTACAGACTTGAGGGCCCCGGTCCCAAACTGGTGTCCCTTCCGATGGTCACACTGGCCTAAGCAGTGCCTTTAAAATGCTTTAGTGCATCGTGTGCATTTAACAATCAGATTTTGCCCTACAAATCCTGATTTGTGGCTGGTCCTCAAAAACTAAACACTTGGGCTGAACGGCATCTGCCCCTTTATACGGTTCCCGTAGCCCCACCATTGTCACAGGGCTCCAGGCTGGCTCAGTCAGTGGAGCATGTGACTCTTGATCTTGCGTTTGTAAGTTCGAGCCACACGTTGGGGGTAGAGATTACTTGAAAAAAAAAAAAAGAAAAAATCTTAAAAAAGCAAAACAAAAAACAGCATTCTCCAGCTTTCTACATCTTGTTTCTGACCCGACCCCAGAGACGATCTGACTTCTCTCAACCCCTGCTTTAGGGGGGCGAGAACAACATGTCGATGCACTCCCTCCTCGGCAGAAAGGCTTTGAGGCATTTATGAGGCACCTACTGTGTGCCAAGCGTTTGTAGTATACCCTTTTTTTTTTTTAGGATTTTTTTAAAGTTTGAGAGATCGCTTCTTGGCCTTTTGGCTAAGATCAAGTGTAGTGAAGTTTATTTTGAGAGAGAGAGAGAGAGAGAATGGGGGAGGGGAGAGAGAGGGAGAGAGAGAATCCCAAGCAGGCGCCTCACCATCAGCGCAGAGCCCGACGCGGGGCTCGAACTCACAAACCATGAGATCATGACCTGAGCCAAAGTCAAGAGTCGGACGCTTACGCAGCTGAGCCACCCAGCTCCCCATAGTATATTCTTAACAGACCGTTTCATAGAGGGGCTAAGAGTGTCTGGGTTGGAATCCCAGGTCTGCCTCTTGCACACTGGGGGGCTTCATCGCCCCTTGCCTCAGTGTTCCTCATCTGTAAATGGGGCTAATAATAGTGCCTACGTCACAGGGTTTGGGGAAATGAGTTGATGTCCCTAAGGGAAAACTACAAATTTGGGAGCCGCGGGCTCGTCAACGCACAAGGAGGGTGAGCAGACGTGGAGGGGGCGGCCATGCTGACCCCCATCCCCCCGTCCCGTCCTCCAGCGGCCCTGGCAGCGGAGGCCGAGGGCCCGGAAGTGGGGTCCGTGGAGGAGCAGAGGAGACGACAGGGCTATTTTGTGCGCCTGGGCTCCCTGTCGGCGCGGCTCCGCCACCTGGCGTATGAACACTCTCTGGGGAAACTGAGGCAGAAGAAACACCACGCCCAGGACACGCTGGCCCAGCTGCAGGAGACACTGGAGTTGGTGAGATCCTGCTGTTCACTCCCTCCCCCTGATGCGGGCCGGTGAGCGTGGATCGAGTGCCAGCTGGGGACCTGGTCCTGAGCTGGTCTGACGGGGGAGGCAAAGCCAGGCTCAGCTGCCTCCAGCCCGGTGTGTTCAAGGCTGGGGCGGAGAGGGCACATGGGTCTGGGGAGGCTCAGGGGGGTCGAGGTTCAGCCTGGGGAGACAGGAAGGGGCTTCAGTGGGGGGAGAGCCAGTAGGAGCTGGAATTTATAGTTAAAGTAGTTCAGGAGAGAAAGAAAACACCCCTCCCCTGGCTTTCCTGCCACCGAGCCCGATGCACCCCAGCTTTAGGTTCAAGTCTCTGCCCTCACTGTGTGTCCCTCCCTGCTCCAAAGGACCACGGAGCCCCCACTTTTTTTTTTTAACTGTATTTATTTTGAGAGAGAGAAAACATGAGCAGGGGAGGGGAGGAGGGAGAGAGAGAATCCCAAGCAAGCTCTGCACGCTCAGCGCAGAGCCCCAGGCGGGGCTCAAACTCACAAACCGGGAGATCGTGACCTGAGCGGAAGTCAGAGCTTAATCCGCGGAGCCACCCAGGGGCCTGCGGGAGCTCCCCGCTTGGCTCAGCTTGATGACGTCAGACACCCCCAACCTGCTCCCGCGTCTGAACCTCCATTCACCTGGGGGGGGTCAGGTCTCGACTTCCCGCCTCTCGCACCCACACCAGGCACCTCAGCCGGGATGCTGGCTCCGCCCACAGGTCCCCTTCCCCTTCCTCATCCCCAGGCCCAGCCCCCCAAGCGGCACCTGGTTCCCCAGCTCCGTCCGGGTCCCAGGCTGTCGTCCCCGAAGCGGCCACCAGAGGGCGCCGATGAGCGCCCGAGTGGGTTTCTATCCCTGAACACCATGTCCTCAAGGTCAGGTGTCAGAACGGGCTTCCTTTTTCAGGCTGAATAATACCCCAGAGTACAGATGGACCACAATTCCTGTTTGTCTTCTAATACCTGCCCCGTCCTGGGCACCGAAGGCACAGTGGCCCCGTCAGGACGCTCAAAGCGCAGTAGGGGAATGAAGGTCATGATGAAAAAACATACCAGGCGCTGGGGCATCTGCCCAGCCAGGAGGCAGGGAGGGAAGACTTCCGTCCGCTCGGAAACACTGGAATGAGCCAGGCAGGGGTGTGGGGCGGAGGGAGGAGTGCACCCAGCCCACCGGCCAGCGTGGCCGAAGTGAGTCTGAGCGACGGGGGAACCGCGAGTGGCGGCGTCTGGCCAAGAGCAGAGGAGAGAACGGGCCGGTTGGCCAGGCTGGATCAGCAGGGGAAGGTTGCAGGGAAGAATGTTCTCTACATGGTTATCGAGACCAGATGCACGCTAGGGTCCTGGCTGCCCCGAGCCCCCGGATCCTCAGCTGCACCCCCGCCCCTGTCCCCTCAGATCAACCTCATGCAGGGTGGGGCCACACCCACTGCCCCCGCCCGCCCTGGGAAGGTGCACGAGCTCTGGGAGGACTGGAGCCAGCGCTCCCCAGAAAACGGCCGTCGCCGCAGCCAGGTAGGGTGGCGGCGAGAGGGTGGGCGGGTGCGAGGGGGCGTTCTGGATCTATCCAGGGTGGCGGGGAGGGGGGGAGGGGTGGGGCCGGGCTCCAGCCGTCTCAAACCAAGGGCTGAGGTCAGCGGTTTGGAGTGTCCACGGGGAAGCTGGCCGGATGGTCCTATATGGTGCCCTGTGGGGAAACTGAGGCAGGGCGCTGGTCCTGGGGTGGGGGGGGGGGGCGCGCCCGTCGGGGACGCTGAGGCCCCTCCCCTCCCCCGCAGGCAGAGCTGGAGACGCTGGTCCTGTCCCGGAGTCTGATGCGGGAGCTGCAGGGCACAATGGACGCGCTGGAGACCAGCGTGCGGGGCCTGCCCCCCAGCGCCCAGGAGAAGGTGGCCGAGGTGCGGCGCAGCGTGGACGCCCTGCAGTCCGCGTTCGCCGACGCCCGCTGCTTCGGCGATGTGCCGGCGGCCGCCCTGGCCGAGGGCCGGGGCAGCGTGGCCCGGGCCCACGCCTGCGTGGACGAGCTCCTGGAGCTGGTGGTGCAGGCCGTGCCGCTGCCCTGGCTGGTGGGGCCCTTCGCGCCCATCCTCGTGGAGCGGCCCGCGCCCCCGCCTGACCTGGAGGCTCTGGTGGACGAGGTCGTGGGGGGCCCTGACCCCCGCTGGGCTCACCTGGACTGGCCGGCCCAGCAGAGAGCCTGGGAAGCCGAGCACGGGGACGGGCCAGCCCTCCCAGGCGACACTTCCAAGGAGGAACCCACGCCCCCCAGCCGCGCCAAGCACACCCTGATGCCAGAGCTGGACTTCTGACCAGATGGGGCCACGGGGCAGCAGACGCGGCCCTCGGGAGGTCGCCCTGCACCCCCACCCCCCACCACCCCGAGGTCCCTGCTGCCCCCTAGTGGCCATGAATATGCACTAACGGACTGCGCGGTGGCCTTGGCCCAGGTGCGCGGTGGGGGTGGGGGGCTAAATTCAGCCGCCTAGACCAGCTTCACTGATCTCAGACGCTCTCCAGTCTTTCCCTTGGACACAGGGGGACTGGAGCCCAATTCAGGTCTCATCTGCCCCAAGCTGGGTGCCTCTGTCTGTGGTCCCCGTCCCTGCACCCCCCAAAAAAGCGGATCAAAACTCCCCAAAGAAACACAGTTTGCCCAGCGGCTGTCTGGGGGTTTGTCTCCACCCCCCAGCTTGTACATCCTGGACGGGGCGGGGTGGGGGGAGGGGGGAGTCCCTGAGAATATCCAGCTTCATCCGCTGGGCCTGCTGGATCCACGTGATTTGCCCTTTGGGGTCCACGCTCCAGAATAAAGGTGCTTTGTGTTGTCCAAAGGCCTATGGCCTCCGTTCAGGTCGGGGTGGGTGTTGGTTCCAGGGTGCGGGGGGCCTCAGGCGTGTGGGGCCGCAAGGCCCAAGGCAGGGTTCAAGATTTGAAAGGAGTGATACTCCTCCCCGGGCCTGCGGGGGCTCATCATGCTGCGATGCCTCCAGCCGCACTGGTCCGGATGGGGCAGACCGAGGTAGGGGAAGGGCCACAGGCCAGTCTCCTGGGGGCCCTCCCATCCTTTCACCGAATTCTCAGCCGCCCCCGAGACTCCCCCGTGGCCGGGTGGGGTGTTAGGAAACCACAGTCTGATGTGGTGAGGTCAGGGTGGCCCCTGGCTTCCCTAGGACCCGGCCCAGGAGCGGTTCTGGGAGGTTGGACCACTTCCCACCGGCCGGATTCGCTTCCCTGCCCCTGCGTAGAAACCTCCATGGCTCCCAGTCACCCTCAGACCAAATATCCAAACTCCTTTGCTGAGGCCGTGCCCTCCCACCCTCCCACCCGTCTCTCGGACTCGTCCATCTTGTAGGCCCAGCTCCAATGCCGCCGCCTCCAGGAAGCTCTCCCTCACTCCACCCCAGGGGCCTAGCTCTGACAGTTCACCTTCTTGGGACTCCAAGCCCCCTCCACCTGCACTTGGAGCCACAGGCAACCTTGCCTTCTCTTCCCCTGGTGAGGCTGGGGGCTCCCGGAGGGCCAGGCCAGGTGAGGATGGGCAGAGTGGCACCCAGGAAGGGCATTTTGGCAGAGGGAAGGGCTCAGGCAGAGGCACGGCAGTGGGGGAATCAGTCTGACAGGAACAGAGTGGGGAGAGAAAGATAATGGGTCGAGGTAAGTCTGGGAGTGGGTGGAGCAGTAGATAAGGTCCTGGGGTTGAGTCTCAGCCTTGCCTACGCCTGGGTGGGCAAGCTCCTTCCCTTGCTGAGCTGTGCCCGGCAGGGAGCAAACCAGATACGAATCCTGCCCTCGGGGACCCCACAATACAGTGGGAGAGACAGACGATAAACAAGAAACAGACGGAAATCGTCTTGGTGTTAGTAGGTGATGAAAAACATAACAGGGCTGAGGGATGGGGAGCGTGTGAGGGCAAGAGGAGGGTGTATATTTTTTAACAGGGGACAAAGGGGCCAAGAAGACTTGTCTGAGGAGGTGAGATAGAAGCAAAGACCAAGGAGGGTTCCAGGCAGGGGGCACCACCGGTGCAAAGGTCCTGGGGCAGCAGCGGGCCGAGTGTGTTGGAGGAACAGTGAGGAGGCCCGTGTGTTTGCAGCAGAGTCAAGGGGAGAAAGGGAAGAGGGGAGGACAGGGAGGGGATGGGGGCCAGGGGCGGGAGGAGGACTCAGGTTTCCCCCCAGGGAGGGCAGAGGCTTGGAGGGCTGTGGGCAGAGGAGGGCGGTGTTTACGGGCACTTTGATGGTCTTTGCTGGGTTTCTCCGCCATCATTGTGCCGCGGCGGCCCTGTGGGAAGGGGAGGGGCCCACCCAGGGGTTCCCGCCTCCCCTGCCACCTTTGGGAAGCGTTGGCTGGGAGGACAGAGTTTGGGGGACATCCGCGTTTTGTTCCCCAACTGTTTGGTAAACACGCGATTGCTCCAAGGAGATGACCTGGGGGTCATCGGGCTGTGTCTGAACCCTCCCTCCTCCCAGCTCAGCGCCCAGAACGGCCAACTGGGTCTCCACCAGCGTGCAGCTGGGGCCCCTGTCCCAGGAGCGGGCAGGGGGGAGACTTAGCCCGGGGACAGAGGTCACTTCTCTGCTGGCCTGTGCCCCTACCCACCGTCAGCCCACCCTGTACACAGGCTCTGGGTCTGGGTTTGAATCCTGTCCCTGCCACTTCCTGGCTCTGTGGTCGCCGGCCCAGGATGCCTCCTCCAGGAAGTCACCCTGGGTTGTCCCAAGCCCACCAGGCCGGCATCTCAGTGCCAGGATACCCCTGTTCTTTTGGTACCCTGTATCCATCCGCATTTTGGCCCTAATTTATCAAGGGAAGTCCCTCCCGGAGAGTGATGCATCCCCTCCCTGCTCAGGCGAGACTGGGCTCCTCTCTCCCCGCCCGGACGATGCGAAGCTCACGTTTGTTGAGTCCCTGCTCGGTACCCGGCACTGGGGTAAACAGGTCCCATGCTTGACCACATTTCACACTCGGAACTATCCTATGAGCTGGCCCATCCAGCCAAACATCCCTTACAGGCTGACCGTGTGCCGGGTACATTTCTGCCGCAGGAGACGTAGCTCGGAGTGAAACAGGCCTGAGGGAGGGGAGCTGTGCGTTGCGGGGAAGGGCTCTGCGGGTAGCGAGAACAGCATGTGCAAAGGTCCCGGGGCAGCACCATGCCTGGCGTGCTGGAGGAACCGTGAGGAGTCCCGCGTTGCTGGAGGAGAGCGGGCGAGGGGGAGAGAGCTGGAGGAGGGGAGGGCAGGCAGAAAGCAGGGCCCCGCGGGCCACGGGGAGGGCGTCTGGAAGAGGAACCTGAGGCCGGTGGATGGTAACTGGCCAAGGGGTCGCGGCAAAGCAGAGCTCTGAAGTGTACTTCGTGGGTGGAAACCGGAGGCCGAGACAGCATGTGGGCAGGGCCTTGGGGGCAGGGGATGGTCCGCAAATCCCTCGGCCTTGCTGGGGGTGGGGGGGCGTGCCGTGGGCAGAGGCCGCCCGGTGCGGATAGCAGGGGAAAGGTCCTGGGCCCGGGGCCCACGCTGGGCTGGGCAGGCTGCACGTGACCGCCCAGGGCCCTCCCCCGGCCCGCTGGCCGCCTGCCTCTGCTGGCCGGGCCCGGGCCTGCCCCAGACCCTATAAGGCCTGGTAGCCGAGAGCAGAGCCAGCCCCCAGCTGCACCGCCTGTGGCTCTGAGGGACCCTCACGCACCCCAGGTGAGCAACACCAGGGTGAGGCTGGGCCGGAGGGGTGTGGCCGGCGCGGGAGGGGTGCGGCAAGAGGCCCGGGAGCCCCCCGATTCACACACCCTCTCCGCCCCTTTCCAGCTGCTCAGAATATTACCATGTCTGCCCAAGATGAAGGAGGCCGGGATCCTCCCAAACCCAAGGGCAAGGTGAGGGGAGGTGCGGTGGGGGAGATCCCTGCCAGGACCTGGGGACCCCCCGGAACCTTGGGAAGGTGACCTTCACGGTACCGGGGTCCGGAGGGCCTGGGAAGGGTGGGGTGGGAAGGCTCTGCGAGCCATGGTACCAACTGTCCCCTCCGGTCCAAGCTGAAGGGTGGGGGGAGCGGGGGGACACAAGCAACCCTCAGCTCCTTCTCTACCATGTGATCTGGAAACAGCCATGGCCCCTCTCTGGGCCTCAGTTTCCCCACCCGTGAAACGGGGGGGCCGTGGAGGGAAAAGGCCTCTGGAGACCCGGAGGATGAACTTTTCCTCTGTCTGCAGGAGGCAGGCTGACTCTGCCCGTGGCCCAGGCAAAGAAACTGAGACTCAGAGAGGCTAAGACACCCTCCTGGGGTCTACCCAGGATGAAGGGCCCGAGGGGATGCAGGAACCCAGTGCCGTCCAAAGCATTCCCCCCACCCTGCCAGAGCCTGGCCCTGCTAACGCTTCCCCCCTGCCCCGTGTAGACCCTGGGAAGTTTCTTGGGGTCCCTGCCTGGCTTCAGTTCTGCCCGGAACCTCGTGGCCAGCGCCCACAGTTCTGCGAGAGAGGTCCGGCTGGTGGCCGACCCTGCAGGTGCGTCCCCGCAGCCCCAGGCTCAGGGTGAGTGGACATCTCCGTGGGGGGGGGGGGGGGCGAGGGGGCGGCTCTAGAGGTGGGTCCCGGGAATAAACATCCCCGAGCAGGGACTTTTGATCATTTGTGGGGGGAGTGGGGGTTCACACGTGCCGGCATCACCTCAACAGACACTCCAGGCTGGCGTGCCCAGGTGGCACCAGATGGGGGAAACTGAGGCCTAAATAGGGCAGGAGAGGGGCCCAAAGTAGCATAACCAGCAACAGCGAGGGTGTGGACACAGCCTGTCTCTCTGCTTTCTCAACCCCTCCCCTGCATCCCACCCCATTTCTGATGCACCAGGGACTGGGTGCTCCCCCTGTCTGAGCTCACTGAAGGTTTCCATCCTGGTTCCCAGCAAAGGGGGCTGGCTTCCCTGGGGTCACATAGCCTTGGCGGCAGGGGCTGGGGGGGGAGGGAGCGGGGGACTCTCTATCCTCCATTTGCTCAGCGGGGCTGATGCAGGGGAGCGTGGGCCTGGACGCTCTCGCTCACTCTGGGCCCAGCGCCCCAGGGCAGTGACTCCTGCCCCACATACCCAGGCCAGACAGGCAGCTGCGGCTGGGGCGGGGCCCTTAATACCCTTCCTCGGGTCCCCTCCGGGGTGAGTGTCCAGCGCCCGGGACCCGGGCATAGAAAACTCCAGAGAACTCCCGTACCAGCAGCCCAAAGCCCCAGGGCTCCAGGGGAGCCTCCGGCAGGGCTCAGTCACTGGTTGTCGATGTCACCTCCTGCTGTCCCTGGCAGGGCGGCTGGGACATTCCTGACCTTTCAGGCTGTGCCCACCAATTACGCAACGGGCCCCAGGCCCGTTGGCTGATGCCAGCCCACGTCCCTCGCCCTTCCTGGTTGCCTGACCAGCTCCTGTGCCCACAGCAGCCACCAACCTGGAGCAGACGGCCGGCGGGGAGAAGCAGCCGCCGCCTTCAGATAAGGTGAGAGCGGCTGGTGGGCCTGAGGCCTGATGGCCTCCGCCTCCTTCTGGTGCTTCTCCGGGGAGGTTTCGGTTCCTGCCTTCTGAGGGGGTTGTCGTAGGCCAAGGGGAGGGCAGACACCCCAGTGCGTCCTGCTGTGGGATCCCAGGCGTAGTCTCCCCTCTGAGCTTCCGTTTCCACATCTGCGAAATGGGTGCAATGCCGACCACCGCCCACTTGCCCGGCGCGGCAAGGCTGCGCACGGTCTCCCGCTCTGTCTAGCAATAACGGGCCGGAAACACTGGCACCTCAACGCACGCCAGGCTTGGGGCTGCGTGCTTTCTGTGTGCCGCTTACTGGTGAACCTGCCCCGCGAGGAAGGGAGCGAGAGTACCCCACACAACAGCCAAAAAGCACAGAGAAGCCAAGCCGCTTGCTGAAGGTCACACAGCCAGGCGTGGTTAGGGAACCTTCCTGCACCTTCCATCCATCTCAGATGAACGGGGCTCTCCCCTCGCTATCACGTCCCCAAGGCTGGGCCAGACGGAGTGACTGATGCGCGACCGCTAAGGGCCACAGCAGGGCGCCACAGCCCTGTTAGGACTGCTTCACTGGGCACGCTTAAGCGCCCATCCTGGAGTCTTTTTTTTTTTCTTTAAAGTTTATTTATTTATGTTGAGAGGGAGCGCGAGTGAGAGTGGGGGAAGGGCAGAGAGAGAGAGGGAGAGAGAGAGAATCCCAAGCAGGCTCCGCACTGTCAGTGCCGATCCCGATTCGGGGCTCAAAATCACGAACTGCGAAATCGTGACCTGAGCCGAAGTCGGACCCTTCATGGACTGAGCCACCCAGGCGCTACCCCCCCACCCCACCCCCCGCCCCCCTGCAGTCTTACTCTACTCCCCTCTGCCCTCAGCTCAAGGAACGAGGAACACCAGTGGCCCTTCTGGCCCAGATTACAACAGACCGGGACAGCCAAGGCCACACCCTGTTCCCTCCCCGTCTTAGTCTCAGTCTCCTGCAAAGTGCTTCAGGCACCTTGACTCCCTTCCTCCACAATCCTTGAAGGAGGGCTTCAGCCAAAAAGCTCAGAGGGGATGTGTCTTGCCTGAGGTCACACAGCGGGGGGCCTAGGGAGGGGCGGAGGGCTGAGATTCGAACTCAGGTCTCTGCAGGCACACAGCCCAAGTGCCCACTTGAAATGAGGCAGGGTAGCAGGTGGGCAGAGGTAAGAACAAAATTTCGGGGCTCCCTCCATCTCAGTATCATGGCCGTTTGCGGCCAGATCCCTCCTGGTTGTGGCGCGTCCTGGGCACTGCGGGGGGGATTGCATGGCATCCCTGTGCCCTGCTCGCTCAACGCCTGGGGCACCCTGTCCCCGAGTCGTGGCAACCACAGATGTCCGCAGACGCCACCCAGGGTCCCCTGGAGGGTAGAATCACCCCGGTTAAGAAGCTCTGGATTAAAAACAGCACGCTTGTGGTTGAAAGCAAGTGGTGGTGACTCAGGCCACCACAACCCTTTGTTAGTTTGACCCGATGAGAGAAACTGCCCTTCGAAGAGTAGGCAAGACGAACCAACTGTGTCACCCAGCACCCGGCACTGAGCCCAAGGCCAGGGGACTTTGGCAAAGGTCTCTGGGTGACAGTCCTTCGCCCTAATGCACGCGAGGGATCAGGCTGGCTGAAGTCTGCGGTGTGGAGCGCCTCGGGCTCTCCTCTTGACCACGCGTGTCCTTTCTTATCAGCTGACCTCTGGGGCAAAGGACCTGGTGAGCTCCAAGATGAGTAAGACCAAGGACACCATCTCCTCCGGGGTGGCCAACGTGGTGGACACAGCTACAGGTGTGGTGCACGGAGGCCTGGGCATGACCCGGTCTGCCCTCTCAGGTGCCAAGGAGACTGTGGCCAGTGGCGTCACAGGGGCAGTGGGTGTGGCTAAGGGCACAGTCCAGACCGGCCTGGACACTTCAAAGACCATCCTCACGGGCACCAAGGACACCCTATCTACTGGGCTCACAGGTGCACTGGGCATGGCCAAGGGCACCGTCCAGACCGGCCTGGACACCACCAAGAATATTGTCACAGGCACCAAAGACACCGTGTCCGCTGGGGTGACAGGGGCAGTGACCATGGCCAAGGGCACCATCCAGACCGGCCTGGACACTTCAAAGACCATCCTCACGGGCACCAAGGACACCCTATCTACTGGGCTCACAGGTGCACTGGGCATGGCCAAGGGCACGGTCCAGACCGGCCTGAACACTTCAAAGACCGTCCTGACGGGCACCAAGGACACTGTGTCCACGGGGCTCTCGGGGGCAATGAACATGGCCAAGGGCACCGTCCAGACTGGCCTGGACACCACCAAGGCTGTCCTGACAGGCACCAAGGACACCGTGTGCAGTGGGGTGACTGGTGCCATGAATGTGGCCAAAGGGGCTGTCCAGACCGGCCTGGACACTTCAAAGACCGTCCTGACGGGCACCAAGGACACCCTATCTACTGGGCTCACAGGTGCACTGGGCATGGCCAAGGGCACCGTCCAGACTGGCCTGGACACCACCAAGAATATTGTCACAGGCACCAAAGACACCGTGTCCGCTGGGGTGACAGGGGCAGTGACCATGGCCAAGGGCACCGTCCAGACCGGCCTGGACACTTCAAAGACCATCCTCACGGGCACCAAGGACACCCTATCTACTGGGCTCACAGGTGCACTGGGCATGGCCAAGGGCACGGTCCAGACCGGCCTGGACACTTCAAAGACCGTCCTGACGGGCACCAAGGACACTGTGTCCACGGGGCTCTCGGGGGCAATGAACATGGCCAAGGGCACCGTCCAGACCGGCCTGGACACCACCAAGGCTGTCCTGACAGGCACCAAGGACACCGTGTGCAGTGGGGTGACTGGTGCCATGAATGTGGCCAAAGGGGCTGTCCAGACCGGCCTGGACACTTCAAAGACCGTCCTGACGGGCACCAAGGACACCCTATCTACTGGGCTCACAGGTGCACTGGGCATGGCCAAGGGCACCGTCCAGACTGGCCTGGACACCACCAAGAATATTGTCACAGGCACCAAAGACACCGTGTCCGCTGGGGTGACAGGGGCAGTGACCATGGCCAAGGGCACCGTCCAGACCGGCCTGGACACTTCAAAGACCATCCTCACGGGCACCAAGGACACCCTATCTACTGGGCTCACAGGTGCACTGGGCATGGCCAAGGGCACGGTCCAGACCGGCCTGGACACTTCAAAGACCGTCCTGACGGGCACCAAGGACACTGTGTCCACGGGGCTCTCGGGGGCAATGAACATGGCCAAGGGCACCGTCCAGACCGGCCTGGACACCACCAAGGCTGTCCTGACAGGCACCAAGGACACCGTGTGCAGTGGGGTGACTGGTGCCATGAATGTGGCCAAAGGGGCTGTCCAGACCGGCCTGGACACTTCAAAGACCATCCTCACGGGCACCAAGGACACCCTATCTACTGGGCTCACAGGTGCACTGGGCATGGCCAAGGGCACCGTCCAGACTGGCCTGGACACCACCAAGAATATTGTCACAGGCACCAAAGACACCGTGTCCGCTGGGGTGACAGGGGCAGTGACCATGGCCAAGGGCACCGTCCAGACCGGCCTGGACACTTCAAAGACCATCCTCACGGGCACCAAGGACACCCTATCTACTGGGCTCACAGGTGCACTGGGCATGGCCAAGGGCACGGTCCAGACCGGCCTGGACACTTCAAAGACCGTCCTGACGGGCACCAAGGACACTGTGTCCACGGGGCTCTCGGGGGCAATGAACATGGCCAAGGGCACCGTCCAGACTGGCCTGGACACCACCAAGGCTGTCCTGACAGGCACCAAGGACACCGTGTGCAGTGGGGTGACTGGTGCCATGAATGTGGCCAAAGGGGCTGTCCAGACCGGCCTGGACACTTCAAAGACCGTCCTGACGGGCACCAAGGACACCCTATCTACTGGGCTCACAGGTGCACTGGGCATGGCCAAGGGCACCGTCCAGACTGGCCTGGACACTTCAAAGACCATCCTGACGGGTACCAAGGACACTGTGTCCACGGGGCTCTCGGGGGCAATGAACATGGCCAAGGGCACCGTCCAGACCGGCCTGGAAACCACCAAGAATATTGTCACAGGCACCAAAGACACCGTGTCCGCTGGGGTGACAGGGGCAGTGACCATGGCCAAGGGCACCGTCCAGACCGGCCTGGACACTTCAAAGACCATCCTCACGGGCACCAAGGACACCCTATCTACTGGGCTCACAGGTGCACTGGGCATGGCCAAGGGCACCGTCCAGACCGGCCTGGACACTTCAAAGACCGTCCTGACGGGCACCAAGGACACCCTATCTACTGGGCTCACAGGTGCACTGGGCATGGCCAAGGGCACGGTCCAGACCGGCCTGGAAACCACCAAGAATATTGTCACAGGCACCAAAGACACCGTGTCCGCTGGGGTGACAGGGGCAGTGAACATGGCCAAGGGCACCGTCCAGACCGGCCTGGACACTTCAAAGACTGTCCTGACGGGCACCAAGGACACCGTGTGCAGTGGGGTGACTGGAGCCATGAATGTGGCCAAAGGGGCTGTCCAGACCGGCCTGGACACTTCAAAGACCGTCCTGACGGGCACCAAGGACACCCTATCTACTGGGCTCACAAGCGCACTGGGCATGGCCAAGGGCACCGTCCAGACCGGCCTGGACACCACCAAGAATATTGTCACAGGCACCAAAGACACAGTGTCCCTTGGGGTGACAGGGGCAGGGAACGTGGCCAAGGGGGCAGTGCAGACTGGTCTCGGCACCATCCAGAACTGGTTACCTGGCAGCCGGGACCCTGTGTGGGGTGGACTCACCAGTTCCAGTGCCCCCCGCAAAGGAGGGGAAGCTCTGTCCCCCGGAGTATCCAGCGCCCCGGACACACTTGGTGCAGGCCTGGACCTTGTCCGGGAAGCCACCGCTGAAGCAACACATCCCCAGGGGGCCACCCTGGGCAGGGAGGATGCGGGGCACGTGGCCCCCGCGCGCGGCCATGAAGGACCCACGAGCTTCGCGACACTCCGGGACGAGCTGAGGGAGTTGGGGGATGTCTTCCAGCCCCTGGATGCCGAGGAGCAAGGTAAGAACGGCATGGCCGGCCCACCTCCCACGGGGCTGGACTTCTGTAAAACCCAAGCCCGGGGCCTCTCGGATCCAGTGACCCCCCTCTTCCCTGCAGCCCAGCTTGCCGCCTCCGAGCCTGAGCCAAGGGTGCTCACGGCCGACCAGCGCAGCTACTTTGTGCGTCTGGGCGACCTGGCCCCCGGCTTCCGCCAGCGGGCTTTTGAGCATGCCCTGAGCCACCTGCAACACGGCCAGTTCCAGGCCAGGGCCGCGCTGGCCCAGCTGGAGGACGCCTTCAAGCTGGTAAGAGCCTTCCCCTCCCCACGCTCCCCCATCCACGTGTGGTGACCCGACGGGCATCTGCTGAGCCCCACGGAGGCTTCTCCACGGCGGACAGCTAACGTGTCGGCTCCTGCTCTGCGCCAGACGCGGAGCTGAGCCCAGTCCAGCGGCAGCCCCCTGTGGCCAGTGCAGACGGCGAGGGTCCCCCAGCTCTGAGGACCTCCCGGTCTCCAAGGTCATGGCTCTTAGATGTTTAGATACACATGCAGTGAAGAACTCAGCAATGCTGCCTGAATCCAGATCCCCAGGCTACACCCACACAACTGTGATTTCAGTCGGTGCCCCACGGTCTCTGGTGGGCCACAGCACGAAGACCGCGGGTCCGATCCAGCGGGATCTCCACACGAGTGAACAGTCCCCTGGGACACTGGGCCATGTCTGGGGACATCTGTGGCTGTCACAACTGCAGGAAATGGTGCTCCTGGCCTTGAGTGGGTGGGGTCAGGGATGCTGCTCAGCCCCCCACCCCCACCCCCAGTGCCCAGGACACCAATAGTACAGCACACAGAATGATCCAGAACCAGTGCCAGTGTTAGCAGTGCCGCGGAGGGGAAAGCCAGGGTTAATTATGGGGGAAAAATAACGAGTAAAGCCGTGCTCACCCCAGACACCAGAATGCATCTCCAAGCGGTTAGACGGCACCACCCAGGGTGACCTCGAGGTCTGTAAGTCACTGCCCTGTGTGTGCAGCCTCCCATGACCCCAGCAGGTGAGAGGTGGTCAACATAATGTAAAGGCTCCTGGGGGCCAGTGGAACCCCTTAACCTAGGAAGTGTCCCCTGGGGGGGTGATTCTGTTCCCAGGGACACTTGGCAATCTGTGGGGATGTCTGTGGTTGTCACAACCGGGGGCGGGGGGGGGGGACTCCTGGCATGGAGGAGGTGGGGACCAGGGATGCCCCCCAGCAACCCCCCCCCCAGCACCCAGAACTGAGGAGTGGCCTGACCCCACCTAGGTTTTTCTAGGGGGTCCCTAGCTGCTGATGGGAGAACGGGCTGGACCCGGGAGATTCCTGCAAAACTCCCGGCACGTGATGGACAGCGGGGCCTCTGGGGTGGCTTCCGTGGCAGCAAGAGGCACCCGGTTCAGAATGTGCCTCCGAAGCAGGGATGTGGGACACGAGAGAGGGGGACTCTGTAAGGCCCCTCAGAGACCTTTTAATTCGTTTCTTATTAAAGGATTTTATTTTTTTGTGGCTTTTCCACTATGCCCAGGAAAGGTCTAGATGTGAGGCTCCAGGGCCAGACCCAAACGTCCCCAGGGGACCAGCTGTAATTTCTCCACTGGCGTCTCTTTCTTTCTAGATTCAGAAGGCCGAGCGGGCTCCAGAGAGCCAGTCACCTCCAGACCAGGGTCCGAGCAGCAGAGCGGAGGAAGGCGCTACCCAAGGGGTACGTAAGCAAACGCTGAGGCTCCCGCTCTTCTCCCTCTGCCCCTGCTTACCTCGCTCCCCACTCCCGCAGGTGCCGGACGCCGGGGCCCTGTCCAGGGCCTGCAGCCTCATCCAGCAGCTCCACGTGGCCTACAGCTCCCTGGCCTCCGGCCTCCAGGGCCTCCCTGAGGAGCTCCAGCAGCGTGTCGGGCGGGCGCGGCACAGCCTGTGTGAGCTCTACGGCCTGGTCTCCTCGGCCAGCTCGGTCCAGCAGCTGCCGGCAGAGCGCCTGGCCCGGAGCCACGAGGGCGTGGGCCGGGCCTGGCAAGAGCTGGAGCAGGTGCTGGACAGCGTGCAGCACGGCCCGCCGCTCTGCTGGCTGGTGGGGCCCTTCGCCCTGCCGCCCGGGGGGCAGCGGCTGTAGGCCGCTCCCGGCCCACGGGGGCCCTCTGCGGGGCCTCCTCCCCGGCCCCAAACCGGCTCCCCCTCCCCGAAGGTCTGGACCCTGCGCTGCCTCGCCCCAGCGGGGGCACCGAGGACCGTGAGCTCAGCAGCACCACGCACCTGGCTCTAGGCCTGCCCGCACCGTCCACCCCTTCTCCTCCGGGTCTGGGGGCCCAGGGTTGCTAAGACCGCTGACGGAGGGTGTTTGCCTGAGGATCTCAAGCAAGCACTCCCATTAAGAAAGAGAAATGGACACGTGCCTAAGTCTAGAAGGTTCCGTCCAGTTCTCTTGCTCCTCCCTCCTGGGCTCCCGGCTCTATCCTCGCTCTAGAAGCACACGCCCTCAGCAAACCATGTTCCGTTGCAGCCGAATGTACCAGAAGGCCACTGTCACCCCGAGGCAGGCTCCTACCACCTCTGCCAACGCTCAGTGTGGCCAGGGGGCTTTGTGAGGGTCAAGCTGCGGCAGCCAGCAGCCATGGCTATGCCCCGGGCCGGCTGGAGGACCGGACGGGGCGGATATAAAACCAGCCACTTCCCACCTGGGCCTACCCGGAGCTGATGCTCTGTGGCCCTCCAAGCACCTGGGCTGAGGCCTCTGAGGAAGGACCAGCAGAGCTTCCCCGCAGGGGACAGGGCCCTGGGACGGTGGGGGCGGGTATGTGACCGCAGGTGCTCAGCACGTTCAGGTAGGCCCCACACTTGGTCGAGGCTAGAGAACAGCTGTGACGTCGCACCCCGTCCTTCTGGGCCACACTTCCCCAAATGCTCAGGGCAGCCACGCCAGGGTGGCACGTGGGACTACAGGACGCCAGGCGCGCTCTCCCTGGGCCTCGCCTGTCCTCCGGCCGGGGGGACCCTTGCCAAGGAATACCCCGCTTCCCAGAACCCGCATCCCACCCTCAACCCCCCCGGTCAGGCCCCAGGACCATAGCCCCTTCTCACACACGATGCGGTG
Source organism: Acinonyx jubatus (assembly GCF_027475565.1). Classification (NCBI taxonomy): domain Eukaryota; kingdom Metazoa; phylum Chordata; class Mammalia; order Carnivora; family Felidae; genus Acinonyx; species Acinonyx jubatus. The sequence continues at coordinate 162,372,107 of NC_069383.1, forward strand.
CTCTGAGCCCAGGACGCGACACCAGCCTTCCCCCGAAGGGTCGCCAGGCTCCTGGGCGCTGGCCATGTGAGACACGGGGAACGGGTCAGGAAGCCCCCTGGGCCCGTCCTTCCTTGGTGTCCCTCACGCCCTGTCATCGCAGGAAGAGATGCTGGACACAGTCATTCACACAAGCTGAGCACAGTAGCTGGAGCTGCAGTCCAGCCAAACCAAATGAGGGGCGCCAGGCTCAGGAAGTCCCAGCCTGACCACGGCCTCGGTGGGAATGGAGGCTCCTGGCCAGGGCAGGGTAAGTCACATACAGCGGACGCCACTGTTTAGCCAGCAACTGCCCAGCGCGGGGGTCTGTCTGAATCCGCGTGATGGCCCTGTGAGCCAGGGATCCTTACACAGGTGAGGAATGAGAAGCCCGGGGCGGGAGTGCCACTCATCCAAGGTCACAGAGCAAGTCCTGCCCCCAGTGCTCACACCCTTGGAACATCAAGGACACTGGCCAGCCCACAGCGGCCCCCAAGCCTGAATGGCTCGAATGCCCCGAGCTACTGCTTCTGGGGACCCTGAATCTTGCCTCGGGGGTCCCAGAGCCACCTGCAGCCTGGCTGGGAACAGAGAAGCACGGTCTCCACCCTCCGGGCCCAGGCCCGCCCGCTGGGTCCCTGCTCCCGCCTGGGTGCTGGGCGGCCGCACGCAGGAGGGTCAGACCACAGCCTCCACTCGAACCCCCGTTACTTCTATGAAGGTCCATCCCCCACCCCCACTCTCCCTCACCGTCAGCCCTGCAGGGCCAGGCCAGGCAGGGGCACCTTCGCAACCAAGTTCACGTTCGCTGTGAATGCTACGGCTTAAATCCTTCGTCCCTGCGCTGGTCCTGGACAGCTGCCCCAGCAACACTAGACAACCAAGTCAATAAAAGTGACTTTCATTAAAAAAACCCTTTATAGTCATTTCATGTTGGTTGGAAATCACAGAAGTTAGGCAGAAAAGCCACCCAGGGGACAGATACAAAGGGACAGCACAGTGCTTCCCCAGCAGGTCTCTGCTCCTTGGGTGCTGGGCGGGGGCCGGGGCAGGCCTGGGGCATCTACGTGCGACGGGGGGCCTGGCCGCCGGGGCTCAGCTGTCCTCCTCGTCCAGGGACGCTGAGGCTATCCGCACCCTCGAGCGCTCCTGCTGCTCCCTCCCGGGCACGTCCAGCTCGGGGGCCTCCTGCGCGCTGCTGGTGGGGACACAGCACGGGTGCGGGTGAGCACGCGGCCCTCCACCGCCGGCAGAGACCCAGCGCCCGGGGAGCACGGCCGTGTCCAGAGCGCCCTCCGCTGCCCCAGCCGGGCCCCAGGGCGGACCCAGGGTCCTCACCACGGCGGCGTCCGCACCCAGGAGCCCACGCGCCCGTTCCCGGAGCGACGGGAGGAAGCCACCCTCCCGGGGAGGCCAGGCCCAGAGCAGCTCCCTGGATGGGGGACCCACGGGTCAGCGGCAGGGGTGGCGGGTGCAAACAGCCCGCGCCGTGGGCGCCTTCTCAGGAAGCTGCCCCCGTGGCCGCGGCCCCCGGCGATACCTACTCGTTGTGTAAGGGCTCTTCAGAGGAGCCGCACCCCAGCCCCTCCTCGGAATTCTGTCCTTCCTCCTGCTCCTTGTCCCCCGCGCTCTCCCCTTTCTGGGACGTGGCCTCGCCATTCACCGGGGCTGAAAGATCTGGGTGGGAGAGGGGCTCGTGACCCCGTGGCCCTGCCCGCCGGGAGCAAGCAAGCGAGCGAGCTGGTTTGGGGACAGGAGCCCTAAAGGAGCCTCCACCTCCCTCAAGGGCCCCGGCGCAGGGCGCCCACCGCGTGCCCCCGGCCCACACCTCCCAGACCCATCGGGACTGCTCGTCCGTCAGGCTGGGGCATGTGCCGGGTTCTGCAGCCGGCTCTGGGCCCCCGCACATACAAGCCCGAGACAGGGAGCGACCGGTAAATGAGCGGGGAACCACGTGTGCGGAGTCTGGGGACAGAAATAAGGAGACGCGCCCTGCAGGCCGGCCCTGGGGCTGCGGAGGCTTCAGGTCTGAAGAAGGAGCGCCTCTCCGCAGCCCCCATCAGCACCACGTAACCCGAGCGGGAAGGACAGCGCGACAGCCCCTGTGTCGCTGAGGGACCCAGCACCACGGCCCCTTCGGGAAACACCCTCTTTCTCCTCTCAGCCCACCCCTGGCCCTCCCAGGTCCAGCCAGCCTGTCCCGCGACGCTCCCACACGCGGCCCCCACGCACGCGCGGCTTCCCGTGCTGTCTGGCTCTGAGGGTCTACGAGGGCTCCCGCCCTGCTCCTCACCAGCGCTCAGCTCGTCCTCCGCCCTCTCCGTGGGGGCCTCCTCTCCAGCCAGCGCCTCCTCTGCCTTCTCCACCTCGGCCCTCTCCTTCTCCGTCCCTGTTCTGGTCGCCTTCTGGATGGCCTCGATCTTTGGTCCCAGGACCCGAGACTTGAGCCGGGTGTAGACCTCTGCGGCCTTCTCCATCACCTCCTTGTTGGCCTTATAACGGCGGATCTGACCCACAAGAGGCCCGCTCAGGAGACGCAGCGGGTCTCGCCCCCCACCAGAGCCCCGCCTCCAAGGCCGCCACCTCCCAGGCCGTGCCCCTCAGGACCCCTACCCCCGCCGGCCACCAGGCCCTTCCGCTGCTAGGATCCCACCGCACCTTCTTCAGTGTGGCCACCACATCTGTGTTCTTCTGGAGGATCTGTGAGGTCACCTGCAGGGTCCCCAGCTCCTCCAGCGCATTCAGACACCTCTTCACATCCTGCAGGGTGGGGAGAGGAGGAGGGGCGGCACCTAGCTGAGGGGACCCTAGGGAGTGCCCTGGGGGGCAGGTGGAGCGACAGGGACCCCCAGGGGTGGTGGCTGCGACCCAGAGCCTGGAGGACCGCTCGGTGCCACCTGTGGGGACACCAAGCAGCACACCCCGGGTGGCGCCCCCTGCTGGAGGACGCCAGGTGAACCGAGACCCAGGGTTCGCCTCAGTTTCCCAGAACTTCTCACGGGCTCCACACACGAGGGGCTGGGGGACTGCCCGGCCTGCAGGAACCTCTGCACCCCGAGGAGGGTCTCACCGGATTGTCGACTTTCAGGGCGAACTTGATCTCGCTGTGCAGCTTCTGCAACTTTTCCTCCACGGAAGGTTCTGCGGCCAGGAGAGAACGCAGCACCTGCACGTGACTGCAGCCGCAGAAGCCACCCTGGCCCGGTCCCGCCACCCGACCAGCTTCCTCGACCCGTGCACGTGCACGGGAGCAGAGGACCTGCCCTGGTGGCCCGCCCTCCTCACCTTTCTTCTTCTCCACCTTCCGGTCGGGCAGGAACCCTTCTGACCGCTTCCGGGTCCGCTCCACCTTGGGGGGCCTGTGGAGTCACACCCCTTAGCCCTACCCTCGCCTGCCGCGTAGCCCCCCTGCCCTGCCATGGCCCTCCTGCCCCCGGGGGCCTCTGTGTGTGTAGTCGGGGAGGAGGAGGGATCAGGGCCCATTGGGACCTGGTCTAGGCAGCCGCCAAACTCCCATCGGGAAGGTTCATTCGCTGATGCTGGATTCCTGCTTAGCAAGCGGGCAGGGGGATGGGCTGTATCCCCCCCGGCTTGGATTTCTAGTCTGAGGACCACTGGTCTGGGGGACAGGGTCCCCCCCCTCAGCACTGCTGACAAGGGGCGGGTCGCTCTCTGAGGAACATCCGGGCCCTGTGGGGGGCTGGGCAACAAGCTGGCCCCACCCCCTCAATGCCAGGAACACCCCCAGCGTGACAACCAGATAGGTGGGGTGGTGTCCACTGGGGGCAGAACCTCAGTCTGGAGCAGTGGTTCCTACTGACGGGGCCCCACTTGGTTTGGATCTATCTCCAAGACTGATTTCGGAAGTCGGGTCCCTCCTGTACGGGGTGAGGGGTGACGGATCCCCAGGAGGCCGGGAGCCGCAGGGACCAGAACGGGGCAGGTGGGCCCCCAGGTAGCCGCGGGAGGAGAGGCAAAGCAGGTCCGACCTGGCTCGGGGCCGCTCCTCGGGGCGCCCTCTCTTCTCCTTCTGGCTGGGTCTCCTCGAGGGCTCTGTGCTTTGTGACTGTCTCGCCGCCTTCTTTGCCTGCAGCGTCCAGAGAGGGACAGGGCTGTGGCGGGCAGCGGGCGCTCCCTTTAGAGGTTCAGCCTGCCACCGCCTGCCACCACGGCACTGTTGGGAACTGGCGGACGGGGCAGGACGGGAAGAACGACCCCTGGGTCCAGCACGTGCCCCAGGTGACAGCGTCTCAGGCCCCAAAAGGACCACTCACTCAACGGGAGGGGCGGCCCCACAATCTGCACTTCCTGGGGCAGGGATCTTGGGCCCTTTTTTGTGACCGAGGGAAAACAGGGAGAGAGTAAGGTCGTCCTCTGTCCCGTGGGGCTCGGTCTAGAAGGTGACAGGCCTGGAAGTGAGGCTCAGATCCAGGCAGATTGCGAGTGCCAGGAAAGTGGGGTGTTGACGAGCCTGCAGGACTGCCCTGGGCCTGCGGGTCACCCCTCATGCTCACAGAGGCCTATCTGCTCCCCACTCACCCCAGAGTCCTGCCCCCCGCAGCACCCAGAGGGCACCTGTGAACACAGGAGTCAAGTCTGCCCTCCTCGGCCCACAGCCCTTCAGGGCTCCCACCTCCCTGGGGGAAAAGCCCAAGTCCTCCCTGAGACCCCAAGGCCCGGGACGACCTGCCCCATCCCCTCTCCTCTTTCTCCCCGCTCCACCTCTCCGTTCTACCCACATGGGCCTCCTGGTTGTTGCTCCAACACACCAGGCCTGGTCCTGCCCCAGGGCCTTTGCACAGACTGTGCTCTCAGCCCAGCGTGCGGTTTCCCCAGATACCTTCCCAGACCACCTCTCACTCCATTCAGATCCTTACTTCACGGCACACGGCATCTTCTCAGCTAAAGCCTTTAGGGTTTACCCCACCTAAAACTGAAAAGCCCACCGGACAGCTCATGTCCCTTGACCTGCCTTCTTGTCTTTCGCACCCAACGTGCTGGAACGCACCTCACGTTGTCCCCCGTCTGGCCCCCTCACGCGAACCCCGGCTCCTCCGCGGCGCAGGTCTCTGTGTCTCGTTCACCGCTTCACCCCCACCCCCACCCCCACCGGCGCCGACCCGGCGGGCGGCGGGAAGGGACCCGCCGGGCCCGTGTTCCCGGTTAGCGGGTAGCGCCGCATCCGCGCCAGCAGGACGCACCTCTCGCTGCGGCTCGGCCTCGGGCCCCGAGTCGGACGAGGACTGCGGCCCCCGCCCCCGGCCCTTGCGGCCGCGCTTCCTCACGGGCTCGTCCTCGTCGCCCGGCTCGTCCCCGCTGCTGCCCCCGCTGCCCCCGGGGGCCTCCCCGCGCTCGCGCTCCCGCCGCCGCTCCTTCTCCTCCTTCTCCTGCTCGCGGAGCCGCCGCAGCTCCTCCTCCTGCTCCCGGCGCCGCCTGGCCTCCAGCTCCCGCCTTCGCTCCTCGTCCCGGCGCTTCCACTCGCTGATGCGGTCCACCTCGTCGCTGTCGCTGCGGAGGCGCGCCCGTTAGAGGGCCCGGGGGCGCGCCGCCCGCCCTCCCGCCCGCCGCCCTGGCCTGCCGCCCACCTGTCGCTGCTCGAGCTGCTCGGGGGCCGCTCTGGCTTCGGCTTCCGGCCGCGGGGCTTCGGGGGCGGCTTCTCAGCTGCAGGGAAGGGGGGGGTGCGGTCGGCGAGGGATCTCTCCCCCAGGACGGCGGGGGTGGGGGGTGGGGGGTGGGGGGGTGGGGGAGGGGGCACCCCGGCCCGCGCCCTACCTGGCTTCCGGCCCCGAGGAGGCTTCTTTACGGACACGTCCGAGTCGGAGGAGGAGGAGGCAGAGGAGGAGGCAGAGGACGGCGCGGACCTGGCCACGGCCACAGGCTCGCCCTTGGCCCCGTCGGATTCCGCTTTGGAGTCGGAGTCGGAGGCCGAGGGCGCCTTCTGAGAGAGGCGGGGGTGCAGAGGTGAGGACACAGGCCACGGGCAGCCCCCTCCCGGCAAACAACCGCCTCTTCCTTGGGCTCGGCATGGGGGGGTCCTGGGACTCATCCCCTCGGGGAAGCGGGGGAGGCAGAGGAGAGCCACCGCGCTTTCCGGGGCTAGAGCTCTTGGTTCGTTTTTTAATTTTATTTCAGATAGAGCAGGCGCGTGAGCAAGGGAGAGGGGCAGGGGAAGGCAGAGCATCTCGGGCAGGCTCCCCACACAGTGCAGAGCCTGATGCGGGGCTCGATCCCTCGACCCTGGATCACGACCTGAGCCGAAACCAAGAGTTGGACGTTGGACCGACTGAGACCCCCCCCCCCAGGCGCCCCTACAGCCCTTCCCAGTGCAGAATAGGGGCGCGAGGCCCAGTGAGAGGAGGGCCCTCCTCCTGTCTCTGCCCCATCCTGCTCCCCACTCCCATGCACACAGGTGGCACGCTCATACACACCCAAGCACCTAACGCACACACTCGAACACACGCACACCGTCCGCGGGATGCGGACACACAACACGCGTGCATTCCCTTCCACACACACCCACTCTCCCTGCCTCACACGGGGCCCCTAAGGACACCCCTCTCCCTTCTGAGGCCAGCGTTCCAGCACCCCAGTTTCTGCACCGGCCTCTGTGCTCCTCTCAGGAGTGGTGGCAGCCGGGCGGCCTCCGGGCCCACAGATGGGCCCTGCACACTCCACCCTCGGAAACCACACACCAAAGCCATCGGTGGAGGCAGAGGCGGACGGTGGTGATCCCTGGTGGCCTGGGCCCTACCCTCCTCCAGAAAAGACAGACTCTACCCACGGGCAGTGGCTGGTGACCACACAGAGCCTCTCAGGGGTTCCCGCAGGCAGGCAGGCAGGCAGGCAGGTGGGAACACGACACGAAAAAACCCCTCTACCTTTTTCTTCCGTCCCGCAGGGGGGCCCCGCCGAGGCGCCCGCACCACAGCTTTCTTCTCGGGGGTGAAGTCCTGGGCGGAGAGAGAGAAGGCGCTGAACGTGGGCCCCACGGACTGGCCCCGGCTCGGCCCCTGTGCGTGCGCCCGCCCGCCCCCGGAGGCAGCCACCTGCTCACCTGGTCACTGGTCTTCTCTGACTCAGAAGAGCTTTCTGAGTTCTCCTCCTCGGATGGGGACACGCTGGCTTGATCCAAGTCGCTGGAGGCCTTTCGAGCTCGTTTGGAGACCGACATCTAGAAAGAGCGCAGCCCGAGCACAGGAGCGATCAGAAATTTCGCCTGTGTGCTCGGCACAGCCGTCTCCCGCCTGGCCGCTCACACCCGGGAGAAGAGCTGAGGTTCTGGAATCCTTGGGAGGTGGCAGGGACCCCTTGCAGGATCTGACTAAAAACCAGGGATCCTGGGGTGCCTGGGGGGCTCAGTCGGTTAAGCATGAGACTCTTTTTTTTTTTTAATGTTTATTTATTTTTGAGAGACAGAGAGCATGAGCGGGAGAGGGGCAAAGAAAGAGACAGAGAGAGAGACCCAGAATATGAAGCAGGCTCCCGGCTCTGAGCTGTCAGCACAGAGCCCAACGCGGGGCTCGAACTCACGAGCCGTGAGATCATGACCTGAGCCGAAGTCGGACGCTCAGCCGACTGAGCCACCCAGGCGCCCCTAGCATGAGACTCTTGAATTCAGCACAGGTCACGATCTCATGGTTCATGGGTCTGAGCCTTGCATCGGGCTCTGTGCTGACAGCACGGAGCCCGCTGGAGATTTTCTCTCCCTCTCTCCCCCTCCCCCACTCAACATGCACACGCTTGCTCACTCTCTCTCTCAAAAAAAAAATAAAACAAAACAAAACAGGGATCTTGAACCTTAAGTACACTGTGCACAGTGACAGAGGCCAGACACAGAAGGACACGTCCTGCATGACCCCACTCACAGGGGGTCCCTAGAGGAGTCCTGTCCATAGAGTCAGAGAGTGGATGGTGGGAGTCGGGGGTGGGGAGTCAGTGCTTCATGGGGATAGAGTCTCAGTTTGGGGAGATGGAAAGTTCTGGAAAACGTGGGGGGATTTGCAAAACAGTGTGAGTGTGCTTAATGTCCCTGAGCTGTACATTTTATTTTTTTTTAAGTTTACTTATTTATTTTGAGAGACAGAAACAGCACAAGTAGGGGAGGGGCAGAGAGAGTGGGAGAAAGAATCCCAAGCAGGCTCTGTGCCACCAGTGCAGAGCCCGACATGGGCCTCAAACCCACAAAACTGCGAGATCATGACCTGAGCCAAAACCAAGAGTTGGACGCTTAACCGACTGAACCACCCGGGTGCCCCAGAGCTGTGCATTTTAGAATGGCTGATTTTTTAATGTGAACCTTACCTCAATAAAAAAATAAAAAAATTAAAAAAACCGGGGCGCCTGGGTGGCTCCATCAGTTAAGTGTCTGATTTCGGCTGTCATGATCTCACAGTTCACGAGTTCGAGCCCCACACTGGGCTCTATGCTAACAGCCCAGAGCCTGGAGCTGCTTCAGATTCTGTGTCTCCCTCTCTCTTTCTCTCTCTCTGTCCCTCCTCTGCTTGTGCTTTCCCTCTCTCTCAAAAATAAATAAACATTTAAAAGAAAAAAATAAATTAAAGACAAATAAACACATGCACACACACACATACACGCAAACAACCAGAATTCAGTTTCAGGGGTCCACGCATTCTCTGACATCCACCCAAAGAAGCCAACGTAAGAATCTTTAAGAGTCTTTAAGCTTTAGAAGTAGATTTCAGCCAGGGAAAACCCAGGCCTCCCCAGCCAGCCAGTGCTGAGTTCAATGGCACTTTGCCTCTGTTTTGTCACATCGGAGATGTGGTGGTTCTTCTAACCACTGTCACCGGAGCATCTCCCCCGCTCCGTGCCCTGTCCAGGGCACGATGGGCTGGACTGTGTCCCCCTAAAATTCACCTGTTGAAGCCCTGACCCTCAGGACCTTAGAGCGGGACTGTGTTTGTGAAGACCGGGTCTTCAAGGATATGATTAAGTTAAAATGATGTCACTGGAGTGGCCCTAATCCAGTGGGACCTGTGTCCTTATAAGAAGAGATCAGAACATGGCCACAGAGGGACGACCACGTGAGGACACGGGATGGGGGCACGGCATGTGCACGCCAGGGAGCGGCCTCAGAAGGAACCAGGCCTGCCAACACCTTGATCTCAGACTTGCTGCCTCCAGGAATACTGACTGGTGTGCAAGCCGTCTAGTGCACGGGACTCTGCGAGGCCAGCCGGCACACATGTACACTCAGGGACCCACTGGGGAGAGATAAGGCCCCCTACTGTCGCACAACACGTTCCAGCCAGGAGAGGCCAAAGGAAACATTCCGTGCAAATCTGAGAAGGGTTACTCGCGTATGGGGGACCAGGACGGGACAGAGGGAGGATAGAGAAACGGAGGGAGGACGGAGGGATGGAGGGAGGACAGAGGAAGGACAGAGGGACGGAGGGAGGATGGGGGGACAGAGGGACGGAGGGAGGACAGAGGGACGGAGGGAGGATAGAGGAAGGACGGGGGGACAGACGGAGGACAGAGGGATGGAGGAAGGACGGAGGGGAGACAGAGGGGCGGGAGAGACGGCAAGCACAAAGCCCCACAGGGGAAGGCAGCGTGGCCAGTGAGTGGTCAGGGGAGGGACGGGGACTGTCGGGGCCAGACCTGCAGGGCTGTGTGGTCGTGTGTGGAGTCTGGCCCCCCTTCGTGGGCGGCCGAGCTGAAGCCCGGGGCACTTCGTACTCCCTCTCGGGACACAGACGGCCTGTATCCCAGGGGCGCTGTATGCTCTCCCTTCTCAACGCAGGCGCTCAGGGGATCCAGTTAGAGGGCAGTTCACGTTCTGCCAGAGTCGCCAGGCAGTTCTAGGGGAAGCGTTTCAAGCCGGCTGTGGCCTCCTTCCCCAGACCAAAGGGCACCACAAAGACTAGGGTGACCCAGGACCCTCCCTCCTGACGCCAGGGTGCAAGGGGAAGCAATGGCGAGGGGCCCCGAGCTGCGAGATCTTGGAGCCCCAGAGAGCACAGAGACCCCGGCTGGGCGGGCAGGGCCGGGACCCCGTCCCCAAGAGCTGGCGTCGGGATCTGCCTCACGAAGGAGGCCGTCCGTGGAACCACTCAGAGGACAGATGAGAAGACCAGCCAACAAGCTGTTGGCTGAAGAGAGAATGTATAAAGCCGGCCCCGCGGGAAAACCACAGCCCCTCACAGATCAGAGAAAGGACAGCTGCGGATGGGCCCGGTGCGGTTAAACGGGGTTGTAATAAGAACTTATATCTGTTTAATGCAAAAGTGACCCAAAAAATCTAAGTAGTGACTTACAAACAGGGGTTTAGGGGCGCCTGGGTGGCTCAATCAGTTGAGCATCTGACTTGGCTCAGGTCATGGTCTCAAGGTGCATGAGTTCGAGCCCCACGTCGGGCTCTGTGTTGTCAGCACAGAGCCTGCTTCCGACCCTCTGTCCTCCTTTCTCTCTGCCCCACCCCCAATCATTCTCTCTCTCTCCCTCTCTCAAAAATAAGTAAATATTAAAAAAAATTAGGTGGGAGGCACCTGAGTGGCTCCGTTGGTTAAGCGTCTGACTTCGGCTCAGGTCACGATCTCACAATTTGTGGGTTTGAGCCTTGCGTGGGGCTCAGTGCTGGCAGCTCAGAGCCTGGAGCCTGCTTCAGATTCTCTCTCTCTCTCTCTCTCTCTCTCTCTCTCTCTCTCTCTCTCTGTGCCTCCCCAGCTCACATTCTGTCTCTCTCCCTCAAAAATGAATCAACATTTAAAAAATAAAATAAGTAAAAATTCATCGGGTGCCTGCATGGCTCAGTCAGTTAAGCGTCCGACTTTGGCTCAGGTCATGATCTTGTGGTTCATGAGTTCAAGCCCCACATCGGGCTCTGTGTTGTCAGCACAAAGCCTGCTTCAGAGCCTCTGTCCTCCTTTCTCTCTGCCCCCTCCCACGCACTCACACACACTGACTCCCTCCCTCTCTCTCTCTCAAAATAAATAAACTTTAAAAAATTCTTAATAAAAAAACCACAAAAAAACAAATAGGGGTTTATCTCTCAGGGGTGGCACGGGGCAGGGTTGTTTTCTACACATTTCTACTTAATGTCTCCAACAGCCGTAAACAGAAATAATGGGGAGTTTGACAAAACAATGCCAAGCGCACCATAAAAACTGGGAGCTAAATGCCCAACAAGTTTTTTTTTCCCTCTTCTTTTATGCATTCGCTTTTGAAAGAGCGAGAGAGGGCAAGCAAGCAGGGGAGCAACAGACAGAGAGGGAGACAAGAGAATCCTCAGCAGCCTCCACGCTATGAGCGCAGAGAAATCGTGGCCTGAGCCAAAATCAAGAGCCAGACACTTGACCGACCGAGCCACCCAGGTGACCCCCTGGACGCCCGACGGTCTTACTAACGTACCGGTGAGAAATCACAGACTGCTTCTCGGCCGCTGAGGACCACGTCGTAAAACAGTACTTAATGACCAAGAAATGCCCAGCAAACAGACACCGTGTGGACGGCTGCCGATTCTGTGCTTCGCACCCCCACCCGCACCCCTGCACCCCCACCCGCACCCCCACCCGCACTCAACCCGCCAGGGCGTTTCCAGTCCCCAGCACAGCAGCCCGCGCACCCAACACGGGTATTTTCTACCAGCTTCTCCGCACCTTTCGCGTCTCGTACCTGACGACAAGCACGGCTTATCATGAGGGTTGGGGCCAATAGAAACGTTATTTTTATCAGTAATGGTAGGGAAGCCTGTCAAGGACAGTGGCGCTAGGTCCCGGCCTTTTCATCCCGCACCCAGATGCTCAGAGGCAGTCAAAAGGCAGAGAAGAGAAAGGGCAAGAGACCGTCTCTGGAACCGACAACTCACATCCTCACGGAAACCTGCACACGCACGTGCACAGCAGTGTGGTCACGGCGGACCACAGTGGACACAACCCAGATGTCTATCAACTGGTAAATACGTGTCCCCCGCGCACGCGCACGTCCCTCGGCCGCGAGCAGGAGCGAGGCGCCCACCCCCGCCGCCCCGCGGACGGACCCCTAGCACGCGACGCTCAGGGAGGGAACCGGCCACGAGAGGCCACGTGGGGTGTGGGTCTGCGTGTGTGAAACGTCCAGGACGGGCTCCTCCATGGACAGGAAGGGGGCTCGTGGGGGCTGGCGGATGACTGCTAAGGCGGACAGGGTTTCTTTCGGAGTGACAGAATGTTCTGGAACTCGCCGGTGGTGGCGGCTGCACAGCTCTGTGAATGTACTAAGAACCAGTGAACTGTGTATTTTGAAAGGGTGAATTTCGCGCTATGTGAGTGCTATCTCAATTTTCAAAAAGCATGTTAAACACCCAGAAAAATTATCTGCATATTCAGGTTACGGGCATAATTTCAGCTAGGAGGCTCCTGGGAGGGAAAAGCCAAGACCGAGCACGTGCATTCTACTTCTGCTGGGATCTGTTCAGTCTGGCTGGTGTTGAGTAAAAGGTCGGGTTAATAATACAGGAAGGCATTTCAGCTCACACTACAGACCCGGGCTAAGCACACCCCCCTCCTCGAGATGACAATCTGTGAAGCGGAAACGGTAATATCTACTGAGGAACGTTATAAAGAGTAATGAAATGACATACGTAAAAAAATGATAACAAATAAAAATAAATGAAACAAATCATGACAGAACCGTGCATTGAAAACAAGAAAGGCAGCGGGGGAGCCCAGGCTGCTGGGGGCGGGGGGCAGAGAGAGGCTGGGCTGCTACCTCCCCCCACCCCCCCACCAGGCCAAGGGCTCCCGCCCCACCCCTACCTTCAGGGCTGCGGCCTTCCGTTTCAGGCCACTGTTGTCGCTGCTTTTGTCCGAGTCGGAGTCGCTCTCCATCCTGTCGCTGGCCGCTGTGGCGGTCACGGCTGTGACGGCCATGACCCCCCGGACCTCGTCGTCCTCGCTCCCGCCCGCCGGGTCGGCTTCGGGGGCCTCGCTGTCAGAGGAACTCACCGGCTGGGGGGGCGAGACGGTTGGGGGGGGGGGGCACAGACCAGTCACCAGCAGGCTTGGGCGGATTCCCCAGCCGGGACGGTGACCCCGAGGACAGATCCCACGGCGGGGTCTCAAATGTCAGGGTCTGGCCCCCTGGCTTTCCAAACGGGGCGGCCCGGAAAGACTAAAGAATAGAGGCTCAAGGGCAAGATGGGCACATGCGGTGGGTGCCAGGGTTCAAGATCAAACCTCAGGCCAGTCTGTGACTTAGCCTCTCGGGACCTCAGTTTCCACATCTGAGGGAGACGGGTGGCACGACTTTGGCCTTACGGGGCTGTGGCAAGGATGAGGCCGGAGTGGCACATGACATTCTTAGGGCAGTGCCCAGGCTGGCAAGAGATCCCCCAAAGTTTGCCAGTTTATTGTCGGTACGCCCATCGTGACGAAGACACGACCTCCAGGCCGAAACTTCCAGGCTCTGCTATTTCTCCTTTACCCAAAGTGCCCGCTCAGGCAAGAACAGCCACAGAAACACTTCTGCCGTGCTCGGCACGTGCCGGGCTCCTTTACACGCTCGGGGGGCGTTCGCGCAGCGGCGGGTGCCAGGCACGGTGCTGGGCGGGCAGGCAGCGAGCACACGCAGATGTGAAGGCAGCGCGGCCCCTGCCCCCGGGGAGCTTACCATCTAGCGGGAGAGGCCGAGAGCAGCCATTTCGGCAGAACAACGTCTCGCCGCGGGGACGGGGAGAGAGGAAAATACTGGTACGTGGGTGCCGAGGAATCAGGGAGAGGTGGGTGTAAGGTGGCAGTAATGTTCTGAAGTGCGTTTTGGGGAGGAATCCTCGGAGGACGGGACGTTTCAGCTGATGAGTCATCTCAAGCATGCAAAGGGACAGGAACAGCACGAGGGGAGGGACGGTGCCCCTGAGAACCGGGCGGGCGAGGTCGGTGTGGCCGGGGGCAACGGTGAGAGAAGAATGTGGCGGAAGAAAGGCTGGAGGGCTGGGCCAGGGCTGATGTAGGGTTATGGGGGATGCAGGGGGACCCAGCAGTCGCACAAGGACGGTCAGGCCACAGGGCTCTCTCGGGCCTGTTTCTGACCCCGTTCTGGATATCTCGTTTGTAGGAGGAACACAGATGAGTCCTGGTCAAACTCATCCACTGAGTGCCACAGAACATCCACTGCCTGAGGCCTCGTGCTGGGGCGGGGGCGAGACGGTGTGAGACAGGGTCCCTGCCCTCGGGGAGCTCACAGTCCCCGATGGGGACTAATGCGGAGAAAGACAAGGAAACACAGAGAGACAACGCGGCCTGAGAGGGGGTGCCGCTCCGTTCCTGGAGCACCCAGCAGAGTCCGAGGGTAGTATCTGACCACGTTATTTCATGGTACTTCTTCACCGAGTAATTAATTTCTTTTAAGACCGAGACTGTGACTTTTTAGAGCTACGGTCTGCAAAAAAACCAAATTTCCACCTACTAATAAATAGACAAAGTGCAGAGCAGCTATAGGACAGAACGCTATTCAGCCACGAAATGGACTGAAACTGACATGCGCTGCAGGGTGGATGAACCCCCGAAACACGCGCAGTGAAAGACGCCAGAAGCATAGAACCACGTAGAATTCCATTTCTATGAAATCTGGAGTACGCAAATTCATAGGAACAGAAAGTTGATTAGGAGTTCTCAGGGGCGGGATGATGTTCTCAGGAGATGCTCAGTTGGTTGAGCATCCGACTCTTGGCTCCAGCTCAGGTCGTGATCCCAGGTTTGTGGGATCGAGTCCCACGTTGGACTGTGCACATGGGGCATGGAGCCTGCTTGGGATTCTCTCCCCTCCTCCCCTAATCGAGCTCTCTCTCTTTCTTTAAAGAAAAAAAGGAGTTCTCGGGGGCTACAGGAAGGGGAGAATTGGGGGTGACAGCGAACAGGAAGGGGGGGGTTTCCTTGTGGGGTGATGGAGCGTTCTCGATTAGAGAGTAGTGGCGATTGCACGACACTACAAATATATAAAACCCACTGTAGGACACGTTCAAAATAGTTAAAACAGCGGATTTCCCAAATTCATTAAAAAAACTTACAACAAGAGAAAGGCACACTCCCTCGGTGGAACCACAGCTGGGGATCGATGGATCGGGCCGGGGCCGCACGCCGGCCGACATACAAGCAGGGAGGACGGAAAGGGGTCCGAGTCCGAGCGAGGAGCCTCGGGGGCCACGCCGACTGGACACAGGAGGCCAGACCAGGACCAGGGAGCAAGGAGGCAGGAGCATGGGCGGCCGGGGGGCCGGGAGGGAAGGGAACCGGGGTCAGCGCCGGACACAGGACCAGACAAGTGCTTGGTAGGACATCAGCACAGAAAGGCTCAGAAGAGGGGAAACGTGGCTGCCGGAGAGGAGACGGGAGGACCCCCGGCCCAACCGATCCCCCATTCCCTGATCTCTTGCAGGAAGCCCCCCAGGCCTTCCCTGACTGAGGGGTCCTGAGCCCACCCTGGCCTTCACACAGCCGGGTTAACAGGCGAGGAGAGTAAGGGCCAGGTGTTGACAGGACCTCGTGCTCAGCACGCAGCTCCTTCTGTCTCCCCTGAGGCACCGTAACAGGGCCCACTCTGGATATGCTTGACAAGAGTAAAAGACGTGATGCTAGGTAGGGCAGGCCCCAAACCTAAAACGAGGGGGCAGACGTTACCCGAGCTTGCTCTGTGCGTGTGTGTGTGTGTGCGCGCGCGTGCGCACGTGTCCTGGGTGCGAGCCGTCACCCTCATTTTGCAGACGAGCAAAGGGTGACACGACAGCTCAAGACCACAGCGAGTGTGTGACAGAGGCGAGATGCCGGCCGGGCCTGGCTTGGCCTCTAAGCCGGGGCCACCAGACGCAGCGACTGCCCACGGAAACCCCTCCTTGCTCCTGACCAACCGGGGTCCGACCTGTGCCTCTCACGTCCAGCCAGGTGGCCGGGCTGGGTGGGCCTGTCCCACAACTGGGCAAGTGGACGCTCCAGAAGGTAAGTGGCCGGCCCTACGCTGTGCCTGTAGATAAGGCCGGGAACGCTGGATCTCGGGGCGGGGGTCAGCCCATGGGGTCTCACTGCCTGCCAGCAAAGCCTTGGGGAAACGTGACCCCCACGGAGAAGCACGAGGCACAGGGAGGAGCCAGGAAACACGGCCAAGAGCCAGCCAACCTGCAGCCATCGCGAGCCCAAAGGTCTGGTGAGCGAGGCGAACCTCAGTTTCTCTCACGGCCTTCACGCGTCAGGAGGGTGATGGGGGGGATGGAAAGGGAAGGTCACATCCGGCCCGGCCTCGCTCCCGACCCCGCCATCACCTGCTCAGCACCGTGTCACTGCGCTAGGTGCCTGATGTGCGTCTGCTCACGGGGTTCCCCCCACAGCCCTGTGACACTGTGACACTACCATGAGCCTCTGCCTTAGATGAGGACACAGAGGTTCAGGGAGGTGATGTGGATTCCCAAGGCACACGGTAAGCTGGTGGTAGACCCAGAACTTGAGCCCAGGTCCTTGTGCTCCCACAGCAGGACGCTTCACCTCAGACCCGCTGCGTAGAGGTGATTCTCTGGGCCCTCCTCCAGGGCCCCCCCGTGCCCGATGAAACTCAGCCTGAGACACAGGAGGCCCGGGCTTTGGCTCCAGCTCACTCTAACTAGGCTGAGAACCCTAGACAGGTCTCTTTCCCTCTTCCCCTATCGAGGGACGAGAATGCATTTCTAGGAAGTGCTCCGTCAATGGTTCTCAACCAGGAACGACGTCTGTCTCCTGGAAGACATTTGGCAATGTCTGGGGACATCTAGGGCTGCCGAGACTGGGGGTGCTCCTGGCATCGAGTGGGGGGTGGTGCTCAGGGACGCTGCTCAAAACCCCACAGTGTCCAGGGCCCCCACCCCATGAGAATGATCCAGGCACGAATGTTGAAAAACCCTGGTTTAGGTCTGAGATGTCTCAGATTCTAGCTGGGTCGCTCTGGGCCTCAGTTTGCTCATCAATAAAATGGAAAAGATGCCACCTGCCCAGGCCACCCTCAGCACTGGATTAAGACCATGAAGTTGGAACCACGCTCAGATGCCATTTCCACCTCCCGGCTTGGCAAGGGGGTGAGGGAACAGGGCTAGTGGTCACCTCTTAGTGCGAGAGCCAGCTGAGTTAAGGCTGTCGAAAAGAACGAGGCTGTTCTCTGCACAGAGACCAACAGTCAAGATAAATTTTGGGGGAAGCCTGGTTGGCTCAGAAGAACATGTAACTCTTGACCTTGGGGTTGTGAGTTTGAGCTCCACGACAGGTGCAGTGATTATTAAAGATAAATAAACGAACATTAAAAAAGGATGTATTTTGGAGAACAAGAAGCAAAGTTAAGAATTCGAGGCTTTAGGGGCGCATGCGTGGGTGCCTCAATCGGTGAAGCGTGCGACTTGGGCCCAGGTCACGACCTCAAGGGTTGGGAGTTCGAGTCCCACATCGGGCTCTGTGCTGTTAGTGCAGGGCCCGCTTTGGATCCTCTGTCTCCCTCTCTCTCTGCCCCTCCCCCCCCACATGTGCACACTAGCACTCTCTCCCTCTAAAATAAACATCAAAAAAAAAAAAAAAAGAGAATTCTAGACTTTAGAACGGAAAAGCTGTGTTCACGGCTTGACGTGAACACGGAACTTGGGAGAATGTATCAGGAATGAGGAGCTGTGGCTGTCTTGACCGGATGTCGCGGCACCGTGACCGGGAGGGAGGGCTGACTTCCCACTCTCCATAGACACGCTCTCTCGTACACCCCCTTTTCCATTTGGTACCCCGAGCCTGCCTTTCCACTCAAGATGTAGAGATACACGAGAAACGTCAAGAGCGAACAGAGAGAACGCTCAGGTACCCGCACAACGCTGCTTCCGAAAGCCCGCCTGTGGCCTGGCTCTGCCAGAGACATCCAGGGTGGTGCCTGGGAAGAAACACCTCAGGGGTCCCGGGCCCAAGCCCTTCACGCCGACCCCAAAACCTCCGCAGGCGGGGCCCAGGAATCCGCATCTTAAACAGACGTTCAGTTTGGAGCCACGGGCTCGGTGGAAAACCAAACAGCAAGACGAGCTCTCGCTCTTACAGCCACTTCTCATCCCAGGGAGTCTGTGTGGGGCCAGTTCAACGTCAAGGTTGCACCACGGTTGACTTTCTTTCCTCGAGGGCAGGCATCCACACAGCACTTACCAAGCTGCTGGTGTGCAATAAATATTAAACGGTATGATGATTCACCAGCAGGCGAGAAGCTTACCGCGTAACCAAACAGAACTCGAGCCGGGGCCAGAAAAGGATCGCGCAGAACCCAAATGTCTTCAAGACCTTCTGACCCACTGCCCCATGATGGGGAGCGGGGAGGGGGGGCCACGGGAAACCGGGAGAGACAACGGGCAGCAAAGCGGGGGACCTCCTTCTCCTAGACCCATCCCAGGAGGCAACAGGAAACCACCACCAACGTCTACTAAATTCTGGACCATGAGCTCCCGGCTCAGGGGGAGCCTGAGCCGCAGGACAGCACAGGCTGGGGACCCCAAGTTCTCACGCAGGACTAGACGCTGCAGACATCCTGGGTCCGTCGCTCTCTCGAACCAGACCCTCTGTGACTCCTGCGTCCCTCCCCACGGACCAGGCCGCAGGGCCTTTCCTTCCCGAGCTGGCCGCTCTGTCCCAGGCAGGCAGTTAGCTCCGCCTCCCGGCCAACCTCAAGCCCACCCCTCCTGAGGCCAGATTGCTCTGCCTCCTGCAGAAAACCCCAAACTCGGTGGCTGAAAGCAGAGCAGAGAACCACAGCCCCGCCTCCCCTCATCTGCACCTCACCCCCAAACGCCCAGAGCGAGGTAGCTCTCTGCCTCCTTCTGCAGCCTTCCAAGGCTTTCCATGAATTTCACTTCAACTTCCCCCCCCCAGAACAAAAGGCTTTTTCAGAGCTGTAATAACACTATTATAAACCCAAGCTAATTCCAGAGCAGTGGGTTTCACTTGGGGTGATCCCGCACCCCTCCACCCCACCCGGGGGGCACCCGCCAACGTCTGGAGAGGCGTTTGGTGGTCGCGACTGGGAAGGGGAGGTGATGCTAGTACGGAGTGGGTGGGGCCGGGGACGGGACGCAACTCCCACGAGGCCCAGGAAGGCCCCGGCGGAGACAGAGAATGATGGGCCGGAGGTGAACAGTGTCAAGGGGGAATGAGCCCTTCCTCCTGGCCTACGGAGCAAGCCCAGACCACCTCCGGTGCCCGGCGTGTGTAAGAGCCCCGCATGACGTGGGCTCGGCAGTCACCACGCCAGCCACTCTCCACCCCCAGGTACTCACCAGAGGGGCGCTGTAGCTGGCGTGGGGATTGTTCTGGATCTCCCACAGTCCTTCATTGAAGCCTTTCCTCTTGTTGGGTTTCCCGTACTTATCTTTACATTTGTCGTAAGGGAACAGGTCCTTGGGGCCCAGGAAGGCTCTGGAGAAGGGAGGCACGGGGCCAGTCCCGGGTGAGTCAGGCCACCGGGGAGGCACCGGGGGGACGGTCAAGCCCCACCTGGGGACACTTACGTTTCGTGTGTACCAAAGAAGAAGATGGGGTACTTGTTGGGCGGGGGCTTCACGGCACCGTCGGCGATGTCATCGATCTGCAGGGAGACGCTGGTCAGGGGGTGGCTGTGGGGGGCAGCGTCACCCCCTGAGCCAGGAAATGGCCAAGACATCAGCCAAGTTACTTGGGGAAAGCATGCTGGGAGAAAAGGAGCCTTCAGCTGAGGGAGACAGGGCTCCTTCCGGTTAGGCATCTGCATTCCTCTGCGTGACCCCCCCCTCCTCCATACACACCTGTCCCCTCCCCCCAGAGTGTTCTGCCTCCAAGGCAGGTGCTTCACCTGAGCAGAGCCAAATACGGGGCCCTGAGTAGCCAGGAGGTGGGGCCAAGCTCAGCTTCTGCGAACTCCCAGGACCCTCCCTCGGGACCCCCTCCCGCACAGAGGCGATCGGGGGGGGGGGGGGGGGGTCTCTCTCCCAGAGGCTGCAGCTGGCAGCTCCAAGGATGCAGAGGGTGGGGGGTGGGCTGCAGGAGACAGGCCCTGAGCATCCAGGAAGTCCCACCCTCTCCCTACAGGCCCATGGGCCCCGGCAGCTGTCAGTCACCTCCCCACAGGAGGCTAGCAGCCCCTTCACTTCCAATCAGGTGCTTGGAAATGTTCTGGGCTTGGAGAGCCGGCAGGAGTGGGGGGGGGGGGGGGGAGGGGTTGGCGGGGGGAGGTGGAGGAGAGGGAGAAGCTGGTACTCTGGAAAGAAGGAAAGTGCCCATAAAGTTTCAAAGCTCCCGTGTCCCCCAGGAAAAGAAGCCCAAGCAAATCAGGTTAAAGTGAGTTTTCTGGTCCCCGTTAATTCCTTCCCCATCCTCTTCTACGCCTGGGGGCTGCTGGAACCTTCCCTGCCCCCCCCCCCCACACACCCCAGGTTCCTTGCCCGGTTCTCTGGGCTACTTTTCAAAGTCCTTGGTGGCTGGGCCTCAGGCCCCCATGGCCAGCATCCCCGGCACAGGCGCTTCCTCAAACTTCATCGCCCCGAGGACCAGCCTGCCACGCCTTCCAGGCCCGGCTTCCAGGTCCCCCAGGACCCGCCTCTGAGCCCGAGGCTCAGACGTGCCAGCAGCAGCACCAGCCCCTGGCCCCTGCCCGACCTCCTGTGGCAGCCTCTCCCCACCCAGACCCCCCAGCGCCACGAGACGCCCGCTGCGCCTCACCTCTACCCAGAGGGAGCGCGGCTGAGAACTCCAGCCACCGGGCAGCTCCTGGGCTCTTCCCGCTCCAGCCCCCCGCTGCCGCCGCTGCTCCCACCCCCCAAACTCCGCCAGTCCGGTCACGCGTTCCCCACCAACCTAGGTTCGGGGGCGACTTTACCTCTAGGACCCGGGGAGGACAACCCCCAGGTCCTCGTCCACACTGGCCTGCCCTACACAGTGCCTGGGACTCCACTCTCTGGGACTCCCAGACTCAGGATGCCCTTCAGACCTGCACCCGGCGGACCATCCGCGTCCCCCGGATCTCAGGCTTTCCTAAAGGGGATCCCCAAAGTCCCCTTGGCTCAACCCCTTCCCTCAGATGCTCTCTCTCGGGCTTGAAGCTGAAAAGGAGTCCGATTCGCGCATCGGGGGGGGGGGGACCACCCCCAGATCTCCCTCCACCCCACACCCCAACCAGAGGATGGCGAGGGGATCCGTACAGAGCACCGGTCCCCAGGGTCCAAGTAAGTCCCATTCCAACCTCTGGGCCGCGATACCCCGCATTCTCAGAAGAGTCCTCTCGGCTTCAGTGACCTTGTGAACACAGCTCCCAGCCCCCTTCCCAGCCTTGACCTCCCTCAGCCCCCCTCAGCCTTGACCCTCAACCCTTCTCCCTCAGGTACCCCACAACCCTAGCCCACCCGCACAAACGGCCTGCGGCCCCACAATGAGACCCTTCAGTCTGAGGCGCCCCCTTCCCATCAGTCTGATTCCGCTCTTTAAACCCCATTTTCCTCCGCTCCCCTCACACCACCTACTCGCTCAAATACTTGAACTTGAACTTGAACCCTGCCCCCTCAGGCCCCAGGTCCCTCAAACCCCACGACCCTTGGAGCGATTTGCTCAAGACTGCCCCCCCCCCCCGCGCCACAAACCCTCCGTTACGCGGGTCCCTGAGGCCCGGGGCCCCCAGGACCCCGTTACGCGGGTCCCTCAGGACCGGGGCCCCCAGACCCCCGTTATGCGGGTCCCTCAGGACCGGGGGCCCGAAAACCCTGTTGCTCGGGTCCTTCAGGCCCGAGGGCATCCCCCAGACCCTCGTTCCTCGGGTCCCCGAGGCCCGGGGCCCGCAGACCCCCGTTACGCGGGTCCCTCAGGCCTGGGGCCCCCGGGGCCCCGTTACGCGGGTCCCTCAGGCCCGGGGCCGCAGACCCCCGATGCACGGGTCCCTAAAGCTCGGGGACCTCCAGGCCCCCGGTGCACGGCCCCTCAGGCTCGGGGCCCCTCCTGCCCCACCCCCCCGCCTGGCCCATCTCCCGCGCGGCCTCACCCGGGCCGGCCAGTGCGGGTAGCCCTTCATCTTGGCGAACACCAAGTCCCCGGGCTTGAAGGCATGCGGCATGCTGGCGGCGGGAGGCCCAGGCCGCAGGAAGCGGCGGCGGCGGCGGCGGCGGCAGCGACTACGGCGGCGGCGGCGGCGGCAGCGGCAGCGGGAGGCGAAGCCGGGGGCGGGAGCGGGGCGCCTAGGGGGCGGGGGCGGGCGCCTGGGCAGAGAGCCGGCGCCTGCTTATTGGACTGCGGGCTTCCGGAAGTCCCGCCCTCCGGTCGTCACGGGCGGGAGACGCCGTCGCTCAGAACCACGTGCGGGGATAGAGGAGCATGAGGACCAATGAGAAGAGGGGTTGGAGCAGAGCAAGTTAACGGGATTGGGTAACGGGCAGAGCCAAGAGGCGTGACCCAGAGGCCTAATGGGAGCGGGGCGGAGGTTATGGGAGGTGAAAGGGGAAAGGTGGGAGGAGGGAAACGGGGGCTTTCAGGGAGTGGTGAGGCGGCCAGCCAAGCTTCTTCAGGGCGGGGCTTAGGGCAGAGGGCGGGCCATAGGCCGCCACGGAAGGAGGGCTTTAAAAGTAGGAGGCAGGCCATTGGCTACCACCGAAAGGAGGCCTAATCAATGCAGGGGGCGGGGCCCTGAAAGCCGCCCGCTCCACGAGCCGGGGCTGAACGGAGGGCCGCAGGCCATTGGCTATCACTCGAAAGGGCCTCAAGGTAAGGAGCAGTCATTGGCTACCACAGGGGGCGGGGCTAAAGCAGCTGTTCGCCATTGGATATGGTGATACGAGAGGTTCAACTCAAAATAGGGACGCGCCGTTGCCTGCCCGAGGGGCGGGGCTTGGGAGGGGCGGGACTTGAGGCGTTCTTTGGAGTAACAGCCACAGAGCGCACTGAGCAGGAACTTCTTTCCTCCTGGGAATGTCTTGAGCCGAGCCACGAGATAACCGTTATGCATATTCATTTTAGAAAGCTGTTGCGCACTGCGTGCCCAAATTCCTTAAACTCTGTGCCTTAGTCTACCGACCTATAAAATGGGACTCATAAGGGTGCCTATCTTAGAGGGGCGTAAAAGTGAAAATTAGGATGATTTCATCACCCCTAAAGCGCTGTGAAGTGTGCCTGGCAATCAGAAATACTGGGAGTACTAGAAGTTGTTAGCCACTTAATTTCTTTGTAATTAAGACCCTTTGTAGGAACTCAAAAGAGCCAGAGAGCTTAAGAAAATGCTGAGTAGTGGGGGAGGGAACAGGGAGGGTTTTTTGCAGGATGTGGTGTAACTGGAGACTGGCAGGATGAATAGAAATTGGTCAATACAGCGAAGTGGATACTGAGAGGGCGCTTAAGGCAGAGCTGATAGCAAGTGCAAACGCCTAAGCTAAAGATGATGGAGTGAATGAATGGGACAGGCAGGTAAGGCTCTAGGGGTCTACTGAGGACCTATCGTAGTGCCTTGTGGACATTTGTGAGAAGTTTAGTTTTTACTTTAGCTTCGGGTTAAGTTTTTATTTTTTTAACGTTTTATTTATATTTGAGAGAGAGCACGAGTGGGGACAGGAGCAGAGAGAGATGGAGACATAATCAGAAGCAGGCTCCATCCAGGCTCCGAGCTGTCAACACAGAGCCGGACGCGGGGCTTGAACTCACGAACCGTGAGATCATGACCTGAGCTGAAGTCGGACGCTTAACCAGCTGAGCCACCCAGGCACCCCAAGTTTTTATTTATTTATTTTGAGAGAGACAGTGTGAGCAGGGAAGGGGCAGAGGGGGAGAGAGAGAGAGAGAAGGAGAGAGAATCTCACGCAGGCTCCACACTGTCAGCACAGAGCTGGATGTGGACTCCCCGCTAATCATGACCTGAGCAGCAACCAAGAGCCAGACTCCCAACCGACTGAGCCACCCAGGCACCCCTACGTTAGCTTCTTGGGAAAACATTGGACAGATTTGATCGCAGAGTACAAACATCATTCTTTAGTCTCAAGATACTTCCTTATACGTGTGAAATAGATCTCAAAAATACTTTTCTTTTAGAGTTAAACAGACTTAACCACATGACCTGCCAGTTCCATCTCTAAGTGTCTACCCAAGAGAAATGAAGATACACTCCACATAAAAACTTGCACGCCAATAGACACCACAACATGACTCTCGACGGCCAAAAAGCGCAAACATCCAAGTCTCCATCAACAGGTGAATGGATAAACCAGACGTGCTCTATCCTTACCACAAAACACTATTCAGTAATGAAAGAAGCATTGACCCACTACAACCTGAATGAGCCTCAAAAACACTATACTCAGTGAAATAAGCCAGACAAAAAGTCACATATTCTCTGATTCCAACGTCATATGCCATTTGATGGAATGTCCAAAAGGGCGGGGGGGGGAGAAAGGCAATTCTTTCAAGACACAAAGCAGTTGCCTTGAGCAAGTGGTAGAAATCCAGAGTGAAAGTTATAATTCCACAAAAAGGGCCATGAGGTTTCTTTTTGGGGTGGTGGATAGGTTCTAAACTTAGATTGTGGTGATGGGTCTTACTACTTTGCAAATATACAGTGAAATTCGTTGAATTGTATCCTTAAAGATAAAATTCACAATGCCCAGTTAAATCTCAATCGTCGATACACGACAAATGCTTTTTCACCATAAGTATGTTCTCTTTGTCTCATGCAATATTTGTGATATCTCTAAACTAGAAAATGATTTGTTACGCATCCTACAATGTGGATGAACCTTGAACACATCATGCTCAATGAAACAAGCCAGACACAAATGACAAATTCTGTAGGATCCCACTCATAGGAGGTCCCCAGAGGAGTCCCATTCTACTACAGAGTAGATGGTGGGAGCCAGGGCTGGGGCAGGGGCTGGGGAGTCACTGTTTCACGGGGACAGAGTCTCAGTTTGGGGACACGAGAAAGTCTGGAAGACGGATGGTGAGGGTGGTTGCACAACCGTGTGAATGTGCTTGATCTCACTGAGCTGTGCACTTAAAATGGTGAAAATTATAAATTTTATGTTATATATATATTTTTTACCACAGTAAGAAAAATAATGGTAAATATTATCAAATAAAAGTATCTGACTCCTAGTTCTTTAAAATGGTTAAAACCGTCGTTTAACGTTACATAGATAACGTTAACGTGTTTTTATCAGAAATTCAGATACGATGGGGTGTCCTGTGTTTTGTAACTGCTAAGTCACAAAAGGGACAAATGTAGAAGTCAAACAAGGAATGAGGAAGACGGTGCAGAGGGGCCTCAATTAGGTACCGCTGGAGAGACTGAAGCCCAGAGAGGGGTACGATTTGCCTGACGTCATACCTCAAGTCCAAGGACTCAGATGCCACTTCTGTGGGGCCCTGCCTCCAAAGCCCTCCTGATTCGGTGCCTGCTTTTCCCCCAGACCTTGAACCAGTGCAGAAAACCAGACTTCCTGCCCAGAATTCATTGAGCTACACTGAGCGGCTGGGAAACGATCAGGCTCTAATGAGAGCTGGGGCCGGGGTTCTCCCAGAAGGTGGGGGAGGGCCCCCCCAAAGTGGCGGGCAGAGGCAGGAGAGGAAAGCGGCCCCTCTAAACAGCAGGTGGCCTGAGCACCTACTGTGTGCTACAGATTTGGCCTCCAGTTTACCAGGGGACTGTCATTAGGAAATATTTACCACACACTTAGCCAAGTACAATAATAAGTCACATTTAGGGGCACCGGGCTAGCTGAGTCGGTGGAGCGTGTGATGCTTGATCTCGGGGTCACGGATTCAAGCTCCACGTTGGGTGTAGAGATTACTCAACAATAAAATCTTGGGGCGCCTGGGTGGCTCAGTCGGTTGAGCATCCGACTTCGACTCAGGTCATGATCTCACGGTTTGTGAGTTCGAGCCCCGCGTTGGGCTCTCTGCTGTCAGCCCAGAGCCTGCTTCAGATCCTCTGTCCCCCCTCTCTCTCTCTGCCCCTCCCCTGCTCGTGCACTTTCTCTCAAAAATAAATAAATATTTAAAAAATAATAAAATCTGTTTTTAAAAAATCGGTAACGTTTATAGAGCAGCCACTATGTTCCAGGCCACATTATTATTATTTTTTTTTTCAAGTAACCTCTACCCCCAATGTGGGGCTCAAACTCATGACCTTAAGTTAAAGAGTCACATGATCCACCAACTGAGCCAGCCAGGTGCCCCCAGGTCACCTTATGTAGTATGTTATTACCATTTCATTTCTAGATCAGTTATTTGTCATCCCTGCTTTCCAGATGGGGAAACTGAGGCAGAAGGGTAACACTGGGGTTTGGACGCCACCCCCCCCCTCCCCCCCGCCACAGAGTGTTGGATTCCACTTACCTAAGAACATTTCCCTGCCTGAGCTGTAATAGTAACATATTCATCTCTTACAGGGTTTTTTTGTTTTGTTTTGTTTTTAAATGTTTACTTATTTATTTATTTTTAAGTTTATTTAATTAAAATTTTTTTTTAACATTTATTTATCTTTTGAGAGACAGAGCATGAGCAGGGGAGGTGCAGAGAGAGGGAGACACAGAATCAGAAGCAGGCTCCAGGCTCCGGGCTGTCAGCACAGAGCCGGATGCGGGGCTTGAACTCACGAACCGTGAGATCATGACCGAAGCCAGTCAGCCGCTTAACTGACTGAGTCACGCAGGCACCCTAAATGTTTACTTATTTATTTTGAGAGGAGGTAGAGGGGCAGAGAGACAGGAAGAGAGAATCCCCAGCAGGCTCCGAGCTGTCAGCACAGAGCCCCACGCGGGCCTCGAACTCACAGACCGTGAGATCATGCCCTGAGCTGAAATCAAATTGGACGTTCAACCAACTGAACCACCCAGGCACCTCATAACTTATTCATCTATTATAGGCTTGCTCAGTGCCAGGCAAGTTTCAGTCCTCCTAGACCAGCCTCTTGCACTCTCACGTGGGGGTGGGAGGTGGGGGTATGGGGGTGCAGAGTCATAGCCCCCTCAAGATCTATGCATCAGAATGTGCATCTGAAGAAGCTCTCCATGGACCTGGAGTGTGCATTACAATTTGAGAAGCACCTCAGTGAAGTGTCATTAGATCTGCTGGTCCTGGGTTCGAATCCTCCCTCTGAAAGCTGTGGTGCTATGGGCAAGTGTGTTTGGAACTTTGTAAACTCCTCTATAAATTGGGGAGAAATAGCAGGACTTATTTCTTTGGGTTATATGGCCTAGGGGTTGCTTTTGCTACCTATTGTTTACGTAACAAATTACCGCAAACTTAGTGACTTAAAACAACGCAAATTTATTGTTACCATTTTGGAGGGAAAAGTCCAAGATGAGTCCCACCGAGATACAATCCTTCTGTTGGCTGAATTGTACTACTTTTGGAGGTTCTGGGGGGGGAATCCATCTCCTTGCCTTTCCCAGCTTCTGGAAGCTTCCTGCGTTCCTTGGGTCAGGCCTCCTTCCTCCATCTGAAGACGTTTCTCCAAAGAAAACGTACAGACGGCCAACAGGTACGTGAAAAGGTGATCAACTCATCGTTAGGAAAATGCAAATAAAACCCATAAACTGTCACCTGACACCTGTTAAAATGGCTACGATTTTTTATTTTTATCTTTTGAGAGAGAGAGAGAGCTCAAGCCGGGGAGAGGGGCAGAGGGAATGAGATAATCTTAAGCGGGCTCCATGCCCAGCATGCACACAGTCCCACATGGGGCTCAGTCCTACAATCCTGTGGCAGCACGATTTACAATAGCCAAGATATGGAAACAACCCAAGTGGCCACAATGGATGAACGGATAAAGAAAACGTGGTATGGATATACAATGGAATATTAGCCCCCCCCCCCCAAAAAAAAACCAGAACGAAATCTTGCCATTTGGGACAACATAGATGGACAGCAAGGGCATCAAGTGAAATAAGTCAGAGAAAAGCAAATACAGTATGATCTCTCGTATGTGGGATCTACACAAACAAAAGTACAAGCGAGAAGAGCCCCACCAAAGTCATAGACAAGGAGAACTGGTTGGTGCTTGCCAAAGGCAGGGGGGTGGGAAAAATGGATGGAAAGGGTCAAAAGATAAAACAAAGCCCAAATGGACCATAACTACCATGCCACTATCACTCCTATGAAAAGTCCAGAAGTGGGGCGCCTGGGTGGCTCAGTGGGTTAAGGGTCCAACTTCGGCTCAGGTCATGATCTCGTGGTTCTTGAGTTCGAGCCCCGCGATGGGCTCAGTGCTGACAGCTCAGAGCCTGGAGCCTGCTTGGGATTCGGTATCTCCCTCTCTCTCTTTGCCTCTCCCCCGCTGGGCTCTCCCTCTCAAAAATCAATTAAACGAAAAAAAGTCAACAACAGCCCCTTTCTATCATCTACTGCCCAGACACATTCACATTTCCCTGGTGGTCCGAAAAATGTCCCTTTCTTGCACCCGACCCCCTTAGTTGATGTTGCAAACTGTCCACTTTCTCTCTCCAGCACCTAACATCGTCCCCTCGGCCATAAACTTTATTTATCATGTTGTCTGTCTTCCCTCCCCAACCCCATGGAAAACATCACGAGGTCTGCGAGGTCAAGGATTTCCTTGTTTTCTTCCTTGCTGGTACAGAGCCGACTCCCAAAAAGCCAACAAAACGGAGTAGATCATCATAAAGCGCTCCATTTATTGAATGATTTCTAACGGCATCGTTACCCTTATAATCCTCCGACGACGTGGACGTGGGTGCTGTTCTTATCCCCAGCGCGTAGGAAACCGAAGTTAAGGAAGGTTGGTTTGGGCTGCACCGGATTCTCCCCCTAAACACTGTGCAGGCCCTCAGGATGACGTCAGAGCTCCGTAACCGAGGCCCCTAGGGGATGCGCCACCGTGGGTCCCCACGCCCCGGCTCAGGCGTCCCTTCCCACGTCCCCCACCACGTGCGCCTGGCCACCGGTGCCGGACGCGGGGCTGGCTCGTTACGGTCCTGCGCGACCCCCACCCTGCACTGCATGCGGGAGCCAGGGAAGGTTTTCGGTCAGGGGAAAGGTCAGGGCCAGCGCTGTCTCCGTGGGCTCTGCGGGCTTCTCCCGCCCTCTCCGGTCACCCCTCTGGGGAACGAGGTGCAGGGCGCGCGGGCACAGCCACCCGCTGGAAGCGAGCTCGTCGCCCCTGGCAACTGAGGCCCGACTAACCACCGAGACGCGGCCGACGGTGCAGAGCGGCCGCCGTGGGCCAGCGAGGCGCGGAGAGCTAGAGAGGCGCACCGGGCCGATTGTCACGTGGGCGCCCGCGCGAAGGGGGGACTTCCGGCAGTGAGGTGTTTTCTTTCCGGTTGTTGGCTCCTGCCGGCCCCACCCCGACTGGGCCCTGCGCCCCCCCCCCCGCCCCCCGCGGCCCCCTGCCGCCGGGCCCGCCGCCACCATGAAGAAATTCTTCCAGGAGATCAAGGCTGACATCAAGTTCAAGAGTGCGGGGCCTGGTCAGAAGCTCACGGAGTCCGTGGGGTGCGTGACCGGCGCTGGGGCTTGAGATCCGCGGGCCAGGGGCGGGGAGGGGCGTCCGAGGGTGGGGAGAGACCTCTGGGGGCGGGGCACGGGGGGCGAGGGTGGGAGTAAGGGGGAGGGGTGGCCTCCGGGGGCGGGGCACGGGGGGCGAGGGTGGAAGTAAGGGGGAGGGGTGGCCTCCGGGGGCGGGGCACGGGGGAGAGAGGCCCGAGGGGGAGGGGCTGGAGGCGGGGGCTAGGGGGGCGGGCTTGCAAGTAGATGGGGGTCAGCGGAGAAACCGTAGGAGAGTAGGCGGGCGGAGAAGGGGCCCCCAAGAGGCGTCATCCAGTTTTGGAGGGGGGGGGGGTCTCTGTGTACAGAGATTGGATACAGAGCCTGGAGACTCAAGCACAGCTGGGGCCGGGGAGAGGGGAGAGGCTTCGCGTCCACGGCCGTAGGGGTCTGGGCCCTGGCTCTGGAGCGCGAGGGAGGACTGGGTCAGAGAGTTTAAGGCCAGGGAGGCTGAGGCGGGGTTGGAAGAGGTCTCAGAGGATCGGGGGAGCGGGGGTTGAATTGGCTGAGGAAGGTCTGGGAGGGAAGAGAAGGGGAGTGGGTGGGGGTGAGCTGGAGGCATCTGTGACAGGGAGGAGAGGGGGGCCCTGTGGGTGACGGTTGAAGCCGAAGGCAGGTCCTGAGAGAGACGTGGGAGGAGAGGGGAGAAGAGGGAGGTCCGGCAGGGCGCACATCCAGGCCTCTGTGGCTTGTCCGGGGAGGGCCTGGGGAAGAGAAGGACGCGGGGGCAAGACTGGAGACCCAGTGGGGGAGGTGTGTGACAGTGAGGGCTCTGGTGGGCCGGGGGTGGATTGAGCAAAGGAAGTGCAGAGGGGATGGGGCCCCTAGGAATAATGGAAGGGATTGTGAAGAGGTGGGGCCCGGCAGGGAGGCGCCAGGGAGGACAGGGTAGCAGGGGCGGGTGAGGGAGAGTGAGTGCATGACATCGGTGCATCTGTCGTGGGGATGGGGGCTCCCGGGACTGGCCGAAGGAGGCCCACGAGGGCCTGGTTCATGAGTCAAGGAGGGAAGCCCGGTGGACAAGATCAGGTCCTGGGAGCCTGAGCTGGGAGAGGAGGGCAGCCTGGGAGAGGGCCAGACGAGGGGGTCCATTCATTTGTTGAACAAGTAGTGGGGGTTGGCGCAGCAGTAGGGACTGAGCGTGACGGGAAAGACGCGGGGGCCGTGTGGGGCATGGCTGCGGGAGATGAGAACCCGGGAGGAGAGAAGAGGGGAGCAGTGTGGAGATCCAGACTTCTGTGACGCGCGTGGGGCAACACGAGGCTCGGGGTGTGTGACAAGGGCTGTCACCATGTGGCTCAGAGAAGGTTCCTGCTGTCTCAGGGCTCATCTTCTAGTGGGGAGAGATGGACAGCTCAACCAGGACACGGGTGCTGACAGAGCAGTCGGTACTCAGGGCCACGAAGAAAAGTAAGCAGGGGCAGGAGATAGCAACAGCCGGGGGCCCTTAGGTGGTCTGGGAACACCTCTCCCAGAAGGAGACATTCGAGCTGAGCGCTGGATGAGGTGAGGTGCAGCCAAGTGGAAATTGCCTCCCCCCCCCCCCCCCCGCCACACACACACAGACCCTGAAGCCGCCCCAGCTGCCCCCAGACTTCTTTCCTCACCCCCCCCCCCCCCACCATCTGCAGACTGAACAGTTCGGCCAGAAAGTGCAAAGGCCCTGTGGTGGGAGCCACTTGGGCCTGCGGGAGCAGCAGTAGGAAACCAGTGTAGACTGGGAGGCGTGAAGGAGGGGAGCGGGCGGGTTGTGAAGGGCCTGCAGGCCCAAGGGGTCTTCAGGATTGTGTTGTGCGTGGGGCGGAAGGGCTTGGTGCAGAGGAGTGACGAGCTCCGGCTTAGGTTTTAGAACGGTCCCCGTGGCTGCCCAGCGGGGCCGCGAAGAGGGTGGGCGAGGCGTCTAGAAAACCGTGTTTTTGTAGAACTAAGTAATCGCCGGGGGCTGGGGTGTGGCCACGTGGGGGGAGAGGAAACCCAGCCCCCGCCACGTGGCCTGGCACGTGGCCGGGCACACGGTCGGTGCTCCCTGAGTGAAGCCGTGCCACCTGGCTGTCGTAGGCTGGAAGGAGAGGGATCGAGGAGGGGAGGGACACCTTTGAGTCTCACCGGTTCCCGAAGGCGAAAGGTGCCTTCTCCTGCGCATCCGTGGCGCCGGTGGGGGCGGGCCTCTGTCACCCCCCCTTCCTCCCCCATTAGCTGCCATGACCCCAAGGCCAAGGGGTGAGACTGGAGGCAGAACCGCCATCTGTCTCCAGGGGCCTTTCTTTCTGTGTTAGAGCCATCTCGTGGCTGCGGGTGGTCCCTGGGAGAGAGGGACGTTTCTGTCCGATGGGGCAGAAGTGGGAGAGGGACAGAGGCTCTTGCGCCGGACCCCGTGCCACCCCGCCTTCCCTCTGTCACCTCCCAGGGAGAGGGCCCCCAGAGGGAAACCCAACCAGCCCGCGCTCCAGCAGCCCCGCCAGGGACCCACCAACGAGGCCCGGATGGCAGCCGCGGCAGCCCTGGCCCGGCTCGAACAGAAGCAGCCCAGGGCCCGGGGCCCCACGTCGCAGGAGTCCATCCGGAACCAGGGTGAGCTGTGGCCGTCTTCCCGTGCGGCGTGGGGACGTGAAGCAAGGCCTCACGCAGAATCTCACTTGTGAGGGTGGGGGGTGCAGGGTGGAAGGCACCGGGGCGCTGGGGTCTGAGAGGCCGAGGAGGGGAGACGGGAGCGGAGACGGGGCCGTCGTCGGGCCATCAGGTGAAACCTAGGGGCGTGGAGAGGTGGCTCAGGCAGGGGGGCCTGACCGGGGAAAGGACTAGAACTTGACCCCCTTGGGGTCTGCGGGGGCAGGGGTGGAGTGTGCCTGGGGCCAGGGCAGGGCCCCCAACTGACCCGTCTTTGGCCTCTCTCCAGTGAGAAAGGAACTTCAGGCCGAAGCCACTGTCAGCGGGAGCCCAGAGGCCCCAGGGACCAACAAGGTAAGCACATCCACGGGGCAGCAGGACACCTGAGGGCCGTCCTGGGGCAGGGAGCGGGTTCTCTCCCTCATTGGTCAAATCGATGAGCCTCGGCAGAAATCGGTGAGCCTCGGGCAGTAAGCGCGTGGGTGCCGGGGCAGGTAGAGGTCACGTCTGGCCTTGGGCCAAAGGAAGCTTGTGAGGCACGCCAGAACAGTGGAGGCAGGTTGTGGTTGAAGGTGGTGTTGACTGGGACCTTCACACTCAGCTCCTGCCCTCTGCTGCTTGCCCAGGAGGTGGGAGGGCCCTTCAGAGACTGGTGTAATCAGGGAGGCCTTGCTGGGGGAGGTGGGCTTTGAAGGAGAACCTGGCAGCAAGGGTGTTCTGAGCAGCTTGACCTTTGAGGTCACACTGAGGGTTTTTTGTTTTTTGTTTTTAACGTTTCTTTATTTTTGAGAGAGAGAGAGAGAGAGAGAGAGAGCTTGAGCAGGGGAGGAGCAGAGAGAAGCAGAGACATAGAATCAGAAGCAGGTTTCAGGCTTTGAGCTGGCAGCACAGGGCCCGATGTGGGGCTCGAACTCCCAAATTGTGAAATCATGACCTGAGTTGAAGCCAGAAGCTTAACCGACTGAGCCCCCCAGTCGCCCCTGTTGAGTGATGTTTTTAAGTATTTTTTTTAACGTTTATTTATTTTTGAGAGGGAGACAGAGAGAGCGCAGGGGAGGGGCAGAGAGAAGGGGAGACAGAGAATCGGAAGCGGGCTCCAGGCTCCCAGCCGTCAGCACAGAGCCTGACGCGGGGCTCGAACCCACAAGGGTAAGATCGTGACCTGAGCCGAGGTCGGACGCTTAACAGACGGAGCCACCCCAAGGTCTCACTGAGTTTTAAGGACCGAAGCGGCCCTAGACGACGCCTAGGAATTGAGGTCCAGAGGGAGGTCTGGACTCATCTGGGCCGCCGTGACTCCCGAGCCCTCCACCAAAGCCCCTTCCTCACGAGGGAAACGGGAACAGCCAGAACCGTTGATGGAGCGTTTGGTCCGTGTCCGAAGCAGCTTCACGCTTTCTGTCCCTTTCTCGTTGGGGTGCGGCGGCCCTGCAGAGCCATTTACGGGGCAGAAGGGGCCCAGTCACTGGGCCAAGGTGTCCCACGGCTAAAGAAGCAAAGGGGGGAAGCGTCGGGACCGGGGCCATGCTGTCAGCGGCTCGGGCTGGCCTCTGTCCGCAGTCAGGGGTCAGCCGCCTTCGCCCCGTCCCCCCAGGTGCCTGAGCCCAGAGAGGAGGGCTCGACCCAGCTGGCAGTGCCCGCGGTGTGCTTCACCTGCCCACTCACGGGGGCCACGCTCAGGAAGGACCAGCGGGATGCGCACATCAAAGAGGCCATTCTCTCGGTGAGTGGCAGCCCCGTGTCCCCCCTCCACCGCCCTCCCACCTAGAGGTCTTGGCGCCAGAGCCGGGAGAGCTGGGTGGCACGGACCCTCGGTATCGTCTGCACCTGCCTGTATCGGGTTTGTTTCCATCTCTCTTCAAAGGCAGGATTTCCGTGGGGTCCGAAGCTCAGGATACAGACGGGTGGGTAGAGAAAAGCCCCCGCTCGCCCACCCTTCCCGGAGGCGGCCCCTGTAAGGCAGGCAGGCCCCCTTCCAGGGAGAGATCGATCGCAGATACACGCAAACTGCCGAACCCCCGCATCCCCCGCACCCGGGGCTCGGGTTTCCCGATCCCGTTAGAACAGATCATCGCAAAGCGGGCGGCCTCGTTTATTGTTTCACAGTCCCTGGAAGTCAGAAGGGTGACGTGGGTCTGGCTGCCCCGACTCAAGGCGGCGGCCGGGCCGACTTCCTTCTGGGCGCTCTAGGGGGTCACGCGCATCCGGGCCTTTTCCTGCTTCCAGGCTTGTCTGTGTTCCGTGGCCGTGGCGCCTTGCTCAGGCTGTCCCGTCTCTTGTCTCTTCCCCGTAAAGGGACCTTGAGGTTGCATTTGGCCCTCGGGGATCATCCAGGCTCCTGTCGCTATTTTAAGGCCCACCGATCAGCAGCCTTAATTCCGTGAGCCTCCCTAATGCCTTCGCACCGTGCAGCCGGCCGTTAACGGTTTTGCCCCGTTCGCGCTGTCCCTTTCTGGCTTGTTCTGAACCATTTGGGAGAAAGTTCCGCGTTCTTGTTAGCCAGCTTCACCGTATGCCCTGCTCCGTAACTGTCCGACCGGCTCCTTGCCGATGAGCGTGTCAGAAGCTCCCCGTCTTTCCCTCGTGACAGCAGTCACGTGGTGGAAAGCCTTGGCTGTGGCTGCTCTGAGCTGTGGGCTCGGTGCGGGCGCGGAAGCGGGACGTGCGTGCGGGGTGTGGACGGCGGTGGCCGAGGAACCCGCGTAGGCGCCGTCCTGACTCACGCTGCACTGGCAGCGTCGGGGAAAGCGCCCACGTCACTGGCCCCACACCGTCACTGTGGGCGCACAGACCCTTCGTCTTTTAGCGGAAGTGATAGTGGAGAATATCTCGGGATGGTTTCCGTGCGCGTTTCCCTCAGTTTGGCCCGGACTGGCCGTATTTTCCTGTGAGAATGCGCCCTTGGCCCCGTTTTGTGTCGTGTAGTTGGACTTTTTCTTGATTTCTAGGCTTTTTTTTTTTTTTTTTTTTTTTTTTTTAGTGTTTATTTATTTGAGAGAGAACGAGCACGAGCGTGCATGTGCGAGCAGGGGAGCAGCAGAAAGAGAGGGAGGGAGAGAATCCCAAGCAGGCTCCACACTGTCCGCGCAGAGTCCGACTTGGGGGCTCCATCTCGCCAACCGCGAGATCACGACCTGAGCCGAAATCGAGTTGGACGCTCAACCGACTGAGCCCCCCAGGCACCCCGATTCACGGGCACCCTTCGCCTGTTAGGGAAGTCGGTCTTTTGCCTATAATACGCAGCGTGAATATTTTCCCCTCGGTTTTCACTTTCCGGTTGTGCTCGTGGTCACCTTGCCGTGTAGAAATTTTTGATGTCTGGTTAAATGTGTCGGTCCTGTGACTTCTCAGCTTGGAAAGGCCTTCCCCACTTTGCTAGTGCTTTTCTGTTTTGCTTTTTGTTGTTGTTTTTTTAATTTTTTAAATGTTTATTTATTTTTGATAGAGACAGAGCACGAGCGGGGAAAGAGGCAGAGAGAGATGGAGACAGAATCCGAAGCAGGCTCCATCCAGGCTCCGAGCTGTCAGCACAGAGCCGGACGTGGGGCTCGAACCCACGAACCGTGGGATCATGACCTGAACCGAAGTCGGAGGCTCAACCGACTGAGCCACCCAGGCGCCCTGCTTTGTGTTGTTTGTTTTAACGTTTGAAACTTTGATCTGACTAGAGGCGCCTTGGGTGGCTCAGTTGGTCGAGGGCCTGACTTTTGGTATCAGTTCAGGTCAGGATCTCATGTTTGTGGGTTCGAGACCTGCCCTGGGCTCTGCACTGACAGTGTGGAGCCTGCTTGGGATTCTGTCTCTCTGTCTCCCTCCCTCTCTCTGCCCCAGCCCCACTCACACGGGCTCTCTCTCAAAATAAAAATTTGAACCCCCCCCCCCCCGCCCCCAAAGACTCTGATCTGACTAGAAGCTATTGCCCTGCGGAGTAGGAGGCATACAGCTACCCAGGGTTGCCCCCCGCACGCACGCCCCCTTTTTTACTGAAAACGCCTTTTTGGTCACGGCTGTGGCATATGTCTCTGTCACAAAGTGAATTCCCGTATGGGTTTCCCTGGGGGTTTGTGATGGTCCCGAGGAGGCTGGGCCGGTCACACAAGCCTGGGAACTTCCCCTCCTGCTTTCTCCGTCTTTCTGTGACCCTGCCCTCTTCCCTCCCACGGGCAGAGGTGTCAGATGGGTGGACCCCCGGAGGCGGAGGCGGAATCTGGGCTGTGACGCGCCTCTTCCCTCGAGGCGAGGGCAGGGCTGAGGCTCAGGATGGGGCCCCCGAAGGGCTTTCTCCTCCTTTCTTGGCGGGAGCATCCACTTGAGTTTGCTTCAGTGGGAGGTTCCTGGCCTGCTGTCACCTGTGGTCACCTGAGTAGAGAGGCCAGCTGCTGGGGGAGGCAGAGGGGCCTGCGGGCCTCCAACCCCCAGGTGAGCGCTTCCGCCGCGTCCCCTCCCCCCCCCAGCACTTTTCCAGCGACCCCGTGGCTGCCTCCATCATGAAGATCCACACGTTCAACAGAGACCGGGACAGGGTGAAGCTGGGTGTGGACACCATCGCCAAGTGAGCAGCCGCAGCCCTCCCAGCTGCGTGTCCCCCGCCCCTGACACCCGGGCCTCCGCCACAGCCTGCCGGGGGTGCCCGGAAGGAGCTGGGCACTGGGGCTGCAGCCAGTCCCCACCCTGCACTCCCCCCCCCCCCCCCCCAGGCCCTCTGGGCCTCAGTTGACCTGCCTGTAAAACGAAGGGGTTTACCAAATCAGGAGGTCCCGACCCGCTGCTTGCCTCCGGGATCATTGTAGGAAGGCGGGAAGGGGGCAGGGGGGCAGGGTCCCAGGGTCCCACCCCCTCCCCTCGTCTGCTCCAACAGGTCTGGGGGGGGCAGGGAGCGCCAGGAAGTCCATGTCGCTCGTGAGCCCCGGCCCCCCGCCACGGGGCACCCACGGGCTTTAGTGGTCCGTTAGCCTGGCCCTGCCACAGCCTCCTGTGCGTTCGCTGGTGCCCTCGAGGGGAGGCAGGACCAAGGTGGGGGGCGCCGGCGACGGCCCCCTCTGGGCT
Source organism: Acinonyx jubatus (assembly GCF_027475565.1). Taxonomy (NCBI): domain Eukaryota; kingdom Metazoa; phylum Chordata; class Mammalia; order Carnivora; family Felidae; genus Acinonyx; species Acinonyx jubatus. The sequence continues at coordinate 162,409,249 of NC_069383.1, forward strand.
CACTGTTCTCACACGGCCGCGGGCCCCCCCAGGTACCTGGACAACATCTGCCTGCACCCCGAGGAAGAGAAGTACAGGAAGATCAAGCTGCAGAACCGCGTGTTTCAGGTGCACACGCGGCCCCGGCGTGGGGGCGGCGGCCAGACCAGGCAGCCGCAGGGGAGCGAGGGCCCCGGGCACACGGGGCGAGCGTCGTGGTGTCTGGCCCGCTCTCCCCCTCGCCCTGGCTGTTCTGACTTGAATTTGAATCAGCGGGGAGGAGGTCGGCGCTGGCGAGATTTCTCCCACGAACACAGACTTCTGGTTTCTATGGAGAAATCTCGGGGTCCCGCCACCCTGGCCCGTGTTACCTGCGCCACTGGCAGGGCACCTGCTGTCTGTCTCCCGGTGGCCCCTTCCCGCCCCCGGCTTCCCACGCAGCCACCGCCCCCACCCCTGGGCCCCTCCTGTTGTCCTGTGGCTTCTCGGCCTCCTTCCTCACCTGGTCGGTGACCTCCTGGGGTCCCGTGCCCTCTGCGAGCAGCTGGGGGGCGCCCTGCAGCCCGTGTTGAGGCGAGCGCGTTCGTGCTCAGCCCGGCGGGCAGCTTCCGCGGCTTCGCCCCGTCAGGGCCTAGCGGCTGCTGCGAGGCCGAGCGGGTGGCCAGCAGGGCCCTGGTGACCACTGGCTCCACTCCCAGGAGCGAATTAACTGCCTGGAAGGGACCCACGAGTTTTTTGAGGCCGTCGGCTTCCAGAAGGCCCTGCTTCCGGTGCCCGATCAGGGTAAGGCAGGTGGAGCAGGGCGCCAGCTGTGCTGGGAGGAGGGGCGGCAGGGGTGGGGTGGGGGGCTCTCCCTGCCGCAGCAGTGACCCGCGCCTGCCCCAGAGGGCCCCGAGGAGTTCTACGTGCTGAGCGAGGCCGCCCTGGCCCAGCCCCAGAGCCTGCGGAAGCACAAGGAGCAGCTGCTGGTCGCCGAGCCCGTGCGGGCCACGCTGGCCCGCCAGCGCCGCGTCTTCCAGCCCTCGCCCCTGGCCTCCCAGTTTGACCTGCCCGGGGACTTCTTCAACCTCACGGCGGAGGAGGTCAAGCGGGAACAGAGGCTCAGGTCCGAGGCCGTGGAGCGGCTGAGTGTGCTGCGGACCAAGGCCATGCGGGAGAGGGAGGAGCAGAGAGAGCGGCGCAGATACACCTACACGCTGCTGCGCGTCCGCTTCCCCGACGGCTGCCTGCTCCAGGGTGGGTGCGCCCGGGGGGGGGCCGGGGCTGCGGGCGACGGGGCCCGGCTGGGTGCCGCGGGACGGGAGCCCAAGGCCTCCCCGGTCTGTGCTCATCCTGGGAGGAGGCATCACAGTCCGTCCTCCCTCCCTCGGGAGCCGGGTGGGCACGGGCTGGCTGGGGTGGGGGGCGGGGTGCTCCCCTGAACTCCGGCCCCACCGACGGTCCCGCCCACCCAGGCACCTTCTACGCCCGGGAGCGGGTGGCCGCGCTGTATGCCTTCGTCCGGGAGGCCTTGCAGAGCGACTGGCTGCCTTTCGAGCTGCTGGCCTCGGGCGGGCAGAGGTTGTCGGAGGAGGAGAGCCCGGCCTTCGACGAGTGCGGGCTGGTGAGCGAGGGGGCTGCCCGCGGGCGGGTCTCTGGATGTCCTGGAGGCACGACCTCCAGCGCTGGGCGGCGGGCGGCCCAGGGGTCCGGGGAGGGGGCCGGGCTCTCAGGTTCAACTCCCACCTTCCCGCCTACGTGCGTGCCGCGCGCCCTCTAGTCCCGGGCTCTCGCCGGGTCCCTGCTGCGGGACTGGGCTGATGGCGGGGACCCTTGTCCCCTACGGATAGCAGCCGGAGCGAGCCGGAGGGAGGGAGCGGGGTCCCGGCTCTGACGGGGGAGGTCGAGCGGGAAGACGGGAGAGTCACGTCAAGGCCTGAGCGAGGCTGAGGCTTCTGGCCCACCGCAGGTGCCCTCCGCCCTCCTGACCTTCTCGTGGGACGCAGCCCTGCTGGAGGACCTCAGGGCCGCAGGGGCGGAACCGGACTCTTCTATCCTGAAACCTGAGCTCCTGTCGAGCATCGAGAAGCTCTCGTGAAATAAAAGCAGGGTTGGCTTTACCCCGCGTGGGTCTGTCTCATGCTCTCCTGCGGCCTCCACCGCTCCGCTCCCCCCCCCCCCGCCCCACCCTTTCTCCCACCACCCAGGGTACCCCGCTTCTCTGGAACTGCTCGCCCTGGTCCACAGAGCCCTGCAGGCACGGGGTGCAGCGCTGGTCGGCTGCGACGGGGGCCTGGGACCGCCACTGGAGAGGGCTCTCAGGAGGCAGCTGCCGGGCTGTCCTCCTTCCTTCCGCACTGGGGGTCAGCCGGCTACGGCCACTATCACCTGATCGCAGAGCTCCCGGCAGGAGAGTAGGCCTGTGGCACGCGCCCTGCCCCCACGTGCTGTGGTCCAGGTGGCTGCCGCTGGCCCGGACGTTGAGCCGCGGGGTGGCTGGGGAGGGCGACGGAAGAGGGAGACGCGGAGCCTGTCAGGACTCGGTCCTGTGATTACTGAATCACGAACCCAAATAAACGGGACGTGTGTCTAGTCTCCTGGTGGTGAATCGGAGCTGGTGCCGCACAGGGTAGGGGCAGTGGCTGCGGAGCTGCCCACAGAGGAGGCCCGGGCGTGGCTCCCCGTGGGATGGGACCAGGTAGGATACCTGCTGATGGCAGGCCTCCCAGGGACCCGGCATGAAGGGGGCCGGGGTCCCTCGAAGGCTCTGTTTTACTGTGGTCCTGTGCTGGGCAGGACAAGGTCCCTGCAGATGGCCCGTTCTCAGTCCCAGTCCCTGTGATTGTCACTTTATAGAGAAGAGGGGCCGCGGGTGTGATTGACGGTCCCCAGATGGGGAGCGTCCTGGCTATCCTGGTGGGCCCAGCATCACCACAGGGGCCCTCACGTGGGAGGAGGTGAGACACGCCAGGCTGCAGGTGTCAAAGAGGGAGGAGGGAAGAGGGGCCCGAGTCAACACCGGCACCTCTGGGAGCTAGAAGGTAGGGAAACGGCCCCCCTCCGGGATGTCCGGGAGGCACGGATTTTTATAACCCGAGGCCCACGTTGAGACTTTTGACTTCCCCGAACTGTAAAAGCACGTTTGGTTTTAAGCCACATTGGCAGTGATTTGTTACAGCAGCCACAGGAAATGAATAAACGGGGAGGCGCTGTCCCTGGTCACACCCCAAGGTGAGATGCCAGTAACCACTCACCTGCACTGTCCCCTCCTCTCCCCCCAGACCGGCCCAGCTCCAGCCCTTCCAAGACCCTCCCCGCCCCCGCACAGAGGCCTGTGGCAGCCGGTTCTCCGGCCACCGCCAACTGGGTGGTGGACAGACTTGAAGCTCGGAGGCCCCGAATGTAATTCCAAAACCAAGCGTCGCCCATAGACCCCCCCCCCCCCCCCCCGCCAGCGGACAGCCCCCGCCTGTGCCTTTGCTTCCCACCTGGGCCACCGGCTACTCTGTTCTCACACAGGGCAAGACCTGGGACTGTCCTCCTTTGCTCTCCCATCTTGGAAACCCAACACAACCTGTCCCCCTGGCCCCACCACGTCCCCTCCCTGCCCCACTGCTACGTGGAGCTGATTGCAAGTAGTTGGGTGGCCGATTAGAACGGGTTTCAGGGGACCTGAGGGGTCTGAGGTGGTCCCATTCACAGATGTACTACAGCTGTACTCCCCTCTCCCAGGGAGCCCCGGTCAAGGCCCAGGCCCTCACCCTGCAACTGGGGTGTTCGTCAGTCCTGCCCAAATGCGTGGGAGAAATGGGGCCCTTGCCTTTGAGTGCCCCGAGGGTAGGGTGGGGTGGGGTCACCCTGTGTTGGCCACATCCGGTCCATGCAGAACGTGGACTCGGCAGCTGCCTCCCTCGTCTCCCGTGGGGGCGGCAGGAACAAACGGGGAGCCCAGGCTGAGTGGAGTCCACGAGCTCTGCCAGAATCTCAGCTCCCCCCCCCCCCCCCCCCGCCGGGTCTCCGACGCGCTCAGATGCCTCTGGGGGGCCTGCCACAGCCCCAACATAGAGCCGCTTCAGGGCCTCGGTGACCAGGGCCCAGGAGCCCACAGCCACCTGCACGCTCTTCCCAAGCTGTGGCCCGACCCCGATACCGATCTGGAAGCCCAGTTCGGGTCCCGGCGGCTGGACTGGACTGCTCATCTCAGGGACGGGCGGGGGGGGACTGGCTGGCGTGCGTACCTCCCGAGAAGCCTTCACCTTGAACTAGGTCAGCACAGGGGTGAGGATTTCACAACAAAGCTGGGATGGTGCTTTCGCAAGGTGCAGGCCTCTATACAAAGGACAGAGGCACGCGAGGGGTTAGGGGCGTGCCAGCTGGGCACGGGCAGCGGGGCGGCTCAGGCCCCAGGTAACAGCACACACCCACTCACGAGAAACGATGTGTCCGAAAAGAAGACAGACGCGCCGGGTCAGGGCTGGACAAGAGGTTTATACACACCCACATGGGGTCTGGGAGCCGCAGCGGGCTCCAACTCATTTACAAGCATTTCATCACAGTGCCTGCTCCGGGGCCCGCAGGGCGTGACCAGGCTTTCCCTGTACAGGTCCTCACATCGCGATAATGCTTTATTAAAGGGCAGATTAATATGCAGCTTTTGGGGGGAACATTTTTACAAGTATCAAAAGGAACCAATCAAGCATCCTATATAAAACTTTCCAGACCTCAGGGGAGGTCTGCGAAGCAGGACAAAGTGCTCTTCACACAGACTCGCAGGACTTTCAAGTATCCAAGAGGCGTTTGTGAATCCCTAAACCATCCTACACGCACGCACCGGGCCGGTGGGGCGCTCAGCAGGGGCCGAGCGAGCTGGCGGGCGGGGGACTCTCGCTGCTGTCCATCCCCGCGGACCCCCCAGCTCCGGAAGCGGTTCCACACGGGGCCTGGGCCTCTGCAAGGCAAGAGAGGGAGGGGGCTTCAGCCGACCGCACCCCAACACCGGGGAGGGGCTCAAGCTGCTGTCCCCCACATACCCCCTCGAGACAGCTGTATTCACTGCCCTCAGACCCCGTCCCCTCCTTCGTTCACTCAGCAAGTTCAGTTCAGCCTCCCTCGCCACCCATACCGGCCCTGCTGTGCGTCCTGTCCTCACAACTGACCCCTGTACTTCCGATCCCCCCTGCCCCCTCCCCCGCCCCAGAAATCCACCGGGCTCCCACCTCTCCCCCGGGTCTCCCTGAGCCCTGTCTACGGCCGAGACCACCCCAGGACTCCGCCACTCTGCCTCATGGTACTCAGCCCACAGGTCAACGCCACAGGGGCAGCACTGTGGATTCTCTCAGAAGCTTCTGGAACAGTGCCATGATTTGGGTGGTCAGCACCCAAATGCCAGACCATTACTGCACCTGTTTCTGCTACGGCTACCGTAGTCCAGTCCTGATGTGCCCACGGCAGCTTTCAGACCAGTCAGACCCTCCAGGGCCCGCACTGGAACCCACTGCCCACACCCACCCCGGCCCACCCAGTGCCTTTTGGGGTCCCATCACGCAGCCTCGCTGTTTACGGACAAGAGGCGCGTGGGAGCAAAAGGGCACGTTCTCCCCTTCCGGCCAGGCTGATGAAAGAGGAGGGCTTGGGCCTTTCTCACCCCCAACATCCGAGATGTCCAGGATCACACAGTCGCCGTCCTCCTCTTCCTCCTCCTCCGTGTCTGCCTGGAACCCATCCAGGTCCCCAGCTCCAACCTGGACAGACAAGGGCGCACAGGCCATCAACAGCAGCAGCAGAAGCAGACGGGCCACAGGTGGGGCAGGGGGGCTGCTGTGCCCTCCCCTCCACCTCTACCTGTTCTGGCAACAAACTTGAGGAGTCTGCTTGAGAGCCTATCAGCAAAGGAACCCTGGGGGACGGGGAGTTTCTGTCAAAAGACCTCACTCAGATCTCCGAAAACTACCACGAGCATTATCTGCGAACTGTCTCTGACTTAGAGACCTGGATTTCTGGTTCACTCATGCTTAGATCACTTCTGCCAGGGACAACACCATCCAAGCAACTGCGGGCGGGGGCCAGGCAGGGCCTCCACTGACGGCAGAATTTCCCCCGACATCCTGGAGCCGTTTCCATCGGCTTTCACCAGAGAGGACAGAAAGCGTGAAAGGGAGGACTGATTTTAAACACCAACCATCCACACGGCCGCCTTTGTGAACGACAAAGAACCAGCCGAGGCAGAGGTGGGCCTATTTCAACAGAAGGCCTATTTCTCACGACACTCTTGGAACTTCTCCACTACAGAAATCTGCCTTTGCCGGAGAAGGGGTGACAGACGGCACAAGGCCACTGGGGGTGTGCAGACTGCCGCCGGGCCCAGCCGGGCAGCCCCACGGACACGACAAGGGCCCCCAGAGTGAGCCGTGCTGCCGACGGCCGGACGCCAAGGGGGACTCCCAACCACCCACGTCGAAAGAATCCCCGGGCTGAGGACAGACGGCCCGGCCCTCAACTACGCCACTCAGGAGGCACTCGGCTGGGTCTGCCAGGCAAAAGGGACCCACCCATCGTCCCCGCTCACGGGCCCCGCAGACGGGACACGCGAGTGCAGGTGAACAAGGCTTCCCACGGCTCCGCCGGTTTTCAGATGAGCCACCAAGCGCAGCCCTCCGGGACGGGCCAGGCTTCCACCGGGAGACTCAGGGAGGACACCCCGAGTCCCGCTGTGTGGCCACGACAAAGCTCGGCAGCTGGGAAGAACCCGGTTTCGGGTCATCTTGAGCCCAGACTTCTGGCCGGGGAGGGAACACAGAACCTCTCCCCGCTTTAAACTAAAACCGAGGCGCAGAGCTCGCTGACCAGGGCACCTGCTGAACCCACGCGTATCGGGAGCACTTTGAACTCACACAGACTTTTAAACTCCCACAAATGAAAACAGCCCAACAACTACCCCCAAGGGTACAGAAGCACCGGCGGCTTTACCGAAACGCAAGTGGAAGCACTCTGCGTGCGCCTGCGCCTTCCAACCTACCTTCTAGAAGTCTACCCGGGTCTCCCGCTCTATGTGGGTGCCGTGCGGTGGGGGGCCGGCTCAGCGCGTGCCCCAAAGCCATTCCCCCCTCCCCGGCTTCTAAAACAGAGCCGGAGTTTTGTTGGGGGCTGCTGGCCAGTCCCTTTCCCAGCCTCTCCCGCAGCTGATGGGCTGTGCCAACGATTCTGGCCAGAGAGACTCGGGAGGAAGTCTGTCGGGGACAGTGTCCCTTTCCAGCTGAACGGAGCCTCTGCCACCTCGGTCCTGGGGGCAGGAGGGGCGACAGCCATCCTGTGACCATGAGGACCAAGGCCACATACTAAGGAAGGAGGCAGCGGGACACGGGGAGCCCGTCAGCACAGGAGCCGAGGACCTCTCGTTGCTGAGACAAACCCTCCTGTATTGATGCCGTGGCTTTGGGGCCCCGTTACCGGTGGCCCGACACGAGGGGACCGTGGAGGAGGGTGTCCCACTCTGCAGAGCAGGGGCGAGGCTAGCTGCCCGTGGAACCACTCCCAGAGCATCCCCGGAGCATCCCCAGAGCCGGGTGTTCCGGGCTTCTCAGCCCATGACGCACACACCGTGCAGGCCCACACTGTGGTCCTGGGCCCGTCACATGCCATTTCCTGAGGGGTTTTTAAAATGCAGGCTTTCGATTCCTCCCTCAGACCTACTGAGTCAGAACCACTGGGTCCAGCAAGCCCAGGACTCCAAAGATTTGGTCTGCTCTGAGTGCTGCTTCTGTCCAGAACAGTTTTAGACCCCCAGGGACAGCAGGTGAGCCGCACGCAGGGCCCGGAGCGTGGTTCACGTGCCGTGTGGCCTTCGGCTGAGTTCCCCACGCCGCTGAGCCTCTGCAAGGCCTCCCCCGTGAACGGGGAACGAAAGCACCGGGCTGCTGTTCGCATGTATCATCAGCTGAGACTCCCCGTGTCATGGATTCCCAGACACACACTTTCTCATGCATCCACGAGTCCCCTGGCGGGGGGGGGGGGGGGGGGGGGGGAGGGGGGGGTTACCCTAGGTTAACTGGGAGCATTTTTTCTTTCCTGGTGTCTCAGTAAGATGATGAAGCATCTCGCCAATGAAACACGGGGATTCGTAAGAAGTGCCTACCGTAGTACCTGGCATGTAAGGAAACGCGTAACAGGGGCTAAAATCAAGGTTTTCCGTGCAAACGTGGGTCATGAACACAAATGAGGACGACCACGGGTGGAAGAGGACAGTGGGGCTCGGGATGCAGCCGTGACCGTCACGCGAGGACGTGTGACTCTCACCCACGCCAGTGAAACAGACAGGGACACAGCAGGGCCCTGAGGGACGACGGAAGGGCAGAGGCCTGCAGCTGCTGCTCAGATGGGGGGACAAACCAGGCTGCTGTCCAGCCACGTTCCCACTGCTGCTTTCAACCGGAGCCAGTCACACTCAGCTTCCTCCTTAGACTGCTTGGGTGACACCAGCACGGACCACGAGAAGCTCCCACGGCTCAAGCACAGCTTGAACACAAAACAGACCCAACAGGACATCCGGGAGCCCGACCCCCTCCCGCTCCCGCCAGGCACCGGCACTCACTCTGCTGGTCCCTCTTCTCTCGTTGCGGCTCGTTTCGGCTGAGGTCCAGGGAAGGAAGTTGTTTGTGGGTCTGAGGCCCCGACCCTAACCCAGTGGGCTCCCCAAGGTATAAGCCGTGTCCACGGGCCAGGCGGAGCCCTGCACACAGCCTTGCACTGAGGACAGGTAACACGGACAGTTTAAAAGGAAGGTTTACGACGTATCAAAGGCCTGGGGCGCCTGGGTGGCTCATTCAGTTAAGCGTCTGACTTCAGCTCAGGTCACGATCGCACAGTTCACGAGATCGAGCCCTGCATGGGGCTCCGTGTGGACAGTGTGGAGCCTACTCGGGATTCTCTCTCTGCGCTTCCCTCACTTGTGCTCTCTCTCTCTCTCTCTCAAAATAAATAAATAGACTTAAAAACAAACAATAACCAACATACCAAAGGCCTCATCTGTCTGCTGCCAGCAGGGAGGTGGGCTGACACCCCCCCCCCGGGGGGTAATCTCTCCTGCTTCCCTGTTCTAATGGCCACTTTATTTCCTAAGCCAGATGGTGACTAATGTGGGCAGGAGCGGGGCGTGAGGGGGCATCACCATCCGGCCTTTGGCACACAGCTCCCCAAGCCACACCTCCCCTGCAGAGGACACTGGACGTGAGCAGGAGACCTGACTTTTAAGACCCCCCCCCCCCCCCCCCGTCTCATCCCCATAAAACCTCTAACTCTGAGTTGCCTGCCTAAAACGAGGACCCAGTGCTCATCCTGAAAATAGGTTTCCAGTGAGACTCAGAGGCGGGATAGAAAAGAAACTTGTTACACTCACGGTCCAGGAAGGAAAAAAACAGACACACCCAACATCAGCGAAGGCTGCCGCTGGGGCACCTGCCCCTTGGGGCACGCAGAGGGCCCCGGAGGCCACTCCACACGGGTGTCCCCAGGAGGCCGCCCACCCCCCAGGTCCCCACACTCTGCTCTGGGTACTTGCTCCCGAGCTGCCTGTTTGTGATTAGGCCACTATTCCTGTGACAAATTCCTATCTGTGCCTCCCATCCGATGGGTTCTGCTCATCGCCACCTACAAACTCTAGCAGGGGTCCCTGATGCAGAATAAATGCTTAACAGTCACGTTAAGTGAATGTAAAAGCAAAAAGAGATTTAAAAAACTAAAAACTGGGGGTGGCTGGGTGGCTCAGTTGGTTGAGCATCCAACTCTTGATTTCTTCTCAGATCACAGCCACGGTTCGTGGGTGGGATCGAGCCCAACGCGCACACTGACAGTGGGGGGGGAGCCTGCTTGCGATTGTCTCTCTTTCCCTCTCCCAGTGCCCCTTCCCCACTCATGCTTGCTCTTTCTCAAAATTATTTTTAGAAAGTTAAAAACAAAACAAAACACTAAACTAAAAAGTCATCGCATGGAACCTGTCGGGTGCTAAAAGGAAACGAGCTATCCAGCCACGAAAAAACACGGAAGAATCGGACACACACAGAGCGACGCGAGAAGCCAATCTGAAAAGGCTACACGCTGCGTGCACCCAAGCCTGTGATTCTGGAAAAGACAAAACGACGGGGACAGCAGATGCGTGGTCCCCCGGAGTGCGGAGGGAAGGACGGATGAGCAGACGGAACCCAGGGCACGTTCAGGTCCGCGGAGGGGCTCTGTGGTGGACACACGCCATCGTACGCCTGCCCAAACCCGCAGAACACGCAGCACCAGGCAAGACCCCTAACGTCAACCGGGACTCTGGGTGAGGAGGACACGTGGACGCAGGCTGTCCGTGACGACAGACGCACGGCTCTGGCGCCGGGTCAACAGTGGGGCAACTGCAGCTGGGGACAGGGGGGCGCATGGGAAACCGCTATGCTTTCTGATCACTCTTGCCGCCGATCTACAACGGCTCTAAACAATGCACTTTACTGCAGACAAGAAAGCCCTTGGGGGGGATCGCCCCGCCCCGCCCCGCCCCGCCCCTCACCTGCCCATCGTGCCTGCGCTTCTTCATGAACTGGGTGATGCACATGCTGCCCGCGGACTTCCTCTTCAGCGACATGGGCGTCCCCTGGCCGGGCCCCGCGGCCGGGATGCTGCCACTGTCCTCCCTGGTGGCCGAGGGCACCACGGTGACGTAACTCCACTGGCACGGCACGGGCAGGTGCTCCTGGTCAAAGCTCTTCAGCACCTGCGGGTGGACGTACCAGCACATCCTGAAGTCAGGCCTCTTCTCGTACACCGAGTTCTCAGAAATGATCCGCTTGAGCCTGGCCTTGGAGGGGACGGCGGCGTCCTCGCTGCTGGTGGGGGTCTGTGGGCGGGAAGAGCCGGGGCTCGGCGGGCTGGCGGAGCTGCTGTCGGGACTGCCCGTGTCCTTGCCGAGCAGCCCTCGGCGGCAACACTCCTGGAACTCCCGGATGATCACCTTGCTTCCGTTCACGTTCCCGTGCAGCAGCGGGAGCAGCTGGGCCAAGACTGGCAGGGGAAGGGGACACGGGGGGGGGGGGGGGGGGGGGGCAGGAGACACGAGGAGAAGAGAACAAACATCGCACGCTGCTCCCTGGTCGGTCACCAAGGTTAAGACACACGGTCAGCTTCGAGAGGGCCTTTTTTTTTTTTTTTTTTTTTTAAATAAAAAACAAAACAAAAAACCACAACTTTATTTCTAAAGCAGGCTCCACACCCAGTGTGGACCCCGAGGCAGGGCTTGAACTCACGACCCTGAGATCAAGACCTAAGCGGAGCCCAAGAGTCCGATGCTTAACTGACTGAGCCCCAGGCGCCCTCGGGTGGCCTTCTAAGGGCAGGTTTGAGACACAGGAAGTAGCTGCAGAAAGTCTGTGAAGGCCAAGCTTCCCGGGGGGGGGGCGGGGGGGGGGGGTGTCTCTGGCTGAACCACCACGCCTGACACCACGAGCCTATTTCTCCTTAGTTATGGCCGCCACGCTCTCCGGGGAAGCGTGCTAATTAAAGTAGCTGCCCTGTGTGGCTGGTGTATTGAAGGCTGAACAGACGCGCTCAGCAAGCGCTGGCTTTCGTTGTCTGTTGAAAGACCTTGCACGTTTTAACCCAGACACCTAACAAAGTCTTCCTGGGCCCAGGACAGCCGGGGGCCCGACCCCCTCCCGCTCCCGCTCCCGCTCCCGCCAGGCACCGGCACTCACTCTGCTGGTCCCTCTTCTCTCGTTTGGAGGCCTTGGGCGTCTGCTCCTCCTCCGAGGGGACCGTCTCCAGGAGGCACGCCGTGAACTGCTGGAGCACCTTCAGGTCGGCGCCTCCGTCCTTGTCGGCCGCCCAGACGCACCCGATCTTCACAGGCTGGAGCACGCGGAACCTCTTCCCCTTGGCCAGAAACTCGTCCCACTCCTTGGCCTTCAGTTTCTGGCGAACCTTGTGGTTCTCTGGGTCGGCACACTCCTTGCAGGTGGGAGAACAATGCTTACTTTGGGGTCCCCGGGGGCCCTGTGCCCTCTCATCCCGCCTCCGGAACGGTGAGAAGGAAGAAGAGCGTGCTGGGGCAGCGCAGGGCCGCCCGCAGTCAGGGCCGCCGCACCCCCAGGCCCCACTGCGTCCTGCACCCCTCTTCTAACGCTACCAGTCGGGAAACGGCAGAGTGTTTCCCTAGACTCAACCGTGACTGCCACGTGTGCCCCTTGCTGTCTGGAAGCATTCCCTCTGGCCACGACCGGCCAAAGTCTCAGGTATTTTCCTAATGTCACCAGTAACGCTCTCAAGGCCACTCGGGACTTCCTGGTGAGTATGTCATGCCAAGGCTCTCAAATCACCAACCCCAAATCTCATGCCCAGTTCAACCGCCGGGCCCGGCACCTTCCACACCGGGCCCGGCTCCATTCTCAAACACCGGTGAGCTCGTGGGCACCTCAGACGTGCCTACCTTGCTAGCTGGAAGCGTGTAAGACGCATCGACCCCTCCAGTCTGACTTGGAGACACAAAACCTACCCCCCCCCACCGCCCGGGGCCGTTTCTCCACTGCCCAAACACTGCATCCCGACAGGCCATCGAAAGTTCCACTGTCTGGCAGGGTCCAGAAAGTCAGTGGTGGGGGTTGGGGGTTAACCAAGGGGCACGGGAGCACCTCCTGGAGAGATGGAAAAGTCCGAGATTTCATTTGGGGTGATGGATTTACAAATGCCAATTGTTAAAGCTCACTGCACGTCTTCTTGTAAGCTCCAACCTTAGCTAAGGAAACGTAAACAGACCCGACGCGGTTTAGTGCCCTGACCCGCAAACCTCATGGCATCACTGTCACAGCCCCAGGCTGGGGCCCGGCCGAGCTCTCTCGGGGACCGTCCCCTCCCCGCTCGCCCCCTTACCTCGGTGACCCCCTCGTCCTCAGACAGGTACCCGTGGGGCACGAAGAAGCCATCATCCTCATCTTCATCGTCTCCCACTTCGTCGTCATCGTCCTCAAAAGGAAAACAAAGGACGTTCACGACACGCAGCCCCAGAGTGTCGATTTCGCTTGGAACGTGAATCTGCGAACACCTGGCAGACGTTTTTCTGGACGCCACAAGCACCGGGAGAAACTTGGGGACCGATCCCAGTGGCTGACAGCGGGCCGGCGTCAGGTACCACACGGCGCGCGAAGCCACCCAGATGCGAGACGGGGACGGGGGGTGCGGAGACCACAGTGGACCAGGGGGCAAGTGGGCCCCAGGTAACAGCGGGGGACGCTTCTTGCCTCCACTGCCAAGCGGGCTGGTGTCACCAGGTAAGGTTTCCGAAGACAAGCTGGAAATGGGGACGTTCGAGGCTGCCCGAAACGTTCAGGCAGCCCCGTGGGCCAAGCGGGGGCCGTGTTGCGAGTGGACTCAGCCCGGGGCCTGCCTTCCGGGCGAAGCCTGAAGCCAGCGCGGGCAGGTGCTCACCCCCTCACTGTGGGACAGGGACTCTCCCGGCTCTTCCTCCTCCCACTCCTCGTCGCTGTCCACCTCGTAGTCCAGGAGCTTCTGGGAAAACAAAGGCACCGTGCGTCAGTCAGAGCAGAAAAGCGACAATACTCGTGGAATCCAGGAGACCCGCGTACAAAAGGCAAGACGAGAAGGAAACGCAGACAGGCGTGCCTGGACCGTCGGAGGTCTGCCACGTGCTCACCCTGTCTTGCGCCCAGGGGTCCCGCGGGTGGATGACGGTCGTCTTCTTATTCCACGTGCCCCAGTACGCCGGTCGGTGATTCTCCGAAAACTGCAGGAGTTTCATCCTGCCAAACTTCTTCCTTTCGGGAACGCCGTCGACCTTGCCGCTCTCCACGATCACCACATCGCTGAGGGGGAGCCAGCAAACTCAGGAACGCGCCTCCCCCGCAACGCGCCCGCTTGCCACCCAGGCTTCCCGAGGAAGCAGGCTGTAAGCATCTTACGAAGACGGGTGACCGCCTGGTCCCAACGAAGCTAAGGAGCATTTACTCCAGGGACACAAAGCCGACGAGGAGGGAGAAACAAGATTGCTAAGTTGCTGGCCCACAGCACTGATACAAGTAGGGTGGTGCAGAATGAGCAGACCAACAAGCACGGGGAAACGTCCCCCCAGGGAGGCTGGCACGGAACCAAGATCCCTGCCCCGAGAGTCCGGGAAGCCAGGACAGGAATCCGCACTCCACAGCAGCAGCTTCCTGCAAAGCCACTGCACACGGGGCTGCAAGAGCTCATGGGACGCCCGAAGAGAGACAAGTGGCCCAAAGCCAAGCCAGCAGCAGACCAGAACCCAGGGCTCTGTCCCGGGCCCCTCCCTTCCCAGCCTCTCCGACTGTGCTCTGACTTCACCAACAGGTAGACGACCGTCCCCCCGCCCCGGCCACTAACCTGTTACAGGTGTCTGTGTTTCGGTTGGAAACCACGGTGGGTCCGGACCTGAGGGGCTGCCGGCCTCTCAGATCCTTCAGGAAGGAGAACTCGCCGTTCTGCTGCCGGAGGAGCTGGTCCAACTGATCACAGAGGTCCTGGTCGAAGGCGGTCCGAAACCGAGGGGCAAGGACCATGTGCTCTTTAATTTCAAAGGGGGCAAACTTCCCGCAAGAGCCGGCCAGGGTCTGAAATGGAGAAGAGGGTGTGACGGCACTCCCGCGTGCTGGGACGGCCGCCTCTCGGCAGCCGCGAGGACGAGCCGCTCGGCACACAGCACACTGCTCTTCAGATTCATCCGGGTTGGGAAGTCCCAGGAGACACACAAGAGGCCACATGCCATGTGACGTCACCTACACGGGTTTCTGGAAAAGGCAAACCTACGGGGTTGGAGGTCACTTCAGCAGGTGCCAGGGGCTGGGGATGGGGGGAGGAGGCTGTGGACTGTCAGGGAACCCTATGGGGTGACAGAAACACTCTAGATCTGGACTATGCGGGTGCCGTGGAGTCCCACACGTTGTCAGCCTCACTGAACGGGCAAATTTTCCTATCAACACCTCAATAAACACGGCTCTTTAAAAAGTAGCAGTGAGGGATGCCTGGGTGGCTCAGTCAGTTAAGCATCTTACTTTGGCTCAGGTCATCTCACGATTCCAGAGTTCAAGCCCCATGTCAGGTTCTACACAGACAGCTACAGAGCCTGCTTGGGATTCTCTCTCTCCTTCTCTCTGCACCTCCCCTGCTTGTGCATGCATACCCCCTCTCCCTCAAAATAAAAAACAAACGAAAATAATACATTAAAAAAAGTTTCTTAAATAATGAAAAGTAAGAAGGGGGGAGGTGAGTGATAAAAGCAGAGCTCCCAGGTGAGGAAACCGAGACCCGGGAGAGTGACTTTACCCAGAGCCGCACCACAGCCTGGCTTACGGCCTGGAGCCCATCCCCCCCACCGACCCCACCAGAGGCTGCCGTGGACCTGACACATCAGCGTCTGTGTCCGAAGAGTCACATCCACCGCAGATTCCGGTGGGCTTAGTGTCCCCTCCCAGAGCTCCTTTGGCACCAGCAATGTGTTTGTCAGTGGATCCCAAAGCTGGCAGTGCACGAGGACACGGGCAGTGGGGAGGACAGTCCATGGCTGTGACGTTCGTATAAGAAAGCCAGGCTTCGGGGCGCCTGGGTGGCTCAGTCGGTTGAGCGTCCGACTTCAGCTCAGGTCACGATCTCGCGGTCCGTGAGTTCGAGCCCCGCGTCAGGCTCTGGGCTGATGGCTCGGAGCCTGGAGCCTGCTTCCGATTCTGTGTCTCCCTCTCTCTCTGCCCCTCCCCCGTTCATGCTCTGTCTCTCTCTGTCTCAAAAATAAATAAACGTTAAAAAAAAAAAATTTTTTTTTTTTTTAAAATAAGAAAGCCAGGCTTCAACCTCACGGAGGAAAGAGTGCTGCGGCTGACAGCCTGCATCACGGCCACGTAGCAGGCCGTCCAGGGGCTGCCGAAATCCCCGCTGCGCACGCCAGGCTCGTGGGATGCTCTGGGACGGGATCCAGGCTCCATGACTTTGTAATCCCTCGTGATTCCAACTCACAGCCCGAGGTGAGAAGCAGCAGACTGCCCGCCTCCCTCCCTCCCTGTCCCGTGCTGGGACACCGGGTACCACACAGGACAGAGTTAGGGCCGTGCCCCACACGACAACTACAGAGATCAGCCAAGCTAAGGGACTCCACATAAAAGCACAACGAGCAAAAACTAAAACAAAAGAACCACCAACAAGCAAAAAGCAAAACACACTGGGAAAGAGAACGTATCTGTCTATGGCCACAGGGTACACAAGGCTCTGCAACCACATGCAAATAAAAAATCTTCAATGTTGCCACTGAAACAAAACCTCTGTACAACAGAAGATGCCACGAACAGGTTAGACGGCGGGTCACAGACCGAGAGGGAGTATCTGCTGTGTGTATCACCAAGAATGAAAATCCTGGCTGCATAAACAGCTCCCAGAGGTCAGAGGAAAAGCCAACCTTGCAGAAAAATGGGTAAAAAATAGGAATTGGCAAGTCACAGAAGAAAGAAAATGGTAAACAAATACAAAACGGTGTCTAACTGGAACCAAGGAAAAATGTAAAGTGAAAAAGGATATCAGTTTCTTTTGACCCATTGGGTTAGTGAAGTTAAAAAAACCGAGCGTCTGGCCCGCTTCTAGGTGGTTGTCCTAAAGGAAGGCACAGGTACAGAGAGGAGTGTTAGTGACACACCGTGTGCCCCTGACGGGGCATCAACAGGGCAATGGACAGATAAACTGCGACGCCATCCACACTACGAAAGCGCGAGCAGCGATAGAAAGAACAAGCAGACCCAAGCGTACCAGCACAGAGAGAATCCAAGATACGGCTACAAAAACAAAGCAGGGACAGGACAGTTCGTGATTTATTACGTGTATAAACACACCAACACATGAAGGGATGTGAATGCAGAGAAAGCGTTAGACGGACACCCTTGCACTGGGGGAGATGGGTCCCGTCCGGAGCATGGAGGGAGGGGGAAGGGAGCCTGGCGTCTCTGGAGGCAGATGCCGGTAGAAGGGGACAGATGCCAGGCTGAGGAAGCCGAATTCCGTGCTGAATTCCGAACTGTCCTTTTGTGCCTAGTCTTGCCTCCCATCTGGAGCGTCAGCTCCCTGAGGGCGAGGACTGGCTCTCCCCAGACATCCTCCCCGACAGCTGCTAAGGCAAAACTGTTTAGGAAGCAACCTCCAAACACCTGGCAGTAGTTTGAGCAAGCCTGACACTTTTCGCCTGGTGAGACGACAAAATACCGAGCCTCCGGATTCTACCAGGAATCAGAGCTCCCTCCAGGAGGCAAGCGGGGACCTCCTCTGGCTGAAAGGGAAGCTAGCTGGCCAGAAGATACCCTTATATTTTCAAAAGGAGGAGCAGGCCAAAGACAAAAAGCCAAGCCAGAGGAGGCCGGCTGCTCACCTTGGGGGCCTGTGGGGTCTTTGGTTTCTGGAAGAACCTCGTGATTTCAGCCTTCTCTGCTTTAATGCGCTGCAACGGAAGAAAAGAGAAGCACAAAGAAGTGGCGAGAAGCAGTGTGTGTCTGCAAACACGCCGAAGGCCCCCCCGGAAGGGGAGCCCCGGCATTTTTAAGCGGAAAGCATTACTTCGAGGTCTGCCCTCGAAACCCACCGACCCCAGCCCCAGCCGGGCACCAGCCCACCTCCGTGCCAGGCGCGGAGTACGGGGAGCCTGCCGGCCACCGGAGGGTGTGTGCACACGTGGCAGTCCCCGCCAGGGCCACCTGGCTCCCCAGGACGAAGCAACACCGGGCAGCAGTCGAGCGGACTGAACACTCCGCAGCCCTGGGAGAACAGCCTACCTTCTCCTCCTGCCGCAACCGTTTCTCCTCTTCCTTCTTCCTCTTCTCCTCCAGCTTCGCCCTGAGACGTGAGACACAGCTTCAGCCCGCAGGCACAGTTGCACGCCACGCCAGCCTGGGCTCGCCAGAGGCCGCTCCAGGGTCCCCGGCGGCCTGGGGCTGCACGCCCCGCCCCCAGCGCCCCCCGCCCCGCCCCCGCCAGGGCACACGCACTCCAGCGCCTCCTGTCGCTCCTTGCGCCGCTCCTCCTTGAGCCTCTGCTTCTCCGCCTTCTCCCTCTCCTCCTTCTCCCGTTTCTCGCGCCTCTCCTTCTCCTTCAGCTCCTTCTCTTCCTCCTTCTTCTTCTTGGCTTCCTCCTTGGCCCGCTTGGCCTCCTCCTTCAGCTTCTCCTTTTCTTCTTTCTCTGCCCGTAGCTTGAGCTGCTTGCCCAGACGCTCCCTGTCCTGCGGCCGAGAGACAAGGCGCGGCTGGGCCCCTGCGCGTCTCCCAGAGGGCCAGCCGCCCGCCCAAGCCGCCTCCCCCCGCTCCCCGGGGCTGCGAGAAAGGTGAGGGCCACCAGCCACTTGTCAGGGACCTTGCTGGCAATTCGAAGTAAGCGTCTTGGTGTGCCTCTGGCTTCTCGCGGTCCGCGAGTTCGAGCCCCGCGTCGGGCTCTGTCTGGGCTGATGGCTCCGAGCCTGGAGCCTGCTTCCGATTCTGCGACTCCCTCCCTCACTGTCCCTTCCCCGCTCACGCGCTCTCTCTCTCTCAAAAATAAATAAACCTTAAAGAAAGTTTAAGATTCATTCAAAATACCACGTATAAACGTGGGCCAGTGTTACTCTCTTTTTCACTAAATTAGAAAAGATTAAAGAAGAACCTCCAGGGACGCCTGGGTGGTTCAGTCAGTTAAGCTTCTGACTTCAGCTCAGGTCGTGATCTCACAGGTTTGTGGGTTCGAGCCCCGCGTCGGGCTCTGTGCGGACAGCTCGGAGCCTGGAGCCTCCTTTGGATTCTGTGCCTCCCTCTCTCTCTGCCCCTCCCCCACGCATGTCCTGTCTCTCTCATCAAAAATAACATTAAAAATTTTTTTTCAATTAAAAAAAAAAAAAAAAAGAACCACCTCCAGGCTACCCGCTGTTAGGCTTGAACCACATTTATTTAACCAGAAAGCCGTGACGAAACACAGACAGAAATGCCTATAGGTTCTACTTCTCTATCTTTAAAACAAAAGCATTTTTCCTTCGTTTCTCCCCAAACCATGTAAGATGATAGGGTTTTATTTCCTCTGAAATGGAAGAACGGGATGAGATGAGGAGCAGGAATGTGCTAAATAAGGGGGAAATAAATGAGAATAAACAGTACAAGCAAGAAATGACCTTATCTTTACATCGGCTCCTCATTCCGAACAGCTGGTACGTGGCCTGAGGCACTGTGCTATTCTGTAACCTTGAACTCCTCCTGAACAAGGTGGCCTGCCAGGCAGAGGTGCCTCCTTTTGCCACAGCAACGGGTCACTTTCAAGGCCCATTTCCATCAGAAATGGGTTTCCCAACATCAGGACCCTGGCAACTCGGTTTTCGTCTAGCCGTAGGACTATGCCCTTGTCTATACCCTCTGCCCTGAGAAACCCCTGGTTGCTTTAACAAAAGCCATGGCGGCATGCCATGAGAGATGTCTGGGCTGTTCCCGTTCTCACACCGTTTCCTCTACATCTTCCTGTGACTCACAGGACACTTGAAGAAGGTGTCTGGTCTGGGGATGGTAATGACACCAACAGTGTCTGTGCAAGGGGATGCCCTGCTTCTCATTGCTAAATAAGACAAGGCTTCTGGAAATCAGCCATACTGGAGCCCCGTCTCCATCCCCACCCCACCTCGGAGATTCCGACAAAGAATGAGATAAACCCTAAAAACGCCATCAAGATCTGACCCACAGAGGCCGAATGCCACCGTGAGGTGCACGGCACAGGGAGCAGCCGGTGAGCACACGGCCCGCCCCTTCCACCAGCTGGCGTGGGGGAGACGCCCGCTGGCCCTCTCCTCCACGGCAATGAGAAAAAAGTGCTCTGCTTTGCAGTGTGTGACATGAGGTGACCCCAGAAAACAGAAGTGAAGCCTCAGAAGGGATCACTGCACAAGAATCACCCGTCCGGTGTCGTGGCCACCAAACCAGCACGGCAGGTGGGAAGGGGCCTGGGACACAGGGACAGGGACTGGCTCCTTTGGAAGGCAAGGCTCAACCACAATGGGATGCCCAACCATCCAGCCAGTACTAACAACAACAATAATAAGAGAAAAGTCTGTGAGCAAAATCTTCGGACGATTTAGCAAAGCTAAAAATGATGCGACCCATGAGTCCCAGGGCACAGTTGTGTGAAGTGAAGCAACTATCAGTGATGGTCAGGACAAGCAGGGAAAGGGGACAACAGGACCTTGCTTACTGTTTATTTATTTATTTTAAGTTTATTTATTTTTGAGACAGAGAGAGACAGAGCATGAACGGGGGAGGGGCAGAGAGAGAGGGAGACCCAGAATCGGAAACAGGCTCCAGGCTCCGAGCCATCAGCCCAGAGCCCGACGCGGGGCTCGAACTCACGGACCGTGAGATCGTGACCTGGCTGACGTCGGACGCTTAACCGACCGAGCCACCCAGGCGCCCCGCTTGCTTACTGTTTAATGCAAAAAGCACAGGTTAACGTTCTACTTCAAGGGGAATGTCTTACTCTTTGCAGTCTGAGCTTGTCCTTCTCTGCAGAAGCTTTGGCCAGTTTCTTAGTTATCTGAAATGAGAGACGTTTCTCTTTCAACACGGGTTGTTTCAGTCACTACATCGCATAGAGCAAATCACACACTTCTTTGGGCAAGAAAGGGGGGTAGGGATAAGGGATTCACACGATTAAGAACTTCTTTACGAAAAGCCTACAACGTTCCAAGTGACCAGTTTCCACCAATTAGAACCAAAACACTAAAATGTCCTAGTGGGGTCGTGATCTGCAATGAACACATACATCCATGCCTCTGGGGATATGACCGAGGAGACAGACGACCAAAATGAAGGGGGCCAACCAGAGGAAAAACAGGGCAGGCTCAAAAATAAGTGCCGTGGACAGCCAGCCTCGGTGTCAGGCAGGTGACACGGAGTAGAAGGGTTTACGACAGGGGACAGAGGACGCACCCCGTCCAAAAGGGACAGAGCTCTTACTGGCCTGCAGCCCAGCAGTCCTGCTCCTTCAGATTTTTCCAAGAACGGGTGATGCTGGGAACTGCATTTAAGTTTTGTAGGCAATGTGTAAAAGTTAACACTACATGAATTAAACCAAACACATCTACGGGCTGGATTCCCAGGAGCCACCAATCTGTACTCTCCGCCTAGCGCGGCTTTGAGAACGTGGAGTGAATGTTCAGGAGAAAAGCTCAGCTTGCCAGAGGTGGCGATCGGGTCTAGTCCCCTATATCCTAGAGTATGACATTCCCTACCATCCTGCCGCAAAGCGAGCCTGGGCCGGGAGGACTCAGCAAGACGCACCGCTGGGTTCACTCACCAGGCTGGCGGCGTGGCCTCAGGTAGGAGTATGAGCACGTTCAGACTACTGGCCTAAGCTATCTCCAGAGCGGGGAATCCTGAAACCCAAACCATCAGCTGGCCAAACAGGAGGAGAGAGAGCTCAGGCCAGAAAAGCAGTAACTGCCCAGGCTCCCTTGAGCCTTGGAGAGGCAGCCAAAAACTGGGACTGACGTGGAACTGAAAAACCAAAGGCCTGTTTCTCTTGAAACGCTCGGACACACTGACAAAAACCGCACGGCGATGATCTATTTGGGAAAGTCCAAAACCTCTTCCAGGATAAAACTTACAGACCAACACATTCAACAAGACATCCTTCCCACTGTGGATTACATCTTCCCTTAGGAAATGGCTGAGCAGAGGCATAGGAAAGCCACGCACACTGTGCTCGAGCCTGGCTGCACTAAGCACGTAGCAGCGCAAACGCCCAGTTACCAAAGCGGTTTTACCAAGGGCTTAAGAGAAAGCACCTGCCTTCTCCAGAGTCACTTTGCCTGCCAAGTCTGCGGTCCTCACCCCCACCATAAAGGACTGAACAGCAGAATCTGCACGTTGCTGTATCTGTCGTTGTCCTGTGCGTTCAAATTTACAGTATTGAATGTGATCCAGACTGCTGTGCGAGAGCACCCGGGGAAAGCACATCGGGTCAGTCTTGCCCGCACTTCGTGAGTTTCAGTTGCAAATTCAACGTCCCCTCCCGCCGTGCTGAGTCCAGGCACGGCAGAGTTGACAGGATTCCCAGGAGCCGACTAAGGACGTCCAGCAATCAGAGCAATTACCATTTCGTGCAGAACCCATATCTATTGCTTCCCTGGGCTCTCAGGTGGACCTTCCTGGTCTGATATAACGTTATCTCCTTGACATTCGGCCCAAGTGCTCATGGAGCTCTCTCCAAGTCTAGGCCGTATGTGTTACCTATTTGGAATTCAGCTGCCAAAAACAAGATCCACGATCCCGGAAGGAAGCTGAAATACACACATCAACTATCCCACGTCGTCAATACTGATTTAACGAGATGCATGAACATTCTTGTACTTTATTTGGCAGGATCCTCTCAGAGCCGCTTGTTCTGATTTTATACATAAGGAGACCTCATCTCTTAGCTCATAAGCAGCAGCGAACGAGGTGCAGAGTAGTGGGCATGCAGGAGTAGCTAAAAACCCAATCACAGGGAAGAGATACAACCCAAATTGGTCCAGCCATAGTCGAGGGCAAGCAGGCAAAAATTAGTGTGTGCATTCCTGGGACCTCGAAATTCTACTCCACAGCAGCCCAAGGAAACATGTAGAAGGAAGCACATTGTTCTGTCTTGGCTGAGAACGAGAAATGGAACCATCCACCAACCAGAATGAGTCTGTGAGCTACAGTTTGTCCACACGAGAGGTATAAGATATGGCAGCTAACAAGAGATACATCATCCCAGCCCAATGATTTCACACCCCAGAATGAAAAAGAAACATATTTACAGCACATGGCTCAGGTGAGGAAACAAAATGATACTGTATATTCCCAAGGGAGGCCTCACATACACCACACAGAGAAACGTAAAATGACAGCCTCCCAGGAGAGACAGGGGGGCCAGAGAGGACTGGCATGCTTCCTTTATGTTCTTTAAACACGAAGAACTTAATACTTGTGTCATTTAAGTTCTACAGGGAAAAGTTCCAGCGATCTGGGTTCATTTGTATAGATGCAAAGATTCCAGGAACACAGCTGTATCAACATCATCATTTATGGAAAGATAATCTTGAATCTCCAGTAAAGGAGGATCAATGACAGTTAAAATGCAAACAAACTTGAGAAATGGTTCTATCCTATCCCAAATGGTAAAACACTCTTGCTAAATAGCAACCGTTTGGCTAGTTTCTGACTTGTAATCTGACCCTGGATTACTTAAAATAGGTGTTCATAAATGACTGTTTTTTCAAAGTGAGATTCTCTAGAACCCTGAGAGTACTTAAAACAACAACACAAAAACCCCAACAGAATGAAGCTCTCTGGGTAGACTATACATCAGACTCCCTTGGGAAGAGACAACAGGATCTGTATTTTAACAAGTGCCCTGAAAGGGAAACACACACACACACACACACACACACACACACACACACACACTACAGGGCCAGCGAATGCCTAGCGATTCCAATGCAAAAATCTTACAGTACCAACTCCAGGAATGATAGAGCCAAATAAAACCGAACGTGTTACAGTGGTATGAAAACTCCTGCTGCAGAAGGGGAAGGCGATAAAGTACAAGGCTGCGGGTGTCGTTGCAAATGGTCTGTCTCCAGCCACGTCCTCAGGCTGCGTGGCCCTCTGGGCGCCCAGAGGCTCCCCATGATCACCTCATTTTGCTCATCCTTTTGGTGTCGACCGCCATCAGGGGGCGCTACCTCTACCCTTGTGATGGACCAGCCCACCTGTGGGTGGCAGGGGCAATTTTCTGCCACAGGCTCTGGGGTCATCTGAACCTTGGCCACTCACAGCGTACGATTATTTGCAAAGCTGTGTGAGAACACCGCCTTCTAGAGCATTTCAAAAGTGCAAGCCTGTGTTCAGAGTCAGACCGAGCATCTTAGGTGCAGGCCTTCCCAGCTGAGCACCCTCGGCTGTCTGGAGTGCTGTGTGGGCCAGCAGACAGACACCGAATTGTTTCACGACAAGGCCCAACTATGTCACTTCCCGATTCTCGGGCCTTGCTGTGGGAACAAAAACAAACTTAAAAAATGAAGTGATTAAGAAGAATGGAAACACGTGTACCCGTCCTGTTCTCGAGGCTAACTGGCTGCACCACGTCATGTGACAGGAAGCAGCAGAATGGAAGGGTTTCAAGCGATTGGCTGACCCAAACAAGATGGCTGACAACAAAAAGGGACTTCAGCCCTGATTCTGAGAGTCTGATTAATGGCTCAGGCGGAAGTTTGAAAATGTACATCCATCTGCAACATTTAGAAACTTAGAAGAAAACAAAGACTTCCACTTTTGATATTTTGAAAGCCTGAAGTGAAAGCGATCTTCTTCTTCTCTCTTGCACCTCTCAGGATATAAATGACATGAAATTGTCTAGAAAAATAATTTTTCCTCCAGAGATCAAATTTCAGAAAGTGAGCAAGGTCAAATCAAGCAGGTAGATATTGAATGATCCAACCAGGATCTAATTTACATTAAACAAACAAACAAACAAACAAACAGCGGTGGGGGGGGCCGGGGGGAGCGCCTGGGTGGCTCAGTTGGTTAATTTTAACTCAGGTCACGATCTCGCGGTTCGTGGGATCGAGCCCCAAGCGCCGCGTCAGGCTCTGCACTGATAGTGCTCACAGCACAGAGCCTCCTTGGGATGGGTGACTCCGGACGCTGGACGTAGAGCTTACTTAAACGAAAACAAAAACAAAAACCTAAAGTAAACAAAAATTCTACCAATACAAAAAACAAACCAAAAAAAAAAACCACCCCAAAAACCCAAAACAAAACACCGTTAAACACACCTCTGGATTCTTGACTGATATTACCAGTTTCAACCCCAAGACCCTATGGGCAGATGAGAACAGAGACGGCCGTCATCATGCTCGTCGCAAAGCGGGGACACCAACAAGCATTTCAGAGGCCATCCTTCTGTGGGCCTGAAAAACGGTGCCAGGTTTTTCTTTTGTTCTTGCTGCTCTGGGGGAGGGTTTCCGATGGCTGGCTAGGCGGACGAGGGCTGACCCTACAGAATCCCCAGTTTATCCTTCCTGTGGCCTTGGGGCCTTTCCACCAACGCTGACTCACTTTTTACCATCAAGACCCTTACAGGGCTCTCGGAACAGGAAGAAGAAATGGAGGGAACTCACATTTGCCATGAGGGCTCATGGTCGCCTGCTGGCAACCGTTCCGTCACTAAAACTGCTGAGTTACCAGCAGCATTCGTTAGGCGTGAACAACCACGGCTACCAAGACGGCACTTGACACACTGGGGGCTAACAGGGCCACCCCCGGACACCCCTAATGGTTCTGGATATCGAAAGAATTCCGCATCTGTTTGCGGCCCCACCTGCTTGGCCACCAAGCACCTGGATGACACGGCGGTCCCAGGCAACTCCTGTCAGCACTGCCACACGCTGGCACTGAGCAGAGATACTTACTCTGCGGATGGGTGTGGAGGTGGGGAAGGGTCCGGGACTGCTGGGATGCCTTTTGGGAGCAGACCGCCCCTCGGGTGAGCTGGTAGGAGAGGAAGAACCCTCGGACGAGTGGCTAAGAACAGAGTCTTCCTCGGGGCCGGACTCCAGCATCTCGCTGTCAGAGGGCAAGCCCTGGTCTGCAGGTGGCGTGGGAGGAGACTTGGTTCGGGGAGGTTTTGCAGCCAGTATGTCCTCCAAGACCACCACGGGCACCTTCCCTTTGAACAGGATGCCCCTGGCTTCACTCCAACCGTCCTGGTCCTTCTCGGAGCCTGTTCTCAGACCACCTGCCAGCTCGGGGCCGCTCTGGAACGAGCCTTCCTGCCCCTCTCCACTCCTCTCTGCACCTCTGGAGCCAGCACCCTCCTCCTCTGCTTCGCATGGAATGTCGGAAAGGGTCTCTTCAGCACACGTCAGCTCGTCCTTCAGACTGGCCTCCGGCAGCCCCCTCTCACCTCCAGCTTCTTCTCCGGCCCCACTCACGGCCTCCTCGGAGGGAGAGGCGGCAGACTTTAGCTTACTAAGGGCCGCGACGCCATCTAGCCGGTCCCTCGAGTCCTCCGTCAAATCGGTGATGACCGTGGTCTGGCCAATACTGGTTTTGACTGTACTTCTTAAAAAGTTATCTAAGGGACCCTTCCCGTTGACAAGTTTTGGATTAAAATCTATGTCAGAACCCATATGACAGGTGTTCTCCAAGTTGTCCAAAGAGGTCTCCAGATGAGGGACTCGGCCTTGTGCAGGGGCACCCTCAGGGCTCCTCGTGTCATCCGACGCGTCCTCACTTTTCTCCTTTGGGACAAGGTTCAGGCGCTTGAAGGGCAGGCGAGCTGAAACAGAGGGGAGGGGGGGGGCGTCTTTACAGGGGAAGCGAGGAGAGCAACAGCTCATCTGTACTCGAACATTCCACGTGCTCAGCAAGTATCAGCCTTGCTGGGCTCGAGGCGGGGCTGGGGGGGATTTCTCTAGAAAACACTCCTGTCCTCAGGTGCCCCAGTTGGCCCCTGCCCCTAATCCTTTCACCTCCGACACTGCAGCCCTTAACGTGACTCCCCTCAACACCAAACTTGCTATCTGTCCCCACAGGAGGAGGGAAGCTGCTACAGGGAACCAGATACCGAGTTTTAACAACCAGAAACCATGGTCTTGTATACGGTCCGGTCTGCCCTGAGAGCAGATATACTACCCTTCTCACACAGAAGGATTTGGACGCATTTATCTTCCTGTACAGTGGTTCAACCAGGGGAAGGTGTGCCCGTCGGGAATGTCTGGGGAAGCCTGGAGACGTCACTGGTTGTCATGACATGGGCAAAGTGACCAGGGACACCGCTAAACTCTACGATATACAGGACAGAATGTCAACAGAGCTGAAGTAGAGAAACCTTACAAAAGTCAGTGACCGCTGGATTTGCTCCTGGAAATCTAAGAAATCAGTGATGCAACCAAATGGGTTTCCTTCCAGTTGGAGGTACGAGTGTTTACCTCCCACGCCCCCCACGGGCCCCTTGATGGTCCTGCCGACGACCCCAACAGAAGGCCTCTGCTCGGAGGAAAGTAAAAACACAACTGAGGAGACCATGAAGGATACAAATTGTGAACAGTATAGAACCCCTTCCCAGAAAGCTACCTTGTATTAACTTCTTGACTGGAAAAGCTGGTCTGTCTTTGCAATCCATGGCTGTGAATAAAAGTACCAAAGGACAAGTTACTAAAAGGTGGAAATCCTGAAGTAGTAAATGCATATGCAGCACCTCATATGTCCAAGGCGGTTGTCCCGTGGGGGCAATTTTTGTTTGCCACCCCTACCCCCAGGGCCTCTGGCAACGTTTAGGGAAATTTTTGGTTGTTTTACGGAGCGGGGGGGCATCTAGGGGTTAGAGGACACAGATACTGCTAAATATCCTAAAATACACAGGACAGTACCCACGACAGAATTTTCTGCCCCAAATCTTAATAGGTCGAGAAATTCTGCTCTCAACACTGTCACATCTTCTCATCTCCTTGTGGCGCTTATCGCTCTGAAAGTTACATTGTTTATTATGTCTCCCTCCCAACAGGAAGCCTGTAACAACAGGGAGAAGAGTTCCATACCACACCCTTGGCACCTAGCTCAGAACTGGCACTCGGTGGGAAACCAACGAGTACGGTAATAGGGACAGCGGAAAGGGGAATGATGGGGCACCCACTGGCTCAGTTGTGGGGCATTACTTAAGAATAAAATCTTCAGTGGGGCGCCTGGGTGGCTCAGTCGGTTAAGCATCCAAATCTTGATTTCAATCAGGTCATGATCTCTTGGTTCGTTCGTGAGATCAAGCCCCACGTCGGGCTCTGCGCCGACAGCGTAGAAGCTGCTTGGGATTCTCTCTCTCTTTCTGCCCCCACCCCTTGCACTTTGGCTTTCTCTCTCTCTCTCTCTCTCTCTCTCCCCCCCGTCTCAGAATAAAATTGAAAAAAAAAAATCTTTAAAAAAAGAAAAAAGGAATGAGTGCAAGCAAAGATGAGAGAAAATAATGTGTTAGCAATTTCACCATTAATGACCCCAAAATGTTTTCCTCCAATCCAACCCCTCCTCACTACCAAATCTATAAAATCAGAATAGGGCTTATTGTTTTTTAAATTTTTTTTTTTAACGTTTTTTTATTTCTGATACAGAGAGACAGACAGAGCATGAATGGGGGAGGGTCAGAGAGAGGGAGACACAGAAACTGAAACAGGCTCCAGGCTCTGAGCTGTCTGCACAGAGCCTGACGTGGGGCTCGAACTCACGGACCACAAGATCATGACCTTGAGCCGAAGTCGGACGCTTAACCAACTGAGCCACCCAGGTGCCCCTAGGGCTTATTGTTTTAAAATAAGAATCTATAAATCTTGCCAGGCTGGAGCTAAAGTGCTGTCAGGAAATAAAGGAGAATGTTTTCCTGCATGAAAAAAAAAAAAAATCTCAGGAAAGGCATCTAATAATAATATCAAAGCTGATACAGAAATGACGGCAAACAGAGCTAAGTCTTTGGAAAAAAATATCCTTAAATCGGTTAGAGTAAGTTTGAAAGCTGACACCTGCTAGGATATCTGGCTTGAAAAAACTTACCTGGGGCATGCTACCTAAGTTTTGTAAAAGATACATACAAGGGAGCATTTGTAAAAAGCTAAAAACCTTGGCTGTCCCCCAAGCTGAGAAGATAAGAAAAGTACCCCGAGGATGCACATTTCCTTTCTACCCAATTCCAGACAACATCATCCTCAAGTTCTGTTACCCAAGTATGTTCTTCCCCTCTTAACTGAAGGTACATAATCTCTACCTACTTACATTTACTTCTAGGACAACCCCAAGTATTCCTGGTGTGGCCCCGAGTCACCAGCTCTGATGCGAGCAGAAGGCAAGTGACCTGGGCCCCAAAGCTACAAGCTGACACAAAACAGTAGCCCACCCAGGGATCCAGATCGTTCAGCGGTACACGTACAATTCACACACACTCGTGTGTAGTCACCAATGCTCTTCATTCTAAGATTACACCCCTCCTAATTTCATCTAGCCTTTAAACATCCCTTCCTTTTATGAGAGGAGGGTCACAGTAGGGAGTGCTTTTTAATTTTTTTTTTTTTAACGTTTATTTATTTTTGAGACAGAGAGAGACAGAGCGTGAACGGGGAGGGGCAGAGAGAGAGGGAGACACAGAATCTGAAACAGGCTCCAGGCTCTGAGCTGTCAGCACAGAGCCCGACGCGGGGCTCGAACTCACAGACCGGGAGATCATGACCTGAGCCGAAGTCGGATGCTTTAACCGACCGAGCCACCCAAGCGCCCCTAATTTTTTTTTTTTAATTAAACATTCTTACGGGACCAAGTGACTGTCGATGACAATCAGCCCCAACTTTATTTATAGGAATTTTAGGTCTCTGAAATTTCAAAGTCGGGAAACAATTGAAAGAATGGTTCTCAACTAGGGGGCGATTCTGCGCCCCCCACCAGAGGCCCCTTGGCAGTACCTGGATACGCATTTGGTGTCACAAATAGGGAAAAGGGGTTGGCACAGGGATCTAATGGGCGGAGGCCATGGATGCTACTCAACACCCCAGGAGTGCACAGGATAGCCCCCAATGTCAACGCTGCCCAGGTGTTGGGTTAGACTAGTTGATTTCCTTGTCAACCCTTATCTGTCGGGCACTTCCTATGTGCCAAGCATTGCGTCAAGGGCTAGGGATACAATGGGAGTCAAGCAAGGTAGACAGGCAGTCTGGTCTTCCTTGGTTCGCCATCCCACGTTTCGGAGGCTCTGGCAGGTGCCAGAAAGCCCCCTTCCAAGATGGGGTGGGGGAGGGGAAGACAGGTCTTCACCTTGCACGGCGGGCAGGATCAAGAACCCCCGAGTCCCAGCTCCCTGGCGATCCCACCAGCCAGGGCTCTTACCTGGGCTTGCCCTGAGCCGCAGACGCAGCGTTCTGGTCCCCGAACCCGTGTGACCCCGGGCCTCAGTTTCCCCACCCGGCCAGAGGGCCGCTGCACGGTCCGACTTGCTCAGGGGGCACAAACGCACTCGGCAACCTGCAAAGCCAGCCCTTTCGCCTCCCTGGGCCTCAGTCTCCCCTCCTGGCCACACCGACCCGTCACCGCAGAGAGCCCTGGAAGGACGAACTGACGCAAAAGCGCCGGGAAAAAAAATGGTCGCGGCGCAACAATAACGTCAAGGAGGGCGCCCTGCGGGTCGCGAAGGCCCTCGCTCAGCTTGTAACGGCCGCACCGACCAAACGCCCGCCGAAGAGGAGCGGGCCCGGGGCCGGGAGGCCCGTCCGCCCCCAACCGCCACCTCGGCCTGCGCAGGCCGCGCGCCGCGCCCCCCCTTCCCCTCGGCGCGGGCCCGAACCGACCTGCGGCCGCTCCCCTGGCGCCCGGCGCCCCGCACTCCAGCTCCTCCAGCATCGCCCCGGCGGCGGCTCGAGCTCCCCTCAGGCGGCGGTGGCGCGGGCTCCGTTCAGGCGGCCACTGCCGCTCGCCCTCCCGCCCGCGCCGCTGCTGCCGCGGCCGCCGAGCTCGTATTTGGCGGGAACCGCGGCGACCCCCGCAGCCCGCGCGGCGATTGGGCGAGGCCGCGTCACGTGGCAGCCCGCCTCGGGAAGAAGGGAGCGCCGGGAGCATCCTCGCGAGAGTCGAGGCTTCTATTCCTCCCCATGGCTCCCTTATTGATATTCCCGCGGACGACCGGGGTTTCCTCTCGGCCGCCTGTCATTGGCGGGGAGGAGGTGCCCTGCGATTGGAGGCGGAAGATGTCAAGCCGAGAGTTCGACACTGTGATTGGCTGAGCGTGTGGGCGAGGTCTGCGGGAGGAGGAGGGCCAGGCTCCTACGTCATGACGAAACGTTTTACGTATGGTGACGGGTGACAACCTGAAACTGCGGTTTAGCGAGAACGAAGTTTTTGGTTTTTTCTAATTGGACATCGACTGAATATAGCAGCAGAAATTAGAATGATAAGTTTCTTTTTATAGGAACAACAGAAAGAAAATGTTACATGCAGAAAAAAAGTTAAAACAATAAAAAGGCTATACAGCAAAAAGAAACAAGTAAATTCTGTGCAGCCCTTCAGAAGCATTTAATATGCACTAAATATGTTCAGAGGGACTGAATGAAATGGATCTTACTGACTTAATCCTCGGGATTTTTGCAAACACGGTTTCCTCGCCTAGAAAACTCCGCAGCTCTTTTCCTGCCTGGTTTTCTTCCTAACTTTTGGATCTTGGATAGGCACCTCAGGACAGCCTTTCTTCCCCTGCAAGGCGGATGGAAGTTCCTTACAAGCAGTTTCTTTCCTTGAAGCAATTACAGCTTATGTTTGATTAGCGCATTATTTGATTTATTATCTTTGTCACTAGCTCCACGAGAGCAGGAATAACTTAGCACTGCATCCCCAGGACCTCTCAGTGACTGACACACTAGCAAGTACTCAAAGAGTCACTGAGCAAATGCATAAACTTCATTTGATTGGACTGTGTGATCGTGTAGGTTAAAAGCCTCCCACAGAGCAGAGGTCTTCTATCAACCTGTGAGCCTTAGAGTAGGTTTTCTTTAGCTCCCATCTGAGAAGTGATGAAAGAACACTGAAATTTAGTCCAACTTTGGGATTCTATCCATTCTGTAGATTGGATAATTAAAGCCGAATTGTTTGGAAGTAATGTGGAGAAAGAGGGAACTTAGGAATATCACTTTGGGCAAGTCATGTCTTACTCAAGGCCTGAGTTTCCCCATATGAATCGTGACATTCTGGCATTAGGCAATGATTGAAGCCAGTGGATCACGATTGAGAGTGCCTCTCAGAATCACGTGGGAAATTTTTAAAAACTATTCACAACAGTCTCATCAGGACCTTTGGGTGGGAGGTTGCGGCATATGTATTCTGAAACAATCCTCTTAGTGCAGTGTCCTCTGTTGAGGCCATTGGAAGCTTCCAGCAATCTTTGCTGGAGAAAAAGCACCCAAATCTGTCGGAGATTTCGGTACTGAAGTCGCAAACACTTCAGCTCTAGCACTTTCTTGTTCCTTTTTTTTGGATTAACTTGTTCATTCCAATTCATTGGTAACTTCCAATTAATTGAATTCAATAAAAACTGATGTAAAAACTATCAGGTAACATGTATCAATCTGGGAAGACTTCCTTCTTCAAGACGGTGACATTCCAAACAGATTTCTCTTTTACACAAAGGATCAGGGGGAAAGGTTGGGGGAGGATACGCAAGAAAGGAACAACATTAGTAGCAAAGGTCAACAGGAAACAGGGATCATGGGCTATAGAAAAGGAAGAGAGCTGAAGTCGGAAGGGTTGATAGAGCCAAAATTTGCAAGCTTTGTAGGCCATGCTAGGAAGTTGAGGGTATTCCGAGGTCAGTAGACTGATATGATAGAAATTGTGTTATAGAGCATCTTTCTGTCTGTGTTTTAGGGGGAAAATTAGAGGGGACCCTGCAGGTGGGCATACCAAGAGGAGACTGGTGGGATGGTCTGGTCAGGGCAGGGCAGGGAGGACAGTGAGGAGAGACAGAAAGGAGACGTGGCACGCTGATGTCTGACTTGGGCCACTGAATGGATGAGCACGTTGCCGGGTGGAAGGCGGTGTGTGGGGGAGGAACTAACCGCGCGGAGAACTGGGTTAGCCGAGATTAGCAAACAGGTATCTGGAGATTTGTAAACCTTCAGCCTCCCAACCTCCCCGGAAGGATTTAAGCGCCTTTCCTTTAAACGTTAAGACTACCTCCGCGACCCCAGGGGTCGCTGCAGCCTCCACGGACTCTCTAGGCTCGCTCCTGTCTCCTCGCTGGCGGAGGCGGCCGCCACAGGGCAGGCGAAGTGCGCGTGCGTTCTCTGGCCGGCAGGGGGCGCGCGTGCGCAGTCGGGGCCCGGGGCGCGCGCAAGCCGACACCGGAAGTGTGCGGTTGCCATGTAATATCCTGGCCGCGCGGGCGCGCGAGGGGCTGAGGCGGCGCTGGGGCGGGCGCGGAGCTGGCGAGAGGGCGGTGGAGGCGGCGCCGAGGGGGCCCGCTGAGGCGCGCGGGGTGTCGGCGGCGCCCGGGAGCTTGTCGCTTGCGCGGTCCCTCCGGTTCGGGCGGGAGCCCCCACGACGGAAGGCAGCATGTCGGTGGCGGGGCTGAAGAAGCAGTTCTACAAGGCGAGCCAGGTGAGCGGAGGCCGAGGCGGGGAGTGAGCGTCGGGCCCCGGGCTGCCCGGACTCGGGGGTCAGACCAGGCCCGACCCCGACTCGGGAGGGGGCCGCGGGCACCGAGGGGGGCGACGTTGGCACGCGTCCCCCGCTCGGTGAGCAGAGCCCAGGAGGGACAGGGGCTGCGAGCGAGGTGACCCAGGCCCAGCCCGCCATGTGGGCTCCAGTCTCCTCGAGGAGGGTGGGCAGACCCCCAGGAGGGGCAGAAACGCACCCAGAGGTTGACCCGGGACTTGGACCCCTCTTCGCCTCCCCTCCTCTCCTCTGAAAGGTCAAGGAGGGAGGAAAGAAGGAAGGGGAAGAAACCCTCCTGAGGCTGTCGACACGGGACTCTTGCCAGAGAGCCCAGGGGCAGGGAAACTTCGCGTCTGGAGTGGCACTTAAAAGCAAACAAACAAAACCCCCCTTTGATGGGCCCGGTACAAGGTTGTGCCAGAGGGTGGAATGGAAGGTCAGTTTCCCCCTCTGGTCCCTCAGGCGTCCAGTCCCTTTCCCCAGTGGCAAAGACGGTCACGGACGGTTCATGCCTCCCTCCGAAGACACGCTTATGCCTTTCCTTTAAAAACACACACGCCTGGTGGTAACATAGTCTACAGAGTCCTGTGTGCTTTTCCTTCAGGGTCTTGGAGATGACATTAGAGCTGGAATTCCCCATCTCAAATGGTTCCCTGCCGTGGGGGCAGCCTGGCCCTCACCCACTTGCTACCAGAAGAACCCCCCCCCCCCCATCCTGACAGCACAGATACCTCCCTGTGCTACCAGATGCCCCCGGAGAACTCCCCCCTTACCCCTACCCCGGGACGGACTACGGCCCTAGAATTTCTTTGGTCTCTTAATGGACTCATGGTATACAGGCGTCTATTGACGGACGTGTAGATTGTTTCCAGTCGTTTTCTACAAACAATACTGATCTGAATAGCCAGTAACTATCTTTTTTTTTATTAAAAAAAATTTTTTTTAATGTTTTTATTTATTTATTTTTTTAACGTTTATTTATTTTTGAGACAGAGAGAGACAGAGCATGAACGGGGGAGGGGCAGAGAGAGAGGGAGACACAGAATCGGAAACAGGCTCCAGGCTCCGAGCCGTCAGCCCAGAGCCCGACGCGGGGCTCGAACTCACGGACCGCGAGATCATGACCCGAGCCAAAGTCGGCCGCTTAACAGACGGAGCCACCCAGGCGCCCCTGTTTTTATTTATTTTTGAAGGAGGGAGAGAGAGAGAGTGCGCATGAGCTAGGGGAGGGGCACAGAGAGAGAGAGGGAGACACAGAATCCGAGGCAGGCTCCAGGCTCCGAGATGTCAGCACAGAGCCTGATGTGGGGGCTTGAACCCTCGAACCGTGAGATCATGACCTGAGCCGAAGTCGGCCGCCCAACTGACGGAGCCACCCAGACGCCCCTAGCCGGTGACTGTCTCTGGTCACAGGTGGGATTGGATTTGTAGGATAAATTCCCGGAGGTGGAATGCTGAACCCAGTCGTTTATGTGTGTTACCTGTGACCGATAAGGATAGGTTTTTTGGAAGGGCCAGGCCCCACATTAATCTGGTGAAAGCTGCAGAGCCACTCTCCGGGAAGCTGGGCACGTGGGAAATTCAGTTTATTAATCCAGATCCAGGAAGCCCCAGATTCCTTGAATCCCACTGGTTCCTCCATCCCAGGTTCAGAACCATAGGTGTGGACTTTGTGTGGGTAGAATCCACAGAACGAGCGACCGTCTTAGGGATTGTGTGGGCCCCGCTGGCCAACCAGGCTTTTCCCACAATTTGGAGAAGTCCGGTGGGAGGGAAGAGAAACGAGTCCACAGTCACACAGCTGGTACCTTTTGTCCCTTGATGGATAAAGTCACGACCCTGGTGTTCGGGGCAGACCCCAGATGATGGCTGACCCCTGGAGGAACAGAGACTGAATCCAGAGGGGTTCTGGGATTATTGCTGAGGGTACAGCCCTTTGCCCCAGCGGGATGGAATTAAGTGACCCGGCCCTGGGTTGGACCCTGCCCAACAGGCGCCAGACCCCCAGGGCTTGACCGGAGCACCTGGGAATGGCTGCCTGCTGTCTGGACCTTGATGTAGTCCCTCCTGCAGGAGAAGCCCTCTCCTCCCAACCCCCAGCTGTCAGGGCCCATGCTGGTGGCCCGGACGGTCCCAAGCAGACACACTGTGCCAGAGGAGCTAGCTAGGCCGCTCAGACCGGCCACCAGGGCTCCTTCTCTCAGGGGGAAGCAGGTGGCCCGCGTTCAGATCTGTGAGAAGCGTGTCGAAACCTGGAAAGCGCGGCGTGGATCAACTTGTGATCTCACCCTTCCGTGAGGCCCGTCCCCAAAGAATTGCGATGGCCACGTCCTACTCTGGGAGCGGTTGTCTTGGCCTCCTGATCCAACTCTGCTGAGTCGTGCTCTCAAGAAGCATGCTGGCTGCACTCCATTCCCTTCTGCAATAGTTTCCACAGTCCCCCAGCATCTCTTGTTTATCAGGACAAGTCCAGCGTCTCCCTGTGGGTTTCTTGTCTGCGCTCAGTGACCCCCCTCTCATCCCCTTGTCCTCAGAAGAGGGTCAGCTGTTGAAGAGGGTGTTCTGGAGAATGGTATGAGGAGGCAGCTGATGCCTCTTGAGCTCTCACAGCGTGAGCAGGCGATAATGCTTTCAGCCGGC
Source organism: Acinonyx jubatus (assembly GCF_027475565.1). Taxonomy (NCBI): domain Eukaryota; kingdom Metazoa; phylum Chordata; class Mammalia; order Carnivora; family Felidae; genus Acinonyx; species Acinonyx jubatus. Next base: position 162,445,065 of record NC_069383.1, read on the forward strand.
CAGTCTCAATCTGGCCTAAGCGTAAATGCACTCCCCTTTTACACAAAAAGACTTGGGGACATTTCTCTCTACTCTCCAGGAGACATTGGCAATATCTGGAGACATTTTGGGTTGTCACAACTTGGGTTCCTATTAGTGTCTAGTGGGTGGAGGCTCGGGATGCCGCTCAACACCCCGTAACGCACTGGGCAGCCTCCACCCCCAAGAATTATCTGGGCCCAGACGCCACTAGTGCTGAGATTGAGAAACTCTGCTTTAAGATTTGAGAAGGGTGAGAATAATTATACCAAAACAAACAAACAACAACAATACAACAACAACAGAATCTCTCCTGGGCCATTCTTGTGATAGCTACCTGCTTTTCTTAGTTTTCAAAACACAGATAACTGCATATACCCAGAGAGACAGGCACGTAAAACTCAGCATCCAGATCCCACGTTGTCAGAACCCCAGAGTGTCTGTTGGCACCTGGTATTTTTAGAAGGTAGAAGCTTGCATCGTTGCTTCTCAGCTGGGGTGACTAACCCTGCCCCCCTTCCCTCTGCCCCCCACCCCCATGCACCCGCGTAGGGACATTTGGCAATGTCAGAGACGGTTTTTGGTCGTCACTGCTTGGGGAGAGGGTGCTGCTGGCATCGAGTGGGTAGGGGCCGGGGATGGTTGCTAAACACCTCACGGTACGCAGCCAGCCTTCCCCACAACAAAGAATTATCCGGCCCCAAATGTGAGGAGCGCTGAGGTTGAGAAACAGGGCTTTGAAACAGGCTCTTCGTGGCAGAGGCTTGTAACAGTGTTGTTTCTAAATTGAGAACTAGAAGCCAGGTGGATGTGGGAGAGCCAGGGGCAATGGAGAGGCTTGGTTCCTAGTTGACGCTGTGATATTGATTAAAAGTTTCTGATCTCACTGCCGATACTGATAAGAAACCAGTTGTTAGTATCTGGCAATATCCCGGCAAAGTCCGTGCCAGTTCACCCCTGGTGACAACGTTCAAGTCTCGCATAAGGTTGGTTTGGACTTGAATGGGAAGTTCGTGAGCTTTTCTTGCTGCAAACTGGCCACCGCTGGGCTGAGGCACGGGGAAGGATCTGTGGAGGAAAATGCTGGAAGGAGCAGGCATCTGGCTGAGGCCTCAGTCCTACCACCCATCTGGTGCTTATGTACATATAGGACCGGGGGTGATGCTTCAGTCTGAATATTTCTGGGGACCTAAGGAGGGTAAGGAGACCCCACTAACAAGATCCAGACTTGGAAGTTCATTTCTCATCGTAAATGACATCAATTTCCAGACCTAAACTGCTAACTGCTTTCTGATATTTCTTGTGGCTGGGCCAGACTTGAGAGTGTAACTAGGGATAGAGTTGGCAGCCGCCTGGAATGCTGGCTTGACTTTTTTTTTTTTTTCTTTTCTCTCTTTCTCGCTCTTTTTTTTTTTTTTTTTTGGCCTGAAAGGAGGGAGAGAGTTTGAACTGAAAGATTGGTTCTGTGAGAGCTAGGAGGAAAATTCATGACTGCCATATCCCAGAGCTTTGAAGTTCGTTGGATGCTTGCTAGGCCCTGGGTTTGTGCCTAGGAGGAAAGATCAGACTTCCTTTGAGAGGCACGAGGTGGGGAAAGGGCTGGGGCACCCAGGACCCCAACCTTTAGAGTAATTAGTATCAGGGAGATGTGGCTGGTGTTTGGAACGTCCCCAGATCCTGCCTGCTCTGACCTATTTTTTAAACCTTATTGTGTGGAATCCCACTTGATTTCCTAGCAAAGGGTTTAGCCTGTTAAGTAATAAATATGGAGTGATCTTAGATGCAAAAATCTGGACCGTGTAGCTCCCTCATGAGCGGGAATTAAAGCACGGAACCTGCGTGCTGAGCACAACAGGCAAAGTGGTGTCCCTGCCCCAGGCCCTTGAGCTCAGCAGCTGCAGGCTAATTGCCGGAAGACCCTCTGCCTTGGGGCAGCACACACGGGGATGGCTTTGGTTGTTACTGTGTCCACGTGAGATGGGATCTGGATTAAGTCCAACTTTGCCGGAAGCAACTCTGCTGACTCCCCTTGTAAGAAGACCTTTGAACTAGCGGCATCCCTGTGGGACCCTGGACCGAGATGTTCCCGTCCCGCTCCATTGGTGGACAGACCAGCCTGCTCTTTCCACTCGGCTTTGGGCCGCCAGCTTGCTGGATGGGTAGAGTAACCAGCCCGGTGTTTTAGGCCTGGACTGGGGAGCTACAGAACAGGGATGAGACTGCCCTCCCCCAAAGGAACCTGGGACCTCCTTAAACCCCACTGCTTCCCAGGCCTGTCCATGAAGCTGGGTGAACCTGACCACCTTCACAGGACCCTGTTCGCCATCACGGAGGCTCTCTGTGACCAGGCAGCATCCTGCATATTCTCGTTAACAAACCAGGACCTCTCAAGCGGGCATCGTGTTCTGCTTCTGCTCCCCGTGCCCGCCGAGCGTGAGGGGGCAAGTTCGCTTCTGACTCAGAACCCTGTGTTGATTAAAGACCAGTCAGCGTGCCTGGGCGCTCTTCTCCCTACTTAGCTGGCTCTGTGTGAAGGCAGAGCCATGGGACACTTAATTATAGTCCACGTGCCTCTGAATAATAGCATGTGAGGTGAGGAGTTTCGTAGCAGCTCCCTGCTCAGTTTCAGAAACGGGGGGCTGTCACATTTCTGAGACCCCAGAACTTAGCGAGTGAACCGAGGAGCCAGCGCTGTTTACCCCTCAACCCATCCCCCCCAGCTTTCCCTTTGTGGAGCCCCCATCTGAGCGCTCGTTTGTACGGATGGTTCTGAGTTCGGTGGTTCACCCCTCAGGTGCCCGTGTGCACATCTGCTCGAGTTTTTCCTCCGAGGAAACACCGGTTGTGACCGGGCCTACTCAGGCCTGCCCTTTGCCTCTGGCATGCGTCCCATGGCCTTTGACCCAAGGATGTGGGCCGGTTAGCTGTGCTCTGGCCTGTCTCAGCCCTTCCCCTCTTCTGTAGTTGCCAGTATTTTGAAACTGATCCAATCTGGGGAAACACGGCTTTTATTTGTTTATTAGAGAGAGAACAAGCGGGGGAGGGGCAGAGAGCAAGAGAATCCCAAGCAGGCTCTGAGCTGTCCGCCCAGAGCCTGGCGCTGGGCTCGATCCCGTGAACCGTGAGATCACGACCTGAGCCGAAATCAAGAGTCAGACGCTTAACCCCCTGAGCCCCCCACCAGGCACCCCAAAACTTAGTTTTTGGTTTGGCCCCGTGGCCCACTTCTTTCATGGGATTTCGGAAGCAAGTGTGTTGCATGTTCTGGCTCTGTGGCAAGTGGGAGCCGGGGGGTTGGCGGGAGGAAAGTAGTCTTCTGTTTCTTATTTCGAAGGTGAAATTTGTAAAATTTGTAGGCTGGAGGGAAAGTGTGATGCTGAAGTTTTCGAGCCACAGACCTTCTCTGCCCCGGGGGTTGGGAGCTGTGCAGGCCGGCTGAGGCGTCTTTACCCTCGAACTCCAACCCTAATGGCGTTTCCTGGCTGGCGAAGTGTGAGGGGCAGCTTCTTCCGCTGCTCTTTCAAGGCTGCCCCTGGCAAGCTGGGTGAAGTGTGTCAGACTGGCAGCAGCTGGTTTCTGTCTTCTCTCCTTGCTCTCTCCTCCCCCTCCCCCCTCCCCCCTTCCTCCCTCCCTCGCCTGGTCCCTGCCCTCCCCCTGTCCTGCCCCCCCCCTCCCCCCGCCCCAAGCTTTCGCAGGCTGGATTCGGTGGCCACTTCTCACTTCTCAGGAGGACTGCAGTTTGGGTACATTTCCGCTCATTTCCTGTTAGGCAGTAACCAGGGTTCCAGAACGCAGGATCCCAGAGGACAGCTCCACCTTCCTTTTCCGCTCAGCTCCTAGAAAAAACCTGCTGACTGGGCCCTGAGAGTGGGGTCACGCGGAGACTCCCAACCACAGCAGGAAAATAGATGTGTGATTTCCTCCGAAGGACCTGACTCAGCATCGGGTCGCTGCCCAGCTGCTCAGAGTTCCACACCTGGGGATCGAGCACCTCCAGTGGCCTCACACACCCCGTGTCTGAGACCTCCAGCCCCGTGGCCACTGTCCCCACAGGGCTCACAGTCGTAGGGAGTGCTGTCCAGTCAGACGATGTGACGTGTCCACCGAGGGTCACAGAGGCTGTGGGTTGTTCTCCCACACCCGGCAGCCCTCCCTGCCCTTGGCCTGGTGAACCTTAGTTCCCCTCCCATGTGTCCCTTCAGCCTTCCCACAGCATCTCCCCAGCCCCCCGGCAGTCAGAGCCCCTGTTCCTGTTTCTCAGACTCCTGCGTAGTTGCCTTCCCAGTCAAGGGCTGGGATTGATGTCTTTGTCACTGGATCCTAAGTCTCTGCGGGTAGCGCCCCGTGTAGTTCTGCCGTTGCCGTGTGCCCAGTTGAGCCCAGCCCCTGGCCTGTCCCGGACACTCAGTGTTGTATCGGATGGACGGACAGACGGATGTTTGTGCACACTAGTGAGCAAATGGTTGCGTCATGGGTTGTGGGTGCAGATGCCGGACCTTTGGTGTCAGCACGCCTAGAGGAAGCAGAGCCTGGGACAGGCGGGAAGTATGAACATCCCCAGCTGGCCTGGCATTCAGGGCCTCCTGGAGCCCTGCCTGGTCCCGGTTTTAAGTCCCACCCCTTCCCTTTGTGGGTGGCACACTCCAGTCCGACCGGTGTGTCCGCCCAGCCGGCTACCTTGTACTGCCTTGTACCTTCCCTTCCCCACCCCACCCCAGCCCGGTCTCCCTGTCCACTTCCTGTTTGTGTCTTTATGCTTGCCATCTCCTTTGGCCACCCGCTGGAAAGACTGGTCCGTGCTCTGAGCATCCGGCCCGCTGGTCTCCACCCACATGCCACACGCCAAACACATCCTCACACCAGAGTGTGCTTTTCTTCTCGTCAGACCGGAGCTCCTGAGGGAGCAGGGCTTGCCTGGGCCATGGCTTGCTGGCCAAGTTGTCGGAAATGGTGGGCTTCTGAGAGCGGGAGTGGGGCGGGACAGTGACAGGGACGTGGCTGCTGCTGTGTCCCTGGGGGCGGCTCCTGCTCAGGTCCAGGCAGACCTCCGGGCGAGCAGAGTGGCTGACAAGCCTCCATCAGGAACAGGTCCAACTGGTTTAAAAATAATTCAAAGCTCAGAGACTGTCCCCTTGGCTTCAGATTGGCACGACAGAATGTGCACGATTCAGTCGCTACTCCCCAGGAGTTCCCGAGCATCACCTTGGCCCATAATTCACATCTTTGCCAGTGCCCTCCACCCAGCCCTACTTTTTCGAAAGTGCAACAAATGATGAACTTTCTGTCATTTTGGGCCTTAGCCCCAGGATTGAGCAACGACCCACATTCTTAGGAAGCCCCTTGGGAAGGAAACTGGTAACTTCCTGCTCCTTTTTACCCCCAAGGACCCAAAGCTCCTCCTGGTCCCCTCCGCCCGCTCGCCTTCCCCGCTTGAGGCCCCATGGCTGCCTGAAGGCAAACGGGCAGGCATCCGTCAGCCCCGAAGGCCTCACCCTATCAGAGCCCGGGCTTTGTGGAGGCAGCCGCGCAGCAGCGCTGGCCCTTCAAGGCCAGTCTTTGTGGTGCAGAAGAGGGCCGCTGAGGGGCTGGGGGTGGATTTCTCCATCGCTTAACCTCACCTGCCCGGCCTAGGGTTCACCTTTCCCTCCTGGGAGCTCAGGAGCCCTTGCTGTGGTTAGTCTCTTGCTTCTTGCTGCCCTGCGCAGGGCGGCCTTTTGCCCATCTTCGAGGGGTTTAGGACTTGCTGTGGCTCCCCACTGACTGCCAAGCTGGCCTCTGGGTCAGGGCCCCCAAACGCATGCAAGTGAGGCCCCCCACAGAGGCGGGCCTCGAGGTCCTGGACGTGAAGATCCAGGTGTCTGTCTCCTCCAGCTGTGGCATGGAACATCGTCGCAGCGGAGAAGTGTGAGGCGGTCGTCCCGGGCTCCCAGCTGGGCGTCTCTGGCTCCAGCGCCTCAAGGGCACCCGGGTGGTCTCTCCCTGCCTCCCACAGCAGGCCCCGGCTTTGTCCCAGAGCACGGCTTCAGCTCAGGGCTGCCGGGAGGCACTGGCAGCCCCTGCTGCTCGGTGGGACCTCTCCACCACCTGGGGATGGGCAGGCGTGGGAGTCTTAAGTGGAAGCTGCGGGCCGGAGGGGTGTCTGGGACTCGGGAGGGCGCGGAGATGGTCCTTTTGCCCAGTTGCCTCCGCCGTGCCCCTGGAGTCCATGAGTCGGCTCGGCTTTCCAGCAGAGCCCGCGGGGTTGACCTCTGGGAGTTTCCCCTCGGTAGCTCACGGCTCACGCTCACCGGGCCCGGAGCCAGCCGCCGCTGGGGTGTTGCGGAGGGACGCCCCTTCTCCGGCCCCTCGCTGAGTTGTTGCTGTTGTGATCAGTATTTATGACTTTTCGCTGATCGCATCGTTGTGTTCTATTGACGTGGTCACGTGAACGTGCTCTGCGTCACGATACGTCACGTCGTGTTCCGTCAGTAGCTGTTATCTAGCTAACGTTAAGTTATATGCTTACGTGTGAAGTTATGCGCAACGCGTCTTACGTTGTGTCCCTGCTATCGCTGCCGGATCTGAAGTGTTCCGAGCGTAGAAATAGAGACGAGGAAGGACCGCAAGAGCCAAGTGCCCACAAGAGCTTCATGCAACACGAATACAGTCACAGTCAAAGCCCCCTCCCTCATTTGCACCTTTATTGCACAGAAGTAATGCCAAAAGTGCCCAGGATTGTTTTTGTGAGTTCACCCCTCCTGTAAGTGGCGTGAGGTGCTCGTGTCGCTCAGCACTGTGGGCGTGTCCCCTTCACGTGTGTCCCCAGACACATGTAACTCTAGGTTCACTGCTCGGCCGGCTGGCTTTCCCCGGTATGACGGTGCCACGGTGCACTTATCCGGCCCCTGCCACTGGGCATTTAGGGCTTTGCGCGCTTTTGTTCTTCCGGACCGTGTGGCGGTGAGCTCCCTTGCAGGTGTCCCCTCCGGCACGTGCCTCAGGTTTTCCGGACTTGTACCTCATTTGATGAAGCCATATAGGTTTTCAGCGGTACCAGCCTGGAACACGAAACAAAACAAAACCCGTACTCCGTTTGCATGACCCGAAGTCCTGAGCCCAAAGCTGGCGGGAGTCACGTGTCCGAACACTCACAACGGTGATGTGTCAGGCGATGTTTCAAGTGTGCTGCCCAGGGAGCTCAGCGGGGGGCACGGAGGCTCCGAGGCACAGGCTAAGCTGGGGGTCGTCCAGGGGGAGGGCGAACCGTGGGTAAACCCAGGGTAAACCCAGGGAGGCAGCCCTCACCCAGAGCCCTGCATCTGCCCTGTGTCCTCCTCACAGAATGGATCTGGTCCTCGGCCTGTCACCTCCTCAATAGCCGTGTCCTCAGTCCTGTTCTCCACAGCGAGGCTGAGTTCGCAGAAAGCGCCTGGCATCCGGTCTTGCCACACAGGGCCACTTGGGCTGGTGCATCCGGTCAGAGCTGACCTGCCCGCTAGTATGTGTCTGTACGTGGGCGCTTTGCAGTCGTTCGATTCCCAGCTGTGCCTTCTGGCTGTTAACCAGCGTCCTGTGGCAGTATGTTTAGTGCCACTTTTTTTTTTTTTTTTTTTTTTGCATTGTTGTGCTTTTTGTGGATGATTTCACTGTTTGAAATGGCCCCACGCGCAGAACTATGGTGCTGGCTGGTGGTGCTAAGGGCAGGAAGGCTGCGCTGTGCCTTACGGAGGAAACCTGTGTGCGCCATGAGCTTCCTTCGGGACGGGGTTACCGCGCTGTTGGCGGAGTTCACCGTTGACGAGTCAACAGTGTGTATGAACTATGGTGTCTTTAAACAGAAACGCACGTGATGCGAGGTGATGTATTGATCGGCCGTGACTAGAGGCTCACAGAAACCTAACCCCAATATCTCTCCCAGGAGCTGTGGCTCCACGTTCAGCAGTTCAGTGTTTGCAGGGACTTTCTAGAACAGAACTGCTATGAATGAGTGGCGAGAACCGCCTGCAGTTCCCGTGGCAGGCAGGGTGACTCAGGGTGAACCCAAGGGTGTCCCCACCCCACAGAGCCTGCGTGCGTGCTGCCTTGGCCAAGAGCCCTTGCTGGTGGGATCCACAGCATGGAGCTGGAGATGCAGAGACCACCCGGAGTTAACCGGGTGGGCCCCGTCCGCTGATCAGGCCTCTTAAACGCAGGCTCCTGTCCCCTCTGGGGTGAGAGGGAAATGTGACTGCAGAACAGAGGACCAGGGAGAATGGAGCATGGCACGTCGGCTCCACAGCCTTTGGGGACAGGACAGGCCACAGCCAGGGAACGCAAGCTGCCTCTAGAAGCCAGGAGAGGCGCGGAAACCCCCAGAGCTGCCCGCACCTTGGTCTCGAGCCTGGTGAGGTCCACGTCGGATTTCTGACCTCATTAAGATTTTTGTGTTGTTTCAGCGCCCGGTCGTTTAACGTGTTGTATTGTTTAGGAAACTTGTGTTGTTTTGTCACTGAGGTTACAGTAATTTGTTGTGGCAGCCAGAGGGAATGCAGACAGGTCCCCCCCCCCCCCCCCCCCCCCCGTCTTAAAGCCTTGTCCAGAGACAGGTTTTCGGCTCAGTCTTTAAGGGGTGGGTGTGTGCACACACTCACGTGTGTGTTTTCTCCTCCGTTAGCTCTCGCCTCCAACCTGATGGCCACACTCCACCAGAAAATAGGACTGGTGGGGCGCCTGGGTGGCGCAGTCGGTGAAGCGTCCGACTTCAGCCAGGTCACGATCTCGCGGTCCGTGAGTTCGAGCCCCGCGTCAGGCTCTGGGCTGATGGCTCGGAGCCTGGAGCCTGTTTCCGATTCTGTGTCTCCCTCTCTCTCTGCCCCTCCCCCGTTCATGCTCTGTCTCTCTCTGTCCCAAAAATAAAAAAAAAGAAAAAAAGAAAAAAAAAAAAGAAAATAGGACTGGTGCACTTGGCCAAGTCCACTTAGGGGTCACTGTGCTAAGAACAGTTCCTCCAAGAGCCGCTTCCACTGAAGTGCTCTTTGGAGCAAATCGGAAGCTCTGCAATGGTCACCTCCTGGTTCCTGGATCCCCCACCTTGGCGACTTAAGAGCTGGTGAATTCGTAGACCATCCCCCGTCACCGTTGTTTAATGTGCATTTGAAAACTGGCTCTGTGCTCAGGCTTTATGCAAAAACCACCGTGTCCAGCCTCAGGGTGCCGTGGCACAGGAAGCATCTCAGTAGGGTCTCCATCTCCCGGGGCTCCTGCCAGGTGTGTAGAAGGAGGCTGGCAGCTCTCGAGTCCAGTGGCGCCTTTCTTCCCATTGTGAAGCCTGGAAGCTCACACCAGACACCCTTTGCTTAACGACCCCTCACATCTTGAGAAGGGGCACTTCAGAACCCCGTCCTGGGCATCTGTTTCCGTGCCAGCCCTCAGCTCCACTGCCCTCGGCACTGGTTCAGGTCCCCGTGTCCCTTGTCTCTGCCTTTACTCACTCCATGTCCCTTTCTCCTTTCTGCACCCAACCCCTCCTTCAAAGTCCAGTTCAGGGCCATCTCCTTCGTGAACCCTGCCTGGTTCTCTCCCCACAAGGAGGAAGTGGCCTCTCCCTATCCCTTGGCATAGATCCCTTGTATCATCATTTTTTTGGTGTGGTTATATTATTCATTTTCCCCCTCTACTACATCTGGCACATCTAATGATTATGTGTTGAATGAACTGGGCAACTTTCTCAAAAGGAGGAATCCGGGTTTCTGACTTTGACCCCAGTTGTCCATCCCCATCCCGACAGAGCAGATCAGCTCAGGGTAGGAGTCTGCAGGGTGACTGAGTGATTGAAATAGGGCTGATACAGTAACCCAGGGTCCTATGACAGGAGACTGAAGGGAGGGACCAGGGACGATTCCCAAGGTGATGACCCTGGGCGCTGGCTTTGCGTCTGGACGTGGGAAGGAGAAAGGAAAAGAGGACACACGCAGCTAGAGTGAGGCCCCAGCGTTGGAGCCTCAGGGCCACTGGCCTGCCCTGTTGGGTTCTTACCCCTCATCCGGGAGCCCAGACACAGTCTGTGGAGTCGGTCCTTGCGGGGAAGCGGAGGCAGCCCCGGGTGCTGGGAGATGGCCCTGGCTGCTAGACCCGCGTCACGAGGCGGAGAGGGATTTGAGCACTCTTCCGGCTCCGAGCTTAAGAAGCGGCAACGCCAGACACATGGTGTATCACATGGGTGACAACAGAGAAGGAAGGCCGGGGGAAAAGACCACCAGACTGGGAGCGCAGGCTTGCTTTTCTCCTGCAAAAAATAAAAACAGCCTCATTGAAGAGTACCTTGAGTCAGAATTGCACTGCCGTCTTGGCCAATGCAGCGCGACCCCTGACCCCACGTCGTGGGGGTGAAACTCCGTTCCCTGAGTGGAAGTGCGGCCTGGATGCGCACAGCAGCGCCGTCCGGGAGAATGGGGAGGACGGGGATCTCGGGTGGGGGCGCTGGGGGCAGGAATCCCATTAGCCCGGATGGAGGGTAGAAATCCACTTGGGGGTGGTGAGGGCCGGCCGGCAGGCGGGCTTGGTTGGCTGGGTGAGAGCGGGAGGAAGAGGGCGGACTGGAGACTGGTGCAGCAGTTGTGTGCCGGGGCTCCTCTCCACTGGGGGTTTCCCACCCATTCCTTCCAGCTCGGTGCCCCGCCCACCCTGCCCCAAGGTGGAGCTTCGGGATCGGGTACAGCCCATCAGCTGTGTGGTTGGTGCTGTGAGATTTCTTGGAGTCGAGGTTCCGTCACTGTCCCCTCGGGTGGGGCTTCTGTGGCAGAGGAAGAGCTGGCAGGTAGGCCTGCTGTGGACGTGGTTTTTATCCCTGCCTGGGTGTGTGGGAAGCCATGGGTCCCTCCTAGGAGGGCTCCCCAGAAGGCCTTTCACCCCAGGAACGCGGACTCGTTGATGCCCCTGTCATGTGGGCCCCTCGGCAGATCCTGTTTCTGGGCCTTGTCGGAGTCGTGGAGCCCTGCACACGGCTGCTGCCTGCACACAGCCTTCCTGGCCGCCTTTCCTTGGGTCTTGTGCCCCGCAGCGAGCAGCAGGCGTGCGTGTGTCGGGTGGTCTGTGGTTTTTAAAGCACGTTCACACCTGAGTCCCACAGCACGTCGCCCCCACCTCCCGTGGTACAGGTGAGGAAACTGAGGCTCAGAAGGGGCTGCCTCTTGCATAGAGTCATGGGGCCTAGAGTGCCCTCCCAGGAGCTCCCGGAGGGCGGGCTGTGCGTGCTAACGGTACCTGTTATCTCAATGGATGTTGGTTGTCCCGGTACCTAATGGGAGCCAGGCCCCTGCCACCCTCCCAGCTCCTCACGGGAGGCACACTGCCCACTGGAAGTTGGTGTTTGGGGGTGGGGAGGGGGGCGAGGCTGTCCCAGGTGGCATTGCTGGAGGGAAGATGAGCCCTGAGGGAGGAGAAGGGGCCTCTGAGAGCGGCTCATCTCCGTCTGTGGCCTGCAGCACGGTCCCCGGGTGCTCGCCCACTGCCGGGGCACGAATGGTGACAGCGAGTGTGTGTGCGTGCGCACGTGTGCATGTGCGAGGCCTGACCGCGCATCCTGAGAAAGGACAGGTCTGCCTGCTCCGTTCACTCGAAGGGTGGGTGGCAGCTGGGGGCCCAGGAGCAGTTTGCCCCGGTGACTGCCAGAGCCACCGGCCTAACCCCGGCCGCTCCCTTCTCCTCGGCCCTGCTGGTCTGTGCTGTGGTGACTGCACCGTGATTCCGAGACTCCTCCCAGCTCTGAGTTCTCGAGACTGACTTTGCAGTTGAGAAGGGCGAGCGCCCCTGGACGAATGGGGGGTGTGTAGGGAGAGGCGTGGTCGGGCAGGGTCACGGCCATAAACACGCAGCAGGGATTGGTCTCCCGGACTGAGAGCTGCTGATGGCTTCACCTCTCCCTGCTTGCCACGTGCTGTCCTGGGATCAGCACCTGCCCAGGTGCTTTTGTAGCCACGCTGGAAGAAACCGGTCTTGGGGACCGTAGGCCACCTTGGCCATGAGTCACCTGTTAGCCAAGCCTGTTGTCACCGCCCTGATATGACAGGCGAGCAGTAGAGCCCGTGAGGGTACATTCCTCAGCACGCACTCAGGGCCTCCGCCTGGAGCTGCGTCAGGGAGCTCTGCCCTCACAGCGGCCCTCGGCGCCCCGAGTGTGTGTGGGCCCGGTCCCACACAGCTCCAGCCTGGCGTGTTTCTGTTTGGTCTTTAGAGGCTGTTTGCCTGGCAGCCTTCCTTTCCTGTGTCCTGTGCTCCCAAACCACAGACTGTGGTTCTCACGCGGGTTCCTGTCGATAAGAAACCATTGCCGTTCCGGGAGTGGGGTCCTCCGGATGCAAACCAGCCCGGGCCTGGCTTGCTCAGATTTCTTTCTTTGCAAATTCTCCCGAACCTTTGCTCTCTGGTGAGGGAGCCGGCTGTGGGCAGACCTGGGGTGGAGAGCAGGGAGCTGGGCTGGCAGCCTCCAGCCAGAGTGCCAGCCTGGCCTGAATTTCCCACAAGCAGACACCAAGGGGAAGTTGGGGATACGGACAGGTGCTGCCGTCTGCTAGTTCCTGAGTCCGCTGCCACCGCGGAGCGGTGTGTGAGGTCGTGTCAGTTAGGTGCTTCCTGGTTCAAGCGTGGGCACAGCAGTGATGGGGTTGCTCACTTCAAGTTCACAGTCCGGCGGGCGGAGGGCCATAAAGAGATGGGAATGAGGCGGTGCTGTCATCGAACAGAAGACGCAGCTCGAGTGAACCTGGTCCAAGGTGATGTCTGAAGGGGGCGGGGGCTTGAGAAAAGAAGTGCCAGTAGTGCGATGGGACAGGTGGCCAGGGGCCACATCGCTCCTGCCTAGATAAGGAGGCAGGTGATGGAGAACCAGGAGGGCTTCCTGGAAGAGGTGGCTTCTCATTAGTTAGGCTTTTAAAAACGGAAGGGGTCTTAGAGACAGGAGCGATGGCCTCTGTGTTCCAGGAGGCAGGGGCGCTGGGCTTTAGATCGATTCATCGGTCACCTTAGCTCGTCGTGGTTGAGGTACTCACGGCCCCTCATTGAGACTTGTGCCCGGGTGCCTAGCCCCTTGTGTGGTAAGCTGTGCTCCCGGTGTTTGATACTGACCTTGTGTCTGTGCCTTCCAAGCAGGATTTCCAAACTTCATCTCCTGTCTCTTCCTGAAGAGTTAGTCTTACGTCAGCTCTGCCATCGATAAAAGAGGAGTTCGTGGAACACCCTTGTTGTCTCTGCACACGCAGAGCAGAGTCCTGCTTCGCCACCCTGACTGTGGACCGGCAGCTGGCGGCCACCGCACGGCACCCGCTGAGCGACGCGGGGCTGGCGCCGCCCGGCCAGGCGGGACTCGGGGGACTTATTACGTTTGTTTGTGGGCTGGGTATTTCTTTTTTATAAGTTTTCGTCTGAAACTGACTTTCCCAGTTGTGTGACCCACAGCCCTCCTGCCTCATCCCCAAGATGAGACGATAAAACGCACAAAGCTGATACATATCCAGGCATTTTAGCCCTGTCACGAATCCCACGTGTGGCCTTTTCCAAGGAGACGAGCGTCAGACAATTGCTGGCATCTTGGTAGTTGGTAAAAACTGTCTGTATGGTCAGGGGTGCCGGCTGGGATCAGGCCCAGCTCAGAGTCCCCCCGTCGGTGGGCCTAGTTCCTTCCACCTGTCCTGGGAGGAGGCAGAGGGAGCTCACAGCCTGAGCCCCCACCCCAGTCTGCTGGTCCCTCTGCCGGGCCTGTGGCTTTGCTTCTCCCTTGCCCAGGGTGTGTTCTGGGCAGAGCCACAGTCAGCAGGTGGGGGCGAGGGAGTCCTATCCAGTTCTTCCCAGGTTAGCAACACCGTGCCACGGGAAGGGTTCTGCATGAGGGAGACTGGTGGACCCCCTGAAGAGCTCCAGTCTGGTGCACCCCTGGTATTTGTACAGGGCTCTTTAGTGTTTTGGGAGCTTTGGACTCGTGTCAGCCCTGAGCCATGGGTATTGTGTCAAGTTCCAGAAGGCTCAGGACAGAGCCGGCCCTTGAATTCAGGTCTCCTGCCTCTGGGCCAGCATAGGTAACTTGGGTCCTTGGCCTGACATCCAGGAGCAGGTAAGGTCCTCCCGACCACCCGCTTGCAGGGGCCTAAGATCGGCCCCACACTTGCTGGTGGGAGGGCTGGGGTTTGCAGCCCACCCCAAGTGCCGACCTCAGTCCCCAGCAGACCAGTGCTCGTTATTAATCAGCTCCCTTGCACCCAGAGCCCTGACACCCAGCCTCTGAAAATAAGGAAATGGGCGCCTGGGTTGCTCAGGTGGTTAAGGATCCAACTTTGGCTCAGGTCATGATCTCACTGTTTGTGGGCTCGAACCCCGCGTGGAGCTCTGCCCTGGTGGTATGGAGCCTGCTTGGGATTCTCTCCCACTTGCTCTGCCCCTCCCCGACTTGTGTTCTCTCTCTTAAAATAAATAAATAAACTTAAAAAGAAAGGGAGGGAGGGAGGGAAAAGAAAATGAGGAAACAAGCCAGAGAAGTGTAGGGGCAGCCTCCGGAGACGGGTGATTTAACACTTTTGGGGCTCAGTTACCCCTTCCGCCCGGCTTGGTCTCACAGTGTGCACCACACTGCCTGGCCCTGAGCAAGGCACCTCGCCTCCTGGGCCTTAGTTGTCCTGTTTATGAGGTGAAGGTAGTTGCTCAGAGGCTGCAGCTGGGCCGGGTGGTTGCTGGAGGTCTCAGGCGGCTCTTCCTGTTCCTTTGGGGTCTCAAGGATGACAGAAGGACCACGGAACATCATCTTCTGTGCTGTGTGACTCTTTCTCAGCTCCTGCTGTCCTGCCTTCCTCTGCAAGCCATGAGTGTTTCAGCTGGAAGCCAGCTTTCCCCAGCACCCAGCAGGGCCACTTCCTCCCCCAGATTCTGTGTAATCGATCAGGGACCTGGTTAACTGTGGATGAAAAGGAGGGCCAGTTTTGTTAAGTGGCCTCTGCTTCCTTGTGGGGAAGCTCTGGCATCTTAATGGAAATCCGAGGATTGTCGATCTTTACAGTTGAACCTGGGCCAACACTCCATTTCATTGACAAGGAAACCGGGAGGGTCCCCAGAGGAGCCAAGACTAGGACTAGAGGTCACTGCTCCACCACGGTGCGTGGGGAGGGTGCTCAGTCCTGTGGCTCCTGGCCAGACGGACTGGGAGGGGAAATCCCTGTCTGTGGCCAGTGTTGGCCAGCCTGGGCCCTCCGCAGGCCGACACTCAGCCTGCCCTGTTCCCACACCGTGCACGTGGAGCCCAGGCCAGGCAGGGCGAGTTTCTGGTTACTCCTTCTCCTAGGACTGCTGAGTCACCTTGGGGGAGGGACAGGCACTTCCTTGAAGCAGGGCTGAGGCCAGCTCTGTACGTTTGGTGGCTGGGACCCTGAAGCAACAGGAGACGGCACTCGCAGCTGCCTGCGCCCATTCTGCCTCAGCTCGGCCCCTCGCTTGGCCTCCGGGTCCGCCTGTGTTTCGTTAGCCCCTCCGCGGGGGGGGGAACGGCCCTGAAGGGAAGCAGCCGGGGCGCAGCCGACACGCCATGCTGACCCTGTCCTGTCCAAGAGCGACCCTTTGTAGGTGGGAAGAGGGGCCAGCCAGTCCGATGGTATCTATCAAGCCCATGCAGTGTGCTGGCTTGGGGCAGAAAGCAAGACGCACGGTCCCTGCACCCTGGGAGTGTGCTGTCAGCTAGGGACCAACGGGGTATCCAGAGTTAGGGAGAGTGCTCTGAGGGGGGGGCCTGGGGGCCTCTAACGGGACATCACACTGAAGCTGGGGCCTCTGACTCCCCCCAGCAGTTAGGCTGGAGTGATGGACTGGGGGCAGGGAAGCAGTCCTGGGGGTGCAGGCAAAGCCCGGGCAGGTGCCTGGAGAGGGTGGCAGGCCCTGACTTGGCTCATGGAGAGTCCTGGACAGGAGGCAGGAGCAAGGCCCGGGGAGGGAGGCCAGTGTGGAGGCTCCCCGGGGGCCCAGGGAGGGGTGAGGAGAGTCCGAACCAGGGAGGGGGCAGGCCTGGTTCAGGCACGTGGAGGGGGCACGAAGGGACCGCGTGACAGACTCCTAGGTGTCGTGAACCTCATTAGGAAAGCCGTGTGACCATGTGGGGGAGGGTGGGCAGGGACTTCACTGTCAGTGAAGAAAAATCCTTTTAGCCGGAGCCGAAGGGGCAGCTTCCTGGGCGTCTGCCGTGTGGGAGCCTCTCCCGGCTGGTACTCGGACTGTGTTGCCTGCGGAAGCAGAGGTCAGGGCTTGAAGACCAGGCCTCAGCGGCATCCCTCTTGTGTCTCTGGGACAGCGGCACCCAGAGCTTCGTCACCTGACTCCTCACTCCCTCCGCCTTGACAGTCCCTGAGTGATTCTCCCCGTCTGCCTCGCCACTTCCTTCTCCAGTGAGTTCTTCCCGATGCTCGCTTCCTGCTTCGCTCCCAGTGCAGTGGCCATGGCTCGCTCAGACTTCTGGATTAAGGCAGACAGGTGACTCCAGGGCCTTCCCCCGTCACTTGAACAGCATGTGCCAGGCAGGGAAGCGGCAGCTGGGACTTCACGCGGCATTCAGCTCACCGCCTCCCAGACAGCAAAGTGTTGATCTTCCCGGGCCAGCCCGGGGGCCCTGCTCTTCATCTCGAGGAGCCAAGCGGTACAGGGAGGCGGGAGGCTCGAGCCCGCCTGAGACGTGACCTAAACGGCCGGTCCTGCAGGTGGCAGAAAAGCACAGGGGTCCAGATGGCAAGAGGCCAGGTCTGACCGGGGCCCCCATGCCAGGCTCCTTTGCACAGCTTTCCTGGCTCTTTCCCCAGACGACAGCCAGTCCCGTCTGGCTGGGAGACCGGCAGCTGGCATGTCCCTGCAGTCTGGGGGGCCTCCGGCTTCTGCTTCTGAGCCAGCGTCTCAGCCGCTGCTGCCCCTTCTGCTGAGGGAACGCCCCGGCTTTCAGAGGCCACTGTCTTCTGGCACCAACACTAGGCTCCCAGTGAGGCCCTGCCGTACTGCGTGCAGAAGTGTGTCTGCGGGTGCGTGTCTGCTCGCCGGGGCCTGATCTGGTGGCCACCATGCCCAGTTCGGAGCCTCTGTGTGGAATGTAACGTCGGGAGACTTTTCCTGGTTGATCGCTTCCACTGCTCCGTTTCACCAAAAGCTGCAGTTGAGAAAACACTGAGTTTCGATCTCTAGGAGGAGAGGAAGTGTGCGCCCTGAGCCCGAAGGGTACGGGGAAATTGCAGAATTCCCGGTACGCCTAAGGAAGTTCTGACTTGTCGGAGCCCTTCCCTCCGTGGGGTTTACCAAAGGGGGTGGCGACTTAGCGCACAAATATTTACGAAGCGCCTGCGACGGATAAAGTGTCGCTCGGTGCCAAGACCTTCAGTCTGTCGCTGACACGTCTTCACATCCTCCTGCTCCACCCACGAGGGGCGGGAAGGTTCATTTGGGCACAGATGATGTTTCTGTGGCCCCGACTTCAGTGGCACCTCTCCCTCATCCCCGGGGCGGTGGCCCAGCCCTGCGTCTTGTGACCTTCGCTCTCAGAGCCAGTGGGAGCTCCGCCCCGGTCAGCGAGTGGTTCTTCAGTTCTTCCAGAGAACTCACAAGGCCCCGAGGGCCCGGCCTCTGGAAACTGTCCCGAGTATCCTGGGCACGCTGGGGGCCACGGAAGGTTTCCGGGTGGGAACGGACACATGGAGAGAAGGCGGCTCTGGGGCAGCCGGGGCACCACACACATCGCCTCCGCAGAAGCACACTCGGCTCACCTCGCCTTTTCAGAAAGAGAGTCCCGTTAGGCAGAGAGGACACCAGCTGTGTCTCTGCCGGCGCCCCTAGGTGGGGGCGCAGGGGGGTGGGAAGAGGAAGGAGAGCTTGGAGGAGCC
The DNA here is from genome assembly GCF_027475565.1 of Acinonyx jubatus. Taxonomy (NCBI): domain Eukaryota; kingdom Metazoa; phylum Chordata; class Mammalia; order Carnivora; family Felidae; genus Acinonyx; species Acinonyx jubatus. The sequence goes on from NC_069383.1 coordinate 162,462,926, forward strand.
CCGCAGTTTGTTGTTGGGCAGGGCAGCAGACAAGCTCAGCCCCGCGCCCTGCGCGGGCCGTGGTTCTGAGTCATGAGACAGAAGACCCGAGAGGGGCCGCTCTGCTGCGTTTGCTCGGAGCGTTCCAGATGTCAGGAGGCGGCAGGGAGGGCGGCCCAAGTGGGAAGGGGTTTGGAGAGAGTGTGTCTGTCCTCGGGCCCTTCCCCATGAAGTCACCCTGGCTCAGGAATTTCTCAGCTCTGCCTGTGGCCTCTTGGGGCCTCCCACGTCCAGGCCTGGTGCACACTGCATTCTGACCCCTCCTCATAGCCCTGGGAGGCCCTGTGTAGGCCCCGGGCCTCACCCCCCTTCCGTCGCTCACCAGTCGTCCAGTACAGGGCACCGCGTAGGCGGACTGGCAGGTCCCATGGGTCTGAGCACAGCTCCCGTCTCCACATACAGCTCCACGACCTGTCACCCTTGTTTCCTCATCTGTTAAATGGGCCCTCTGGTCCCTGCGTCTTCATTGAGTAGATACGGGGCCCGGCACTTAGTAGTCCAGGAACGGCAGCCCTCGTGGCCCGAACCTGCCTCTCACCCATGTCTCTCTCTGCCCACCCGGCCTGGCCCTGCCATTTGGGACCCGGCCTTTCAGGTCCGGCTCAGACAGCACTGGCTTTGCGGCCACGTCCTGCTGCCCTTTGGGCGTATTTACACCTCCTCTGTGACTCTTCCCACATTCTTCTCTCTGTTGCTCTTACGTCTGACGGTCTCCTCTCCCGTGCCAGAGGGGCGCTCCTCAAGGCCAGGACAGACTCCCGTGCCCGGTCCATACCTCTTCCTGCTGCAGACACAGTTCATCACACCACGGCGGTCAGCTAGTGCTGGCCTGTCCACCCCCTCCTGACAGCCGTCGCTGACTGGGGCAGCAGGTGCTCACACCTGAGAGCCAGGAGGCCTGGTCCCTGGCCCGGATCCTCAGGATGGCAAGTCTAGGGCCACAGCCCTAGTGGCTGGGCTAGAGTGACTGGGCCTGGGCCCTCCGGGCTCCCCTTGGCCCCTTGTTTCCATCACCTATTCCAGGCCAGTCGCTCGGGCTCTCCAGCAGTGCCTACCAGCAGCTTCTCCCCTCCACGCCTGGCCCTGGGCTCGCCCTCACCTCTGAGGATGGTGTGGGGAATGTCACCCTAACGCCCACAGATGGGCAGGACCAAGTCAGCTAGGCAGAGGCAGGAGGGGAAGCATGCGCCGGGAGAGGTCAGGTGACTTCCAGTGTTAGCCTGGGAGGTGGTCCTTGAGCGTCACAAGTAGGCCACCACAGCACAAGGTGGCTGGACACAGTGTAGGACACGAGTAGGAAAACGTTAGCCCCCATCTGAAACCGTGTGGCCCCGAGCAGCCCCGCTTGTCCCTCCTTCTCCCCGCTCCTCTGTGCCAGCCTCCTCTTCCTTTTTTTTTTCCCCCTTAAACCCTTAGATCATCAAAGCAGATCATCTGCCCAGGTCACTGAGCCTGCAGATTGGCCCCTTCATTTTCCGTGTCATGTGTATCGATCAGGTTTCCTTGCAGAGATGATTTGGTTCCAGGCTGCCGTTGGCTTCCTCCCACTCAGCAGGATTCGTGCCACTTCCCCAGCTGCCACCAAGTGGCCTCACACAGATGTGCCTGCCGGTGTGGACAGTTGTCCCCGTGCTTCCCCCCCACCCCCCATGAAAGACCCTGCCCTGGCCTTTCTGTGCTCTGCTTGACCACTGCTCATGGCACACGGCATCTCTGTTCCCTCTGGGGATCATTCTGCATACCCGTGCTTTCTCTCCCGAGTGTCCCGATCCCTCACTCCCCAAAGATGGCCAAGACTCTGGAACAATAATGCCAGTCTTTGAAAGTACAGCCCCTTTCCCAACTGGTCTTTGGTATTGAAGCCCACAGGCCAACACCCACCCACGGAAGTCACGTGGGTGCTCTGGGCTGAGGATTCGGCTCCGTTCCCAGCTTGCTCCCCTCCCAGGTGCCCAGTTCACATGTGGTGCCGTGAGGTCCACTGCTGATAAACACAAGATCCTGCGACAGGCCGCCGTCTGCCTGATGCAGCCGCTTGTGGACACAGCCTTGCAAATGCGATCATTGAAAGGCCAGGTGGGATCTGGGCCCAGGGAGTGCCCAGAGAGCAGCGTGAGGGGGTCGGGTGAGCAGGGAGGCGTACAGGGAGCGGGGTCTCTTGCTCCATCACCAGCAGCAAGCACCTCTGCAGTCTGAACTTAGGGGCATGGAGCCACAGATCCCTATCCCATCCTGGAGTGCCTGCCACCTGGGCTGGGGGCAGAGCATGCTCTTCCCGAAGGTCAGAAGCAGTATGGGAGTAGTATCGGCCAGACACGTGGTGAGCGTCCATTCGTGCAATTTCCAGAACAGGTACCACTAGAAGAGAGGGAACTTCCTTCCTGCTGGAGGTGTTCAGAAGCCTGGCAAGGTGCTGGCACTAAAACTCCTCTAAGGGTAACTCACGGCCGGCAGCTCGTGGGATAGGCCCACGGAATCTTGGTAAAACCATTAAAGCAGACGGACACTGGAACCTCACCGCTCAGAGGTGCCCCAGAGCACGGTACTCACACAGCGGGTGCCTGGTGGCCCAGCCATGGTCTTTGTTAACAGAGCCGCCCAGCCTCCCCCAGGAGAGACCCCACCCCACCCCACCCTAGGCCCTCCGTGGACACGGTCCCCGAGTGCTAGCCTGAGGCCCACCGTGCGGGCAGAGCCAGGCCAGGTGGGCGAGGAGCGCAGGTGGACACGGAGATTCGCCTCCGGAGGCCTCTGCCATGTCCCACCGAGTCTCAGCTAGTGGGGGCCACGTGGGGCACAGGCTTGTGTCTGAACTGAGGCAGAGCTCTGGAGATGTTCTGGCCCGGGCTGGGCTTCGTGTTGGCCCCCGGGAGGTGCCAGCACGGGTTTCACGGCAGCAGCCGTCACGGAAGCACTGCTGGTGATCGGTGGGGCCCAGGAGGCTGTGGTTTCCACGCACCACCGCGGCCATCGCGCTGCAGGAGCAGGTCCGCAGCCAGGCGGGGCTCAGCCAGTGGGGGGACGGCCCCTCCGCTCCATGAGCCCGTGGGAGTCCCCGGCTGTGTCTCACGTGGAGGGGAAGAGCGGACCCACCAGGCATGGGAGGAGGACAGGCTGTAGTGAGCACCGAGCGAGGGAGCACGGAAGGTGAGCTCCTCTTCGTCTGGGGCGCAGACTTTACAGGCGGAGGTGTTGTCTGTGATGGCGTCTGCTGCTTTCGTCGGGTCTGCTTTTCCTGAGCAGCACTGAAATGTCGGGGTTGCAGCCTTCCCCACAGACGGACCCTTTGGGGCCCTCCAGCCCCCTCCACCCAGACAGCGTCCCAGCCCCTGAGCTTCCGGGGCTGGGTGCTCAGTGACAGGAGGCCTGTGGTTCCTAGAAAACCCCGTTCCTCACACCCAAGGGTGCCTCCTCGTTACCGACATGGCTTCCGGCTTTCCCTGTGGAGCCCTCGGGGCCTGTCCACTGGACGCGGCCTGCGGCCCAGCGAGCCCACACGCAGAGGTGCGGATTCTGATGCTGCGTTGCCGTGTGGCTCCTTTGGTTTTCCCTTTTGCCTTTGGGCCTCTTGTCATTCTTTCATCCGTTTGAGCTGGTTCCAAGACCACGAGCCCTGGAGGGAAAGGATGTAGGGGACAGTCACCTGCTACCTGAGGGACTTGAGCCCCGAGCTCCCAGGCAGGGTGAAGGGAGGCTAGGAGGGGCCCGGGTGCCTCCAGCATGGCCTTCTGTGTGCCCAGGTGCAAGGATGGCCTGGAAAACCCATCCCTACACGTGGTGCTGAGGAGCTGGGGGCTCCCAAGGAAGGCACCCCCACCCCCTGCCCCTGGAAGACTGCAGGGTCGTCCCGCGCCCCTCCCCTGGGGGGAAGGATGTGGCTCCTGCCCCGGAGACCTGTCCCTGTTGGCCCTGTGCCCGTGTCCCTGTCCTCCTGCACCCGGGGCCCGGAAGGTGTGGTTTTGAGCACTGTTGCTCCAGCTCCCTCCCAGTTCACCAGAAGAGTCTGGTCTCACGTCAGGCAGTGAACTCATTTCCCTCTCTGGCAACCACTGAATTTGAGAATGTCCTGTTTTATCATCATCAAAAGAACTGAAACCGTCCCATGAAATAAAATGGAACACCCCATCAACGCCCAGGGAGACACCAGGGTCTTTCCTTACAGAGTGGCTAGCGGAAGCAGGAGGGTGGCCCCTGCCCCTCCTACGAGGTCCCTGGGAGGATGGCGTAAGGCCCAAGCCGCTCCAGGTGGCAGCAGTCATGGGGCAGGCCCTGCACCAGCCCGCTTCCTTCCTGCCCCCCCCTCCCCGCCCCCCGCAGTGGCCTCACCTGCACCCCAGGCCCTTCCTGGACTCCCAGGCTCAGCCTAGTAGAAAGCCCCTGACCCACTGGGGCACTCAGCCCTGTCTCCTCTTGACGCTGTTTGGGGGGCAGAGGCCACAAAGAGACGAGGCAGTTCCCACATCCGTTCAACCACAGGACCTCCTCCCTGCAGACCTGTTGGTTTCCCAGAGGCGCTCAGGGAGAATCCGTATCGGGGAAGTGTCAGGCCCAGAGTTCCCGAGATTCCTTCCCAGAAATGCAAGGAAAGTGGGAAGAGGGAGGTGTGTGATTCCCTGAGTAAAGAGGCTTTGGTGAACCTCTTCCCCATGCCTAGAGCTGAACCATGGCATCACTGGCTGCGTGTGAGCACTTCAGCCCCATGAGGGGACATCACTCAGCTGTTGGCTGGCCCCAGGCAGGTCTCTGGGGGTGGGGGGCACTCGAGTAGGCATGGCCAGGGAAGGCTTCTGCCTTCTAGCAGAAGGTGCCCCCCTCCCCCTCCCGCCGACCCCGCAAAGCCCTGGGTTTGAAGGTGTGGGTTTGGAGTCGGGGCCTTGCTCGGCCACCCATCTTCCCATCAGCTGCCATGTTCGGCATCCTGGGGAGCCATCGTGGATGTGCTGACCCCTCAATCCGCTCCCACTGGTGGTGGACGTGGCTGGAAAGCATCCTTGGGCCTCTCCCTCCTCTGAGGCTCACACTGTTTTCCCTCCTTCTGTCCCCCAGCTGGTCAGTGAGAAGGTCGGAGGCGCCGAAGGGACCAAGCTCGATGAGGACTTCAAGGAGATGGAGAAGGTACCAGGGGAGGGGGTGCGCCCTGCCTGGTGCTCAGCACTGTTTGCCAAGTGCCCATGGCCACAGCGCCACATCTGGGCTGCGGGTGGGGCTCCTGGATGGACAGATCCCCCAGCCACGGGGGACCCGCGTAGCAAACCACAGTAGGCAGGGAGGCCAGCAGCCCTCTGAGCGGCGGGCGGCCCTTGTGTGGGCTCTGAGGCAGGTGGGGCTAGGGAGCGGGGCGAGGGCTGTCCAGGGGCTCCAGGTTTGGCCTCCGGTGCGTGACGGTTATAAAACCCCCACACGCTGCCTCTCTTCACAGAAGGTGGACGTTACCAGCAAGGCTGTGACAGAAGTGCTGGCCAGAACCATTGAGTACCTGCAGCCCAACCCAGGTAGGGGTACCAGCCAGCTAGTCTGCAATTTTCCCATTACCGGAGCACGAAGGAGGAACGTACGAGCTCAGGGAACTGAAATGCCCAGGGTGGGCATGTTGTGTGTGTGGCTGGATCCCAAGGGTCCAAGGGATGTCCTCAGTCCTGCACTTCTGTCCACTTCATCCGGCAGCTCTCATTCTGCGTGGCGGTCCTAGCCTTAAATCACCCTTACGGCTGACAGTCCCAGCAGAAAAGAGCGTCTTTTCCACATAACCAGCTCACTAGACCAGTTGGAATCGGTTGCCCACCCATTCGCCAGGCCCCAGCCACCTGCCCACCCTTGGAGCATGAGGTGGGGTTCCCTAGTCCGAGAGGGAGACAGGGGCCTTTCCCTGAGGGCAATCCAAGTGCCGGTTCCCATAGCAGGAGGTGATGGGTGTGGGACGCGCGCAGCGACACCAGGCACGTCCATTCAAGGCCTGTGCCACGGACAGCCTGGAGCAGGCGGAGGGAAGTGCGTGGCTCCCTTCCCCCCACCCCAGCGGAGGGCTGTGTCTGGGGCACCTGTGCGCACCTGTGCCTGCCCCCCACGCCTTCTCTGAGGTGCTACTCCCGGGCCAGGGAAGGTAGCTTCTTGATGACAGCTGGGCCGCAGGACGAGGAGGCCGGGGGGGGCCCAGAGGAGCTGGTCACCTCCTGCCTCCCGCCAGGGCTCCTTTGTGGCTGAGGTGAGCAGAGAAGGGGAGGTCTGTGCAGGAGCTTCTTCGCAGAGCCTGGCTCTCAGCAGGCATAGGAACCGAGGTCCCTTGGGCCAGGGCAGTGCTTTAGAAAGAAGGGTGCTGGGGAGAGGAGGAACCCAGAGAGGAGCAGCCGGTGGCCAGTCAAGTGCAGGCCTCCAGGCTTCGTGAGCGAGACTGGCCGCGTGCCTACCCAGCCTGTTCTGTTCCAGCCTCACGGGCCAAGCTGACGATGCTCAACACGGTGTCCAAGATCCGCGGGCAGGTGAAGAACCCTGGCTACCCGCAGTCAGAGGGCCTGCTGGGCGAGTGCATGATCCGCCACGGCAAGGAGCTGGGCGGCGAGTCCAACTTCGGTGAGGGCTGCGGGAGGCCGGGGCGCCTGGCACCGGATGGCGGGAGGCCACTTCCCTGCCGCTGCAGAGTTTTCCGTGGGGACGAGCGAGGATCGGAGTGTTGGCTGTAGGGCCACAGCCACTGGCAGGCCTGCCCTCCAGCCGCAGCTGATTCTGGGGAAGCCGGTCCTTGCAGTGGGGGCTTGTTTGACACCCGTCCTCGCCAGCTCCCGGCTGCTGGGGCTCAGGATCAGACCCTAGGGTCCCTTGTTGGGTCCTGAATTCTGGCATCTGGGCCCCGGGGCGGGAGGACAGTTTAGAAGTTGGGGTGTCTTGGGCCCCTAGGCCGCGGCCTCCTGTGACAGTTTCTTCCCCATTCCGGGTTCTGCCGCAGGTGACGCCCTGCTGGATGCAGGGGAGTCCATGAAGCGCCTGGCGGAGGTGAAAGATTCCCTGGACATAGAAGTCAAGCAGAATTTCATCGACCCCTTGCAGAATCTGTGCGACAAAGACCTGAAGGAGATCCAGGTGCTGCCCGCGTCCCTCCTCCCCCCCACCCCCGCCGCGCCCTGCCCAGTGTGGCTCCCCAGTTCACACACACAACCCCCCACCCCAGCACCACCTGAAGAAGCTGGAGGGCCGCCGCCTGGACTTCGACTACAAGAAGAAGCGGCAGGGCAGGATCCCCGATGAGGAGCTGCGCCAGGCCCTGGAGAAGTTTGAAGAGTCCAAGGAGGTGGCGGAGACCAGCATGCACAACCTCCTGGAGACGGATGTACGTCTGGGCCCCAGTGCGGGGGAGCCCGGAAGGCGGGGCCGGTGGGCGGGGTCACGTGTGCCCCGCCCGCAGCGGGTTCAGCGCCCAGGTGGAGCCTCCGGGACCTAAGGGGGCAGCCACCCTCCCCTTCAAGCCCCCTAAAGCTTTCTGGGCATCTCCACGGGCAGCAGTAGGGTCAGGCAGATGGGGAGAGGGCCGGGCCCCTGTGCCAGGAGCGTTCTGGAGAGGCTCCCTTTAGAGGGGGCCTTGGGGGGAGGGGTCACAGGGAGAGCCTCCCCTTCAGCAGCCGGTCGCTTGCAGATCGAGCAGGTGAGCCAGCTCTCTGCGCTGGTGGATGCCCAGCTGGACTACCACCGGCAGGCCGTGCAGATCCTGGACGAGCTGGCCGACAAGCTCAAGCGAAGGTGAGCCCCGTCCTGCTTTGGGCCGGTCTCTCAGGGCACCCGGGACACCGCCACCAGCTTCTAGGAGGCTGCACTCAGGGTGGAGGTTCCAGGAGAAAGACCTGATGGGCTTGTCCCGCTTGTCAGAGGGGAGGGCTGGAGTGGCCTCGGGGGGGGGTGGGGGGGGGGGGGCAGGCAGGGCTCCTGTCTCCTGAGAGTCCATAGTCCAGTGCCTGACAAGGGGAGCCTGGTGCAGCCATGTTCCCAGGCAAGGTGGGCATGCTAAGGGACTTCAGGTCTGGCAGGACCTGGCCAGCCGGCAGCCTCTGAGAAGGGCCGGGGCCGGGGGGGTGGCTGACCGACAGGGGGGCCTTGTGGTTAGACCCATCGGGCCTCTGCGCCCAGGCCTGGCCCCGGGGGGCAGCAGTACAAAAGGCGGGAGGCGGAGGCATCCCTTCATCGTGGCGTACACGGGATTCGGCCGCCGGCCACTCCCCCCCCCTCCTCCCTGCACGCAGGATGCGGGAAGCGTCCTCTCGCCCCAAGCGGGAGTACAAGCCCAAGCCCCGGGAGCCCTTCGACCTTGGGGAGCCCGAGCAGTCCAACGGGGGCTTCCCCTGTGCCACGGCCCCCAAGATCACAGGTAAGGAGCGGGGAGGGGGCCGCCCCCCAGCCGGCTGCCCCCCCCAAACCGCAGAGCCAGGCCCCGCCCAGGGTCTTCAACCCCCTCTGTGCTTTGTGTGTGAGCAGCTTCGTCTTCCTTCCGATCTTCTGAGAAGCCCATCCGGACCCCCAGCAGGAGCATGCGTGAGTGTCCCGCAGGCGCGCCCCGCCCTTACATGCTCCCCGCCTGCTGGTCCGTTTCAGGAGGGCCTCCCTCCTCCGGTAGGAGTGGACACCCCTGCTGCCAGTCCTCTCGGCCCGTCTCAGGCTGGGGGGGGGGGGGGGGGCTCGGCGCCGGGGCCAGGCGGCACGCCCCCCCATCGGCGTGAGTGTCCAGCAGGCTCCGGGCCCTCTGAGTGGCACGGTCATTCTGTCACCCCGATGCCCCCGGGCAGCCCTAGCTCTTCCCAGGAGCGTTTTGGTGACCACTCGTGGAGCCCATTCCCATCCCTCGCCCCTGGTTCTTCCTGACAAAGCTGGGCGGGCAGGAGGAAGGAGCAGCTGCCCTTCGGGGGACAGGAGCCCGGGGGGTGGGGGGGGGGCGGGGGGAGGAGCCAGCGGTCTGAGCCAAGCCCCCACCCCCAGCCCCACTGGACCAGCCGAGCTGCAAGGCTCTGTACGACTTCGAGCCCGAGAACGCTGGGGAGCTGGGCTTCCACGAGGGTGACGTCATCACGCTGACCAACCAGATCGACGAGAACTGGTACGAGGGCATGCTCCACGGCCAGTCGGGCTTCTTCCCCCTCAGCTACGTGGAGGTGCTGGTGCCCCTGCCTCAGTGACCGCGTCGGCCCCGTCCACGTCGGCCTTCTGCAGCCGGGGTGGCGCCTGCAGGCGCTCCCCATGGGGGAAGGCGGGCCTCGCTGGGGCAGCAGGGCTGGATGTCGGGGAGGGGCCAGCTTCCACGAGGGCCCCCCCGCCCCCACCCCGCGGTCCCCGCTCCAGGTGGCAGTCTGGGGGCCGGGCAGTATTTTCGCTCCCCGACCCCGCGCCCCGAGGGGGCGAACACTAAGGTGCTCTTAGAAACACTAACTTCCTCCCACGCCTCCAGGAGCGGGTAACTCCAGGTGGGCCCCCTCACTCTCACACGCGCGTGCACACACACACACACACCCCTCCCCCCCCCCCCCCAGGAGACCTGCCCTGAACAGGAGGAGATGGGGGTTCTGAGCAGGACCCCTGGCTGACACTCACCACCCTGCTTTTCAATTCACCCACAACACTCCTTCCCAGCCCCAACTCCAGGGCTCCCCAGGCCCTGGCACACCCGTGGATGCCACCTCCCTGGGGAGAGATGAGCCTGGGGTTCTCAGGGTTCCCCTAAGGCCGGCCCTCTCTGAGCAGCCTCTGAGGTGCCGTCGTCTCCCTCCTCCAGTGCCCTCCACCCTGCCCCGCACCCCCTCCTCGCCTCCCAAGTGTAGGGTGCCCCGCCCCAGATAAGCACACCGGACAGTCCTCTGGCACAAACTGCCACCACCAGCCGTGCCCACGGCACACGTGTGCACCACAGACGGGACCACAGGAGTCTTGTGGCCTCTGTCCTGCAGGTGGTCCCAGACCCCTGGGACCACCCTGAGGAGGGTCACAGGCGCCTCCCCAATCCCAAGCCAGCCACTGTCCCCACCGCTGACAGCGGCCCCAGCCATCTTCCTACAGACAGACCAAGGCAGGCAGCCGCCCTGACCAACAGAGCCGAGCCCCGCAGCTACTTCCTCTCTTGCCTAACCCAAAAATTGGCACAACTAGGGGACCTCGGGACTGGATCACATTCCCCTCCTCTGATGACCTTGCAAAGGCCCCAGGGACACCTGGCTCTGAGGCCCCCTCATTGCCATTACATGGGGGAAGCACAGACCTCCCAGCAGACATGAGCAGTGGAACCTGGGCCACAATCGGCAGATCGAAATGTAATCCTGATTTTTTTTTTTTTTTTAAGTATTAAATGTCTCTTTCTACAGCCTCTTGCTTGGTGTGGTGCAGGGTGGGTCTTCCTCCCTGGCTCTCTGTGAGTGTCCAGGGGAGCCGGGGGAAAAGTCATTTGCCCAGCCACCAGCACAGGCATCACGTCCTCCAGATGTCCCTGCAGCCCCAGGAAGCCCGCAACATGGGCGCTCGGAGCGTCCCCTCCTGTACCGCTGCCCAGACGGCAGCCTATGTGCCCAGGGACGAGTGCAGGGCGCTCCCCCTCCCCCCAGGGTGAGACACACACCCAGGCTATTTGCTTCTGTCTTTTATTATCCGTGCCCCAACCACCGCACGGCTAAGTTGCACAGGAACAGAGCGGCACAGCCCCCAAGAGAACCCCCCCCTGGTCCCAGTCCCCCTCAGCCCAAACCACGGGGGGGGGGGGGGAATCAGTGTCTGACCAAGAGGCCCCCCCAGGCCATGGCAGGCGGGGCCTCAGCTCCCTTGTTTAAGAAGGCTGTAAACCTGCTCCAGCACGTGGCACAGGCCCTGGTCCTTGGGTGTCCTGCTGGCCAGGGAGATCTGAAAGGAGCAGGGCTGGTGCCTCAGGGCTGTGCCCGGTGGTCCTGGCCTCACCGGCTCCCCTCCATCCGGGCAGAGGCTCTCCTAACCGACTCACACGGTAGCGTCCCCAAGACAAAGTCTTATGTTTAAATGAGGAGGCCTGCTCACGCGGAATGTTCTGGGTTCGGGGAGAGGACTACCTGCACACTCCAAATCCTACATTCTTCCTAGCTGCCTCCTGCCTAGGCTCTCACACCCTCTGCGCCGGGGGCTGCCCCCCGCCCCACCAGCCCAGCAACGGGGTGGAAGTGACCCGTGGTAGCCGGAAGCTCTGGTCACTCTTGAAGCTTGAGCAAAACAAGCAAACGTGCAAAACTGCATTTCTCTACAAGGCAGGAAGCCAGTCAGACACCCCCGAGGCCGCCGAGCCCCGCAGCGTCCCACTGGCTGCAGGGCCGGCGAGCTGGAGAGACCTCTGCTCGCCTCAGCTCTGCCGGCGCTTGAGGCTCTGAATCGGACCCCGGCCCCTTGTGCGCTCGGGTGGGCGCCCACGCCATGACATAGGGCCCAGTGTGGCTTCTCCATCCCCACGGCCCAGGGTCTGTGGGTTCTCCCCTTTCTAGCTGCTCTTGAATAGCTCTCCCCGTCACCGTCACCACCCAGCTGTGACCCAACAAGGCTGTTGGCAGCGTTGACACCCAGCTGAAATAACACGGAACTCAGGACACGGTTTCTCAGGCTGCCCGCGGATAGATTCTCACGGGCTCCCCCCACATTGTCTTCCTACGGAGTCTGCACGAGACAGGGGACATGAGTCTTACCTTCAGCTTGTCGAGGTACGTGTGCTCCTGGCTCCAGGGCTCCTGGAACCTCACGAGGTCAGGGGCGCCCTTGTAGAATTCCACCAGCAGCATCTGGGGGACAGGGGGCCGATGGGACTCCTCGCTCCTGCCCTCCCACCCGTGCCAGGTGCCGGGGATACAGCAGTGGGCAGCCTGTGGGGCTTCAGTCCCATATGGCACGTAGGCGCCCAGGACCCCAAGGGAGACCACCCACTGAGGAGTGCCACCAGGGAGCTCAGCAGGAGGCCCCTGGAGGGGCACCAAAGTAGCCCCAGGCAGAGGGAGGCACACGGAGTGTGTGAGAGGGAGGGGCTCCGAGTGTCGCACAAGCCTGACACGGACCCCTCGCGCAGCCTCATCCAAACAACAGTATCCGGGATTCCACAGGTGTGACCCACTAGCTTTTTTCAAACGCCACTTGGAACATCGACACTAAACAGCTGGGGGACCACCTCAAGTCCCCTCACGTGCCTCCATTTGGAGAATCAGTGCAGGTGCAGAGGCCCGAGGCGGGGGCACCTCCGGTAACTTCCAGAACAGCAAGGCCAGGTGGGGGGAGCAGGTGGGCAAGGATCAGGGGACTTGAGCCTAAAGCCACAGGTGATTTTCAGCCCCGGACGAGGAGTCTGGCCTATGCCCCGACGTGGCGCATTCAGCCACCCTGAGTCCTGCAGTCTCGCCACCGACCAGCGGGGTCCTTCAGCCCCACCCGCCCCTCTCAGGGGCCCTGTGCGCCCCACCCGGGAGTGAGCTCACCATCTCATGAAGGATGTCATTAGTCAGGAAGTTGTCCTGGACGTAGGCCATCTCCACGTCCATGGGGATGCCGTAGTCACTGGGCCTTTGCTGGCAGGGACACGAGCCAGTCACGCCCAGCCTCGGATCCCACGAGGGGATGCGTCCCGGGCCAGCAGTCAGAGAATCACACTGCGACCAGGTTCAGAGCCACGTGGGTCCTCCACGGAAGGCTGCGGTGCGACTCCGGAGGCGGCGTGGCCCTGCCCCCAGCAAGAGAGGCCGCCAAGCGAGCCACGCACCCGGGAATGGCTTCCCAAGCCCGATTTCTGACCCCGGGACAGATGTGGGGAATGGCACTCGGCAGAGTTGGGGAGGGAGGTCGTGTTAGTATCAAGGGCTCCACGTGATGCCCGCGCCTTTTCAACATCCAGGCCCTCTCGGGAGCCCGGGACAGCGCGACGGTTATGGTCCCATTTCACGGGGGGAAACGGGGGTCCCCACTCCCCTAAATGAGCCCAGAACCAGAGTCCTGGCCACGGACCATCGACAGGCCCCTCCTGGCCCGCAGCGCCGCGACCCTGCCCTCCCCCCACAGCCCCGCCTACCTCGGGGGGCGGCATCACCCAGAAGGGGGAGATCTTAGACTCGGGGCCCGGGTTGCCAGAGTAGTAAGGGGCTGCGGGAGGACAGCGAGAGTGGCGACGGCCTGGAGGGGTCGGTGGCCCCGAAGCGCCACGCGCGCGCGCGCACACGGACGCACGCGCCGGACGCACGCATGCGCACCCGCGCGCCCCAGGCCTTACCGCAGAGCAGGGCGAGGCAGGGCTGGAAGCCGTTGCTGGAGCCCTGCAGCCGCAGCTGGTAGTCCATCTGCGAGTCGATGTCCTGCAGCGACGGGAGCGCGGGGCTGTGCGGGTGGCTGTGGTACCAGCCCACCAGGGACAGGCCCCGCAGGAGCAGGCTCTGGTAGATCTGGGGGCACAGGCGAGGCTGCGGTAGAGCCGGGGGCTCCCCCAGCCCTCGTGCGCGCTCACCCCTCCCAGCCGCCAGCGCGCCTGCCGCATCCCATCCCCATTCGAGGTCAGCACTTAATATGTGCCTGCCGTGTGCCTGGCCTGGGGACACAGCAGCACCAAGACAGAGCCCGCCCCCACCCTCCAGGAGGCCAGGGGAGGGGGAACAGTCAACAAATACATAAAAAGATGCACCCGTCACAAAGCAAAGGCAAACGTTTATTTTAGGCAGGCCGCCTCGCCAATTCCTGGCTCGCAGCGGGCACTCAAACAGTTAAACAGATAGGAGGATGTGTGTGTGCACTTGGGCAGGAGCAGGCATTTCTGGATGCCTTCAGCAAGCAGAGGCAAGTGCTGGCGTAAGGAGCAAGAAAGAGGCCGAGAGACGTGCGGCAGTCGCCTGTCCCCATGGGTCACTGCCGGTGCCAGAAGGTGGGTGTGGTGCACGTTGCACAGCGCCAGGCACACACAAAGCACCACTATGACACCGCTATTGAGAATGGCAGCTAATATTCACTGGGCTCTTACTACGTGCCAGGCACGGCCTGGAAACCGAGGCTCGGGGTAAAGAGGGCGGGGCCACCTGCGCAGAGGAAGCAGGACCACGGACAGGATCACAGCCACGGGGCGGGCGCTCACACATACTCTTCCGCACACTCGTTTTTGCGCTACTAGCCACCGGGACAGCTGTGTCCACACGAGCCCTCCCTACAACGCCCTGACCCCCCGCACCCCCTCACCTCCTCTTCCATGGTGGCCGCCATATCCGCGTCCCCCAGCCGGCTCCGGCAGGGGAAGGCTCTCAGCACCGTGAGCACTGTGCAGAGGCGAAGAGAAGGTGTAGACATCAACCCCAGCCCCAGACACCCCCCTGCCCACCTGGCCCCAAATACCCACTCTGGCTGTTGATGTCCCAGCGGCCCCCCAGGTACCCCACGACCTCGCTTCGAGTCAGGTGGCTGTGGAAGTCCTGGGGAGGGGACGGACACCAGAAGGGCGGCTCAGGCTGCGGCCCAGCCCCAAGCGCCTCTCCTCGGGGCCAGAGCCCTTGCAGTGTGCCGGGACCACCCCATCGGCCTCCTCCTTGGTTCACTGATCGAGTGCCTACTGTTTAGCAGCAGTGAACAAAACAGAAAAGGTCCCTGCCCTCCTAAGAGCCAACCTCCCAGGGACCCCTTCCAGGTGCCCCAGCCACCTGCCCAGGTCTGGCCCTTGGCCCTCAAGGGACGAGGTGACGGCTGGGCACACACCAGCAGGAACAGCACGTTGCTGGAGATGGCCACGTTGAACGGCTGGAACTTGTTGATGGCAGCGAAGGATGTTACCTCCACCAGGGTGTGGGGGTTCCTGTAGGAGCCAGAGGGTCCCGCAGCTTCAGGAACTCAGCCCCGAGCTAGCTCCCCCGGCCCCCAGAGCCAGCGCTGAGGGGGTGAGGCCTTGTGTCCCCCCCCCCCCCACACACACACCCGCAAGAGCTAGTGAAACCTGGGGGCGGGGGTGTGGCAGGCACAGGGTGTGTCTGACCTGGCAGAGTCTCGACTGCCCAGCATGCAATACCGCACAGGCACCCGGATCTTGTTTTCCACCCGCTTCCCGGCGGGCACGGCCTCTGTGGGGCGGGCGAGGGGGGAAAAGGCAGCCTCAATCCCTCCCAGCCCAGAAGTGGAAAACAAGGACAAGGCGGCCCAAGAAAAAACCTCCAGAGGCAGCTTTAAAAATCAGGCCCCAGAACGGAGAGATCAGGTGGCAGGTTAACAAACTGGAAAAAAGGAGATTAAAATACCAGAGGAAGGGCTTAGGAAATCAGGGAAGGACCCCAGGAAACCAGGCAGGGGGCCAAAGGAACCAGGCACTGAGGCAGCAAAATCCTATAGGGGAGCGTGGAAATCAGGCAGCATAGTGAAGAAATCGGGCCATGGGACCAAGAAATCCAGATTAGAGCTTAAGAAGCCAGGCAGGGGGGGGTGGGGGGCACTGGGGGGCTCAGACCGTTGAGCACCAGACTCTTGATTGCGGCTCAGGTCATGATCTCAGTGTTTGTGGGTTGAGCCCTGACTCAGGCTCTGCACTGACTGCACAGAGCCTGCTTGGGATTGTTCCCCCCCACCCCTCCCCTGCTCACGATCTCTCTCTCTCTCTCTCTCTCTTTAAATAAATAAACATTAAAAAAAAAAAAAAAAAAGAAGTCAGGCCACGAGAAAGAAATTAGGCAGTAGAACTAGAAGTCTGCCAGGCATGTTGGGAGTGCTGAGAAAAACGCAAGATCTGCCCCCCCCCCCCCAGCCACCTCCTCACCCGAGTTCTGCCCGCCTCCTGCCCTCCTCTAAGCCTCTCACCTGGGTGCGCAGGCTCCAAGGGTCCCTTGGCAGGTAGTCTCCGACTCTTGTCCTCAGTGGAGACCCCTGCCAGAACCTCCTCCTCTTCTTCCTCCATCAACAGCTCCTCCTCCTCCCCTTCACTGGCCGGGCTCTGGGGGGGGGGGGGGGGCGGGCGGCAGGACCCTCAGCTGGGTGCCACCCACCCTCCTCACCAAGTTCCACTCAGACCTTCAGCTGGCCTTAGGGTCCTGCCATTGCCCCAGGGGCCCACTAGAGGGAGCGAGTGAGCACAGGCGGCCTGAGGTCCTGGTGCCGCTCCGATGTGAGCACCTTCCAGCAGCTGCCGGGCGGAGTTTCAAACCTCTCCTCTGCTTTTACAAGCTGTGCAGCTTCTAGCAAGCGCCCTAACCTCTCTGAGCTCTGTTCTCCTCATCTGTAAAAAGGGGCTAATGACCTCCAGCGCATAGGGACAGCATCAGGGTGAAATTAAATAATGCCTGCAAGGCAATTAGCACACCTCCTGTCGATACATTCACTGAGCAAGCAAGTGCTTATAGGGATTATTTTACCAGATTCTCTCA
Source organism: Acinonyx jubatus (assembly GCF_027475565.1). Classification (NCBI taxonomy): domain Eukaryota; kingdom Metazoa; phylum Chordata; class Mammalia; order Carnivora; family Felidae; genus Acinonyx; species Acinonyx jubatus. Next base: position 162,479,296 of record NC_069383.1, read on the forward strand.
ATAATCTCTCCTGATCTGCCCTCAACTGCCCCTGCTGGGGTGACCTCTCAGTGTCCAAAACCCAACAGGCACATGGTCTCTGTACTCTTCCTCCTCGCCGCAGGGTCTGGCTGGCCCTGGCTCCTTCTTCTGGGAGCGCCCCAGGGACCCAGCTTCCCTCCCATCTCTCCAGTCCCCTCCGTCTCCCACCCCTCCCCGGTGTGCAGGCTGGGTCCTCGGGTTTCTTGTCTCCCTACCTGCTCCCCTCCGGGGCAGTCTCCTCCACTCTTGGGGCTGGAACCCTGTCTCTGGCCTGACCACCCCCACAGTCCTATCTCCAGCCCAAGCCTCCCCTGAGCTCCAGACTCAGCGTCCGGCTGATCCTGGAAGTCTCGGCGGGGCGGGGGGGCGGGGGGTGCTCCCAGGCACCTCCACTCAGCTCTATAACCACGCCGCACCTGACTGTCCCCCAATCCTCCCCAATCCCCATGGCAGCCTCATCCATCCACTTGCTCGGAACAAAACATCTCTTAACACCAACATCTATCTGATGCAACCGCAAATCCAGTGAAATCCACTTTCAAAATCAGCCAAAACTTGCCCGCTTCTTGATCCATCAATTGTCCGCCCGGTCCACCCCATCATCTCCTGCCCGGACCAGGTTCTGTCACCTACATCCTGGTCCCCAACTTTCACCCGGGCCACCCCCCAGTCTTTGTGCCAGACGGCGGCCACCAGGGGGCGCGTGTGGGCACCTGAGTCAGGTCTGCCCATCCTCTCTGCCTTCCTGGGCTCCCACCCACGTCAGGGAAAAAGCCCAAGTCCTCCCCGCCTGTTTCCAGCCTGACATCGGCCCTGCAGATTTCCGATCTGCCAGCAAGATATACATATACGATACATACGGATACTGTTAGCATCTTCATTTACATACGAAGGAGAATTAGCACCCAGAGACGACCCTAGGCCAAGCTCACCAGCTGGTGAATATTCAAAGATGTTATTACTATCATAGCATTAGAAACTCTCCCCGATCTGGTCCCTGCCACTGTCTCCAGTCCCCTCAGCTGCTTAAGACACGTGAGCCTCAGGCTGTATCCACTGATCATGGTTCCCCAAGCGCTGTGTGGCTTCCTCCCTCCGCGGCTCTGCGGTCTTTGGCTCCCTCTGAAAACTCCTCCCTTCGCCTCGCTCTGACAAACTCCTGGTCATCCCACAGGGCCCCAGCTCCAATGTGCTCACTCTGGGTACTCCTTATCCAACAGCGCTTCAAGAGGCTGAGGGACGCACCTCATCGGCAGCAGCCGTGGGAATGTGCAGCTGGTGTCGCCGGAGCCAGGCCGCCTTGTATTTGTCCAGTTTCTGGCCCTTGTACTTGACAGAGGCCCAGCCACAGCCGGACTTCTTGGCCGGGTTCACCAGCTTCTTGCAGTGGGTGGCCCAGGCGCTGGGTGAGTTGAACACCTGTCCCGTTTCCTGCCACACGATCCTCCCGTCGGGCTGTAGGTCTCCCATGAACTTCTTCCCCTGCAGTAACAGCAGCCTGGCTGCACCCAGGCCCTGGTACCCACCAAGCCACCTCCAGGAAGCCCTCCCTGACTCCCCCCCGCCCTGCTCCCCGGAGCTTGGCACCCACCTCTGCCCACAGCATCCCTCCCAGGAAGCTGACCAGCTTACATGCCTCCCGGTCCCTGTATGTCCACAGTCAGTCCTCATCAGCCTGGATTGAAACTGCCCAGCTCTGTGTCTGCCCACCCGCTCACTGGACCGTGAGCCCCCAAAGGGCAGGGACAGGGCCTGCTTGGTCCCTAACACACAGCACACAGCCTGGCACACGGCAAGTGCTCCATTCATGAACCGCCCCCACTCACAAGGCCCAAGGAAACAGCAGCAAACGTGTAAAGCATAGTGTAGCAGGCTGCCTGCTGGGCGCTGTATTCCTTTGACCCTCCTACAACCCCGCGACAGGAAAAATAAAAACCCATTTTATAGATGAGGAAACCAGGATATGGAGAGGCTGAGTAAGGTCACACAGCCAGGAAAGAGGTGGTGTCCTCTCCGAGCCTCGGTTTCTCCTCTGTGGAATGGGCTGTTTGGTAAACGATGCCCTGCAGCCCAGAAGGGTTCGTGCTGGGTCTGGATGCTTGTTTCAATTTCCCCTCCCCACACCTGGGCTTGGCCGGTGGGAGGAGAGCTCTGGGCCTCAGTTTCCCCTTCCTGCCCCAGCCGGGACGGGATGGGGGGTAGGGGACGCTCACCAAGTAGTAGATGGACAGCACCCCGGCGCCGGGCTCCAGTAGCGCATCTTTGAGGAGCACCCGCAGCGTGACCGCGCGCCGGGTGAGCGCGCCCCCGGGCCCGCCGCAGCCCCCCGGGCCCGCCCCGGCTCCGGCCCCGCCGCCGCCGCCGCCGCCCCCGCCCCCGCCGCCTCCGCTGCGCGCGCCGCCAGCTCCAGCCGGCCTCTCGGGGTCCTCGGCCTCTGCCTCGTCCTCGTCCTCATCCGGTGCCTCCTCGCCCGCGCCACCCGCCGGGGACAGCGGCTCCGGAGCTGCGGACAGCGACAAGCTGCAAGGGGCCGCGAGCCCCCAGCCGCCCGGGCCTCTCGACTCCACCCCGCCCCCCACCCCGGACCCCCAGCCGGGCCCGCCGTACCTGCCATGGCCGCTCCGCCCCAAGCGGCCCGCGCCCTGCGCCCCGTGCGACTTGCGCGCCGCTGGCTCTTTCTTCCCGGCACGTGACACGGCTCCGCCCCGAGGGGGAGGGGCCCCAGCCTGGGGGCGGGAGGGGGGCTCGGCCTGTCCGCGCGAGCCGGGACCCGGAGGCCTCGCGCCTGTCCACGGGCAGAGCCGGGGACTCATCCCTCCGGGACCATCGGGAAAACGGAGGCTCGAGGCCACCTTCCGTGGGAGGCGCGTGGCAACCTACCAAGCGGGGAAACTGAGGCCCCGGGCCTTTCGCTTTCGGGGAACTAGTGGCTCCACTGGGGCGGCCTGTTATTGGATTTAGACCCGGAGCTGGGGGGCGCGGGGGATTCAGTTCACTAGGACCGGGCGGGGTGGGACACTTGAGGGACCAGAAGTCTCAGCTGTGGAGACCAGGGGAGAAACCCCCGGAGAACGAGCCACAGCGCCCTGGGGCTGCAGGCCGAATGGGGAAGGTCTAAAGCGCCCAAGGCGGAGCGCCCGGCTGGCTCAGTCCGTAAAGCAGGCGCCTGTTGATCTCGGGGCTGTAAGTTCGAGTTCCATGTTGGGTGTAGAGACTACTTTAAAAATAAAAAATTTTAAGTAATAATAAAAATAAATAAAGCGCCTGAGCCGGACGTCAGTCTCTAAAGGGTTAACTCCCATTCCCCTGGGCCGATTCCACGGTTGGGCCCAAGCGGAGCCCAACAACCAATTATAGGAGGGTCATTTAAACTTCAACCAATAGGCAGCAGTCGTGGGATTCCCTCCAGCCAATCAATGTTAAACCGCTGCTTCCGCCAAACGCGTAGCCCCCGGCCAATCACAGGAGCCCCCGGGCCTCACGTATCCATTCAGTTGTAGAGTTTGGTCCTGTGCCAGCCAGTCAGATCCCGGGTCAGAACGTGCCCTCAGGCTGGCGCGCCCCCCGACTTCCCACGCCTCCTCGCGCCGGGCTCTCGGAGGCGGAGCCGAGTTGGGTGTTCGCGGGTCGGTTTCAGTGCCGTCCTTTGTCCCTGGCCCCTGGCCCAAGACCTTTGCTCCGAGGCGCAGCGGCACCTCCCAGGACTAGGAGTCCCCAGGCCCTGGCAGGGCTGCAAGCCGGGGGTGGGGCCTTTCCGAAACTGCTGGGAGTTACGGGCTCGGCTCAACCCCGGACCGGTGTACTCCGCCCAGTTTGGAAGCGGGGACGGGACGTTGAGGGGGCGGGGGGGGGGGGGGGGAATGTTATGGGACGGTGGTCTGCAATCAACGCACCTGGCTCCAGATCCTGGTCCACCACATCCCAGCCCTGTGACTTTGGCCAAGTGGCTCCGCGTCTCTGTTTCACCATGGGGACGATCATGATGACTCCCTCAAGGTTGTTAACGAATGGGGCATCACAAGAATTAAGAGCTGGACAAATGGGAATTAATACTCTTTTTTTGTCAAGCCCACGCCTCCTGCTGCAATTTCCCCACACAGACACCCCCCACCGCAGGTCCAGCCACCAACTGGGCATTCCCCAGCAGCCCTGGACTCTTGACCTCAGTTTAGTCCCCCATGTCCTTGCCCACGTTCCTTTGACTCTGTTCCCCAAATCCTGGACCGGACCTCCTCCTCCCAGCTGGGCCCTGGTCAGCACCTTGAGCCTCAGACCTCTATACACAGCCTCCACCTCATCCACCTTCCACACTGGCCCCAGAGGGATCTTACCAAAATGCAACTGTGACCACCTCCCTCCCCTACTCTAAATCCTTCTATGGCTCCCATTGCCTTTGATAAATACAATTAAAACAAACTGCTGTGACCTTATTAACCATTTATGGCGCCCCCTTTTGAAAAACTTTTTAACTAAATTTAATTTTTTAAAAATATTCATTTTTGAGGGAGAGAGCAAGTGTGAGCACTAGTCGAGGAGAGGCAGAGAGAGACAGAATCCCAAGCAGGTTCCACACCCAGTGTGGAGCCTGATGCAGGGCTCTATCCCAGGACCCCGGGAGCATGACCCCAGTCGAAATCAGACACTCAACTAACTGAGCCACCCAGGTGCCCCATGGCATCCCTTTATGGCAGGCATTGTTATTAACTTTATTAGTTCATCAGATGAAAAGATTGCCAAGTCACACGGCTCTTGAGTGGATTGCAAAGGCTATTTTTTGCTATGTGTATAAAGTCCAGGCTGCCCTATAATGATTAAGGAAATTGAATTTGTAATTTTAAGACTCCTCAAAAATAAATCTCCGTGCCCACATGGAGAATTGTACCAAAGATTCAAAGAATTGACACCACTTTTTAAAAAATGTCTTCCAGAAGCTTGAAGAGGAGGGAACATTTTCCAATTCATTTTTTTTTTTTGAGAGAGAGAGAGTGCGTGCGTGAGCGGGGGAGGAGAAGAGAGTGAGAGAGAGAAAAGAGAATCCCAAGCAGGCTCCACACTGTCAGCGCAGATCCCTTCTCAGGGCGAGCTGAAATTAAGAGTCAGACACTTAGGCGACTGAGCCACCCAGGCGCGCGCCCCCCCACCCCCCAATTCACATTCCTCATGATTACAGGCACGCACGCACACACAAAATCGCTAACAAAATACTAGGAAGTAGAATTTGGCCATATATAAAAAGAATTACACACCATGACTGAGTGGGGTTTACTCCAGGGATGCATAGCGGGTTCAGTATTCAAGAATCAATCAATCAATGTTAGCCATCATATTTAACAGGCTGTGGTCGTGGAATAACGGTTCCCTAAAGATGTTCACATTCTAATCCTCAGGACCTGTAAATATGTTAGATTACATGGCAAAGGGGATTTAAGGTGCAGATGGAACTTAAATTTCTAATCAACTGCCTTGAAAATAAAGAAATTAGCCTGGATTAGCTGGGTGGGGGCGATGCCATCACAGGGGTCCTTAAAAGCAGACGACAGTAGTCACAACAGAAGAAATTCGGAGTGATGTGATGTAAGGATTCTGCCTGTATTTGCTGGTTTTGGAGATGGAGAAAGGGGACCATGAGTCAAGGAACCCAAGAAGCTTCTAGAAACTGGAAAAGGCAGGGAAATCGAGTCATCTTCTGAGCCTCCTGAAAAGAATGCATCTCTGGCAACCCCTTGATTTCGGTTCTGTGAGATCCACGAAATACATTTGTGTCGTTTTAAGCCTCCACGCTTGAGGTAATTTGTCAGAGCAGCCACAGGCAACTAATGCGCAAACTAAGGAAGAAAGGTCTCCGTCAAGATCATTTCAACGGATACAGAAAAGGCATTGGACAAAACTCAACACCCATGCATGGTAAAAACTCTCAGCAAACTAGAAACAGATGGAAAGCAACTCACTTGCAGTTAACATTGTACTCGATGCGGAAAGACTAGACGCTTTCCCCGTAACAGAGGGAACAGGGCAAGGAGGTTCACGCTCGCCACCCGTATCCAACGCAGTCCTGGAAATTCCAGCCAGTGCAATAAGGCAAGAAAAGGAAATGAGGGGCATACCGATTGGAAAGGAAGAAATAAAACTCGCCCTGTTTGCAGATGATAGGATGGCCTTCCTAGAAAATGCCAAGATGCGAACAGGAATACCTCGTTCTAAGGAGCTTCACTTTATTCTGCTTCACAAATAGTGCCTTTTTTTTTTTTTTTAACAAATTGAAGGTTTGCGAAAACCCCACATCAAACGGCACCGCTTTTCCAACAGCATTTGCTGACTTTGTGTCTCGTTTTGGTAATTCTCGTACTATTCCAAACATTTCCATTATCATTGTATACTTCTGGTGGCTCATGGGAAGAGGGCAAATTATTAACAGTACCGGGAATTTGGAAGTTGTTTCCAACCCTCATGGATGACGCTGAGAGAGAGGCAAACCAAGAAACGGATGCCTTAAAAAAAATTTTTTTTTTAATGTTATTTATTTTTGAGAGAGTGAGTGAGCGGGGGAGAGGCGGAGAGGGGGACAGATGATCTGAGGCGGACTTGGCACTGACCGCAGAGAGCCCAGTGCGGGGCTCAGACTCACGAACCTTGAGATCATGACCTGAGCCGAGGTTGGACACTTCAACCAACAGAGTCACCCAGGCGCCCCTTAAGAAACAGACTTCGGTGCGCCTGGGTGGTTCAGTTGGTTAAGCATCTGAGTCTTATTTTTGGCTCAGTTCATGATTTCGAGATGTGTGACTTCGAGCCCCGGGTGGAGTCGGGCTCCAGGGTGACAATGGGATAGTCTCTCTCTCTCTCTCTCTCCCCCTCTCTGCCCCTCCCCTGCTCACACATGCTCTCTCTCAAAAGAAAAAAGAAAGAAGAGGGACAGAGGAAGAAAAGAATGAAGGGGAAAGGAGAGGAGGGGAGGGGAGGGAAGGGACTCTTAACTACAGAGAACAAACAGCTGGTTACCAGAGGAGGGGGTGGGGATGGGTGAGATAGGTGATGGGGACGAAGGAGTGCACTTGCCCTGATGAGCACTGGGTGTTGTATGGAAGGCAGTGTTGAATAACCATATTGTACACCTGAAACTAACATTACTGAAATTTAAATAAAAGCTTCAAAGATTTTTTAAAATGTTTATTTGGGGGAGGGGGGCAGGGGCAAAGAGGGAGGGGAGACAGAGGATCCTAAGCGATCCTAAGCGGGCTCTGTGCTGAGAGCAGAGAGCCAGACGCAGGGCTGGAACTCAGGAGCTGTGAGATCCTGACCTGAGCCTAAGTCCAAAGGTTAACCGACTGAGCCACCCAGGCGCCCATAAATACACTTTTTTAAGTACAGTCTACCTCCCAACGTGGGGCTCAATCGCATGACCCCAAGATCAAGAGTCTTCTCGTACACGTCCCACTGAACCAGCCAAGAGCCCCTTAAATAAAACCTTTAAAAATTTTTTTTAAGGTTTATTCGTTTTTCAGAGGCAGAGCGTGTGGGGGGAGGGGCAGGAGAGAGGGAGACACAGGATCGGAAGCAGGCTCCAGGCTCCGAGCCGTCAGCACAGAGCCCGACGCGGGGCTCGAACTCACGGACCGCGAGATCAATGCCTGAGCTGAAGTCGGACACTTAACAGACTGAGCCACCCAGGCGCCCCTTAATAGATATTAAGGCGCCCCTTAGATAAATTTTTTTAAAAAATGGAGACGCCTGGGTGGCTCAGCAGTTGGTGGCTCAGTTGACTCTTGTCAGAGTTGACATCTCCTGTCTGCTCCCAGTGACACACAGGTGCGATTCCTATCAAAATCCCAGCAAGATTTTTTTTTTTTTTTTTTTTTTTTTGTAGATTTAGGGAAGATTGGTATAGCAGGCAGGCAGCGTAAGGGGCACGCAGACCTTCATGCGATGTCCCTGTTGTGTCCTCTCTGGACACACGCACTGCCACGCGGGCACCAGGCTCCTCCCTTTCTCACATCCAGACCTTTGCTTAGGCAGGTCCCTCCTCCCGGTGCGCCCTCTGCCCAGTCCCTGCTCAGCACTGAGAGCCTCCCAGTGGCTCCCTCCTCCCCAACTCCAGCGGGCCTCCCAGACTTCTTGGGGAGACCAGAGAGGCTGGGATTTCCCTAGGACCTGCCTGGCCCAGCACCCGCCCAGCACCTGGCAGGGGAGGGAGCTGGGGAGCTGACAGAAGAGAAAATTCCCCTGGAACCGGTTTCTCTGCTTCCTGGCCCAGCTGGGGCACCCACCCCGGGGAGAGGCCAAGGCCAAAGACCCGGGCCACCATGGCCTCAGCCCTAAGCCCACCCCGGGTCCCCAAACCCAAAGGCGCTCTACCTTCACACTACTACGAGAACTTTCTGGAGAAGAAGGGACCCTGTGACCGGGTAAGGCACTGCTGGGCTCCTAGGTGGCTGCACTCACCTCTCTGAGCCTGGATCTTCACATCTGGCCGAGGGGGCGGGGAGGGTAGTGGCTGGGGCCGGGCGCCTGCTGGGGGTGCTGGAAAAGGTTCTGCCCACCCTCTGCCTGTCTCTGACTCTGGTTTATCTCTTTCTCTGTGTCTCTCCCTGCCTGTCTGCCTCCCTCTGTCTCCCTCTTGGTCTCTCTTCTCTTTCTCTTGGATACAAACAGATCAGGGACTTCCCCCAGGAAGTGGAAAACCTTCTGGCTCCCAGGTCCCAGCCCCACACTAACCTTGAGCCTCAGCTGCGGGGGTGGGGGGGTCAAGGCCAGGAGAGGTAGCTGAGGGGGCCGCATCTGGCAGGACCAGACGGATGCAAGCCCAGTCCCTCCTTCCCTGAGGCGCCCCACCCCCCACACTTGTCTCATCTTCTGCTACAACCCAAACACCCACCCACTGAGTTCCCTGGCCACCCCCACCGCCACTGCAGATTGCGGTCCCCTCCTCCTTTCCTTGTGCCTCCAAGTGCCCACCCCCCACCGCCCCCCTCAGGCCTACACACCATCTAGGCCACAGGGGTCCCCATGTCTTCCTGACTCCCAGGCCTTGTGCAAGGGACTCTCCATCGTTGTGCCTCGGTTTTCTCTATTACACAATGGGTATAGTAGGGCCGTAACCATGGTTACTGGAGAAGGGGTCTGGGGTCCTGACTCTGCAAGCACTGTTCACTGGTATTAACTCACCCAATTCTTTCAGCGGCCTCTGCGGTAGGTTCCTCTTTATCGCCATTTCATGGGTGGGGAAACTGAGGCACGGAGAGCTTAAATACCTTGTGCAATGGCGTATAGTGGGTACACGACAAAGCAGGTCTGACCTGCTGAGTTTAATCACTTACTGCTCTGCTCCCAGGGCCGAGCACATGGTAAGTCCTCAGTAAATTGTCAGTTAAATGTATCTACGGACAGATGGGTAGGTGGATGGATGGATATGTCGATGGTTGGACAGACATAGAGACGGATGGGTGGGTGGGTAGATAAGTGGATGAACAGATGGATGGGCAGGCAGATGGACAGATGGACAGATGGACTGATGATGGCTACTGGGCATCAATATGAAAACTATCCTCATTATCATTACGGACTAATGAAAGTACCCCCTCCTCCCGGAAGTCTTCCCGGATTTCCCAGTTGGAGGGCCTTTCTCCAGATCTCAAGGCCTAGGGTTTGTCCCTTTCGGGGTACTGATTACTCTTCCCTGGAAGATTTAGTATCTATGCTTTTTTTTTAGTTTTTAAACGTTTATATATTTTTGAGAGACAGACAGTGTGTGAGTGGGGGAGGGGCAGAGAGAGAGAGGAGGGAGGCACAGAATCGGAAGCAGGCTCCAGACTCCGAGGAGCTGTCAGCGCAGAGCCCGACGCGGGGCTCGAACCCACGAACTGTGAGATCGTGACCTGAGCTGAGGTTGGACGCTCAACCAACTGAGCCCCCCAGGTGCCCGAGTATCTATGCTTTCTATATTCTTCTGGAAGACAACCTATTTAGAAACAGAAGCCATGTCCCAGGTAGTATTTTGCCTCTTCAACAGAACTGGGTGCAGAGTAGATGTTCAGGGAATATTTGCTGGAAAAAAACAAAACAAACCCATTCTCTTACCATCTGGGCTGCATCAGCCCCCTTGGACCACCAGAGAGTTAGGACATTTGTAATTCAGAATCCTGGGGGCAAATCCTGAATCGGCAATAACTTCTAGAGTCCAGAACCTTGTGAAATTCTGAGACCGCAGACTCAGGCCCACAGGAGATCCCAATAAATATTTACGGGGTGGACAAGGAGAAGGGGGTGTATGTGTGTGAAAATGGGTACATAGATGGGTGGGTGGGTGGGTGGGTGGACGGTTAGTTCAACTTACTCCTGGATCTCCTACCTCTGTACACTGGCCAGGGGCGGGGCGGAGGCGGGGCGCTGCTCTGCATTCCCCATTCCATCAAGGAGGATTCTTTGGTCCTTTCTCAAAGAACAACAGATCCCCATAAGTTGGGCCATGGATGGGGAGGGCCTCCCAGAGAAGGCAACGTTCGTTCAAAGACCCAAAGCAGGTGATGAAGGAAACCGTGATGATCTGGGGAAAGAGTCTCCAGGCAGAGGAAATGGCCAGTGCAAAGGTCCTGAGGCAGGAGTGGGTGCCATGGAGGTACCCGGATTTCCCTTCTCACCTCCTTCTCTTTCTCTACCTTTGGTCCCCAGGATTACAAGAAATTCTGGGCAGGCCTCAAGGGTTGCACTCTCTATTTCTATAATAGCAATCGGGACTCCCAGGTAAGGAGGGGAATGAGCTGGTCGCCCCCCCCCCTCCCCGCCCCCCTCCTTTGACCACAGGGACCAAGCATAGAGGGCGGGTGTTTCGGCCAAGCCAGAGGGCCTGGGGAGCCACAAGCCTGGCGCTCAGACCCCTGCTTCCGGATCCCCAGCACGTGGAGAAGTTAGACCTAACGGCACTTGTGAAGCTCACAGATGACCCACCCTGGGGAAGCTCCCAAGACCCAGGCATCCATTTCAGCCTGGTCCTCCGGAACCAGGAGATCAAGTTCAAGGTAGGCCCCTCCCTCCTTGTCACACTTACCACTAACACACACTAGCATGGAGTCGCACGGAGGCTACCGCTGGGTTGGGTGACACTGGCCGAGTCACTTGACTTCTCTAGGCCTTGGGTTCTTCACCTGCAAAATGGGACAGTACATAGAGAGGAGCCAGAACAGCACGCGAGCCACAAGGATGGAACCCCCCGCCCCCGCCATCGTTCAACCTTGCAGCTAAGGTTATCGAGCGCCTCCCGTGTGCCAGACATTCTCCTGGTTGCAGTGAACAGGACAGTTAAAACTCGTCACCGTTGTGGAGTTTGCAGTGGAGCGGGGAGGCACACAGTACACAATACAAATGCGTAAAACATATCTGGAGGGGCAGACGGCAGGAGACGCTTGGAAACAGTGCTAGGGAAAGGACAGGGCGCGCTCAGGGTTACCATGTTAAACAGGGTGACCGGGGAAAGCCTCACCGAGACCCGCAGGTGAGGGAACCGGCACGTAGATACCTGTGCAAAGGCTCTTGTGTGTCTGAAGAGCGGGGAGGAAGAAGAGGAAGAAGAGGAGGGGGGAGGGGGGAGGAGCAGGAGGCTGCTGGGCAGAGGGAGGGAGGGGGAGAGACGGAGGGAGGAGGGCAGGGAGGGGACAGGGCGTGGGGTGCAGGGCTTTGTGGGCCCTAGGGAGGACTTGGCTTTTACCCCAAAGCAGACGGGAGCCCGGGGAGGGTTTAGAGCATTGGAGATACAGGATCTGATTTGTATTGTTTTCAAACTTGACGTAGTAATATTAAAGAATTTATCCCACTTTCCTGAGGACGTATGTCCAGACATCCTGAAGTAACCCGGGTCCCAACTCGTTTAATCTTCAAAAGAACCCTTGGAAAACAGTGGCTATTATTCCTCGTTCCCATTTCACAGATGAATTGACCGAGGCTCATTGCCATGGGCTCTTTTTCTGTCCCTCCGCAGGTAGAGAGCCTGGAGTCTCGGGAGATGTGGAAAGGCTTCATCCTGACGGTGGTAGAGGTAAGACTGGGTGCCTCCTCGGGGACCCCTCTTTTCTCCTTCGACGTCACAGTCCTCAACCAGGCCCCCAGAGTCTCCTACACGGGTCTCACGCTGGCGGCCTCTGAGCCCAACGCAGCCCGCAAACGGCTTCTGTTTTTGCCAACAGTGTTAAAACTGTGAAAGTGATCTGCCACTATTTAAGAGCCAGGAGTTTTTGTCAACATTCCTGATCTCTGCTTTAGTCCTTTGTCCCCTGTCTGGCCCCGCAGCCTGTAGAGTTTTGAGAGCCTACATTCGAGCATCTAATCTGTCCTTCCCCTCCCTGAAGTCTCTTCACCCCTGCCCTGAGGAGGCGCAGCGTCGCTCTGGAGCCCCCAGGCCCGGGTTCCCATCCTGGCTGCCTGGGCCCGCACCCCGACCTCAGGGTGTCCCCTCGGTGACGCGGGCACCAGCCGCCCGTGCCCTGACGTCCAGGCGCCCTCGGGTGCCTCATCTCCCCTCAGCTCCGCATCCCGTCCAACCTGACCCTGCTGCCCGGACACCTGTACATGATGGCCGAGGCCCTGGCCAAAGAGGAGGCGCGCCGCGCGCTCGAGGTGCCCTCGTGAGTGCCCCGCCGGGCCGCGCAGCCCCGGGACCGCGGCGGGCGGAGGCGCGGGACCCGAGGGGCGGCCGGCGGGGTCTGCGGGGAATCCCGTCTTCCGGGGCAAGGTCCACGTGCCGGGGGCGGGGCTCCGCGGGAGGGTGTGGCCGCGCCCCAGGGGCGGGGCCTGCGCGGAGTGAGGGACGCGTCCGCCCCAGCTGCTTCCTGAAGGTGAGCCGGCTGGAGGCGCAGCTGCTCCTGGAGCGCTACCCCGAGTGCGGAAACCTGCTGCTGCGGCCCAGCGGGGACGGAACGGGCGGCGTGTCGGTCACCACCCGCCAGACGCTCAATGGGTGCGCATGCGCGGCGCCGGGATGGGCGGAGGAACGCGGTCTCCGGGGGGCGGGGCCAGAGTTCTGGGGGGCGTGGGATCCCGAGGCCGGCCCCTCCCGGAATGGGGGTGGGGTCCACGTCTGGGGGCGGAGCCAAGAGCCGGACGGAGGACCCCTTGCGGGGGAGCGGTTAGATCCTGAGGCGGGGGCGGGACTCTATAGATGAGGTCAGACCTTTGGGTGAGGATGGGCTCTTCGGGGCGGAATCGGGGCCGGGTCTGGACCTCCGGAGCAAGGAAGAAATCAAATCCATGGGTGGTGACCAGCCCTTTGGGCGGAGTCAGGACTTGTGGGTGGAGTCATAGGCCGGTCTTCCCCTTGAACCAGGGTGGTTGAATCAGGCTTTGGAGGTCCACTTTGGGGACGGATCAGAGCCTGGCCCTAAATCCTTCTTTGGGATAGCCAGGTGAAGGGTAGGGCCACATCGAAGGCGGAGTTAGAACCCACGGGGCGGGGCCAGAGGAGGGGCGGGGCCTCCCGGGGTGGAGCCATCGGGGCGTGGCCCTCCACATCGAAGGCGGAGTTAGAATCCACGGGGCGGGGCCAGAGGAGGGGCGGGGCCCATCAGGGCGTGGCCCTCCTTAGGTGCAGTGCCAAGACAGCGGCGGGGTCTTCCTGGGGGGCGGGGGTGTGCAGTCAGTAGAGGGCCTGATTCTCCCGGGAGAGTCACGCCAGGTCCGGGCACGGTCACTGTGCGGAGGACCAGGTTAGCCCCTCCGTGGGGGCGGAGCCAGGACGAGGGGCGGGTTCCTCCTGGGCCTGCGCCAGCCCCCTCACTCACCACTTCCTGGGCAGGTCGTCTGTGGTCCGGCACTACAAGGTGAAGCACGAGGGCCCCACGTATGTGATCGACGTGGAGGAGCCGGTGAGCGTTGGGCTGGGGTACTGGAAAACGCGGGGGGGGTCTGCGCCCCTTCCCCAGCAGCCCTGACTGCGACCTCTACCCGCCTCCAGTTCTCGTGCGACTCACTCGACGCAGTGGTCAACTATTTCGTGACACGCACCAAGAAATCGCTGGTGCCCTTCCTGCCAGACGAGGACTATGAGAAGGTGCTAGGTGAGTGCGGCCTCAGGGAACTCCGGGAACCCAGTACGTGCCTCTCCCTCCCCTGCCCCCACGGGGCACCCCTGGATCAACCCCCAGCCGCCGCGCCTCCTCTAGGACCACTCTCTGTTCCAGGCTACATGGAGGCGGATAACGAGAACGGCGAGAGTGTGTGGGTGGCACGCGAGGCCCCCGCGCCCCGAGGCCCAGGTGATGCCCCCGCCCTGCAGCCACCGCTGGGCCATAGTGCAGAGAGACCTGGGACCCACATGGCGCCGCCCGTGTCCAGTCTTGGACCCAGAGTTACAAGGACCCAGAAGTTACCCAGACCCTGCCCTCCGGGTTGTGGAGGGGGGGACAGAGCTGGACACACTTCCAGCCCTGTGGGGTTGAACCTGGGGCTGAAGACAGCGGTGCCTAGAGTTGGGGAGAGAAAGGGGGGAGGCTTCCTGGAGGAGGCGGTGTTTGCTTAAGGCCTCAAAGGATTTCAGTAGGTTGAGATGGGCAATGGAGGGGACGGAGGGCTCACCTGGAGCGACATCTACCCAGAGATGGGAACCGGGGTGGCTATTGAGAAAGGGGTGGGGGGGGATACCGTTTACAAGGCGGGAAGAAGATGCTAGGAAGGCCTCTGGGCTGAGCAGACGCTGGGGGGCCCCTTGTGCACAGTGGGCACGAATGTGCACACATACACACGTGAACACTCACAAACACGAATTGCGTCCACCTGCACAAGCAGCTCACGTGCAGACACGTGCACGGACAAGGGCTCCGCACATGCACGAATACTCGTGTCACACGATTACCGTCCCGTGTGGCACACATACACATACCTTAAGCCACAATCACGTGTGTGGACACGAATGCTCACTGGCGAGCACAAATTTGGACACGTATAGGCACGTGGGTGCACACGCTAACACAGACAAATACTAGCACCCTCGCGGTGTCAGGCACGTATCCACGCATTCAGGTGCGCGTACAAACCCTCTGCCTGTATTCAACTATGCAAATTCACTCGGTGTGCCAGATTATGCGACACAGGGACACAGACACCGACTCCTGGGTGAGCGTGTGTAAGAACCACGCATGCACAGGGTCACACGCGTGAATCTGGCAACTGCGTTTCTCACCAGGTCCCGCACCCCCCTCCGGTGGCCCCAGGCAGCTGCCTCCCGTGCCTGTCACACCCGTGTCGAGCCCGAACAAGCTCACCCCACTCCCGAACGAGGATGAGAACTACGTGATCCCCATCGCACACACCCCAGCCGCCACCTACGTGAACGGGGACGGTAGGTGGGGGCGGGGGGGAAACAGGGACAGGGGAGGAGGCTGAAAGGTAGACGTGACGTGACGTGCCACACCTTTGTCCACACAGTGCCTTCCCCTAGTTGGCCGGTCATCCGGAAGCCCAAGAAGGTGGCAAAGGCTCAGGCAAAGCCTCCAAAGCTGCCAAAGCCACCCGTTGCGCCCAAGCCAGGTAGGGGTCCCGCCCCCAAGCCCTTCCCTTGTCCGGTGGAGAGCCGGCCTCAGTCCCTCCTCTGCCCCCTCCTCCAGAGCCCCAAGGCCTCAACGGCGGCCTGGCCAAGAAACTGGCGGGCAACTCAGCGCAGGCTTTCTTCCCCACGACAGGTGAGGCGTTTGGGGGTCCGTGTGGCCCGTGACCCGTACTGTCACGCGGGACCCACACTCCGAAGGGCCCCACGCTTGGCTTAACGCTGTGCGGTCTTGAAACCCCTCAAGGCTTTTGAATGGATTTTCATTTTTCACGGGGCCCCGCAGATTCTGCGGGTGGGGTGGGGGGACAGCGTGGGCTGGGGACCCCTGATGCGGCTGAAGTCCCCCCCCCCCCCCACCAGGCCTGGCGGATTTGACCGCCGAGCTGGAAGAGAAACTGCGGAGGAGACGGGCGCTGGAGCACTCGGCCGGACACGCTGGGGACCTGTGAGCCAGAGAGACGGACCCCCCCCTCCCAGAATAAAAGCTCAAGTGACCCCAGGGCCTCTGCGTCTGGCCTGGCGGAGGAGGGGGGGGGGGGCGGGAGGCAGTGGGGGTCTGGTAGACGTCTGCCCACAGCTGGCCCCTCTTAGCAAAACCTGCCACCCGGCCCTACAAGAGAAGCCCCCTTTACAGCCAGGAAAACCGAGGTCCAGAAAGGTTTGGGGCACACTCAGTGCCACCCAGCCCCAAAGAACCATCAGCACGGCCTGGCCAGTGATTGACCTTTATTAGGACGCGAGGTGGGGAGGAGGGCCCGCCCCGGGGCCCGCCGCTCCCCAGTGGTGACCCCCGCAGGAGTTAAGGCTCCAAGCAGCAAGAGAGGAGAGGGTGCTGGCTGAAACAACCGAGGCCTGGGAGGGCCCCCCTCTGGATCAGCCGGGCGGGGTGGGCGGTCCAGGGGCCTAGGTGAGGCTAGTGTTAGAGCTGCTGGTGGCACTGCCCCGCTTCTGCAGGCAGCGCACGGAGCTGGGGACCTGCAGGCCGGTCGTCACCTGGAAACTACCGCACCACACCTGGGGCACAGGGGGAGGGGGGCAGGCGGGCTCAGGAGCAAAGCCGGCACCCGGCGGCACCCCGCCCCACCCCGATCCCCGCCACGGAAGGGTCCTTACCGTGAAAGCGGGCAGCAGTGGCTGTGTGAACTTGGCCTTGAAAGTGTGCAGCAGCTGTTTGGTCCGGGCGTTGTAGAAGGACAGGAGGCCTGGGACGGAGGCAGAGCGACAGGGGGACCATAAGGGGATCGTGGCAGAGGCGGGACGGGGAGAGGCGGCCAGAGACGCGGCCCGGGGCGCGGGGGTCACCTTGGTGGAAGTCACAGTGCACGCCCAGGCAGTCGGGCACGGGGGCGTCCAGCACCTTGGCCTTGTTGGCGTGCTTGGCGGTGAAGCTGGCCTGCAACCAGTTGTTGACGTGCAGGCACCAGGACGCGGCCGTCTTGCCCAGCTGCTCGAAGCGGCCCAGGCTGCGGTACGCCACCCCCACGCCGAACGCCTTGCTGTCCGGCTCGAAGCGCACCTCCCAGTAATGCTCCCCGCCGTCGATCAGCGTGTCCCCTGTGGGGCGGGGTGGAGTCGGGTCCCGGGTGGCCTTGCGCCAGGGGGCGGCCACCTGGGTACTCCTCAGTCCTCGGCTACGGCTTCCGGGCCGTCCCCGGGCCTCATCCGCCTCCTCTAGATGCTCCGAGAGCCCGGATACTCGCCAAGCCTCAGCTAATCCTTTCGGGTTCTCTGCCGGTCCAGGCTACTCGTTCCAGATACTTCCAGGCCTTAGAAGCTTCCTCCAAAGCAAACAATTCCTCCCCGTGTTCAGACACCCCTCGGTCCTCAGTTCTCTCCGACACTAGATCACCCCCAAACCCTTGCGCCTGGCGGACTCCCAAGTGTTTCCACGGGCCTCGAATCCCACCGGAGCGCAGAGTCTCGCCGGCGTGCTGGGCCCCTCTCCTACTGCTCTGTGAATCTAGGGTCTCCCCGGACCCCCAGCCCCTGGTGGAGGCCAACTTCTTCCAGGCCCGACTGCACACCCTCTCCTGCGCCCGCCTCCCTCACGGCCCACGGCCCTCTCCCGTCTCAGCTCCTCCCCGACCTCAGCTACTTTCCCAACCACAGCCAGGCTCGTTCTTCCCAGAGGCCCCGAAGCCCCCTCACAGGTGTCAGCCACTCTGCAGAACCCCCACCCCTTCCCCTGCTTCCTCCCCGGACCCCACCTCTCGCCAATCTCAGATGCTTTCGGGGAAAACCCAGCTCCTCCACAGAACCCCAGCTTCTCCTCAGGTCTTAGCTTATCCCCAGGACGCGGCTACTCTCTAACCCCGCCCCTGCCCAGGTACTGCTGACCGCACTGACTCCTGCACCCCCCAGCGTCTTCTGGGAGCCCCCTTCTGGACAGCGACGATCCCCCTGAACCCTGGTTCCTCCGTGGGCCCCATTCACTCCATCGCTAGCTGTCTCCCACACCAGCGACTGTCTCTGGCTCTCCCACCAACCCGGCTGCCCCGTAGGTGGCCATTCTTTCCAGCTACTCCACAGACCCCAGGACGCCCCCTGGCCGACCTCCAGGCCACAGCCTCCACAAGTTCTGCCCCCCCACCCCCAGTAAGCCCACCCCCTCCCCCTCCCCCCCCCCGCCAGTCCTCAATTCCCCCAGCACCACATTATTGGAACCATTCCCAGGAAGCTTTGTTGGTGGCTGCCTCAGTTTCCCCAACCAAAGGAGTTCTCTCCACCCCCCACCCCCCACCATCAGGGCCCTGCCCAGAGTGTCCCCTCTGCCCTCCTGTCTTTGCCCCTCCTTACCCAGCACTGTGTAGGACTCGGCCGTGAAGCGATCCCGGCCCCCACGACCGGAGGGCATCCTCTTGGGAGACGGCACGCCTCTGTGAGTGACAGGGAGAAGGCTCAGCGCAGCCCTTACTGTCCCCACAGGAGGGTTTCCCTGGCCCCCCCCACCCCCCCCACCCCCCCCCCGGGCGCGGTGGTCTTCCTGTCAGTCCTTCCCAGGACTTGGTTCTTTTCACTCACTGGGCCCCTCCTTCCAGAACACGCCCAGATAGCCCTTCCTCGTCTGGAAAACTACTCAACTGTCAAAACCCAGTTAAAACTCTCTTCTTGGGGCGCCTGGGCTAGTCGGTTACGCATCTGACTTCGGTTCAGGTCGTGATCTCACGGTTCACGAGATCCAGCCCCTCGTCTGCTGTCCGCGCAGAGCCTGCTTCAGACCCTTTGTCTCCCTCTTTCTCTGCCCCTCCCCTACTTGCACGCACTCCCCTCCCCCGCTGCCCCGAAAATAAATACACATTATAAAAACAAATCTCCTCTCCCTTCTCGGGCTCCCTCCTTCCACCCCAGCCTTGACCACGCTGGGCTCTGGGTGTCCCTGCCCCGTGTGATCTCCTCCACCAGAAACTCAGGGAGGCCAGGGGGCAGGCTACCTGGCGGGGGAGTTGACGGGAGACGCCGTGCGCCCCTTGCCGTCCTTCTCGCGGGCCTTGATGTCCTGCACCTTCCCGCCCATGGCGTCCCACTCCACGGAGAGATCATCCACCCGCAGGTTCTGGTGAGATGTGGACGCGTCCAGGCGGAACATGAACGCTGGGGCCGGGCAGACGTGGGAGTCACAGAGATGGGGAAACCCGGAGAGACACAGAGAGAGAGACAGAGAGACAGACAGTGACCAAGACAAACCATGTGACAGGGACGGAGAACAGAGAGCGACAGCAGGGACTAAGACAGAGAAAACGAGAGAGGTTGCCGGGCTCAGAGACAGACGGATACAGAGCGACAGGCAGCAGGACGCCAAGAAAGACAGACGGGGCAGAGCCGAGGGCCAAGGGAGTGAAGGCTAAGGGCTTGTTGCCTGAGGGTCCCCTAGGTCTGGAGCCATTTTCAAAGCACTGGTGGTACTTCTGCTGGAGGGTAGTCACAGGAAGGGGCCCGGGCTATAGCACGACAGTTAGGCTACACTCTAGAAAGTCCTCCTCGCAGAGCACACAAAGGTGTTGCTGCAGGAGAGTAAGCGCGGGCTTCACTACTGATATCCCATCCCCAATTCTAAGAGCGCTTATCTAGTTTTTAGGAGAGAGAAAGAGAGAGGGAGGGGATGTGTGTGTGTGTGTGTGTGAAAGAGAGAGAGAGTATAAAACCCATCCAGTATAATGGGCTCAAGTGCAAAAGCAAAAAACCATGGCAGGTGTATATTAGACACTCAGGTTAAGGAAGCTACTGGGGACTAAGCTCCGAGCTTCCTGGCAGCCAAAGCAAAAAGAGTCACTGAGCCCTGATTAGAAGATGCTTATTACACACCAGTACCTGGGGCCCCAGGGTGAGGGGTTATGGAGTCACAGCCAGGGTAGGGGTGGGAACCAGTCACCTGGTGTCTCCAGGGTCACCGACTCGGAGAACTCGCCTGCAACTGCCTTATTACAGGCCTTCACACGGAAATTCATGTATTTCATGTCAAACTTGAGACCTAGGAGCAACAGAGGGATCTCAACGTGGTGTGCACTTTGAGCAAAAGGCTACAGGTCCCTGTGTCCCACGGTAGTCCCAGTACTCATTCTAAGGAGCACCTTGCAAACGACATCTTATCCCTGAGACACCAGCCTTTCCCTCATTTACCTGTGGTACTATGGGTACTTGGCTCCGCCTCCAATCCAGATTGGCCAATCAGGATGCTTAGGGACACAGTAACAGCGCTTGGTTCAGGAATGGGCACATGACCCAAACTGGCCAATCAGAAACTTCCCTGGGACTTTGGGCTGGTATTATAGGGAACAGAGTTACTGTCTGCGGCTGGCCAGCCAGGAGGAAGCTCCTCTAGGGAAAATCTGTCCGTGCATTTGGCAAGCCTCCTTCAGAATGTCGCATCCACACGCAACAAAGGCAGGGAACAAAGGCGAACGAGCCATTTGATTTGCTGGAACCCCTCGATCTCCCCATGCCTGGTTACTTAAAGATATTCCCTACTTCTAGGATATGTCCCCCGCTTTCTTTCTTTCTTTTTGGGTTCGTTTCTTCCAGTCTTCAAAAATAAAAAGCAGCTACCCAGTTGTCCTTCCCCTCAAGCTAAACCTCTTTGGAGAGCTGTCTACACCCTCACCCCTTCTCTGCTGCCTCGCTCACTCTCCCTCCTCTGGCCTTTGTCGGTCCCCCACCTCGCAGGACCTCCTGGCTGACCACTCCTTCCCTCCTGGAACATTCTCTCCTTGGCAGCCACGGCACTGTCATCTCTTGGCTCCCCCACTCTGTTTGTTCTCCCTAGGTCTTCTTTGCAGGCACTTCCATCCTCAACACCCTTAAATGTCAGGGTGACTCTGTCTGGGGCTCTTATTCGTGTCACCGTGCCCCTGTCCCCTTCTTGCACTTCAGACACCATCTGGTCACCAGAGCACCCACTGCCCAACCCCTGGCTCAGACCGCATGCCCAGTTGCCTCCTGAGTGTTCCCCCTGGGATGCCCGTCCTCTGATCATCCAAAACAGTACTCAGCACCCCCTGCTCTAAAACCTCCCATAGCTCCCCTTTGGCCCATTCTTCATCTCACTTCTCCCCACAGATGTTGTTCTGTCCGCAAACCTAACTTAGTTTCGGACACAAAGGTTCGCAGTGCTCGCTTCAACAGCATGTAGACTAAAATTGGAATCACCCAGGGGCGCCTGGGTGGCTCAGTTGGTGCAACAGCTGACTCCTGACCTCGGCTCAGGTCATGATCTCACCGTGCGTGAGATCGAGCCCCGCGTTGGGCTCTGCACCGGCAGCGTGGAGCCTGCTTGGGGTTCTGTGTCTCCCTCCCTCTCTCTCTCTCTCTCTCTCTCTCTCTCTCTCTCTCTCTCTGCCCCTCCCCCACTTGCTTGAGCTGTCTCAAAATAAATAAGCTTTAGAAAAATAAAATAAAATTGGAACGATATAGAGAACGCTAGCATGGCCCCTGCAGAAGGGTGGCATGCAAACTCGGACATAAAAGGCTCAGCGCTCTGGCCTCTGAGCCCTAGATCAGGCTGTTCTGCCTAGAAGACTCTTCTCCACCCTCCCCTCCTCTGTCGGGCCTCAGCCTGGCTGCCACCTCTTCCAGATGCCCACCCAGACTGTCTCCCCCTTGGCCGGATCCCCTTCCCTGAGAGCCCAGTACATTACTCAGCAACACCACCTACTGCCCCAGAGCAGAGATTAATTACCAACCAGAAGGCTCAGCTTCTGAAACCTGGAACCCACGTGCCTATGGGCGGTCTGGACTCACTGTGTGCCTCAGTTTCCTATTCTGCAAACTGGCAATCGCAATGCCAAATCCCAAGCAGGGTTCACATGAGGACGCGATGAGTCGAGGCATGTACGTACCAAACGCTAAACCAAACCCCTCCCGACTTGTCCAAGCAACGGAGACGACAAATGACGACACGGGTTCGTTGCCTAGATGAGAGCATTCGTCCCTATCGACATCACACGCCTTTCAGTGGATTCAACGTCCTGCCCTGCGCAACGCACTCACTAGGAATGTTGCAAAAGGCAACAAGAGGCGGGTGGCGAGGGGGTGACGCATCAGGAAGCCTGGGATGCGACAGACCTCCACGCTGACCGTGGTGGCCGGTACCTGAACTTGCACACTGGAGGAAACCGCATACGGGCGTACACACGCGCGTGCGCACACGGACGAAGGCACGTAACGCCAGCGAAACGCGGACCCACGAGGCTTCTGTCTGTTCCTTGGTTTAGATATCGAGCTACAGTTACGGAAGCGGCTACTGGTGGATCCTGCTTCGGGTTCTGCGTCTCCTGCCCCTCCCCCACTTACGCGCTGCCTCTCTGTGTCTCTCCAGAATGAATAAGTGTTTAAAAAAATAAAATAAATAAAATAAAAACAAAGCCTGGAGGGGGGGTGGGGGAAGTGGGATATGTTTGTTTTGATTCCCACGCAAAGGATAATAAACCAGTAGCTTCTCGGGCCCTTTTGCTGGCTGCTGGCTTTTCTTTCCTGCAATTAGCATGCTCATTAGTAACCATGCATGCTAATTACAGATAAAGAACAGGCTGATTACAGCCCAAGAGCTGTAGCGACAGTTATCTTGTGGGCACGGCTCTCCCCGCCACTGAGGATTTCCTCCGGCGCAGACGGCTGCTGAAACTCATCAGGGACCCCCGATTTTACCCTTCTGGAGACACTCCCCTTCCGGCTGGGGGGAATCCCCACGCTTTCTGCTTTCTGACGACTGCCAAGGAAATCCCCCAACACTGGGAGGATGCCAGCTCCAGGGCAGGACTGTCGCCAGTCTTGCTCACTAGGGCAAGGGCACCACCGGCAGGCGCTCAATACCCGGAAATGAATGAATGAACGCTGCATAGGAGACGTGAGACGCCGATGGGGAACGCCTTGCCTCCCCGGGCCTCAGTCCTCTCATCTGTAAACTGGCGGTGAGACGCGTGTCCGTTGTTCGTTACGTGTGGGGCAAACATTTAGCACATAGTAAGCCCTCCAGAAACGGCGCGGTGCCTGTCATCAATATCGTTTTTATTATTATCACTTCGTTACTCCTGATCAGCCCAGCGGGGCCCCCAGTTGATGGGGAAAAGGAGCCCGGAGGGGGCTGAGCCCAACGGGGCTGGGGGTAGGGGGCGGGGTGGGTGTCAGCAGCAGGGCTGAGCTGCTTACCGGTCAGGGTGTACTCCGTCTGCCGGATGCCCTCGATGACCATCCACGGCTGCTCCTCCTTGAGGCGGGGCGGGCCCTCGAAGTTGGTCCGCCTGTACTCCAGCACGTAGTGGTCGATCTTGCTGTCCTCGTCCGGCATGCGCCACACCAAGGTCACGCAGTTGTCTGCCACCAGGGACTCGGCCAGGTCAATCACAGGGGCGCTGGGCACTGTCCAGGACGGGGGGAGGGGGGCTCAGGTCCTTTGCCTACAAGGGCGATCTTACAGAAACCTCACCCGCAATTTAGGCCTTCTTGGGGGCCTCCTCTGGAGCCCAACCTTGGGAGCGGGGCCCCTCCGGGCACTGGGGCCTGGGGGTGGAGCTTCCACAGGGTTTCACCAGAGTGGGGTGGTGGGGAAGAGCTTCCTCAGGGTTCAACCAACAAAGACCTGGGCCTTCTCAGAATACCACCATTTCAGGATAATTTCTAGAATTCTCTCATAGGGGCATGGCCTTCATGGGAGGCGGGTAGGGCTTTCCAGGACTGGGCCACCAGGAGCGGGCTTCCTCGTGGCCCCACCCACACAGGCAGGCTATCCTCGTGGCCCCACCCCCAGGGGCGGGCCTCCTCGTGGCCCCACCCACAGAGGCTGGATATCCTCGTGGCCCCACCTCCCGGGGCGGGCCTCCTCGTGGCCCCACCCACACAGGCAGGCTATCCTCAAGGCCCCACCCACAGGGGCGGGCCTCCTCATGGCCCCATACACACAGGCAGGGTATCCTCGTGGCCCCACTCCCAGGGGCGGGCCTCCTCGTGGCCCCACCCACACAGGCCAGATATCCTCATGGCCCCACCTCCTGGGGTGGGCCTCCTCGTGGCCCCACCCACACAGGCAGGATATCCTCAAGGCCCCACCCCCAGGGGCAGGCCTCCTCGTGGCCCCACCCACACAGGCAGGGTAGCCTCAGGGCTCTACCTCCAGGAGCGGTGCCTTCGGGATTTCAACGCCAGGTTTACCCCAGCCTTTCTCAGGCTACCCTAGACTCCTGGGCCATTTCCCTGAAATCCAGGCCGGGAGAAAGTTCCCCTCTCACCAGGTAGGAACTTGAGTGCCTGTAGCATCCGGCGCTCCTGTGCAAAGTCCACCATGAGGTGACTCATGTTGTCGCTGACCTTGGCCTTCAATGACAGCCGGAAGGCAGGCGCCATCGTCACACTGCAGGGAGGAAGATAGAGGCAGCCTGCCGGCAGGCATCTCAAAAGGGCCCAGGCCTCTGAAGCGTGCGCGGGAGACCCAGTCCCCTTTGTTCTGGTTCAGTGCGCTGGGCCAAGGGACCCCACCTTCACACCAGGGACAGGGCACTGGGGTAGGAACCAGATCCCGGCATCTTACCCATCTTTGATTTGCTTGGCAGCCTAGAAAAAGGACGGAATAAAATTCAAAGTGTTGTCTTCATTGAATCAGAAAGTCACTACACAGACAGGAAGACTGAGGCCCAGAGTGGGCCATTTGGCAAAGTCCCCCACCACTGGGGCAGAAACACTTGGCTGTGCCCCAAAGGGATAGGGGGCAAAGACAGGCTTCTACCCCCACTCCCAGTGCCCAGTATATACAGCTGGCCAATTTGGCAGATAAAAATGCAGGGTGCTCAGTTACCTCTGCGTTTCAGATAAACAAAATGATTTTTTAGTATAAATGGGCCCCATTCAATATTTGGGACATATACTAAATATTTCATGGGATATATTATATTCAAAAATTATTCATTATTAAATTTAAATTTCAGATCAACCACAAATAAGTTAAAAAAATTTTTTTCCAGTTTATTTATTTTGAGAGAGGAGGGAGAGACAGAGCACAAGCAGGGGAGGGGCAGAGAGAAAGGGAGAGAGAGAATCCAAAGTAGGCTCTGCTCTCTCAGCACAGAGCCCGATGTGGGGCTTGAACCCACAAACCGGGAGATCATGACCTGAGCCGAAATTAAGAGTTGGATGCTCAACCCACTGAGCCCCCCAGGCACCTTCAACCGCGAAGAATTTTTTAGTATAAGTATGTCCCATGTGTTCTTTGGGACATACTTCTGAATGCTGCCCGGGCCACACTTATACTAAAAAGTCACTCATGGTTGATCTGAAATGCAAATTTAACCGCGTGTCCTATATTTTAGCTTGTAGTCCTACCAGTATGGCTTCTGAGGCGCCCACCTGAGGGAAGTCCTCGCTGTCCGTGGCCTGCAGGGTCTGGTTGGCCGTCTCCAGAAGCTCCTCTGAGCTCTCCAGGGCCCGCGTGCAGGCAGCCAGCTGGTTCTACGAGTGGCATGGCATCGAGGGAAGAGACACCTCACCCCACTGCGTCAAACCCTCGCGGTCTCCCCCACTTTGTGGGATTGGGGACACCACACCTTTCTCCAACTCCAGGTTGCGGGGGTGGGAAGGCTGCAGGGAAACCGGGGCTCACTCCCGGCAGCACAGCAGAATCACCTGGGGAATCCCTTTCTTGAAAACTCACACGCCCAGACCCCACCTGAGCCTTGGGGCCCCAACTTCTTCCACGCTGGGAAATCTGGGATGTTAGGAAGTTGTCCGGGAGGTTCTGATGCAGCCCCGGTGCCTCAGTTAGAGTCCTAGACCCCCTAGGGGCTGTACGTGGCAGGGGTGGGGGGGTTGGCAAGAGGCGATGCTGTCGGATCTGGGGACCGGTGGGAAGGGCTGAGAAATCAGAGGCGTTGGGTGAGGACAGGAGGGGAGGAACAGCCAGACGTGGATGTGGTGAAGGAGAAGGGGGTGGGGGTGGGGCAGGGACCGAGAGGGAGAGCAGGTGGGTACAGGGATCACGGCCAGGGAAGGGGCAGAGAAGAGGCCAGGAAACAGAGGAGGTGAGGCCAAGGCCACTGGGGTATCTGTTCTGGATCCGGGAGACACTTGGGGGCACCTCCAAGAGGCGGTGTGGGAGGAGGAGCAGGTGTGGAGGGAGACCCTGAGGCCAGCCGGGCTCTGCTGAGTCTGAGGGGTGCAGTGGGGGGGGGGGGGGTAGGGTCTGGGTGACGGTCCGGAGCGCCCCCCCCCCCCCCGCCCCACCTGCAGCTCGTAGGTGCGGCTGGCACGGTCCTGCTTGATCTTCATCAACATGCCCTCCTTCAGCTCCTCCAGGAGGGAGAAGAGGGATTGGAACTCTGCCTCCAGGTCTTCCTGTACCTTGGTGGAGTTGGCCTTGGGAAGAGGTTGTGGGGTCAGGACGGCCAGGATCGGCCAAAGCCCAGGCTCAGACGGGGACACGGAGGCCTGGACGCGGCAGCCGGGCACAGTCCGACGGGCATCGGCAGCAACAGGTTGGCTAACTCCCGTGGCTGCCCCACCCCCCAGCCCTTCTGGCCCACGAACTCCCCACCTCCTTCCCGCCCTCCTGCAGAGGGGACTTCCTCACCTCCACGTTCAGCAGCATTTGCTTGAGGGAGTAGATGAAGCTTTGAATCTCTTCATTCTTCACAGCCAGCGTGGTGATGATCTTCCGCAGAGCCTCCTGCCCCCACCCGAAGCAGGCACACGCCAAAGCCGGTAAGCCCCTCGGCCAGGCCCGGCATCCCCCCCCCCCCTGCAAACCTGGGGCTCCCCACTCCGCCTTCCTGGGATCCAGGAGATGTGGGAGCCACCGTGCCAGTGAGCTTGGCCACCGCCGTGAGGCAGGCCCTGGGTGAAGCTCTGGCCCCACCTCCCCTCGCCTGGCACATGCCCATTTGACAGGGGAGGAAACTGAGGCTCAAAAAGAGCCTCTGGGGAAGGCGCCGACCCTGGGCCGGAGCCAGGTCGGCCTCAGCACAAAGCCTTCAACCTGAGGGCGGGGCGTGATCTGGGGTGAGGGGCCACCTTGGGAACAGGGATCGGGAAGAAGAAAGGAGGAACCTGGGAACGCGGGGCCAGAGGGCCCAGGCAACTGGGGAGCGGGGCAGGGAGGTCTGGGGGAGGGGACGGAGAGAAGAGAAGCCGCGTGGGAGGATCCCGCTGGGGCCTGGAGCCCTGACCCAGGCCTCCCACGGGAGGGACCCCCTCCTGGTCCCTCTTCTGGGGGTGCGGGATCGGTGGGATCACCTGTGCGGAGCCGGAGCAGCGTCCTCAGGGGCGGGGCGGGGCAGAGACCGGACACCTGGTCCGCAGTCCGCATGGAAGGCGTGGGGGATGGGTCAGGCTGGGGCTGGGATGCTGGGCGCCGGTGGGGGGCTTGGAGGGGATGCGCCTGGACCCGGGCCAAGATGATGAGAGGTCGGGGCGACGGCGGGGGGGTGGTGGGGTGCTGGGTCCCGCATTGGGGGGCTGGATCCCGGCGGGGTGGCGGCGGGGGTGGGGCCTCGGCCGCAGAGCAGCTGCGGGGGTGGGGGTGGGGGGCGCTGCGGCAGCACCTGGTCCCCTCCCCTGGTCCACCCCCGCCCCGCCCCGCCCCGCCCCGCCCCTCTCCTACCCTCTGGTCCTCCATGGCCGCGGCCCAGGTCGTCCCCGGCCCGGCCCGCGGGCCCCGCTCGCTCTTCTGGTCCGCAAGCCGCCTTTGCCGCGACCACGAGCCAATGGCCCGCCGAGCCCTCCCCGCCGCCGCCGCCGCCGCCGCGCCCCCCGTCAGCGCTCCATCACTGGCCGCAGCGCGCAGGCGCGCCCCCCGCGGCAGCCTGGGAAACGTAGTCCTGCGCTGGGGTCGCTGAGAGCCGGGACCCCCCCAAAGCCTGGGGCCGACGCCGGTCGCGATGACGGAGCTGGCGAGAGCCCGGGACTGGGAAGGAGGTTGCCTGGGTTCGACCACCCGGGTGGTGACCTCGAGCCCATCCTTCGTCCCTGTAGCGCCTCAGTCTCCGCACTCGGGCACCCACGCGATTTCGTGGCTGCTCCTCAAACTGGAAGGCCACACCCACCCCTCCCGCGAGATCTGGCCCCTCACTGCTCACGCTCCTTGCGTCCGCTGGAAAGCCAAGGTCCAAGAGGATGGTCTCCTTCCAATGCCTTCTTTCTCTCTCCGAGAAAAATAGCCGAACTCCTATACATCCCGCAAAGCCCCGGCATCGCACATCTCCGCCTCCAGCAGCCTCTCTGCCTGACCGGAATCCACAAGGCCAAGAATGTCTGTGTCCACCTTGGTCTTCCCGGCCAGCCCGGGGCCAGATCTCCCCAGGATCTCCAGCATTGCCTCTCAGCAGAGGGTGGGGGGAAGGGTAGAGTTTGAGAAAGTCCAAGGGAGGCTGGGACACTGTGTGTATCTGCTACGACAGTGTGGTCAGAGTGCCGCCGCCGCCGGGGGCCATCCTGTGGTTGACAGGAACGATTCTGGGGCGCACGCAGGCCCTCTTCTTTCCGGGTTTAAAAAGAGGTCACACTGTGGTCGGGAGCCAGACACTGAGGCCTAGGGCCTGTCCCCTCCTCCCACCCTGGCGAGTGACAGATGTAGGGCTGGGAGAAATTTCAGGGCTTATGAATCCCCTCAATTGGGCCCCCAAACTTCTCCGCAACCTATGGGGACAGGGGAACCCCCCCACCCCCGCCCTGTACCTGTTGGGGGACCTGGTACCCTCAGCACAAATCCATTCCTCTGAACCTCAAAGGACGACATTTTGGGGGCAAAATAATTGAAGCTGGGATTCTGATCTTCAATCCAGGCTCAAGCCTCTCCTGCCTGCTCCCTGCCCCCCCCCCCACCTGCCTCACCTAACCTTCCAACGTGTCCCCTCCCCCGGCTCAGGTGTGCTTATATAGAATCTCCCAGAAAGATTTCCATTCACTGGAACGCATTATCCCATTCACGTACACGTGCTGCCTTTCAGATTATAAATAAATAACCAAACGAATCTTTGGGGAAACTGAGGCAACAGGCGGGAGGAAGTGGAGCCCTTAGAAGCTTTGGTCACCTGACTGACATCTACCGTCTGGCCTGGGCGTCACATCTGCCCCTGTGGCAGGGGCGGAGATTGTGGCCAGAGGTCTGTCGAATTGAATGGGGGGCGTGCACCAGCGAGGAGAAGCGGGGGGGGGGGGGGGGGGGGGGGGGGGGCTGATGGGCCAGGAATGGAGCCCCTGGGCACAGCGCTGGTCTTCCTGGTGCAGTTCTGGGGTGAGGACGGGGGTCTCCCTCCCCCCTCCCTCCTTCCTGTTGTCCATCACCCCCGCGGCCTGCCCTCTAGCCCAGAACCCCTGGAAACGTCTCGCTCTGCTCTGCTAGACACGGCCTGTTTCTCTCTGATACGCAGAACCTTCCAAGGGTCGCAGGTTCGGGGCGACTGGGGGCTGTTGATTAAGCACCCGGCTCTCGATTTAGGCTCAGATCATGATCTCACTGTTCGTGGGATCAAGCCCCACTCATGCGCTGACAATGCGGAGCCTGCCCGGGACTGTCTCTCTCTGCCCCTCCGCCTCCTCTCAAAATACATGTATAAACTTAACACAAACAAAAAAAAACGAACCAAAAAACATCACAAAACAAGGGTTGAAGGTTCTAGCAGGGATCCTCAGAGTGGGGCTCTAGGAGAACATTCACACCACGCCCTGCACACCAGTCTCTCAGCAACACGCTCCTGCACGTTCTCTTTCTTGCCCTTGGCTGGCCTGCTGGCTTTTCTTTCCTTCCTTCTTTCTTTCTTTCCTTCTTTCTTTCCTTCTTTCTTTCTTTCTTTCTTTCTTTCTTTCTTTCTTCTTTCTTTCTTTCTTCTTTCTTCCTTTCTTTCCTTCTTTTTCTTTCTTTTCTTCCTTCCTCCCTCCCTTCTTTCCGTCTCTTTCTTTCTTTCTTTCTTTCTTTTTCTTTCTTTCTTTTTCTTTCTTTCTTTCTTTTTCTTTCTTTCTTTTTCTTTCTTTCTTTCTTTCTTTCTTTTTCTTTCTTTCTTTCTTCCTTTCTTTCTTTCTTTCCTTCTTTTTCTTTCTTTCTTTTCTTCCTTCCTCCCTCCCTTCTTTCCATCTCTTTCTTTCTTTCTTTCTCTTTCTTTCTTTTTCTTTCTTTCTTTCTTTTTCTTTCTTTGTTTTTCTTTCTTTCTTTCTTTTTCTTTCTTTCTTTCTTCCTTTCTTTCTTTCTTTCTCTCTTTCTTTCCTTCTTTTTCTTTCTTTCTTTTCTTCCTTCCTCCCTCCCTTCTTTCCTTCCTTCTCTTTCTTTCTTCTCTTTCTTCTTTTCCTTCTTTCTTTCCTTTTCTTTCTTTCTTTCTTTCTTTCTTTCTTTCTTTCTTTCTTTCTCTTTCAGTTTCTTTCTCTTCTTCCTTCCCCCCTTCCTTCGTTCTCTTTCTTTCTTTTCTTTCTTTTTTTCTCTTTCTTTCTTTGTTCCTTTGTTTCTCCCTTCCTTCTTTCTTCCTTCCCTCCTTCCTTCCTTTTCTCTTTCTTTCTTTTTTTCTTTCTTCCTCCCTCCCTTCCTCTTTCTTTCCTTTCTCTTTCCTTCTTTCTTTTTCTTTCTTCTTTTCTTCCTTCCTTCCTCCCTTCCTTCCTTTGTTCTCTTTCTTTTCTTTCTTTTTTTCTCTTTCTTTCTTTCCTTGTTCCTTTGTTTCTCCCTTCCTCCTTTCCTTCCTTCCCTCCTTCCTTCCCTTTCTCTTTCTTTCTTTTTCTTTTTTCTTTCTTCCTCCCTTCCTTCCTTTCTTTCTTTCTTCTTTCTTTTTCTTTCTTTATTTCCTTCTTTCTTTCTTTTTCATTCTTTTCTTCCTTCCCTCCTTCCTCCCTTCTTTCCTTCCTTCCCTTTCTTTCTTTCTTCCTTCTCTTTCTTTCTCTTTTTTCTTTCTTTCTTTCTTCTTTCTTTTTCTTTCTTTCCCTTTCTTTTTCTTTCTTTCTTTTCTTCCTTCCTCCCTTCTTTCCTTCCTTCTCTTTCTTTTCTTCTTTCTTTCTTCCTTCCTTCCTTCTCTTTCTTTCTTACTTTCTTTCTCTTTCTTTCTTTCTCTTCTTCTTTTCTTTCTTTCCCTTTCTTTCTTTCTTTGTTCCTTCCTTTCCTCCTTCCTTCCTTTTCTTTCTTTCTTTCTTTCTTTCTTTCTTTCTTTCTTTCTTTCTTTCTTTCTTTCTTCTTTCCTTCCTTCCTTCTCCTTCCTTTCCTTCTTTCTTCCTTTTTTCCTTTCTTCCTTTCTTTCCCTTCCCAACATGCCCAGGTTGATCCCACCTCTGGGCCTTTGCACCTTCTGTTCCTTCCACCTGAAACACCTTTCCCCGGATTTCGTCTCTCCAGCGTCAGCTGTCATGGCATCTCAAAGGCCAGGCGCTTGATGCAAACGCACACATTCCGGGGGGGTCTGACGGGCACCCCAGACTTCTCCTGGCCCCAAGCCCTGCTTCTCCGCCAGTGTCCTCCATATTGGCCGAAAGCCACCTGATTCACACGGTCCCTGAGGCTAAAGCCTTGGCCATCGGCCACCTCGCCCTCTCTTGATTCAGTCCTTCTTCGACCCTTCCGGGGGCAACCTTCAAAATCTATTCAGATTCTGTCTGCTTTTCCCCAGGGTCCAGATCCTGATGCCACTCTCCTGGGCCCTCGTCCGCAGCCAGCCCTGACCCTCCCAGCCCACACTCTGTCCTTAACCAGGGCAGTCAGGGCCACCCTTTTAACACTTAAATTGAACCCCATTTCCTCCCCGCTCCCCTGCTTTCCCATCACACTCAGATTAAAAAGCAAACTGGGGCGCCCGGGTGGCACAGTCTGTTAAGTGTCCGACCTTTGATCTTGGCTCAGGTCATGATCTCATGTGGGTTCAAGTCCCACATTGGGCTCCGTCCTGATGGCACAGATCTGCTGGGGATTCTGTCTCTCCTTCTCTCTGCCCCTCCCCTACTTGTGCTCTCTCTCTCTCTCTCTCAAAATAAACTGCAAAAAAAAAAAAAAGATTAAAAAGCAAATTTCTCTGATTTCCGCATGCCACCTGCCCACCTCAGCCAAACCCCACCTTGCGGCCTCCAAAGCCTTGTATAGGCCATCCCCTCTCTGATTCCACTTCCGCCCTGTCTCCCCCGCGCTCACTCTGTTCCGGCCACAAGGGCCTCTTCGCTCTTCCTTTAACCTCCCAGGAGTGATCGTGCCCCAGGACCTTTGCATGGACTGCGCCCTCTGCCTGGAGCGCTCTTCCTCCCTATTTTCCTTTCTTCCCACACGACTGGCTACTTCTTACCATTCCAAACATCACCTCTTCCGAGACCACCCTCCACAACCAGATTCTCCCTCACCTCATCCTTATCCTCCATCGTGATTCTCACTGCACGACTTCCTGGGTCTCTCTCTCTGCACCCCCCGAGACTGTCAGCTCCACCATGGCAGGAATGGTTGTCTGTCTCCGTCACCTCTGTGCCTGTGTCTGTGGTGTCCAGAACAGGACCCGGCACACACGGGGCAGGATTGGTGTGCCTCAGTGAGAAGTGACCTCGCAAAGATCACGTAGTGTCACCTGTGTGGGCTGAGAGAGTAAGTCCCATAAACACACACACACACACACACACACACACACGGAAAGGCCTTACTCATGTCTTGTGTCCCCTAGTCCTGCAAGGAACTGCAGGCCTCAGTGTGCAGCAGGGGCCCAAACTGCCGCAGGTGAGGGAGGACAGCCAGGTGGCCTTGGCCCGCCAGGTGGTGCAGTCCCAAGCCTGGGGGCAGCAGCTCCGTATAGGGTGGAAGAAGGACGGTGTCTTCTTGTGTGACTCACATGTCACCAAAGTCAGGTTCAGCCTGGGGGGGTCTGCGGGCCCCGGTGGCAGCTTTCCTGGGAGTCGCGTGGCAACCTCAACCTGCGGGGACCTCGGGACCCTCAACGACAGCAGGGACCACACGGGCTGGGTGACCGTGGAGATTCCTGAGTTGGAGATGGCGCAGGGCAATGGCACGAAGCGTGTGGCCGACAAAGGTAGGAGAGCAAGTGAAGGGAAGAGGTGGGCCCTTGGGACTTACAGAATCTTAAGGCTCTAGAATCTCAAACTCCTAGAAATCTAAATTCGAAATCCTTCAGATCGGATTCTTACAGAGACCTTGCAAACTCAAGCACATCAAATTCTAGAATCACAGAACCGAAGATATGCTGGAATGGATCATTCTAGACCAGGACTCAGAACACTTTCTGTCAAGGGCCACGGAGTAATTATATTCTGCCTTGTGGAGCTGATGTTCTCTGTTGCCACCACTTCCGGCTGCTGTGGTAGCCGGAAAGCAGCCCTAGACTGGACATGCGTGAATGTGCGGGCCTAGGTTCCAATAAAACTTTATTTAAAAACAAAAACAAAAACAGGCAGGGGGCCTCATTTGGTCCACAGTCTGCAGTTTGCTGAGCCCTCTTCCAGAATATCACAATCATAAAGACTCTTGACTTATTTATAGTTCTGGGAGTCAGATTAAAAACAATCCCAGAATCTTTCTACAAATGTGTTATTGAAGTATATCCAACGTACAGATGGGGCGCCTGGCCGGCTCAGTCTGTGGTGCATGCGACTCTTTTTTTTTTTTTTAATTTTTAAAGTGTATTTATTTATTTTTGAGAGAGAGAGAGAGACAGCACAAGCGCCCCATGGAGCATGCAACTCTTGTTCCTGGAGTTGTGAGTTCAAGCCCCACATTAGGCATAGAGATTACTTAATAAAAAAATGAATAAAAATACAAGAGGGGCGCCTGGGTGGCTCAGTCGGTTGAGCATCCGACTTCGGCTCAGGTCATGATCTCACAGTTCGTGGGTTCGAGCCCCACATGGGGCTCTGTGCCGACAGTCCAGAGCCTGGAGCCTGCTTCGGATTCTGTGTCTCCTTCTCGCTCTCTGCCCCTCCCCTGCTCATGCTCTGTCTCTCAAAAATAAATAAATGTTAAAAAAATTTATCAAGATAAATAAATAAACCTTAAAAATCAAAAATAAAAGCTCTTCGGGAAGCTGATCATGAAAACGGGTTGCGAAACACTGACATAAAGGAATAGACCATTCTGGAATCTTACCACGGCAGTAGCTTAGATACTTTGCATAGGCTTTTAGGATTTTCCAGTCTCAGAGTGTGTAAGAGCAGGGAATTCTAGAATCCAGGTGGAAAACCATGGGCTCTCAAGGCTGGAAGGGACCTCGCAGATCAGTCAAGCCAGGTGCCTCCGGTCACAGATGAGAAAACTGAGGCCCAGAGAAGGCTGACACGTGTCCAGGCACGTGCAGCCAGCTTTCTGGAGAGCCCAGCGCATAGGCTGTCCCCACTCTGCAGGTCTCCTCGCTCTGGGCCAAGCCCTGCACGGGGCCGGGACACTCAAGCTGACCCAGGGCTCCTGCTCTCCTGGCCTGCTCAGTTCCTGGCCCAATGCCCCTTCTGCTCCTGTTGGCAGGAGGGCGATATGTTAAGGCTGTCCTGCCTGTCCCCACCTTCTAGTAACGTGACGCCTGCGTCCAGCTCCCTACAGCAGGCTTCCCCACCCCGGAACAGCTTCTCAGCCACCCGGAGGGACCAACTCCAGTGTGAGAACACGCAAGATGAAGAGGTCAGGGGCACCGGGCCTCACGTTCGTCGCAGCAACTTTGGCTGGAGTTCATATCAATTACACAGCCCTGGAAACATGGCCCCACTGGGCCGGTCACTTGCTGTGTGACCTTGGGCGGGGAACTTGACCCCTCTGTGCCTGATTCCTCAGCGATGGGTTAGATGAGTTTGAAGTAATCATATCTACACAGCTTATTACCGGGTCTGGAACATGATAAGTCCTCAGGAAACGTCAGCGATTATTTCGATCTGTTATGTTGATTATATTCGGCCAGACTCACAAGTTCAGGCCAGTGTAAGCCTTTTCTTTCGTTTCTTTTGTTTCTTTTTCTCCCCCCCCCCCCCCCCCCCCCCGCGAAACAGAGAGAGAAAGGGGAGCTGAGGTGAGCAACACTTTTGCTCAAAGCGGGGCTGAGACCCAGTTCCCTTGTATGTAAAATGGGGCAGACACCAGGATTTAGCTCAAAACCCAGGAGTCGTGAGGGTGTCGGATCCCATCGCCGGCATTGTGGAACTCACGGTGGGGACGGTGGAGCTCACGACCAGGGGGATGCGGCTCATGGCGAGGAACAAAAAAATCCACTTGGCGACTGTTTTGCAATAACCGAGCAAGACGGAGGTGGGTAGCCCCGTTTTTCAGAAGAGGAAGCCGGTTCTGAGCGAGCACCTGCCCCGACTCCCGCAGCGCGGCAGGGGAGGAATCGTGAGGTCCCACGTGGGGTAGGGAGGCTGTGACCCTGAAGGGTGGAGGCTGGACCCGAAGGTGAGCACCCCCACCCCCACCCCCGCGACACACAGGTTCCTCCTCTGCAGACCGCCTGCTGCCCAACGCGA
The DNA here is from genome assembly GCF_027475565.1 of Acinonyx jubatus. Classification (NCBI taxonomy): domain Eukaryota; kingdom Metazoa; phylum Chordata; class Mammalia; order Carnivora; family Felidae; genus Acinonyx; species Acinonyx jubatus. Next base: position 162,514,715 of record NC_069383.1, read on the forward strand.
ACCACACCTCCAGCCACCCAGGTGAGCCCCCGCCGCGAGTCCCGCCTCCAGCCCCGCCCCCTGCGCCCCGCCCCTCCCTCCCCCTCTTCAGGACTCCTGGTCGCGCCGCCGGTGGCAGGGGCCGTGGCCGTGGCCGCCGTCGCGCCGAGGGCCCGTGTCTGGAGCGGCCGTGGCCGCGGGCGCGGGGACTCAGGTAACCGCGCAGGTAGCCGGGAGGACGGCGGGCGGTTTCCGCCGGCGACCCTGCCCCCGCGTGGCGGAGGCGGGAACTGCAGCTACTTGGCGAGGCCGCGGCGGCCGCCCCACCTGCCCCTTCTGGAAGGAGCGCGGGTGGGGCTGCGGGGTTGGGGGGAGAGAAGGAGAATAAAGGGAGAAGTCTGGCCCCAACACTCGTGTCCCGCAGAAGCGGAGGAAGGCTGGAGAAAGCCAGGCGGTCTCCTGTGATTTTCCCCTCTTAGTCTGTGGCATCCCTCCCCCGCCCCCCACACCCGTGCAGGGGATCCTCTCTAGGGTAACGTCCTCTACCAGCCCCGGGGGCGCCCAGAGAAGACTGAGGCGTGGCCAGTGGAGGGGCAGGTGCTGGACATCCCCACGGAGGTCCAGACGGGTCTATTCGATCTCTTTCCCACAGACCCCCAGGCCCCCAGCCACGTTTGGCCCAGAAGCCTTGCCCCAGCCCCAGCCCCAGCCCGGGTCCCCCCATCTCTACAGTCGGTGTCTCCCCTGACCCACGCCCCTCTGGGCAGCAGAAGCCAAGAGGGCTCCTCGAAGCGGGAAGAGGGATCGGAACCCAGAAAAGACGCCCCCCCCCCCGCCAGTGGCCACGTGAAAATGTGACTGATTTCCAGAAGGGGTCGGGGAGCCCAGCCGCACAGCCCAAGACCCGTGTCCTCCTCACCATGAGGCTGGATTCCTCCCTCGCCCTCTGGGCACTCAAAGGCTCATAAAGAAAGGAAAGGCAGATTTTGTGGTGACTTGGGGGGCGTTAAAGATATCGGAGGGGTCGTCTGGGGGCCCCTGAGCCCCAGGATGCCTGGAGGGGTCCGCTGTGGTGAGGGGGCTCTGTGATGACAGGCCAGCTCCCTCCTCTTATCCTTGGAGGGTCACGTCCAATTAGCAGACAAGTGATGCCCCCAACCTCTACCGGGCGCCTTGAGCTGGAGGCACCGCCCTCCCTGGGTAGGCTTGGACATGGATGGCGAGGCGGGACATGGGGGTCCCTGGAATTTATCAGCCCCCGGGGGCTCTGGCTCCACCGTCACCTTGAAGTGACACCAGCTGGGACCGGCTCCCCTCCCCCATTTCTGCTGTTTCCATGGGGACAGATGTCCATTCGCAGCAGCATCCGGGCCACGGCTGCCCGCCCCGGCGGAAAGGAGGGGCCGGGTGGGGGCAGGGCTGGCCTGAGAGCCTCCCCCCCCTCCCTCGGTTTCTCCATCTTTGTATCTGCGCGGGATCGGCTCTCTCCGGGTTTTCACCTGACTTCATACTCACTCTCCCTGTTTCCCTCAAGCCCTCTTAGTTGTGGGCCATCCTTGTGAGCAATGCAGGCTTCACCCCCAGCCGGGGTGGGGGACACCCGTCTCCCTTCTTTCCCTGGGGCCGGGATCCCCGCCTCCCAGAAAGGACACTTGAAACGCACAATAACTTATTTATTTTCCAGGCCAGAGGAGGGCTGGGAGACGCAGTTCTGTACCCTAGAACCCGGGAGAGGGCCAAGAAGCAGCCCCGATGAAGGCCCAGGGCTTGGAGGGGCAGTGAGCGTCTCCCTCCGGCTTCCCTCCAGCAGCGACTCTGGGCCCTCGCGGTGCAGGGCAGGGGCTGAAGCTCCTGGGCTCAGGGCGTCTGCACGACCACAGGGTACAGTAGGGCCAAGTGCTCAGCGCCCTGCACGGGCAGCGGCCGGGAGCTGTAATGCAGGACCAGCTCCGGGACGCTGGCGAAGGGGCCGCTGTGCTGACCCAGCACGAACTGGTTCTCTCGGGTCCGTGCGAACTTCAGGTGCAGGAAGCCCTGGCTGCCCCTGGGGGACAGGCATCGCAGAGCGCCTTGATCACCCCAGACCTGCTCAGGCTCTGCGAGCCTAAAGGCAGGCTGGAACACAGGCTGCGCTTTTTCTCCAAACCTTCTGAGCCCGTGCCCTACCCTTCCGGGGCTCCCCACCGGTTAACCTTCAGTCCGGGGTCCCTCTCCTTTCTAAACTGTCTGCCCAATGGAATGACCTTGAACCTCAGAATCATTGTATCCTTAGCATGAAGGAAGCGCTCGTGGCAGGGGCAGGATTGAAACCTATTCTCCAAGCTCTCTGCAACCTTGTTCTTTTAGGGATCTCACGCTCGGAGGCCCAGCAGAGTTTGGGGGCTTGTTATAATCCGACACACTGAGAATCTTAGAGACGCACGTCGAGTCGGGATCTCCAACTGAAATGCCCATAAGAGCCACTGGGAGAGTCTGGCCTCGATGGACACAAACGGATACAATTCAACTTTTGGACTGGAGGAGTTGGAAGGAAAGGTCTGGGGGCGCCCGGGTGGCCCAGGCGGTTGAGCTGCAAGTCGATTTCGGCTCAGGTCGTTATCTCACAGCTCGTGAGCTCGAGCCCCTCGTTGGAGCCTGCTTGGGATTCTCTCATTTTTCTCTCTCTGCCCCTCCCCCGCTTGCTCTCTCTCTCTCTCTCTCTCTTTCTCTCTCTCAAAATAAATAAGCTTAAAAAAAATAAAGGAAACATCTCACCCACACCCTGGATCTACTGGAGACCACGCCCTCTGGCCCTACAAGGCCCGCCCCACTGGGCCTATAAATCCCCTCCACTTTCCTGAATCCCGCCCTCCCCCACCCTCCACAGCCCCGAAAGCCCCGCCCACTGGCTGCTGGCGCCAGGCTTGGCTGCCACCGAATTAACCCGAAAGCCAGAGGCGGGCAGTTCTGCGACCCTCGGTCCCTCCAGGGGGGCTGGGGTCTCACCTGAGGGACAGGGAGCAGTCTTGGGGACTGGTCTCGCTGAGCCGCACGAGGTAGCTGCCTTCCTTGCAGAGCGACAGGAGGCTCTCAGCATCGGCCCGGCTCAGTGGGCCGTGGAACCACCTAGGGGGTGGGGACAGATGTCTCCTCAAGGGTCACCCCCCTTCGAACGCACCCTGGGGCCTGGTACAGGCACAGCCGATTCAGGGACTTGTGACCTCCAGGCAAACAAGTGACAAAAATCCCCCCCGGGGTTTCTCAGGGGGGGCCTGGTTTCCAGGCAGCTGAGCCCAGGTCCACGTGGAGCCGCTCCCCCCAGTTCAACAGATACACCTGACCTTGATCTCTACAGCCTCCCCAGGCGAGGTCCCCAGTGGCCTGTGTCCCCTTCCCTAATCGCTCAAACTGAACCACTTGCGTGGGGCTTTCACGAGACTTGCCACATCCCGTATCCCCACCCACCTGTAGCATCCTTTCTCGAATATTTCCCTGTAATGTGCTCAGGGAGAGGTTAGCGGTTGCGAGCGGGGGGCTCAAAGGCAGACGAGCGCCCAACAGACTCGGCGGTTGTTTGCATGGAAAGACCCTCCTCCCCCGGTGCCCCCTTCTTCACCGGTCAGTTCTGTGTCACGGTTTGGGAACAACCGTGATAAACACACAGGCTGGTGGTGCCCTCAGGGCTGGACTCGGCGGGCTGTTAGGGACTTCCCGGAGGAACCGCTAGGCTGGAGAGGCACAGAAAGGACCCGGACTCCCCCAGCCTGCGCGCCTAGAGGTTAAGCGACTTGCCCAAAGCTGCACAGCCAAGAGACGCAGGGCAGAGATGTGAACCCAGAATCTGACGCCAGGGGGAATGACCTAGCTAGGTGTCTGTCACAGGGGCAGGCTCCGGTCCCCAGCGAAGATGGGCAGAGGAAAGAACTGAAGTGAACGAATGAGTCCTAGGAATCTGCAGCTGGTACGGGATGGGGAGGGTCCTCCAGCTGGAGCTTTCCCACTCACGGCTGTTTCTCCAGGGGCAGGGCCGGGTCCACGCGCTCTGCGGGCTGGGGGCTTCTGGATGCGGGTTTCCGGAGCTCTTTGGCTGAGCCTGGGGTCCTTTCCCACTCCGGGCCGTCAAACTGCACTGGAGGGGGGAGGGGGAGGGTTAGAGAGGAAACGGTTAAGCCCAACCCCACCCGGGAGGGGCGGGACCGGGGCAAGCCAATGCACTCTCAGTAGGGAGGCGGTGCCAGCTTGGGCAACCTATCAGAGTCCCCAGTAGGTGGGGCCGGGCTTAAGGGCTGGGGCAGGATTGGCACAGGAGCAACCAATCGGCCTTCAGGAGAAAGGGGTGTGGTCACTCAGGTGTGCTGGCTTGCAGGGGCGGGGCAGCTCCACGAGGGACCAATCTGAGAGCAAGGGGCGGGGCTAGAGGGGAGGGGTGGTCATTCTGCAGACTCTGGCCAAGTCCTGGAGCCTAGAGCCCCGCCCCCACCATGGACAGGTAGAGTGAGGCGCTGAGCCCCAGTGTCCCTCCAGGTCACACAACTTCTGGGGCCAAGCTGGGTTTGCACAACTCTCTCTGGCCCACGTTATTTTATTTCTTAAAGCTGACCATACTGTTACCCTCTTTACAGAAGAGGAAACTGAGGTCAGAGACTTGGCCATGCTTCCCCCACTCAGGATCTGACCCCAAGCCCACCTAATGACAGTTACTAAGAAATGCTACGCTCTCCCCCAACAGCACTTTCTACCACTCGCTTCGCACGCACCCTGTTCTGTAGGTGCTAGAATGACCCCCGTTTGAGGGGTAAGGCAGCTGAGACTGAAAGATAAAGTCTCAAGTGAGTGACATAAACCCAGGCCTAGCCTATCCCTGCACAACATTGAGGATAAAGAGTCGGTTCCATCGCCCTCTAACGGTGTTTCTGCTCTCAAGGAAGATACAAGTTCTCCTAGGAAGAGAAATGTATGGTTATCAGTCCTTCACACTTCAGTGAGAATGAGTAAACTATCACGGTGGCAGGCGACTGGGGTCTATTTTGTACGTTAAAACAGGGGGGAAAGACCAGATCAAGCAATGGAAGGGTGAGGACATTCAGGGCCCGTGGAAGGTCAAGGCCTGGGTCGGAGGGGCACCTGCAAACGCCTTGGAGATGTGGTCTTTCTTCCACTCCCAGGGCTGGTCATACTCATCCGCTGGCCGCTCATCCTCCTGAGGCAGCCGGCTCTGGCGAGGTCTCCTTCCAGAAGGGGGCCCATCTCCTGGCTCTCGGTCCTGCTCCTCATAGGGGGTGTCATACAGCTGCACCCCCTTGGACGGCAGTTCTGGGAGGCCGAGAACACTGGGGTCAGTGCCCACACCCACCAGGGACCCTGCCACCTGCCCCCAAACTCTCACCCCCCCACCCCCCCACTCACCGCTCACGGCCCTCTGGGCATCGTAGGGCTCCATGTAGCCATCATCTGAAGGTGGCGGATGAGGCTGGGCATCGAAGGGGTCTGAGTACTCGGTGTCGAGTTCCGACTGGAGAGAGAAGTAAGGAAGTGGCCCGAGGGGAGTGGGGAGACTGAGCCCAGCGGCGGACACCCCCTCCGGAGGGATGGCGCCCCCCTCTGAATCATCTAACCCTTCCGCTCCACGTGGCTCATTTTCGCCGGGGTTGGGAGTCCTCTCCACCTACCCACCAGGATTTGTGCACAGACGCCAGCTTCTCCTCCTCTCTGCCTCTGTGCAGTTCTGACTCTGACACACAGCCCTGCCTCCCTCCTTCAACAATTGTTAATGCTTGTCAGATGAGGAAAGCAAGGCACAGAGAGGGTAAGTGACTTGCTAAGGGTCACACAGCAGGCGAGTAGGAAGCAGCGTTGCAGCCCAGGCTGTCTGCTTCCCGGAATCCCCGCCTCCTCCTTCCTCTCTCTGTGCTCTTAAACCACTGGGCTCTTCACACAGTCTCTGGCAACCCTCCTCAAACCCTTCTCTGTCTCCACGGAGGGTTTGGGCCGGCTCCCTCATCCTCTAGGGAAAACACTGAAAAAAGCATGGGCATTGGAGGCAGGTCTGGGTCAAGTTCTACTGAGCTAGGGCCCTGCAACCTTGGGCCAGATGCTTCTGTGAGCCTCAGTGTCCACTTCTGTGAAATGGGAATAATAGCGGAGGAGGGGCACTTATAGTGGTGAGGATGTCCCAGGGCTCGGCAGGGCGGTACGGCGGTGATCCCCTCGGATCTGTTTGGGGAGCTGGGGGGGAGAGGACGAGAGGTGTGAGCAGGGGACAGGAGGACAGGGGGACAAAGCGGGGCCAGAGAGGCAGTGGGACCACCAGTGCCGTGCACCGGAAAGGGACAGATATCAAACTCCACTCAGCAGGTGGAGGACTGAGGAGGGCCTGGCTGGCGCCCTGGCCTCCCCATGAAACAAGCTTCCCCAATCCAGGCAGCCCAGCCTGGCCCTCCCGGCCACCCGGTCTCCTGGGGCCACCCCACCTCTGGGACTCAGCCACGCACCTCTTCCCCAGGGCTGCCCAGCAAGACCTTGGCTCTGGCCATGTCTGCAGCTTCCACCTTGATGAGCCGGTGCTTGGGAGAGTCGTACTTGGCGTCTCCGAGGCCCTTCGAGTCCCCGGCGCCGGCGGGGTCCGACTCCAGGCGGCTCTCCGAGTCCTCATAGGGGTCCTCGAAGTCCAGATTCTTCTGTTCCCGGTAGGCCCTCAGGATGTCGCTCTCCGTGTAGTCGGGGGTGGGCGGCTGCGGAGGGGGCCTCCGACCGCCAAAGCTCAGGTAGTCGCGTAGCCACTTGGCCATTTGTGCGTGTGTCACGCCAAACCTGGCCGCCGTCAGAGGGGGACCCACATGCCCCCTTTCTCCGAAGAGTTCCCGGGGAGGATGGGGGAGGAGACGGGTGGGGGGGAGGAGGAGGAAGAGGAGGAAGGAGAGCAAAAGTCCACCTTAGCCCGGCTCCGCAAGGACGGCGCGGAAAGGGGGCGCCCCGCAGGGCCCTGAACGCCGAGCGCCGGGTGGCCGGGCCAGGGCGAGGGGCATCCGCGGAAGCGCGCGGAGTTTCCGCGGGAAGCGCGGTTCCCGTGCGCCGCTCGGCCGCCCGCCGCCTCCGGGAAGCTCCGGGATTCCCTTCTGGGGTCTGGGGTCGGGGCAAGCGCCGCCCGCGGGCGCCCCCAGCCCCGGCTCAGCCCGGACGCCTGGGTGCTCAGCGCAGCGGGCGGGCTCCCCCGGGGCGCGGGCGCCGCGCGCAAAGTTGGGCCACGGGGACGGTGACCTCCGCGCGGCGCATCCTTTGTTGCGCTCGTCTCCGCTCCGGGGGGAGCCCAGGTCCCGCGGCCCCCGGCCCGGCCGCCTCGATCCCACCCCAGCCGCCGGCACAAAGGGAAATAAAACCTCCTCCAATCCCCCTTCACGCTTTCGGAGAGACTTTACCCGCCGCGGCCGGGAGGTGGGACTTTGGGGAGGGGGCGCGCGGGCGGACGCCCCAGCGCCTGCCGGCCCCCAGCCGCGTCCCGGGCAGCGACGTCAAGGCTTCCCCGCCTCCCCCTCCGCGGCTTCCCCCGCCCCCTCCGCTCCCCCTGCGCCCCCCTCGGAGGTGACTGAGACCTTCAGCTGTTCTGGGAGGGGAGGGGAGCCGCTGCCCGCGCTGGGAGGGGGGGTGCGGGGCGGGAGTCGCGGGGCCGAGGCCGCGGCAGCTGGACACTGACCCGGAGGACCGCGGCTGGCAGGAGCGAGCGTGGAGCGCGGGAGGTGGGAACAGACGGGACTGACCTTGCTCACGAGAGCGAGAGGTGCAGAGGCGGGGGACGGGGCGGGGAGGGGGGGGCGCGGAGAGGAGGCGAGGTGGAAATTGGCCGGGAGATGGGGGTCTGGATTTGGCCGCGAGAAGGGGTGAAACTGACCGGCAGAGGGGGTGAGAGCCACCACTGTTGAGGGTTGAAATTGAGCCAGCCTCTGGCGGCGCAACTGACCAGCAGACTGTTCCAGAGGTCACTGGCTAAAATTGATATTGATGCCGCGGAAGCAGGCGAGGGGCGACGGGAAGGGACGGGGGCCTGGCGTCCCCTTCCCAAGAGGACGCTTCTCTGCACCCCCCACCCCAGGGGACCAATTGCAGCATGGGGGAAGGGGGCTGGGGCAGCTGGCCGTGGGAAGGAAGATGCTATCTGTGCCTGGCGCGTGTCCTCAGCATCTGTCCCTTTGTGGCTTCTGGGGGTGGAGGCAGGGAGGGGGACTCAGACGAGAGGGGTCTCGCCTGGCCTGGCCGCCTGTTGGCAGCTGCGGCTGTCGGGGCCCGGGAGGGGGGATGCGGGGCGGGGTGGGGGGGGGGTTGGTGAGGACGCTAAGAGGTCTGGGGCAAGGGGAGCGGAGAGGTGTGCTGGCCAATTCCAGAGCAAACAGGCCTTTTCTTTCCTCACAAGGGGGCTTGCTCAGCTCCCGCTCATGCTGAAGGGAGGGGTGATCGGGAAGAACAGGACTCCGGGTTCCCTTCTCCCAGTGCCCCCCTCCCCCAGGGCGGGCAGGTGCCTGTGGCTGGGAGGGGGGTGGGGAGGATCAGAGAGAAGTCCGGAGCTGACAGTGAAAATGCCCCTGGGGAACAACAGTGGGTCGGGCAAGGTCTATGCTGTCTGTGCCTTGCTTTCCCGGTTTGAAAAGTGGGGTTTCTAACAGGAAACCCCCCAGGGAGCTCAAGGAAGGCTTGCGGGAAAGGAGTGAGTTATTTTTTCCCCCATGGGGAAACCGAGGGACAGAGAGGGGGAGGACTTGCTCAGAGCCAGCCCGCAAGCTCATTGCCTGATTTGGTTTGGCCGGGGTGGCACTCGAGACCCAGCAGAGTGTCTTTGTGAAATTAGTGGTTCCCCATCTCCCGCCCCCACGCACACTGTCAGCCCCATTCTGCAGGCCGAGAAACTGAGGTCCAGAGCTGACGAGGCAAAGCCTCTCAGCGCAGCAGAGGCCCCCATGCATGGGCCTTCCTCTTTTCTGCTTTGGCCGTGTCGCCCACATGAACCTGTTGAACTCGGTCCTCCTCCTGCAGCCCATCCGGATGTCCCCACCCCACCCCGCCCTGCCCTCTCCGATCAGCGACAAGGCAGCGTCCCCCCCCGCCCCCCAGGGACTGCCGGGGAGCACGGCGGGTAATTGTCCTGTTTTCTGTCAGCCGCGAGGCGATTCCCAGCTCGGGGACGAGCCGTTGACAGATCTCATCAAATCCGAGCCCTCTCCCGGTCGGATAAATACGAGCCGTCTGAGGTATAAATATTTGAAAGGGGCCTTCTAATTACAGCGTGTGTCAGAAATAGCAATTAGAGGCCCCGGAGGCAGAATCAAACGGCGTTTGACTTTCCTGCGCTTCTGAGCTGGCTGCTCCTGGGGCCGGCCCCCGCCTCGTCCTAAGGAGAGGAGCCGGGAACGGGTTCTGGGAGGAGGGAGGAGCGGGAGACGGTGGATGCTGACAGCCAGGCTGGGGGTCTGGCGACCTTGCGGCGTGCCCTTGAAGAGCCACATAAACTCTTGGGTTTCCGCTTTTTGACTGGGAGAGGAGGGGGCCCGCTGTGTGGACAGTGGGGAGCAGGTGGGGTGGTCTGGGGGTGCCTCCTTTCCCCCAGCACCCGTGGTCCCCGAGGCAGTGTATCAAGGGGCATCTCCTGGGTGTGGCTCAGTGTCTGGAATCCCAGCCCTCCTGACCTTGGGTGGTGACCTCAACTGTTTTCCAGTCTCTGAGATGGGACAATGACCGCTTACCCCTGTTGAGCGCTTTCGGGACGCCGTTGGTGGCACCTTGTTTTTTTGTTTTTGTTCTTTTTTTTTTTTTTTTTTTTTTCCTTTTGAGATACAGTTCACATACCTACGGTTTACCCACTTGGCGTGTGCGTTTCAGTTTGGGCATGTTCTCAAGATCGTGCAACCGCCAGCACGAATTCCAGAACATTCCCATCACCCCCAAAAGGAACCCCATCCCCATCAGCAGCCTCTGACTATTCTCACCACTTCTCCGGCCCCAGCACCTCTAATGTGCTTTCTGTTCCTGGGGGTGAACTGCCCTGGACATTTCACGCACAAGGAATCACACACTATGTGGCTTTTTGTGTCTGCGTCACGTTTTCAAGGCCCATCCACGTGGTAGCAGGTGTGAGCGCCTCGCTCGTCTTACGGCCAAATAATACTCTATTGCATGGCACACAGTAGGTGCTCAGTATATGCTTTAGGTGGATGAGATCTTAAGAAGCAGCCAGATGGGGCCTGGCTGGGAGCTGTCCCGTCACTCTTGTCTCATGGAGCAGCCAGTCTGGAGGTGGGAAGGGAGCCAAGGCACCAGGATAAGAAAGGACCCTTGGGGATGGCTCATGGGGAGGCCTAAACACTCCTACCTCAGAAGACTCAGTCTGATGGCGGATAGGTGCCTGCCTAATAGGCTCCCAGTCTGATAGGGGAGGCATGATCTGACGCTCTGAAACATTCAATCCGATGGAGGAGGTATAGCTCCGACCTCGGGGGCTTCTACTCTGATGTGAGAGACGTGGCCCTGCTTTTAGGTGCCCCTAGTCTAATGGAGGAGATGGAAGCCTGTCTTTAGGAGTCCCAATCTGATGGGGGAGGCATGGTCCCAACTTCAAAGGCCCCTAGTCTGATGGAAGAGACACAGCTGTGTCACCACGAGTGGCCAATCTGATGGGAGGGGCACGGCCCAGCCCCTGGAGGCTCTGTCTGCAGGAGTCGCTGCAGAGCGTGGTCATTAAAGGTGTAGCCTTGGAGCCTTGCGGCTGCAAACCCAGGCCCTGTCCCTCTCTCATTCTGAGCCCTTGGCCAAGGAGCCTCCCATCACGGGAATGAGCCAGTTAGAGCTTGGGAAATGGGCCCTTTGTGCAGTCCAGGCTCAGGCAGAGCGGGCTGTTTGGGGGGGGGGGGCACCCCCACCAAGTCCTCTGATGTACCGCAGCCCCCAGGGGATTGATGGAAGAGATTCCGGATGAGGCCTGACAGCTCCCCAGGATGACAGACACGGAGCTAGTGAGCGAGCAAGCGAGCGCGTGGGGAAAGGGGGAAGGGCAGGCTCTGGAGAGCAGGAGGGGGGGTGCAGGGGGTGTGGGGGAGAGGGGGCGGGTCGAGGCTCTGCAGGATCTGAGCACACACATACACCAGACACAGATGCATGCTATCCTTCTGCCGCTGGACCCTGGGCACCCCCACGGGAACCGGGGCCAAGAGCAGACCTGCTCCCAGGCCAAAGGGTGGGAGAACGAGGCGTGAAGATCTGCAGGGAAATGGAAGAAAGATCCAGCGAAGTAGGGGGTGGGGAGGGGTTATAGAGCGGGCAGAACTACGGGGCTCTGCTCCCTCCTCTGTGAATGGGGAGACACCCACTTAGGCCACAAACATCTATTGAGCACCTACTTAGTGCCTGGATGGTCTTAGGTGCTGGGGATACACCTGTCCACACAGCTACCCTTGCAAAGCTCATTGTTGACAGGGCACCTAACAGGTAGACCCTCGGCGGACCTCCAGTGACCCCAAGCTGCTGGTGGTCACAGCCGTGTGTAATCCCCTCCCCGTGAACGTGGCCGGAACCTGAGGCTTGCTTGCGGCCAGCGTGACAGGGAAAAGGTGATGGGATACCACTTCTCAAAGACTCCTGTTGTGGTGGCTTTCTGAAGCCAGCTGTCAGAGGTCCCTGTAGCCAAGCACCCTGAGGGTGGCCTCCGCCCAAGAGCCTGTGAGGAGCCAGATCCTGCCAACAGCCAAGTGAGTGGGCTTGGAAGGGGATCCTGCCCCAGACGGGCCTTCAGATGAGACCGCAGCCCCGACCAACATCTCAGTTGCGGCCACGAGACCCTGAAGCAGAGAACCCGGCAGAACCACACCCACATTTCTGTTGTTTTCAGCTGCTACCTTTTGAGAGATCTTGTTAGGCGGCATTAGCATATACGGGGGGTGGTGGGTAATAAACACACCTCGGGCCGGCAACCCCTCAGGCCGCCATCTCGCCCTGCTGTGTGTTCGCCCAGAGTTACCACTGCCTCCGGCACACACATATTTTCTTTCATATCTTATTGTTATGTTTAGGTGGGTTTACTATCTTATCCCCCATCTTCCAAAAATAATGTCACCGTTATGAGTGGGGACTGTTTTTTCTTCACTGCCATTGTCCCAGTGCCTGAAACAGATCTGGGCACAAAGTAGGTGCTCAAAAAAAAAAAAAAAAAAAAAAAAGCTACGTGAGCTCAGAAACTTAAATGAGTTAATCTGCCCAACAGCTTAGCACGGGTTTAGCAAATGGTGAGTCCTTCACAAACGTTCGCTACCATTACTCACCGAACCGGATCCCGTGTACTCCGTCCGGTGCGCCACTGAGAAGAGGGCGGCTGGCGGCCGTCCTCAGGGGGACTTCGGGCAGCAGGGCCGCGGGCACAGCGTGAGCCTGGAGATCGGGGTGTGGAGGGGACCCGGCCACCCTCCCGTGGAGGCTGGGGGAGCAGAGCAGGAAGTGCAGAGCTGGGTGACCCAGGCAGGGGTGGGCTGACCTGGTGGCTTTGCGGGTCAGAGTCCCTGTCCTCCCTACGCAACTCGGCCACTGCAGAGCGAAGCAGCCATGTTACGTGTCAATAACACTTTATTTACAAAACTAGGCTGTGGGCCACGTTTGGCCCACCGACCATAGTTCGCTAACATAGGCGGTAGGATGGGGTCGATACTCTTAACCCTGGTAGCCGATGGCACGTGTACGTGGCTACAAGTAGGGTGGCCCCAGAACGGGGACGTCTGCAAGGAGGAATCGGAGCGAACCAGAGAGGCCCAGCCTCCTGCCCTCTTCCGGCTGGACGGTTTACTCTCACCGCTGGTCTGAACAGGCACACGTCGCGGGCGTCAGGGGCGTCGTGGAGTGTGGGAAAAGCAGGCAGTGGTGTGCTAGTAAGCGCCTCGCAGCCGGCCTCTGGCGGGGGTGGGCAGCTTCCCAGCACGCGTGGACTTCCGGGGTGTAAATGCTCCAGCCACGGCCGAGTTCAAGCCACAGACGCGATGTGGCGGCGGCGGGTGGAACTGGGAGGGGCGCGCCTCCTCGCCAGGCGTGGCTGAGCAGGCTCCCGCCCACCCCCGGCCCTGTCTTCACAGCGGAGGCCCCCCGGGTCCTGATCGGAAGCCCTGGCTGGATCCCAGTTCACCTCAAGTCACACTAAAGCACAGAAACTATTGTAGGAAAGCAGAAAGCAGACCCCCAAAGCGGGGGCTTTTCAGGGCGCCTGGGTGGCTCCCGCGGTGGTGATCTCACGGTTTGTGGGTTCGAGCCCCGTGTCTGGCTCTGGGTGGACAGCTCAGAGCCTGCTTCGGGTTCTGTGTGTGTGTGTGTGTCTCTCTCTCTGCCCCTCCACCGCTCGTGTTCTCTCCCTCTCTCTCAAAAATAAACATTGGAAGAATTTTTTTTAATTAAAAGAAAAAGTGGGGGCTTTTCATCTCGCAAACAGCGAGAAGCACAAAGCCTCATTATCAAATGCCGAGTGAGTGAGTGAGCGAGAGGAGGGCTGAGGTCAGCGACCCCGGGAGGAGCGGCAGGCGAGGTGGGGGAGGGGGGTGTCAGGTTGTGAAGGAACCTGGTGGGAACACAGGACCTTCGACTAGACGAGGCTGAAGTAGAGAATTACACCAGAGTTGACAGCCGGCAGCCTTGAAAGAGCGTGAGCTCTGGAACCAGGTTTACTAGTCACGTGACCATGTCAGCTATCTACCGCTACATAACAAATCATCCCCAAACTCAGGCCGATCAACAAACCCCGATCGACTCACAGCTTCTGAGAGCCAGGCGCCCACGCTGGCCACGTGGGCTCCCGCGGCCCCGCCTCAGAAGCCGGCGGAAGTGCCCAGACCAGGCGGCAGCTTCCTTTCACTGGTTTGCAGGTTTCCTGGCAGGAGGGGGCGGAGCTAGCGCACGGGCGGGGGCAAGCACCGCCCACCCCTCCCTGCCATCCAAGGGAGGCCGGGGAGTACCGCAAAAGCCTGCTGGAAGCCGAGGGCTGTTCCAGGGATGCCACAGCCCCGGAAGGAGGGCCAGGAGGGCGGCAGCGTGAGCCAGGGACCCCGAGGTCCCCGAAGGCTGGTCGGTGGGGGGACAGGGGAGAAACCGAGTCCGGGGGTGGAAGCCCTCGCTGGCCCGACCAGCCTCTGAGGACATTTGTGTTTGTCCGCTCATGGCCCTGGTTGGTGCCAAGGCCTCCTGCCGACCAGCAGCTGACTATGGACATGTGACCTTGACCCGGAGAAGGGCCTGGGCAGGGGTCTCAGCTGCTGCCGCTGCTGTCCTCGCTGTCCGAATATGCCCCCAGCTGGCTCAGGGAGGAGGTGCCGGGTGTCCAGGGTGCAGGGTCAGCCGCCTTCCCGCTCTTCCTGGGGCCTGGGAGAGAGGCGAGAGCGCCTGGTAGGGGGCGCCCCTCCCTCGCCCCCCTCCGCGGGTTCCCAGCGCAGGGCAGCAGCACTGGGGGCGCTGCTGCCACCTGGCGGCCCTCTGAGGCGCCGCGCTCCGATCCCGGGACCCGGAGCACCTACCGGGGGTGGGTGACGCCTGACCCTGCCTGGTGCTGCGACCCGGGTCTGTGTTCTTCACCACGACTAGGCCTGACAGCGGGGGCCTGTTGCCAAGGGTGCCGACGCTCCGTTCCCAGCTCTCCGCCTTCCTCTTGGCTTTTGGAGCCTGGGGGTAAGCGGAGGGGACACAAGTGGGTGAGCTGTCCCAGATCCCCCCTTCTCCCGCACATCCTAAGTCACACACCTTCTCACCTCCATGCCTTTTCTCACTCCGTTCCCTCCACCTGCCATGCCCCTTTCCCTCTAATGCATTTGGCGAACTCCTACTCACCCTTCAATACCCATCCAAGTATTGGCTCCTCTGGGAAACCTTTCTCCACAGTTCAAGCTCAAGTGAGTGCTGTATTTCCACGGCCCCGGCACCCTTTCACCCTTTACTGCCTCATTACGTATCCCCCCCATCCATCCATGCTGTGGGTTCCTGTCCTGTTCACAACTGGGTCCACAGTGCCACATGTAATTCTTGGCAGGAAGATGCTCTATCAATGTGTTTGATGGAACAGGGAAAACGGAGGCACCCACTTTCGGGACTAGGTAGGGGAAGGCAGAAAGGGGCTCAGCCTCACATCCAGCTCTTCAGTCGTACCGGGAGGAACCCCTTTTGTCAGTTATGTTGGAACAGGGAAACGAATCCCCCGGATCAGGAGGTCCTGTCTGAGCCTGGCGCTGGAGCTGCCCTCGCGGGGCCCACCATCTGAGGGAGGACGGAGGAGGGACAAGAGTAGGTCGCCAGGACAACACCCGTCTTGACAGAAGGACATCAGCGTGGCACGACGGTGGAGGGAAGGCAGCCACTGTTGACAGGGCGGTAGGGACAGGTCTCCTCAGACAGGGGACCCGGACTGACGACAGCGCGAGGAGGAGGAGCTACAGGCAGAGATGCGAAGGGGGCCTCGGGCAGCCCTGCTGCAATCTGCGTGCTGGCCGGGGCCCCGAGAGCGGCGACCAGGACCGACGCGGCCCAGCGGGGGACAGAGCAGCTTTCTGACCCGGCATCACTGAACGGTCTCACGCAGCCCCCACAGCAGGCCGGCGCTCGTGAGCACTCGTTCGAAACCCGTCCCTGCCAGCTGCGCTCACTGCCCCTAAACTGAACCAAGAACACAGGGACAGACAGATGAGCTTCCGTAAGGGTCTCGGTGAAGGTTTGGGAAGTCTTGACGGAGGCATATGGCGCAAAAGGAAAGTCGGTTGTCACACTAGGCGTGAACGAGACACCTGTGACGGGGCTGGGGGGGACGGGACATCAGTGAAGCCTTCAAAGATTAACGGGTGACAGAGCACGACCTCCAGAGCCATTCTCTCTGCTGACAGTCAGGGGCAACTCAGCGGGAGCATGGCTACCCCACGGAAAGACTACCTTTCCCATCCTCCTTTGCAGCAGGATGTGGTCAGGTGGCTCAGCTCTGACCAATGGGATGTGAGCAGCAGGATGTGCAGAACCCAGGGTGCAGCGGCCCTGAACGTCCCCCTCCCCTGCCCGCCCCTCTCCTCTCCGGCCAGGATGTGAAGGTGGCACTGAGACACCATGCAATGCGGGCACCCCCGCCCCGCCGACAGCAGAACCAGGAAGAAGGCAGGTGCCTGGGCCCCGTGCTGTGGGGCCACCTTCCCTGTCCGGATGGCTGTGCACAACTGTCACTGGAGAGAAAAGTAACCCCTGTGCAGTTGAAACCCTTGTTACCTGGGGTCCTATCCACTGGCGGGGCTTGCAATCTAGTAACCCGGACCATGGATACGTTTAAATGAAAACAAACGATTTCCCTCATTAACCCCCTTCTTCAGTTAACAAACCAGAGTGGCCTAGGGGCGCCTGGGCGGCGGCTCAGTCGGTTAAACGTCCAACTTTGGCTCAGGTCACGATCTCACGGTTCGTGGGTTCGAGCGCCGCGTCGGGCTCTGTGCTCACAGCTCAGAGCCTGGAGCCTGCTTGGGATTCTGTGTCTCCCTCTCTCTCTGCCCCTCCCCTGCTCACGCGCTGTCTCTTGTCTCTCAAAAATGAATATGCGTTAAAAAAAAAAAAAAGAGTGGCCTCAACCTTGGCGGGTAAGACAGCTGTGGTGCAAAGTCCACCTGCCACATCCTTGTCTCCCCTCCTTTCTGCCAGCACGGGTGGCCTGCAGGCCACAGTTCCCGGGCTCTCTGCAGCTCCATGAGGCCAGGACATTAGTCCAGCCAATGAACTTCGAGGGGCTGACAGGCAAACATCGGTGTTCTTAGGTCTCCACCTTTGAGGGTCTCGCTTGTTTCAGCGGCTGAAGCAGCGGCCGGTAAAGCAGAGCCCGTCTTGACCGTGAAGTTTTACCAGCACGTGACCACGGCCACTCATTCCCGCAAGATCCAGGGCTGTTTGGGGGCTGCGACGGTGGACTTGAGCCCTTACGACACACGCGGTCTGGCCTTTGGAGACCAGGTTAGGCTGACCCCTGGCTCACCCTCTCAGATTAACCCGAGAACACGTGGAGGTCCGGGCGTGCACTCACCTCCTCCAGGATGGCGGTGGGGTTGGGCCGCGGGGCCAGGCGCGGCGGGGCAGAAGCAGCGGCGTCCTCTTCTGAATCCGAGTCCTCCAACAGCCTTCGTTTCCGGGCTTCCTCCACCAGGGCCCTGTGGGACGGCACGTGTGCCTGGGATGTCCCGCCGGGGCGCGCTGCCCCTCCTGACATCGGTGAGTGCCGGAGGCGGGGCGGGGGCACACAAATGCCTTAAAAACAACCTTCTCTGGGGGTGCCGTGTGGCTCAGTGTGTTGAGCATCCGGCTCTTGTTCCCGGCTCAGGTCGTGACCTCGGTGAGATCGAGCCCCACGTCGGGCTCCGCACTGAGCATGGAGCCTGCTTGGGATTCGCTCTCTCCCTCTCTCTGCCCCTCCCCTGCTTGTGCTCCCTCTTTCTCTCAAAATAAATACACGTTAAAAAAAAAAATCTCTGTCCACTGAGGGCAGCGAGTGGTTAAGTGCTTGGCCGATGGCACCAGCCACCTGAACCCGAACCCTGGCCGGGTGACTCGGTCGGGACCGCGCCTGGAGCGCCCCACGCCGCAGTCCTTCGACTGCCAGAACGATCAGGACGACCTCACACCGGTGCCTGGCACTCGGCAAGTGTCGGATAAACATACGCCCTTCTCACTGCGGATCACCGTGTCGCCGACCTGCCCGCGCCACGGGGACCTACTCCGTGCCCCCGTCCCAGGCCCTGCGAATGCAGACACCCAGCCACCTCAGATGCTGGAGGCGGGCGGGAGGGAGGCCATAAACCGGGAGACGGTGGGTCAGCGAGAAGGTTCCACGGTGGTAGGTGCCGTGCACAAAGTGTGAACACAGCAGGCCGGGCCTGAGGCTCCTCCTGGCAGATCACGAAACCTGGGCGGGGCCTTGGGGACCCCGACACAGACGCCCTGAGAAAGTGAGACGCGGGGGGGGGGGGGGGGGGGGCGGGGGAAGCCTCCCGGAGAAGGCAGCCCCTGAGAGAGCCCGGGAAGACCTGGAAGGGGGGTGTTCCAGGCAGAGGGAGAGCCGGAGGTGGGTCAGAGCACCCTGGCCCCCGCCCGGCCCCGCCCGGCCGACTCACGCGGTCTCCCGCTCGTCCTCCTCCTGCTCCTGCTTCTGCCTCTCCTCCTCGGACAGGCGGTGCTGCCGCAGCATGGCCTCAAAGTCCACGTGCGCCTGCCGCTGGTTCAGGTCCTTGAGCTCCTGCAGGTTCTCCAGCACCTCCATTTCCAGCTTGGAGTCCTTGGTTCGGTTCTCCAGCACCTGGCGGGCAGGACACGGGCTGCGTGCACCTGCTGGGGCCGTGGGGCTCGGCACCCGCCAGGGAGAGACCCCCACCCCGCCTCCATCCACAGCGCCCGCTTGGGGGCCTCCCGCCTGAGCTGCACCCATCTCACAGCTCCGAACACTGAGGCCCGGGCATGGGGCGCGGTCATCTGAGGCCGCGTGGCTGGTCAGTGGTGGGGCCAGTCGGCCTCGGCTGCCAGCCTGGCTCCAGCGTGAAATGATATATAGCAAAGAGGAGGGGCGCCCGGCCGGCCCAGTCAGTGGGGCGGGCGGCTGGATGTCAGGGTTGGGACCTGAACCCCTGTGCTGGGCACGGAGCCCACTTAAAAAAATAGTTACAAAAAAGGTACAAACAGACACCCTGAGCCACTGTTGTGTGCCAGGCTGAGATGTTTCCAAACGGAAGGTCACTTAATCCTTGCGATAGCTTCGTTTATGTTGAGGCTCGGAGGGGCAAGGCCAGCCCACGTCTCCGAGACAGGGGCGTTTGGAGCCGGGCACAGCCGGGTGTGGGGCCTGCCCTTGGCCGCTTCCTGGCCGCGAGACCCTGTGCTGAGCCTTTGGGAAGTGGCGGTCCTGGGGGTTTCAAAGTATATCCCCCGATTCTTCGAGGTTCCTCCCTTGAAAGAGCAGAGCCTGAATTCCCTTCCCGCGAGTGTGGGCCGGACTCCGTGACCCGCTGCTAGCGAGCAGAGCATGACGGAATGATGGCCTGTCGCTCTGAGGGCAGCTCCTTTCCCGCTTTTCTGGATCCCTCGCTTTGGGGAGGGCGGTGCTGCGTTGTGCGTGTGCTCAGTGTCGGGGTGGGGGGGCGGCTCGGGCAGTGCAGTGGAGGGGCCCGCGTGGCAGGGACGGAGGCCCCTGCCAGCTCCCTGAGGGCGCCAGCATGGAAACAGCCCCTCTGGTCTCGGTCGAGCCTTCAGAAGATGTGGCTTGACCGGGACTTCACGAGAGACCCCAGGCCAGAGCCCCCCACCCCGGCTCAGCTCCCTGGGGCTCCTGCCCCTCAGAAACTGTAGGATCACAGATGTTTCTTAGGTAAAGTTGCAGTTTTGGGGCGACTCGCTAGGCTGTAACCCCCGGGGCCAGGGTGGGCGGACAAGGATGGACGCGACCACGCGGCAGCCCCTGCAGAGCCCCCCCCCCGCCCCCGCCCCCCTGCTGAACCCGTCGCCTCAGGTCCCCCGCGGCAGCTCAGAAGCCTGGCAGAGGGGCGCAGGAATAGCCGGCATCATGTGGGTCGGGGAGATCGGAAGGGGCACAGATGCTCTCTTTTTTCTGAGAAACACAACACAAGGCACAGGGAGGCCAAGTGCCTTGCCCAAGGCCACACAGCCAGCGAACATTCAAGAGAACGGTGCCTCCCACGCTTCTGGGCTCCACGGCCCGCGGTCATAGGAGCCTCCTGCGCTAACACGGCGCCTTGTGTTCTCCAGTCCGACCTCCTGCCTCCCTGTACCACCTTCTTCTGACTGCATGACCATCTGCCACCAGCTCAGTGGCTTAAAACAGCACGAATCTCCCCGTCTGCCCGCTAGCGTGGGCCAGGAGGCCGGTGCCGCGAGGCACGGCTGGGTTCTCCGGCGGGGTTTCACCAGGCTGACGGCAAGGGCCAGGGGTCTCATCGGGGGCCCAGGCCGCTGGCGGAATCGGTTCCTTGCGGCCGAGGGACTGGGGGCCCCGCTGTCTTGCTGGCTGTTGGACGGGGGGCTGCTCCCAGCTCCTGGGGGCTGCCCACTGCTGCCTGCCAGGTGGCCCCCGCCCCCGGCTTGCTCCCACACGTGGCCCAAGTGCTCCAGACCCAGATCAGGGGGCTCGGGCGGCAGGGCAGGCCCTGGATGAGCTCTCTTCCCTGAGGGTGACTGGCAGCCAATCGAACAACCGGATCCCAGGAGTCGGTCCCGTACATGCAGCCCCGGGACCGCGCAGGGTGTGCGAGCGGCAGGGAGGGGGTGGCGGGGGCGACCTGGAGGGCCGCGGCCCCGGGGGCTCTACCTTCATGGGGTTGTTCAGCTCCTCGTCTTCCCGCTCCTTCTGCACCCGCTTCTCCTCCTCCTCCAGGAGCTTCTCCGCCTGGAAGTTCCGGGTGGCCCCGTGCTCCATGCTGTAGTCCGTGTTCTCTGGGTCTGTCTGTAAGGCGGGGGGAGTGGGGGGGGGGGAGGACAGACGTCAGTCCTGTGTCCTTGGGCATCAAGAGATGCTGCCAGCCCACACCCCGGGACACCTTTTCTCATGCTTCACTCCTTCTCGAGCCTGTTCTTTTCTTTTCTTTCCTTTTTTTAAAAAGTTTATTTACTTATTGAGCTAGTTAGTTTATTTGGGGAGCGAGAGAGAAAACTAGAGGACGAGAAAGAGGGAGAGAGAGAGAATCCCAAGCAGGCTCCAGGCTCCGAGCTGTCAGCACAGAGACCGACGCGGGGTGTGAACTCACGAACCCTGAGATCATGACGGGAGCCGACGTCGACGCTTAACCGGCTGAGCCGCTCGGGCGCCCCTCCTTTTCTTAACACTCGGCTCGTTTGGTGCTTTCTAGAGCTCCTGTCCCCTTTGCCAAAAGTGCCAAATTCTGTAGCCTGGACTTTCACACCTGTCTCTACCCGCCCTCTGCCCCCCTGCACACGATTGCAAATACGAGTCTCTGGGTCTTTGCGCGCATCCTGTCTTCCTGTCTGCTGTGTGCACGTGCGCGCACACGTATGTATCTGCTGTGTGTGCGCGCGCCTTTCACAATTCTAAATCACATATCGCGTCCGTGCACAGCGTGCACCTGTCTGCATTTATAAAACGGAGACAGGGAGGAGATGTAAGCTGGGCTCCTGGACGAGACCCCGCGCTGGAAAGGTGGCATTGGGCAAAACGCGGAAATCTACATGGCGTCCCGAATCTGTTGGCTTCTGACTGCGACGGAGGCCCGGGGAAGCGGGGGGGGGGGGGGGGGGGGGGGGGGGGGGGGGTGCTGACGGGGAGGGAAGCTGGTGCGGGGCAGACGGGACGCGACGCGGGACGCGCTAGGCTGGCCAGGCCGCTCCTGTGTGTCTCCCAGGATCCCAAATAAGCGCCGCAGCGCTAAACCAAAAAGGGCCGGGTAGAGGGTGATCGCTCCGCGCGTGCGCGCGCGCACATCTCCTGGACGCCGTACAAGAAACCTCCGAGCGACCGTTTCCACGCACGGGGCCCGGCCGGGCAGAGGAGGGGACCAGATCTGCGGGTGCGGGGCCTGTACTCCCGTCTGGGCTGTGTCTACCTCACACGGGGACGCGCCCGCCCTCCACGTTCCCCTCGCTACGTAATCGCCTGAAATTCTCCACCAGGAAGCCCGGTCTCTAACATTTTGCCACAGTGCCTCTGGTCTTGAAACAAACTCATACTGGGGTGCCTGGGTGGCTCGGCCAGTCGAGCGTCCGACTCTTGATGTCGGTGGGGGTCGTGATCTCCCAGTGCGTGCGTGGGTGGGAGCCCCGCATCCGGCTCCGCGACGTCAGCGCGGGGGGGGGGGGGGGGGGGAGGGCCCTGCTTGGGATTCCCTTTCTCTGCCCCTCCCCCACTAGCGCTGTCTCTCTCAAAGGTAAATAAAATAAACTTTAAAAAAATTTTTAAAAATTTAGGGGCGGCTGGATGTCCGACTTCGGCTCAGGTCGTGATCTCACCGTTCGTGGGTTCGAGCCCGGCGACGCCGGGCTCTGTGCTGACAGCTCGGAGCCTGGAGCCTGCCTCGGATTCTGTGTCTCCCTCCCTGTCTGCGCCTCCCTTGCTCATATTCTGTCTCTCTCTCTCTCCCTCTCTCAAAAATAAAGGTTAAAAAAATATTTTTTAATGCAAAGTCCTCAAAATATGTAATTCTTTCAATGTCCTTTTTCTTCATTTTACCCAAATCTTGTTCATTAACCCAAAGGGAAGAACGTATGGGGAGAAGATAGTACGTAGGGCGTGAAGAGAGAGCGGGAGGCTCTCCTTGTCCTCTCCCCCAAATCCTCGCACAGTCGTGATGGTTACCGGCCGCGCGACTCCTCACCACATGGTCACTAGCTCCCCGAGTCCCTCGTTACTGTGCATGTGGGTTGCTTCTGCGTTTCTGCCCCTAGGAACGATGCTGCCGTGAACAACCCCCCAAAATGCCTGTTTCCTGGGGATAAAGTGAAAGGGGGACTCCCTGCGGGGAGAGGACGGCGGGGAGCCCCCGAGGGAGCAGGGCCAGCCCGGCTGGCGTCTACCTTGAAGGTGATCTCTGCCAGGCACCGCGTGCACTTGATGTAGAAGCGGAAGATGGGCAGGCCCAGGTAGGCCTCGTTCTGCACCGTCTCCTTGCGCGCATTGAATTTCTTGCCCTTGTAGATGTATTCTCCGCACGTCTTACACCTGTGGGGCCGGACAGAGGGCCTTGTGCCATCTCGGTACCCAGGTTCCTGCGGTCGGATGCTCGGGCATTCTGGCGGATGGCTGCTTGCATACCTCCAGGGACGGGGAGCTCCCTCCCTCCCACGGCAGCCTGCCTCAGATTCCCCCCATCTTGCCCGTTATTCCTCCTACCTGCCTGGGTCTTGGTCCCAGGGTCCCCTTCTGGGGAAGCACCCGGACGATCCAGACCCTCTGAGACTCGCCGGTCACCCGCTCCCAGAAGCCTGGCTGGCGCTCATGGGGCATCCTAGCCTCCACAAGGTTCGGTGCCACCAGGAGGGGAGCCACAGGAGCCACACGGAAGCTCCCGCCAGCCTGCCCTCACTCAGGCCCCGTGCTCCCCAGGCGCAGCAAGCAAGCACCCCGGCCTCCTGACGGTTCCTACAAATACCCCCAGCTCGGGCCGCCTCCGGGCCTCTGCCCTGCACTTCAGAACCCAGGACACCCTTCACCTCTCAGACCCCAGCCCTGCTGGCGTGTCCTCTGACGTGTCCCTGACCACATCAGCTAAGCAGCCTCCCTTCCTGGCACCTACTCAGTCACCCTCCCTCATGCCTGATTCACACGTCCCATGTACACCGGGCGTGAATGTGCCCGAACACTGGGTTATTATCTCCACCCCTTCTGACTGTGGGCTCCGCGGGCCAGGGGCTCTGCCGGTCTCCTTCCCCGCAGCAACCCTGGGGCCCAGCCTGGGCCCTGGCACACAGCAGGCACCCAGAGTGATTGCTGAATTAAAAACAAAACGAATGAACGAAGGAGAGCGAGAAACAGACTAACAATACATAAACGCTGAATTTCACTCAACCAGGGGTCTGTGATGGTCGGTATATCTAACTTCTACCTGCGGAAACGTGAAAATCTGTAGGACTCAGCATTGGGGAGGCGGTCGCTGGGAAGCAGGGCAGAGGGCAAGATCTGGGGACTGTGAGGGAGAGGGGATCACGGAAGGGGTCAGATGGGGGGTAGGAGGGCCTCTCCGAGGAGATGAGAATTTTTTTTTAAGATTTAATTAAAATAAGTAAATAATTAATTTTTTGAGAGAGGGAGGGCATAAGTGAGCTAGGAGCAGAGAGAGAGAAAGAGAGAGAGAATCCCACGAGGAACAGAGACAGAAAGAGAGAGACAGCGAGAGAGAGAGAGACAGAGAGAAGCAGGGCTCACCCCAAGTGGGGTTCGAGCTCACCCGACACAGGGCGTGAAGTCACGAACCCTGAAATCATACCCTGAGCCGAAGTCAGATGCTTAACCGACTGAGCCACCCGTGTGCCCCAAAGATTTCTTGTTTTTTTAACATTCATATTTTTAAGCTACTTATTATTTTTTTGTT
The DNA here is from genome assembly GCF_027475565.1 of Acinonyx jubatus. Lineage (NCBI taxonomy): Eukaryota > Metazoa > Chordata > Mammalia > Carnivora > Felidae > Acinonyx > Acinonyx jubatus. The sequence continues at coordinate 162,538,729 of NC_069383.1, forward strand.
ATTCTCTACACCCAATTTGGGGCTCAAACTCACAACCCTGAGATCAACAGTCGCATGCTCTACGGACTGAGCCAGCCACGTGTCCCTGAGGGGGTGAGATTTAAGCCAAGACCCGAAGCGTGAAGAAGCACCAGCCACGTGAGAGAAGAAGGAAGAGGGTTCCAGGCAGAAGGAACAGCCGTGCAAAGGTCCTGGGGTATGAAGGAGCGTGGCTGTTGTGAGGAGGTGAATTAGTACCCAGGGCCCCATCTCCGCTTAACACACTTAACTACCAATGATCAAGATCCAGGGGGGTTAATCCTGAACTGTGAGGAAGGTGATGGCTGGTTGCGTCACATGCTCACTGGGATGTCACATGGGGGGGGGGGGGCACATGAAGAGGCGCACGGGGGGTGGGGCACTCACCTCATGTTGAAGGGAGCCATCAACCTCACCACGTACTGCCGATCTTTGGGGAGCTTGAGCTTGGGGATCTTTGACGGGTCAAAGTCAGGCGGGTAGTATTTCTGTGGGAAGTGAAAGCACCAGGGAGCTGTTTGAGCCACAGGGAAGGGCTCTGGGGACCGCCAGACCCAGGTCCCCAGGACCGCCCTGGGGTTTGATGACTTCGAGTGACGGCTCCTAGGACTCCGCGTACGCTCGTACTTATGGCAATCACTCGTTACAGCAAAAGGACACAGAGAGAAATCAGCAAAGGAAACAGGGTGTGTGTGTTGGGGGGGGGGGTCCGGGGAGACTAGACACACTGTTCCAGGGTCTTCTCCCAACGGGCTCACACAGGATGTGCTTGATTACCCCAGTAATGAAATATGACAACACACGTGAGACGGCGTCTCCCACGGAAGCTCACGGGGACCCAGTGCCCAGGGTTTTCGCTGAGGGAAGGTCACGCAGGCCCCACGGCCTCGCAGGTTCTGACGTTCTAGACTCCAGGAGGAGGGCCCACGCGCAGCGTAAACCACGTCGTTCGTACAGAGTTTGAGCCCAGGGAACCATTCTCACCAGGAACAGTGGGAACCAGCCTGAGATTCAAGTTCCCGGATGCCAGCCAAGGTCCACCCTCGCCAGCCAGACTTTCTGAGGGTAGCAGCCTCAGTTCTGCTGTCATAACTCTGGCACGGGAGGCTGAGGTGGGGCATACGGGGAAAGCAGTTTGCGGTTGTAAGAACAACTTCAACGGACAATCAGAAAACACAGCAGCTTGTGTTTTGGGCACCTACTAGGCGCCAGATGCCACGTGGAGCACTTTACCTGCCATGTCCCACAGAATCCTTGCAAAGACTCTAGGAGACGGGGTGCGACGTACCCATTTCACAGAGGAGGAAACTGAGTCCCTGCGGGGACGGGACTCTGGGGGAAACAGTGGCACAGTGGTGCATAGGTTACGGATCCAGGGACCTGGGTTGGACTCCTCCACCCCGTGGCTATCACCCCTCTCTCTGGGCCTCATTCTCATCTGTATGGACATAACCCGCCACCTCCTTGATGCGATGTGCGTGCCACTAGAGCAGCGGCCGGCGCATAGAACTATCCACCAGTAAATTAGAGAAACGGTTCCCAGTTGGATCCTCAGGATGGAAGGACTTTCAGGGACACGAAGTCCAGCACCTGAACTGGACTGCGACGGGGCTGGGGGTGCATTCCTAACATGAATGTTTAAAAGATTAGAACGCTGAGCCGCAGGAAGGAGCATCAAACCGACCCTGCAGATCTGGGCTCTTGGCCTGACATCCTGGACTTACCCCCCCGCCCCCAGGCTGGGGAGCTCACCCCCTGACATTCCTGAGGGGTGAGGGGTGGGGGGTGGGGACAGGAACTGGGAATTCAAGAGCTCTCTTTTCCAGAAGCCGCATCCTGACTTCTGAGCCCCCCTCCACCTCACAAAAGTCCCCGTTTCACAATACAGTTAGGAGGCTCCCCCGCCAGCAGAACGGGAGGGCTGAGCAAAGCCAGACCCGTATGTGGGCGGGGCTTCCGGGAGCCACGGCCCTGGGGCGTGGCGTGGGGAAAACACCGATACTCTTCCAGGCGAACCCCCCCTCCCAGGGGAAATGATTGGCTAATTCCCTTCGGAACATCCAATCGGAGGACGTGACCTGGTAACTAGCCTAAGCTCCGCCCGCAAACACCGCGAAGGCCCACCCCTCGCTGAAGGTGATTGGGAGGTGTCTGAAAGCCACGCCCTGCGGAAGATCGTTGGTGAAAAGAAAAAGGTTCCAATAGGAAAGTACAGGAAGCCCACCTAGGCCGGAGCTCCGAGATGTCCCCTCTCGGGTAGAAAGCCCCAGTCACCAAATACTTACGTTTAAAACTTTTCGCTCCGACATGTTTGCCTCCTACTCCTCCCACAAGGGCCGGAGGACCGCTTAGGCTCGGTGTTCGCCGAACTTCCTTAACCGTCCCTCGTATTTCCGCTGACGTCACTTCCTTCATTCTATTATTGGTTGGAGCATACGCAGGTTCCCTTTTCATTGGCTCAGATCCCCGCCTGTCAAGACCCGACTCCGGCTATCTCTTCTTCCGAGTTGCAACCTCGGTAGTTGGCAACAAAAGCTCCGGGAGCCGGCTGATTGGAAGTTCAAGGCTGGCGCTCCGCCCCCTAGAGGTGACCAGGAGCTCCTAAATATTCGGTCGTGACGCGCCGTGGCCGCTGCTCGAGACATTCCCTACTGTTTGCTCTTTCTTGGAGCGAGTACCGAGGTCGGCGTTGAGCGCTTAGGCTGTGTGTTGGGCTGCGGGGACCCACACGTGTTCCCGTGCCGCTCACCTGGGGACTGGGGTCAGCGCCCCCAGGCTGCACGTGTCCGCAGAGGAGCACCCTGGACGTCACCCCGCCCAAGTTTACCTGGAGTCCCCGGCAGACACTCAGAGACCAGGCTCCACACCCTACTCCCCTGCGCGCGCGCACACACACACACACCAGCTCCCACACCCATCTCCCCTGCACATGCACGCACACCAGCTCCAAAGCCACCTGCCCTGCACACACCAGAGACACAGACACACATGCACGCACACCAGCTCCCGTACACACATCCCCTGCACACACATACACCAGCTCGCACACCCAAACACCTGGTAAGGGATCTGGGGATAGTGCAACAGGGCAGTGTTGGGACAGTGGAAAGAAGGGCTCCCTGAGATGGTGTATGAGCTTCCTGTCGCTGCTGCGAGGTTATTATCACAAGCTCCCTGTCCTAAAACCACACACGTTTACTAGCCTGCAGTTTGGAGGTCAGAAGTCTAAAGTGAATGGGAGGAGGGCTCCAGGGCACAACGTGTTTCCTTGACTTTTCCAGTTTCTAGGGGCCACCCACATTCCCCAGCTCATGGCCTGGCATCACTCTGGCCTCTGCTTCTGTTGTCACATCACCTTTTCTCTCTCCCTCTGGCCCTTGTCATTATCCTGGGGCCCCCTGGATCATCCAGGATAACCCGCCTCGATATTCATTAACTTAATAAAAGATCCTTAATCATCAAATTAAGGATTCTCATGATTCTTAATCACACCTGCAAAATCCCTTTTGCCATGGTAGGTACTGTATTCACAGATTCTGGGCATTAGGGGTTGGGTATCTTTGGGGGGCCATGACTTTGCTGGCCATAGACGACGTGGTCAGGAAAGACTTCTCCGAGGTGACCTCTGAGTGAAATTTACAAACAAGTCCGTGGATTTTCTCTGGTCTTCGGTGGGCAAGGCTTTGCCCCCTCCTAGAGGTATGTCATTTTTGTGTCCCAGATTCATGTCATTTTTGTGTCCATCCACAATGAGGCTCACCCCCAGGCAGCTTTTCAGGAGGTAGGTGGTCTGAACGCCTGAACTGAACGGATTCCACCCTCTATCCCAGGCAGAACCCCTGCCCCCAGCCCCAGGATTCTGCCATCCCCAGGCTCTGCCTCCGTTCCAGCCCTGACCCCATTCATAGGAGCTGGGAGTCGCTGTGTGTGTGTCCCACTCCATTCTCTCCTCTCTGGGTCTCATCTGGGTCTACTGAAGGAAGGGAGGAGGAATCCTCATTCCAGCAACAACAGTCTTTTTCTAGTTAAACAATAAAAAACATCACACGTTCACAGTTCAAAAAGCCCTGTACTGGGGTCTAAGAAAGAAGTACATCCCCATTTCACAGATTGACAAACTGAGGCTCAGAGGGGCGGGGGGGCAAAGTGATTTGTCCACAGTGGCCCAGCCACTCAGCAGCAGCGAATCCAGGCCAGTTGGGTCCCATCCCGGCAGTGGGGGAGGGGGAGGGTTGGACGTCAAGGACCCAGCCCCTCCTCTGGGGGTTCTAGAAAGCCCCGCTACTTGCCCCAGATCATGGAGGCAGTGGCAGGGAGACTCCAATCACTCACTTCCCCATAGTCGGTGAGGTCCTGAGCGGCCACCTGGATGCAGTACTTGGCCTGGGGCCTCAAAGCCCTGAGGGTGAAGGATGTGGCTTCAATGGGCCCCACCTGAGAGCAGAAAAGAGGGCCAGGTCAGTGGGAAGGACAAGGCTGGGAGGGGGCCACTGTGCACAGAACTGCAAGACCCAGACCCTCACCCAATCCAAAAAACACGTCCTCTGCGGCCCCCTCCACCGCGTTGGGCCTTCCCCATCCCTGGCCCCAGAGCCGCCCGGTTCAGGATTCCTTGGGGGCCTGCACGGGCCCCCAGGCTGTCTCAGCAGCCAGACCCCAGCACCCCACTCCAACTCCGGGCTCCCTCCTGGCCCCCTGGGTTAACCTTGTTTGTAAGTTTTCGGTATCTTCCGATTCGAGATCTTCAACATCTTGCTGACCAGGGTCAGCCGTGTCTCAGAGTTCGCAAGCAGGCCAGGAGCCTGCCTCTCCCGTACAAACGCACAAACCCGCCGATTGGACTCGATTGGACTCACATCCCTCTTCCTCTCTCTTTTAAGCTGACACTCCCCCTGCCTCAAAGCCTCTGGGGCGGGTGCAGCCCAGAGCCCTTCAGACTCGCCAACCCCGAGCTGTCTACCTCGTCCTGCCTTGCCTTTCCGTGGAAATCCCAACAGAGGCACAGCCGGGCTCCTGTTTCTGCCTCCTGACCGTCCTGATGTTGCCCCAGGGCCCCCCTCTGTCGGGAAATCTACTAAATCTTCTTGCCGAGGCACTGACCTCTCCACATCCTCACTCGGCCACCCCCGTAGACGACAACCCGTGGGCACGAGTTGTCTGGCCTGATAGTCCCACCCTCCCTCCCAGAGCCGGCCCTTTCCTCCTGCCGGGTCCCCCTCATCCTCAAGGACGACCCATCCCAGCCCCCAGAGGCAACCTCCTAGCCCCAGACCTGACTGGCTTCCTCTGGGCTCTGCCCTGACCTGTCCTGATGGTCGCCGGATGTGGTGACTGACATCTTACATTTAGATTCATTAAAGGTTGCGCAACTTTGCGAATACACTCAAAGCCACTGGCTGCGTGTAGTGTTGTGCACTTTAAAACGGGCGAGTTTTACTGGCATGCAAATTCTGTCTCAGTTTTAAGGATTGCGAAAATATTTAAGATAAAATTAACGAACACTAAATAAAACTTAAAAGCCTGTTCCTTAGCGGGAAGCCTGGGTGGCTCAGTCGGTTAAGCATCTGACTCTGATGTCAGCTCAGGTCACGATCTCCCCGGTTTGGGAGCTCGAGCCCCGTCCCCCGTCGGGCTCCTGACTGACTGTGCGGAGCCTGCTTGGGATTCTCTCTCCTCGCTCTCTCTGCCCCTTCCCAACTCGCGCGTGCATAGCCTTCCTCTCCCTCTCAAAATAAATAAATAAACTTAAAAAAAAAAAAAAAAGGCCAGATCCTTGGCTACCCACCCCCCCTTTGCAGACACGTGTGGTTCGTGGTACAATTGTGGGTGCAGACGGAGAACATTTCCATCTTCCCGGAAAGGCCTATGGGACAGGACTGAAGAAGCCCTGAGCTCCTGGTCCCCGCATCCGAGGCTGTCTGGTACACAGCTGACCTTCTCAGTACCCTGCCCTTACTTGTTTGTTCACTTTGTAAAAATGCAAAACAACCGATTTGTTTTCAAGCAAGGTGAGAGTCACATGACATGAAATTCACATCCAAAGATACCATCCAGTGGCACGGAGTCCCTTCCCACTGTTGTGCAACCGTCAACTCTCGTTCCAGAACATCCCATCACCCCAAAAGGAAGCCATGTGCTCATCAGCAACCTCCCCTACCCCGTCCCCCCCAGCCCCGGGCAGGCACGAGCCCCCTTCCCGTCTGTGGATGAGCCTGTGCTGGACGTTTCACACACGTGGGCCCGCACCACGTGGCCTCTCGTGTCTGGTTCCCTCCCTGCACGGCGGGTGGGGGCGCCTCGCTCCTGCTCGCGACCCAGGGAGGTGCGCGTGCACAGTGCACGCGCGCCTCTCTGGGCGTGCGCATGCGCGGTGGACGCCTGTGTTTATCTAATTCATCCGTTGACATTCGGGCAGTTTCCACGCTTCGGCTGTTGTGACTGGCGCTGCCGTGAACGTGTATGTGCGAAGATTTGTTCGAGTTCCCATCGGCCGTCCCTTTGGGTAGACAGCCAGGAGTCCAATCCCGGGGCTGCCCCCACGTGGCGCCCTGGCTGCGTTTGAGGCCCCAGCGCACGCCTGCTCCCGCGGTGCCCTCTACCCGGGAACCACCCTCCCCTCCTCCCCTCGTCCTCCTCACCTGGCGGAAGCGGGCAGATCTGTGATGCTTGTATCGGATCCAGTACTTGAGTGAGAAGGTCTCCGGGAAGGGCCAGGACCGGGGGGGTTCCCACTGCACCCACAGCCGCTGCCCAGGGATGGGGCGCAGGCGGACGCCTTCTGGAGGGTCCGGTTTGACTGATGGGCGAGCAGGATGCGGGGTCAGGAATGGATGGCAGACTCCCTCCTTCACGCAATCAGATACTTATCGACGGTGAGCCTGTTCTGGACATTTCCCATAAAGGGAATCACACCCCATGTGGCCTCTCGTGTCTTTTTTTTTTTTTTTTTTTGAGAGACAGAAAGAGACAGTGTCAATGGGGGAGAGGTAGGGAGAGGGGGAGAGAGAGAGAGGAAATATCTCAAGCAGGCGCCACATCCAGCGCTAAGCCCAACGGGGGGCTCAATCTCACAACAGTGCGATCATGACCTGAGCCGAACTCAAGAGTCAAACACTTAACTGAGTGAGCCCCCCTGGTGCCCCTAGACTTTCTTAATAACCACCAGCAACATATGAGGGTTTGCAATCCAACAATGTGCTGGGAGAGTTGGCGGGGGTGGGAGGAGCTCACTGAGGAGATGAGTAGAGGCCTGAAGGAAGTGAGGGAGTAAACTCCCCCAGAGAGATCTGGGGGAAGAGGATTCCCGGCAGAGGGCAAAGACAGTGCAAAGGTCCTGGGGCAGGACCTGCCTGGTGTGTTGGAGGGACAGAGGAGGTGTGTGTGGCTGCAGTAGAAGGAGTGAGGAGGAGAGAGGGAGGAGGGCAGGGAGGGGATGGGGCAGGTGCGCAGGGCCTTGGGGATCCAGGGGAGGAGGACTTGGGAGTCCTGGAGGGATGTGGGCAGAGGGATGAGGGCTGGACCCGACTCGGAGGCTCGTGTGCACCCTCTGGTGGCCACTGTGGGGAGGACGGACTGTGGGGGTGAGGGCTGGAGTCTGGGACCCGGGTGCAGGGCCAGACAAGGGCTCAGGATGGGGAAAAGTGGGTCTCTTCTCGAAGAAATACCAAGGTGGGGCTGACGGGACCCAGGATGGGTGACAGGAGGTGGGTGGTGAGAGGGGGGAGGGGCAGGAGCAAGCTGATGGCCTCCACACCCCCCATCGCTGCCCACACTCACTGATGTGTTCCGGAACAAAGGGCACGAAGCTGCTGCTGGTGCCCCGGGGCTGCACAGCCGTGACGTTGAGTATGTATGGCACCATGGAAAACATCTGGACGTCTGGGATGGTGCAGCTGGTGGCCTCTGGTGTCGGCTGGAGGCAGGGCCGGCTCTCCCCGTGGGCAGCCACGCCCAGCCTGGACACGCAGGGACAGTATGAGGGCCTCAGCCCTTCCTGCCGGCGGCCCGCCTGTGCCCTGGACCCCGTGTGGACAGCACTCGAGGACCACGGGCTGGGATCCTGCTGTTGGCTGGGTGACCCTGAGGGAGCCGTTCGCCCCAACATCGCAGAGCCTGTGGTGACCCAGGGCCAGGGTAACGCCCCACAGGGAGATGCTAGGGTACAGATGCTACAGGCTTCTGGAATGTCAAAGTTCCAGCCTTAGAATTCCAATATCCCAAGGTCTATGGAATCACAGGTTTGGAAATAAGAAGATTCTGATTCTGCGGAGTTCTGAGGCCCCGAGACTTCAGACTCTAGAGACATTCCAGAACATTCCAGAGCCTTCCAGAATATTCCACGGGCTCCGACCACGCTGTTGGATGCAGCGGTCACCAGCCATGAGTGGCTCTCCACCATCTGAAATATGGCTGGTGCAACCACGGGTGTCTTTCTAGTTTATTTCATCTACCCTCAACGTCAAGTTCCCAGTTGGCTGAATTGATTTTCCCAGCCACAAATTTTATAAAACATAACCAGAGACCGAGAATTTCCAGTGAATGTTTAGCACGTGAGTTGAAAAGTGCTACAAGTGTAAAATGCATGCGGAATTTCAAAGACTATGCATAAAAAGGGTGTGAAATGTTTCCTTAATGTTTAAAATATTGACTACACGTTCAAATAATTATTCTTGAATCCTCTTAAGTAATATTAACTTCTATCATAAATGTAAATACATGGATCGTACATAAGCATGTTAAATTACATCCCATCGTATTAAATGAGAAGTCCTCGGGATATTTAGATGTTACCGAAGTAAAATACCAAAGTCAACTTCACAATTTCCCTTTCCTTTTGAAACGTGGCTTCTCGAAGGTTTTAAACAAGGCACGTGACTCACAATCTGTATTTTAGGAAGTGTATTTCCCCTAGCTGGTGCTGCTCCAGAGTCCCGAGGGTTTCAGGTCTCCCTAAGCCTCCAGCTGTCCTGGTCTCAGGGCCAGCAGGAAACCACCCCCTGGAGGCCCCCCTAGCACTCTGACCTGTACGTGGCAATGAAGGAAGTGGGCCTGGTGGGGAGTGGAGAGGCCGGCAGGGTCCAGATGCAATCCACGGCGATTGGGTACCTAGAGGCCCAGCACCGCACCCTGGGCTGGGTGGGGGCTGCTGGGGCCCCGGAAGGAGAGGGAGCAGGGTGAGCTTTCAAAGTCACCCTGGGGATGGTCCGAGCCCTACTGTGTGCCTGGCGCCAGCCTCCCCGCCAGGCACACAGGAGGTGCCTAATAAAGGTTTGTGAAATGAATGAAAGAGTGCGTGAGTGAAAGGCACCTGCCTCATCTCCCACCTTCTCTGGCACCTGGGAAGGAAGTATTAGCCCATTTTCCAGATGGGGAGACTGAGGTTTATTTTTTTTTTTATTTTTTAATGTTTTATTTATTTTTGAGAGACAGGGTGCAAGTGGGGGAGGGGCAGAGAAAAGGAGGGAGACATAGAATCCCAAGCAGGTTCCAGGCTCCCGAGCTGTCAGCACAGAGCCTGACGTGGGGCTCGAACCCACGAACTGTGAGATCATGACCTGAGCCGAAGTCGGACGCTCAACCGACTGAGCCGCCCAGGCGCCCCAGACTGAGGCTTAAGGAGCCTCAAAGGGGACCTGGGTGGCCCCTCTCGTAACAACTTTGTTTCGAAGCAAGTGAAATGGATGCTATAATTAAAACGTCTCTTGTTCCCTCCTTCCCTGCGTCTCTCTCCCTCCATCCAAGCTGTGGCTGCCGCTTCCTGGTGCCACTCTGCGGTGGGACTCATCCTGTGTCTCAGTTTCCCCATCTGTGCAATGGGATGGTAACGCCCTCCCCCCCGCACTGGGTATCCAGTAGGTGTGTGAGCTCCCACCCCAGCTCAGAATGTTCCATGGCAGGCAACCTCCAGGCCCCAGGGAACGTCCCTCTGCCCTGGCCTCCCAGACCCCCGGGGGTCCCACATACCTTCTCTCCCAATGCAGGGTGAGCAGCCCACACAGAGGGCGAGCACCAGAAGGAGTCTTGAGGCCATGACTCTGCGGGCTCTGCTGTCGTGAGCTGGGGCAGGAGCACCTTGGGGAGGCAGGGGACTGGAGTCCCACCCGAGGGGGGAAGCACAGCCCCCGGTCAAAGCCCCAGCTTCTCCTTCCCCAGGTATGACTCCCCCACCAAGTTGGCGGGGCCAGTGGAGAGCTGAGCAGGGGCTGGGGCGGCGGAGGAGGTCCCTTCACTATCGTGGCCACCAGCAGGGCTCTGGAGGCCCCGAGGGTGCGGGCAGGAGAGGAGGCCACGAAAGAGAGAAGTGGAGACCCCGTGGCCTTTCCCACAACAGCCCGGCTGCCAGTCCTTCCTTCCGCCTGCAGCGAGGACGGGGACGGGGAAACCCCCGGAGGGGGACAATGTCATGGAGAAGGATGAGAAAGGAACACTGTGGGGAGGGACATGGGGACACACACAGAGAGGAGAGAGCAAGACACAGAGATGGGAGACCGTGAGACAGGGGCGGAAACAGAGGAGAGACACAGAGACAGAGACAGACAGAGACCTAGGGAAGGAGACAGGGTGAAGAGAGGCCCGACCGCAGTGGTGGGGACCCACCTTGGCCAGGGCTCCACACGCCAGGCCACAGAGAGACAGAAATGCAGGCCCCGGGGAGGCAGCCCCCACCTGCGGACCTTATCAGAGCCACAGGGACCCCAAGAGACAGGCTGAGCCCCTACAGACATGGTGCCTTCCCTGGACACCCAAGGAAACCCCCGGGACAAGCCACACTCCTGCCTCCCCTGCCTTAGCTAGAAAGATCCAAGAAACCCCAGGGGATTTCTGGGGATTTGCCAGGGGCAGGGAGGCTGGGGGTGGGATGCCCCCAGCAAGGCCAGATTCAGGGTGAGGAAAGTGACACAGGACGGGCAGACGCGGATCCTGTCTTCACTTGACATCTAGGTGGTTTGTTCATCATGAGCTTTGACACCACGAACACAGCATTCCTTCCGGGGACCATGTGGTTGGCGTGGGGGGGTGAGCACCTCACCTCCTCGTCCCTGCTCGTGGCCACCCTCCCCTCCCTGAGGGGGGCAGCGATCAGGCCACACACTTTCATCCTTGGCTCCAAGAGCGTTTATTTCTGGGGTCCGGGGTGCTGCCTGGCTACGGGACAAACAGGACAGATAGGACACGGGAGAGGGGACCACAGATTCTCCAGTGGGGGCGGGGGACGGTCAGGGCTGGCCTTGACACTGGCCAGTGTGTGCAGGGGGGCCAGTGGGGCAGTGGACACAGCCAGGGGCGGTCGGGAAGGCCCAGGCTGGTCTGCGAGCTAGGGGGGGCCAGTGTGGGAGCCCGGACACCCCTGCGCGGGGCCTGGCGGGCGGAAGGCCAGTGTTCTGATGCTCAGCGGCCCTGAGCCTGAAGCCTCTGCATCTGTAGGATCTGGCTCAGAATCTGCTGCACATCTTCGTCCATCTGACCCTGGGGGGGGGGGGGGGCGGGGGGGGGAGGGGGCGGAGAGAGAGCCTGGGCACTTCCCATCTTCCCATTCCCTCCCTCCCCACCCCTGGAGGCCCGGAAGCTCTCCCCCCACCAGCCTCCCCCTGGAGGCGGGACTCACCTGAATGGCATACAGGAGGTGGCTCCTATACAAGGCCACCACTGCGCTGTGATCCCTGGCAGCCTGCTGTGGGTATGGGGGAGGGGGGCTCAGAAAGCGGGACCCACCCTCCCCAAGAACATGCCCCACTGCACCCTGGAGACCCAGAGCCCCTGCACCAGGGTGACAGCTGCTAAAATGCTGACTAATGTTCCTCCCATGCCCGCCGGCCCGTCCCTCTCCCGGGATCCCTGCCCTGTGCCCTCACCTCCCGCTGCTCCTGTAGAGTCTTAACCTGGCCACGGAGGGCCTCCACCTCCGAGAGGCCTGGGGCGGCCGGCTGGTCCTTCAGGGCCTCCTTGAGACTGAAGACTTCCTTGGACAGCTCTGTAATCTGGGGGGGGGGGGGCATGGGGGGCATCAAGGTACCCTGAGCCTGGGCGGGCATGGGGGGTGGGGGCTTTGGACCTCTCCAGGGAGGCCAAAAGCAGCCTGGCCTGGGGGCGGGGGGGCAGCGCTGGGCCAGGCAGCCCTGGGTTTGAGTCCCCTCCCTATTCCCTTCTTGCAGGAGATCTCGGGAAGATGACTCAACCCCTCCGAGCCTCAGTTTCCTGCTCTGTACAGTAAGGGGAGTCACAATTCTCACCTTGGAGGGTCACTGTGATTCTGAACAGAGGTTAAGTCTAAACTCTGCCTGGCAAACAAGAGGTGCTCAATAAATGCTGGGCTGTACTATTCTACTATGGAGCAGAGGTTCTCAACCAGGGGGGCCATTCTGCCCCCAGGGGACTCCAGGAGATGTCTGGGGACATCTGTGGTTGTCACGCCAGGGTTGCTTCTGGCATGGAGGGGGTGGAAGCCAGGGATGCTGCTCAGCCCCCACGGCACCCAGGACGGCTCCCCAGTGACCCGTCCTGAGTGTCACCAGTGCGGAGAGGGACAGACCCTGCAACAAATCTACCATAATCTCTACCACAATTTTATTTTCATTTTGCAAGAGGCGGTATTGGGCTCAGAGAGGTCGACTGACTTGTTCAAGGTCACACAGCGAGCTAGGGCTGGGTGACCTGGTGCCAATGCACCTGGGGCTCTGGGAGTCACATCCGCTGTCCAGTGACACGATGTGAGACTTTGAGCCGCTCACTTTGCCTCTCAGAGCTTCGGCTTGCTCATCTAGAAAACGGGAATAAGGATGCCTTCTGGCTTTTGGTCCCAAAAGCCAGAACTTGGGAACCTGGGTTCAAACGCTGCCCGAACCACTGCATGGCTGTGTGACCTTGGGCAAGTGGCATCACCTCTCTGTGCCTCATTTCCGCAAATGGGGACAATAAAAGCACCAATCTTATGGGAAGCTGACATGAGGATTAAATGCGTAGTCCATGTCAAAGGCATGGCAGGAGGCCCAGCATGCGGTAAGTGCTCCATAAACGTTACTGTAGTTATAATTCATAGTTAGAACCGTAGCCCGTGTGTCTGAGTTGTGCCCTCCCTTCTCTGTGCCTCAGTCTCCCAACTGGAAAAGGGGATGATCTCCCAAGACTCTTTCATCTGGGACATTCTTGGATTTCCCGCAACCTTTGTTGAGTGGGAGCCCCTCAAGTGAGCACAGGAGAAGGGGACACACCTTCTTGTCCTTTTCCTTGGCCATATCCAGGGCCTCCTGGGCACGGCTCTGGGCCTGGCGTGCCCGCTCGGCCTCGGTGCGGAGCCCCCGCAGCTGCTGCTCTGCTGTGGCCAGCTGGGCCTCGGCCGCGTGACGCTCACTCTTCATGAATAACGCCTCCCTCTGGACCTGCAGCCCAAGCCCATGTGTGACCACAAGGACATGTGGATCCCAGATGCCTGGAACCCAGAGTCTTCTGATGCTTCTACTCTGGCCTGAGGACAGTCAAGCCCGTTTTGACCTTGAGGACTTTGACTCAGGGGAGTTTGGGGTTCTTCCTGGGCACCATAAACGTTCTGACTCTGCCAGAGACTTCTGACCTGCTAGCTGTGTGGCCTTAGACAACTGACTTAACTTCTCTGTGTCTCAGTTTCCTCATATGTAAAATACGGGTAATAACAGCCCCCACTTCACAGAGTGATAACGGGGATAAAATGAACAAATACAGATCTGCTTAGAATAGCACCTGGCACACAGGAAGTGCTATATTTGAGTTGTTGTGCTGTCGTCATTACTGATGCTCCTTTCTTGTTCCGTGTCGTGACGGTTTATAGATTTCTTACAACAGGAAAGAAAACCAGAAGACTTTGGACGAAAAGCAAACCAACATCCAAACGATGACTGCATTTTCACAAAAATACCAAGATCGGAGCAATGTCAGCTTCACAAAAACTGGTCATGGGCTGGAGGCTGGGAGAACTTTGGCCTTTATAGAAATATTGGCTCCAGGGGAACATGGATAATAGGTAGAGGTTCTACTCAGTACAGACTGGCTACACTTTAACAATTAAAAAAGAAAAATCAGAGGTGTCTGGGTGGCTCAGTCGGTTAAGTGACCGACTTCGGTTCAGGTCATGATCCCACGGTTCATGAGTTCGAGCCCCGCGTCGGGCTCTGTGCTGACAGCTCAGGGCCTGGGACCTGCTTCAGATTCTGTGTCTCCCTCTCTCTCTGCCCCTCCCCTCCTCACATTCTCTCTCTCTCTCTCTCTCAAAAATAAACATTAAAAATTTTTTGTAATCTTTTTCTTGGAAAAATAATACTTATGGCTGCCACTATGGATCTCTTATACCATCATATATAGATTAAACTATTTCGTTTTCACGTGAGGACTCAAAAGTATTATGATCTCTGTTGTAGGGATAAGTGAGCAGGGGCATGGAGAGGAAAATGCTCTCCTGACAACAACCAGCGAATGTGGGCTTATTCACATGTTTTGTTATAACACCTACCAGTTTTTTTGTTTTTGCCTTTTTAAAAGAAGAGATGGAATCAAATGTCCACCACCAGGGACAAAAAATATTCCCTGGCCTTAAGAAAAGCAACAATAACTCAGCACCAAAATCTACTGGGCTCAAAATATTAGATGAAAAAAATCTCTGGGCAGGGGCGCCTGGGTGGCTCAATCAGTTAAGCTTCTGATTCTTGATCTTGGCTCGTCATGATCTCGTGGTTTGTGAGTTTGAACCCCACCTTGGGCTTTGTGCTGACAGCTTGGGATTCCTGCTTTCCCTCTCTCTGCCCCTCTCCCAGTCACTCTCTCTTTGCCTCTCGCAAAATAAATAAATGAAGTGAAAAAAAGCCTCTGGGTGTAACATCCTCCTACTTTCGGGCTTAAGCATTGAGAACGATCATAAAACGACAAGCTCTAAACAGCCCGCCGGGAACCACAGGATGTTTTGAACCAGTGGGGAAGATGGATGTCAGGTAAAACCGTCAGTGGTTACAAAACAATGAGTGGGCCCCAATCCCTGCCTCACACCATACACACCGTTCAAAGATGAAGGGTAAATGTGACTGGAATTAAAGCAATAACGTTTCTGAGAGACACTGTGACCTTGGGTGCACGGAGGTTTCATACACAAACCACAGAGAGCCCTAACCTTTTGAAAAATAATGGGGCTGGCGGCTCAGCCGGTGAAGCACCCGACTTTGGCTCAGGTCATGATCTCCTAGTTTGTGGGATCGAGTCCTGCATTGAGCTGTTTGCTGTCGGCACAGAGCCTGCTTCAGATCCTCTGTCCCCCTCTCTCTCTGCCCCTCCCCTGCTTGCACTCTGTCTCTCTCTCAAACGTAAGTAAACATTTTTTTTTTAATTTTAAAAAGAAAAGGAAATAAAAAAAAAAAAAAAAAAAAGAAAAGAAAAACGATGGGGTCAAAATGGCCCAAAGGTTTTTAAAAAGACACACAAACTGAACCACCCAAGAGATCTGAACGGCTGCAGGGTCGGCCATCCACCTGGAAACGCCGCCGAGGGGGTCAAGGGTCTATAGGATTGAAACCAATGGGGTGGCCACGCCCCGCGGCTGCAGGTCAGACTGCCAAGGCCAGGGGGGTGGGGGTGCGGCGGCCGCGCTCACCTGGAACACCTCAGCGCTGGTTTTCTCGTGCCGTCGTGCCAGCTCCTCCAGCTGCCCCTCCAGCCGGGCCACGTCGGCCTGCAAGGCGCCCACCACGCGCTCGTGCTCCAGGCGGGCCACGCTCCCCGCGCGCTCCCGCTCCAGCTCGGCGCGCAGCCGTGCGGCCTCCTTGCCGGTGGCCACCACCTCCTGCTCCAGGCCGGCCGCCCGGCCCCGCAGCTCCAGGGCCTCCTCCTGCAGCCGGTGGTGCTCGGAGGCTGGCACGGCCGACTGACGCAGGGCCTCGGAGGCCTCCCGCAGCTCCGCCAGGCCCCGCCGGGCCTCCTCGCAGGCCGCCGCCAGCTCGGCCGCCCGGGCCTCGGCCGCATCCCGGGCGCGGCCCAGCTCGGCAGCCACCGCCCGCTGCTGTTCCCCGGCGGCCGTGGCGGTGGCCAGCTGCTCGCGGAGCACCTGCAGCTCCCGGCTCTGCTCCAGCCGCACCTCCTCCCGCCGGGCCAGCTCTGCCCGAAGGCCCCGGGCCTCCTCCTCGGCCAGCAGGCGGCCAGCGCGGGCCTCGTCCAGCCGGGCCGAGGTCGCCTCCAGCTCCCGGAGCCGGGAGTCCCGGACTCGGAGGTCCTCGCGGGCCTGCTCCAGGGCGGCTCGCAGCTGGATCGCGTCCCCGCCGCCGCCGCCGCCGCCGCCGCCGCCTCCCGAGGCTCCGCCACTCTCAGCCTCGCGCATCCGCTCCCGGAGCCGGCCAGCCTCGGCCTCCGCGGCCTGGCGCTTGCCGTGGGCCGCCTCCAGCTCGGCGGCTGCCTCCCGCTCCCGTTGCCGGAGTGCCTCCTCCAAGCCACGGATCCTGGTCTCCAGCTCCGCTTGCAACTGTTCTGAGGCCTCCGCAGCACCAGGGTGCAGGACGGCGCCCAGGGGGCCCCTCGGGGCTGTGGCCTCCACGTGGGTGGTCTCTGTGCCTGGAAGCTCCGCCTCCACCTCACCCACTCCGTTGGCCTTCATCTCTGCTTCCTCGGCTTTTGGCTTTGTGGCCTCGGCTTCTGGGTTTCCTCCCTCTTCTGGAGCCTCTGTTTCTGCAGCCTCGCCCCCCGTGGATCTTGTTTCCGTGGCCTCGGCGCCTGTGGGTTTTGGTTCCGTGGCCTCCGCGTCTGTGGGTTTTGGTTCCGTGGCCTCGGCCCCCGTGGATGCCGCTTCCACGGTTTCATCTCCTGCAGCCCCGTCGTCTGGGGCCTCGGCTCCGTCAACTTTGGTTCCCAGAGCCGTGGTGCCATTAAGCTCCATTTCCATTGGCCCGTCCCTGGTGGTCTTGACTCCCGTGCCCTTGCCCTCCCCAGGGGCCGCCTCCTCTTCTCCAGGGCCGCGCTGTGCTTCCTGTCGCTCCAGTGCCCGCAGGGCGTCGGCGTGCCGCCTGCGGAGCTGGTCAAACTCAGCCCGGAGAGAGTCATAGAGGGCCAGGGGGATGACCTCGGCTGACCCGTTTACCTCCATCTCATCCTTCTCAAAGCTCTCCAGGATCTGGGAGGTGGTAGCAGGGAGCCGGTGGGAGCTTGGGGCCACGGGGGCACAAGTGGCCTTGCCGCCACCTTCCCTGCCCACAGACTCAGCCACATGCCCACGCTGACCCCCGCCTCCCCCTGGGGACAATCCCTGGGGTCCTCAGATCTGTCCCCACCCCACCCTCCGGTGCCGCAGTTTCCCCACCTGGACCTTCTCCATCAGCTCCTGGTTTTGTCTGGTGAGTGCAGCCACTTGCTCCCGCAGTGAGGCCAAGAGCTCCTGGGCCGAGGGGCTTAGCCGTTTGGAGAGCAGAGCCTCGGCCCCTGGTGGGCGCACAGAGTCAGCCCCAAGGGTCCTGGGCCACAGGGACGGGAGCTGGGGGTCTGGAGCGGTGGAGGAGGGCCGACCTCCCTCCCAGCTTCAAACTCTCTCCATGCCTGTGGGTCAAGGCCCCGTTTCTCGGGGACCCCAGGGACAAGGTGGGCAGGGAGGGAGGATGGGGTGGGGCTCACCTGGAAAGTCAGACAATTCACCTTCCTCATCCTGCAGGGTGGCCACGTCATAGCTCGTGTTCTCCCGCTCATTCTGGGGGGAGGGACGGGGTCCAGCTCGGGTCCTGTCCCCCTCCCCTCCCCAAATTCAGAGTGGACAGGGGTGTCCACATCTCCCACACTCTCCCGGGGCATCAGACGGGATCTGTTTGGCCCACGGAGTTTACTCAGTGCCTACTGTGTGCCGTGGGCCTACGCTGGGCCCCCAGGGAGGAGCGGCGATCAGCCCCGCCGCTGCCCAAACACGCGACCACAGCCCACTGACTGGAGTCGTATGTGCGGCCTGGGTGTGTGGGCTGTGTCCTCACAGGGTCTGCAACTCCACGCTGGGGTCACGTGTCTGTGCGCGAGTCCCGGATCACGTGGCCCAGGGTTTGTGGGTCTGTGGTGAGCACGTGCGTGTGGTGTGGCCCCCCGCATCTCCCGTGTGAGCTCCTGTGATACGTGTGATTTTGTGCTTGTGTTTTAGTCTGGTGTGTCCGTGAATGTTTCAACGTGTGCGTGTCCGTGTGCGCGGGCATGCTTGTGTACGTACCTATGTTTGCGAATGGACGTATTTTGGAGAATACATGTGCATGTACACGGACCTGTGGCCCTGTCGTCCGCGTGTGATTGGATGAGAAGCGTCTGTCGGGCACACGTTGAGGGTGTACAGGGTGCGTGTGTGATTATGCATTCACAGACGTTTTGCTGTGGTTGCCAGCTTTACGGGCAGGGCCACGTGCGGATGACCGTGGTCGTTCACCTCTGTGCCTACAGGCTACGCGTTTTGGGACGTGTCCGTTTTGTGTCCGGACGTGTGTCTGTGGGCGTGTTGCCTGTGATGGCACATTTGCGCCGCGTTTGACTGTTGGGAGTGTGGCTGTGCGCGTGAGAGACGGTATATGTATTGGTGTGGTTGTCCTGTAGCCGCAGCAGGAGAGGCCCCGCCCACCTCCAGCAGGGACAGCCTGCTCTGCAAACTCTCCACCTCGCGTCCCAGGCTCTCCTTCTCTTCCTGCTTCTCCGCCAGCAGGTGCTGCAGCTCTTGTACCTGGAAGGAGGGCAGTGGGGGGCTCGGCCAGCCTCCAGGAGGAGTCGCCGGGGGGCGGCTGGCGGGGCTGGCTCTCCCCACGGCTCCCACCTACCTGTCTCTCCAGGCTGTGTAGGGAGCTGGCCTCTGTCTCTGGCAGCTGACGGGAAGAAGAGGGGACGGGGCTCGAATCCGGGTAGAAGGACCTCCCCTCCCCGCCTCTGCTTAGTAGCCCTCCATCCCGACCGCAGACGTCCGTTGTGTCACCTCCTGTGCACCCGGCACCGCTCTGCCCCCTGACTCATCACGAAGTATTTATTCAGTGTCAGACCCCGTTTGCGGCCGCTCATTCATTCACTGCCTTACTCAAATATTCGCTCATCCAATAAATATTCATCAAGCATCTTCTGTGAGCCCATCCCGGTCAACCATGGCTCTGCTCACAGGCTTATAGTCAAATGGGTGACCATGAATAAAATGTACGTCATGTCCAATAGCAGTAAGCACTTTGAATAGAAATAAAGGAAACTCAGGGCGCCTGGGGGGCTCAGTCATTTGAGCGTCCAACTCTTGGTTTCGGCCCAGGTCATGATCTCATGGTTTGTGGGATCGAGCCCCACATCGGGCTCTGTACTGACAGTGAGGAGCCTGCTTGGGATTCTCTCTCTGTCTCTCTCTCTCCCCTCCTCCCTCGCTCACACGTGCCCGCTCTCACTCTCTTTTTCAAAATAAATAAATAAACATTAAAAAAAGAAAGAAAGAAAAAACGAAGGGAACTGGGAAGTGAGTCCGGGGTGTCACCATTTTATATAAGGTGGACAGGGAAGGCGTCTTTGGCAAGGGGTTTCTGAGCAAAGACCCAAAGGAAAAGAGGAAGGAAGCCACAGGAACATCTGGAGGAAGCGTGTTCCAAGCAGAGGGCTCAGCACGTGCAAAGGTCCTGGGGCAAGACCAGGCCTGGCGTGTTGGAGGAGCCACAAGGAGGCCCGTGTGGCTGGAGCAGAGTGAGTGAGGGGGGAGGGAGGGAGGAGGGAGCTAGGAGAGAGAGGGGGGGTCTTCCCCACAAAACTGCACTCCACCCCAGGCTGAGCCCCAGGCCTGTGTCTCTGGGGCCCCTCACCTCCTGTTTCCTCCGTTCCCGGTGCTGTTCCAGGCCCCGGATCTTCTGCAGCAGGCGGCCCCTCTCCTGGCGCAGCCGCACGATCTCCTCGTAGGCATCGCGATCATCCTGTTCCCCCCCAACCCGGGGACCCGCCACCTTCACATGAGGCCCAAGGGCTGTCCCCTCCCGTATGTGAGCCAGACCTTGTGCCCCCCGCCCGCCCTCCCCTGTTCCGCCCCCACAGCCAGGACATCTCTCACCGGCATGGGGATGCTGGCAGGGGGCTGAGGCGCTTTCCGCTTCTTGGGGGCCCCTTGCTTTTCGTGGCTCCACACAGAGTTCTGGGGGAAGGGGTGGAGGAAGCCCGTGGGGAACCTGCCAGCCTCTGACCCGAAGACACCAGGCCAGCAGGGCCCCGCTATCCGCCATCGACCTCAGCCCTTGCCCTCACTTCCCGTGTGAGCCCGCGCAAGACCCTGCCTCTCCCCGGTCCTCACTTATCCCAGCATGAAAGGGGCCACATCTCCAGAGAGTTCCAGATCTTACGCTTTACGCTCAGCGTCTCTTTGTGCCTCGGTACTTGGTACCGGACCAAATTGTCTACAAGTTCCCTTTCCCCGTGGAGCTGAGATGATATACGGCTGGGAGAGAGAAAGAGGCCGGACTTGCCTCCTTCCCCGACTTCACCAAACTCGGTTCCCTCTACCACGCCGCCCCAGCCCCATGATTTGGCCCCGTCCCCCCCCCCCCCCGCAGTGTTCTCACCCACTTCTGAGAGCTATGCTGTAGATGCTGCTATCACTTGGTAACAGCATACCCTGAAGGAAGCATTCATCCCAAACAGGTCTTCCTAGGTCACAACCCTGGGACAGAAGTCCACCTCTTCTCTCCCCAGAAAGCTTGGGACAAGGGGGAAGGTAGCATGTGCAGGGGGACGACTCATTCACTGCTTAGGGATCCATACCTGAGATGATGCCTCGCCCGAGTCATCCTCTAGGAGGGCAGGGAAGAGAGGGAAGCAGGGTCAGGCACTCTGTTTTAGGAACTCTATTCCCAGCCCTAGGAAGGGCACTAGTGAGCCCAAGGGACTTACGGCAGGGGTGGGCTCCCAATTCCCCAAGAGTCAGGACTTTTCAAGTAGGACTCGACTACGTTTGCAGCTGCTGATAGGAGGGACCTTGAAACTCTCAAAAGGGGAGGACAGGGGCACCTCCAGGATGGGGCAGGTACGGGGTGCCAATTCTTAGGAAAGGCAAATATCCGAGCATAAGGATGACCCAGGAAAGCAGAGTGGACCCCCCCCCCCCAAGATTATTCTAAAAGCTCCGGGGACCCTCGAAACTGTTCTGAGCAGCATCGGCGGAGGCATGCTTCTATGATGCAGTAAAGAGGGTACCTTGAAACTGTCTCCAGCGGACAAAGGGAAGGAGATTCGCTTTGGCCGGGGCCTGGGGGGGGGGGGGGGGGCAGGGCGGGGTGCATACCGCTGGGTGGTGAGGGGCGCTGAGCTGCCTCCTGCAGGAGGTGCAGGATGAGTTTGTCTCCCGCCAGGGCGCCGTAGTGGGCAGCATCCTGGCCCAGGGCGTCGGTGATGCCCGGCTGGGCCCCGCCCTGAAGCAGCACCTCCACTGTTTCGGGGCTGGCCCCCTCACAGGCCAGCATCAGGGCTGTCCTACCAGGAGAGGGGGCTGCTGAGGAAGTGAGGGCATTCTCAAACCCCCAGGCCCTCCTCCATACCCAGGCTGCGTGGGGGAGGGGAAGAGGCAACTAGATCCCCCACCCACAGAGGCTAAGAGACTTGCCCAAGGTCACACGGCATACAATGGGCCAACTGGGATGGGAGATACTCACCTGCCCTGCAGATCCTGGTCATTTGCGGCAGCCCCCTGCTGCAGGAGGAGGCGGCACAGATCTGTGTGACACATCTGAGCGGCTATGATAAGGGGCGTTGTACCTGACTGGTGGGAATCAGGGGAAGGACGAGACAAAATGTGAGAGGCCGACCTTGGGAGGTAGGGAAGCCCATACGACTGCCCCTGAACTTCACTCCAGACCCTTTTGACGCTTTTTAACGGGCGCCCAGGATGCTGCCACTTGGTGACAGCGTACCTCAAGTACAGTGCCCAAAAAGTTCCCGGAGGCTCACCCGATCTCGGGGACTCAGATGTGCCTTGAAAGAGCAAAGGATTTCTGAGCAGGAAATGCAACCACCAGCCGCTGGAAAAAGAGGGAGGGTAGGTAGGGCAAGGTTTAGACATTTTGGGGGGGGGGGGGGCGGGCCTTCTGCCTGGTGTGATTCTTATCCCTTATTTTGTGACAGAAGTTCCTACCTTCCCTGGGAGGGCAATAGCAAAGGTACGCCTCCCTATTTTACAGATGAGGAAACTGAGGCCCACCCAGGTGCACGGTCAGCCAGTAGGGTAAGAGACAGAGCTAGGATTAGGTCTGCTAATTCCCTGTCCCAAGTTCCTGCCACATCCCACCATGGCTCTCTTTCGGAAGTTTGGGCTAATTTTTATGTATTTCCTCTCTTCGCTTTAGCCAGCAGTACGTGCCTACCATGGGCCAAGCCTCATACAGAGACTGGTAATGTTCACTGGAGGGATCAGACGTCAGCTGAGCCTGGGCAGGCTTCATGGGGTTTGACCTGAGTTCTGAGTCTCGAAGGTGAAAAGGAAGAGGGTAGAGGTTTCTTAGGAGCCGTGAAGCGAGAAACAGCCTTGTAAGGTCAAGGAAGGGGGAGACTGTGCGTCCAGAGCCGCAAAGGAGGAAGGGTTTCATGCCATCACTAGAAATGTCAACAAGAGGGGTGCCTGGGGGGCTCAGTCGGTCAAGGCTCGGGTCATGATCTCACAGTTCATGAGTTCGAGCCCCGCGTGGGGCTCTGTGCTGACAGCTGAGAGCCTGCTTGGGATTCTCTCTCTCCCTCTCTCTCTCTCTGTCCTTCCCCCACCTTCTCTCTCTCTCTCAAAAAAGAAAGAAATGTCAAGAAGACCTATCTGATTATCTGCTGTGTGCTCGAGGGGGTACGGCATTTGGTTTTCTGCTGCAATCCCAGTGCTTAGAACAGAGCCTGACACATCGCAGGAACTTAAATATTTATTGAATGAAATAACCGGCTGAGCTTCCACAGTGTGACCACTAGGTGGCAGCACACGCCAACTGCCCGGAAGTTTCAACCCACGATTAAAACCCCCAAAGCAAATCCCAGCTTATTCTGTGTTTCCAAAAGGTCAGGCATTTCTTGAGTCATGAGCGAAAGTCATTCCCTGATCTCATGGGCATGGTGGACAGATGCCGGGTTGGGTTCTGGTTCAAGCGGGCGGGTCCCTTGGCCTCCCTCAGGAAGGAGTTTGGATTCAAGGACTATGAAGGATGCTTGGATCTTTGCCCTTCCTGAGACTCCCTAGGAAAGTACATTCTGGTCACTGTCCTTACCACCACCATCGTTCTCGCCCAGGCCTGGTGCTTGGGGGTCAGACAGCCTGAGTCTTCCCCGCTTTCTCGTGGCTGAGCCTCAACCACCTTGCCTGTCCGATGGGGTGACTGGGGCTCAAGGTGTTCCTGAGGATTAATGCTGAGCCCGGGGACTCGCGCACAGCAGGGAAAAGGAGGAAGGAGGCAGAACGCTCGCGGCCAGTCCCCCAGGACCCGGAGTAGAATAATCCCAAGCCCAGCACCCTCTGGGTCATGGTGGGCAGGGCAAAGCTGGGCTGCACCCACCTGCATGATGCAGGGCTGTCCATCCACTGCTGTCCACGATATCCACGACGCAGGACGCCTGGGGAGGGAGGGCTGTGGGTCGTTGGAGGCTCTCCAGGAACTGGGACCTGCCCCTTCTTGGGCTCTGCAGTATTTCAGGCTCCCTACCTACCTATCTCTCCCCTCCCCCGTGCCCGCTCCGCGGACCCCACCTCCTCATGGACTCCCAAGTGACTCTCTTCGCTTTTTCATGAAATTTGGTGACAGAGGGACTCATTGGGAGTTCAGGAGCAGCTGGGGGCTTGGGGGCTTGACGAGAGCTCCGAGAGTGGCTGTAGCCACCACCTAGGGTTTGAGGAGAAGCTGGGGCTCAGGAGATGCCTGGTGTTGGGAGCATATCTCGGGTGTGTGAAGTATCTGGACACTCAGGGAGTATCTGGTTGTCCAGGGAGTAGCTGGGGCTCAGGAGCAAAGGAGGCTAAGACACACTCAGGATTCAGGGAGTATCTGGTGGGGGGGGGTGCGGTTCAGGGAACTGATAGAAGTCAGGGGTAGCCAGGGGAAGGGAGTATCTCCGTTAGGGGAGTATCTGACATGAGGGGGTAAATGACCTGTAGCAGCTGCTCCAAGCACTGTGGGTGCCCATACTTGGCCGCCAGGTGGAGGGCATTGTAACCTGAAAGGCAGGGAGGGTTCGCTAGGGTTCCACATACTCAAGGAGCTTCTGGCTGCTCCCCAAATCTGTGTCAACTATCTGCGAGGACTTTCTGTGTCCCGTGAACGCCCCAAACCCCAGGTACTTCTCCAAACCGTGCTACTCCCCGTAGCTGGAGACTCTCCAGGGGCCAGCTAGTCTGTGTCCCAGACATTCTCATCTCGACTATACTCCACACCCTCCCACTTCTGAGGCCCTATTGCCCCAGCCACGGTCCGTGTCCCCAGCCCCTCCTGCCCATGTCCCCAGCCACCCTCCGTGCTCGACAACAGGCAGCTCCAGCCCTGTCCCTCGGAATCCCGCTGTTGCGTATGCTCCCACTAATCCACAAACCCTTGCCATCCCACGGGCGGCCTGTGCCTCCTACGATGTCCCGAAGTTTCAGCCAGGGCTATGCTCCCCCCGTAGTTACTTCCAGAGCCCCAGCCACTCCCTTTGGCCACGCCTTCTGTATCAGACATTTCCTCAGAGCCCTCGTTAAGTCATACACCCAGACTCTCCTTTGGTTCCAGCTCCTCCCAGCTACCCCTAAACCCCAGCTACTCCCCATATGTCAGATACTACCTCCCCCTTCCCCCCAAATTCTACTTGCTATTCTCCCGTCCCCAGGTACTTCTCAAGCTCAGGGAATCCTCTGTTCCAGCTAATTCCTCTGCCTTAACCACTATCTGAGTCCTGGCCACTTCCCGCCCACGAGCTGTCGACTCACCTTGATTGGTGCCAGCTACAGAGTCTTTTTTCTTGTTCACTGCAGCCTGACAAGTCCCTGTGCCTCCCGGGGTGGGGGGCACTGAACGGAACCCCCGCTTTTTCAGCAGGTCGCTGAAGCCAGGGAGCGGGACCTGAGTGGACCTGTGGGCTGAGCCCCCGGTCTGAGCTCCTCATCCCTCCCCCGGGGCCCAGCAGGCAGTACCTGCCCCATCGGTGCTCATGACGTTGGAGCCCTGTGCCAGCATCACCTCTAGGCAGCTGGCTGCTCCCCGCATGGCAGCCAGGTGGAATCTGGAGGTCGGAGGCCAGGGATCAGCTGCAGGATGGCCGCCCCTCATCCCTCCACCCCCAGGGTGTGGGCACTCACGCGGACTTGCCCTCGGGGTCCAGCTTCGTGGGCACCAGCCCCTTGCGGGTGATGAGAGCGGCCACCCGTGCTGCGTCGTCGTTCTCCACCGCCTGTAGCAGTCGCTCGTCACTTTTGCCCCACTCCTGGCTCTACAGGGCACACCCAGAGGAGAGTGGGGCCAGGCGATCGCGGCCCCCTCCCTGCTCCCCCCTGGCCGGGGCTCCAGGCTTCACTGCCTGCCCTTGGGCACTTGCCTGGCGCCTGCCTCTGGCGGCCGGCTTCGGGATGGGGCAGGGGCCACAAGGCGGGCAGGAGCCAAGGTCAGCGGGGCTGAGCCGCAGCTGCAGGGGGAGGTAGTCCTGGGCGGGGGTCTGAGACAGCGCCCCCCAAGCCTACATCCCCCAGCGTCCGCTCCCAGGTTCATACAACAGCCATTACCATCATTGTCCCATTAAATTCCCCCCCCCCGCATCTTTCCAGAAATTGTCCCCAGCCAGCCCTTTAGTGAAAGCCACCTTTCCAAACATCACCCCCACCTCCAAAATCTTCCCATGGGAACCCCTAAAAGGGTCCCTTTAAATGTCTTCCAGAACCATCTGTCATCTATCCTTCTTAAACTGTCCCTGAAATGCCACAATTGTCCCCTAAATGTCCCAAGATCCGTGCTCTAAACAACCGTAGCGTGCAATACATTCCAAAACGTCTTCCCCAAATTTCTGAAGTGTCTCCAAAATCATCCCCCCAAATGACCCCAACATCTGGCCTAAAAATGTCCTTCCAAAAATATCCCTTGAATGTTCTCTGAAATTATACTCCAAATGTCACTATATTTTCCCGAAAATGGTTCCTTAAAACATAGTCCAAATTATCCCCTCAAATGAACTCACCCCAAACGGGTCCCCGAAACTGTCCCTCCAAATGCCCTCTACATTTTCCAGTGTCCCCTTCTGTTCTCAAAGCTGCCTCCCCAAACATCCATCCCTCGACCTCTGCCCCCCTCCTCCCGCACCCCCCTCACTGCCGGTCCTTCCCGGGTCTGGGGGCGGGGGTCCGGTCCTGGCCCAGCCAGGGGCGGGGAGGGGCGGGCAGGGAGGGGAGAGTTAGGGCCCGAGCCCCGCCCGCTCCCGCGCCCCCTCCCCTGGCCCTACCGCGCAGGAGGCGGCGGCGCACACGCACAGCTGCTTCATGGCGGCCAGGGCGCCAGGTGCCCGGCTCGGTGCTCCGGGAGGCCACCGGGCCGGAGCGGGGGGTTGGGAGGGGGGCCCGGAGGGAGGGGCAGGAACGCCCGCGGGAGGGGCTGGAGGGGGCCGGAGAGAGGGACAGGGGGCCGGAGGGAAGGGCTGGAGGGGGCCGGGGCGGGACAGGGGGCGTCGTGGGTGGGGGGGGGGGGGTCGGGCGGAGGGAGGGGCCAGAGGTGACTGGGGGGAGGGGCTGGAAGGGGAGGGGCCGGAGGGAAGGGATGCAGGGGGTCTGGGCGGGGCTTGGAGGGGTGAGGGTCCGGAGTGCCCGAGCTCCACCGCCCTGCCCGTGCGCCCCGCCCTCTCCCGGAGACCCCGCCTCCACGGTAGGGGTCGTGCCGGGGCGGGGCTGGAGGAACCGGGAGGGAGGGGCTGGAGGAGGCCGGGGGCGGGGCTGGAAGGACCCGGAGGGAGGGGCTGGAGGAGTCAGGGTCCGGGGTGCCCGCGCGCCCCGCCCCCTCCCGGAGGCCCCGCCCCCACGGTAGGGGTCGTGCTGGGGGCGGGGGGTGGGGGGGCTAGGCTCTGGGGGCGCAGTGCCGCCCGGGCACTACCTGACTTTCCTGCCGCGAGGGGGATGCGGCGAACGAGGCCCGCCTCCCTCGCCCCCGCGGGCTCCCACTGGATCTCCAGGGATCCGCCTGCGTCGTCTCCGCCTCGTCTGAGCTGGCTGCGGGTCGCGGGTGACTCCGGCCTGAGCCCTCTCGGCGGACGCAGCTTCCCACTGCTGCCTGGCCATCATTCATTCACTCTTGCACCCGTGAGACCCAGCAGTCTGACGAACTTGAATTTGAATCCAGGGCCCTGCACCCAGGCCCCTCACATTTAACGCCTGTGCGACCCAGTCAAGGTACTTACCTGCTTTGGACATCGCCTTCCTCATCTGGAAAATGGGGTTCAAAACAAACAGTAGCTACCACACGCGGTGTTAGCGAGAGGACTAATGCGGTACTCTGTGCAAAGCCCTCACTGGTGCCCGGTACGCAGCAAGTGCGCGATAAACACGGATTCGTTCGTCAAAGGTGTCCTTGCGCCCATGTGCATGTCTAATGCTGAATCCTGGGACACAGGCCATAGTAGGTGGTCAGTTAAATCACTGGAAAGCAGAACGGACACAGCTCCTCCCAAGGGGCTGGTAGGGTCTGTGTTCGCTGGTTGTTTTCTCAGACTGGGAGCCCCCTGACCGCAGGGCCAGGCTGAGGCCTCCCTGGCACAGACCTGGCACCTCGGGGTGGGGTGGGACAGTTGATAAACGTTTGCTGAGTGAATGAATGACTCACAAGGCCCTCTGGGCCATGTGAATTTCATTTACTGACTCTGCTTGTCCTACCAGGATGCCTGGTGCTGCACTGGGCCTGGCAGTGACAGATGCCGCTGTTATCACTGGGGTCCCTGGGGAGACAGGTACACCCATGGATTGATGAACCAGGGTGATTGGGGCTGCGATGGGGGCAGTCCAGGCCAGCTGGGAGCTCAGAGAGGACTCCTGACCCTGGGGAGTCTGGGAGGGCTTCCTAGAAGAGAGGGCATCTGAGCTGAAACTTAGAGGACGGCCAGGATCCCCCCGAGTTAGGGGGTGGCAAGGACAAGATCATGTTCAGGAGGAATCGTGAAGTTATCGCTCGCCTCAACCAGCCCAGTTACCTGTGCCCTGATCCAGGACCAGCTGGATGAGGGTCATAACTGAAGGGTAGGGCAGAGGAAGAGGGGTGTCCCTGGGAGGAGGGGGAAACCAGGAATGTGGGACATCAGGGGAGCCACTAAAGGTTGCAAAATGGCCCACCATGTTGATGTGGCTGCAAATTCACAAAGGCGCCAGCAGAGGTGGGGAAGGCGGGGGAGGACACAGGGATGAGAGGGGAGAGTAGGGGTGAGTATAGCGATGGCCTTCTGGGACCTGAGTTTAGCAGCAGTGACTGCAGACAGGAGGAGGGGGCTTGAGTCCAGCTTGGTCATGTTCTGCACACTGTGTGACTTTGGCCTAGGCACGCTCCTTCTCTGGGTCTCAATTCCCCAACCGCTAGATGGGACGGTCAATGCAACAGACAGCATAAAGCCGGGTTCCTCCACTCAGGCACTGCGGACATTTCAGGGCCAGATCGTTCTCTGCTGGGGGGCTGGCATGGGTGCCGTGGGGGCTGAGCAGCATCCCTGGCCCCCATCCACTTGAAGCCAGGAGCACCCCCCAATGCGACCACCACAGATGTCCCCAGACATGGCTCGGGAGGCAAGATCTGTCTGGCATTCTTAGACACCTTTGCGCAGGAGGAAGGAGAGGTGGGGCAGGAAGATGGAGGGTTTGGTAATAAGCAGTTGGGGAGGGGTGGGTGTTGAGGGCTCCTGTCTCTCGCACCCAACCCACCAGCCAACCCTGCAAACTCAATCAACGTACCCAATCTTGCCTGTGGGCCAGCCCTGTCGCTGGAGGCTCCATCTGGGGATACCTCCTCCCTGGTCTCCTAGCCCCTGCCCTTGTCTCCCAGCTTCCTAAAGCCCCAGTCAGCTCCCATCTTCCTCCTGCTCAAAAGCCTCCACAACCTCACTCGGCGTAAAATCCAGACTGCTCTCAAGGCCCAAGAGGTTCTACAGAAACTGGTCCCCGGGACCAAATCCCAGCCCCCCTCCCCCAGTTTCCTGTGGCCCAAGAGCTAAGAATAGTTTTTACACTTCTAAGTGGCTGGGGGGGGGGGGGGGAAGATCAAAAGGAGAGTAATATCTTGTGATGTGATGCTTGACAATGACATGAAATTCACATTGCGCGTCCATAAATAAAAGTTTTCTTGGGGCGGAGCCAGGCCCATCCATTCAGAGCAGCCAATGGCTGCTCTCAAGCTGCATTGGCAGAATTGAGGTCTGAGGGCCCTTGAAGACAAAAATATCACCGCCTGGCCCTTCACAGGGAGAATCTGCCCACCCCTGCTCTACACAGTACCCCCTGGCAACTTCCTGGGCCCATCTCCCCTCCATTTCCTCTGGTCAGACAGTGGCCTCCTTTCTGGTTCTGGCCTCGGCGCTCGCAGTGCCCTCTGCCTGGAGCACCTTCCCTCCCCCACGGTCTACAAGGCCTGTTCCTCTCCTACCGTCTGCACTGGGCAGCACCTGAAGAGGCTTTATTAGCAGGTTTTTTTGTTTTTTTTTTTTCTCCTCCCTGTTCTTACTAGCTGATGCCACACTGCGAACATTCCGAATACATTGTTTCCCTTTGGTCTAACCCCGCCCCCTAGGATGTCAGTGCCACACCGGCAGGGATCTTTGTCCACCTCAGTCACTACTGTATCCGCAGCTGATACCAGGTACGGATTTTGCAAGGCCTGGTGCAAGATGAAAATGCGGGGGCCTCCTGTTCAAAAATTATTAAGAGTTTCAAGATGGCGAGAAGAGAGCAGTAAACCAAACTGGGGCCCTTCTGAGTGAGGGTCTGCGAAGCTGGCCCTCATCTCCAGTGTCTACAACAGGGCCTGGCGCATAGTAGGTGCCCCATCAATGTCTGTTGAAGGAATTAAAGAAATAGTGACTCTGGGGAATGAACATGCGAGACAGACTTTCCAGGAAGCCGTGAGGAACTGGGGATCTATGGGTTTCTAAAAACTCCAATCTTCTTCCTTGTGGGATTTTTCTAAAACTTGAAATAAGGCAGAGGCGGGGGGGGGGGGGGGGGGGAAGTCCAGCACTAGGCTCACGGCTCCCAGTTAAATCCCATCTTACAGTTAGAAAAACTGAGGCCCAGAAGGGTTCCAAGAAGGTTCAGAGCGGGTATCAGGATGTGTTGGGGCCTTGGAGAAAAGGCTGCTATTAAAGAAGCGGAAGGGGCGGGGGGGGGGGGGGGCGCCTGGGTGGCTCAGTGGATTGGGCGTCCAACTTCAGCTCAGGTCAGGATCTCACAGTCTGTGAGTTCGAGCCCCGCGTCGGGCTCTGTGCTGACAGCTCGGAGCCGGGAGCCTGTTTCGGATTCTGTGTCTCCCTCTCTCTCTGCCTCTCCCTTGCTCATGCCCTGTCTCTGTCTCAAAAATAAATAAAAACATTTAAAAAATAATAAAGAAGCAGAAGGGGTGGGGTGCTTGGGTGGCTCAGTCAGTCGAGCATCCGACTTTCACTCAGGTGATGATCTCACCGTTCGGTTCCTGAGTTCGGGCCCTGCATCAGGCTCTCTGCTGTCCGTGGCACAGCCCGCTTGGGATCCTCTGTCCCCCCTCTCTCCCTGCCCCTCCTCCGCTCACGCTCTCTCTCAAAAATAGGCATTAAAAAAAAGAAGCAGCAGCAGCAGAAAGGAGTGGGGAAGGACTGAGCAAGAGGGTGGTGGCTGGACCGTGTCCTGAGAATTGGGAATGAAAAGCCCCCAGAGACAACGGGGAGGGGGGGGGGTGTCTGTGCGTCTGCAGTCACGAAGTCACGGGTGTTTGCTTTCTTCCCTCAGGGGAGCGGGCAGAACAAAAGCTGAACTTGACTCCAGCTGTCTGCCCAGAAACTGGAGCCTCCGGTGGAGGGAGGGACAGCGAGATGCCCGGTGGGGGGGATGGAGCACAAGCTTCTCCCTCTTCCGCCCCCCTGCTGCCCTCTGGCCACCAGCCTCCGGCCTCTCTCCCAGGCTCCTCCCTGCCTCCCAGACACCACCCCACCCCCCCCCCACCCGGTCTGAGGTTTTTAACACCTGTCTGCCCTCCACCACTCACCCCCATACCTGTGTGAGACCCCTAACACACCCACTTCCCAAATTAGGAGTCTGGGTTTGCTTTTTGTCTTTTTTTTTTTAAACTGCACAAAGTTTTTGAAGGATTTGATTTTGATAGAATTTGCCTTTCGAAATTAAACGATTATACGTTTTGGTTTACCACCGGCTACAACATCTCAGGAGTTCTTGGGGGGTAAGCGTGAACAGTCCAACTCAGGAACTGACTCCAAACAGGATGAAGGATTTTAGGATCCTTCCACAATGAATCAGGCTGACTCCGGGCCACAGTTGATAGGGGCTAATGAGCCATTTATCCCTGTCTCTGTGTCTCTGTCTCTGGGTCTCCCTCTCTCTCTGCCCCTCCCCTGCTCGAGCTCTGTCCTTCTCTCTCTCAAAGATAAATAAACGTTAAAAAAAAAAAAAAAAAAAGATAAATAAAACCCAAGCTAGGTGAAATAAATAAAAACAAATTCACTGACGTTACGTTTGAACTTTTAAAAATTAAATGCAAATAAATGAAAGGAAAAGGGACGTTAAGCTTAATAACTAACAAATAAATAAGGTCAGTTGGGAAAACTGAGGGGGCCACGGGGGACTGGTGACAGGCCCGCAGTCACCCAGCTAGTCAAGCAGAGCCAGCTGACCTGGGTCTCTGTCCTGTGACTGGGAGAGGCGAGTTAACCTCTCCAGACTTTGGTTTCTTCCTGTGGCGAGTGTGAAGTCAAATGTGAACAAGGCCAGGCACGAAAGGGTGTTCTAACCCTAGATTCTCTCAGTCTGTGCCCTGGACTTGGGGGGGGGGGTCAAGGAGGAGTGAGTAGGACTGAAGACAAAGCATCTCTCCTGGGGAGTTCACAGTCCAAGGAATGGCTGCATGGGGAGCCAGCTCCGGCCCACCTCAGGGCCTTTGCACCGCCTGCTTCCTCTGCCCGGGATGCAATTCTCGGAATATGCGCACGCAATTCCCTCCCTCTTTCCCTTCTAATCTTTGCTCGAATATCAGCTCCTTGCTGAGGCCTTTCTTGACAACTTGCTTTAAAACTGCAGCCATCTCCCCTGCCCTAGATGCTCCAGTCCCCTTTCCTTTTCTTGGTCTCTGTGGCCCCAAACATGCCTTTTCAGCTGTTTATCCTGTTTAGTACCCATCACCCCCCACTCAGCTGTCCGCTCCACCGGGGGCAGGGATTTCCTCAACGCCCGCCACAGTGCCTCCTGCAAGCATTTGGTGAACGAACCCCTCAAGAGCAAGAGCTGGGGGTCCCCCAGGAAAGTGAGTCCTCAGAAAAGCAAGCGGTCACTGGAGCTTGGGAGAATGGAGATTCTTCGGGACAAAGAAGAGTGTTACTGAAGCCAAACAGGGTGGGGGCCGTGGAGGGTCAGACAGGCAGCGATGCAGGAGAGGGCTTCCTGGTGGAGGGAACAGGAGGGGCTGGAAACTGAACAGGAAGCAGTGGGGACATGAGGACAGCAGGGGGCAGTAGACAGGAAAGGGAGGAGAGGGGACAGAAGCCAAAGGGGGGATTTGAACCTGTGGGTGGTGAGGAACCACAGGAGGGTCAGAACGGGGAGGGGGGTGGCCTGGTCCCTACTGAAGCCGCCAAAAGGATGGGATGAGGGGCAGAGGACAATGCTCCAAAGGCCCAGGGGCTCCTCGGCCAGGCCCCGGGGCACAGGAGCCTGAAGATGGGGGGCACCGAGCATCTCAGCGGCCTCAGACTCACCTCTGTCTTCTTAAATCGTGCCCGCAGGGTCTTCATGGCCAGCGTCTGGCGTTTCTCCTCAGCCCAGGCCACCTGGGAAAGCACCAGAGTGGGGTGGGAATGAGGGACCCCGTGAGCAGGAGGGCCACCTGCCTCCCCCTTCTCAGAAGGACAGCTTCCTCTTCCCTGGGCCATCTCAGACCCTAGAGCAGGACAGGGACACAGGATGCCCCATCCCCTGACTGCTGTGTGCCCTTTGGCAGGTCTCTTGCCCTCTCTGAGTTTCACTTTCCTCACCCTTAAAAAGATGGACACAATCCCCTCTTGACCAACTCGTGGTCAGTTTTCAGTGGCGTCCTTAGCATATAGTAGGTGTGCAGGAAACGCACCTGCTGAAGCAGCTCAAGCCTTTTCCGGTCTCCAAGCTCTCATCTGTGTGGTTATTCCTGCACGGGGTGCCCGTTTTTCTCCATTCTCTCTGGTAAGCTCCTATTCACCCTTCACAGCCCATTTCCAAAATCCCGTGTTCTGATGAGCTTTGCCTGTCGTCCACAGGCTGAACTCTAACTCCCCCAACTGGGTTCCCCTACCCCTAGTTGGGTCCCTTCCTCTGCCCCAGCCCTGGCTTCGTA
This sequence comes from Acinonyx jubatus, assembly GCF_027475565.1. NCBI lineage: Eukaryota > Metazoa > Chordata > Mammalia > Carnivora > Felidae > Acinonyx > Acinonyx jubatus. The sequence goes on from NC_069383.1 coordinate 162,572,220, forward strand.
GGCTGGAAGTGGTCTGGGCTGGTACCGTCTTCCTGAACAATGAGGGGCCCCTGGGGGCCAGGCCCAGAGCTGAGGCCTCTTAGCACAAAGGCTTGTTTGGGATTCCTTCCTCTTTTGAGTGGGATTTCTTTTTTTAAGTTTATTTATTTCGAGAGAGAGAGGGAGGGAGAGAGAGAATCCCAGGCAGGCGCCGCGCGGCCAGCGTGCAGCCCGACGCGGGGCTTGATCCCGTGTACTGCGGGGTCGTGACCTGAGCCAAAGTCACGCGTCGGAGGCTTAACCAACCGAACCACCCAGCCGTCCCGAGTGGGATTTTTTGAAGGCATGTCCCACACCCGTCCATCCTGCCTGTGAATTCTCAAAGCCATCCTCCCATCTGTCTACTCACTCACCCATCCATCCATCCCCCCCCCCCGAGTGCATTCATCCATCCACTTTTCCACCTACCCACCCGTTTATTCCCCCACCCCTCCACCCATCACCCTACCCACACTGTACTCACCCCACCCTTTCTCTTCTGCCTCTGTCTCAATCAAACCTAGAGCAGGAGTAATAAGATAGCCAAGGGGAGTCCACAGGTTGCCAGGGCAGGAGGGAAGCCATGGGCTTGGGGGACGAGAGTGGCTTTCTGGAAGAGGGGATGATATATAAAGCAGGACCTAGTGGCCAGGCAGGAGGCTGAGCAGGGCGGCAGCCGTTAAAAGAAGGTAAGTGCCCTAGAGAGTGCAAAGGCTGGGAAGTGGGAAGTGTGTGTGTGTGTGTGTGTGTGTGTGTGTGTGTGTGTCAGGGTGTCTGGGTAGCTCAGCAGCACACCTAGGACATACACACACACCTCTCCTTTCTCCCACACACCAGGGCTCCAAGGCAAGAGGCTGAGGCCCTAAGGGGGGGTCTCCATCCCAAGCTTCCCTCACTTCCTCCTCTCCTACCTCCAGCAACGCCAGTGACTCCAGCACTCGGCCTCCGCGCCCACGGCGGGCTCCAGTTACCTGCTCCCAGCCGGGCCACCAGTCACACCGGCAGCTCCAAGCGCTCAGCTCTGACACCCGATCGGCTCTGAGGGCAGCCGCCCCAGGGGGCCGGGGGTGAACAGAGGGAGGAGACAAGCCGGCTGCGGGGCTGCCTGCTGGCCAACGAGCTCAGGTGGGAAAACACCTACTGTTCTCTCACCACCCTCCACCTGTCCTCCTAGCCTTTGTCCTCGTTGTGTCTTCGCCAGCAGCGCCCTTTCTGCGCTCCATGTCACTCCCAACCGGCTCACTCGCCCCATCTCATTTCTACTCGCTCCTACTCACTCTCTGGATCTTTGCTGCAACACCGCCTCCTCCAGGAAGCCTTCCCGGAGGCACCCAGGCTGAGCTCCCTTATGGCTCGGGGCCCTCATGGCACCTTAATCGGACTAAGTCACCACTGCCCGGTCACTTGTGTCCATCTTCGCCTCAAGGTGCCGCCTTTGCTCCCCGGTGTTTCCCGGGGACTCAGTAGGTGCTCAACACGTGTTTCTTAAATGCATCCTCAAGGCCACCAGCCCCAGTGGCCTTGAGCAGTTTCTCTAGCGGTGCACCAGTCCGGCTGGGTGGAGACTGTCACCCACCTGGATAACGTTCGGGTAATTCAGGGCGGCGTCCAAGACCCTCCCACATGCCCCCCCCGCCGCCCCCCCGCCCCCCCCCGCACACAAACGCAGGGTATTCGTGACTTTGTAAACTTCTGAAATGTGCAGCAGACAGAGCCTTGACTAGAAGCACGAGCTCCCTGTCGTCCCGAGAGGCGTGGGGACCTCAATTTACGCATTTGCAAAAAGAAGAAAGGGGAGCACCGGCCGCTCGTGCCCCTCACTTTAGAGGTGACTGCAGAACTCTCACGTGGACGGCTGGCCCCGTTTCCCGCTACCTAAGGAAGCGGGCTCCTCTTTGCCAGCAGTTGAGATGGCGCCTGCGGCGTCAACGCGAGGCGCATGCGCCTTGGAGGGAGCGGCTGGCCGCGCAGGGCGGAACGCGGCTCCTCCTTCCTCCCCGCCCTGCCCCGTTTCCGGCGGAAGCGGCCTCAACAAGAGAAACTTTATTGTTCCCGTTGGGGCGGCGAGGATGTCGGTGAATTACGCGGCGGGACTGTCGCCGTACGCGGACAAGGGCAAGTGTGGCCTCCCCGAGGTGAGCGCGGCCCGGCGTCCCGAAGGCCGCCCCCAGCGCCACGGGCTGGGCGGGGCCGGGCAGCAGCGGGGCATTGTGGGAATATCGGGAGGCACTGAGGCTAGACAATGGGAGGGACTTCCCAGTGGGGAGGGGGCGGGAAGTGACGCCCCCTGCTCTCCCGGGGACTGGAACACCCCTCCACCCCCAGCCCCGGGTCGGCCCGGCGGGATAGAGGGAGGGACCCGCGTCGGTGGAAAGTCCTCAAGTTCTCTGATGGGGGAAGCCAGGGACGGAGTTGCTGGCGGAAGGCTCCGCAGGGGCGAAGGCGAGATGGAAATAAACACGCTTGGGGACCAGACTAGGCCACAGAGGTTTCCAGAGCCAGGGCCGGAGGGGCCTCACGTGCCGGGCTGGGGAGCTGCCACTTTATCCTGGGGGTGGTGGACAAGGGTTCTAGGCGGGATGATCGTAGGTACGTGTCAGAAAAGACCCCTTCGCCCACTGCAGGACTTGGGGCGAGTCCTTCCCTCTGGGTCCCCTCTCCCCTTCTGGAAGCTGGTGGGGGGAAGATTGCCCCCATCCCCCAAAGGCTGGTCTGTGAGGTATTTAAGAGCCCTCAGAATCCCTCCGGAAGTCCCTCTCCTCTTCCTGCCAGTCCATTAGCTGGATTCCACAAACATTTATGGGGCGCCTACTGTGCACCAGGCACTTCCTAGGCCCTGGGGCCCCAGTAGGGACCGAGACAGACAAAAACTCCTCATTCTAGAGGGGAGACAGACAAAGGGCAAGTCAATGCAAGAAGTCAGAGGATAGGAAGCTTCAGGGAGACCAGTAAGGCTGGGAGTTGTGAGGAGAGCCGGGGCTGCGTTGAAACCAGGGCCCAGGAGGCACCACTCAGGTGACTTCTGTTTTCTCCATTTTTTTTTTTTTATTGTGGCGAAACACACAACGTGAGAGGTACCGTCTTAGCCATTTTTTTAAGTACACAGCTCAGTGGTACTGGATACGTTCACGCTGTTGTGCAACCACCCCCACCATCCATCTCCAGAACTTTCCATCTCCCAAAACTGAGACTCTGTCCCCATGAAGCACTGACTCCCCGCCCCCTGCCCCACCCCTGGCTCCCATCATCTGCTCTCTGTCTCTGTGGACGGGACTCCTCTAGGGACCCCCTGTGAGTGGGGTCGCGCAGCATCCTTCCGTGTCTGGCTTCTGTCACTGTGCACGGTGTCCTCCAGATCCATGCACGTGGTGACAGGCGTCAGGAGGTCCTTCCTTTTGGAGGCTGGATCATATTCCAGTGTGTGGATGGACCGCACTGTGTTTATCCTTCATCCGTCGGTGGACACTGGGGTTGATTCCATGTTGTGGCGGTTGTAAATGATGCTGCCATGAACGTGGGTGTGCAAGTGAGAGGACTTCTCAGCCAAGACCTAAAGGGGATGAGGGAAGAGCCATGTGGGAGAATTCCAGGCAGAGGGCACAGCCTGTGCAAAGGTCCTGAGGCAGCACCAGGCCTGGCGTGTTGGGAGGAAAAGTGAGGAGGCCCCAAGTGGCTGCAGCAGAGAGGGGGAGGAGTTGGGCAGGTCGTGTAAGGCCTCAGGCCACTGGGAGGACTTAGGTTTCTACCCTGAGGGATGCAGGAGCCCTGGAAGCCTGTGGGCAGAGGAGGGACATGAGAACAAGCCACCTTTTCCAATCACTTCTCTGCCCTGGGCAAGGCAGGGGCATTCCCATCTGTGGCTAGCAGCCTTGCCACAATGGGACATGTTTTGACCCCTCCCTTCTGCTCTGTCCCCGGACAGATCTTCGACCCCCCGGAGGAGTTGGAGCGGAAGGTGCGGGAGCTGGCGCAACTGGTCTGGCAGTCCTCCAATGTGGTGTTCCACACGGGGGCCGGCATCAGCACCGCCTCGGGCATCCCCGACTTCAGGTCTGTGGGCACAGAGGGGAGGTTGACGCAACACCTGCTGCCATCCCCGCTGGGGGGATGTTGGCCGCCGGAAAGACCCTGCCCTTACAGATGTGTCCCTTTAAGTGGCGCCACATTCCACTCACACCCCATTGGCCAGAATGTGGTCACCTGACCCCACCTAGCTGCAAGGGATCCTGGGGAATGTAGTCTTTTGCCTGGGCTCGCTGGACCTGCCTGCCTATTGGGATCCTCTTACCTTAGAAGATGGGAGGATTGGTATTAGGGGTAATCAGCTCCTAATGCAAATATTTTTCTCTCTTTTCTCTCTTATTCTGTCTCCCTGATCCCTGAACTCTCTGTGTCTCTCCCCGCCTTGCCACCTTCAGGGGTCCCCACGGCGTCTGGACGATGGAGGAGCGGGGCCTGGCCCCCAAATTCGACACCACCTTCGAGAGCGCGCGGCCCACGAAGACCCACATGGCACTGGTGCAGCTGGAGCGCGTGGGCCTCCTGTGCTTCCTGGTCAGCCAGAACGTGGACGGGCTGCACGTGCGCTCTGGCTTCCCCAGGTGACGCCCGGGTCCGGCCCCGCGCTCTCTGGGCCTCGGTTTCCTCATCTGTAAAAGGGGGGGTTTTGATGGGCCGATGCAGGGGGGCAGCCGGGAGCAGCGCTGGGCACTGGGTGGGAGGCCAGAAACCAGAGCTGTCCTGTGTCATCAGAGCTGCCCGGGAACAGATCGAGAATTGGGGTGCCCTTTCCCGGTCCCGGGGGGTGATTCCAGCCCTGACCTCTCGGGGCCTCCGGCGGCCCGGACTATGGCCCAGACTGCCCTCGGGTCCTCAGCTGCCAGCCCCACAGCCTGGCCACGGGCCGCTATGACATCCCCCTCGGGGCGAGGCCAGGGGAAATTGGGCGTGGGGAGGAGGGTGCTGAGAATTTAGAATGTTCGTAGTTGGGTTTTCATATCCCTCGTTACTGCCTCCATAGTGAACGTGAACCCTAGTAGGGCAAAGGACTGACTTTTTTTTAGGTGTTTTTTTTTTTTTTTAAGTGTATTCATCTATGTTGAGAGAGAGTGAGTGAGTGGGGGAGGGGAGGAGAGCGAGGAGGAGAGAGAGAATCCCAAGCAGGCTTCACACTCAGTGCAGAGCCCGGCGAGGGGCTCGAACTCACAAACTGTGAGATCACGACCTGAGCTGAAATCAAGTCAGACGCTTAATTGACTGAGCCACCCAGGTGCCCCCCGCCCCCTGCCCCCAGAGATAAAATTTCTCTAGAAGTCAGGCAGTTCTCACAACCTAGAGATGTTGCCACGTTTGGGGACTTCACCCTTTTGACATGTAACTAACTAAGCCTCCAGCCCCCTCTGGCTCAGGGTTACCGTCGGGCTCCGGTCTGGGCCAGAACCACTGGCGTCTTATCCTTCAGGTCAGACCGATTTACTAGGCACGTGGCTACAGGCCTGCCCCTCGGGACCTGTGTAGACATTTCTAGAAACAGAAGCAAACGTTTTCTCACTGTGTAGTGAGTACGTTCAGCGGCACGGGAGGATAGGGCTTTTACGGGCATGTGGGGAAAGCCGGCGACATCTGTGTCCCCAAACAGCCGGACAGCACGGTAGGCTGGGGGCGCGTCGGCAGATCAGGAGTGGGGCACGGCCACCCGCTGGCACGCTCCTTCCCAGAGGCGGAGGGCAGCGCCTTGGGGTGGGCCGGCAGGAGTCCACTTGGGGACCGCAGTGTCTCCGACCTCCTGCACCATGGATTGCACACCTGTGTGTGCCCAGCCATCCCTGGCACCCACCACCCACGCCTTCACTGCGTCACCGGTCTGTGTGTGTGTGTGCGTGTGTGTGTGTGTGTGTGTGTGTGTGTGTGTTGGAGGAGGAGGAAGCACTAATCCCCCAGCACCCACTGTGTGCAGACAGGAGCAAAATGGGTCACAGCCAACAACTATTTTGCCCAGCGCCGACCGTGTGCCACATGCTATTCCAGAACATAGGACACAGAGTACACAGGACAGACAGAAGCTCTACCCTCCCGGGAATCATCTAGGAGGGAGGAAACAGGCAGAAGACGAGACAAATCAGCCAAGTAAATTCTGTGTCAGGCGGTGATCCTTGCCATGGAACCAAAGGGGAAAGTTGGGCGGGAGTTGAAGCCTTGACCAGGTAGGTCAGGGAGGCTGTGACATTTGAGAGGTGACAGAGGGAGCCAGGGGAAGAGCCTTCCAGGTCTGATCATTGTTCTTCCAAATAACCCAGAAGCTGGACACTGTGGTCCCATTTCACAGATGGGGACTGAGGCCCAGAGAGGCTAAGCGACCTGCCCAAGGTCACACAGATGGGAAGCCAAGGGAACCAGGAGTTGACCCCACATTCCTCTCTTCAGGCTTTTGATTTGCAAACTGGGGATTAAAATTCCTGTCCTGCAGCCCGGTGACACTTGGTGGTTCCAACACAATTGTGGATGGCTTTTGTGAAGGGAATGGTCTGCCCATGTGCAGAGGTAGGGTCAGCCATGAGGGCCAATAGTCCCTCTGGCTCAGAGAGGTTGGGCCATCTGTAAGGCTGTGGATGGTGGGGTCAGCAGCAGTCCAGAGGCACTGGAAGGAGGGAATCTGCTGATCCTAAGGTTGAAGCTTAGGGAAGGCTTCCTGGAAGAGGAGGGCTCGGTGCTCTGCCCGAAGCCTCAGGAACCAGAATCCCATGCCATGGCCAAGTGTCTCTCTCCTTCCGTAGGGACAAGCTGGCGGAGCTTCACGGAAACATGTTCGTGGAGGAATGCGCCAAGTGTAAGACGTGAGTGCCACCGGAGGGCGGGGGCGGGGTGGGGGGGCGAGGCGTGGACAGCCCGGGCCGCTTACCGCTTCGCTTCCCATCACAAGGAAGGGCCTTGTGAGTCGCTTCTGACGTTGCCAGGGACCCAGGGAGGGGCAGGGCTGGGGCCTGAGCCTCAAGCCTGTGAGGCTGGGGGCACGAGTTCCTCCAGGAGAGGGACGTTCGTCCCCTGCACCCGTAACAGACAGCCAGAGGCTGAAAGGCATAAAACAGAAATCTGTCGGTTCCCAGCCTGATAATTTTTTTTTTAATGTTTTATTTTTGAGAGAGATAGAGTGTGAGCAGGGGAGGGGCAAAGAGAGAGGGAGACACAGAATCCGAAGCAGGCTCCATCCAGGCTCCGAGCTGTCAGCACAGAGCCCGACACGGAGCTCGAACCCACGAACCATGAGATCGTGACCTGAGCCGATCTCTGGTGCTCAACCGACTGAGCCACCCAGGTGCCCCACAGCTCCCAGCCTGGAAGCTAGAAGTCCAGAAGGGAGGCTGTGGGGGAGGCTCCTTCCTGCCTCCTCGTGTTTTCTGGATGTTTCTCACAGTCCTTGGCTAACCACCCGCCTTCCTCTGTTGTCACATGGCCTCCTCGCTGTGTATCTGGGTCTGTCACAGGGGCATCAGTCCTGTTAGATTGAGACCACTCTACCCCAGTGTGGCCTCATCCTGACTCTACATCTGCAATGATCCTGTTTCCAAATAAGGCTACACTCTAAAGTATTGGGGGGTCAGGAGTCCCAACATATCTTTTTGCGGGGACACAATTCAACCCATACCAGAGTGTGACAGAGGTAGGACCACCCGCTCTGGGAAGGCTGAGCCAGAGCCCTTCCTGGAGCCAGGGCCATCTGGGCGCGTCTCCTCCCGCTGGCTGAGCGGCCGCACAGGTGGGGGTCCCCCCACTGCAAAGAAAGCCCTTGTCCCCCACTGTATTTTGAAAACTTTCAAATCCATAAGTGACTCACAAGAATAGTACGATGAACCCCTACCTCGCCTAGACCAGGGCTCAGCGAGCTTTTCCTGTAAAGGGCCAGATGGTAAAATGTGTTCAGCTTCGTGGCCCAGACAGTGTCTCTCACGACTGTGGGCTCTGCTGATGGGGCACGAGAGCCGCCACGGACCACACACGAAGGGATGGGCGTGGCCGTGTGCCGATAAAGCTTTATTCGTGGAAGCAGGAGGCTGAGGGCCAGATTCCACCCACAGGGCCATAGTTCGCCGATCCCGACTAGATCCGACAACTGTTAACGTTTTGCCACACTTTGTTGGTTACTTGCTGTGCTGTTGAGGGGTAAGTGGCAGACCGCCTCGCCCACGACCCCAGACCCCCGAGACTCTACCTCCCTCCCAGGAGCTGCGCTCTCCCGTTGGCGCGGCCGCAGCGAGCTGTAAAGGAAGTCAGGGTAGTGCGATCACTCAGGGCCTGGCCCGTGTTCCCAGTGGCTTCTGGTTTTTTTGTTTCCTCATCCGGGATCCCGCCCAGGGTCACTCACGCTTTGCATGTCGTCATCGCATCTCTTCAGGCTCCTCTGTCTGGGACGCTCCCTGCCCCTTCTGCTTCCACGCTGTTGGCTTTGGGGTGCGGCCCGGCCAGCTGTTTTGTGGAAGGCCTCCGTCCCCTGCTCTGGGTTTGCGGGATGCCTTCTCGCGCTTAGAGTCAGCCGTACGCGCCCCCCCCCCCACTCCCCTGGGACAACAGCTCCCCCCCAAAGGAACAAGAGACACGCCAGTGGGACCCCTGAGCAGGTGCCCCGGGAGCAGGTGGTGGGCTGACCCGACCCCTGCGGGTCCCCCTTCCTCCCCCGACACAGGCAGTATGTCCGGGACACCGTCGTGGGCAGTATGGGCCTCAAGGCCACGGGCCGGCTCTGCACCGTGGCCAAGGCCAGGGGGCTGCGTGCTTGCAGGTGAGTGACCCTTTGCTGCGCCCGGGCTCCAGGGGAGGGTGCGCGTCTCCGTCTGACCCCCACCACCCCCCCACCCCTGCAGGGGCGAGCTGAAGGACACCGTCCTGGACTGGGAAGACGCCCTGCCTGACCGGGACCTCACCCTCGCCGACGAGGCCAGCAGGTCTGACCCCACGTGAGCCCAGACCACGAGGTTCCAGCACGGGAGGGAGCCATCAGGAAAGGCTTCCCCGAAAGGGGTGGCCGCACCCTCGCTGGGCCTCGCTGGCCCCATTGGTGACAGAGCCTTCTCACACCCTGTACGCCAGTCTTATGCGACAGGCAGGGAAACAGGCTTCAGCAAGGGGATGCCTCTGGCCCATGAGTCCCAAGCATCGGAGGTCACGCCCGCATCAGCAGCCCTGCTTCTGGCCGGGTGGGGAGGCTGCTCCGGGCGGACGGGAAGCTGGCACAGGTTGTGGGCACCCTTGAGAGCAGAGAAGGGTGTGGAGCGAGCTGCCCAGGCTGGTCTGGGCGTGTTCCGGAGCACCAAGCGGCTGGTGGAGCACTGGGGCTCGAGCCAGGAGGGGCTGGCGGCCTCTTGCGCCTTGTGGGGCAGGAATAGGGCTTCTGAGACCTTTGTGGGGGGGGGGGGTGGAGGGGCTCAGTCTCACCCTTCTTGTCCCAGGAACGCAGACCTGTCCATCACTCTGGGCACCTCCCTGCAAATCCGGCCCAGCGGGAACCTCCCACTCGCCACCAAGCGCCGAGGAGGTCGACTGGTCATTGTCAACCTTCAACCCACCAAGCACGTACGTGCTGAGCCCACCCTGATGTACCCCCTGCTCCAGCCTCCTCCCCTCCAGACCCCTGCCTGAGCCCGGCCTGTCTTTGCACCCTGCTCCCCGCCCCCCCCACAGGACCGCCATGCCGACCTGCGTATCCATGGCTACGTGGATGAGGTCATGACCAGGCTCATGGAGTACCTGGGCCTGGAGATCCCCACCTGGGACGGCCCTCGAGTGCTGGAGAGGGCGCTGCCCCCCCTGCCTCGCCCGCCTGCCCCCAAGCTGGAGCCCAAGGAGGAGGCCCCCACCCAGCTCAATGGCCCAGCACCCGCCAGCCCCAAGCCGGACCCCTCCGCCGAGCCCTGTACCCAGCACAATGGCTCTGGGCCTACCAGCCCCAAGAGGGAGCCGCTGGACAGTCCTGCACCCCACAGGCCCCCCAAGAGGGTGAAGGCTGAAGCGGTTCCCAGCTGACCAGGGGGCCCGGGGAGGGTGGGGCTTTTTGTAGAGACCATGGAGTCATCTTTTCTTACTGTTCTCACTTTGTTACTTTCACCTGCCCTTGCGGGTGGGGGGCAACCTCAGGGTGCTGAGAGCTGGGCTCCAGGCCCCAGGGCAGGCCCACCCCCCACTGCCTGTCTCTTTATCTTGAGGGGCCTGGGGTGTGGGCCTGGGGAGGAGCATTTTCACCCTGGACGCTGTCCTTGGAGCTGACCCCCAGGCACCTGCTCCTCCCTGTGCCCCAGCCCCTGACTCAGGATGCTCTGGGGAGGTGTGGCCAGGCCCTCCCTAGTTCCCAGCCTAAGCAAGAGTTAACTCCCTCGGCCCTGGGGCCCTCACACTCCCCATCCCCTGCCTCCCCCAAATCGCCTTCATGATCCCTCCGGGAGGTAAGGGGGGGCAGAGCCACCTTTTCGGAGCCAGACTTCTTGGGGGCACAGACAATAGAGGCTTGCACTGCCTTTGGGGCTAGAGGGAGAAAGAGGCGTGTCCACCTGGTTCCTCCAGACTTCCAGAAAAGTCTTCAATGCAATAAAAGCAGAAATTCTTGCATCTGAGTCTGTGTTTAACATTCACGACTTTGTGCCGGGTCCTAGTCCCGGGGAGAGCGGGGCAGGGGGTGCAGAATGCACCGTCCCCTTGCCCCCTGTGGAGTCGGCCTGGGCCTCCCTGCAATCTAGGCCTGGGGGGGCCGTGGAGGAGGAGAGCAATACCGCAGCGGGAGCTCCTGGCGCCCTCTGTGATTATACACTCCTGTGCGTGGTTTCTAGATATTTTCCCCCCACTGCTAGGCTGTGAGCCCCTTGATGAGAGCTGCCAGTGGCCTTGGGCCTCGTTCGCAGCCCGCCCCCCACCTCCCGGCACCTGCGCAAAGCGGGTGGGGCGGGGCGCATTAGGAGAGCGCGGGCCCAGCCGGGTTCCGGTGAGATCCCTTCACTTCCGATGCCTCGGTCTCCTCATCCGTAGATCGAGCGAGGTGGGCAGCGCGGCCCCCCTCCCAGGAAGGCAGCTGCCCTAGATCGTCCGAGGACGCGATGAAGGGCCTCCTGAGGCCCCCAGAGACCTCGGGTTCCAGGCGCGTCGCGCTCACCGCTCGAGGCCGCTCTCCAAGGTGCTGAAGACACTACCGGCGCCTGGCCGGCAGCCTTTCCACCCTGAGGGTCGCGGGGGTGGGGGTGGGGGGGGCCGCACCACACTCCCCCTTCCGAGGCTGGCCCAGACGCTCCTTCCAAGAGCCGAGGAGCCCTAGACAACGCTTTGTGCCAACGTGTTCTGTCAAAATACTTTATTAAGGATCACTGCAATCTTAGAAAAGAGGCGCGGCTGTGGGCTGCGGTTCTGGGGCCAGGTTCCCCGCAGACTCAGCCAAGTGTGCAGGGGACAGGAAGGAGTCCCGGGGCAGGGGAGCTGTCGAGGCGTGGTGTGTGCGTGTGTCTGTCTGAGTCCGTGGATCACTCTGTACGTGCCCGTTCCTTTCTTTGCCTGGATGTGTATTTCTCGGGCTCCGTGGCCCTGCGCTTGTCCTGTGTCTGAGTGTGTCCTGTGTGTGCCTGGGTCCGCGGGTGTGTGGCTGTGACTTTGTGACATCTCCATCCTGGCACTTCCGCCAGGGTCTCACCTCTCACCCCCACGCCCGTTGCTGTCCACAGAAGGGCCCCTAAGCAGAGAGGCCCGGGGGCACGTCCGGAGGGTGCTCACAGCTCCTCCCCTGCTGCCTCCAATCCCCCGCGCCCAGGGCTGAGCGCTGGCTCAGGGGCAGTCCAGTCCAGCAGGGTGGCCTGGTTCAGCTTCTCCGTCGAGTTGTCTGCGATCAGGGTCGAGTTGTCCAACTCCTCCGTCAAGTTGTCCAGAGCCGACTTGCCCTGAGATTCCCAGTCTGCCCTGGGGCTGCCTGGAGACCCTTCCTGGGACGCGCCAGGTTTGGGCTGTGGTCCTGGGACCTCGGAGCCTGGTGTGGCATCGGGGGCCACACGGGACGCAGCGTCGTTGTGCAAAGTTCTGGAGAAAACTGAGCAAGGGTTGGGAGGGTCACGAGGGACGGTCTGGGGGACTGGAGTCCCTCCGTTCTCTGACCCCAGTCTCAGGGAGTAGCAGCAAGGAGCCCCCCTCCCCCTGCCAAGCCCCAGAGGCCCAGTACAGGGGCTTAGGGAACCCAGGGGATTGTGTCCATGGTGCAGCCCAGAGGGGTTCTGAGGGCACAGCATCCCCGGCCCACCTACCTCGAACAGGCGCGTAGTCTCCAGCGCCCTCGGCTTTGTTGGCGACGAAAGGGCTAATGGAGGGCAGGACGATGAGGGCAAAGGAGAGCAGCAGGACCTGGCGGAGATGGGGGAGGTCACCCCATCCCTCCCCCACCCTGTGAGCAGAGACACCGAGGCCCAGAAGACACCGGGGGCTCACACTGCGCTCATCTCGCCACCCAGACCCCTTTGCCAAGGCCGAGGACGCCCGTCATCCTGGGGACCAGGACTTACCGCTATGCAGGTGCCTGTCTGGGCCGACTTGCTGGTGGACTGGACCACAATGGCCTGGAGCTTCTTCAGCTGCTCCAAGAGGGACCTTGGCAGGAATGGGCAGGCCTTGGCTGAGCCCCCCGGGGCCGTGATCTGGCCCCCATCCGTTTCTGGGGTCCCCCCAGCCCGGCTGACGTCTGAATCCCATCCATCCCTCATGGCCCCGCTGGTCTTTAAAGTCCCAGACTCTCCCTCGTCGCTTCAACAAATCTCCCTGAACATCCCACCCACTTGAACCCACCCACTTCTCTGCCACCCCACCCCCGTGACCCGGGCTGCCATTATCTCTCACCAAAATGCCAACCCCAGCCTCTACTCTGGACCCCCAAGGCCTCTCTTGCTCCCCTAGGGTTCACGCTCCAAGCAGCAGCCAGACGGCACTTTTCAGACGTGAGCAGGCTTCTCTCGACCCTCCCAGGGCTTCCACGCCCCTGGGGTCAAAGCCCAAGTCCTCCTCGTGGCCCCCAAAGCCCCCCGCATGACCTGCCCCACTCCCTACCTGCCCTCTCCTCCTCCTCCTTCTCTCTCCCCCTCGCTTACTCTGCTGCAGCCACACGGGCCTCCTGGCTGTTCCTCCAACACGTCAGACCCAATTCTGCCCCAGGACCTTTGCACAGGCTGGTTCCCTCTGCACCAAGGACATTAGTCCCCCAGATCTTTTTGTAGCTGGTTCTTTCTCATCCATCAGGTCTCATCTCAAAAGCCATCACATCTGACCCCCCTGCCCAGAGTAGCGCCACCCCCCCACCCCCACTCGCTCTCCGGGGCCTTAACCTTGCTTCACTCTTCTCCTCAGTGGCTATCGCTATGTGAATTAGCTTTTACGTATTTCCCGTTGTCTTGAGTCTGTCTCCCACCAGACCATGAGTGCTTTAAGTAGGGAGGCTGTCTGTGCAGTGCTGTGGTTCCAGGGCCCAGAACTACGCCTGGCACAGACGAGATGCTAAACAAATACTGAATAGACGGCCGCGCCTCTTAGAGCCACACCCGGTTCTCCAGCACAGCGTGCTTCCGGCCTCTGGCCATTCGTCTGCCGTTTCCTCCACCGCAAACGCCTTCCCCCAACTCCAAGTGCCCTCCTCCATGCAGCCCTCACCCTTGCTAGGTGGAGCCCCTACCCCCTGCTCTGCTTTGCCATCACAGAGGCTGTCCCCCACATTGTCCACCCCTCCTGCGAGGGACTCTGGGGGCCGGCTCCCCGTCCTCTCCCATAGCTGGACCGAGACTCACAGGTTCTGCTTCTCCAGATGCAAGACCTTCCTCTGAAGCTCCTGGTTCTGGGCAGTGCAGGCTGACATCCTGCAGGGACAATGCCACAGTGACCTCCAGAACCCGTGCGTCACCAACTAGTTCGGCTGACATCTCCCTGGGGGGCCCCATTTTACAGGCAGGGGACCCAAGGCCAGAGAGGGGAAGTCACTCATCCAAAGCCACCCAGCAAGTCTGTGGACAGGGCCCAGATCTGAACCCAGCTCTGCCTGGCTCCCAGGCCCCACGTCTGCACTGATGTGGGGGCATTGCTCCGGTCTGTGCCCCGAGGACGGGCCGTGGAATGCCAAACTCGGGCAGCGATGCTTCCAGAAGACTGAGTGGGAGGGTGATGGGGAGTCCACGGGGAACCAGGTTACAGTCCTCACCCTCCCTTGTGACCTCAAGCCGCTCTGCTCTCTGACCTCAGTCCCCTCACCTGTAAAAAGGGGCTACGATTACCTAGTTCACAGAGCATTTGGGAGAACACCACGACATAAAGCTGATCAGGGGCTTCGCAGATTGCATCTGAGGACTAAGACAATGGTGACAAGTCCATCCGGGGGCTCCCGGACCCAGGCTGGGGGACCCATGTTTCCCACCTGTATCCATATGTGGGCGTGGTCTGACCCCAGACCACCCAGATGTGGGACTGAAATACTCAAATTCCCGCATGACGATATGTCCCAGCCAAGAGAGTACACCCCGCCCCCCCACGGAAAGGCCCTCCTTCTGGATGACTCATGGGATAAAAATAAGAATCCAGGACATAAATTAGAGAAGATTCAAGGGCCAGATGGTAATGCCAATTGTGTAAATCACGATTCGAGAGGTGCGGCTAACACAGTGCGGAGAGGGACAGACCTTCACCAACCTTTACGCAGCTCAACAAGCTGGATGCACACGTGTTGAAAGTTCGCAAGAGAGCAACATAGCAACCCCCCCTCCAAAATCAAACATCAAGGGGGGGGGGCGCATACCAAATCTAGGAGCAGAAGTGGAAGAACTAGAAAAGTACAGGTGGGTAGAAGGTAAAAGCCAGAAAGCCACGCTTTGAAAAGAATAATTCAATAAATAAGTCCCTGGCAAGATTAACCAAGAAGGCAGGGGCGCCTGGGTGGCTCCGTCGGTTGAGCGTCCCCCTTCGGCTCAGGTCAAGATCTCACGGTTTGTGGGTTCGAGACCCGGGGCGTCGGGCTCTGTGCGGACAGCTCGGAGCCTGGAGCCTGCTTCAGATTCTGGGTCTCCCTGTGTCCCCCTGTCCCTCCCCTGCTGACAGCACAGAGCCTAGCAAACTAAAACGAGAGAACTGGGAACCATTGGATGTCGACACATTTGCAGTGAGCAGCTTCCCGGACAAGTACGGCATCCCAAAACTGACTTGGGAAGAAAGAGAAGACCCAGGTAGACCTGTAACCTTCCTTCCGTCAGGCCACTCCCGGCTTAGAGAGTGGGTTTGCTCGTGCGTTGCGCTTCTGTTAAAGAAGACAAAGGAGCCCGTCCCCTTAAAAGAGTTAAGAGAGCGGCAGTTGGTGAAAGCGGGGTGCGCGGTTTTTCGGAGGCGGATGTTCTGCCGAGAACGATCTCTCCTCTGTCCTTGCCACACACATCAAGGAAACGACGGCAGCTCTGAGGACCAGTGGGGCTCACGCAGGGGGGGTAAGCACCCCAGCTCCAGGCAGAGCCCCACGGCAAGATGGGTAATACATCCTCCTTTCTTGGTGCCTCACATTCCAGGGGATAAAGGGACCCCGAGCCTGACCTCTGCCATCTCCGGGCATCTTCCCACGCTTGTAATTCACATGACAAATGACCTCTCCCCGAGAGAGAAAGGAAACCTCTCATTTTCTCAGCCCTCCCCCCCCCCGTGACCTTAGCCCCATTGCACGGCTCTCCCTGGGTTTCGGTCCCCTTCCCGTACCCCAGAAGGGCACCCCAGGGGCCCCAGCCTTACCGAGTTTCCAGGCCATCAATATATTCCTTCTTCTTTTTCCGGCTCTCTTGGGCCGACTGCTTGTTCCGGATTTTCCGGCGGATTTTTTTCAGCGCTCGCTCTTCATACTACACAGTGACATGGTGGGGTGGGGGTTGGGTCCACCCTGTTGTCTGGCCCCCATGATCTCACCCCTGCTCCTCCGGGGGGAGCCCTCCCAGACCCAGGGAGCTGGGGGCAGACTCCCCATGACTCGAAGACCGCTTTCGTCCCCCAGAACTCGTGCAAAGTCTCCGGGGTGGGCGGGGGTGGGGGGGTCCAGGGTCCTGAGAATTTTCCCAGATCCCAGTCCCAGGTAGGAACCGGCGGCCACACTCTGAGCGCTGGTGCGAGTGCGCCACCTTCTGGCCATGCCTGGGCACGGCGCCTTTCTGGGGGCCCGCGGATGTTCCGGTGGCGCTGGCGAACCCAGGTCTTGACATTGAGCGAAACGGGCTGGGCGGGGGCTGCGGGCGGAAGGGTGGGCGTAGGGGAGGCCACGGCCATGGAAATCGTGTGTGAACACTCCTGGCCAGAGACATTTTAGCGACCGATTCAAGCCTTCACAAAAATGCAGCGCGGCCCAGTCGAAGTCCGCGTGCAGGTCGTGGGTTGGGGGAGGGGGCAGGGGTCACCCCTTTGGGGAGCTCCGGCCTGCAAGGGGCTAGGAGGCAGCGCGAAAGGCACAAGGAGGCCCCCCGGGGCCCAAACCGTTGCTGCCCGAAAGGCCACCCTTGGCCCCCCGGGTGTGGGGCTCTGCCCGCTGAGCTGGGCTCAAGGACGAATTTCTGGGCTCCAGGGACGGACGCGTCCTAACACTCGAGGGCGGGTGGCCGCAGAAAAGGGGGCGAGGCCCGGGGCCAGGGCTCACCTTGGTGAGGGGCAGCTGGGTGGGCAGGGTGAGGCCTTCTTTGGCCAGAAGCTTCTTCTCGTCCTCCGTCAGCACCAGCTCCTGGCAGTGCTGGGTCGCAGGCCGGGGCAGGTGAGGGGCCCCCGGGTGATGCTGCTGCTGTGGGGGAGGGGGGGGAGGGGGACACGGCTGTGGGGGCAGGGAAACCGCCTCCCGGAAGCGAACGAGACACCGGACCTGGGGCCCTATGGGCGCGTCTGCCGTGGGGCCCCCGCTGGCCCCGGGGCCGCAGAGAGCGAGCACCAGCCCCCAGAGCCGGCACTTCCGCATCCGGGAACCCAGCGGATGAAACAGCATCGGGCCGCGGCGCAGGTCACGATCTCGCGGTTGGCGGGTTCGAGCCCCGCGTCCGGTTCCCAGGCTGGCAGCCCAGAGCCCGCTTGCGATTCTCTCTCTCCCTCTGCCCCTCTCCCCTGCCCTCTGTCTCTCTCTCATTATAATAACAACGGGAACGATGACGCATTTAAGGCATTTAAAAGAGTGTCTGGCCCGTGGTAGGTGCTTGGTAAGTTTCAGCTGTTTTAAAAAACGTTATGACGACGACCGTGGCGGCAAGGGCCCCACCCCGTGTGTGACTCAGTCTTCCCGTCTCCGAAATGGGAGACATCGGGGCCCTACAACCCCCGGCAGCCCCGCAAGGGCTGAAGTTCCGGGGCGTGGGGTCCGGGCTGCTCACCAGGTCGCCGCCGCCGCCCGACAGGAGGAGGTCTTTCACCGTGAGGCTGCAGCTCGAAGGCAGGTCGGCCACCTCAGCCCGCTCCTCACGACGGAGGCCCTGGCTCCACATTTCTGAGCAGGGCAGATGGAGACAAAGACGCGGAGGGGTCACGCGCGGGCCCCTGAGCTCCCCGCTTCTACCTGCCTCCTCCAGCAAGGCCGCCAGGATTGACCGCAACGCGCTAGGGCCCCAAGGCCCCGGGTTGAGGGGAGCATCCCCGACCGGTGCCTCGGTCTTCCCGCCGATGGAAAACGGGAAGCCGACTCATCAGGACGTTGTTGAGGGACCCGATGCCAAGCCAGGAGGGACCGGCTGTTATTGGCCAGGGTTACAGGCTAGGTCTCCAGCCGGCTTGGCCTTGTCTCCCCCTGGTCCTTGCCCAGGTCTGATTCACCTGTGGCTCCCTCCCCCTGGCACCCGGCACGCTGGAGGCAAGGTGCTCCCCAGAGCACAGACTTCGGGGTGGCTCAGCTCTCGGTTCTTATCCCAACTGTGCAGAGCTGTGTGGCCTTGGTGAAGTGACCAAACCTCTCTGAGCTTCCGTTTTGTTAACTCTCCAGCGAGTCTAATAAGAGCTGAAGGGACAGAGGACGGCCCTGCCGGCGGGGAGGGGTGTCTTCCGCATCAGGCTAGTTTTCCCCAGATCCGGGGGTGGGGGGAGCGTCTGAGGCCTGGGGTCCCCGGACCTCACGCCCTGTCTGTCACTGAACGTCTACTATGGTCCTGGCATCGACGTACAGAGATGAGGTTGGAAGCGTGGCGCCTGGCGCGGGAGCCAGGCTGCAGGGGCTGCGCCCCAGCTCAGCAGCTGTGACTCACGGCCTCACCTCACAGGGACTCCATTTCACCGTCCGGGAAATGGGCCCATGACAGCGTCTATTTCAGAGGGCGAGTGTGGGCGCCCAGCGCCTGGCACGGGCAAGGGCAGTGAACAAAGAAGGAGGACCCACCCAAGTCTATGGCCACAGACGCGTCCAGCACTTGGGCCACGGGTCCGGGGGGCCCGGCGAGGCAGGGGGCTCCCGGGTGGTAGGAGGGGCAGCCCGTGGGGGTGGTGGCTGCCCCACTGCGTGGAGGGGTGTCCTGGGAGTCGGAGGGCAGGTCTTCAGAGATGCCACTGTCACTGGCTGCAGGGGACCAGATCGGGGAGCCGGGCACCGAGTCGCCAGAAGCCAGGATGGAGTTGAGGAAATCATCTGAGTCTGGGCTGGGCAGGACCTGCTGGGGCAGAGAGAGGAGGGTGGGCATTACAACCTCTATGCTCCTCCCCTCGTAGCTCTCTCTCTCTCTCTCTCTCTCAAAAATAAACATTAAAAAAAAAAAATTTTTTTTAAACCCTCTATGCTTTGTTCCCGATTGCTGTGTGACTGAGCAAGCCACTGATCCTCTCTGGGCCGCACTTACCCTTTCTGCCAGACAGACGAGCTAACAACGCTCCTTCCTCTGGGGTTGTTGGAGCCTCAACACATTCTCGGCATGGGTACCACCCGAGGCACAAGCCCCGGGTTGGAGTTCAAACCCACCCCCAAACTGCTGTGTGACCCTGGACGAGTTACTGCCCCTCTCTGGGCCTTGGCTTCTCCACCTGTAAGAAGCTAATGTCAGCCACCCCTTAGGGTGGCTGAGAGGTTCAGCACAAGGATGTGCTTTGCTAAGAGTGGGCGCCGTGAGCCCTAAACGCCGCACGAAGCTGAGCGAGGCTCCCGTCTGAGGCCTGGCGTGTCCTCACCTGGTCCTCGAGGTGGCCCCAGTCCTCGCCCAGCTCTACGTGTCTCAGGATGCCGTCCTGATGGTCAAACAGCAGGTCCAGGAGCTCCAGGCTGCCAATGGGGCCCATGGGACCGGTGGAGGAAGCCATCTGGGGCAAGGAGGGGACAGGCGTGAGGGTCACACAGCCCCCTCTCCTCCCACCTCCCATCTGCACACCACCCGACGTCCGTGGGCCTCAAGTCCCCGCCCCCCACCCCCCCTCAGCCCCCGGGCTCAGCCCACCGCTGCCCTTGGAGTTTCCTTCTCCAGAAGGGCCATGAGCTGACATGGGCTTCCTCAGGGCATGGGAGCTGATTTCTTTAAAAGTTCTATAAGGTGCTGGCACAGGGGCGGGGGGAGGGGAGCAGCCTGGTCGACCCCTGGGGGGCCGATGAAACTAGTTCCCTCTCCCCCCTGCCCATCCCTACTCTCCCCTCCCGGAGGAAAGACAAGGGCAGCCCCAGGATGGAGGCAGGACTTCCGCTGTGACACGCTCTCTCCGAGCCCCGGTCTTCCCATCCGTGCAATGGGGGCGTGAGGCTCCTTCCACCTCTGGGAGTCTGGGGAGGGTTTCCTGGCTGAGACCTCCCTCTCCCGTGGCCCCCGGGCACGGCTCACCTTTCCAGCTGCTAAATCCCCATTCATGAGGCCGGCCAGCTCTGCCTCCAGCCGCCTCCTGAGTCTGCCCAGATCCGGAGCTCACCCCACAACCGGGCTCCCAGGCTCCCCGCGCTCCTCTCTGCGGCTCTGTAACCGCCCCCAAAAGATGCTGAAATAGGGTGGGGAGGTCCCGGCCCGTCCCCGGGTGCCGATTGGGGGACAGGCACGACGGACAGGGTTCAGGGCCAGTGGCACCAGGGCAGGCTGGGGGAAGGGAGGGGAGACCGTTATCTTGATGTTTTGTGCTTTCCTGGCCTGCAGTGGGCAAAGGCCAAAGTCTGGGGTGCCTCAGCTTTGCCATGACCTCTCCCCTACTTCCAGGGACTGTTTCTCCTCTGAGTCCCGGGACGCTGGGCTCCAGGAGAGCCCAGGGCCCCTGACTGGGTCCTGTCCACCCTCCGGACAGAACAAAGCCAAGAGGCACGGCCCAGGCCTTTGCTGAAGTCGCCCCCTCCTGCCAGAAGCTGCCTTCCCTCGGGGGCTGGCAACCTTCTACCCACCCTCCAAGCCCTCCACAGACAAACTTGAGCAGCGCCCCCCCCCCCCCCGTTCCTTCTAGAATCTTGTATGGGTCATTTACTCACCGAATGTGGATTGAGCCAAACTGGTTCCCACCCCAGGGCCTTTGCACTGACTGTTCCCGCCGCCCAGGACTAACTCCCCTCCCCTCCCCCTCTGACTCTGGACTGTCTTCACAGGTTCATAAATGTTCGATTATTTGTGAACCAGCCCAGATGGCTGAGAGGCGGTGGGTGACCCCTGCCCCCAACAGAGGAGCCCTGCCCCATGGCTCTTCGTGACATCACGGTTGTCACGGAACCCCCTCACCGTTCGAAATTTTCTCATTTGTTTCCCTGGTTTTTTGTCTTCCCTCATTTCTCCCCTCCCCCCCCCCCCCCGGGCCTTGTGGGCTAGAATGGAGTTTCTTTTGTTCTCTGCTGGGCCCCCAGCATCTAGGAAAGTGCCCGGTACACAGTGCTGCTCAATCAGCTCTCGCTCACGGAGCGCCTCCTGCATGCCCACCACTTTTAAAAGTGAGCTCTGAACCCAGTGTGGGGGCTTTTACACTCAGGACCCCAAGATCAGGAGCTACGTGCTCTACCGACGGAGCCAGCCAGGCAACCCCTTAAGATGGTGACATTTAAGTACAACCCTGAAGGACGACCATGGGAAGATCTGGGGGAAAGGCGTTTCCGGCTGAAGAAACAGCACGTGCAAAGGTCCTGGGGTAGTACCCGGGCAGGCCTGTTGGGGGGAACAGGGAGGAAGCCCATGTGACTGGAGCAGGGGGAGAGAGGGAAGAGGGGAGGGCAGGGAGGGGATGCAGGGATCAGGGAGCCTTGGGGGGTGGCTACGGTGAAGGATTTTGTTTATACTCAATACAGCAGGAAGGTGTTGGGAGCTCAGTGAATGGAGGACTAAAGTGAGCCTCTGTATGTCAGGCGCGACGTTAGGCACTAGGGTCACGGGGTAACTAAAACACCCTCCTTGCTTCCAAGAAATTCCCCTCCCAGTGTGTTTTTTTCTCAACGGACCAATCGTCATTTATTCACGGAACAAACATTCAATGAGGGCCTACTACGTGCCACGCTGATGTGGTACAGCAGCTGTTCCCCCAGGGCACAGGGGACCACGTCTGGGGATGCCTGTGGCTGGAAGGACAGGGGGAGCTCCCGGCACGGAGGGGGGGTGGGGCCGGGGAAGCTGTTCAGTCCTTCCCCCCGCCCCAGGCAGTGATCCAGCCCCCACGCCGGTGGCATTGGGGGGGAGGGGGATGTCTCTGAATCACCGTCCCCTCTGGTCGCCGGTGCCCTTATCTCCCTAAGCCTCCCAATCTTTCTCACTTCCTCTCTGCCTCTGTAACCACCGTGTTGGCTTTTTTAAGGGCCGTGTTTGGCTTCGCTTGGCTTTAGTGATCCCCAGTCATACTATTTATTCGGCCTCTGCTGTATACGGCGCTTTCCCTACACAGCAGGTGCATGAAGCGGGTGAGGTTCGACTTGTAGCTTCTCCTGCCTCCGCCTCCCTCTCCGGTGCGACCCTCAGGACCTCGGTGCCCTGGAGACAGAGCTCTCCCTCCTCCTCGGACCCAAACCCGCCCGAGGGAGGGGTCTGGCAGCACTCACTCCCCCCTCCCTGTAGATTTAGACCCCGTAGGGCCCTTCCCCAGGATATTTGTATTTTAAAAAAAAATTTGTTTTTATAATTATGGACTTTAGAAGGCGTTTATATGCCCCAAGGAAGAGCTATCTGAACAAGTAAGATAAGGCTGGGCCGGACTCTGACGTGACCTTCCCACAATGGAGTCCGCATGGCTGATGGGGGTCATATCTACCCGGTTTGGGAAATTGGGTGGTTGGACGCGCCTGTCCCTGATGACTCAGCAATTTCGCTCCTGGGGGTTTGTCTGAGAGCGACGCAAACCTGTGTTCGCGGCAAGAAAGGGACGTTCCCGCCAAGACTGGAACGTGAACGTGTGAATGTCCGTAGCAACTTGACGCAGAGTTGTCCTGGGCGGGAGGCAAGTCAAATGCCCGGGGGTAGGGGAATAAGCAAGCCGGCCGAGCCAAGCGACCCAAGCGACGCGGGGCTACTCAGCCATAGGAGGGGACGCGGCACGAGTAGGCGCACCAGGGGTGAATCTCGGGGACTGCGAGTCGAGAGACACCGGTCACCAAAGAACGCACGCTGCGCGATTCTACCCATACGACATCCAGAACGGAGGCCAAAGCATCACCGGGAACAGAAAGCAGTTGAACAGCGTTAAACGTTAAAAATTTATTTTTTATTTTTTTATATTTGTTTATTTTTTAATTATTTTTTTTAATTTTTATTATTATTATTATTTTTTTTTTAATAAAAGTAAAAAGTCGTGCTCGCCTCGTGGACTAAAATCGGAACGATACAGAAAAGATTAGCATGGCCCCTGAGCCAGGATGACACCACCGGTTTTCAGCCCCCCCGTGAAGACAATACCCTCCCCATCGAAAATGCACCAGGTTAGTGAAAAAGGACGGTGCGGGACACAGGACGCCCTGCGTGAGTGAAAAAAGGAGCCGTGAATACAGACGCCCCTTTGCGGGAAGGTTATAGACCACCCCGGGAGGAGGTGGGACTTGGGACAGCTTTCAGGGCTGGGCGCGCTCCCGGAGGAGAAAGGCTTTCTAGGCCTCATCACTAACGCTCCCCGAATCCGAACCCACGTACCTGTGGCGCAGCTTCCGGGGAAATACAATTTTTTTTTTTTTGTTTAAGGAAAAAACCCATCACGAGCCGAGGATCACGCCTTCTCCCCAGCGTTTTCAAGTTTTCTGATGCAGAGGCAGCAGGTATTCGAGTTAGCATTTAAGAGCTCCTTTTCCTACCGCCGTGAATCGCTTCACCTGTGTCCCCAAAGCCCAGCGTTCCCACGGGGGCTCGATGCCGCCCTTGTAACGTTCTGCAAAGAAGGAAATGCCTCTCTTTCACCACGATTGCTTTCTCCTGGTGTGAACGCTAAAGGGTCAATGATTGCCGGCCGAGCCCCGCCAGGAGGTAGTTCCCCCAGACCCGTGTCTTTCTCAGGGATCCCTCTGCC
Organism: Acinonyx jubatus; assembly: GCF_027475565.1. Taxonomy (NCBI): domain Eukaryota; kingdom Metazoa; phylum Chordata; class Mammalia; order Carnivora; family Felidae; genus Acinonyx; species Acinonyx jubatus. The sequence continues at coordinate 162,595,626 of NC_069383.1, forward strand.
TTTGCATCCCCGAGGTTTCCTCGGGTGGTTTCCAACGGGCGCAGAGGGAACATGCGCGCGAAGCTCTTTGTGCTAATTCTAACTAAAGTGTGAATGACTGACACCCGGTTCACGCATTCCTTTTTCTTGGGAACAGATACATTTTCTAGTGGGGTTTGGAGGAATTGTAGCTCAAGTCCGGACTAGCTCTTAGGTTCTTGCCCCGGGGCAGAATTCATCCCGCCCCCCCCCCACCCCACCCCCGTGTTTGTTAGGTATAAACAGTTCTAGTAAAAGGTGAATAACTGATATCGAGCTCATATATCCCTTTTCGTGGGAGCATTTATGTTTTCTCATGGAACTTGAAGGCAATGTAACTCCAAGATTAGCTCTTAGCTTTCCTCCCAGGGCAAAAGTCACCCCTCTCAGGTGTTACTTAGGTATAACTAGATCCAGTTCAAATATGATGACAGATGTTAGGTGGGTACATTGTTTCTCCTGGGAACATTTACATTCTCCATGGCAGCTCAGATCTATATCAGCCCTTAATGTTTTGTCCACGGCAAATCCTTCCCTCTGTGCCTTTCTTTCTTTTTTTTCCTTTTTCTTTTCTTTTTTTTAGAGAGAGAGAATGTGAGTGGGGGAGAGGAGCAGAGGGAGACAGAGAGAGAGAGAGAATCGCAAGCCAACTCCACGCTCGGTGCAGAGCTGGCTGCGGGGCTCGATCCCACGACCCTGGGACCATGACCTGAGCCGAAATCAAGAGTCAGACACCCAACCAACTGAGCTACCCAGGCGCCCCAGGGAACTCTTTTTTTTTTTTTTAATTTTTTTTTTTAACGTTTATTTATTTTTGAGACAGAGAGAGACAGAGCATGACCAGGGGAGGGGCAGAGAGAGAGAGGGAGACACAGAATCTGAAACAGGCTGCAGGCTCTGAGCTGTCAGCACAGAGCCCGACGCGGGGCTCGAACTCACGGACCATCAGATCATGACCTGAGCCGAAGTCGGATGCTTAACCGAGCAAGCCACCCAGGCACCCCCCCCCCCCCAGGGAACTCTTGAAGTTGAGAAAATGTTACCCATTTCGTCTGCAGCCTGAGGACAGGTCCACAGGAGGAAGTACGATTCAGCGGGGAAGAACCCAGGGTTTGGAATCAGATGGGCCAGCGAGTGTGTGAACTCTACCTTCCCTCCTCACAAGGGTTGTGGGAGCCCCGGGGGAAGTCACTGCACTCCGAACCTCCTCTTTCCACATCTGTAGAATGGGTACGCCGGGGATGCCAAGCTGTAAGGAATGTAGGTTTGGGGCTGCTGGCCGTCGTTGCCCCACGCTGGGAGGCTGGGAGAATGAGGCCCGCCCAGAACACAGCAGAGCAGCTAGAGGGTAATCGAGCCCCGACAACACGGTCCGATGTCCTGGATCCAGCCATACCTGAAATCCCATCCTGGGCTCCAGACGCAGGGCAGCCATGTGAGCCGGTGGATTCTCTTTTGGCTTAAAGTTTCGAGTTGATTTTCAGACCCTTGCACGGCAGGGAAGGGAGTATGACAGGACGCTATTCACTTTCGCTACTTAATTCGGCCCACAGAGCTCTGCCCGACTCGAACCGCACGCTGGAGTGTGGATCACGGCGACCCGCGTTAGCACCCTCTCCTTAGGTGTCTGCTCCCTGCTCTCACCCGTCTGCCTCGTCCTTTCACAACTAGACCGAGCCCCCTGAAGGCGGTCTTCTCATCTCCCCCGACACTACTCAGGGCATGATGGGTACCCAAGAAGCTCTGGCAAGTTCTGAGTCTGCCGAAAAGGTTCTTTCCTACTCACACCCCTTTGGGTTATTTTTCCTCCCTGTTTCTTGACCGTCAAGGTCCCATAACTGAATTACTGCCAGTCTAATCTCATGGCATGAGATTAACGTTCGTTTGTAGCCGAGCCTGTGCAATTGTTTAAATCATATAAAATAAAATAAAGTAAAATAAAATAAAATAAAATAAAAAAATAAAAGAAATCATAACATAAGTTTAGACATTTCCCGAATGTCGGCCCCTTACCCCCTTCCATTAACATCCCACTTGCCCGTACTTATTTTTATCTCTGTGGGCTTTGCTCATGTTCATTAAAATGTGCCTTCAAAACACATTCATTCCTTGCCTGCCGCGTTCTTGGGTCCTCGTCCTATGACGCGACAGTCCTTACAGGGACTCCACACCGGCCTCACACTCCTGCGGCTTCGTCCTGCCTCAGGGCCTTTGCACTTGCTGTCCTCTCTTCCTGGAATTCCTTTTCCCAGATCTCCCTGTGGCTGGCTCTCTTCACCTTCGGATTTCTGCTCAAATGCACCTCCTCCGTGAAGCCCCCTTGACCACCTTCTTTAAAATTGCAATTCCCCTCCCCCTCAGTCTCCATCCCCCATCCTGCTTTATGTTTCTTCGCAGCAACTTACGATTATCCGACACACCACAGATTTTATTTATTTATCAGGGCACGCATTCATTCAACAACCGTTTATTGAGTATCTGTGCCAGGCACAGAGACACATCCTGGGGGATACAAATATTCATTGTTTTGGGGCGCTTGGGTGGATCTGTCGGTTAGGCATCCAACTTCGGCTCAGGTCATGATCTCACAGCTTGTGGGTTCGAGCCCCGTGTCAGGCTCTGTGCTGACAGCTGGGACCCTGGAGCCTGCTTCGGATTCTGTGTCTCCTTGTCTCTCTGCCCCTCCCCTGCTTGTGCTCTGTCTCTCTCTCTCTCTCAAAAACAAACATTAAAACATTAAAATATATATATTCATTGTTTTAGTAACAAAGAATGTCATTTAAAAAACACCTTTTTTTTTTAGTTTATTTATTTTTGAGAGAGAGAGAGAGAGAGAGAGTCGGAGCAGGGGAGGGGCAGACAGAGTATCCCAAACGGGCTCCGTGCTATTACTGTGGACCCCGATGCAGGGCCCGATGTGGGGCTCGATCTCACAACCGTGAGACCATGACCTGAGCCGAAATCAAGAGTCAGACGCTGAACCAACCGAGCCCCCTTCCCCCCAGGTGTCCCAAACAAAAATGCCTTTGGATCCTTTTCTGCATCAACCTCGGTCCAGGTCCTTAAGAATGTGGAGCGAAGAGCTAGAAAGTCTCCAGCTAGGACTGTCTGCTAAACTGTGACGAGATCTGTGTCCACATTCAGTGTCCCCAGCGCCTGGCACACAGGAGCCACCTGATCGGTGCTCGTAGAAGAAACAACCAAAGATGTATAAACAGAATCACAGAGCTTAGTGCCCGGTTGACAGACTAGAGCCCGTGGGCCCGTTCCGGCCCTCGTGTGTTTTTTGTAAATAAAGCTTTATTGGCACATAGCCATGCCCTTTGGTTTGCTTGTTGTTTATGGCGGCTTTCATGCTACAATGTCAGAGTTGAGTCATTGCAGCAGAAAATATTTGCTATCTGGCCCTGTAATTCACAGGTTTCGTGAATGAGACCGGCGTGGCCCCACACACGGGGATCACGTCACACGGTCATCGGAGCACCCGAAGTATACAGTGTGACTGACAAAGTGACGTTGAAATTTTATTCCACTGTGATTAATTTACATGTGAAAACCTATACTCAGTTCCGTTCACAGACCGCTGTTAGTACATATGGAACGGCTTCGGTGCATGAACCGACTTTTTTTTTTAATTTTTATTTTTTTATTAAAAAAATTTTTTTTAATGTTTATTTATTTTTGACAGAGAGAGAGAGAAAGAGAGCATGAGCAGGGGAGGGGCAGAGAGAGAGGGAGACACAGAATCCCAAGCGGCTCCGGGCTCTGAGCCATCAGCACAGAGCCCGATGCGGGGCTCGAAGTCGTGAGCTGTGAGATCGTGACCTCAGCTGAAGTCGGAGGCTTAACCGCCTGAGCCACCCAGGCGCCCCAGCAGGCTATATTATTAAATCAAAACTCAGTTTTGCTTTGTGCTGTTTATACGTAGCTGCTAGAAATCTTCACAGGACACGTGAACATTTTTTTAGGTTTATTTATTTTGAGAGAGAGAGAGAGAGAGAGAGGCCGAGGGAGGGGCAGAGAGAGAGGAAGACACAGAGAATCCCAAGCAGGCTCTGTGCTGTCAGTGCAGAGCCTGATGCAGGGATCAACCTCACAAACCGTGAGATCACGACCTGAGCTGAAACCAAGAGCCGGAGGCTTGACCAACTGAGCCCCCGGGGCGCCCCTGACACATGTACGTGACTGTTCCACGAGGTGGTGCTGGGCCAGGGCAGAGCTCGGCTTCACATCCTTGCCATGCAGCTGTGTGACTCCGGGCCAATGACTCTGCCTCTCCCTGCCTCAGTTTCCTTGTCTGTGAAAGGCGGTAAAGGCCCTCCTCACACCGAGGTGTTGGCAGGAGCCCATAAATTAAAGCATGTGAGGGGCTAAGAAGGAACCTCCAGGGACCCAGGTCCCCAAACCTGTGCTCTGTGTGTCAATTTCCATCACGAGCAGTACGTGCACCCGTAAGGAACCCGTCGTGCTCCAAACCCGGGACACGCGGGCAGAAGCCTGGCTGGCACTTTCCGGCCGCCTTGGCCCTTTGGCCTCAACACAGATCTGCTCAGGACAGCGGGTCCCGTTTTGCACACGAGGACCGAAGGGCTAATCAGGGGTCGTGACTCACTGTGCCACTCCATGAGTCAGCCACAGCGGGGACAACGCCCGGGCTCCCTGCTCCAGGCGGAGGCTTGTCCCCGGCCACCATGTCACCTCCCCGTTCCTTTGACTTCTCCCTGGGGGGGGGGGGGGGGTTCTCTCTACACTGGCCTTTAAGGTCAGTTTGGGAGGAAGAGGCAGGGGGGTTCTGGGAGCAGCAAGCCCTTGACTAACTCTCTGCTCCCTCCTCCTCTCCCTCCTCCTCCCTTTCCTCCTCCTCCTCCTCCTCCTCCTCCTCCTCCTCCTCCTCCTCCAGGACCCTCCCTTGGTGTACCGCCAGGCTGGGCAGTGAGTAAAACCCTCGTGATACGGGTGTGGCAGGGGCAGGCCAGGGGCTGGGGGGCAGGGGGACTCTGACCCACCTCTTGGGCAATGCCCAATGATCATTACCACCTAATCCTCAGGGTGCCTCCTACATCACGTGCCACATAGTGTCCAGGAAGTTCCAGGCCCTTGGGGTGGGTGACCACAGGTGATGTGGTCTCTGAGCGCCACAAGGGAGGAGAGCTTGGCCCGGGGTGGGCGCCCTCCGGCTTCCCTAAAGGATGAAGGGCGCCGTGCCCGAGAACTCGTCTATTCTTGTGGTCACTGTTTATTGAGCACCTGCTATGCGTGGGGCATCAGGGATGCCGCAGGCTGCAGACCAGACAAACCCTCCCCCCCATCCGCACGCTGATGTTCCCGCAGGGGCAAACAGAGGCTAAATAAAACCACTTGCACATAAGCAAGTGAATAAGTCAGATAAAGACACCATGAAAAGAAAACCAGAGCAGGACAGGTGTGGAGATAGGAAGGACGGTTGGGAGGGGCCGTGGGGCCGAAATGCGTTGCGCGCAGGGGGGGAGGCAAGGGCAGGGGTGCTGGGGGCCTGTTCCAGGGTGAGATGGCTCATGGTCAGGTGCGATGGCCAGTCGTCGATGGCTCTGGAAGGTTCTGTGGGGGTCTGGGTGGGACGTGTGCATGGACAGGGCTGGGAGGCCCGGTGTGTCAGGGGCCCTGCTGTCCAAGCCTGGCGTCTGGGGCTCGCTCCTAACTGGGGCGCAGGCAGGTGGTCCCCCAGCTCCAGGAGGATGGGCGACCCCTGGGGCGGTGCCCCATGAGGGCCTTGAGGGTAGAGGAGCAACGGGGGGGGGGGGGCCCTCTGTCCGTCCCCACCCCTCCTCCATGTCTAGCCCCCATCAAATCTTGGTGATTGCTTTATGGCTGGCGGTTCCAAGGGTCACAGCGACGCTCTCACAGGAAAGGAGGCCTCCATTGGCTGTGGATGTGGTCATCCCAGCTTCCTTCCCGTCGCCTCGGAGCGGGGGGGGGGGGGGGGGGGCGCTGGGCGTGTCTCCTCTGGCTCCACCCCAGGGCGTTCTGGAAAGGAGCCCACAGTGCGGGGGTGCAGAGGCATTTCTACGTCTCCAGACCCTGAATTTGTCCTGACCCTTCACCTTCGCCAGCCTGCGGAAGGAGGTCCCGTAGACAGGGCGCCTAAGGGCAGAATTTAGTGTCTCCCCGCCCTGGAGGCTGCAAATCCCAGATCTAGGTGTGGGCGAGGCTGGCTCCTTCCGAGGCCTCCCCTAGCGGTGTAGACCCCGCCTTCTCCCTGTGTCTCTGTGTAAAAGACACCCTGTCCTATGGCTCAGGGCCCCGCCCTCATGACCTGAACTTGATCACCTCGCTAAAGACACCCTCTCCAAATAGAGTTACATTCTGAGGTCCTGGAGGTTACAGTTCCAACTTTTGAGGGGGGGGGGGGTTGGGGAGGGCACGTCCTTCAACCCACAAGGCCTTCTCAAAGCTGTTCCCAAACCCACGCCTGGTGGCCTCTGCCCCAGGGTCACCTCCCTCAGGGACCATGCTGAGCATCCCAGCCACTCTAGCAGAGCACCTGGCGGGGGGCGGGGGTGGGGGGGCTCTGATCACCTGTCCATTCCCTCTGTTCACACCAGGGAACGGGCCCCTGTCTGCGTCGGCCACCGATGGCCCCCCACCATCAAGGCGGCTCCAGACGCACAGACGCATCTGCAGAATGAGCCCCGCAATCCAGCACGTGCCGCGGATCCCAAGATAAGCGTGGCTGCTCTCGGCCAACTTGGGACAGCAGCCTCGGGTCTCATCAGTCCTTAACTTACTCTCCCCTTTCGTGCCCGGTGGCTCTCTGGCCTGCGTGACCCGGGACCTCAGCGCCCCCCCAGCTCGGCACAGTATGCTTAGCCGGGGACACCACATCGCGTCTCCCCTCTGAGACCCCGTCCGGAAAAGTGTGACGATTGACCTAGAAGGTTATATAAGCCTCCTGTAAAGGCCAAACATGGGGGTTAATCTTTAATCCCAGGGAGAATCTGATCAGGATTGGCGTTCGATTGGAGGGACGGGCCCAGGAGTTCGGGCACAGGGAGAAGCCCACCAATTAGAGGCCAAGCCCACCCACGCATGAGAAGGGTGTCGGAAAGTCCCGTGTCCTGCCTCTTGCACTGGGACGCGCTATGAACTTGTGCCCAGAACTCCCTTCCAGCAGCAGGCCGGTCCCCCACACCTCCCGCTGCCACTCGCCAGGTTGGACAACACTGGAAAGGTCGCCCAGCCTATGCACCCCCACATTTGGCAGGATTGAACAACACTTTTCTTTATGTTGCATTCATTCCTGCGATCACCTGCTCTTTGGGGCATCCGACATCCGTCTGAATTTATCATCGTGTCCCTGATTGTCATTCTAAAATCAATTTAATGAAGAAGAAGAAAAAAACAAAGTTGGCGACGCTGTTGAAGAGTGTGCCAAGCCTTTTTCCTTCGATGCATTTTTTGGAAAGTTTTATACACTTATTTCGAGAGAGAGAGGGCGCGCGCGAGAATCCCAAGCAGACTCCGGGCCGTCCGCGTGGAGCCTGCACAAGGCGCGATCCCACGAAGCGTGAGACCGTGACCTGAGCCAAAACCAACAGTCGGACACTTAACGGACTGAGCCGCTCAGGTGCCCCTGATACATTTATCTTCAAAGGAAACATGACAGGGGCTCCTGGGCGGCTCAGTCGGCAGGATCTCGAGGTTCATGAGTTCGTGAGTTCGAGCCCCGCGCTGGGTGTGGAGATGACTTAAAAATTAAAAAAAAAAAAAGTTTTACACAAGCAAACTCCATCCTTCAGAAATCTCAGTGAGTGGGGCATTTCTTCACACCCAACAGCAAATGTTGTCACCCCAGTGCCCCAGATGGTGACCACTCAGCCTGCGGCTGCGATGCGGAAAGCGTCATTGTCAGCGTGTGAAGCAATGAGCACGGCTGTGTGCCAATAAAACTTTATTCGTAACGCCGAAATTTGAATCCTAGATACTTTGCACATGTCGTGAAATATTATTTTCTTTTTTTTTTTTTTTGATTCCCCCCCGCCAACCGGTTAAAAAAACTATCCTTAGCTCCTGCAAAAATAGACATTGGACTGGAGTTGGCCAGCAAGCTGTGGTTTATCAACTCTTCGTCTAACTGCTGCCAGTCTTAGTGATATTCTATAGTGGGACACTTTGGATTAGCACATTTTCATTGTTTATCCTTTGGTAAACATCGTATCGTACTTGGAAGAGAATTTGGAGAACTCTGTGCCATACATTTGGCTAGAACACACACAGAGATTCAGCTACCCATGTTCATTAAAAAAAAATTTTTTTTTTCACATTTACTCATTTTTGAGAGACAGGGAGAGACAGAGCGTGAGCAGGGGAAGGGCAGAGAGAGAGAGAGAGAGACACAGAATCCGAAGTAGATTCCAGGCTCCGAGCTGTCGGCACAGAGCCCGACGCGGGGCTCGAACCCATGAACCGCGAGGTCGTGACCTGAGCCGAAGTCGGACGCTCAGCCACCCAGGCGCCCCGAGGTATGTTTCACTTTAAAAGAAACTTGTTACTGGAAGGGAAAGATACTCGTCCATCACTCTCTGTACTTCGTTGGACTGTGGTGTTGGAATGGCTATACATGGGATGTCCAATAAGAAAAGAAACATCTTCACTCTGTATTTCTTTCCTGGCCATTCGTTACTATCATCTGTTGCTTTTCGACGTGAGGCTCGAACCCACGGCGGCGAGCCCAGCAGTCACGTGTTCTCTGGGCTGAGCCAGCCAGGCGCCCCCGGTTTTCGCATTTTTAAATGCTTTTGAAAAAAATATGGCAGAGAAAGTTATTTCGTGTCACAGGAAAATGATATGAAATTCAAATTTCAGCCTCCCAAACCCACAACGTCACTGGCACAGGGCCCCGTGCCTCTGGGGAGGTGCTGTGTGCCTAGTGTGGGAGCTGGAAGGGTACAGTGGAGCCCCTGGCAGACAGACAAGTGCGGTTAAACTTTCAGCTATGTGGCCCTTGAAGAAAAAATTTGCCGGGGCGCCTGGGTGGCTCGGTCCTTTATGCGTCTGACTCTTGGTGTTTGGCTCAGGTCATGATCTCCGGGGGTTCGTGAGTTCGAGCCCCACGTCGGGCTCTGTGCTGACAGCATGGAACCTGCTTGGGATTCTCTCTCTCTCTCTCTCTCTCTCTCTCTCTCTCTGCCTCTCCCGCACTCGTTCTCTCTCTCTCTCTCTCAAAATAAACTTGAAAGAAAGAAAAAGAAAGGAAGGAAGGAAGAAAAACAAGTTTGCAGACTCTGGCCCTAATTTGTCAGCCCCTGTCCTCCAAACGCCCAACTCTGGAAGCATAGGAAAGGCTCTCCAGGTTCAAAGACACAGACACCCCCCCCCCTCCTGTTCTGGGCGCCCAGCATCCTCGGTGGACCCCCTCTCTCTCTCTTCCCACCGGGCCAGGCCTGAGGCTGGGGACACGGAGGTCGGCTTCCCAGTCCCGGGCGCCCTCTAGTGGATTCTAGAAGCAAGTGCTTCCCCGCCTCCTCCCCAGCATCTCCGCGGGGGAGTGCGAGGTCCTCGTTCTTTGGCCCCTTCCTCGCCCTGATTCTGCCCCCTGCCCCGGGACGAGGTCTCCAGCGCTTTCCCCTACCGGGTCCGTGCTCCTCCTCTGCCACCGTGCACGACATCGCCCTCAGCTAGGGTTACGGATGCGAACACACGTGAACGGCCTTGTTACTTTTTTTCCAGAGGCCCTTCCGACGTGCATCTGCAGACACTTTGTATCCGGACACGCGCGCACGCCGTGCTTTGTGCCCCCAGAGTATTTCGGCCCGCGTCATGTCATCTGACATCTGCAAGGGCCGGCTGCTGCGTCCCAGTAACGGACTAGGACAGATGCTATGCGGGCTCGGGCTCCCCGGGAAGCTTGGGGTCCCAGGCAGGGAAGGCTCGGGCGCGCTGGCACCTCGGTCTAACTCCGCGCTCCACGACATCACCTGGGTGGCCCGAGCTCGGCCACCGTGGGGGGGTTTGCCCCACAGGAACTGACACCTGCCACCCACTGGGGGTTTCCCTCCTCCCAGAACCCCTCGCTGCACATTAACCAGCCTGCCCGCCAGACCCAAGCCTCGGGGGTCCGCTCCATTTCTGCACAGACCCTCGAGCCTGCTTAATATTCTCTCTCTCTCTCCCTCTCCCTCTGCCCCTCCCCTGCTCGCTCACGCGCTCTCTCTCTAAAAAATATAATAATAATAAACAAAAACAAAAACAAAATAGAAACAATAGTCCCCGTGTGGTGCGCACGAGGGGGGAATGGGTGGCCGTCCTGGAAGGCTGACCTCGTTTTCTGCCAGTGGTTGCAAAATGGCTCGTGGATCCAACTGGCTTTGCGCGGACTGTTTCCTCTGCCTCAAAACCCTTCCCCCACATCCCCGTGGGACATCCTCCCACCTTTTATGCCTTTGACCCAATGCCACTGTCTCTGACATCCTATTTCAAACCTCAACCTTAAAAAAATAAAATAAAATAATTAAACTGCCACCTTGCCCTCTTCCCTCCTTGTAGGCTTCCCACGGGCCAAACCCAGCTTGTCACCTGTGTTTGCATGGCCTGCAAGTTAAGAGTGGTTTTTACATTTTGTTAATGCCCGAAGAAAATTTAAGAATATTTTGTGACGGGGCACCTGGGTGGCTCAGTCAGTGAAGCGTCTGACTCTTAATCTCAGCTTGGGTCTTGATCTCAGGGTTGTGAGTTCAAGCCCTGTGTTGGGCTCTGTGTTGTATGAAGCTTACTTAGGAAGGAAGGAAGGGAGGAAGGGAGGAAAGGAGGGAGGGAGGGAGGGAGGGAGGAAGGAAGGAAGGAAGGAAGGAAGGAAGGAAGGAAGGAAGGAAGGGAGGAAGGAAGGAAGGGAGGAAGGAAGGAAGGGAGAGAGAGACAGGGAGGAAGGAATCACAAAAGAAAGAAAATAATACTTTCTGACGTCAGAAATGATACGAAATTCAAATTTCAGTGTCCATAAATACAATTTATTGGCACGCAGCCACGCTCACTTGTCTGAATACGGGCTGTGGCTGCCTTCTGGCTACGAGCCAGTGTTGAGTAGCTGAAAATATTTATTATCGGGTCCTTTACAGAAAAAGTTTGCACAGCCCTGCTTTAGTGCCAAGGGAGGAAGGGGGAAACTGAGGCCCAGGTGGTTGAAAGGAGTTTTTCAAGACCTCAAGCCTTGAAGGGATTCCTCGTTTGCAAGATGATCCCAACAGTACTTCAAATGCTTTATAAGAAACACAGAAATCAGACTGACCAGTAAGTGCCTCCACAAATCGAAGGTCGTCTAGGATGCCAACCTTGAGGGGAAAATCTGCACACACCCATCTGATCTTGCCAAGCCCTGAGATTTTTTTTTAATTGCCCCTGTAAAAAAAAAAAAAAAAAAAAAAAAAAAAAAAAAAAGTCATTGCTGTTTCCAGAAACCTTGAATTTAGGACTTTGATCAGAGTGATTAGGATAGCATATCAAAACCCCATTTTGAATTCATCCCTCAGGAGATATTTTATTATTAATACAGTCAGAAGTTGGTGGCAAAAGAAAGAAAGCAGATGTGTGGGGGCTGGGGGCTGCGGTGAGGAACGGGGACTGATTGCTGCTGGGGATGGGGTTTCTTTCTGGATTGATGGGAATGTTCCAGAATTAGATCGTGGTGATGCCTGCACAGCACAGTGAATTTTGTACTAAAAACCATTGAACTGTGCACTTGGAAGTGGTGGATTTTACACTGCATACATGCTGTCCTAATTTAAAGTCAGACTTTAGCTCAGGTCACGATCTCGTAGTCTGTGAGTTCGAGCCCCACACCGGGCTCTGTGCTGACAGCTCAGAGCCTGGAACCTGCTTCGGATTCTGTGTCTCCCTCTCTCTCTGCCCCTCCCCCGCTCACACTATCTCTCCAAATTGAATACATGTTTAAAAAAATGTAACTAAAAAAAAAAAGAAAAGAGAGACACAGTACATAGCTCACCATCACACAGTATTTCCACCAAAGAGATGTATTAACGGAAATAGAGGACAACGAAATAAAAGGCCGACCCAATGGCAAAATGTAGTGTCGTTGGAAGGGATGAGATCCACATAACATAAAACGAACCATTTCAAAGTGAACACTTCAGTTGCACTGAATGCATTCACAACGTCTTGCGGCCATCAGCTCTGTCCAGTTTCAAAAGTGTCATCGTCCCAAAAGGAAACCCAGTATCCATTAAGTAATTATTCTTTTGTTTTTAATGTTCATCTATTTTTGAGAGAGAGAGAGACAGACAGAGGGGGGGTGGGGGAGGGGCAGAGAGACAGGGAGACACAGAAGGTGGAGCAGGCTCCAGGCTCTGAGCCATCAGCACAGAGCCCGACGCGGGGCCGGAACTCACAAAATGTGAGATCGTGACCTGAGCCAAAGTCGGACGTTCAACCCACGGAGCCACCCAGGCCCCCCTCCATTAAGTGGTTGCCCCCTCCCCCACCACTGGCACCCACAATCTCCTTCCTGTCTCTATGAATATACTCCTCTAGAGACCTCGTATAAATGGAGCCCTGCATCACGCAACTTTTTCAGATCGCCTTCTTTTCGTCAGACAAAATGCCTTTGTGATTCACTCAAGGCCCTGTGCATATTCAGCTCATTCCTTCGTATTACCGAGCAGTATTCCCTTGTGTGGAATTAAGCCATACTTTATTTTTATGTGTTTTTATTCACTCAGTCCAGAATTTGTTTTTCCGGTCACCCACTGAAGAGCCCTTGGGTTGTTCCCAGCTTTTGGTCTCTTACCAAGAAAGCTTCTACGAACGCTCCTGTTCAGATTTTGTGCGAACCCAAGAGTTTCTTTCTCTTGGGTGAACCCTCAGGGGTGAGATTGCCCGGTCGTATAGTAAGTATTTGCTTACCTTTCTAAGAAACCACTAAACTGTTTTCCTGGCCAGCACTTGGTATTGTCACCCTTTTTTTTTTCAGCCATTCTAATGGCCTGTGGTAGTCGTATCTCTTTGGGGCTTTTGGGCAATTCCCCAGTGGCTAATGGTGCCGAGCCGATTTCATTTCATAAATATGGTGTCATAAAGACATGGTCTGTAACTCTATATTTCTAAGACTTTTTTAAAAAGTAATCTCCACACTCAACGTGGGGCTCGAATTCAGGACCCCAAGATCAAGAATCACGTGCTCCACCCAGTGAGCCAGCCGGGTGTCCCATACTCCTGAGAACTTTTTTTTTGATGTTGTTGTCATTTGTGAGTTTTCTGCTGCTTGGCATTTATTTGTGGGACTATTCTAGAACATATTTGTCCCCGGATTTGGATCTGTGTACCTTCCAGATTCCTGTCATTGAGAACATTAGTGTGTACATCTCCCAGTTACACGAGGCAAGAGTCTCCTAGGCCAGGTGCCTGAGAGTAGGTTTGCTGGGCATTCCAGATACCCAAAGGGGGCCTGTCAGCACTGTTTTTGCTAACCCACCGCACAGGTAAGACAGACGAAGTTCAGGGTGCATTCTGAGATAGCAGGGGCGGACATGTGTGATGGTGACACCAGATCGTGCCTGAACAGGGTAAATGTCACCTTGGGTTGGAGCTACCAAAACGATTAGAAATCTATTTCCCGGGCCGGGGGACGGATGTAGGAGACACCCACGTTTCTGGGACCAGGGAACACATGCCTTACGAAAGGTGTGATTGGAACCGGTGATAAGTCCAGAGATATGTTAGTGGGAGAGTTTGCAGAGCAAAGCGTGCCCGTTAATAAAGATAGGAGGGCAGAGGGTGTGAAATCCGCAGTGTTATCTCAACAATAAAGGCTTGCGTTCTGTATCGAGTGGTGACCACCACGTGATTAGCGGGAAACTTGTCTCCCCCAGGACAGGGACGCCCATTTGTTTTATTCAAGCTGCGAGTGTGGACCGGGAGGGGAAGGGGCAACGCGAGAAAAGATTTGAACTCTTCTTGGGGCCATCCCCCAATCCACACCCCCGAAATATCCTGTAGCAAAGCAAGAGAACCCGTTACCATTAGACGTGGCGGCGGCGTGAATGAATGCAGCGTGCTGTGCGAAGGAAGTCGGTCACGGAAGCGTGCAGGCGGCACAGCTCCCTTTCCACCAAGCTCTAGAACACGCAGAAGTAATCTAGGGGGATAGAAACCAGAAGCGAGGGCGTCCGTAGGGGAGTCGTGGGCTGCGGCCAGCTCGTCCTGTCTCGTGCACGCTGATTGCTACCTTCCTTTCCAGCTTCCTGGTAGACGAAAAGTGGCCACGGTGGAAATGTCTACACCACAGGGGAGGGCAAAGGCCACGCGTGACAAATCAGCCCCCCCCCCCATCTTATCTGTCTATCTCTCATTTCAAAAACCCACTGTTGATCCACTGCTGGTAGGGGGCGAGGCGGACTGCCCGCAAAGGGCACCGAGGAAACTTTCCGGAGGGACAGAAACCCTCACTCCGCCTGGTTTCCGGGCATGCCCACGTGGGTACGTGCAAGGGTACAAGCTCGAGGGCTTGAGCGTTAGCAAACTGTGCATTTGTCATGTGAAAGTCAGGGCTCAATAAACAAGACTGCCTGTGCCCATAGAGCCTAAAATAAAATGATGGGGAGCTCACGTTGCAGCACACAAGGGAGGCAGAAACGCCCGGAGCTGGGGAAGGCTGTGGAAATTTTTGAAGCCGGATAAGCATTCTCCCCAGCTTGGAGGGGGCTGGGTGGGAGCAGCCGGAGGAAAAGGTAAGAAGGCTCAGGTTGGGGTAGTGAAGGAGCCGAGATACAGAGCAGTTTTAATCGGGGGCGGCTATAAGGTTACATTGCATTTTAGATCGGTTGTTACATTTTGTAATCACGTGGATATATATTATGTATCTATTTTGTAAACACTGTATTTCTGTACCTATCCGGTAAAGAGCCCTGCAAACCAACTATCAAAATATGATTGAGGGGTAGCTGGAAAAAAGTGGGCAGAACTGAGCCAGGGTGACCAGGGGACCCTGGAAGAGGGTGTCACCTGAGCCCTTCCCTCTCTGTTTCTTTGCACGTGGGCCCCAAAGGCACACCCACCATGACAAGTACGCCGGGGCACAGGGACGTGACATAAAGAAATGCAATGTGGCGAGTGTTTTATGATGTCAACCTTTTTTCCCATTTAAATGACTGTCTTTTGGGGCCCCTGGGTGGCTCAGTTGGATAAGCCTCCAGCTTCAGCTCAGGTCATGATCTCGCGGTCCGTGAGTTCGAGCCCCGCGTCAGGCTCTGTGCTGACAGCTCGGAGCCTGGAGCCTGCTTCGGATTCTGTGTCTCCCTCTCTCTCTGCCCCTCCCCCGCTCATGCTCTGTCTCTCTTTCTCAAAAATAAAGAATTAAAAGCAGGGACTTGAACAGATATTTTTGCACTGTATTCATAGCACTGTTATTCATAACAGCCAAAAGATAGAAACACACAAATATCCAACAATGGATGAATGGATGAACGAAATGTGTCCTATCCATACAACGAAATATTACTCAGCCTTAAAAAGGAAGGGAATTCTGACACCTGCTAGAACACGGATGAAGCTTGGGGACATTGTGCTGGGTGAAATCAGACACACAAAAGAACAAATACTCCATCATTAAAAAGCAAAATTCAACTGAGCAAACGTAAGATCTAATTGGCTGTATTTAATGATTCATGAAGTGCACAGCATCCCTGTCTCAGCAGGTAGAAAGGAAGTCTGAAAAGCTGTACAAAAGGAAAGGTTTTTACAGGCAGAAGCAGCAGAAAAAGGAAGTTTCTAGCAAAGAGTGGGTTGTTTCAAGCAGGGTCACCTTCCTTTGGGGGAAGGCCGGTGGGGGGGGTTGTCTATCAGGCAGGCTATCTCACTAGTGATGACCAAGCAATTCCAGATTGGCTCGTTAAAGGTCATTCTTGGGAGAGCCTAACACTGTAACTGGGTTAGGTAGCAGGTCTTGGTTTACTGACATGGGGCATAACACGAGTGAATCCATTTTGGGCCTATTGGTTTCTTTTTAACAGTATGATTCCAAATATTTGAGGTCCCTAGAGGAGTCCTGTCCGCAGAGACAGAGAGTAGAAGGTGGGAGCTGGGGGTGGGGTTGGAGTGGGGGGGCGGGGCGTCAGTGCTTCATGGGGACAGAGTTTGAGTCTGGGGAGCTGGAAAGTTCTGGAGTCAGAAGGGGGGGGGGTTGCACGACAATGCGAGTGTGCTTGACGCAGCTGAGCTGCGCACTTAGAATGGTAAGTGGTAAGTTTATGTCACATATATTCGCCACAATTTAAAAACTGTTTTGAGGGGCACGTGGCTCAGCCAGTGGAGCACGTGACTCTCCATCTGGCAGTTGTGAGTTCAAGCCCCACGGTGGGTGTAGACACTACTTGAATAAATACATAAAAAAATCAACTTAAAATTTTAAAAATGTTTTGAAAGGACCTTTCATGGAAGAATTGGGTAATTGATATCACGGCGGGGGGGGGGGGCGTGAAAGTGTCCGTAAGTGGCAAAAAGACCGAAGTTGACCCCGGGTGGCCTCCCACAACTTTTGGGGATCTTACTGGCTCACGGAGCCCCAGTCGAGCACCCACGAGGCTCACAGGAACAAGGCCTCACTCCGGCCCACCTGCCCGCTCTCATCCCTAAACTGCTAGCTCCGTCTCCCCTGCGCCCCCGCCCAGAGCCCCAAGCGCATGCGCAAACGCGCCGTCGGACGCGAGCGAGGGCGCAGGCTTAGGGCGCCGCCTCAATAGGTCTCCGCCCCCTTTACCCCCCCCCCCCCGGAAGGCGGCCTCCGGCTGGTGCGCAGGCGCCGCGGTAAGGGGCGGGTCCGCGCGGCTCCCGGCGCTGGTTCTCGCGAGAGGCCGGTCCGCGATCTCGTCGCTCCCCCTCCCTGCCCTCGGCCTCCCGGGCTCCGGCTGCAGCGTCAGCCTCGGGCGGGCCTCCCTTGCGGCGGCGGCGGCGGCGGCGGCGGCTCCTCGGCCTCAGCCCCGGCGCCTCTCGGCGCCCCTTGGCCCCGGTCCGCAGCGACGCCCGCCCTCGCCGCCCCGGTGCCCGCCTAGGCCGCGGCCGCAGCCCCGGGCTCACGTCGGCGCCGCCCGCTCCCGGCCCGCCCCCTATGGGCCCCGGTTAGAGGTGCCGCCGCCGCCGGCCCGCGGAGCCCCGATGCTGGCCCGGAGGAAGCCGGTGCTGCCGGCGCTCACTATCAACCCCACCATCGCCGAGGGCCCGTCCCCCACCAGCGAGGGCGCCTCCGAGTGAGTGGGCCGGGCTTGGCCGGGTTGTGGAAGGGGAGGGGGTCCCCGAGTGGTGAGATCGGTAGGAGGGGGGGAGGGTCCCTGAATGCTGAGGTCGCGGGAAGAGGGTCCCTGAGTGGAGAGGATGGGGTGTTGGGGCCCTGAGTAATGAGGTTGGGGGGTGGGGGGAGGTAGGGTCTGAGTAGTGAGGTCGCGGGGTAGGCGTTCCTGAGTAGTGAAGTTGGGGAGAACGTCCCTGGGTAGTGAGGTTCAGCTGCAGGATCCTGGGGGGGTGGGGGAGCCACTGCCTCTGGGGGCTGGAGCCTTGCAGACGCTGAGGCAGACGAGGGGACTTGGGGGACAGAAAGGAGCATCTGGGACCGTGGGGGTTCAAGGTAGCAGAGTCGTATTGTGTGAGGGGCACGTGCTCGTGAGGTCAAGCCGGGGTGACCCCTTGGCCACAGAACAAGTCCCGACTCCTGTTCCCCACGGTAAAGAGAGGCAGGGTGGTTCCAGAGGCCCCTAGCTGGGGTCTGTTTGCTGTGCCTGTGTTGTGACCCGGTGAGAACCGGGTGTGATGGGTGAACTGCATGTTGGGCACCTCTCGGGGGACTTGGCACTCTGGGCCCCGGGGGAGGGAGTCTTGGTGGCTGTGTGTGCAAAAGCTGACATCTTTTCCTGGCTCTGAGTTTGCGGCTCGACGTGGGGATGTGTTCCTTACTTTCAAAAACCTACTGCTGCTGCTTCTCGCAGGAGAGCGCCTTCTTCATACTCCCTTCTCTGCCTCTTACCGTGGTTTCTGATTTCCATCCCTTCCAGAATTCCCCCGGTAGAGGAAGCCAGCCGTTGGGATTCCAGTGTTGTTTTTTTTTTTATAATAACCACAGCTGAGTTGTTATTAAATTTAAAATGGATTAATCAGCTGACTCCAGAATGCATTTTAGATATCACAGGGCAATGCCAGAGACCTTGCAGAGTCTGGCCTCGAAAGCTGCCTCTTTAACTCTACGGGAAGGAGTCGTGTCGCGTATGCTCATTGCTTTGCCTCCTCTCCTCTCTGTCCATCGGTCCTTCTCAGCCATTCCTCGTCCAGGTGCTTGTTAACCAGGCATTCAGGGAGCACCTGCTCAGGCCCATGGTCCTGGCTCGGGGCCGTGAGCAGGGGCTTTGCAATCGCGCAGGACACGGGTTTGATTCCAGGCACTGCCACGTCCGTGCACTGTAACCCTCAGGCAAGTTACTTAACCTCTCTGAGCCTGTTCCCTCCTGCGTGGGCCAGGACTACAAGATCCCCGCCTCCCAGGAGGATCTGGAGAACAAAACGGGGTGGGGTTTGCAAAGCTCTGATACCCAGGGGCAGGTAGCCCCCTGCCTTCTAGCAGCTTCTTTGCAGTACCGGCCCACATGGCATTGCCCGGCCAGCTGCAGACCATCTCGTTCCCAGCCTGTGCCCCTTTGCTCAGGCCTCTGAGTTCCAGGCTCGTTGCGGTCAGTTGAGGGATTGGAAGGTTCCTGAGAAATTTCTAGTCTCCCTCTTTCATTCCCTGTTTGAACCCCTCAATGAGGTCTCCTCTATGGGGGTGATCAACCTTGGCTTAAAGGCCATCAGAAATTGGTGGGGGCGCCCGTTTGAGCGTCTGACTCTTGATTTCGGCTCGGGTCATGATCTGAGGGTCGTGGAGACATGCATTGGGCCCCACGCTGAGCACAGAGCCTGCTTAAGATTCCCTCCCTCCTGCCCCCCCCTGCTTGCTCTCTCTCAAGCTTGTGCTCTCTCGCAAAAAAAAAAAAAAAAAAAAAAAAATTGATTGCCATGGACCCCCTGAGGTGGCCCATTCTCCTTTAGAGACTTTTCTCAGGTACCCTGTCTGTCTGGTCCAGTAAGCCCCTGACCACAGCCAGTATTTGAAACGTGGCTTATCCAGATTCAGGGGAGACAGAGTAGTTAGTATAATACGCGTTCCAGATGCCAAACACTTTAAATGAACAAGAAGAAAATAAGTATTCGTTAATCGGTTCGTATTGGTTTCATGTTGAAAATTGTATTTTTTTATTAAAAAAATTTTTTTAATGTTTGTTTTTGAGAGAGAGAGAGAGAGAGAGAGAGAGAGAGCAAGCAGGGGAGGGGGCAGAGAGAGAGGGAGACACAGAACTTGAAGCAGGTTCCAGGCTCTGAGCTGTCAGCACAGAGCCTGATGTGGGGCTCGAACTCGGGAATGGTGCAATCATGACATGAGGTGAAGTCGGATGCTTAAGTGACTGAGCCCCCCAGGTACCCCTGGAACAGGAGTTTCTTTCTTTCTTTCTTTCTTTCTTTCTTTCTTTCTTTCTTTCTTTCTTTCTCTCTCTCTCTTTCTTTCTTCCTTTCTTTTTTAATTTTTTAAAAATGTTTGTTTATATTTGAGAAAGGGAGGCAAGGATCCGAAGCAGGCTCCAGGCTCTGAGCCGTCAGCACAGAGCCTGACACGGGGCTCGAACTCACGAGCTGTGAGCTCATGACCTGAGCCGACGTCGGACGCTTAACTGAGCCACCCAGGTGCCCCTGAAAATTGTATTTTTGATGGGTTAAGTCAAACATGTTAAAATTAATATGACCTGGTCTATTTTTAAGGTATATTTTTTAATGTTGCTAAAATATTTTTAATTGCACACATCTAAAATAAAATAACTTGCATGTGTGGCTTTTATTCTTTTTTTTTTAATGTTTATTTTTGCGAGAGAGAGCACAAGTGGGGAAGGGGCACGGGGTGGAGGCGGGTGCACAGAATCTGAAGCAGGTTCTAGACTCCAGGCTGTCAGGGTAGAGCCCAAGTCGAGGCTCGAACTCACGAACCATGAGATCATGACCTGAGCTGAAGTCGGACACTTGACCGACTGAGCCCCCTGGGCGCCCCCTGTTCGGTTTCTTTTGCACAGCACTGTGTTAGTCCTTGTGTGCATTGAGCTAATGTCTGCCCACCTCTTACAGGGAGCTGCTTTTTACTCCAAGATTTGGTTTAAAGTCAAGGCATTAGTGAAATTACCTTCTTGTCAAAATCCCTTGGAAAATTCCTTGAATCACCCAATAAAGTGCCGAGTACGTGGTTGGTTGTTTTACTAAGTGGCTCCAGGAATGTTTGTGTGTATAAATGCTTAATGTTCAGAGCAACATAATAAGAGCCCGTCCTCAGGGAGGGGGTCGTGTCCTCTGCACAGTACTTGGGTCTGATCTATTCCCGCATCCTTCCAGCCACACACATGGGGCCTGGCATGCGGCGGCCACACGGTGAGCCTGGCTGGCCCAGGTCATCTCTCTGTAGCTTGCATGTTCTTGGCTAGCCCTTGCCCTTGGGGTCTTTGCAGAGCAAACTTGGTGGACCTCCAGAAGAAGCTAGCAGAGCTTGAACTCGACGAGCAGCAGAAGAAGCGTCTGGAAGCCTTCCTCACCCAGAAGGCCAAGGTCGGAGAGCTCAAGGACGATGACTTCGAAAGGATCTCGGAACTGGGGGCCGGGAACGGCGGGGTGGTCACCAAGGTCCAACACAGACCCTCTGGCCTCATCATGGCGAGAAAGGTAGGTGAGAGGCGGTTGGCGAGGGCGGGCCCTGCACCCCTGCGCGGTGCAGCAGCGTGTGGTGGGGCAGGCCTCTGCTTTCTGATCCGCCCAGGGCACTTGGGCACTCGGGCACTCGCCCAGGCCCTTAGCGAGAGCCGGCCCGCTTGGGATGCGGAATGCCCGCCTGCCTCAGGCTGCCCTTCCTTTACCGACCGCTGCCTTCCAGGACTTCAGGTCACGTTCCCAGAAACATCCGGACTGGGACAGACCGGCTCCCTCTTCTGGGCTCCCAGGCCACGGTGCAGCCCCCTGGCTAGGTGGGCGAGAACCCTCCCTGAGAGATGTAGGGGTGGAGAAGAGGAGGGTGTGACCATTTGGGGATTGGTGACTCCTACACGCATAACCGGGGGACACAGTCCGTGTGATAAATCGCTCAGCTCATACAGGCATAGCAAGTCAACCCTCTCTGGAAGCCCGTGCCCCGGTGGTTCCCACCTATGTTCTCAGAGCCCCGAACGCCCCGCACCCAGGTGGGTCCGCACGGGTCCTGCCTTCCCTGGGTTCGCCACGCTCCCTTGCCGCTGGGATTTAACATCGTCGCTCTTTCTCCTGCCCCCAGAGCACCGCCCTCCCTCCTGAAACCTATTTCTGTCCCCTTCCCGCAGGCAGCCTTTTCAAAACCAGAGCAGCCCCAGAAGTCTCTGGTCTGCCGTCACCCAAAGAACAGGGGATAAAAAGGCAGATGCGAGATTCAGGGGGCGGTGGGGGGGGGGGGGGGCTGAGAACAGAGAGCTGGTCAGAGTTGGCTTCAGGCACCAGAGAGTGCTCCCGGGCCAGCTGAGCAGTCTCCTGGGACGTGCCTCATGGTAAGCCTGAGCCTGGGAGCTTGTCCACACCTTTGCGGACAAGCCTTCGGAGTACGATTCGGGAGCTTGAGCCTGGGGCCCGGATGAGTTCTGCCGCACAGCCACGGTGCTCCCTTGTGATGGGTGCTCCCCCGTGACGGGTGAGCCGTCGCCGTGAGGAAAGTGGGGTGAAGTCCACACGGGCACTGCCGGTCTTAACAGCTTCCCACGCTTCCAGAAGTCCTTCAGAGTAAAAAGTTAAGAGAAGAACAGGTCTAACCTATTGGGGAGCAGACCTCCAGTTTTGTTCCCCGTAGATTGTGGCCTCTCAGTCGTGTGGGCCCCATGTGGCTGCCCGCCCAGCACCGTGTCGGAGCGGAGCTGTGCCCGCGGGCACTTGGTGGACGCATGGAACAAGAAGGCCGTCCTCGCAGCCAGCGCAGTTCGGGGCTGCGACTCCACGGGCCCAGGAGCTCTCTCTTAGCCAGTCAGCGGAGGTCGTAGGCTCTTTTGAATCCCATCCGGAAGCCCATTTCACACAAGAGGCCGGTTTGTTTTTATTCAGCTGGGGGCGTAGGTGGGAGATTGACACGCAAAGCAGTTTTTGGGAGACCGGCCTCGGTCGTTCTCCGCCATTACCCTGGGTGGATCCCGAGTCCCCGCGAGCTGGGTCTGAATGCCATGCTTTCTGAGTACAGAGCTTCTCAGATCTGCAAATGCAGCCCTGCCAGCCGGGCTGGAGTTCGAGGGCCAGGGTGGGCTTCTCCGTGGGCCAGCATCCTTTGTCACCCGCGTGGCTCTGGTCCCTTTGATTGACGGAGGTGGGGGGGGTGTGGAGGCTGGTTACATAAGCCCCGAGTGAACTGGTCTGGACTTTTACAGTCACACTTGATTGTGTTTTCTTGGCCGAAGCACGGCGTTCCGACCCCTCGTGCCCTAGGAACCAAACCTGCGTCATTCGGGCCAGGAGAGTCTGCAGAGAGCCATGTTGGTTCTGTACTTGCCTCCCTGGACTGGTAGCGGACGAGTGAGTTTGGGCCTTGTGTTTGTGCGGCCCCCGGGCGCCCGCTTGCCTCCGCGATGGAGGTTTTGTGGCCTCTGTAAGGCCACATCGTGGGACCAGCTGCCATCTCTCAAGTGCCCGGCCCACGGCCGAGCCAGCGTTATGTTCTGGTTTAATAGGAGCAACAGCCCCACTTTACACACGGGCAGCCTGACGCTGGGTCAGGGCAGCGTGTGAATTGGCTGGGGTGGGCCCCTCTCAGGCTGGCCCTTTGCAGTCAACCCCGACTTGATGGGCGCGATCAGCTTGTGGCGTCCAGAATTTATTTCCCCCCTATCTCTAGCTCGCACCTCCTGGGCCCCCCATTGTGGGGCAGAGATAATCGCTTTACACCCCGAGATGGCTTGGTGTTGGGTTTGAATGCCGAGCTCCAGCCTTATCTAGTCCTTGGCGTCTGCGTGACCCCAGGGCAGTGGCGTGGAAAGCGCGTGGTGTTGGTGTTCGGGGAGCCTGGCCCCAACACGGACTTGCCCGCCCACCAGCTGAGTGCTGCCGAGAGCAGGATCTAACCTCGCGGCACCTAGACCTGCCCCTCGGCCCTCCTCCCACCGGGGTTGATGTCGGGAGTTGTGAACGCATGTGCTCAGAGACGTGCCCCTCGCTCCCCGCTCCAGCTTTTCCCCAGAGGAGATGCTGGCAGGCTGGCTCCTAACTGATCTGGAAGGCTCGCTCTACAGTCTCGTTCGCCCCGCGTCCTCTCTGCAGCGTCCTTCCCGAAAGCCTTTGACTTACTGTGGCCTTACTTCACGTTAAAGGCTCCAACCCCAGGCATCCGGGGTTCCGTCCAGTTGTGCCCCCTTCTGCCCACTCTTCCTCTTCTGCGAAGCCCGCAGAGTTCTAGCTCTGCAGCTCGGTCGTTCATCTGCGGCCCCTTTGAAGTTCTCGGTCGAGAGCCGCACCGTCCGCGGCAGCCGCCCCGGTCAGCCTTGGCCACGGAGCCGTCGGGACACGGTCGGTCCGGCCGAGGTGTGCTGTCCGTGCAGGGAAGCGCGTTCCCGGTTTCAGGGGCTCGGGGTGGGGAAAGCTCACGGGTTACGTGTTGAAACAGTAATGTGTTGGTGCATCGCATTGAGTGAAAATACATGAAAAGTTCCTCTCCTCTGTTTTCCTTGTACTTTTCCAATGTGGCAGCGGGAGGGTTTAAGACGGAACACGCGGCCTGTTCTGTGGGGCAGCGCTGGCCGCCATCAGCCCGCATTGCTCATCCCTCGGCCTCAACCAGGCCCTCTTTCTGGGCTTTGGAGAGGAGACCGCTGCCTCCTGGGTAGACCGCCGTGCTCCTTTTCGGAGCCAGCGTGTCGCGAGTGTCCCCGCCGGGCAGGTGGTCCTGCAAAGGAGAGAGTGTCCCCGAGTCCTCGGACGGGTGGCCGCAGGGGCGGGGCGGTGCCCAGGCGTGCGGCCAGAGCTTGCCCCCGCAGGTGGCAGCGACAGTTCCCTGACTTTGCCGGGGAAGGCGAGGGGCACCGGGCACCGTGCCACCGCGACCCACCAGTCACGGCCACCAGGGTCATCGTCACGAGCTGACGCCATGTGCCACCCTGAACTCCACAATCACACCTTCCTGGTGCCCTCAGTCTGCTCTCTGTCCCCCCGCGGAGCACCCATCCCCCTCCATATCCGGCCAACTCTCACCTGGCCTTCCAGGCCTGGGGAGCCTCCCCCAAGCCAGTTGTCTCCCCGGCTCCCTCCGAGCAGGTCTTTACCACTCCCTCTGCCCGTCACAGGGACTCCATGCAGACGTCTGAAAGGCTCAGACACCCTCGATCCTTTTCCGCCTCTCCCATTTCTCTTGTCCTGTCGCAGTGGTCAGGGCAGGGAACCACGGCCTCAGCTCTTTCCCGGTGGGCATGGCTCTTGGCGCTTTGTCACCTGCGTCCTACATCTCTCCAGATGCTCCTTTGGTTTCTCACCTTTTGAATCTCGAGGTGACCGTCCCCTCTGCTGACTTAAACTCAGGTGAAGGGGAGCTAGGACCCTCGGGTGGTGGCCCGGAGCTCCCTCCGTGTGGGGATGCGGGACTCCAGAGGCAGACCCCTGGCGGAGAGGGGCGGAGGTCCCGGGCCACCCTGGGCTGGGTCCTGGGCTGGTGCTTTGGGTGACTGGGGGGGAAGATTCCTCAAGATTCCTCTTACCAGAGCTCCCCTGTAGCCAAGTGAAAATGTTTGCTCCATTGCGGTTTGCTTTAAAACAGCCTTTCTGAGATGTACTTTACGTGCCACACCATTTACACTTTTGTGTGTGTGTGTGTGTGGGGGGGGGGGTTGGCCCCACCTCCCTTCCTCCACTTACCCTTTTTTTTTTTAAATGTTTATTTTTGAGAGAGAGAGGGAGACACAGAGTCTGAAGCAGGCTGCCTCCAGGCTCTGAGCTGTCAGCACAGAGCCCGACGCGGGGCTCAAACTCCCGAACTGTGAGATCATGACCTGAGCCGAAGTCGGAGGCTCAACCGACTGAGCCACCCAGGGCCCCCCCCCCCCCGCCCCTGCTTACCCCTTTGAAGTATATGTAATTCAGTGGTGTACATCCACAGACCTGTGCATCTGCCAGCACCATCTATTCTAGAACATTCCCTCTCCCCAGAAAAAAACCCCATCCCTGTCAGCAGTCACCTCCCCGGCCCCTACGAGCCCCCTTCCCGTCCATGGATGAGCCTGTTCCCGACGTTTCACACATGTGGACTCACACCCTTTGTGGCCTCTCGTGTCGGGTTCCCTCCCTGAGCATCGTGTGTTCGGGGTCCGTCCGCAGGGCGGCGGGTGGGGGCGCCTCGCTCCTGCTGGCGGCCGAGGGACGTGCGCGTGCGCGGTGGATGCACCTGAGTGAAACGCGTGTGCAGTGGACGCTTGGGTGGCTTTCACGTTCTGGCGATCGTGAGTCCCGCGTGAACGCGGTGTGCGAGTTTGCGTGGACGTGTGTTTTTGGTTCTCTAGGCGCCTAGAAGTGCGTCGCTGTTTCGAATGCTGTGGCGAGCACGTCGGGGGCAGGGCTCCAAAGCCCCCTCGTTGCGGGTGCCCCTCCGAGGCCCGGTCTCGAGCCCTCTTCCCTCTCCCTCGCAGCTGATCCACCTGGAGATCAAGCCGGCCATCCGGAACCAGATCATCCGCGAGCTGCAGGTGCTGCACGAGTGTAACTCCCCGTACATCGTGGGCTTCTACGGGGCCTTCTACAGCGACGGCGAGATCAGCATCTGCATGGAGCACATGGTGAGGGCGCCCTGGCGGGCGGCTGGGGGGTCCCTGCCCGCCACCCTCGGGCCCGTGTCCTCAGACGCAAAGCACCGTTGTTTCCAGGGTCCTTCCCGAGATGCCCCAGGCCGGGGTCGGCGTGTGCGCGCAGGTCCCGTGGTTCTCTGCCCCCGTTCCGGCCTCGCCTCTCCCTGGGTGCGTGGCAGAAGCCGTTCCCTGCTGGCACACGGCCCGCCTTGTTTTCCCCACCGGCCGTGTTCTGGCAACGGCGCGTGCCTGTAAGGTGGCTTATTAAACACTCCTTGATGGTGGGCACGGGCTGATCCCGACCCGTCCCAAGCCACAGCGAATGAAATTCCCTTACACGAGACGCGGGATAAAGTCCCGAAGCTGAAGTTGCCGGACCCAAGGCATCCAGCAATCTCGATTGATGTTTCCTAGGTGCCCTCTGAAGAGAGAGCTCCGTTAAAGGCGAAACCCCGCTCTGCCCCCCAGCTCAGGCCTGCGGAGTCAGAAGCTTTGGGGTGGAACATGGGCACCTCTCTTGTTTCAAACCACCATGGCTGATTCTGACGAGCCCCCTTATTAAGAAACTGTGGTCTTGAACGTCAGAACTGGGTGGGATCGGGTGTAACAAAAGCAGAAGTGGTCAGAGCTGAGGGCCCTGGGAGGAAATGCTGCCCACCCTGTTCCGAGCCGAATTCGTCAGGTGTGGGGCTGTCTGCCACCCGGCTCCCCGGGCCCTGGCCCTGTGGGGCCCTTGCAAAACCAGGATGCTGTGGCCTTAGGCACGGCGGCTTCGGTTGCGCCTCGCAGGCGTGCGCCGTCCCCTCCGATGGTGTTGTAACGCGGGCAGGAAGTGAGTTTCAGCAAGCCCCCGTGAGGGACGCTTCGTGAGCGCTCGTGGTGTAACGGCCCCGGGTCAGGCAGCGCCCCGCCCACCGGTCGCTGCCAGAGAGAACCACGGGCAAGAAAGGTGGTCGAGGCAAGCCCCCGCCTCCCCTCCCTGCTGCCCCGGAGCGCGGTGCGGGTCCGAAGCCGCCACCTTCCCTTGCAGAAGAGGCCCCGCGTCCCGCCTCGGCCCCCTGGCCCCGCTTCTGTTCTTGGTTTCCTGCTGAGGCATCTGCGCCCCGGCAACACAGAGAATGGGCTGCAGCGATGAGGGGGAGGGGCAGGGATCCCGGCCACTTGCTCCCTTGTCCTCTACACATTCCTGGTTGGGTTCTTTGGGTTTGCTTTTATCACGAGGGCGGGAGGGAGCTAGAGCGAGCGTGTAGCACCCGTGAGAAGACGCGGTCAGGTGAGGCCCGCGCTCCC
This sequence comes from Acinonyx jubatus, assembly GCF_027475565.1. Taxonomy (NCBI): domain Eukaryota; kingdom Metazoa; phylum Chordata; class Mammalia; order Carnivora; family Felidae; genus Acinonyx; species Acinonyx jubatus. The sequence goes on from NC_069383.1 coordinate 162,622,796, forward strand.
CACCTGCCGCGGGGGTTACCGTGCACGAAGCCAGGAGGGCACCGGTTTTCAAGTTTCGGGTGAGCCCAGAGGAGGGGGCGGTCTGGGCAAGGAAGGCCTGGAGAGAACAAGATGACAGCACAGTACCCGGGGCAGGGGGTGGCCCCCAGCCCACTGCCCCTCGTGGTGTTTTCGTGTCACACGATCCCCTCCAGAGCCACATTCCCCAGGGTTTTCTGTCCGTCATTCACTCGTGTGCCATATCGGGCGACAGCCTGGGGTCAGGCGTCCACGCCACCGCTCGCCTCTTAGCGGCATGGCTGGGGACGAGGCTCTCGCCTTCCACCCGTAGAGCTGGGGGGTGGGAGAGCCAGCCTTCCGCCAGCACCTGGAGCCGAGGGCAGGGGGCGAGACTATCTGCGCAGGTTTGCGTGCGAATTGGCTCCTGTGTCCAGCCGGGAGGACTCCGGCCCCCGCTTGCAGCAAGAGACCCCCAGCTGGTGACGAGCAGCGTGGATCCCGCACGCAGGGATGGTCTCCCCTGGCTGGCCCATGGGGTGTGTGGGGCTTAGAAGCAGCGGGCCAGTGGTTTCCTGGTGGCCTGAGGCTGTCGCTGGGGCCACTCCGGGCACGGACCCCGCAGACAGCGGGTACTTTGGGGGGCAGCCTGCTGACTGTTCACAGGCACCTCTTGGTGTTTCCTGGGGTCTAGTCAGATCTGAAGTCACACCTCCGCCCGGCAGGGAGAGGAAAGGGTGATCCCCACCCAGACCGGGGACAGAGGTGACTGGGCGACAGGGTGTGTGTGCCCCGAGCACGAGGCTCCCTGAGGAGAAAGTACGCATAACGGGAGCCGTTTAGGTACATTTGTTAAACTCCGTGTTTCCCCGCGCATGTGGATGCCTGTGCAGATACACAGAAAGATCTGGAACAATGGAAGTCACGCTTCAGGGGGTGACGTGCCTACAGTTGGGGTTTTATAAGGAAAGTATTCACGTAGCACCTGCTTGATCAGGGTACAGTTCCCAGAGCATTTAGGACACCTATGCATAACGAAAGTGTGGGATGCTGCACACGCGTGAGATTTGGGGTCAGAGACACCCAGTTGTGCTATATCTCTGTCACTTCCTGTCAACGTGACTTGAACGATTTACACTTAGTGCAGACCGGGGGGGGGGGTCTCATCCGGGACTGCTCTTGCCCCAGGGGACACCGGGCCACGTCTGGGGACATGTGTGGGACACGTGTGGCCGGCAGGACTGGGCAGTGCCTGGCCTCCCGTGGCCTCTGGGGATGTTCCCCCCGGACATCCTCGTTTATAAGCCTGTGGTAGGTCCGTGACAATTAAGAATGAAAGGAGCTGCGTCGGGAAGCAGGGTTATGGTTTTAAAAGAATTTGTTTTTTGATTCTTCTGAGATTGGTTGATACAGGAGAAAACGGGAGGGCTGGAAGGAACGCCCCCTCCCTGCAGACAGAGCGGGCTGAGCCAGGACGCCTGGTCCCGAGGGTGGCCGTCTAGGCACTCGAGAGTCATGTGCAGGTTGTAGAGGCTTCATCGTGTATCGGGTTTTCTAGAACTTCCCGGCCCTGGCCTTTCTCACTGGGCACGACTCGGGTAGAAGTGCTGGAGATACGAGGCCCCGGCACCCCTGGGATTTCAGGCTCTCCTCCCTGCACCCCTTCCTCTGGCTTCGAGGAAGCCGCGTGGCTGTAGGCAGCCCAGAGCCGCTTGGTGGAGACCGTACCGGCCCGAGGCTGCCCAGCGTTGAGCTCAGATGCTGGCCCCCCGCGCGTGGAACTTAGTGGGTCCATCTAGCGTCCCAGGGGACCCAGTGGGCATTCCTCAGAGCCCCACCTAGGTTTGGTCTCCAGGTTTGCTGTCCCACAGCCTGCGGGTTTAAGGCCATGACTAGGGTGGGGTGAGGTGGGACTCAGACTGGCAGGACCTGTGCCCGTCCTTTGAAGGCAGGACATATCTGCGCACAGCGGCCAGCACGTGACAAGGCCTGAGGGACGGGGGCCCGGGAGCCGGGAGCTGTGGGCAGCGGTGTTTCTTCCGTGCCGGTGCCTCCGGGCCCCCGCTGCCCTTCTGCCGGGTCTGCCTCCGACCTGCAGGAGGAGAACCCAGCCCCAGAAGCTGGCTGCTTCCCTCCGCCTGCTGCCAGTGTGGCGAGCTGGGGAAGGCTGAGTCCTGGGCCTCGCTTTCTGGGAGGATGGGCCGCCTGGGACGCCGGCCGGCACTCTCGTTGCTTCCTCACTGGATGGGCTGTCCCGAGGCTCTGGAGGTGACAGGGACCGGCGGGGGTCCCTGCTCTTGACCAACCAGCGAGTCGCGTCTGGCTGTGGTCTGGCCTCCGTGTCCCGTGGAGGAGATTGAGCTCCAGCTCCTGGGAAGCGGGGAAGTGCTCCGCCTTCCTGCCTGCTTCCCGGTGTCCCTCTGGGACTCCTCCTCTGCACCGCAGGCCCCGCCTGGCCCACCGCTCAGAGCCGGCTTTCTCCCCTCTGTGCCGACCCTAGGACGGCGGCTCTCTGGACCAGGTGTTGAAGGAAGCCAAGAGAATTCCCGAGGAGATCCTGGGGAAGGTCAGCATCGCGGTAAGTGCGAGGGCTCCAGGCGCACTCCCCCTGCACCCCCCCCCCCGACCCCCCAGGGCCGCCGCACCCCTGGGGCGGGTGTGTGCACCCACTCCCGGCCCTGGGCTCCGCACGAGTCTATTCTTGTCCTGGCCCCAGTTGGAGGTCCCCGTCTCTGGCAGCCAAGGGGCTGAGCAGGTGGCACCTCTTTGCACATGAGGTGGAGGGACGCTTTCCTGCCCCGCACGGGCCTTGGCGCCCCGTGGGTGGTACCCCACAGTGCTGTCCTCACGTGGCGAATTAGCCGTCGGTCTGCGGGGCCTCGGTGCAGCCCGGCACGGAAGCTCTCAGCAGACGGTGCCCGTCAGGCTGGCGAGACCCTCCAGGCAGTGGGGGCGGGGCGTTGTGGCCGTCCCTGCCACTCTTCTCGCTGGTCCCAGCCTCACGGGGGCTCCTGAACCCGTCCCAGTCAAGTGGCCCCTCGGGTCTGCCCGAGACGCCGCCCTGCTCACCCGCTCCCTCCCTCCCACCCCGCAGGTTCTCCGGGGTTTGGCGTATCTCCGGGAAAAGCACCAGATCATGCACCGAGGTGAGCGGGCCGGGGCGTCTAGGCGGCGGGCGGGCGGGCCGGGCCCCCCTCACCTGCAGCTGGTTCTGCCCGCAGATGTGAAACCGTCCAACATCCTCGTCAACTCCCGAGGGGAGATCAAGCTGTGCGATTTTGGGGTGAGCGGGCAGCTCATCGACTCCATGGCCAACTCCTTCGTGGGAACTCGGTCCTACATGTCTGTAAGTCTGTCCGGGAGCCTGAGGGCGTCCGTACCCTCCCCTCCCCTGTCAGCTCTTCCCCGTCTTCCAGAAGCTTTTCAAAAGCCTGCAATTCTCCGTCACACGCTTTGTGTTTCCGCTGGGCTCCTACTTTCCGTCCAGACACTAGCGACCTCGTCTTCTCACTCGGGGCCTTCTCTGCAAACACCTGCCTCGTTCCTTTCCGCCAGCATCAGAGACTAAGTGCAGGGCTGTGGTCGGTTAGAAACCGGCCCTCAGGTGTTTTCAGAAACATCTGGGGGTCTCGGGAGCAGACTCTGAGAAGTTAGTCTTGGGATCGTAGCAGAGTCTACACTCTGCCTCCTCGTGGGCTGGTCACCCTTTTCCAAAAGTGCCAGAGGTTCGGGTCTCGAGTGCTGTTTCAGCCCCGGCTGGGAGCCTCGCTGTCCCAAGGCGGTGGAGCGGGGGATGGAATTGCCTTCTTTGCGTTGCCGGTCTCTGGAGGGTGGCAGGGCCGGGATGGGGACGCTAGGGTCCAGCTTCCGTCTGGGCGTTTCTTTGCTCCTTCTCCCCCGACAGCCAGAGCGGTTGCAGGGCACTCACTACTCGGTGCAGTCGGACATCTGGAGCATGGGCCTGTCCCTGGTGGAGCTGTCCATCGGAAGGTACCCCATCCCCCCGCCGGATGCCAAGGAGCTAGAGGCCATATTTGGCCGGCCCATGGTTGACGGGGCAGAAGGAGAGCCTCACAGCATCTCACCACGGCCGAGACCCCCTGGACGCCCCATCAGTGGTACGGCCTGAATCTGGAACTTTGGACTGGACGGGCAGTGTTACCCGTCCAGGGTATCCCGGGGCACCTGAGGCTTGTGGGGACGGCCCCCCAGACCCGGTCCCATCCAGGGGCAGCTGCACGTGTTAACCAGCTGTGGGGCATCTAGAAACTAACCTCTCAGCCAAACTGTCGTTTGGGTGGTTTTTCCAGCACTTTATTCCGGAAACGCTCAAATGTAGAGAGAGGCCCACGGGGATTGCCCAGGGAGCACCCGTAGGCCCACCGCCTGGACTTTGGGCGAAGGCTCTGCCGTTCGGAAACCGAGACTGACTCAAGTCAGACCCCCTCGGCTGGTCTGCCGGATTCAGTCCCGACACGCAGCGCAGGAGGGAGCGGGAGGCTGGGGGGCGCGGGGGGCCAGCTGGGCTCCCAGAGGACTCTCGGTACCCGCGGCGGTCACCTGTGCGGTGGGGGGCTGCCCAGGGCCAGGGAGCTTCAGGCTGGCCCTTTGGCCGCTTTGGAGGGCGAGGGCGAAGGGTCATGCAGCGTAACTGGGAAACAGCGCTCAGGGCTCTGCTGTCTTTCTTTTCCTTAAGTCAGGTGACAGGAAGGGAGCGGAGGGAGTCTGGAGGAGTGCGCCGTGGACAGCGGCTGGCCTGTGCCTTTGCTTCATACCAGCCTTACAGAGAGACGTCACACACCGTGTGACTTATTAGCTTAAGGGGTGCAAGCCAGTGGCTGTCTGTGTCTTCACAAGGCTGTGCAGCCGTCACCACTGTCTGGTTCCAGAACGTTCCGTCACCCTGAAAAGAAGCCCCATCCCCACCAGCCGTCACCCCCGCCCCAGCCCCTGGCAACCACGAGCCCCCTTCCCGTCCGAGGACGAGCCCGTTCCGGACGTTTCACACCCGCGGACTCCCAGCCCGCGTGGCCTCTCGTGTCTGGGTCCCTCCCTGAGCGTCGCGTGTCCGGGGTCCGTCCGCGGGGCGGCGGGGGCGGGCGCCTCGCTCCTGCTGGCGGCCGAGTGTCCCTGTGTGTGGCGCTGTGTCTTCGCTGCCCAGAGGCGCCGGCAGTCCAGCAGCGGTTTGTGAGCCCGGCTCCTCTCCTCTCCTGGTGCCAGACCCAGGGGGTCCGGGTGTCTTGGTTTTCTCCTGTCTCCCGCCCCCGTGTGTGTCCTCGGGCCCTGGCTCCGTCCCTCCCAGCACCAACTCCCGGATGGCATCGCGGGCACTCCCGAGGCCCCGTCCCGGCAGGGAGAAGCCGCAGAGGGTGTCGTGCCAGGCCGCCTCGGCCTGCCAGCGCCTCCCCCAGCCCCAGCTCGCGTGCCCGTTTCAGGACAGGGGACAGGAGGCGAAAGTCCAGCGGCCAAACCTGGCCCTGGCCAGCTGGGCCAAAGACAAGGGTCAGCTACCCCCAGCCGCTCGTCCGTCCTGGGCGGCGTCTGGGGCCTGATGCCGCCTTCACCCGCGGCTCCGAGCAAGGTCACGCTGCCGTCCTTGCTCGTGGTCACCCCCCACCCCCTGCCTGTGCGCTAGAGAGCAGGGGCTGTGACTTTGGCACAGCCTGGAGGCAGCACCGTGCCAAATGTGTGACTTCTCAAAAAACACTCCTGTTCGTTTTGGCGTTTCGTCTTATTTTGTTTTGTTAAGTCACGGGAGGCTCAGGAGAGAAGCCGCTTTGCCAGGGAGGCAGGCGCAGTAGCCGGGGGCACGGCCAGGCCGCCGCCTCTGGTTCAGGCCGGCGTCGGGGGGGAAGGGTGCTCAGCGGACGCCCGCCTCACCCCTGGGTCTGTCTCTGCCCCTGCAGGCCACGGGACGGACAGCCGGCCGGCCATGGCCATCTTCGAGCTGCTGGACTACATTGTGAATGAGGTGCGTACCCGGAGCCCCCGGCCCGGCTGCCCGGGGGCGGGGTAAGCCGTTTGGCTTGGATTTGCCCAAGTGACCCAGAGGAAGGAGCTGCAGGCACAGACCGGAGCTTGTCGCGGGGGGCAGGTGGCGGGACCACTTCCCTCATACACACGAGTGAGCCGCGGGCACGGACGGGGGCGGCTCCTCGGGCCGGGAAAGGGCTGAGTAGGGCCTGACCCCGAGGCCCGCCCTCCCAGCTCGGTCAGGCCACCCTTCCTGGGCGTTGCATGGGCCGCAGCGTGTTCTCGGTGGCCCTTTTGAGTCAGGGCGGAGAAACAGGGCGGCCAGGCTGCCTGGGGCCCTGGCTTGGTCCAGGGCTGGGCGTCCAGTGAGCAGCTCAGAGCAGGGTCAGTGATGACAGAACAGGACGGGCTGGCTCTGGTGACACAGCCCTGCACCTGGCAGCCACGCCCGGGCCCAGCGAGCACGTCTGTCCTCCCACCCCTGCTGGGTTTCACCGGGACCGTTGGCCCACAGCCTTCCCTGACAGGGGCTTAGCCCCACACACACAGCTGTCCCCACCCAGGCGCCTGTGTCCTGGCTTCCCCAGCTTCCAGGCCCGAACCTGGAACGAGCTGCCCCCCCGGTGGTCCCAACCCCCTGCTGGAGACAGGTGGCCCAGACAGTACGACGCACATCTGTAAAGTGGGGGTGGGCCCTGTCCTTTCCCCCCACAACCAGTTGTGATCCTGCAGCCAGACCTTCCCAAAGAGAGCCCTGAAGAGCCTGGCCGAGTTGGCAGGGCGGGTGGGGAAGCCGCTGGAAGACGGGGTGGGGAGGGGTGCCTCTCTAGCAATGAACGTGAAAGGACTGGGGCCAAGGGCGGTGCCTTCTGAGGGTCCCCGAAAAGTGCTGTGCTGTCCCCGCGGACGCGGGACTAGCAGGCGCCTTTCCCCGTGATTCCAGAACCATCCTTGAGCATCTATCTAACCCCCACCTCTCTGTCCGCCCACAGCCACCTCCCAAGCTGCCCAGCGGTGTCTTCACCCAGGACTTCCAGGAGTTTGTAAATAAATGGTAAGGTGCCACCGCCTCCAGCACGGTCTCAGGGCGGGCCGGGGCGGGATGCCAGGCCGCCAGGGGCCCCGCCTGCCTCCCGGGATGGCCGCCCACACCCTGGCCACCGACCCAGATGTGCACTTCCTTCCTGGTCCGGGGCCGGGCCCCTCTGCTGGGACCGATGGGCGCTGCCAGTGGGTGGCCGTGCCTGGGGGGCACCTGGAGCTCACCCGAGAACCCAGATGGGTTCCCTTTCGAGGCTGCTGAGTCGTGGTATCCAGCTGGTGGCCCCATCTCGTCCCCAGAGCAGACGAGGATCACGGGCCGTTTGGAAATGATGCCATTCCCGCCTCACCTTCCACCAGCAAGCACCTCCGTTTCCTAGCCTCTCAAGCCCGTAACTGCCCCATCTTCCACGTGAGCCTTCCCAGTCGCTTTCTGGCAAGTGGCCGCCTTTTCTTGCCGCGTCAGCCCGGGCCCGGGGCGCGCAGGCTCCAGAGCAGGAAGGGGGCCAGGAGCCGCCCCCACCCTCAGGGCCGTCCTGCACATCAGGATGAGCGGCCGGCAGGGCGTCGCACACAGCAGCACACCCGCTCCTGGTGGCAAAGCCACCACTGGCCCTTTGCACGACCGCTGGCCAGCATGCTGCAGCTCAAATCCAGTGACATGTCAATGCTTCTGTACCCATTGCATTTTCTTTTGTGTTTGAACAGCCACCATTTGGCCTCAGGCTGGTTTGAGCAACGGTTCTTAGGGGCAGTTCTGCTTTTCTGAAGGAAAAAGTTCCATTTTGACACTGGGACTCCCAAATTGGGGACGTTCGTTAGCAGTGTAGCCGCATTGCCGCTGGGCCTGACGGAGCGGCAGCGGGGGCGTCCCCACGGCCTCGCCCCATCCGTCTTGCCCTTCCGTCCCCGGGGGTCGTGCCCTCCCAGCAAGGGGGAAGCAGAGCAGACTCTGTGCCTTGCTGCGTCCAGGCTTCGGACCGGCCAGGCGTGGGGACCGGGCTGACCCACCCCGGCTCCGCACGCAGGTCTCCTCGGCCACCGGCTAACGGCCCTGCCTTGTCTCCCCACCCCCTGTCCTCCTCTCCAGCCTCATTAAGAACCCAGCGGAGCGAGCCGACCTGAAGACGCTCACGGTGAGTGAGGCCGCGGGTTCCGGGCCCCGAGGGCGCTCCTCGGGGCGCGTGTGGGTCCCCTGCGGGTCTCCTTTGCTCCGAGCAGCCGTGGCGCCCTTGGCTCCCGGAGGAGCGGGATGGCCCAGCTGTGCCCATGGTCCGGGTGTCCGCGCCTGGGAGTGCCGGGGCCCTCACGCTTCTGTGCGGCTCCCGCCTTGGGCCCGGCGGGCCCCACAGATCGGGGAGACCCGAGGGCCGCCGGCCTCCCTGTGCGGTGTCCCGTGTCCTCGAGAAGCCAGGTGGGTGTCAACTCCCCTCCCCCCCAGCAGGGTGGGGGCGGGTGGGGCTGCCAGCCCGCTGACCTGGAGCATTTCTGTCTGTGAATTTGACACCCCCCCCCCCCCCCCCCCGCTGCCGGGCCTCCTCACCCGCAGCCACTCTGCCAAGCCTGGGGAGGCCTGCTCTTCAGGCACCTCCACGACACGAGACCGCGAGGGTCACACCTGCTGGTTCTCGGTCTCTGGTGCCGAGCGTCTCTCACACGAGCGTCTCTCAGTTATCGGAACGTGGTCTTTCCAGTAAGGGAGCCTCAGCCTTCCCGCGTCTTCCAGTTAGCCTCCACCTCAGGACCTTTGCAAAGGACAGTGCTTCTCCTCAGGGAACGTGTCCCGGGCCCCTCTCAGCTGGCCTGGCTGCTTCCTGGGGTCTCGCCTCAGCCCCTCCTCTGACGTGTCCCCAGACACCTTGCCCAGTCCCACATCCTCTATTCGTTCTGGTGACGACCAGCGTCTCCTGGTCGTGGGCGCCACCGAGAACGCCAGGCGGGAAGGGTGTGCGCGCGGGGACTCTTCCGGAAAGTCTTCCGACGCGGGCGGTGTCCCAGTGACGTGTGTTAGAGGCACGTGTGACGTCACAAACGCCTGTTCGTTGTAAGATACACGAAAATCTGTGAAATAGAGAAACTGATGGATGGCGGGGCCCCCGCGGCGCCCCCCGGGACTCTGTCCCACTGACACCTGCTGCGGGACCGACTTTTTAACTTCCCCTCTCCCCCGTTCCTACCCCCTGCCTACAGGGCAGGCAGCAGCTGGGGGTCCGGGTGTCGCGTGAGGAGACCGGACCTGCCCCCGTGGACCCCAAGCCCCCGGGACCCACCCCTCCCAGCACGGCCCGTGGGGAAAGCGTCGCTCACCCCCACCCCCACCCCCCGGCCTGCAAACCAGGAACCTCGGGTACTGAGCGGTCCTGCGCAGGAACTGCCAGCCGCGTGCAGCTTTCTAAATTACTTGAACCGAACAGAAGGCCTGGTTTGGCTCCTCAGCCACAGGAGCCACGGGTAAAGGCCTCGGAGCCTCCCGTGGCCAGTGGCTGCCGCAGCAGACAGAACGTGTCAGGGACTTCACTGTCCTCCCAGAGGCCCCCGTCGCTCCAGATCAGACGTTCTCACCCAGGGGTGACTGTCCCCGGGGGACACGGGGAGGTGCCTGGAGACGCTCGCGGGCGCTGGGGCCGGGGTGCCGCTCGGCCCCCCGCGGACGGTGCCAGGGGAGCCGCAGCGCCGGGGGGGGCACCTGGGCCCGAGTGAGCGGGCACGGAGCGGCCTCCTGCCCGCGTCCCGGGCGCATCCGGACGGCCCGCCGGGCCGGGTCGTTGACGGGCTCCTCCTTCCCTTCCAGAACCACACCTTCATCAAGCGGTCCGAGGTGGAAGAAGTGGACTTCGCCGGCTGGTTGTGTAAAACGCTGCGGCTGAACCAGCCCAGCACGCCCACACGCACCGCCGTGTGACGGGGTCCCCCCGGCGCCCCGCTCTCCCCCGCCCGCCCGCCCGCCCGTCTCCGGGGAGGGCGGCCCTGCTCCTGGCGTCTTCTCAGACCTGCTTCCTTAGGTTCAAAACAAAACAGGGAAAGAAAAAGCAAACTGTGCCCGTCGTACTTGTTCCATTTGTTCTGGGGGGTCAGCCCCTGGCCCAGTCCCAGGGCAGGAGAGCCGCCCAGGGAGGCAGCGCCAGCCCCGAGCCCTCCGCCTGCCGCCCACCGGGGGAGGAGGGGGTGGGGGTGGCACCAGGAGCCGGCCTCACTCTGTTCCCAAGGGATGCGGCCTCGGAGGGGACCTCTGGACACCGGCGTCCTTCACCAGACAGGGAGGGGCGCCCCCGCCCCCTCCCCCCGACGCCCAGCACTGTCCCTGGAGGTGGCCGTGGGGTCGCCCCCTCTGCCCTCCCCACCGCCTCTTGTCACTCAGCGTCCCGTGACCTGCGCCTCGGGAGGGACCTGCTCAGCCCCGCCCCGTGCTCAGGGGACAGACACTTCTGACTTCACGGCAGCGAGCCGGCACCCGGCAGAAAGGATGTGGCGGGTTTCCAAGCTGTCGGCGGAGCCAGCAGACGAGGCCAGTGCACCGCCAGATGCGACCAGGTGGCTCCTCGCGTCCCCTCTGCTTTCCCAGATTCGGGAGTGACTGCCCAGGGCGGGTCACTCGGGCCGTCCGCGGGGTCAGCCGCAGCCGCTGGGAGAGGGAGGTGGTCCCAGTTCCTCGTCCGTCGGGGCCTGGCCGCGCTGCCCCTGGAGCCGCTTCTGAGACTTTCTGTCCTCGGAGCCCCGGAGAAGACGGAGCTGGGAGCCGGGGGCCCCCCTGGACGCTGCCCGCGGGCTGGGACGAGCCGACGCTCAGCTTCGGGGAATCGCAGGAGGAGCCCTTGTCTCCTGTGGACACCAGAGAGACGGGTTGCTGGCTCCTTCGACCGGCTTTCAGGGTCCTCCACTTCCCAGATCCCCCAAAGTCTCACCTGGTCGGGAGGAGAATAAAGATAAGCGGAAGTCGACCGGTGTCGCTCTGTGGGGCCTGGTGGGAACATGGTCAGCATCCGGGCAGCGGGCGTCTGACCCGCGGCCTCTGTGGCCTTGTGTCGCACACGCCCAGTCCGGCTGCGGCCGGCCAGCCCCCATTAACGGCTTGCCCTTTTCAAGGACTGAGAGACCGGGTCCCGAGGGCTTGGGGGGGATTTGGAGTCGGTGGGGTGAGGCCCGCAGGCTGATGCAAAAGCGGGGTGACCTCCAAGGTCAGGACCCCAGAGGGGTGGGTGCCGCCCTGAGACCTCCCCTCTGCAGTGACCCGAGGCCGAACCAGAGAAACTGGCACTTTCTCTCCATCTGCCCCAGACCGGGCTCCTGGAAAGCTGGGGGCTCGCCCGAGCCTTGGGGACCTAAGTGTCCCCTCCCCGACCCATGTCCCCTGCAGGCGCCCAGAGTCCCCACTGGCCGCCAGACAGACCTGGTGACAGTCCCTGTTGCAAGGGGACAGGCTCCTCGAACACTTAAGAGCCGCTGGCTTGGGGGTCCGGGCAGGAGGTGGTGTCCAGGTGCTTCCAGGCCTGTCCGTGGCCCGTCAAGACGGAGCCGTTCACGCAGCCGTGGCCCCTGGCTCCTCCTGGAGAACTTGGCACAGCCCGGACGGGAGCGGCACAAGGACACCCCCTCCGTGTCCAGGGCTCCTGTGGACACATGGGGGCGACGCCGGTGACCCCTGACACCCCTGCTGTCTGACCTCGTGGTCCAAAAACAAACCAGTCACGGAAGGAATCGTTTTGGCATCTTGCGCGTTGGGCGCTCCCTTCGTTGGTTTTGTGTTTTCTCCACTTGTGGTTTTTGGCGCTTGGTTTGGAGGAAGAAAATCCCGAGCGGGGGGCCCGTTGGTGTGGAAGCTTCTTCCGGCTGGATGTCTTCCTCCGTAGGAGCCGTACAGCACGCGAGCACGCGCGCCGTCCTCTACGTCCCCGGAGAGCCGGGCTCTTGCCCGTGGCGTTTGCCCCTCCGGTCCCGCTCCGTCCAGCCGTGGCCCGCGTCCCCTTCCCGGTGTGAGGAGCCCCAGGGCCCGCAGGGCGGAGCAGAAGGAGGTGTGCGGGGTCCCGGTGGCCCCGTGCACGTCACGCGGTTGGGAGATCTAACCTCCCAGCCGCGCTTCACGCCCGGGAAACAAACGGGGAGGTAACTGCAGGGTCTGTTTGATTGGCCCCACTGTAGGCAGAATGTCACCGTTTTACCTTGTGTCCGCTATGGGAGAATGAGCAGCGTGGTCTTTGACACTCTCCTCTCCCCTCCCCCGCCGCCACGAAGTCTTGGGGACCTGGTGGGTGTTTTGCCCTCACGGCACATCTCAGACCCGGCACGTGCCGGTGCCACCCGCAGCCCGGGGCGGTGTTGGGCAGCACGGGCCCAGCTCTCCATGGGGATGACCTCGGCCCCTCAACCTGGGGCCACAGGGCCACGCCTGGGACACCTGTGGTTGTCCCACGGGAGGTGGGGCCGGGGAGGCCGCTGCCCAGTAGTGCCCGGGGCGCCCCGCGGAGAAGGGTCGCGAATGGCCACGGTGGCCAGCGGCGGGTGAGGGGAGGGAGACCCTCCGTTAACTATTTGGGAAAGCAGCAGAGTCCGGGCCCTGCTCCCACGAGACCTCAGGGTAGATCCCTGAGGGGTCAGATGGCGCAAGCCAGGGTGAGCCCCGCGTGACTCCCCCCTCTCCCGCCCACTCAGTGCGTCTGTGTGTGTGTATTTATTATTTATTTTTAAGCCAGCTCCACGTGGGGCTCGAACTCTCCACCCCGAGACCACGAGGCTCCTGCTCCAGCGACTGAGCCCCTCAGTGTGTGCATTTAAAGGGCGCAGGACCCCAGGACCTCAGTGGTCACATGATCATGGAAGGCAGTCTCCTGGGGGGGGGTCAGTGGAGGCCCCTAACCCAGGGAGTCTCACCTAGGGCAGCCCTGCCCCCCAAGAGACACAGGGCGGTGTCTGGGGACGTCTGTGGTTGTCATGACCAAGGTGTTCCTGGTATGGGGGGGAGGGGGTCGGGAGCCCGGGATGCTGCTCGGCCCCCAGAGCACCCAGGCCGACCTCTGCAGGAACGACCCACCCCAGGGGACACTGCCCGGGGGGGGGCACCTCATTCAGCCCCAACCCCTTCCCCAATTCGACGGTCCAAGAGGCCACGGTCGCCCAGCCAGCAAAGGTCAGCGCCTGCCTCGTCTGCGTCCCCGCAGCCCTGCCTAGACTTCCCGCGTCCACAACCGGGGATGCCGTGTGGCAGGAGGGATGTGGGCAGAGGTGGCCCAGAACCTTCTGGAAGGTGGGGAGTTGGGAGGAGTGCGCTCAGCCAGCAGCCCGGGTGGAGGTGTGTGCCCCCGGCAGGAAGCCTCAGGTCAGAGGCGGAACTCGGCCTCCCTCTGTGGGCCGCGGACTCCGGGTTAACAGAGGTCAGAGGAAACTGTGACAGGGTTTCCCAGAAAGCGGGGTCCGCCGCGGGGTGGGGGGGGGGGGGGCGGAAGGGGAAGGGGCCCGGCCCGCCCCCCTCCCGGGCTCGGAGCTGACCAGGTGTGTGCGCCCCAGGCCAGGTGGGGGGAGGACCCGCCTGGCCGGCCATCCCCATGGCAACGCAGGGCTGGCTCCTGAGGAGGAGGAAGGAGGAGGAAGGAGGGCCGGAGGGAGAGGCCTGGGCCCCACGGCTGCCTGAACCGGCCGAGGCTCAGTCTCGGGTTTCTGCCCGGCCTTCCCAGGGGACGGAGGGGGGCCCCGGAGGAAAGGACTTGGACAACCAGAGGCCCCAGGTGAGGGAGGGACCTCGGCCCGCAGCCCCGGCTCCTCCCGTGAGACACCCACCCCAGGGTGGTGGCCGCGGGACCCCGGGAGCCCCACCGCATTGCTGCCCGCCCCCCCAGCTCAGTGGCCTCAGGGAGGGTCCTGCCCCCCAGGGAGCCTCCCTTGGCTCCCCGCCCCGCCCGCACAGGGGGTCAGCCCAGGCTGCCCCTCCCCCAGGAAAGAGCAGACCCTCTCCCTTCACCCCGGCCGCACCCCATAACGTGGGCGACACGTTCAGCAGCCCTCGGGACCCCTGTCCTTCCTCTCTGACCCCCACAGAGGCTGCGCGACTTGCCCAAGGTGACCTGGGACCCATGTGGAGGGTCCAACCTGGCCCGGGCCAGACTCCGGCCATCCTGCCTGCTCCGCACTCGGTCACCGTCTTTTCCCCGGGCTGTTCTGCGGTGGGGTCCACGGCCCGGCCACAGAGATGGACGCAACTCCCAGCGCCCTCCAGCCTGAAGGCAAAGCGAGGCAGAACCCCACGGACTGGCTGTTCTCTCCAAGAACTGGCTACACACGAGGGTCGCCGAGGGCCCTCGGGGGCAGGGAGGGCACCCCCCCCCCCCCAAGCAGGGAGCAAAGCTGGGCAGTGGGGCCCTAGAACACGGGCCCTGGAGATGGGCCTGGCAGGGGGCGAGGCAGGGAGACGGGGTTCAGAATATTTCACCACTGTCCAGCAGAGCAGTGACCACCCCCCAGTAGACGTGGGAAGGAACCTGGGGTCACGAGGCCCCCACTGTGCCTGGGGTTGACCCTTTCATCTCCGTCGCTGTGGTGGGACACAAGGAGGCCGGGACAGCGGCTGCCATGTCAACGTCCCGCTGGCCTTGGGCACGGGACTGGGTGGGGGCCGAGCGGGGAGCCAGGTCGCTTGGACGTCTGGCCAAGACACCGGTGCTTTGTGCCAGGGCCGGCTGCCGCCCGCGAGCCAGGCAGTCGTGTCACACGAAGGGGTTCAGGAAGACGAGTTAACGGGGAACACGATGCACAGAGCCCAGCACGGGGGTCCAGTCCCAAGGGTGGCCGTCCCCTTGGGGGCCCTGCCAACCGTGCCGGAGGGGACATTCATGGATTGACAGGGGGGGCGGGCCTCTGATTGCAAAACAAGTCACGGAGAGCTGGGTCCAGGGCAAGGCCTTGGACTGGAGACCCCCCTCGTCCTCCCCTGGGGCCCAGCCCTGAGGTCCGTCCCTCCACAAATACCCTGGTCCAGGGGGCCTGCCTCGTGTGGAAGTCAAGGCCGGCTCCTGAGAAGCTGTCCCGTCCTCCCTGCCCTCCAAAAGACCAAGCCCACCCAGCACCGCTGTCCGCTGCCCCCATGGTCCCCGTTCTGCTCCCCTCTGAGCCTTGTCACACTCTGTTCCCTCTGCGCCTGCCCGGTTCCTGCTCACTGACTGGTGGGCATCTGCTCAGAATTCACCTTCTCAAGGCCAAGGCGTCTCCCCTGCTTCCCCACCCCAGGTGGCCGCATTCCCCCCCCCACTCACGTGCAAGCTCGTGCAGGGGTCAGTCGCCACACCGCTGTCCTGACACCCCGCTCCTTTCTTCCAGTGACGGGCTTGGATTTTTCCACGGGGACCCAGAAGCTCTCTAAGCACAGCCACGTCAGCACCCTCATGCCAGCTGCCCCCCTCCCCGGGGACCCAGGGTGCAGGTGCAGGGGCTGCCCAGGGGTCCTGGGGATGAGGATGGGAGAGAGGTGGGAGGGGGGAGAGGAAGAGCAAATCTCTCACTCACTCTGGCCTCCCTGTCGGCACCTGCTGTTCCCCGGTTCTGGAAGGTTCTCTCTTCCGTCACCCCTCTCCACCCCCAAATCCTGCTCAAACTTCAGGCTCAGGACAAACATCCCAGCTCAGGACAGCCTTCTCATTCCCCTTCTCCCCTCTCCCCTCCCCCATCCCACCCCCACCCCCACCCTCAAGGGCCGCCAGACCTTCCGGGGAACCTTCAGCACCACTGCTGGTGTGATTTTTCCGTCTCCCGTCTTTGTGGCCTGGGACTTGCTGGCGGGCTCTTCACCATGATACGTACATAACTCGGGCAGCAGGAGAAAAAAAGCAGGTGAACTTGGACTGATCACAGCTAACTTGGTGCGTGAAAGGGCACCATCCAGAGACAGCCCACAGAGTGGGAGGAAATATTTGCAAATCTTGTACACGGGAGGCGGGTCTAGTTGTAAGGATGTGCGAAGCAAGCATCCTTACAACTGGACAACCAACAGTTTTCCCAACGAAAAAGCAGGCAGAGGATGTGAACGGACATCTCCCTACAAGATGGCGTCCAAGTGGCCACAGAGCACATGAGCAGACCTAGCACTCAGTCTCCCTGCGGATGACACCTGGACCGGGGCTGGGTTTCTGGCCGGTCCACCGAGGGGTGGGGTCTCGGCACCAGGACCTGGGAGGGGAGTTAGCAAGGCCCAGGCGGGGGTCCTGAGGTTGGGGGTGGGGAGGCATGCCTGGGTGATCGCCTGGGTGTGCCGTTCCCTGTCTTACCCCACATCAAAAAGCTGTTCCCTGTCTTACCCCACATCAAAGGCGGGGAGCCTGCGAGGGGCGCAGTCGGTTAAGCGGCTGACTTCAGTTCAGGTCATGATCTCACGGTTTGTGTGTTCGAGCCCCGCGTCCGGCTCTGCGCTGACAGCTGAGAGCCTGGAACCCGCTTCAGAATCTGTGTTTCCCTCTCTTGCTGCCCCTCCCCCACTTGCGCTCTGTCTCTAACATAAATAAATATTAGAAGAATTTTTAAAAATAAATAAACATTAAAGAAAATTAACAAACAAACAACTAGCAGGTGGCTCCCAGATGACAGAATCGGACACTGTAACTGTGATTTCTCCGTCTCCTTCCCTGCCTGGGGACGCCGTGCCCAAGGTGGGGCAGGACACAGGCACAGGTGCAGGGGGGCCACTGGCCCACGTGGGCTAGGAGGAAACCCCTGTGCCACCCTCTTGCCCCTCCCGGCCTCTCCCCTCCCTTCCCCACCTCTCCCTTTGGTCTGCTCAGCTCACCATAGCCCTGCAACCCTCTGCCTTACAGGGAAGGGACCGCTTTCCGGCCCGCCTGGCCCCTGCCCTGTGTCCGCCAGCCCCTGAGGTTCCGGGAGCCTCTGGTGTCCTCAGTGGGGACCTTCCGGGTTCACGGCGGGGCCAACCTACGGGGCAGGGAAGGGGTTCCCCGGAGCCCAGCAGAGACCTGGAGAGCCTGGGTGCCAGGGCACCTCCGCTGGGTGCCCCTCACCCCACAAAATGCAGGGTCCCCGAACATCACTCACCGTGGGCGGACACGCTCTCATCAACACTTTGTGTTGGTCACCTCAACACCTGCCCTCGTTCACAGCAGCAGGATTCACGGTAGCCCGGGCTGGAAACAGTCCAGACGTCCAGCAGCTGAAAAACAGGCACACACGGTGTGTCCACCGCGCACGCGCACGCCCCTCGGGTGCATCCACCGCGCACGCGCACGCCCACAGATGCACGTGTCCCCCGCGCACGCGCACGTCCCTCGGCCGCGAGCAGGAGCGAGGCGCCCACCCCCGCCGCCCCGGGGACGGACCCCGAACACACGACGCTCAGGGAGGGAACCGGCCACGAGAGGCCACGTGGGGTGTGGGTCTGCGTGTGTGAAACGTCCAGGACGGGCTCATCCACGGACGGGAAAGAGGCTCGTGGGGGCCGGGGGCCGGGGGCGGGGTGGGGATGACAGCTAATGAGGACAGGGCTGCTTTTGGAGTGATGGAATGTTCCAGAATTAGTGGTGGCGGTTGCACAGCTCTGTGAACGCGTGAACGTACTAACAACCAGTGAATTGTACTCTTGAAGTGGGTGAGCTGTACAGTATGTGAATTATATCTCAATAAAGCTGTTATTAAAAAAGCAAACCACCCTCTCCCATTGGTTCACCCTCTATCCTCAGGAGCCTCAGGTGACTCCCCGGTCCTGTCTGGCGAGTCCTCCACGAGGCCCTGGGCCATGAGCTGCGGGGGGGAAAGGTGACGGGGCCCGGTTCCTCCCTGGCTGGGAAGGCAGTGGCTCTGTTCCCGGGCTGTGGACCCCCCGACTCCGCAGAAGGGCCGCAGGGTCCTGGGTGGGGCGGGTGGGACTGAGGCACAAGGCCACGCCCATTTCACAGACAAAAACACCGAGTCCCTGAGACAGGCAGGTGTGCCGGAAAGCAAGCAGAGCAGCTGGGCCGCCAGCCTGGGGCTGCCAGACAGATGCCGTGGTGGCAGGTGGCCTCGGGGACACTGTCCTCCCCCCCCCCCCCCCCCCAGCACACACATCCAGGCCGGGGCTCAGACCACATGGAGCCTCCTTCCTAGCGGTTTCTGGGCCAAGGGTCCCTTGCTGGGTGACGTCAGCTGACATGACATCCTGTTCTGCCTTGCACCCCGCCCCACCGGCTCCCACTGGGGACATCGCGGGGCTGTCCTTGGCGTTCTCTGGTGGACGTGACTCTCGGCCCCACTTCAAGGCGGCGGGCGTGGGGGCAGGAGCCCGGAGGGAGGAGGTTGCCCGCCCCGCCCGAGGTCACGTGGAGAACTTGACCTTGACCCCTTGACCTTGACCCCAAGAGTGGGGGGGGGGTGCGGCGGAGGCTCGGGAGAGAGGGAGCTGCAGGTGGCGCCCGGCGGGACCCTGTACCTGACGGCTGCCCCGTGCTCTCTCCACCCCTCGTTCCGCCGCTGTGGCTCTGCCCGAAAGTGAAGTCCGGTGACAGCAAAGTGAAACCGAAGCCTCAGCCCGCCCGGCCAGCCCCAGGAGGGCCGGGGGACAGGGGCGGCTGCCGGGCGGCCCACGTGGCAGGCGCCGGATGGAGGGCGGAGCCTGGCGTTCAACTGCGCTGATTTTAAAAAAAGAAAGAACTCGGACCAGAAGTGCGGCCTCGTCCTCCCGCCCGCCCCCGCCCCCCGCGGCCTGCTCTCCTCTGCCCGCCGCCTCCCAGGGGGTGGGGGGCGCAGGGCCAGGACCCGGCCTCGTCCCCTTGGGGTCACGGAGGCGAAGTCGACCCACGGGGCCCCTCCCTGAGGCGTCCCGTCACCGCCCGGTTTCAGGCCCATCGCACGGACGGAGAGCAGGGAGCCCCGGAGCGAGACCGGCCGCCTCTCTGGGGCAGAGGGGGCAGAGCGCAGCAAGGGGGCTCACGTCCCGGGTCGCGGAGAGCCAGGGGGCAGCGCTTTATCCTCCTGCGGAGCACCCAGAGGGAGAGGCCCCCGGCGCGCTTAGCAACAGGCAGGATTGAAGTTAGACCCAGGCCAGGGTTTCTCGCCCTCAGCACCGTGGATGTTTGGGGCCGCATCATTCTCCGGGGGGGACAGGGGGATGGCCTGAACGTCACGGCGGGCTCAGCAGCATCCCTGGCCCCAACCCTCCAAGCCGTGAGCCACCCCTTAGGGTCACAACCACTAATGCCCCCCCCCCCCGCCCGGCGGGAGGGAGTGGGGTGGGGGTAGGCGGGTGGGGATAGCAGCCTGACTCACGTGACCCACCGCCCTAAGCAAATTCTTACAGTGTGGGGCCAGGCCGGGGAGAGAGCCGCAGAGACTGAGCCGTGACCCAGGCCCCAAAGGCAGGCAGGCTGGCCACCCCGAGCGCTGGAGCGCTCTGTCAAGGTTCTGAGAGGCCCCAGGGGGTCCCCATCCAGCCTGGGAGCGAGGGGGGCATCCAGGAGGCCAGGACGCAGGTGGAGAGAGAGGCCAGAGCTAGGTGCAAGGGCCCATTGCACAGGTAGGAATACTGAGCGGCAAGGTGGCGTAAGGGACAGCGGGAGGGCCAGAATAAACCGCCTTCCTCTAGCTCCCAGACCAAGTCTAAACTGCCTAAGTGAGGTGCACTAGCCCCCCCCCCACCCCTCCCCAAGGTACAAATGGGCCAGGCATCTCCCCAGCCGCTGAGAGTTCAGAGGCTGCTGCTCGGGAAAGATTTCCCCTGTGAGGCTCAGGGGCTGTGCCGGGGGAGGCCTCCGGGCGCCGGGGGCAGTCGGGCGCTCCACGCGGCCTCGATTTGCCAACAAGTACTGAAGTGTTCCCCGTACTTGCACACCTGGTTTGGCCACCCCGGGCGTGCTGGTTAAATGTTAGCTCTTCCCCAGGAGCACCTCTGGGAGGAGCCCCGGGATCTGGGAGGAGCCTGACTGGGAGGAGGCTTTACCGGCCACCGGGGGAGCCCTGCGGAGGGGCTGGCTGGCTGGTGGCGGCCCCCAGGCCTTCCGGGTGCCCGCGCACCTGACACGCAGGGCCCCTGCCCACGGAGGCAGCACCAGACCCCAGCAGGACACTCGAAGGCTGGCGCCAGAGGCCGGCCTCTCGTCCCGTCCCTGTGGTTGGAGGAAGCAGTTTGTGCCCTTCTGGGCGGACAGAAAAGGGCGGCCTCTGTGCAGCCGGACCCTGATGTGTTTGGCTTTCCTTTTTTCAGTCTTAATAGAACGAGAGAGAGAGAGAGAGAGAGCGCGCGCGCCGAACTCTGATATTTTTATTGTGTAAAATCTACGGACGTCACCATCGTCACCATCTCCAAGAGCACAGCTCAGGGGCCTCAAGGGCACTCACTGTCGTGCAGCCGCCCCCGCCGTCCGTCTCCAGAACCTTCCATCTCCCCAAACCGAGACGCTGCCCCCATGAAGCACGGCCTCCCCACCCCTGGCTCCCACCATCCACTCTCTGACTCGGTGGACGGGACTCCTCTGGGGACCCCCGTGCGTGGGGTCACGCGGGACGTGTCCTTCTGTGTCTGGCTCCTGTCCCTGCGCCCAGTGGCCTCCGGGTCCGTCCACGCGGCGGCAGGCGGCCGGACGTCCTTCCTTTCTGCGCTGAGGAATATTCCAGCGTGCGGCTGGACCGCACTGTGTTCTTCCCTCATCCCTCAACAGACACTTGGGTTGCCTGCATCTTTTGGCCACTGTGAACACGGCTGTACAAACACCAACATCATTTTAGGAACCGAACTTTGCTCTGGATTCTCTGACTCAGGCCTCAGCAACCCTGTTGGGCGCTTTGGAGCTAGATGGAATCAGAACTGTGGAACTCATCTGCCTGCCTGGGGCCAAAGCGGACCGTGAGCGGACCAGACCCAGCGCGGCTGGCCAGGCCGGGCAGCGGGCGGAGGCTCAGATGGGACACGAGCTGGTCTGTCATCCCTCCCTCTGGTCCACCCCAGAATCAATTCTGTCCTCCGCAGGTCAGCCCCACAGAGAACCCCCGGTGAGGTAGGCCTGGCTGTCAGTCTGTCTGTCTTTCCTTGTGGGACGTGGCTTCCTGTCTCCCTTCCCCATCTTGGTCTCGTCCCCGAATGGGTTTGGTGAGACCACCACCTCCCTTGGGCTGAGCACTAGACCTCCAATATTATGACCTGAAATCACATTAGCTTTTTCAGAAGCCCAGCTATGCTATTGGTTTTGAGTTTCTTTTTTTTTATTTTAACGTTGATTTATTTCTGAGAGAGAGGCAGAGACAGAGCACAAGCAGGGGAGGCTTAGTGAGAGCGGGAGACACGGAGTCCGAAGCAGGCTCCAGGCTCCGAGCTGTCAGCGCAGAGCCTGACGCGGGGCTGGAACCCACGAACCGTGAGATCACGACCTGAGCCAAAGTCGGGCGCCCAGCCGACTGAGCCCCCCCAGGCGCCCCACCACCTTCAACCTTTTCTCAGGGTGCAGCTCAGCGGCATCAGATACTCCCACACTGATGTAGCCATGCCCACCACCCGTCTCCAGAACTTTCTCACCTGCCCAGACTGAACATCTCGTCTCCGTTTGCTCAGCTGGCTTTTGAGAACGCGCCCAGACCTTTACGGCCCTCCCAGGAGACCTTCTGTTTATTTGGCTGTTTTGCGTCGTCTACCCTGGATCCAGATCTCTCTCTGTTCTTCCAGACGCGTCTCCCGAACGGCCGATTACTAGCCTTCGGCACGTCAGCACCTTTACTCAGGTCGCTGGTAAACACAACAGGGGAGAGCTAGCTAGCTGGGTAGGTGGAGGTGTTTTTGCGCACGCACGCACCATGGCCAAGTCCTAATCTCCAGTACCCCAGAACGTGACCTTCCTGGGAAATACGGGTATTGAAGAAGATGTCCTTAGTGAAGTGACCGTGAGGTCATCCTGGAGTCGGGTGGACCCCTACTCCAATATGACTGCTGTCCTCATAAGAAGGGGGCCTTTGGACACAGAGACCGACTTGCACGGGGGGAAGGCAGGGAGACGGCCGTCGGTCTGCAAGCCAGGGAGCCCCCGAGGTTCCCGGAGGCGAGGAGAGAGGCCAGGAACACATCCTTCCCTGAGGTCTTTGGAGGGAGCCTGGCCTTGCTGACGCCTTGACTGTGGACGTGCGGTCTCCAGACGTGAGAGAGTATGTGCCTCAGCTGTCCTGTGGCGCCCAGCCTGTGGTTCCCTGTTATAGCAGGTGCCAGCAAGGGGACTTAATATTTTCTAGGGTCGTTATCAGAGGAGGGGTCAGAGACACCTTGGAAGAATGCCATCCTGCTGGTTCTGGATGGAGGGAGGAGGTCGTGGGTCTTTTCAAAACTAATTGCAGGGGTGCCTGGGTGGCTCGGCCGGTTGAGCGTCCGACTTTGGCTCAGGTCACGATCTTGCGGTTCGTGGGTTCGAGCCCTGTGCCGACGGCTCGGAGCCTGGAGCCCGCTTCGGGTTCCGTCTCCCTCTCTCTGAGCCTCCTCCACTAGTGCTCTCTTTCTTTCTCTCAAAAATAAACATTAAAAAAAATTTTTTTAATACATAAATAGGGGCACCTGGGCAGCTCAGTCAGTTAAGCGCCCGACTTCGGCTCAGGTCGTGATCTCACAGCGCGTGGGCTGGGGCCCCACCTCGAGCTCTCTGCTGTCAGCACAGAGCCTGCTTCGGATCCTCCGTCCCCCTCTCTCGCTGCCCCTCCCTCCCCTGCTCATGCTGTCTCTCAATCTCTCTCTCAAAAATAAATAAGCACTGGGGCGCCTGGGTGGCGCAGTCGGTTAAGCGTCCGACTTCAGCCAGGTCACGATCTCGCGGTCCGGGAGTTCGAGCCCCGCGTCAGGCTCTGGGCTGACGGCTCAGAGCCTGGAGCCTGCTTCCGATTCTGTGTCTCCCTCTCTCTCTGCCCCTCCCCCGTTCATGCTCTGTCTCTCTCTGTCCCAAAAATAAATAAACATTGAAAAAAAAATTTTAAAAAAAAAAGCACTAAAGAAAAAACCCTCTTTAAAAATAATTGCATTATGTCATTTATATTTATTTAAGACCAACAATAGAAGTAAACGTATCCATACACTTGTACACACACACAGGCAGGTCTAGGGACACCCCCAAGCCAAGGCCACCCTCTCCCTGACACTCCTTATCCAAATGTCCACTGCCCCCCCCCCCCCCGGAAACCTGGCAAGCCCTTCGGGTTCTAGGCCTCCCGTCCCCCCACCCCCGACATCGGACCCAGCAACAGCTCTTTTCCACCTGACCTGCGGAACAGACCCGTTCTGGGGCATCTGGGTGGCTCAGTCGGTTAAGCTTCCGACTCCCGATCTCAGCTCAGGCCGTGACCTTGCAGTTCGTGAGTTCGAGGCCCGAGTCAGGATCTGTGCTGACGGAGTGGAGCTTGCTTGAGATTCTGTCTCTGCTTCTCTCTGCCCCTCCCCTGCTTGTTTTCTCTCTCTCTCTCTCTCAATAAACAAATAAACCCCAAATACAAAACAGACTCGTTCTTCCTGCTGCCGCTGTGACCTCCGTCTATGCTCCCCGGATGCCCACACCAGATCCCCACTGGCCTCTCCGTGGCCTGTGTTGGGTTCTCACACAGCCGTCGGCCGGCCTAACCGAGCATAAAGCCGAACAGTCACGTGCTCAAAACAACACTAACTCTTTCAGGTTGACTTCTTTTTTATTTTTTGCTTTTTTATTGTGATCATGCATACGTGGCATAAAATGTACCATTTCAACCGCTCTTGCCTGCATAAGTCACTGACCCCCACACTGTCGTGCAGCCGCCCCCGCCACCCATCTCCAGAACTTTCCATCTCCCCAGAACTGAGACTCTGCCCCCAGGAAGCATGGATTCCCCGCCCCCTGCCCCACCCCTGGCTCCCACCGTCTACTCTCTGTCTCTGTGGACGGGATTCCTCTGGGGACCCCCTGTGCACGGGGTCGCGCAGGACGTGTCCGTCTGTGTCCGGCTCCTGTCACTGCGCACGGCGTCCTCCGGGTCCGTCCACGCAGTGGCAGGCAGCAGGACGTCCTGACTTTTTAAGGCCGAGTAATATTCCAGGGTGTGGGTGGACTGCGCGTGTTAATCCATTCGCCTATCGCTGGATCATTCGGTGGTTTCCACATTTTGGTGTTGTGAGTAACACTGCCGTGAATACTGGCGTTGCTTTGCGTTTTAAAAGTCCACAATTGGGGCGCCTGGGTGGCTCAGTCGGTTGAGCGTCCGACTTCAGCTCAGGTCACGATCTCGCGGTCCGTGGGTTCGAGCCCCGCGTCGGGCTCTGGGCTGATGGCTCGGAGCCTGGAGCCTGCTTCCGGTTCTGTGTCTCCCTCTCTCTCTGCCCCTCCCCCGTTCATGCTCTGTCTCTCTCTGTCCCAAAAATAAATAAACGTTAAAAAAAATTTTTTTTAATTAATTAATTGATTAAAAAAAAAGTCCACAATCCACGTACCCCAATATTCACTCTTTAGAGTATAGAAGTCAGTGGTTTTCAATCTAATCTTAGAACATTTTCATCACCCCCGTTCCCCCTTAGCAGTCACTGTCCCTCCCCGGCCCCCACGAGCCCCCTTCCCGTCCGTGGATGAGCCCGTTCTGGACGTTTCACACCCGCGGACTCCCACCCCGCGTGGCCTCTCGTGTGGGGTCCCCTCCCTGAGCGTCGTGTGCTCGGGGACCGTCCGCGGGGCGGCGGGGGCGGGCGCCTCGCTCCTGCTCGCGGCCGCGGGATGTGCGCGTGCGCGGGGGACACACCCGAGTGACGTGCGCGTGTATAGATGGACACGTTGTGTTTACGCATCCATGAGTCGACGGACGTTTGGACGGTGCTGAGTTTGGGGCTGTTACAAGTAAACGCTGTTGCGGGTTTTCGCGCACAAGTTGCTGTGTGGGCCAGATGCTGTCATTTCTCTTGGATACACACGTGGGGTCCCCCGTTAACTTCTGGAAGAAGTGTCACAGCTGTGCCGCTGTGCGTTCCCACCACTCGTGGTGCTGGTGGCAGGGGGGCGGGGGTTCCGGCCTCTCCCCAATCCCATCGACACTTGTTACCGACCTTTTTCACTCTCCCCATCCCAGCAGGGGTGAGGTGGTGTTTCATCGTGGTTTTGATTTGCATTTCCCTGATGACTAATGGTGTTGGGCAACTTTTCATGAACTTTATGGTCCGTTTATGTATCTCTTTTGGAGAAACGGCTGTTAAAATCCTTCGCCCGGTCGAAACAATTTGGTCACTTTGCCTTTAGTGTCGAGTTTCAGATTTCTTTGTAGGTTCCGACGAGTCGGCCCTTATCGTAGCTATGATTTGCGAAGCTTCTTTCTCTCTCCTTCGGTGGGTGTTTCTTTCACTCCCTTGATGGTGTTCTCTGAAGCACCAAAGTTAAGGAATGTTACCTGAAAGATATTTTATTTTAAATTTCATGGCAAATAACGTATGCATTGGGGCGCCTGGCCGGCTAAGTCGGTAGAGCATGTGACTGTTGATCTCGGGGTTTTGAGTTCAAGCCCCACGCGGGGCGTAGAGAATACTTAAAACAATAATATACGCGTGGTACGGTATTCAGAAGATCAAAGACAGTGAACAGAAGGTCTCTGGCCCTGCTCCCCATCCTCCTGAGAGCATCCCCCAGAAGCTATCCCCGCTCATGGTGACAAGAATTACCTGCTCAAAATCTACAAATTTGCAGCCTAGCCAACACAACCTGAATTCACGTCCACCCAATGCCTCGCTGTGCGTCTTTGGGAAATTATTCAACTTCTCCTCCTCCGGGTCTCGGCGTCATCATCCCGTACCTCAGGGTTGACAATCGATGCTGCACAGGGGGACCGACATCGCAGGCGGAGACAGAAGTCAGAAAAGCAGAGCTGACTGATGTTACCACCGACCCTGGAACGAGTTAGTTGGGAGACAAGTGCCCGCTATTTGTCAATTTTCGTATTGCTCTGTGGCTAAGACAGAGCTGGTCAGGTTGACACGCCTCTGACGGGGGTGGGGGTTCTGCCAATGAACTAACAAACGCTACGAGTGCGTGTGGATGTTTCAGCTCTGAAAGGTGGGTTTCAATCCAGCGCTGCCCTGGCCAGTAACGGGAGGGGGGTGTGGCCCAAGAGTAGTAATAACACCGACAGAATGACATCTAGGCTGTACTAACGACTTCCGCCACACTGTGCTGTTGAAGATCGTTACCCGTGCCACCTTGTCTCTCCCCTGTTTACAACCCTAGGATGTCCGGGTCATTATTTTCTAAAGGACGCTGAGGATCAGAGAGGTTAAGTAACCTGCCCAAGGTCACAAGGTAACTCAATCTCTTATGCGCTATGATCTCTAAAAATAGTATCTACCTGGGTAATGTGGGGGAGGGGAGGGAGTAGGGTCTGAGGAATGGGGGTCAGGACAAAGCTTTGCCTCCCTTCCTGTTTTCACTGCAGGGACTGAAGTGAGCATGGGGGGGGGGCGGGGCGGGGTATGCCAGCCTGGCACATCCTTGGAGGAGCCACCCCCAGCCCTTCTGGCAGGGTCCAGAGTCAGGTGGAATGCTGGATTTGACGCCCTTGCCCCTTGCCCCTCTCTGGGCCTCAGTTTTGTCATATGTAAGATGGAAATTATGTAACTCCTCCTTCTCAGGGCATAATGAAGTTTAGATTCAATGCCAATCGCGTCTGTATTCATTCTCTGCCCCTTCTGAAGCGGTTTATCCCCTGTGGAAAAACGGTGCAGGATATTCAGGGCTGCATGGTACAGGAGGGGAAACTGAGTCACCCGGAGGGTGGAGCTTGCGGGGAAGGGGGTGAGGCCATTGAGGAGCAAGGCCCGAGCTCCAGTTATCTGCAGGAGTCCAGGCACAGCCCTGAGACCTGCAAGTTGTCTTTCTGCCTGGCCCTTCTGTCCTAAGGCTGATGGCAGGCTGGTTTAAGGAAGGAAAACGGGCTTATATCCCAGGCAGGGTCGTTAGAGCAAAGTCCCTGGGTTCCACCCTCACCGGGACCCACACGGCCCCTCCCTCAGTCCCTTCCTACCTACTAGGGGCTGGTTTCAGTCCTGGGGCTGGCACTTCCCCTCTGGGGGCCTCCCGGGTTTCCCCTAGAAGCCAAATTATTATTACAAAAGCCGATTCAACCCGTTTGGGAGTTGAAAGGCGCCTTTAATATGTTGGGCAAAGAAGCAATAAAGTACCAGGGGCGGTGGGAAGCTTTGAAGTCGGAGAAGGACAGACCCCGTCCCCTTCACCCATGGCAGGGCCAGTAATGGTGGTGATAATGATGATAACAGTAAATAATAATGATTATAACGCGATTGGATGTTAGAATGGAGGTAAACAGGACCCGGGACAGAGCCAGCCACTCGAGAGGCGCTCGGTAAAAGGCGCCTATAAAGCAGGTGCCAGCCCTCTCCGTCCGAGGGGAGGAGGAAGGGGAAACTGAGGCCCGGAGCCCCTCGCGCGGCTGATCGCACCGGCCGGCCCTCCCCAGGCGCCTACTGTGTGCAGCGGGCAGCCGGCCGGGCCGGGTCAGGCTGTTCTCACCGCGCGGCCCCTCCTCCCCCTCCCCCGTGCCCCGCCGGACCTCTCCCACGACCGGGGAGGAAGTGGGAGAAATGGACAGGGAAAAAAGTCGGGCTGAGCCAACGCCTCCCCACTCCCCATCTCTGCCCCTCCGGAGCCACGCAGACCCTTGAGCGAGCGGCCCGCAGGACCCAGACGTCCGGGGCCCGGTCCCCGTCCAGCCCAGCGGCCCGCAGTTGGGTGGGGGAACTCGGAAAGCCGGGAAAACAACCGCCCAGCCCGCCCCTCGCCAACCCCTTCCCCCGCTACGCCCCTGGCGCAGCGGGCGGAGGCGACTCTTTTATATAATCGCGGGCAGGCAGGTTGGCTGTTTCATTTAGGGACCCGGGAGCCCAGCGGACCCAAGCCGTCAGTCGAAAACCCGCCCCCGGGTCCCTTCTGCGGCGGGGCAAACTGAGGCCCCGGGAGGGCCGGCGCCTGGCCCGGGGTCCCCGCTCCCTCGCCCCCCCCTACCCCCAGCGGCCCAGGCCGCCGCGACCCACGCCCGCGTCGGTCCTCGCAGTGCGCACAGCCCTCCCCGCCCCCGCTGCCATCCTGCCACGCCCCGGGCGTCGGGGGCAAAGCCCGCGCCCCCCCGCACCCGCCCCTGCGCAGAGGCTGGGGGCCTGTTTATCTGGAGGCCCCCACCCCCCTCCACCCCGGGGGGCCCGCTCCCCCCGCGCCCCGGGGAGCTCTGGGGCCAGATAAGCTGGCAAGCTGGCACGGCGCCGCGCAGCGGGGCGGAGAGGTCAGAGGAGGGGGGGCGCGCCGGGGGCGGGTTGGACCCCCCCCCCCACCAACTTGACAAAACCTAATAACAGCCCGGTCTCCCCGGCGCAGCGGGCGAAGCCCCACGGGAGGGCAGAGACGTGGCAAGAGGGGACCTGCCGAGCCTGTTCTGGCCTCCGAGGCCGGGGTGGGGGGGGCGGGCTGGGCGTGGGGGGGGGCCGGCGGCTGCGGCACCTTTAAGACAAGGGAGGACCCCTCTTGCCCTCGGAGAAACCAGGAAGGGAGTCGCGAGCATCATACGGGGCTTTGGCTGTACTGTACAGTTACTGTAGGGGCAGTGACGCCGCCGCCGCCGCCGGAGCGAGGGAGCGACGAGTGGAGAGCGCGAGAGGCGGAGAGCGAGAGACGCGGACCCCGGAGGCGAGCGGCCGAGGAGCCCAGTCCCAACTCCGGGCCCCGGCCCCTCGCGCCCCGGCCCGGCCCGGCCCCGGCCCGGCCGCGCGAGGTAAGTCAGCGCCCGGCGCGGCCCCCCGCACGGGGTGCAGGGCGGGGACGGGCCGGGGGCGCTGCGCCCACCTCTGCCCTCTCGGGAAGGGGAGATCCGGGAAGCCGCGGACGTTCCGCAAGTTTCAGAGGAGGGGGTGGTTGGCAGCTGCCCGGAGGCTGGGAGCGCCCTGGATCCCGAGCGCGGGGAGGGGGCGCCGCCCGGGAAGGGGGATTGGGGGCGAAGTGCATGGGCTTATGCCCCAGCCCCCCCCCCCCCGCGCCCCAGTGCATGGCTTTTCGGGGATCCCAGACGCGCGGGGAGCGGGGGAGGGGAAGCGGGGCCGCATTGAGGGTGGGGGGGAACCGGCGTGGGGAGATAGGGGGGCGCGTCGCGTGCTAAGTTTGCAGCTAGGTACTGGGGGTGCTTTCGCCCCCCGGGGGCCTATTCGGTGCTGCGTGCATACGTTGGAGTTGGCCAGGATTGAGCTCCATGGGGGATGGGGGGGGGAGGGGGCTGAAAAAACAGGGAGGGGGGCTTTGCAAAGGAGGGGGAAGGGGTGGAGTGTCCCGGTGGGCGGGCGCGGCCGCGGGGGCTTCTGGACGCCGTAGTCCCCCCACCGCTTGCGACTGGCAGGTGGCAGGCGGCTGGGACTACAAGTCCCAGGGTGCCTCGCGCCGGCGGCCCGCCGCGGTCCGCGGGTAGGGGCGGTGCGGAGGAGGGGCGGTGAGCGGCGGGCCGGCGAACCAATGGGCGCGGACCGATCGCGCGGCGCGGCGCGGGGGCGGGCCGAGCCGGCCCGGAGGCGGGGCCTGAAGCCGGGCTCCCCTCGCCGGGGGCCGGTGGCGGTCCCCGGCTTCCGGCTGCGCGGCCCGCGGGCCGGCCCCCTCCCCGCCCCGGGGCCCCTCCCCGCCTGGTTGTGTAACCGTCCCCAGCCCCCCTCCCCTCGGCCCCCCGCCCCGGTGGGGGGGGGGGTCACCCACCCGGCGCTCCCCGGGGAGGGCGGCGGCCCCAGCGGCCGCGCGGCTCAAGCGAGCCCGGGGATGCGCGGCCTAGTGCAGGCCGGGCCCGGGCGTGGGGGAGGCGGGCGGGCGGACCCAGATCCGGGGTAATTTGCATCGCCCTCCCCCCAGCCCGGGTGGGGATTGGCCGCCGGCGGCGGGGGGTGGCGCGGGGCCAGGCTCACTGCCGCCTCCCGGCCCCTCGGAGGGAGCCAGCCCAGCCGCAGCCGCCGCCACCGCCGCCGCCGGGGCCGGGCCCCCTCGCCGCTGCCCCGGGAAGGAGGTAGGAGCCCCCCCACGCGGGCGGTGCGGCGGGGGCCCGCGGGCCGGGGCGGGGGCCGCGCGTTGCGGCCGGGGCGGGGGAGGGGGCCGCTTCCTGCCCCCGCCCGGGCCTGACTCAGCCTTGGGTGGGGGGACAGGCCTGGCCCCTTGCCCCGCCCGCGCGGCCGCGCGGCTCCGGCCCCCGGGGAGGGGGCGGAGAGCACCCCTCTCCCCCCGCCCGCGCCCCCAAAGCGCGTGACCCCGTCTCCTCTGGCTCAGACCCCCCCCTCCTTCCCCTTGACGCCACCACCACGTGCGAACCCTGAGTCCCGGCAGAGGAGGGGGTGAGCTGGTGGGATCCGGCCCCCTCCCTCGCCCTTCCTCCCTCCCTGGCTTGGGAACCAGCCCCCTCCCCCAGTCCCGGGCCTGGAACCAGGCAGGGGCCTGAACTGAGCGCTGGGGCCGGTGCACCCCCCACCCCTCTCCCCCGGGCACAGGCCTTTGCGGGTTCTGGGTGGCACTGCTGGCTGGGGAGCCCGGTGGACCGCAGCAAGAGACTGCTGTCCAACCTGGCTGGGGCACCCAGTGGGCGCCCACTAAATGTTTGGGGAATGCAGCCAGCAGTGGAGTGAGCCGGCAGGGGAGGCAGACAACTCCTCCCCCCACCCCCCCAAGCTGGGCGGCGGAAGTGAGAGAGGTGCTGGTGCCCCTTCCCCCGGTGTGCCCACCTGGTTCACCCATGGGTGGCAGGCTTGGTTTACTACGCACCCCCTCCCCCTGCCAGCTGCCTCCGGGAGCAGGGCCGGCTGGAGAGGGCATCCGGGATTCCATGTCAGCCCCCCCCCCCCCCCACAACACGGCCAGGGCGTAACCCTGAGTGTGCCGCTCCCACTCTGGGGGGGCCCTCCGCAGGACCAGCCGATCACTTCCTATTGGCAGAGCTGGTCTTGGGAGAGGTCCGGGGAGTCCAGGCTCGGCTCCGTGCAGGGGGCATTTTCCCCTGGGGGCCACCCCCGCTGGGGCCCCTAGAGCGCACCGGGCCTGGCACTTGTCGGCTGGGCTCGGGGCTCTGTTTACCGCCAGCCATCGCTGTGGAGACGGGAGCCTAGGGGAGAAGGGGGGGCAGGAGCCGGTGACTGGAAGAGCGGAGGCCTGGGATCCGCATGCCTAATGAGGGAAAGAGGAGCCAACGGGGACACTGAAATTTTAATTCGAGGGTCACTTTGGGGGGGTATTTATTATGCAGTTCTGATTGGCTGCGTGGTGGCCAGTCAGCACCCTGGCCCGGGCCGGGAGCCGCGAGAAACTCTCAGCACAGGCCCTAGGAGAAGCAGCAGGGGGTGGCCGCAGGGAGCTGATGCGCCCTTTCCTCTGTGTGGGAGACTGAGGCCTGGCAGAGCTGGGTCTCATCCAGTGGGGAAGGTTCCTGAGGCCGTAGCAAGTACGCGTGTTTGCTTGTTCCCTTCCTTTCTCTTCCTTGGGGCCCTCTGACCTATAGCTGGGTCGGGCTGGTGGCAGTCCCCTTTGCCACAGGAGGAAACCAAGGCTGGGAGGGGAGGCTAGACACACGTGTGGGGACCCCGGGGCAGGCAGGGGGGGTGGCTTACAGGAACCCTCGGAGCAGGGGCCGTGTTGGGCAGGGGAGACTGAGGCCCAGGGGGAAGCAGAGAGCAGCCCAAGGTCACCTAGCTGGGCCTGGGTCTGACCCTCATGGTCCTGCCTCCTGACTCACAAGACGAGTCTCCTCTCAGCTGAGGGGCACCCACCCACTTCTCTTCCTGGGGACCTGGGGGCTGAGAGCCGGCATTTGTAGGCCAAATGGAGACTTCCTGGGGCTTATGAAACCCTGTGTCCAAAGAGGACAGCGAGGCTCAGAGAGGGCCAGCCAGGTGCCCAAGGTCACACAGCATGAGCCCCTTGTCCTCTCGCCTCCCCAGCCTTCTGTGGCAGGCACTTTTATGGCTCGCTAAGGCCTTTCCTGCCCTCTCTGAGCCACGGTCCCGCACCTTGGCACCTTGGCCCCTGGAGATGGGCAGGGCTCTGGGTTTTATGACCCATTATACCCAAGATGACTGAGGTCACCTCGCTAAAGCTGAGACTCAGGGCCAGCCCCTCCGCAGCAGAGCTGGCCCGAGGTCTGCCGGGGTTTCGAATGACCCACTAGCTGCTGTGTGACCTTGGACAAGCCCCTTGGCCTTTTGGAGCCTGGGTGTCCCCCGCTGTAAATTGGGGTTACAGGGTTCTCCCTGGGTGGTGCCCGTGGGTCTACCTGTGTCCTCTTTCCTGCCCTCCCTCATGGAGGGAGCACCTAGGTCAACTCAGGGCGCAACGGGGATTCTGGCGGAGTGTGTCGCCAGCCCGGCCACTTGAGACATGCAGAACCCCCTCACCTGTCACCTTGTGCTCCAGGCACCTGATGGACCATAAACCTCCCTGCAACAGCCCTGGGCAGTGGGGACCAGAGGAACAGGCTTGGGTGGGGGCCAGTGTGGTCCAGTCCCAGCCCAGCCCTCACCTCCACCTGAGGTCTCCTTGGGGAGGTCACCGCCCCTCTGCCAGCCTCAGTCTCGCCATCAGCCCAAACCTGTGGTCCTGAGGGTTTAGTCCCTGATTCCCCAGGAGACTTGGCTGAGCGACTGTCGTGCGGTGTCAGGGCCTGGGAGAGTGCTGCATCCCTGGTGACCAGGGGTTAGGGCCCCCCTGTCCTGAGTTCACAGATGTCAGCAGGACTCCAGTCCTGCCCCAGGCTCCCTCTGTGACCTCAGGCAAACCTCTCCCTTTTCTGAGGCAGAGGCAGCTCTGAGGGGGCGTGAGAATAAGCTGTCCTCGGCCCCAAGGCCTCCAGGGTAGGGGGTTCAGTCCCTTGCTGGTACCTGGGGGCAGTGTGGAGGAGGGGGAAGGAGCCTGGGAAGGACCAGTCGGGCAGTACAGAGCCAGGGGGCTCTTGTGTTCAAAGTGAGCTCTGCTGTGTGACCCTGGGCGAGTCACTTCCCCTCTCTGAGCCTCAGTTTCCTGACCCGTAAAGTGGGGCAGTGATTACAGACCTGTAAGGACCCCTGTCGAGATCAACAGGGTCAGGCCTGTTGAGGAGCAGCGCCTGCCCTCGGGGCCCAAGTCCTGAGTGGAGCCCCAAAGCGCGGAAGGGGCCCTGCTGAGAATCTGGCGCTTGTGAAGAGCCTGGCCAAAGGACTGGCCCCTCCATCTGTCCCCCCAGCAGGCTGTGAGCGGCTACTCGGTGGAAGTGTCCCCACCCACGCCTTTCTGGTTTAACTGGAAAACAAGGCCCCGTCCCACCTCCCATCAGGATGTGTTTGATGGGAGGGAGCTGGCAGGTTTGTGGGCACAGGACACAAGGCCCCAACGGGCCAGGCTCCCCCTCGTCTGGGCCCTCCAGGCTTAGCGATCCACCTGCCCGGGCTGGGGGCGGGGGGGTGGGGGTGGGAGGTGCAGGCACCTCCTGGTAACAAGCAGGCCTCGGGGGAGGGAGGGAGAGGTCTGGACGTAAGAGAGGACAGCTTCGAGAGGCCAGCCAGGCCCCTTCTGGGCATTTTGTCCTAGCAGGTACAGCCTGAGCAAGAGTGGGCTAGACCGTGCTGGGAATCTGTGAAGCCTGGCTTTGCTTCCCC
This sequence comes from Acinonyx jubatus, assembly GCF_027475565.1. Taxonomy (NCBI): domain Eukaryota; kingdom Metazoa; phylum Chordata; class Mammalia; order Carnivora; family Felidae; genus Acinonyx; species Acinonyx jubatus. Next base: position 162,656,373 of record NC_069383.1, read on the forward strand.
CAGGTGATGGGAAGCTCATTCCTTCTAACTCCCCACGAGTGGCTCTGGCTTCCCGGGGCTTCCTCTTGGAAGCCGGTGACTGGTGTCAGGGCTGTTACTTCCTGACCTGCGACAGCCCTCGAGAGCGTGGGAATAGGGTGAGCCTCAGCCCCACCCATGAGTTGGGGGTCAGATGGGATCCCCGTGACCTCCTCGAAGCACCCCCCGCCCCCCAACTTCCCACCGGCCTGCAGCCTTCCTGCCTCTGGCCCTTTAAGGCCTGGGCAGGAAGCCCCTCCCCATTTAGGGCAATAAATGGACACATAAAATGGCCGAGGGCCTGTTTGCTGGTGTCTGGCCTGGCTGGAGGCCTGTGAGGACAGGCGGGCTGGCAGCCCGGCAGCCACCCTGGGCCGTTGGTGCCCCCCACTCCCTAATCGGGACGCTGCATTCCTGTCCCATTAAACCCCAGGCCGGGGACCGGGCCAGGCAGGGATTGGCACCAGGTCAGGGCGGGGTTACCCGTTGGGACCAACCTTGCAACACAGGCCGCTGGCCTGGGAGGGGGCGGGGGCGGCTGGGCGTGGGCCTGGCGACCGCACCTGGGCACCAGACTTGCTGTGTGACCTTGGGCCGGCCACCTACCCTCTCTGGGTCTGGTTTTCCCCTCCAGGTGAGGGCTCCTCGCCCCTGGCTTCCTCCTGGGGCCTCACCACATACTTCCTTGACACGCAGTAGGTGGGGAGGGGTCTGAATTCCTGGAGTCACATTCGGAGGTTAAGTTCAGAGTCCCCCCCCCCCCATCCGCAAGGAGGCCGGGGGGGGGGGTCAGTAAGCAGCCTCACTGGGCCTTTGGGGACGCATGCCGGCACACAGTAGGTCCTCAGGCAGAGTTTGCTGAATAGGTGGGGCCGGGACCCTGGGCCTCAAGCAGCCCCAGTCCCCTTGGCACTTGTCATGACCTCCGAGGAAACTGAGGCACAGAGAGGCCCTGCCTCTTGCCCAGTGTCCTACAGCCTGGAAGTGGAGGACCTGGGATTTGGGCCCGGACTGCTGTGCACGGCACATAGTAGGTGTCAGAGGTCTCTTCTTTGGTTTCCTGTTCTACTCTGTGTCGGGCCGGGGCGTGGGGGATAGACAGGCCTCAACTGCTCATTAAGCAACCCCCCTCGCCCCCTCTTCCAGGAAGACAGCAGGTGGCAGTTACCTGCCCATCCCCTGCTGGCCACCCCCTCTCCTTCCAGAGGAGTCTGGGGAGGGGGGAGAAGGAGGAGGCCCGCCCCAACCCTCACCTTGCCCCTGACCTTGGGAAGCACGGTAAATAGGGCCTCCTCCCCCTGTCCCTCTCCGGGGCGCCCACCTCCTGGCCTTTGCCTGTCCTGTTCTCCGCGCTCAGGATGCCCTTGCCACACCTGCTGCTCCTGGGGCCAGGCGGGGGCACTCCTGACCTGGCGCTGGGTCCCCGGCCTGGCCGCTGGTCTGCTGTGTGCCCTTGCCCAGGCCTCCTCACCTCTCTGAGCCTCTCCTCGTTCTGTAAAGCCCTGGGCTTACAGCGAGAAGGATGAAACGAGGTGCCAGTTAGCCCCCAATCGTCCAGGGCACACGGGAGGCCGCGGGGAGGGCTCCCGACAGGCCCGGGTTCTGCCGCCTTGGAAACCGTGCAGCAAATAAATGACCCTAGGTTAGCTCAGAGGTGGGACCGGGGGAGCGCGCCAGCCGGGTGGGCGGGGCTGGGTGTGGGCTCACTCCGCGCATAGCTCTGTGGTCTTTGGTTCATCCGGTTTGCTGCGCCCCTACTGTGCGCCGGCGGCGGGGGTGGGGGGAGGGGGGGAGCCTGCTGAGGCCTGCCCCTCGGCCGCCGCCTAGTCAGCACCGAGCGCCCCGGAAATCCCATGGAGGCGGGGGCGGGGCTCTGATGAAAGATGGGCTGGGTGGGTGTGGGCTGGAGCTGTGAGGACCCCGGCCCTGGAGGGTGGGGACCTGGCCGGCGTGGGGGTGGGGCTTCCTGCAGGAGAGAAGTTTCATTGGGTCGTCCTGACCGGGGCAGCCACCTGGCGTGGGGGCACCTACTGGGTGTCAGGTGCCGGCCGGGCCTCTTAGGGTGCAGGAGGCCACACGGCTGTCCTGGCGAGAAGATGCCGAGGCGCACAGTGGGTGTTCAGCAAACAGGTGCCTTTTAACTGCCGGGTCGCCCGCCTGACCCGCGCAGGGTTTTCTGCCTCTGCCTTAGAGGGAGGGGCCCCAAGGGGTGGGGGCAGTGGCCTGGGGTGTGGCACGCAGGTGGCCGGAGGGTGTGGGCCAGGTTGTCTGCAGACCCGGTTTAGTTTCCAGGCTGAGGGATGAGGCAAGGGCTTGCTGGGGGTGGGGGGGGGGGTCTCTTAGGATTACGTGGGGGAAACAGAGGCCCTGGCTGGAGGGGACAGAGACGTGGCCTTTGGACCTACGGGCCGTGCCACGCTGCAGGCTCGCCTGGCTGGTGGAGACCCAGACCCAGGGCCCCGGGCCGGCGCCCGGTGCCTGCTCCCCCAGCCGGCTGCAAACCGGAGCCCGAGCATCTTCATACTTTGGGCCGGGCTGCGCCAGCCCCCTTGCCCGGCAGGCGCGGTGCCCGTGGGAAGGCAGGGGTGGGGCAGCCTGGGGGGGCGGGGGTGGGGGGGGAGGTGCTGGTGAATCCTCTGAACCATTGCAGGTCCGGACCTTGAGGCACCTGGGGGGAGGATGGCAAGCGGGGCCAGGGTGGCCATCTTGAGGCCTCGGTGGCCCGGATCAGAAGGGGGTGAGGAGGGCCGAGGCCAGTCTGATCCGGAGCCCATCTGCCCACTTGCTCCCTGGGGCCTGGGGCCAGACGGCAGATGGTGGCAGGGGGTGGGAACCGCCACAGGGGCTCCTCCGAGGCTTCCGTGGCTGGGCCTCAGATGGGGTCGGGCGTTCCCCCCCATCTCCTGCTCCCAACAGCCACATCTGAGCCCCTCCCCCCCCCCCCCCCCCCCCCGGCCCCACCACAGGCTGGCGGAACAGAGGGGGGAGCCGAGCAGCTGGTGTGGTCAGCGGGAAAGAGGGCGGGCCGCAGAGAGAGGCGTCCTGGGAAGTGTAGTGCCGGCCCGAGTGGCCACACAAAGGCCTCTGTGTGAGCCCCAGGGCCAGGGCCCTGCTCCCAGGGCGGCCCCGGGTCGGGACAGTCCCGGCCTGGCCTTGGGTCGAGCCAGACCAACCCCGGGGTCCCTTGCCAGGCGGGTCCACTGGAGGCGGGAGGGATGTGGGTTGGAGCTGGGTTGGCCTGCTCGTGCTCTGCCCGGGGGGGGGGGGGGGGGGGGGGCTGGGGGTCCCGAGGCCCTTAGGCCAAGGAAGGCGCAGCCCCCCTCCGGGGAGATGTCTGGGGGCTCAGTCCTGAGAGCTGGGCAACCAGAGGAACGTGGGTTGTGTTGGGTGGCTTGGGGCAGCTGGGGGCTCCCCAGAGAGGGTGGAGGGGTGGGGACAGGAGCCAGAGGGTTGCACAAGCGCCCGAGTGGGTGGATGAGTCACAGCCCAGGGGAAGGCGGAAAAAGGGAGTGGGGGAGAGGGGCAGGACAGACGGAGTGTCCCCCACCACTACCGCCAGCTTTTCCAAAGGCCTCTCTGTCCATTCGACAGATGGGGAGACTGAGGCCCTGGGCCGAACAGGGTGGCCAAGAGTTGGGGAGGAGCCGGGTGGGCATGAGGTGGACAGAAAGCCCCTACTTCTCTTCTGGGGGTTCAGCCTGGGTGGGCAGGGAAAAGGAGCCTCAGGCAGTTGTCCCCCCGCCCCCCCCACCCCGGGACTCTCTGCTGTGCCTGGGCCAAGCTGAGCTGCATCGTCCTGGGGGCTCCGTGCTGGGGGCTCCGCCAGGCGAGGGAAGTGGCTTGTCGTGTGGCCACTGGCTCCGCCCCTCCAGGGCACGCCCACAGCCTGGTCCCTGGGTCTTGGCCTTACCCTTTCCTCCTGACTCGGAGCCTCACTGGGAGGTCAGAGAGGCCCAGGGGCCAGGCAGGGACTGACGACCGGGTTGTCCCCCGGGTCACGCATCCTAGGTTTGAGTCAGGGTACGGCTGAGGGGCCGTGGGCGTGGTTCTCCTCCCCGAGCCCTGTTTTGTCACCTCCACAGGGCAGACGGTGCTGCCTGCAGGGACTGCCGGGGGCCCGGGCACATGACAGCGCACAGTGGGTGCCTTGCATCACCGCCTCCTAGAGAGGGTGCGGGCAGGAGCCAGCACTCAGATTCATTAGGAAGCAAGGCATTTATCGAGCGCCTACTGTGTGCTCCCGTACCGCCTCAAATCATCCCTCGGCCGGGCACTCTAGGGGGCCCTCTGGTGGAAGGGGGGGGGGCGTCAGGATCTGTCGCTCCAGCCCCCGGCGTGGGTTTTGCCCGTTGATAAGGCAGCACTGTACGTCCGCCTGCCCTGGTGCACAGCTGGGAAACTGAGGCTGGGGGGGGGGGGAGGGGGCGCCGCCTTCCGGGGGTCCCCAGCCCCGGCCGGTGCGCCCACCACCCCGCACCCTCACGATCACTGCTCCCTCCCTCCCTCCCCCCCCCCCCCCACCTGGCGCTGCAGGTCTCGGCGCGGAAGATGGCCGGCGGTGTGGACGGCCCCATCGGGATCCCGTTCCCTGACCACAGCAGCGACATCCTGAGCGGACTCAACGAGCAGCGGACGCAGGGCCTGCTGTGCGACGTGGTGATCCTGGTGGAGGGCCGGGAGTTCCCCACGCACCGCTCGGTGCTGGCGGCCTGCAGCCAGTACTTCAAGAAGCTGTTCACGTCGGGCGCCGTGGTGGACCAGCAGAACGTGTATGAGATCGACTTCGTCAGTGCCGAGGCCCTCACGGCCCTCATGGACTTCGCCTACACGGCCACGCTCACCGTCAGCACGGCCAACGTGGGCGACATCCTCAGCGCCGCCCGCCTGCTGGAGATCCCCGCCGTGAGCCACGTCTGCGCCGACCTCCTCGACCGGCAGATCCTGGCGGCCGACGCGGGCGCCGACGCCGGGCAGCTGGACCTCGTGGATCAGACCGACCAGCGGAACCTCCTCCGGGCCAAGGAGTACCTCGAGTTCTTCCAGAGCAACCCCATGAACAGCCTGCCCCCCACCGCCGCCTTCCCCTGGTCTGCTTTCGGCACGTCCGACGAGGACTTGGACGCCACCAAGGAGGCCGTGGCCGCGGCCGTGGCCGCCGTGGCCGCCGGCGACTGCAATGGCTTGGACTTCTACGGGCCGGGGCCGCCGGCCGAGCGGCCCTCGGCCGGGGACGCGGACGAGGGCGACAGCAACCCGGGCCTGTGGCCGGAGCGGGACGAGGACGCCCCGGCCGGGGGCCTCTTCCCGCCGCCCGTGGCCCCGCCGGCCACCGCCACGCAGAACGGCCACTACGGCCGGGGTGGGGAGGAGGAAGCGGCCTCGCTGTCGGAGGCGGCCCCCGAGCCGGGCGACTCTCCGGGCTTCCTGTCGGGCGCGGCCGAGGACGGGGACGGGGACGGGCCCGACGCGGATGGGCTGGCGGCCAGCACGCTGCTGCAGCAGATGATGTCATCGGTGGGCCGGGCGGGGGCGGCGGCGGCGGCGGCGGCGGGGGACAGCGACGACGAGTCGCGGGCGGACGACAAGGGCGTCGTGGACTACTACCTGAAGTACTTCAGCGGCGCCCACGACGGGGATGTTTACCCGGCCTGGTCGCAGAAGGTGGAAAAGAAGATCCGGGCCAAGGCCTTCCAGAAGTGCCCCATCTGCGAGAAGGTCATCCAGGGCGCCGGCAAGCTGCCGCGGCACATCCGGACCCACACCGGAGAGAAGCCCTACGAGTGCAACATCTGCAAAGTCCGATTCACCAGGTGAGCCGGTGCGCCGCGGGGGCGGGGGACGGGGTGCAGCGGGCACGCCGGGACCCCCGCTCCCCCGCAGCACCGCTGTCCCCTCCAGGGATGGTGCTTTCTCGGTCTCGGGCGGGGGAGGGCTCGGGCACTCCCCAGGCCGAGCCCATAGGCCCTGGGGGCCGGACCACGGGAGGCTCAGGCTCGAGGGAAGGCCCGGGAGTCGGGGGTGGGGGGCGTTCTTCTCCTCCGGACTGGAGGCCCTACGTTTGCCGTAGGGCAGGGGGAGCCGGGCTGCCTCCCTGAGTCTCCCAGGAGCCCCGGGGGACTCGCTCTACTCGGCCAGCATTTACGGAGCACCTGCTGGGTGCCAGGCCCTGTCCTAGGCCCCGGGGGACCCAGGGGTGGCGAGGCACGCCAGAATCCCCGTGCGGGCCATGGGGCGCGTGTGAGCTAAAACCACCGAGTTGAGAACGCAAGTTGGGAGCAGAGAACCAGGGAGGGGGCGGCGGCTGTTTTAAACAGAGAGCTGAGTCCCCGAGGAGGGAAGCACCACTGCAAAGGCCCTGAGGCCAGTTCAGCTTGGGGGTCGCGGCAGCAGCAGGAGGGAAATGGACATGGGGAGCCACGGGGTTTGGTCCCTAGGCAGGAGGAGTGGGAGGCCAGGCTAGGGGAATTTGTGATTGGGTCTTAAGAGTCCAGAGCTGGCTGGCTGGGCCCTGTGGGCCAGCCGGCGGCAGGGGGGGAGGGGGGGGTGCGGGGGGCTGGCGTGCAGGGGCCTGGCCAGGCTGGGTGACTCAGCATCACCCCCTACCCCCACCCGCCCTGGGGTTCCCCCAGCCACGCCCACCCAGGCTGAAGAAAGAGGCCATTGTCCCAGCTTCCCGGCCCTGCCCCATGGGGACAGGATCTAGGGGCTGACCCCCGGCCCCTTCCCCACCAGGCCAGGAGAAGAGGGTGTGGCCCAGACTGCACGGCTCGGGACCCTAAGCAGGCGGTAAAGGGTGCCAGCTGGGAGGTAGGAATCTAGTTGGGGGCCTGCCCCCCCCATTTGGTGAGATTGGGGCGCTGTTAGTCTTGGGGCTGCCTCTTCCTCCAGACAGGGGTCGTAACGTGGCTGTGGGCCGTGCCCTCAGGGTCTCTGGGCCCAGGAGGGGCAGCTTTGTAGAGGCCCAGTAAGCCAGGATCTGGAGGGGTGAGCAGGGTGAGAAGGGGCCTGGGGCTCCCTGACACTCCCCCCCCCCCCCCCCCGCCCCGGTCCCACACCCCCAATGACAGGCCTCAGGTGGCTTCATTCTGAACTGGAGTTCTCTTGGCTACCCCACCCTGACTCAGGCTGATCCTGTTTACCAGGCAGGGAAACTGAGGCAGGGAGCACCACACCAGGCCGGGCCTCTACCCCCACGTGCCCACCTGGCTCCTCTTTGCCCCCAACCCAGGGCCCCAGCCCCCACGCCTTCCTCCAGGCCAGGGAGCCCAGGGGCCCCTGTGAGTCACACTAGAGAGTTGAGTAAGCGGGGCCTGTGGCAGCCGGGGCTATAATTACCCGGACCAGGGCTCGGGGTGACGAAACAGGCTGCTTCCACCCCCACCCCACCACCGGGCAGCCCCTGGCCCGCTGTGCAGCCTGGGACAGGTCGCTTTGCCTCTCTGAGCCTTAACTGGGGGAGTCTCTCTGCTCCTCAGTCGGAGTCCCTGCTGTCCCCTCTGGACCTGGCCCGCGCTGGGATCTGGACGGGACAAGCGGGAGACCGTGTTTGTAGACTCTGAGGAGGTGGAGGGAAGGGAGCTCCCTCGGGGCTAAGAGACCCGGGTGGTCCAGGGAACCACTGTGACCCGAGTGACAGGAGTTCACTGTGTCCCGAGTTCTGTTGACTCACGTGGGATTATAAGGCTGGAGAAGAGGCAGGGGTCTGGTTGCAAAGGGCCAGGCCTTGAACCTCAGGGCAATAGGGAGGCTTGAAAGGGTTAGAGCTCTGTGGGTGGTGCCAGAGGTAGGGACCTGGGGCTAGAAGAGCCTGGGGAGAACAAGTCTCTGGGGAGTGGGAAAGGCTTCCTGGAGGAGGAGGGACATTTGAGATGGGGCTTTGACGGATGCATAGGAGTTTGTCGGTCCCGGCACTGAGCATTGTGGTAGGTGTGAAAAGTGAGAGGCCCAGGATGGCTGAGCCGTAGGGTGCAAGAGGCTGCAGCAAGGAACGGGTCAGATGCTGGCCAGGGTTCCGGAGACCCAGGTCTCTGCCCCTGCCCTGTGGATTCCAGGCAGGAATCCTCTCCCACGGCTAGAGGCCAACCCAGCGATCACGTGAGTCACCTCTGTGATTTGACATCTTCCGGTAGGCGCATTTTTTAAAAAGTGAAAGGAACAGGTGAAAGTAACTCGAGTCGTGTTTGACGTCCATTTTTCTTGCGTTCAACGCGTAATCAGCGTACAGAGCTCTAAGCGAGCCAGTTTGCAGGACACGTTACGCGAACGAAGCCTTCAAGATCTGGGGCGCCTTTTGGACTTGGCGGCCCATCTCAGCTTGAAGAGGCCTCGTCTCGAGGGTTCGGGCCGCGTGTGAGAGCCGTGGCTGCTGTGTGAGACAGAGCAGCACCCGGACTGTCGTTGCTTTAGGGCTGATCCGTTGGCCAGCTTGGCTGGCTCCGCACCGTTCCCTGTGGGGCGAGATGGGCAGGCAGGGGCCCCGGAATCACCCGGGCCCCGCTGTCCTGCGGCTCGCAGTCCAGGCAGGCAGACAGATGAGGAACAAGGAAACTGGCACACAAACGAGAGTGAGAGGTGGTGGCCTGAGGGACGCGGGGTGGGTTGGGTGGAGTGCGAGGTGGGGAGGGGCCTGTCTGAGGAAGTGACGTCTGAGCTGGAAGTCAGATATGAAGGTCCGGTTAAAAAGTGCTCCAGGCAGCAGGAACAGCATGTGCAAAGGTCCTGAAGTAGGCTTGTGCTCAGTCTGTTGTAGTGACAGCCAGGAATCCAGCGCGGCCAGAGCAGAGAAAGACAGAGGTGCTGGGGGAGTTGACGGAGACTGGGGGCTGTGGGGTGGAGACCCTCTGTCCCAGAATGCAGGACTTTCGGTCTTAGAGACCAGGACAGTTGGCCACCCTCTCTGTTACCAAACACCCTGGCGTGTTGCCTCATGCCCTGTAGTATTTTCCAGCACCGGAAACAGGGTCTGGTATTCAGCAGGCACTCAGTAAATGCCTAGTGTTGTGAATGAATGCAGGTGCCACAGGCAGAACCCCCAGAGGGAAGCCCCATTATTTCCCTCCTTCTATGGATGAGAGAAAAGGGGTTCGGAGAGGTTCCGCCATTTGAGTGGGGGTGGGGGGGGGAGTGCAAGGCGTTTTCCAGCCCCTGTGGGTGTCGCTTCCCCAGGGCAGAGGGCCCACGTCTCGGGCCCACGGCCCCGGGTGCCCCGGTATTCCCGGGCTCGTCCCCACCCCTGCGCGGAGGGCCCACGTCTCCGGCCGTGGCCCGCGGGGCTCGGGGTGGTGCGGCGCCCGCTGACCACCCCCCCCTCCGCCCCGCCCACAGGCAGGACAAGCTCAAGGTCCACATGAGGAAGCACACGGGCGAGAAACCGTACCTGTGTCAGCAGTGCGGGGCGGCCTTCGCGCACAACTACGACCTGAAGAACCACATGCGCGTGCACACCGGCCTGCGCCCCTACCAGTGTGACAGTTGCTGCAAGACCTTCGTGCGCTCCGACCACCTGCACAGACACCTCAAGAAGGACGGCTGCAACGGCGTCCCCTCGCGCCGCGGCCGCAAGCCCCGCGTGCGGGGCGGGGCGCTCGGGGGGCCCGACCCCTCCCCGGGGGCCGCCGCCCCGCCCGGCGCCGCGGCCCCGCCCGGCTCCCCCGACGGCCGGCGCAACGGCCGGGAGAAGCACTTTAAGGACGAGGACGAGGACGAGGACGAGGCCGGCGCCGATGGCCTGAGCAGGTTGAATGTAGCGGGTGCCGGCGGAGGGGGAGGCGACGGGGGCGCCGGGGCCACCGCCGACGGCAGCTTCGCGGCCGGACTTGCCTGAAAACCAAAAAGAGAAAACAGAAACCCGAGAGAGAGAGAGAGAGAGAGAGAGAGACAGAGAGAGAGAGAAAATCACCCACCACCCCCCCAAAAACACAAAAAAAGAAAATCTATCTATATACAGATATCTATATCTATATATATATATACAGATATATATATATGAGGCGCCACAGAATCTAGGGTAGTGCTTTTCTGAGATTTTTCTCCTTCATGATGTTCTCTCCCTCCGCGGGGACCCTCGCCCCCGCTCCGGCTCCCCATACCCCCACCCCGCCGACGGGTTTCGGGGCTCGGTTTGGGGTTTTTGTGGGACATCTAGATTCTGAGCCCCCCCCCCCCCCCCGCGGGGCACACCCAGCATGGAGTCTGGGGTCCCATCTGAGGCCTGGTCAGGGCCCCAGGCGCCAGGTGGGGGTGAGGGTGGCCGCGGGGGCTGGGGCACTGGGGTGGGCTTTTGTTTTGCATCCCCTCGCTGGTTTCTATGAGTCTTTCAGACAAGACCTTAAATGATCTCTGTCCGCTGTGAGTGGACGTTAAAATGCACCCTGTCCCCACCCCCACCCTCCTTCCTCAGGGCACTTACTAAGTGGGGGTCTCCCCCCCCCCCCCCACCTCCCTGCCTCCCGCTCCTGCCTGTGGTCCTGTATGTGTCCTGGCCGCTGTGACACAAATCTATTTATTTCCAGGTCCGGAGAGGGGAGTCGGGGGAGGGGGTGCCAGGGTGGCTCCCTGGGGGGGGGGGGGCTGCCGCCGCCTCCCTTCACGGCACTTACGCCCTGGCGGACCCCCCCCCTCGGACTGCCGCTCAGGGCGCCCCGCCACCCCCCCCCCCCAGGCCGTGCTCCCTGACCCAGGCCACCCAGACCCCATGAGACGTTTGGAGATTCAAAACATTTTTGTCTTTACCCTCCCCTTAGCCCTCTCCCCAGTTTTTAAAGCACTTTTTAGATTTTTTTTTCTTTTCCTCCTTAAAAACAAAATTTATATATAGATATATATAGATATATATATATAAAATATACTTTCCTCAGAGGAGCAAAGCAACAGTGTGGGGTGGACGAGGCCAGAGCGGAGGGAGCCCAGGGTCTCGAGGTGGCAGGGAGGAGGGAAGAGTCCAGACGTTCTCGTGTCACAAAAGCAATAAAGACAACATTTTACAAAATGAAAGGAAAAAAAAACAAAAAACCACAAAAAAACACACAAAAAAAAGACAACCAACCACAAATAGAAGTCTTGGCACTTTGTAACAGAACGGGTACTATACTTTATCTTAATTCTTAATTTAAAAACATGTTTACAAGTTGCAACCAACTTCTATGAAAAGTCGAAAAGACAAAAAAAATAAAAAATAAAAGAGAGCGAGCGAGAGAGAGCGAGCGAGAGAGAGAGCAAAAAGAAATTCCTAAAAGTCAATTTATTTTTGTACAAAATAATAAAAAAAAAAACCCACCGCAGATGCAGAATCCACTTCTGTTCCCCGAGGTGAGAGGGGTCAGGAAGGCACGGGGGCGAGGTCTTCTGAGGTATTCGTGCTTTGACCCGGGGGCTTGCCTTGCAGGCAGGACCGTGGGGTTTTTTTGTGTTTCTGCCGTGTCCCCCCCCCCCCATTCTGTCCCATTTTGGTTCTGATTCGGAGGTGTCTCATCACCTGCCAGCCATACGATGGCCACCCGTGTCTGCGGGGACCCTCCTTACTGACTCCCCAGCTCAGGGATGGGCCCGAGAGAGGGCTGGCCTTCCAACCAGCTAGAGCAATCCAGTCCCCCCCCCCCACCCCCTGCCCTCGCCCCTCGCCCACTTTGGGGCTCCCCGCCCTGCAGCATGGCCGCCCTTCCTTGTGGCCACCAAGGAGCCGCCATCTGGGACAGGTCAACCCCGTCGAGGTGGGTGGCGGGGCCCCACCTCCAGGGCCTTATATTCCCCCAGGCACCCCTCTTTTTATTCAAAGGCACTGACTGTAATCTGGGGGCTGGCACCCGCCTCCCCCCAGCCTCTGGCTCCCCAAAGGCCCGGTACTGACCGAGCCACAGGCCACGGACGGGGGCCAGGGCTGGGGAGACCGTGTTGCCAGAGGCCAGGGCACCCTCACCCCAACGCCCTCTCGCATATGCAATGCCTAGCGTGGGACCCTGTAAATAGACGCTCTGTCAAGCCGAGACCCTCCCCCATCAAAGCCCAAGGTGAGGGGTGCCCCTGCTCCCCCCCCCCTCCAGCTGCTGGCCCGTCTCCCTGTGCCCCTTTGCTCTGTGACAGACCCCGTCTTGTCTTTTTTTTTTTTTTTTTTTTTAAAGGGAAGCTTTTTAAGAAGGCAACTTTCATCATTGTTTCTACAGGATACTATTCATCACCCCTCCCCCCGAGCCCGTCAGCCCCCCAAATGTCTCAGGACCCCCCCTCCTGAGGGGGGGTGGCAGGGGAGCCCAGGGCCGGGTGGCCTCCCTCACACCCCGGTGTCATAGAGTAAGCCCTTTTGGAGAACCATCTGTGGAGGCCAAGCAGAGAGCTCGAGCGCCCAGGCCAGGGACCCCCCCCCACCCCACCCCAGCTGAGAGGTTCCCTGAGGGGACAGCCCTCTCCCCCCCCCCCATACACCCCCTCGCAATAAAACCAACTGAAAAATCACAGCTGTCGTCCTGGCCAGTGGGGGCGGCTGGACTCGGGGTGGGGGGGATCAAGGCCTCTGGGACTATGGCGGGGGCAAGGGCTGAATCCCCGCCGAGCACACTTTTAACACAGACTTCCTCGGGAATTGCACTAAACCCCTGCCCCTAGCTCTGAGCTCCGCTTCTGATCGCCCTGCCCACCCACTCCGCCTTAACCCCTGGCCCGCCCGCCCGTCCTAGGGGCCGCAGTGTCCGCATGGGCCCAGCGCCGGGACCCCGGCCCCTGACCCCGCGCAATCACATACTGTACATAGACGTGGATCGATTTTATTTTTATTCTTTAAATTAAGGTCGTGATCAAGTGTTGCCAAAGATACTGCTGAGTTCTCGCGTTTCAGGAAACAAACAAACAAAAAAAAAAATATTTGAGGGGGAGCGTGCTGACTGGTCAGAAAGGACACAGCAAAACGTTTTTTTGTTTGGTTGTTTGGGGTTTTTTTTTTTTTTTGTGTTTTCTTTTTTTGGGGTGTTTTTTTTTTTTAACTGCCTGGTACAAAAAAAAAAAAAAGAAAAGAAAAACAAAGCGAAATTGTTATTTCCATCATCTTGGTGAAGTTGGGTGGATGTGTGTGCGCGTGTGTGCGAGAGTGAGGTCCGGGCCAGGGGCTCCGGGCAGGGTTGTGGGGGGAGCTCCCGGGGGGGGGGGGGGGGGAGGTGTGTGCCGGAGGGCCTCCCCCAACACCCCCCGGAGCGGTCAGCTGACCTGTGGGACCTAGGAGAGAGGCTAACACCCTTGCTACTTCTCCCTGCCTAGCACCCCCCCACACCCTGACCCCACCTTTTGAGATTAAGAAAAAAAAAAAAAAGCAAAAAAACACTACAAAACAGAAAAAAAAAAAAAAAAACTTAAAACCCAGTGAATGTAAAGTTCCGGACCAGGCCCAGCCTGGCACGGGTGTGGGCCTGCGCCTCTCCGGGTTCCAGCAGGCCATACCAAAGTCGGCCCCCCCTTGGGTGGCTTGCCCAGGAGACCCCCCCTGTGGCCATCTCGTCGCCATTTGTACCTGGCTGTCCCTTTGCTTCCTTCCGGGGTTGGGGGGGGTGGTGGCGGGAGCCGGGGGGGGGGGGGCAGCAGCATTGGACACGTCGCGCATGGTGGGGTCGAGGCTGGGCCGGGCGGGGGGAGGGGCCCCCCAGGACCGAGGCAGTCCAGGCAGCCGGGATTGTAGGAGGCCAGACAGAGTGAAAGGAAAAGCAGGACAAAAAATTTAAAACAGAAAAAAAAAAAAAAAAAAAAAAGCAAAAATCCTATTTTTTGAGAAAGAAAGATATTTATATTTGCAGTTTTATTTTAAAAAGTTATTTAAGCTGAGGAAGCAGCCTTCCTGGAGGGCGGCTGGCGCAGGACGGGTCAGGGCCTGGGGGCTCGGGCGCCCCGGGAGCCATAACCTCAGAGTTCAGACTAGCTCGCACTAAGGACATAGATTTACACAGGGGGTGGGCAGGCAGGGCCAGGAGGTGGAGGGGCTGGGGAGACCCCCGTCCCGATGCCGGGGCTGCCTGGAGGCCATGGCCAGGGTTCCTGAGGCCCAGGGTCCCCCCCGCCCCTCCCAGGCCCAGATACAAGGTGCCTTGGACTTTGGGGGGCCGGGCCTGGTGAACGGGGTGGGGGGGGGGGGCAGGGGCGGTGCCCGGGGGCACAGAGCACAGAGCAGACATTCCATAGACTGTATTTGAGAGTCTTTATAAAGTGTGGGAGATTTAAAAAAATCAATTGATAAAAATGCACTTTTGGGGGTGGGGGGGAGAAGCTTTAAAAGTAATAAAAACAAAAACAAAAAGACAAAAGATGAAAAACCAGACAAAAAAAAATCATTTTTCTTGTACATAAAAACCACTAAACGCAGCCTGTTACGACCGCTGCTGCCTCATTTGCCTGATTTTGATGTTCTTTGTGTTTTGTTTGGGGGAGGTGGGGAGCAGGGGACGGTGGGTGGGGGCTTGGGGGCCCCTTCCCTGAGGGTCCGGGCTCACGCACCCACACCAGTCAGGGCCCCTGTAGTGACCTGGCCTCGGGGCTCCCGGGGTGGGCGGGTGTCCCCAGCATCGGCAGGCCCAGGGCCCCTACAGAGGAGGTGACCCACAGTGTGGGCTTGGCAGGTGGCACTGGGAAGGGGCCCGGGGGGGCGGGCAGGGAGAGCTGGCTGGACGTGCTTCTCCATCGCTTCCAGCTGCAGGGTTTCTGTAGCCCGGTGGGCGGCGGCGGCGGGGGGGGGGGCGGGAATGGTGGTGGCTGGCTGGGGCACCCCAAGTCTGTCAGAGGCCCCCACCCCACCCCGTGCGGCCCCGCGCTGGTCCCGGGACATGACCGAGGATCCGAGCTGGCTGCTCCCCGGACATCCCCCGGGAAGAAGGGGGGCCAAAGCCCAAGCACTGATGAAGGGTCCTGGACTGCAGCCCCCACATCTGGGTTGGGGTTCCCAAACATGGGCACTTTCGGGCCCGGGAAGAGGCCCTCCCTTCTGTTGCCCAGTTGGGCTCAGGCCAGCAGGACCCAGACTGGGGGGGTGGCAGAGGGGACTGAGGGGCCGCAGGCTGGGAGAGCAGTGGGGGGGGGCCTTGGGGGGGGGGTGGGGGGGATACAGGGTGCCGGCTCCAGGGGTCACGTGGCTGCACACGTGGCGTTCGAACCCAGGCCTCCACCTCAGCTGAGTGAGGGTGGGGCCGGCGGGGGCTGGGGGCAGCCACCAGCCCCACAAGGGCCTGGTCACCCGTGCTCCCAAGTCCACTGGGAGGCTTGTTTTTCATTGGAAGTATTCACACACATCTCCCCCTGTAAAGCCAGAGGCTTTAGCGCATCCCAACAACTATGGAATTGTCACCTCTAAGCTCCAGAACATTCCATGACCCCCAGAAGTGCCATTCCCCATTAGCAGTCACGGTCACACCTTCCCCCCCCCCCCCCCCCCGTGTTCCACTTCCTGTCCCCGGGCGGGCCTGTTCTGGACGTTTCACACACGCGGGCCCACACCCCGCATGGCCTCTGGCTTCCGGGTCCCTCCCTGAGCGTCGTGTGTCCGGGGTCCGTCCGCGGGGCGGCGGGGGTGGGCGCCTCGCTCCTGTTCAAGGTCCGATCACGTTCCCGCCCGAGGACGCGTCTCCATCTGCTGGCCCGTCGGCGGACGCTGGGTGGTTCCCACCTTTGGGCGCCCCTCAGTCACGCTGCCCTGCAGGTGCGTGTCGGGAGTTCCCACGCGACCCGGCTCCCTCTACCTTCGGGTGGGTCGCGAGGACGGGGCTGGCCGGCTGGTGGTCGCTCCGTGTTGCGCCTGGGGAGGGCCCGCTATCCCGTCTTCCGGAGCGGCCGCCCCACTCTCCACGCCCACGAGCCTCCGGTCCCCCCAGCCTCGCCTGCACTTGCTACTGGGCCGGGGACGCCAGCCCTCCCCGCGGCGGAGGGGCGGTGGCTCCGGGCTGCGTCTCCCGGTGGCCGGTGAGGAGGCTCAGCATCTTTCCACGAGCCTACTGGCCATTTGTGTGCTTTCTTGGCCAGGCAGGGGAGCAGGGACAGTCCTGGGGTTTGGTGGCTCTGGTTCAGCTCCTCACCGGACCTAGCAGGAAGACGCCGGGCCCAGCGGCCAAAGCGAAACCTTCCTCACTGGACCGAAGGCCGCGCTTCTTGGATCCTGAACACCGCGGGGCAGAAGGGAACGGTCAAGGGCGGGGGTGGGGGGGGGTTGTCTTGGTCCTTTGACGCCCTCGCCCCCAGCCAAGGCCCCAGCACACAGAGAAGACGCCCCGGTGGCTTCACCTTGACCTTTTTTATTTGTGTTTTTTAAAAACAATTAAATTAGAATACAAATATTAGAAAACGGTGGCCCTCAGCGGCCCGTGCAGACGGAGGGGCCGCACTGCACAGCCGAGTTTATACAGTAAAACTGAATTTGCCCTCGGCCAGATTGATGTCCCTTTCTTCTTTAGACCTGAAATGATATTGCTTCCTGACTACAAGAGTTCTGTTTATACAAAGGAAATTATTCTGGGGCAGGGGGTGGGCAGCAAAGAAGAAAAGAAGCGAGACAGAACGGGGCAGAGGCGGTGGGAGAACCAAGCGTGGCCTCCAGGGGACGAGGACGCCGGGTGGCGGGGCCGGGCGCCCAGCTGCCGGCTCCCCGCGATGGCCGGACCCCACCCCCACCCCGAGGCCTGGCCTCCCCGGGGCGGGGGGGGGGGGGGTGCTGGGTGAGCAGCTGAAGGGAGGCCCATCGGCCCGGCCCTGTTGGAAGACGAGAGTGAGGCTCCCAGGGGAGGGGGTGCGGGGCGGGCCTCTACCCGTCGGAAAACCCAAGAGCAAGAAAAGGGGGGAGGAGCCACCCCAAGTAGAGAAGGTGGGGCTGGGGGGGGGGGGTGTCCCTGCTGCCCCTGGGGGAGTGGCCGCCCGCCCCGCCCCCGCCGAGGAGGGGCCGGGTGGCGGCATCTGCGGACGTCTGCGCTGCTCCGTAGGGAAGTTAACCTGAATTGGAGTTACCGAGGTAGCTGGCTAGAAAACGGAGACCCCCCCACGCCACGCGCCGCCGCACCCTGGGGCCCCCGCCTTCCACAGGGGGTCCTGGCCACATGCTGGGTCTTCAAAATACCAAGTTATTGCACTTTCAAAAAATACAACACATCTGTGGCTAAACCCTCCCCGGCCCCCCCCACACGCCCCCCACCCCGGCCCCTGCTCCCCCCGCCCCCCTCCCTGCCCCAACCCACTCCATGGCTTCTTGGCTAAAATGCTCCCTGCTCGGCGGTGCGCTCCAGGGTCTCTGGGCGAGAGAACGTGTTTGCAGAGAAAAAAAGCAAAGGAACAGACGAATGTCAAAGTGGCGGCTGCTGCCAGGGGGAGGGGCACGTGCCCGTCAGTGTCCCCCGCTGCCCCCCTCCCACCCCATGCGCCCCGTCCCCCTGCACCAGCTGGAATGGTCACTGGAAGAGGCGAGGCGGGGCGTCCCAGGGCCGGCTTGGGCTCCGGGGCTCAGGCTCCAGCCGGGGAAGCAGCTGTGTGGGTGGCTTGCCTCGTTTTTAAAAGTTTGATTTTTTTTTTTTGTTTCCTTTTTCCTTTTTTTTTTTTTTTTTGTACTTTTTTTGTCATTTTACTTTTTTTTAATCCTCCGATAGGAGAGTCCAGAGGTACAGGTGCCAGGAGCCAGGGAAAGGGGTGGAAAAACAAAATGAACAGTAAAAAGAAAAAAAAAAAATCACTCCTCCCTCTGCACCCCGAGGCCCGCCTGCGCCCCATCCGCGTGGGTGAGCACCAGGAAAGTCGAGTGTCCGGCCAGCGGTGGCGGTGAGCAGTCAGCAGGCCGACACCAGGCCCTTCTGGAAGGGACAGCGGCGCTTGGGCCGGGGACCCTCCTCGTCCTCGTCCTCGTCCTCGTCCTCCTCCTCCTCCTCCTCCGACGAGGACGAGCTGTCCAGCGTGAGGTCCACCACGTCAGCTCCCGGCTTCCCATTCTCCACGCCGCCCGCCGCGCCGCCCCCGCCCGCGGCGCCCCCACCCGCGGCGCCTCCTGCACCGCCACCGTTGAGGTTAGGGGTGGACAGGAGCCCGTTGGCGTCCGAGGTGCCTGAGGGCGACAGGGTGGGAGACGGAGGCGGTGAGGGGCGGGGGGGCCCCGGGGCGCAGCAGCACCGGTCGCTGGGCCCGGCGGGCAGCCCGAGCCAGCCGCGAGCCCCGCTCTCAGGGCTGGGACTCACCGAGCACCAGGATGGGGCACTGAGGGCTGCAGCTGCGCTCCTTCTCGGCGCGGATCGGGCACCACGAGCCGTCCTCCAGGTACTCGATCTCGTCGGCATCCTCACACTCGCTCAGGATCTTGGACAGGAGCCTGGAGGGGCCGGGGGCTGACTCCTGGGCCGGGGAGAGTCTCCCCGCCGCCCCCAGGCCTGGACTCGGAGGGGGGACGCATGCTAAGGAACCCACTTCTCTGCAGAAGTGGCTTCGGGTCAGCGGCCCAGTCTCCCCGAGCGAGGGGCTGCGGCCACCCGCCCAGTCTCGGCAGCACACGGTGGCTGCCCACCCTGCCGCGGCCGGACGGCGTGAGCCTGGGGGTCTGGCCCCCAACCCGAGCCGCCGCCCCCCGCCCCACCTTTCCAGAGAAGGAGACGGGCTCGGACGGAAGGTTTGTGCTGCTCACAACCCCCCTGAGAGGCTCTGGGGAGGAGCAGGGGGCAGAAGCGGGGCCACGGCACCCCCGCACGGGCAACAGCACCGACGCGGCACCTACGGCGAGCCAGGCCCGGGGAGGGGCGGGGAGCTCCCCGAAGCCAACGTGGCCAGAAAGCAGCAAGCCTGGGTTCCAATTCCTGACCACAGGGCCTCAGTCTCCCCACCGACAGGATGAGGCCTACACAGCACCCACCGTCTCCAGCCACCAAGGGCCCACGCCAGGCCAGGTCTGGGACAGGGATATACTTGCTGCAGTGGCAACAGGCCGTCACGGCCCCCAGCGTGAGCTCAGTGTCACGGCTGCACCCGCCTCAGGGGACCCAACAACCGCAGCCGCTGTCACACAAGAGGAAGGCCCTTCCCTGCTCCAGATACTCCGGTCGTCACGCCCACAGACCCACCATCCCGGGGTCGCCCTGCGTCCACACAGCTCTGCCTGCCGTGTGGGTCTCCGTCTCCAACTGGAGAGCCCCCTCCACAGAGCCCCTTCCTCCTCCAGGCAGAGCGCAAGCCACAGGGGTCATCTCTGTCTGGCTTGGTTCTCCACACTCTCCACGCCCAGCTGGGAGTTCTCTGAAGGCAGGATCTATGACAAAGTTCTCGCGGGGACCCCGGAATCACCCAGCGCACGGCCAGGGATGGGACAAAATGACGAGTCCTCGAGGAAAAGCATGAATCAAGGACCCTGCCTCCAGGAAGCCTCCCTGGCTGTGCCCAGGCCCCGCGGGATGCTGGGACTGTGGTCTGTGTGAGGCACAGCCGCACCCGAGCCCCAGACCCATCTGCCCCTGGAGCGGTCGGAGCTGCCGCCACTCGAGCCTGGGTGACCCGCTCTAGGCCTGTGGGGGCGGGGGGAGAGGCAGGCACGGGGCCGCACAGCTGCCAGGCCAGGAACAGAGCAGCCATTCAGCCCTGGCCCTTGTGCCCGGCCCCAGGGGCCTCCTCTCTCCACCCTGAGGCTAGACAGCGTGGGGGCACTGGGGCGCGCCAGCTCAGCCCTCCAGAGGGGGCCCGGGCTCAGAGCTGGCCGGACCTGGGTCTGAGTCCCGGCCTGGCCACCTGTGAGCTGGGGGCGCCCAGAGTAGGTGACTCTCCCCTCTGAGCCTCAGTTTCCTCATCTGCAAGGCGCGGATGATGAGGCTCACCTCCTGGCTCGGTCGGGAGAGACGGCCTGACGAGAGCCTGAGTGCGGTGACCAGATGGAGAGAAGCACTCGAGCTGGGGACACGCTCAAGCCACGCCCCTATGGGCAGGAAGCCACTCCCCGGCCCACGGGGCACACACTTGCCCCGCGAGGTTCATCGGCCCTCACAGACCTCCAGGTGCAGCAGCGAGGCCACAGACCCACTCCTGCCTGACCCCGGCCTCTCTCTCCCCCTGCCCCGCCCCCAGCCCTGGGGACAGATGGGTGTGGCTGGCGCCTGGCAGGAGCTGGTCAGTCAGGTGCTGGGCTCGGTTTCTGGAAACCTAAGACCTGAGCAAAGTTTCCCCTTTGGGGAGAATGGCCTTTTTCCCCTTGTCCCCCTGTGGCTTGGGGAGGGCCTGCCACTCAGGAGGTGGGGACAGCCTGGCTGCACACTGGCGCCACCTGGGAAGAAGGGCACAGGAGAGCCAGGAGCAGAGCTCAGGGCGGACTCGTCCTTCCCACCTTCCCGGCAGAGGCTGTGCCGAACCCCCGTTTCGGAAACAACTCTCTGGCTCGTGTGGTGGACGTGAGGCGGGGGCTTCCTGGGGTGCCTGCTTGGTGTGGGGCAGATGCACTCCAGATCCGGAGGTCACGAGCAGACCTCCAGGGCCCAGATAGCCTCAGCCGCGTTGCCACCGGGTGCGCGGCACGGGCCCCAACAGGTCCCGCCGGGGCACCCGCCTCGCTCGTGGCCAGGCCTTCCGAGGCTGCCAAAGGGCTCCGCGGAGCCGACCAGAGAGGCCCCCTCCTCGTGTGGCTCTGCGGCTCATCGCGGGGGCCGGGGGTGGGGGGGGGTAGGGCCCCTCCCCCCCCCACCGCGCCCCCCCCCGACGGCGACTCACCCGTCGATGATGAGCTGGTCGTAGGGGGCCGGCTTGTCGCACACGGGGCACATCCAGGTGGGCTTCTTCTCGTTCATCTGGAGGTAGAAGACGGCGTCGAAGCACTGTAGGTGGGCGCAGGTCTCCGCCCGGCAGGGCACGGACAGCCGCATCTTCACCAGCTGCGGGGAGGGGGCCGGCGGGGTGAGCAGGCCGCGCGGCCTGGCGCTGCCCCACCCCGCGGCGGGCGAGGGGACAGGACGCGCGCACCCCGACTCACCGGGCAGATGAGGGAGACCCGCACGCCCGTGGTGGCGATCTCGCTGTCAGGGTCCAGGCGCAGCTTCTCTTTGACTGCGGGGGAGGGGTGGCCGTTGTCAGCAGAGGGGACAGAGGCGTCTGCGGGGCTGGAGCCGAGGGGCGGGGCCCTCCCGCACCGGCCAATGCTGCCGGCTCCACACGCCACCCCTGCGTCAGGCACCCCCACTTCCACCCTCCCAGGACGAAGAGGTGCGTTGCGGCCGTGGCGCCCAGGGCCGCAGAGGTCACCCGGAAAGCACCCCGGGCAGCGGCCGGCCATGCTGGATAAACCAGCGCCCCGACCCCGCGGCAGGTTTTTATGGCCCACAGGCTTCTTCGGGAAGAAACGTGGCGGCAACCGACAGCTGCCAACGGGGCGGGTCCCCCGTGACTGGGAGTCCCACGAAGCCATCCCCAGAGGACTCGGCGAGGACGGGGGTGGGGGTGGGGGGTCATGGCAGCCGGTGCGCACGCGCTGGGGGGGGGGGCGGGGCTAGCACCGATGCCCCGCCCCCCCCCCCCCCCCCCAGCAAACCCCGCAGGGGCGGGACGAGAAGTCTACGTCTCAAAAAAGGAAAAGGCGGCCAGTGCCCACCACAAGCCAACCCCCTCCTGGAAAGACTCCACGGCAACGTGCAAGGCCCCCTTCTCGACGGTGAACGCGGCACGGGAGGCACTGGAAGGACACTCTGGCGCGGCAAACCCTGGGGCGGCCCGCAGGCTCCCTCCCTCCGGAGCTTTTTGGCCAGAACCGGAGACTGCCCAGACCGGCTGCCAGACCCCAGCCCTTGAAGACTCAGGACAGACGGCCCGGAGCCGCCCCGCCCTCCTCCACACTGGGTGGAGGGTGCTCATCCCCACTCCACTCTCCCGAACTGTCCCGAAGGCCACGTGGGTCCCTCACACCTCGCTGTGAACTTCGCCTCAGAGGTGCATCGGGTTTGGAGCAAGGCCGCCTCCCCCCGCCCGACCCAACAGAGACAAAACTGGGCGCATCAAGGAGGCCACAGGTGAGACCAAGTACAGGACTTCCCGTGCAACCAGCCAGCGGCCCAGAGGCCCAGCCTGGCGCTGGCTTCAGAGAGGAAGCCTGACCATGGGCTCTGAGCCGGCCGAGGCAGCCCCACCCACACCAGCCCCTGCGCACCGGGGAACAGCAGGGTTCCCCCCCCCCCACCCGTCACCCACCGAGGTCAGCCAGACGTCCAGGCCCCCGCCCACGCCCCCGCCCCGTGGGCTGCCGCCTACATGAATGCCGCCCAGTCCCTTGCCGATGCCTGCCCCCCGCCTGCATGGCCGGAATGCTGCTGGGGGCCTGCCTCCTGTGCTCAAGCTGGCCATTGTCCCCACAGGGAGACAGGCAGGTAGGGGGGCGGTTTCGAAGAAAGGGCCCTTTCAGGGAAGTGGGAGGCGGCGGGGTGGGGCGCACGGGCCAAGGCCCTGCCGCTCGGCACCTCAGTGTCCCCAACGGTCAAACGGGGACGTCGCCAAGCCCCCCAGCCCAGGGCCATCGTGGGCATCTGGTCGGAAGCTGTGGCAACCAGAGAGGGCCACTGACTTGCCTGAGGCTACGCAGCCGCCAAGCAGACCAAGTTCCGCTGTGGGCTGGGCAGCCCCTGAGCGCAGGGACACAGGAGGAGAGACAGGACCTGCTGTCTGTCCGTCTGGGGAGCGGTTTGCTTTCAGTGCTCCCTGTGTCCCGTCCCCCCTCCCTGAACACGACCAGTCTTGCTGTCTGAGGTCAGACTGTGTCACTGCCCGGGGCCCACAACTGCAAACTGGGTCTGCTCCTGCTCTCCGTGTCCCTGGCCCCCACCCAGCAGTCAGAGGCATCTGCCTGGAACCCCGTCTCCAGGGACGTGCCCGGCTCGGGGCTGTGGGAACGGCCCCCAGGTGCTCACCCTGCCAGGATGCCGGCGGGCTTCACCCCCAGCTCTCACAGCCCCGGGCTCGCCGGGCTAGAGAGCACACCTCCCTCATCCCTGCCTCATCTGTGACCGGCTCCGCTCCTCCTCCCACGCTCCCCGGGGTGATGCATGGATGCTGGGGCGTGCCCCTCCCACGAGCTCACCCAGCGCCTTGCACAGCTCTGGATGCTTCACCCCGATGGTTTTCAACCTCTGCAGCAGCTCCGAAGAGGTCAGCTGTCGCACCAAGTACAAGGCCACGGAGTAGCTCTGGGGATACAGGTGGGGGAGGGGCTGTCAGGGCCGGCCAGGGCCCCCCTGGGGGGAGCAGGGGGGTGGTGGCGGGCAGCGCCCGAACCCTACTCACCTTGCCATAGTTCCCCCAGGTGACGGTGATGCGGTTGGTGGCCGAAGAAAGGTACATGAGGTGGGTGAGGTTGATGGGACGACACGGCCTCTTGGGCTCCACTCCAGGCTTATTCGAGGGGTAGTAGCCCTGGAAGCAGCCATGGGGGCTCACACCGCGGAAGATGCTCCTTCCGCACCCTCAGCCCCGCCCCCGAGAGCAGGCCCAGGGCTGCCGGGGCGCCCCGCTCACCGGGACGGAGCAGTAGCTGTGGTTGACCTTCACGGCGATGTTGGGTGGGTACTGGTCCTCCTGGGGGCCGCTGGTGTCCGAGTAGCAAATTCTGCAATGGCAGCGGAGCCCATCAGGCTGTGAAAGGGGGCCCTGGATGGAGGGGTGGCCCTGAGAGGGGTGGGAGGGTGGACGTGGGGCCAGGGCGGAGGCCACAGGGGCCACGTCTGCCCGGCAGGTGGATCACCGTTCTGCACGGTACGGGGGCGGGGGGGGGGGGGGTGGGTCTCGGGGCCCAAGAGCTGGTCTGAGCGAGGCTAGCTGGGGACATGTCCACAGGCAGAGGCAAGGACACACAGCAGGAAGAGAGGAGGAGCAGGGCCCCCCCGTGAGCGGGGAGCCCGAGAGACATCGTCGGGAGGGAGAGGGGCCCGGTGGGATGCACCTGCGGTGGGCGTGGCGGGGGCCGCGGCCCACCCAGCTTACCTGAGGACCACCTGCACGGCCTTGATCCCGGGCTGCAGCTCTCTGTGCGCCGAGGGGGTCAGAGGGGAGGAGAGGGGTCAGCGAGTCAGGAGGGCACTGAGCACGCCACACGGGCTAACCTGCCACCTCCCCTGGTGACGAAGTCCGTGGGTGCTGACTGAAGCCTCCTCTCCTGACTACTCACTGCTGCCTGGGACAAAGGACCCCCCTCTCTGGACAATTCGGGGGCTGTCCACGTGGATATTAAATGGGTTGGTGGGTACGGGCCCGGCACGGGCCACGTGGCCAACAAGTGGCTGCTCCAGCGGTGACTTCTGTCTCAGCTGCAGACGGAAAGGCCTCAGATAGCAGAGACCGGGGACGGCCTTCGTCCCTCATCTGTCCTCGCTCAGGGGCCCCTGCATGACCCCGGGCAGTGTCTGGGGGGACATGTGTGTTCATCACAACTAGGGAGGGGCCAAGGTGGCCGAGGAAAGATACATGAGGTGGTACATGAGGTACCTGTATCCCGCCATCAAGTGGGACGGGAGCCGGGGATGCTGCTGAGGCCCCCCCGCCCCCCACCCAGGGCACAGGGCACCCCTCTCCCGAGCCAGCGGCGCCGAGGGGAGCCGTGCTGGAGGGGACACTGGCCCCGTTCGGGGCCGCGGGTCAAAGGCAGGGAGGGCACGCAGACTAAGCACGCTGTCCAGGACGGGGGGCGGGGGCCACCGCACACACGGTGGGGGTGGGACGGGGCGTCGGGCCTCCGTGGGGTCTGCCGAAGGCCCCCCCCGCCCGGCAAGGCCAGCTCGCCCCAGACCACGCCAGCCCACCGCCCGCCGAGGAGGTCAGCAGGGGTGCGGGGCACAGCACACCTGGAGTTCCGGATCAGCTCCACTTGCCTTGGCGTCAGCGCAAAGATGCACGGGCTCTCCTGAAGCTTCTCATTATTCTGTGGGACTGAAAACAAACGGAGGGTCAGGGGGACGTCCGGTCCCCGACGAGGGAGCCAACCGTACCCACGTCCACGGGGAGCGGGGAGCGAGAGGCTGAGCCCCACCTGGGCAGCCAGGCATGTGGGGTGGAAGCAGGGCCACCAGGGACGAGGTGCGGGGGGAGCCCAGCCCTTCCTGGTGCCACCCCGCAGCCTATGATTCAGGGAACGCCTCCCCCCACCTCCCCATTACGGGCCCCTTGAGAAGGAGCAGCCTTCTTAGCCCCCCAGGTTCAGGCGTCACTGAGAAGCGCTGGGCTCAGGGAGAGGAGCCTGCCGGGCTGGCAGGATGCCGTGGGGCAGACTGCGTGCCCTTGAGCCAGCCGCTTCACCTGGAGCCTGCCTTCTCTGGGTCTGTACCACGCCGGCAACAACTGTGTCCCCACCCCGCACGGCTGTTCTGGATACCCGGCAAGTGCGTGCCTGTCTGCGCGGCACTCGGCTTAGGCCCTGCAAGGCACTGCTGGAGGGGACAGGGACAAGCTGGGGACAGGTTCTGCCTTGGGCATTCACGGCCAGCAGAGGAGGCAGGGAAGCGAAACCACCCTGAGCCTCTAAGTGCACAAGAGTCACGGAGCAGCCCAGCTCACAGCAGGGACCCCACACACGGAGGCACACTAGTCATTACAAAGTGCCTGCTGGGTGCACAAGTGGGGGAATGTCTGCCAGGGGATGGAGACCAGGGTGGTGACTAGCTGGCTCTGCACTCTCAATTACATCTGCATCGAGAACCCCAGGGGTGATCAGAAAGTGCTCTGAACTGAAAGAGAATATACAGCGCTCCAAAACTTGGGAGGAGCAGCTAACACAGTCGTTAGAGGCAAACTTATAGCTTTAAATGCTTCTATTAAAAGACAGAAAAAGGTTTCAAATAAGTTACTTGCACTTCCTCTACGAGAAACTAGAAAAAGAACAGAAAATTAAAGCCAAAGTCACCAGATGGAAAGAAATTAAAAATAGCAAGGGAGAAAATCATTCAAGCCAGAGTTCTTTGATAAACTAGCTAGAACGAACAGAAGATCACAAGAACCCAGGCTGTCAGAACGAAAGACAGACAACAGTACAGATCCCACAGCCTTCTAGTTTAACACGGGAATGAGGTGGACGACTTCACGCCAATAAATCTGATAACTTAGATAAAATAGACACATTCTTCCAAAGACGCAAATTACCAAACTGGCGCCAAAACACGCACGAAGTTTGAAAAGCCCTTTATCAGTTAGGGAAGCTGAACTCATCATTGAAAAGTCTTCCACACACGAAAACCAGATCCAACTGGGGAGTTCCCTCAAGTATTTAAGAAGCGATATGGGGCGCCTGGGGGGCTCAGTCGGTCAAGCGTCTGGCTCTTGGTTTCAGCTCGGGTCATGAACTCACAATCTGTGGTTTGGAGCCTTGCGTCGGGGTTTGCCCAGTGCAGAGCCTGCTTGGGATTCTCTCTCTCTCTCTGCCCCTCCCTCCCTCCCTCAGTCTCTGTCTCATGATACGTAAATAAGAACCTTAGAAAGAAAATAAAAAGAAATAATACAGATTCCATACAAATTTTCAAAAAGTAAAGAGGATGCTTCACTCACTCTACAATCCCGGCACGAGCCCGATACCAAACCTGACAAAAAGGCATCAAGGAAGGAACAGTGAGGGAGCGCCTGGGGGGGCTCAGTCAGTCCAGCACCGGATTCTTGATTTCGGCACACATCAGCACCCTGAGATTGAGCCCCACATCGCACGCTCTGGGCTGTTGGTGCTCAGCCTGCCCTGCTTGGGGTTCGCTCTCCCTCTCTGCCCCCCTCCCCCAATCCCACATGCGCACACACACTCTCTGTCTCAAAACAGATACACATTAAAAAAAAAAAAAAAAAGGAATACTGTCAATATCCCTCGCAAACACAGACGCAAAAATTCTTCAGAAAATATCGGCAAACGTGCAGGCCCTTGGGATCTGGCCCAGGTTTGAAACCTTCACACGCCCACCGGCATGGCTAAGACGCAGTGACAACTTCCGGTGCTGGGGGGGGTGGGGGGGGGTGCGGAGCAAGTCTCTGCTGCGGGCACAACCCCTCCTCTGGAACGGCCGGGCAGCTTCTAGCAAAGTTAAACGCACAGCTACCCAATCGCTCAGCAACCTCGTATCTGCCCCCAGATAAAAGGAAATAGGTCCCCAGGAAGACTGTACAAGAACGCTCACAGCAAACGTATTTCTAGGGGCCCTAAACTGGAAACAACCCGAGTGGCGGCCGGTGCAGAAACAGACGAACCCTAAAACCGATGCCCCGCACGGCCACGCGGGCAAATCTAACCGCCAAGGTGCTGACCCACAGCAGGCAGACGCCGAGAAGTACCTGACGCACGTGCCCTGGCCCGCGTCCAGGAACAGGCGGAACTCGCCCGCAGTGACAGGAATCGGGACGACGGGGGGTGCTTCTAGGGGTGCGGGCCGAGACGGGGGACGTCCGAAGGGGTGGGGGGCTTTACGTGGCGGAAATGTTGTGGGTCTACAGCGTTTGGGTTCCCGGGGTGAGACTCAAACTACACACTGAGGATCTGAGGACTTTGTCGTATGTAAATTACACCTCAGCTTTTAAACATTTAAAGCTTCACTGGAAAGGGGCGCCTGGCAGGCTCCATCGGTGGAGCAGGTGACTCCTGATCTCCGGGTTGTGAGTTCGAGCCCCACGCTGGGCACAGAGATTACTTTCACTCCAGGACAGCTGACGAGGGAATGCCAGGCGACCCTGAAACGGGAAAGCATCCAGAAGCTCTTCAAGCTCCGATAAGGGGTGGACCCCGAGATGCTTCTGTTGGCCGAAAGCAGCAGGTGCAGACAGGTGTCTATCACACCAGATCTGCGTCACCGGGCAGAGGGAGAGATGTGTGCAAAGGACATCTCTGGATGGGGGGCTCTGTGAGAACTGGCCACAATCACCGCCTCAGAGTGACTGGGAGAAAGAAGGAGTCAGCTTTCCTTTTTTTTCTTCTCTAAGTTTATTCATTTGGGGAGAGAGAGACAGAAGGAGTGCACAAGCAGACGAGGGGCAGAGAGAGCAGGAGAGAGAGAATCCCAAGCAGGCTCTGCTCTGTCAGCACAGAGCTCGACGCGGGGCTCGAACTCACAAACCATGAGGTCGTGACTTCAGCAGAGATCAAGAGTCCGATGCTCAGCTGACTGAGCCACCCAGGCGCCCCAAGGAGTCAGCTTTCTTCCTACTGCCCGAGCCCTTCCAACACTGGTGGGCAGACTGTTCTCGTAAAGGGCTGGAACGTAAGTATTTTTGGTTTCTGTGGGCCACATGCCCTGTGCCTCAACGTCCCCACTCTGCCTTGTACCACAAAAGCCACCAGAGATGGTAAACAGACAAATGGGCGTTGGCTACGGGTCAATAAAGCTTGGTTTTCGAGAACAGTCAACGAAGCTGGCCCCTGGGCCCGAGGTGGCCGAGCCCTGCTCCCAAACCTTCTGAATCCCAAACCACAAGAGTAGGTAACCTACTTAAAAGCAAACGCAATTGAAATATAAAAACCAGCTCGGCTCCAAAGCCAGACCACGTGGGCTCGTACCCCAGCTCTGCCCGGGTGCGCACCGCTCTCCCCGCCCGAGCCCGGGGGCTTCTCCGGGCACGGGGCCGGGCGTGTGGCCGGAGCTCGGCAAGAGGTGGCTGCTCTAACTGCCAAACCACTGCCAACCCATGCTCGCGTGTTGAGGGCCCGGCCAGTCCCCGCGGAGTCCTGCTTAGGGCCCTGGGGGAGGGCCGCCCGATTGGGGGGTGGGGGAGCACACAGGCCACCTGCAGACATGCCCAGACCTGCCCAAAGAGCCAAGGGGCAATTATTTCTTGGGGGCGGGGCTCCCCATACCTAAGACGGCTGCGAAGGCTGAGGGGAGCCGAGTACCACCCTCGACCCCGGGGAGGCGAGCTGCCACCTGGGTTGGGGCACAGCATACCCGGCACGGTGGGAGGGGGCAGGGGGTCCCCCAAACCCAGACCTGTCATCCACTGAAGTGGTGGCTCCGCCCCTCCAGCAGCTCCGAGCAGAGACGCAGGCAGCATCCACAACTCGTGGCACTCCTAGCCCCCCCCCCCATCAACTCCCAAGTGGCTCCGATTTCGAAACGCACCAGCGAGGTCCCTGTCCCACACAGACCCCTCACTGCCCACCCCCACCCCAGCAGGTCACCATCTGCCACTTGGGGGATGCCATCCCCACCCCTAGTGGCCTCGATTCCACAGCAGCCATCTCGGCCACCTCCTCCTGCTGCCGGTGTGTCAAGAACATCCTGCCTCAGGGCCTTTGCACTTGACATCCCCTCTTCCAGAACATTCCTTCCCCGGTGATTTAGATGGCCCTGATGTCTCTGAAATCTGCTCAAATGCCACCAGAATGACAGATGTCCCTGAACACCTTCATTTAAAAACTGCTATCCTCCCAAGGGCACCTGGGTGGCTCAGTCGGTTAAGCACCTGACTGTGGCTCAGATCGTGATCTCAGGGTTTGTGACTTTGAGCCCTGCGTCAGGCTCTGTGCTGACAGCTCAGAGCCTGGAGCCTGCTTTGGATTCTGTGTCTCCTTTTTTCTCTCTCTGCCCTTCCCCCACTCACGCTCTGTCTCTCCTTCTCCCTCAGAAATAAACAAACATTATAACTGCCACCCCCCAGGGGTACCTGGGGGCTCAGTCAGTTAGGTGTCTGACTCTGGGTTTCAGCTCAGGTCATGATCTCACGGTTCGTGGGATGGAGCTCTGCATGAGGCTCTGTGCTGACAGCTTGGAACCTGCTTGGGATTCTCCCTCTTTCTCTCTGCCCTTTCCCACTCACATGTGCTCCCGCTCAAAATAAACTTTAAGAAACAAAAAACCCCAAAACACTACAACTCCCCAACAACCTCCTGCAATTCTGGTCTCCCCATCTCCTTCCCTGCTCGATTTTTCTCCAAGACTTTTACCTCCTAAGAGTCAACATAGTCTCCCGGTGTCTTTGAACAAACCCAGAAGTACGTCTGTGGGGACACAGGCTGCCGCCAGGCGGTGGGGGCCCCGCCAGGTGGAGCACAGGCTGGGATGAGGTGCCCACCCCAGGCCCCAGCGCCCCCCAGGGACTAAAGGGAGGGAACCCCTGTTCCCAGGTCGTCTGGGAGGACCGGAACCAGCCTGCGGCTCAATCCAGACACCAACAGAGAGGCCCGGCACAACATGTCCACCCCAGCTGCCAGGCTGCCGTGCAAACTGCCACCAGCAAAGAACACTCCACGACCGGAGCAGATGCTCACGATACCCGGGGTGGGGGGGCGGAGGGGGAGGGAGGTGCTAAAACCGTAGTTAGGACACGGCTGTGGTCCCGAAGGGTCGCACGTGCGGAGGAAGGACGGTGGCAAGAACACGCCCAAACCTCCAACAGGGGCCTGTTCCTGCTTCTATGACGCACACGCACTTGCACACGAGCTTCGGGAACAAGCAAGGAAAGGGAGACCTTAAACAGTCAACCAGAGGGGCGCCTGGATGGCTCGGTCAGTTAAGCGACTGACTCTTGGTTTTGGCTCAGGGCATGATCCCGTGGCTCATGAGTTCGAGCCCCGGGTCGGGCTCTGTGCTGGCAGTGCAGAGCCTGCTTAGGATTCTCTCTCCCCTCCTCTCTCTCTGCCCCTCCTCTGCTCACATTCCCTCCCCCCCTCTCTCAAAATAAGTAAGTAAACTTAAAAACAAGTCAATCAGATAGGCCTGGTCTCCCTCCTGCTGGCCTATGGCCTCCTGCACCCTAGAACCTCAGAGAAGGAGAAAGGCCCACCCTCTAAGCCAATGCCCCCAGACCCACAAGGTCTCTGACTCCTGGCCCAGCCGCCCCCACCACGACGTAGCCGCAGGCCCCCGAATGGAGCAGTCGAGGTCTGAGGTCTCAGAGGCGGTGTGGCTGGCACGAGTGGCGCTGCGGTGGTGCTGGGGGAAGAGATAGGAAGACAGGTGCCCCGGGCTGGGTGCAGAGGGCCTGGCGGGCAGCAGGGAGCAAGCAGGCACAAGCCCTGGGTCGGGGGCTCCGGGCTCACGCCCACCTCCGCCACTCACAGGGGCTCCCACACGCAGCCGGCGGGCTCGTGACTTGCTGCCCCCGTGAAGTTACGCGGATGGAAGGGGCTCACACGCTGAAGGAGAGCTGCAGAATGTTAGCTCAAGGTCATTCTCACCGTGGCCCCCCGCACTGCTTCCCAGCAACGAGCCTCCGCTCACACGGGCACCCCCTGCCTTGCTCCACACCATCGATGCAGCGACGGAACAAACGAAGCCCAGGCGTCAAAAAACACATACAGATTAATAAGCAATGTCAGGGTCGGGGACAGGGCCACAGGGGATAAGAGGGCGGTAACGAGATGACGGAAAGCGACTAGGAAAGAAGACGAGCTTTAGGTTAGGTGACTGGGAAGGGAAGGCCCATGTAGGGTCTGGGAAAGCATGAGACGGCAGGAACAGCACGTGCAAAGGCCCCGGGGCAGCACAGGCCCCGTGGTTTGGAGGAACAGTGAGGCCTGTGTGGCTGGAGCAGAGTGGGAAAGTGAGGAAGAGAGAGAGAGAGAGGGAGGGAGGGAGGGAGGGAGGGCAGGGAGGGAACCAGGCAGAAAAGTCAGCGGGTCATGGGAGTGTTTTGAGCAGAGGAGGGACACGACCAGCCCACTATTTTAAGTTTCCTCTGACTGCTGGGGAAGACGCGGGTGACGTATAGGGAGAGACCAGGGGGGCGGCCAGGCAGGTGGGCCTGAAGCTGGGAGACCGGACCTGGAATGGATCTGAGGAACCACGGAGGGGGCTCTGCGCCTCAGGGGGAACACCCACCCCAGAAAGGACCCAACGAAAGGAGACCTGGAAAAGCTCACCAGACCTTCAGCGACCCCGAAGCCCTCGGGACAGTCCAGTCGGTCCCCACTATCCCCATGGCCCGCTCATCCCGCGTTCTCTGGCCTCTCTCTCCTGTGCCACACAGCTCCCGTCCCCACGCCTTCTATTCCTGAGCCCTCGCTCGCTGCCAGGCCTGTGCCCGCCACCCCGCTCCCCTGGTCCTTCCTCTTTGTCATGCTTATGGCTACTCGGCCCTCAGGTCTGGAACTCGGCCTCCTCCAGGAAGCCTCCTGACTGCCACCTCCTCACAAATGCACAATGAGGTGCTCCTGGCACTGACTGCCCCCAGGGAAGCCTGCACTCCCCAATCACTCCTCTCAAGGCACCATTTAATCATGTCTAGTGCCGCTTCCCGGCAGAACACTCCAAGCGGGGGACCCCACGCCTGCCTGGCTGCCTGGGCAATACCACCCAAAGGCTTCAGGGGCTGGGTGAGGGACGCACGTGTGCCCCGCACGACAGGGCAGGTGCCGGACCGGCAGGCCTCAACCAGCGTCGGGCCACCCAGCTGTAGGGGCACGTAGAGAGCCAGGGGAACTCGGGCACCATCGCTCCAGGGCAGCGGGGACACGGACAGCCCCACAGCCCGAGCCGCTGGCCGCAGGACGCCAGAGCCTCGCGGAGCAGCACTGCTCAGGTCAACACGTCTCCTTCCTTCTGCCCTCAAGTCTCAGGACGGCCTCTCCTCTCTCCCACACGCCCAGACGGGGGTCCGGGCCTCCCCCCGTCAGACTGGCCGCTGACACCGCGACCAGGACCGTGTTCCCTGGCACACCTCCCCCGAATTCTGCCGTGGTCGGGAATCGGGTGCCCCTCTCCTGGCTGGGACGGGGAGGACAGCCGGGCTCTTCGAGCTAAGAGGCGGCCTGGGCTCCAGAACCGTCATGGGGTTCAAGATGGGTTCTTCCCCACAGGGGTGCAGGGCACGATGACTCGGGGTGGGTCAGAGTTGAGAACACGGCCCCGGGGCCCCTTCCTCAGGATGGTGTGTGACCTCGGGCCCGTTTCCCGACCTTTCTAGGTGCCGGCCCCACTGCAGCACATCATTTGTCTCCTGAGGTCCTTCCAGCTCCTGGGTCTGTGACTCCATTATTCTCCTCCCCTCCCCCAACCCAAACATGCCACTCCCTGTGATTTATGTCCCCTCTGCACCCGGCACGGTCTCCATCCTGGAGCTAGAGCCGGCCGGCGGCTCTTCCGGGGAAACAGACCAGAGTGTTTGGACCTCATTTTGGTCAGCAGGTCATGGTCAGGAGCGAGGGGGAGGGGGAAACCGGCTGAGCTCGAGCCTGGTGGAGTGGCTCTGGGGCAACGCCAGGGCTGCAGAAGCTGCCACAGGGAGGCGCCCAGGTTGAGGGGTGGGTGGCCAACATCGCCGGTCCTGGAACAGAGGGACCAGACCGCTTCGGGGCCAGATCTGGGCCCCACGAGGACTCTCCCGATGAACCTGGCAGCCACCAGGGGGTCCCCGAGGATGGGAGTCCCAGGGAAACCAGGGAAGGGGTGCACTCAGGATAGGGGCGGGGGAGTGGGTGGGAACAAGGGCAGGGCGGGGTCGGCCTCTTTGTTCTGAGCCGCCAGCAGAGTCATTCCTGGTGCAGACAGGGGAGCAGACTCTCCCGGAGATCAGGTGACTGGGGTCCCCGGGGGCTCAGGGCAAAGTGATGCATTGTGGGGCGGGGGCGGGAGTGGGCCATGCAGGAAGGAAGCCCATGGTCCAGGCAGGGGAGGGAGGCTGCCGGCCCTGGAGTTCAAAGTCACCTCTGTCCCCCACCCAGTGCCAAGCCTGACTTACTGCTTCCCGGTGAAAACCCAGCCTCTCTATCACGAAGATCATCCTCGGGTCCTTAGGAACCTGAAACGTCAACCTGACCTTCAGAGCCAGCCAGTCCCAAGGCCCGCAGAGCCTGCCAGAGTCCCTGGGGGTAGGGGCAGAATGGCTTCCAACATGCACAGAGAAGCTGGGGGGAGCAGACAGGGAAGGCGTCCAGAAGCTCAGGAAAGGGCCTCGGGTCTCCGGTGCGGCCACGTCGACCGCACAACAGGTGCTGCTAGGCAACTTGCTCCCCACCCGGGGGCCGGTGACAAACACTGCCCAAGAGGAGGCAGGAGGGCAGAGCCTCAGGGTCCCGGGCCTGGACCCCCGGCAACTCCTTCCTCCACCCCCCGCAGCCTCTCCCGGAAGCACAGCCCCCTCGCCAAACCTCACGGAGCTCAAGGGCTCCGGCGAGGAAGGGGCCCGGACACGGCGGGCTGGCTGGCACGGGCCGGCGTGGAACGCTGCGTGCAGAGAGGGGCCCCCTGGCCGAGCGAGACAGGACGCTGGGTCAGCAGGGTGGGAGGGAGTGAACCACACAGCGAGGGGCATGGCGGGTGGGGGCCCGGCCACGGCACGCAGGGACCGACGCACGGTGAGAGCCAGGGCCAGGTGTGCAGCGGGGGCGCAGTAAGGACGCGGGGGTTGAAAGGGAGAAATGGGGAATGGGCTGCAAGGGTGGCAGGAGCACGGCACCGACGAGGCTGGGGGCACCTCTAGGCCCTGAAGGAGGAAAGCCGGAAGGGAACCTTCGCGAGGGCGGGGGGCGCTCTCGGTCTCCTGCCGCGTTCCCAGGGTAGGCCCCCCCTGCCCTGAGATCGGGGCAGCACGTGAGGCCGAGACCAGGCTGACACCCGCCCCGGCCCCATCATCACAGCCGCTGGCAAGGGGCTGGGGGCTGGCGGCCTGGCGCGCGGCAGGTGCCCCATCAACATGGGGGCCAGATGAATAAGCAGGGAGGAGCCACAGAGCCCTGGCATGGGTCTCCTCCAGCCCCGGCGTACCTCTCGGGGGCATGGCTAGCCATTCCCTAGCCAGCTGGCCCATGCTGACAGGCCCGAACCCATTGGCCAAGGCTGCTCCCATGGGGCGCCTACCCTCTGCAGAGGAAAGGTTGGATCCAACTTCCAGCCCCTTTGCCACCCACTGGGAGTTAGGACCTGGAAGCCAGCATCCCAGGTGGCCCCCAGCGATCCCTGCCTCTGGACGGCCCAGCCCGGTCCAGTCCCCACCCACGATGTACAGAGCTGGTCTGTGGGACGGACGCGATGCAAAGCAGAGAACACAAGGTCATGCCGCTTCGAAGCTTAGGGCATCGAGAGGACGTGGCTTCTGGCTGATCCTACACAGATGTGCACACGAACCCTCCCTCCCCCCCACCCCCACTGGTTCCAGAGGAAGCCGGCCACCGTTACACACAGCGAGGACGCTCGAGCCGTCCACGGGCACCGTGTGGCACGAACTGGGGTCTCTAGTCCACAGCCAGCAAGAAGCCAAGTCCTGCCAGCAGCCAGGTGAGTGGGTGGACGCCAGCCCCAGTCGGGCCTTCAGATGAGACAGCCCCCAGCCAAGAGCTTTACTGAGACCTCATGAGACCCTGAGTCAGGACCACCTCGCTAAGCCACTCCCGAGTTCTGATGCTCACAAACAGAGCAGATGAGCGTCCACTACTTTAAGCTACTAAAATTTGGGGTCAATTGCGAGACGACGCTATGTGGCTAATATAAAGATTCAGAGGTAGCCCCTGCGCTTCCTGAGAGGGAGAGCCCCCCGCAACCCCATGGCCCTCGTTGGTCCCCAGAAAACGCTCCGGGGCGGTGACGGGCTGGCCGTGGCCACTGGGCCCATGCCCGGTGGGACCCCCAGGGCAGTGGCAGACTCACCCAGCTCTGTGGGCTTCAGCAACTCATCGAGCATGTTAAAGAAGGGCAGTTTCACCAGACGCACTTCTGGCTTGAGGGTCTTGGCGGGCAAGCGTCCAAGTCCGTTCAAGTACTTCCCATAGAGCACGGGGTAGTCAATGTTGGGGCCCGAGAGGGGAGTCCTGGGCACCGTGCCAGCCCGGTCGTAGGTTGAGTGCATGGTCAGGGGGTCCAGGGGCCGGTGGGGTTGGGGGACAGGCTCCGAGCTCTTCTTGGCGTAGCGTGTCTCATACAGCTCTTTGATCTTCTTGAACAGCTCAGGGCTACAGTCAAACTGGACCAGCTGGAGGGCCCGGGTGACAAGTTCGTGTTTAAGTCCACTCTTACTCCGGCCGACGAAACCCAGAAGCATCTGAAGATCGGAGACTCGGAAACTCATCACCATGTTCTGGGAAAAAGCAACCACAGACACACGTGCTCAGAAGGGACGCTGCCAGATTCAGGGGCTGTCCATGGGACAAGGGGCTTTCTGGAGCCCCCTGGGCCCGAACTAGGGGGTACAGCAAAGTGAGACCCCATCAGGTGCTGCCTGGCCCTGCCCCCGAGCCCCCTTCACTCTAGCTGGCAGGAGCAAGAACCCAGGAGGAGGAGGCAGCTTTAGCACCAGGCCCACTAGCCCAGGCTCGGTCCCACCTCCGTGTCTTTGCTCAGGCTGCCAGCTCACCCTTCCTTGTGATGCCCCCTCCCAGCTCAGCCCTGCTCCCCTCCTCCTCCTCGAACCTCCCTCAGCATTGCCAACGCAGCAAAAGCTTCTGACTGCCCCCCCTCCCCCCAACACACACACACCACTGCCTTCTATTTTAGGTTCTCGTTTCCCATCTTCAAGCCTGAAAGCATCCCCAGGGCAGGAACTGAGGATCCTGCTTTACCCGTAAACAGCCTCAGCCACTCCCTAGCCAAGCACACTAATGGCCTCTCTGACCCTCGGTCTCTTCATCAGGATGACAGGATTCACTTCATCGGGACGTGGGGAGGACCAGAGGAGGCAACGTACACGGAGAGCAGAGTAAATCAACATCGGCCACAAACGTGTTTTCGCTTCCCTCTGGAGAATGGGAGCCACAACTTAATACTGATCACCTGCCAGGAACCGAGCTGCGCGTGTGATTATATACTTGACTCTGATTCTCAAAACGAGCCTGCCAGGCCAGGGTGAGCGCCATGTTAGAGCCAAGACCTAAACCTAGGCCCGGGCCCGACTCTGAAGCCAGGGGGTAATTTCCCCCTTCGGCACCGCAGGCGCCCGCACGGAGCTGAGCGCTGGCGAGCATCAAACGTCCGCCGTGTTCCAGCGGGCCTTCTCTGCCTCGACACTGTGGACAGCGGGGCTGGACTGTTCTCTGGGGCGGGGCCGCCCTGGGCACTGTAGGGTACTCCGCAGCATCCCTGGCCTCCCTCCGCTCGATGCCAGGAGCTGCCCCAGACCCCAGCGGTGACCATCGCAAACGTCCCCCAGACGCTACAAAGCATCCTCTGGGGAGGGGATCGTCCCACCGAGAACCGCGGGTCTAAGGGGAAGGCTTCGGGAATCCAGCAGCCACAGAGGCCGCTCGCTGAGCTGCGGCAAAGCGATGAAAGAGGTCTGGCAGGGTCCCTCCAACTAAATCAAACCGAACACAAGAGCTCAGCTGATGCCAGTGTTTTCTTTGGGGCTGCCCGGCTGCGGCCTGCCCTCTGTGAGACCCCGGACGCGAAGGGGGAGTGAGGGGTGTGAGGGTCCCCCAACATGCTACATGAGCAAAGTATCCTTGAAGGATGGGCCACCCGCACCGAGCCCCAAAGCCGGCCTGTGACGAACGCAATGTGGTGGGAAAAAGAAACTTCCAGGGGAACGGGGGAAACAGGTACACGCGATGAGGGAAGGTATGGAAAGCTGGCGAGCACAGGGCAGGACGGCACCCAAGGAAACCCATAAAGCCCTTAAATTCAACTTAAGAGTCTGACAGTCGGGGGCGGGCGGGAACCCGGCCAGGGTGTTTACATAGTGGTCTCAGTGCCAAAAGGCTCTGGGGCTTCCCGTTTCCTGGCTGCTCAAGAGTGAGGCGTGGAGTCTGATGGCAGCAGGGGGACTCAGAAGCCCCGGGTTCCCAGATGACCCTGGCCCCTCTGTCAGGCCCCTCTGTGCTCTCTATCCAAGCAAGATGTGTACCCTCTCCCAGGCGTATAGCAGACAGACACCTGCTGACGGCGGAGGGGCTGTCGGGGCACAAAACCAGATACCGGTGCGCGGGGTGCCCGGCCGGCCTGCAGAATCTCAAGGGGGAGCCCTTTCCTTGCTGTAGGGCCTTCTTCCCAGCCCTGCACTATGGACGCGCAATGTCTGCCACAAGGCCACTTCCTGCTCACGAGTCTCGCAGGGGGCCGTGCCCGCCAGGCAGGTGAGTCGGCTGAAGCTCCGAGAAAGAAGCGGCCGGCCCAGAGCCTCCCTGCGTAGTCAGCGGCAGGGGCCATCCGACTCCTGAGGGCGCTTCCTTCGGCTCCCACCCAGCTGTCTGGGGGTCTGGGGACCCTCACATCCCAGCACAGCTCCTGCCTCGGGACCTAAGCACTGTGCCGGCCCTCAGCGAGCCCCGAACGCTTGTGCAAACAGAAAGACTTCACCTTCCTTAGCCTGACTTCCTACCTTGAGCAGAGAAAATAGGCTTGCAGGCAAGATGTTTCTTCTGGAAGAGGCCCAAGGCCTTGGAGGGGAGAGGCGATGTCATGTGGAAGCTGACTGCCCGCCACGGAGCTAAAGGCAGGTGGGCTCGGCGAGCCGAGTCTGATCACAAGGCATCTTCTAACCCGATCCCGCCCCTGGGAGCGCCCCGCCCCCGCCGAGGCCTGGCCCTTTCGCCAGGTTGGACATCCCGAGCTGCCGCACGAGCATCCTGGGGCACATCCCTCAAGCTGCCATATGCTCACGACTCGGATTTCTCGGCAGCTGCCACCACCACGAAGCCCGCCCTTGACACTGGGGGGGGGGGGGGGGGACAGCGTGACAGGGGCACACACGCTCAGGAAGACGCCCCGAGCGCTTTGCAGATCACTTCCTGCCATGGCTTCCACCTACCCCGCCTGGCCCTCAGATCCGTGTTTGTAAACAGCACCGGGCCCCAGCGGCTTCCACAGTCTCAACTCTGGGCTTGCTTGGAGCTGCGTGGAAAAACAGCCTGGGCAGAGCTGCCCGTTCCCTCAACCTGCCTCGGGGACAGGTCCCCCGGAGCATGAGGGGGGAAAAGTTCAGGTCCTCGTCTCCAGGGGACAGGGGGCCTGTGCAAAACGCCACACACCACCTCAGGGGGTTCACTGAACAGAGGCGCCCGTTTGAGGCAACTCGAAAGAAGGGTCAACTTGATTTAATTGGGGTGCCCCCCCCCCCCCCGGCCACCGGAGGGTCAAGTAGAGTTCATCAGATCGGATTTCAAGGCCCTGGATGGTATAGGAGAATCTAGTCCCCACCCTGGGGGGGCGGGGGGCGGCGGGGAGCAGGGGCCCAGGGGCCCAGAATCACAGCCCCACAGGACGGCTGAATTTCAGGGCTCCGGGGGACTTCAAGCCCACCAGCTGCCACCTTGGGCCTGCAGACTCCAGACTTCCACATCTCCAGAGCAAGTCTCAAATTTCTCCAAACGCTAGACACGGGTAGGGCGTGTAGTGCAGGCATGGAGGGGGGGACACTCCGGGGGTGAAGGGAGCTGCATTTCAGATCTCAGTGGGAAAGGAAGGGAGAAAGAGGAACCAGACAAACAAAACATTCACAGGTCAGGACCCTGGGGAGGGGAGACTGGGGGCGGGGCAGGGGGCGGAGCCTCTGTCCAGCAAAGGTCCGGTGCCCCATTTCGCTGCCACCAAAGGCCTGGAGTAAAACTTCGCAAGGAGGAAGAAAACAACCCCAGTGTAGTTCGGGACAAGGTCTCTGGAGCCTTGCCGTGAGGGAGGTACCTGGAAAAGAGGTACATCCCTAGAACAGGGATGGCATCTGTGGGACGTGGAACCTGGACCCCAAAATGGAGTAAGCACGAGGAGCACTAAAGAAAGAGGTGGGGGACTCTCCATGAATCGGTGCAAAAAACCGGCAGCAAGGGAGAGCGAGCCTTAGAAGCCAGAGTCAGGGTGCGTAAAAGGATCCAAAGCAGGGGTCTGGGAGTTGTGTGGAGGGAGTATGATCTGAGTAGACTCACCAGGGAGTATAGGAGAAACAGCCAGTATGGGGCCTGATCTTGCTAGGGTGAAGTTTACAGACCCCAGGAGCAGAGTCCAAAGCCTCACAGATGCTGTCCCCAGGGTAAGTAAGACAGGAGAGGAAGGCAGAGCCCAGGACCGAGAATGAGGAGAGAATTAGGAAGGCTTTGAACAGAGAACAGGGATCAGGGCTCCATCCCAGGCTGGAGAGCAAACTCAAGTGACTCCGTGCCCCACTCGGAGGGCGAGAGAGATGGTGTCAGGAGGGGGGCGGGGCTCTGGGACCAACGCGGGAGCTGAACTAGGGGTCCAAACTCCACCCCAGGGTACAGACCCCCAAAGAACACTGTGTTTCCGGGTGCTTCGAGCCCCTGGGTCATCACCCCGGATGGTGGAATCGGTGGCAGCAGGATCAAGGGATCCTTCCGATCAAGGAGTCGCCGACCCCAGCTGGTCTGCTGGGCGGGGAGGCTGAGACCCAGATGCTAGTCCTCGGTGCCGTGGGGGGTGGAGAGGCGAAGACACCTCCCCCCACCCCAGGCCAGAGCGTAGGACCCCGGCTCAGAGCGAGGAGGAGACGAGCAGCCCAGCCCGTCATGCTGTCCGGAGGACTGTTCCTTTAGCTGGGAGGCGCGGCCCCGTCCCCGTGCTTAGGGAGACTGGACCCTAACCACTAGGGCTAGTGGGGGGGGGGGC
The DNA here is from genome assembly GCF_027475565.1 of Acinonyx jubatus. Classification (NCBI taxonomy): domain Eukaryota; kingdom Metazoa; phylum Chordata; class Mammalia; order Carnivora; family Felidae; genus Acinonyx; species Acinonyx jubatus. The sequence goes on from NC_069383.1 coordinate 162,696,758, forward strand.
GACCCCGCCTCAAGCCCGGGAACCAACCCCCAGCCCGAAAGCTAGGGTAAGGTTTGGGGGGCCCCGCCCCCGGCCTCCCCGCCCCCCGCCCGCACCCGGCGCGCCAGGGCCAGGGGCGGGCGAGGGGCCGGGCAGCGAACCGCGAGCGGGCCGCGCCGTGGGGCCCCAGGCGGAAGGCGCAGACCTCCGCCCGCCGCCCGGCCCCCGCCCCCTCTCCCGCCCGCCCGGGCCGGCGCCGCCGCTCACTCACTTTGGCCTCCACCAGCTCCGCCGCCATCTTGGCCACCAGCGTCCCCCGCGCCGGGAGCCCCCAGCCGTCGCGTCACGTGACCGCCCGCCACTCGCGGGCGGGGCCGCCATGGCGGCCAATTAGCACTCGCGCGCCCTCCTTCCCCCCGGCCGGCGAGCGGTGCTTCGCAGTGCGCAGGCGCGCGCGACCGCCGCCCGGGCCTCGGGCCAATCAGGGAGGCCCGACGCCGCCACCCTCCCTTCGCTCGCGGCAGCCACGCCCACCCCTGGCGGCGTCTGGCTTCTTAAAGGGATACTAGCCCTGCACAGGTGGGGTTCAGCGCTGGGTCCTGTCTAGGGAGAGAAGGAGGGAAGGAGGGGGCGGTGGCGACAACAATGCAGCCAGGTGTCGCGGCCCCCGCGCAGGACGGCCGCCAGGTGCGAGCCCTGAGGCCCGGCGGCCTCGGGGGAGGGGATGGGGGTTCCAAGCGCAGCGACTGCCGGCGCCTGCAGTCGGGCGCCCAGCCTCGCCCCGCGGTGCGGCCCTAGCGGCGCGGCGCCCCGCGCGCCGCACATCCGGGTCCTGGCGCGGCCGGGGGCGAGGGGGCGCGGGCGCGCGGCGCCCCCCAGCTGGCCCCGGACCGGCGAAGGACCACCTCCTCCCCCGCTTCCCTGCAGCCCGCGCTGCTCCGCCCCTGCTAGCGACCGTCCCGCGGGTCCCGCCTCCCCACCCACGGTAACCTTTGGAATCTGCGCTAACTGGGGCCTCCCCTGCTCTAGAGCCCTCCTTGGCTCCCCAGCGCGCGCGGGCAGCGCAGCTCAAACTTGGTTGTGTCAAAAGAGGGAGGCGAGAGAGCAAAGATGTGTGTTTCCAGGGCGCCCGCCCGGCTGGCCCAGAAGAGCGTGAGGCTCTGGACGTCGGAGTCGTGAGTTCCAGCCCCGCCTTAGGGATCAAGTGTCCTTAAAGTCTTAAAATAATAAAAATAAAAATAAAAATAAATTCGAAAACGTGTGTTCCAGGGCTCATACCCTGAGTTCATGATTCTCAGGGCAGGAATGAAGAGAAATTTAAGGAAGCACCCCAAATCACTAGGTTATAAGATATGTTAATGTGATTTTTTTTTTTTAAATAAGGATGCGAGGCGCTTGGGTGGCTCGATGGTTGAGCAACCGCAAAAGGGGTACCCGGGTGGCTCAGTTGCTAGAGAATCCGTTCTTGACTTCTGCTCAGGTCGTGATCGCACTGTCTTGAGATAGAGCCCCTGATCCCCCCTGATCCGCCTCTGTGCTGACAGCCTGGAGCCTGCTTGGGATTCTCTCTGCCCGTCCCCTGCTCACCTGCGCACTCTGTCTCCCTCCCTCCCTCTGGAAATAAAAAAAAATAAATAAACATTAAAACGAAGAAGGAGAAGGAGGAGAAGGCAAAAAAAAAAAAAAAAAAAAATCCATGATGACAAAAATACCAAAATTTTTAAGTCGAGGTAGCATCCACCTCAGCAAATGCATGTGACCTCACTCACTTCCCCCAGACCCGAATTTTACAGGGCTTATGTTATTTTCATCACAATTTTGAAACTTTCAAAACCGTTTTCAGATTAGCGAGAAATTGCAAAGATAGTACGGAGAGTTTTTCGTCCACTTCCCCCAGCCTCCCCAACAATAACGTCTTCCGAAAACACCGTGTGTTACCCAAACCAGGAAAGCGATGTTGGTACAGTACAATCAACCCAGGTACAGATGTTCAGATTTCTCAAGTTGTTTGTTTTTTTTTTTTGTTTTGTTTTTTTAACGTGAAAAATACTTTGGGCGTATTTACAGAAGGCACGATACAAGATCTGCTGTAAAATACTAAGAGTGAGCGGGCGGGGAAGGGGGAGAGTGGATGAGACAAAAGGGACTGTGAATTGCTCATTGTGGAGGCTGTGGCCTGGATTCATGAGGGACAGTGACAATCAGTAGCTAAGGCTGCCGTACTCTTACTCTCCCAGATTTACCAGATGAAGCTCTTTGCATGTTACCGTTCTAGTTGGCCCTCATTTTCTGATGCAGAAACACAGGCTTTGAGATGGGAACCCACCTGAGTTTGGCAGAGGCGGAAACTTAACCCAGGTTCGTTGCTGTCCAGAGAACACCGTCATAAACCACGTCAGTCGCTTCCATTGAGATATTCAGTAGTAAGCTTTCCGTATATTGAGCACCTCCTATATGGCAAACACTGTTTTGGGTCGCGGGACAGCAAACATATTCCGTAAAGGTCAGGATAATAAATATATTTGGCTTTGCAGCCCACGCACAGTGCCTCTAGCAGCCACTCGACCTTGGCATCATGGGGCAGAATCAGCTGTGGGCTGTGTGTAAACGAACAGGCATAGGCTGTGTGCCAATAAAACTTTATAAGCACTGAAATTTGAAATGGATATCATTTTCACGTGTTATAAAATATGCTTTTGTTTCGTTCAAACGTTTAAAAACATCTCAAGCGCTGTTCAAAAACAGTTGTGAAGCAAGACTTGGCTCTCCCTCCCCCTCTCCCTCTTCCCTTCCATTCTTTCTCTTTCTTCCTTAATTTCTAATCGTGATAAAAGACGCAAAGCATAACGGTAAAAATCGTTTTTTTATTTAAAAAAATGTTTAAAGTTTATTTATCTTTGTGAGAGACAGAGACAGACCATGAGCAGGGGAGGGGCAGAGAAGGAGGGAGACACAGAATCCCAAGCAGGCTCCAGGCTCCGAGCTGTCAGCCCAGAGCCCGAAGTGGGGCTCGAACCCACGAACCGCGAGATCATGACCTGAGCCGAAGTCGGACACTCAACCGCTGAGCCACCCAGGCGCCCCTTAAATTTCTTTAAATGTTTACTTTTGAGAGAGAAAGACAGAGTGTGAGCAGGGGAGGGGCAGAGAAGGAGGGAGACACAGAATCCCAAGCAGGCTCCAGGCTCTGAGCTGTTGGCACGGAGCCCAACGCGGGGCTCGAACTCATGAGCTGTGAGATCAGGACCTGAGCCGAAGTCGGATGTTTAACTGACTGAGCCCCCCAGGCGCCCTTCTCTGGCTTATTTTGATGAGCGTCATGTCCTCCAGACCCACCACGTTGTAGCCAGTGTTGCGATGTCCTTCCTTTTCCAGGATGAAGAATATTCTGTTGTGTGGATGGGCCACCTTTTGTTTCTCTGCTTCTCCCTCGATGGTCGCTTGGGTTGCTTCCACATCTTGGCTATTCTGAATAATCCTGCTATGAAAACAGGTGTACAAATAGCTGTTTGAGACCATGCTTTCAACTCTTTGGGGTAAATACCCAGAGGCGAAATTGCTGGTCACGTGGGTAGCTCTATGTTTAACTTTGAAAAGCAGGGTTTGCTACAATGGCTAGTTAGTGTATGTTGTGTTCCCACCAACAGCACAAGGGCTCTTATTCTCCACATCTTCAAGGACACTTGCTACTTTCTGCTTTTTGTTTCATTTTGTTTAAATTGTTTTTTTCCTTAAGTTTATTTATTTGGAGAGACAGAGAGAGCAGAGGAGGGGCAGAGAGAGAGAGAGAGAGAGAGAGAGAGAGAGAGAGAGAGAGAGAATCCTAGGCAGGCTCCATGCGGTTGATGCAGAGCCCGATAGGAGGCTCCCACCCACGAACCCGTGAGATCATGACCTGAGCCCAAACCAAGAGCTTGACCGACTGAGACACCCAGCCCCCCACCTTTCATATTGTTTTAACAATAGCTTCCTAATGGGTGTGAAGTTGTACCTTATTGGGGGTTTGATTTGCATTTCCTAAGGATTCATGCTCATTTCTCATCTCTTCATGCGTTTATTGGCCACATGTATGTCTTCTTTGGGGAAATGTCTGTTCAAGTCTTTTGCCCCCCCCCCCACCTTTTTTTAATTGGGTTGTGTTTTATGTTGTTGAGCTGCAGAAGTTCTTTATATATTGTGGACACTAACCCTCCATCAGATACATGATTTGCAAATATTTTCTCCCATTCCTTGCATGCCCGACTTCATATTATTAAGATTTCAATACGCTCCAAAATGATTGCTCTCCAGATTCAATGCAGTCCCTGTTTAACTCCCAACAACTTTTCTGCAGAGATAGAAAAATCCATCCTAAAATTAGTGTTGAATCACAAGCGACCCCAAATAGCCAATACAATCTTAAAAAAAAAAAATAGAAAAGAATGAATTTGAGGACTCACATTTCCTGATTTCAAAATTTCTATAAAGCTATGTGATTAAAACAGTGTGGTGCTGGCCTCTGCACAGACATATTGACTGATGGAATAGAATTGAGCGTGAATTTTGGGTTATGTATATTTTTTTCACTTATTTTTTAAGTATAAAAAAGAAAAAAATTATCTTTGCCTTTCTCAAGTTTTTATTTATTTGTCTTGAGAGAGAAAGTGCAAGCCGGGGAGAAGCAGAGAGAGGAAAAAGGAGAACCCCCCCCCCCAGCAGGCCCCACACCGTCAGCACACAGCCTGGCGCGGGGCTCAAACTCACAAACCGTGAAATCATGATCTGAGCCAAAATCAGACACTTAACCGACGGATGCCGGCAGGCACCCCTAGAATTGTGATGTATTCTTACACCACTAATCGAGAAAGGACAAAATAATCTCGAAGGCATTATGCTACGTGGCGGGGGCGGGGGGGGGGAGCCAATCTCAAAGTGTTACACACCGTGTGATTCCATTTATACAGCATTCTCAAACTGACAAAATTAGAGAACCGGAACAGAGATTAGTGGAACAGCCTGAGGGCTGGGCCATGGGGAGCGGAGTAGGGGAGACAGAAAACGGATAGCAAAAGGAAGATGTTTGGAGGAATGGAATAGGTCTGTATTTTGGTGACAGTGGTGGTTATGAGATTGTATACACCAATGACACAAAGCTAGACACACATTATAGCAACGTCCCCTTCCTGGCTTCTGTGGTGTAGTTGCATTAGATGCCACCGTAGGGAGGGGCCTGGGTGAAGGGCACAGGGGACCTCTCTGTCCTATCTTTGCAACTTCCTACGAACCCATAATTATTTCAAAGTAAAAAGTTGTTTTCTTTTTTTCCTAAGGGCCTAGCCCCCCCACCCCCACCCCCGGCGGCTCAGTCGGTTGAGCGTCCGACTTTTCATTTTGGCTTGGGTCATGATCTCCCAGTTCGTGGGTTCGAGCCCTGAGTCAGGCTCTGCGTTGACAGCACAGAGCCTGCTTGGGATTTTCTCTCTCTCTCTCTCTCTCTCTCTCTCTCCCCCCCTCTCTCTGCCCCTCCTGCCCCCCCTCAAAATAAATAAATAAACATTTAAAAGAAGAAGAAAACAGTAAAATAACATTATTGAGAAATTCCATAAAATTCGAATATAGAGTAGGGATGTCATAATAGGAATTATTATTACGAGCTGGCAAAAGCTTGATCATTGATGAGTACCTGTGAGTGATACATGATGAGTCTTTATGCTTCAATGTGTAGCTATTGCTGTGTGACAAATAACCACTCATTCAGCAGCTTGAAACAACAGTTTCACAGTTCCTGTAGTTCAGGCATCCAAGCCCGTGTGGTTCTCCTTCCTAGACTCTGAGCTGAAATCTAGATGTGTGCTGGGCCGTGATCTCATCTGGAGGCCCGACTGAGGAAGGACATACTTCCAAATGTGCTGAGGTCATGGGCAGAATTCAGTTCCTTGCGGTTGGAAGACTGAGGGCTTCAGCTTCTGGCTGGCTGTCAGCTAGAAGCCACCCTCCAGGACCCATCACAGGAACTTTCTCAACATGAATGCTCACTCTATCCCAACCAGCGAGTGAGAGAGACAACTCACATGCTGGAGACTGCAATCCTAGGTAACCTATTTACGGGAACGACTTCCTTCCACCTCTGCTGTCTCCTGTTAGTTAGAAGCAAGTCACAGGTCCGAGCAACACTCAAAGAGAGGAGATTATACAAGGGCATGAATACCAGGAGGCGGGGATTGGCAGGGTCACTCTAAGAGTCTGTCCACCACGGTACCTTTGAAAAAATTCATAATAGTGGCACCTGCCTGACTCAGTTGGTGGACCCTGTGACTCTTGATCTCCGGGTTGTGGGTTCAAGCCCCACATTGGGTGTAGAGCTTACTTACAAATAAAATCTTAGGAGCACCTGGGTGGTTCAGTCCATTAAACATCTGACTCTTGATTTCGGCTCAGGTCATGATCTCATGGTTCGTGAGTTCAAGCCCTGCATCGGGCTGTGTGGTAACTGTGCAGAGCCTGTTTGGGATTCTCTCTCTCTCTCAAGATGAATAAAATAAACTTTAAAAATAATAAAATCTTTAAAAATATATATATATATTAACATTTATTTATTTTTGAGAGACAGAGCAAGACAGAGCACGAGTGGGGGAGGGGCACAGAATCCAAAGCAGGCTCCAGGCTCTGAGCCGTCAGCACAGAGCCTGACGTGAGGCTCGAACTCACAAATCGCGAGATCCTGACCTGAGCCGAAGTTGGACGTTTAACCAACTGAGCCACCCAGGCGCACCTTATAAAATACATATTCATAAAAAAACATTTGAAGCAGCTTAACAGCTGTGTATGTAATTAGATCCCATGTATAATATTAGGTATTCATGTTATTATTATTATTTAATTTTAAATATTTTAACATTAAAGATATGGGGCGCCTGGGTGGTGCAGTCGGTTAAGCGTCCGACTTCGGCTCAGGTCACGATCTCGCGGTCCGTGAGTTCGAGCCCCGCGTCGGGCTCTGGGCTGATGGCTCAGAGCCTGGAGCCTGCTTCCGATTCTGTGTCTCCCTCTCTCTCTGCCCCTCCCCCGTTCATGCTCTGTCTCTCTCTGTCCCAAAAATAAATAAACGTTGAAAAAAAAATAAATAAAGATAGACGGGTAGAGGGTGAGATAAAATCCCCGGCAGGCTCTGTGCTGTCAGCTCAGCGTGGAGCCTGACAGGGGGCTCAATCTCACGACCGTCACAACTGTGAGATCATGACCTGAGCTGAAACCAAGAGTCGGATACTTAGCCAACTGAGCCACCCAAGTGCCCCTAGACATTCGTGTCATTATTAAAAATTAAAAGTAGCCATACAATTGGACCCGGCAATTTCACTTTTAGGAATATATTCCGCAGAGATGAATTCTAGCATACGTCCCAAGCTCTGCACTGGTAAATTAGGAAATGCGTGATTTGCAGAAAAATTTGCGCTGGGTGTTCCAAGAGGTGGCAAGGCTCACAGAATTCTTAGCATTATCACAGGGTGGTAACGATGAATTGTGCCCCCGTGTCTGTTCTCTGTCAGTAATAGGACTTCCTATTGTAAGCTGGGCACAGCCTCCCACAATAAAGACTACGTTTCCCAGGTTCCCTTACAGCTAGGCGTGGTCATGTGACTAAATTCTGGCCAATGAGGGTAGTGATATGTACACTTCCTTTCCCTTTTTCTCTCTCGCTCTTCCTATTGGATGCAATGTGGACACGTGGTGCACCATCTTGGGCTATGAGGGTGAAGGCAATATTCTAGGGAGGCTGAAGCAAAAGGAAGGATCTTGAGGGGCGCCTGGGTGGCTCAGTCGGTTGAGCGTCCGACCTCTGCTCAGGTCATGATCTCTCAGTCTGTGAGTTCGAGCCCCGCGTCGGGCTCTCTACCGACAGCTCAGAGCCTGGAACCTGCTTCGGATTCTGTGTCTCCCTCTCTCTCTGTCCCTCCCCGACTCATGCTCTGTCTCTCTGTTAAAAATAAACAAACATTAAAAAAAAAAAAAGAAGGATCTTGAGATGTTGACGGCAACACGTACATTATATACGTATTTTACAGGTACGCTGCGTGTCCCGGACTGGGACCTGCTTGGCAGGGGCCTGCTTAGCACAAACACAAAAACAGTCCACTGCCTTCAGTGTTAATCTCATCCGAAAACACTTTCACAGAAATCGTCCAGAATCATGTTGGGCAAAATATGGCACCACGGCCCAGTGAAACGGGACACAGCAAATTAACTAGCACGTGGGGTAAGGTAGGATTTGTGCTTAGAAAGATCCTTCTGGCAGCTGTGAAAAGTGGATTGTGGGGGGCACGAGTGGAGGCAGGAGAGCAGGGAGGAGGTGAGTGCGGTCACCCAGGGAAGTGATGATGCCGTCCTGGACCAGCGTGGGGGCAGAGGGGATGGAGTGAAATACATAGAATCAAGGTGTTTATGTGAATAGTGAGTTCTGATATCACCCTATTCTAATTAAAAAAAATTTTTTTTTACATTTTATGTATTTTTGAGAGAGAGAGATACAGAGCACAAGTGGGGAAGGGGCAGAGAGAGAGAGGGAGACACAGCATCCGAAGCAGGCACCAGGCTCTAAGCCATCAGCACAGAGCCTGATGCAGGGCTTGAACTCACGGACCGCGAGATCATGACCTGAGCCGGAGTCGCACGCTTAACCGACTGAGCCACCCAGGCGCCCCCATATTTGATTTTAAAACATTTCTAGGTCCCCAAAAAAGAAATCCCGGAGAGACTCACTTTCTGTCTCAATGGATTTGTCTGTTCTGGACATTTCTTATAAAGTGAATCATACGCTATATGAACTTTACGTCGATTGTGTCACTGAGCATCATATTTTCTTTAATTTTTTTTAATGTTTATTTATTTTGAGAGAGAGAGAGAGACGGCGCAAGCAGAGGAGGGGCAGAGAGAGAGGGAGACACAGAACCTGAAGCAGGTTCGAGGCTCTGAGCTGTCAGCACGGAGCCCAATGGGGGGCTCGAACCCACAAACCGTGAGATCTGATCTGAGACAAAATCAAGAGTTGAATGATTAACCCACTGAGCCACCCTGGTGCCCCTGAGCACTGTTTTTTAGGCCCATCAACACCGTGTATGTGTCAGAACTTCACTCCTCTTTAAGGCATAATAATACTCCAACGTGCAGCCCGACCACATCTCCTGACCCATTCCTCAGCCCCCATCATCTCCTGCCTGGACCAGCACACTACCTACAGCTGTCTGCTCTCCCTCCCCCCCCACCCCCCCAACAGTCCGTCCTCCCCGCAGTGGCCGCCAGAGGGCACCCGTGAGCACCCGAGTCAGGCCCTGCCCTCCCGTGCCCACAGCCCTCCAGGGCTCCAAAATCACTGGCGGTAAAAGCTCAAATCCTCCCAGGGGCCCCCAAGGCCCTGCACGACCTGCCCTATCCCCTCCCTCCTCTCCCTTCCCCTCCTCCCTCTCACCTTCTCCCTCACTCTGCTCCAGGCACAGGGCCTCCTTACCATTCCTTCAACACTCCAGGCCATGGTTCTGCCCCAGGGCCTTTGCACATGCTCTTCCCACCTGGAATGCCTTTCCCCCAGGCACCCATATTGCTCTCTCCCTGATCTTCAGATCTCTGCTATCTCCTTAAACATATAAAGTGTGTATTACCATCTGTCCCCACTCCTCCCAGCCCCTAACTCTATTTCACCTTCCTTCCGAGCATTCTTGCCATCTGACATAACCATACACTGTATTCATTTATTCATGCTTCTCCCTGCCAGTCCCATTAGAATATAAGCCCCACCAGGATAGGGACAATTGTCCTGTGTCCCCAGCTCCTCAGTCAATGTCTGGCAGACAGGAGGTACCCACTAGATATGTGCAGGGTAGATGAATATCATTCACACTAGAAAAATGGAGAGCATTTTATTTACTTATGTATTTATTTATGTACTTATCTACGTATGTACGTATGTATTTATTTATAGCAATCTCTACGCCCAATGTGGGACTAGAACCCACGACCCCGAGATCAAGAATCACATGCTCTTAGGGGCGCCTGGGTGGCTCAGTTGGTTGGGTGTCTAACTTCGGCTCAGGTCATGATCTGACTGTGGGTTCGAGCCCTGCATCGGGCCCTATGCTGACAGCTCAGAGCATGGAGCCTGCTTTCGATTCTGTGTCTCCCTCTCTCTCTGCCCCGCCCCCGCTCTCTCTCTCTCTGTCTCTCTCTCTCTCAAAAATAAACATTAAAAACCAAGGTAAAAATTAAAAAAAATCACATGCTCTGAGTGACCCAGCCAGGCACCCCTAGAGCACGTTATTAAAACAAAACAAAAAACAAAAAGATTGCATATAGGTTTTTTTCTCACTCTCAACACCGTGAACAACATTCAGGACCCGATCATTCTCTAAAGTGGGGCCATCCTGGGCACTGTGGGGTGTTGAGAATCCCCGGTCCCCGCCCACTTGCTCCCAGGAGCCCTCCTAGTTGTGACAACTACAGATGTCCCCCAGACACGGCCCAGCGTTCCGCGGGGGACAGAATTGCCCCATACATCAGGGGTTCTTCTCACTGGGGTCCCTACTCATATGCTCCCCTATTCTCTGGGGGATCCATGCATCCCAGGGTCCCCGGACCGGCCTGGTTTACAACCATCATCCTGGTATAATTAAATCAGGATCCCTTTTACTTTCAAAATCGTCCTGGTTTGCACTTTGGTAAAAGGACGCGTCCACTGAAGCTGAAATCAGGCATGGTTGTATGACTCAGCAATTACACTCCAAGGTATGTCCCCAACAGAAATGCTGTTGGGACATGCGCTAGAATGTTCCATAGCAGCGTGAGTCGAAACTGCCCCAAACTGGAAACGGCCCAGATGCCCACCAACAGTGAAACGGGCGAATACATTGTGCCAGGGTCTCAAAAGAAAAATACAGCATTGAGAAGAGGCCACAATGCGTGATTCCACATGCCCGAAATTCACAAAGAGCAACCCCCCCATCCATGTGGTTAGAAAACAGAATGGTGGTTTCTTTGGGGTGGCGGCGACTGGAAGAGACATGGGGGCACTTCTGGTCACAATCTGTGTTTTATTTAATTTTTAAAAAAATTTTTTAATGTTTATTTATTTTTGAGAGAGACAGAGACAGAATGCGAGTGGGTTGGGGCAGAGAGAGAGGGAGGCACAGGATCCGAAGCGGGCTCCAGGCTCCGAGCTGTCGGCACAGAGCCCGACGCGGGGCTCGAACTCATGAACCCTGAGATCGTGGCCTGAGCCGAAGTCAGACCCTTGGACCGACAAAGCCATCCAGGCGCCCCTATATTTCATGTCTTTCGAAAGTTGTATGAATGTCAAATTTTAGCATCCATCCTTAAAGTTTTATTGGCACACAGCCGCGCCCATTCGTGTAGGGTGTCTGCGGTGGTGACGCAGCAGAGGTGAGAAGCCGTGTGGCCCAAAAAGCTGAAATGCTTTCTACTTGGCCCTTTAAGAAAAAGGTAACCATTTCTGCTGTCCTAGAGTCATGCCCCAGCCAGTCCAGCTAAAGCCACCAACTTGCTCCCTCCCATGTGTGTGAGAAGTCGAGAAGTCGAATAGGTAGAGAGCCACTAGACTTTCATTGTTTCTTCCCTTGTGCCTGCCACCTCAGGGCCTTTGGATTTGCTCTTCCCCCTCCCTGGACCACACTCTCCACTTCCGCTCATTGAACGCTTTCTTATCTTTCCTGGAGCAGTTTAAGAGTCACCTCCTCCAGGCAGCCCTCCCTGATTCCCCAGGCTAGATCGTAGCCCTGCCCAGTTCTGCCCTCTCCTTTGCTCGGTCTCTCTCTCTCCTTCCCACCCAACTTGAAAGGTTCAGTTTGTGCAAATATTTGATTGACTGTTTCCTCCACCAGCCAATCAGCTCCCCGAAGGCAGGGACGCTTTGTCTTACATCACAAGCTCCCAGGAGACAACCAGGAAACCCAGGAGCTCCGGGTCTGAGGGAGGTGAAGAATTCCAGGCAAATAAGGTGGAGCCAGGCCGCATAGCTGATGGGTGTCTTTGTGGGTGGGGAGGGGTGGGGCCCCTGGAAAGCCTGGGCTGGAGGTCCCAGGAGCAGCTTAAAAGCAAAGAAAGGCAAAATGGCTTGCCTAGGGCTCTAATCAAGTCCCTAAGGGCATGTTGGGAGCCCCAGACCAGACTGTCACCTTTACTTGTCCTCCGGGATGGTCGGATTGTCCGTTTAAGCCTCTGTAAACTGGGGCTTTACAGCTCCCATGGCAAAACCCCTCTGGAGGGGAGAGGCAAGTCTGTCTTTTCCTTAGGGCCTTATTCAGGGACCTTGGACATCAGCGTTGCCCTGGAGCTGCTGTTCTCACCGGTTGGCCTCGCCAGACTCCCCTGAAACTGCACGACTCTCCCCGGAGAGCAGCATGCGTGCTTTCTCCCCAAGGCTGCTTCCACACGGGCCTCTAGCAGAACGACCCACGGAAGAGCCATGCTGGACCCCGAGGCAAGGGGAAAGATCTGTGACTCTGGTCCTGTCGTGGGTTCGAGCCCCGCATCGGGCTCTGCACTGACGGTGCGGCTGAGGTTTTTGGAGCGCTCTTAAATTTTGTGCCCAAGGGAAACCATCCGCTTTCCTAATCCAGGTTCCAGCCCTGCCGGATAAGTATTAGGTGCTAATAAATATTCGTAGAAGGAATAGTTGGAACGTCGAGCCTAGTGTTTCTGTCCCATAATGGGAGCTGGATTCGTTTGCTGTGGCTTAATAACAAAACACCACACACGGCAGGGCTTAAACAACACATACGGGGGCACCTGGGTGGCTCAGTCGGTTGAACCTCTGACTTTAGCTCAGGTCATGGGCTCGCAATTCATGAATTCTAGCCCCTTGTGGGACTCTGCTGTCAGCGCAGAGCCTACTTGGGATCCTCTGTCCCCCTCTCTCTGCCCCTCTCCCGCTTGTGTGCATGCGTGCGGTCTCAAAAATAAATAAAAATTAAAAAAAAAAAAAACCCAGATACTGATTGTCCCCCAGTGGTGGAGGCTAGAAGCCCGCAACTGAGGCATCGACAGGGCTGGTTTTCCTGAGGCCTCTCTTGTGGACTTGTGGACGGCTGTCTTCTTGTGGGCTTCTCTGTCTCCCTCTCTCTCTGCCCTTCCCCTGCTTGCATCCACCCCCTCCCCCGCCCTCACTCTCAAAAATAAATAAACAAAGAATTTAAACTCATGATGTCTGGCTTCCGTTGAACCACATCTGAAACCCATCCAGGCAATAGTAGTGGGGCAGAGTTGCTCCCTGATTAACTCATTTTTTTGTTATGGTCATAAAATACACATAACATAAAATTCACCCTCTCAGCTATTTCCAAGTGCACAGCTCAGCGGCGTCAGGCACGCTCACACTGTTGTGCAGTCACCTCTGTCGTCGTCTCCAGAACTTTCCATCTCCCCAAACGGAGACTCTGTCCCCATGAAACACTGGCTCCCCATCCCCTGGGCACCCCGCCCTCCCCCAGGGGCTCCCACCATCCACTCTCTGTCTCTGTGGACTGGACTCCTCTAGGGACCTCCTGTGAGTGGGGTCACGCAGGACGTGTCTGTGTCTGGCTTCTGTCACTGCGCATAGTGTCCTCCGGGTCCATCCACGTGGTGACAGGTGGCAGGACGTCCTCCCTTCCTGAGGCTGAAGAACCTTCGGTTGTATGAATACACCAGCAAACCGTGACTTTGTGAGTCGCTGGGTTCTTCTCTCATCTGCTGTGAGACTCCGATCGAATCCTCTAACTTCTCTGAGCCTCAACTATCTCCTGCACAAAGGAGCTCAGCCAAAGCCCAGGGTGTGAGGGAGATTATGCGAATTCACTGATTTCAAGGGCGGTGGCCGGCGTTCCATAAACGCTCCAAGTGCATCAAAAGGCAGATACGAGGGGCGTGCAATGGCGGGTGCTGGTCAGCAGGGGCCGCTGCCGTCGCCTCCCGGAGGTACAGAGTTCTTGGCTGGCGCATGCGCAGCTGAGCCTCCCTGCAGAGGCGACTTTTTTCTCCTGGTTCTTCCCCGCCCTTTACCTCGGCCTGTATTTATTACTGCAGACCCTGAACCTGGCTGGAGCTGCTTTTGCTCTCTGCTGAAGCCCGGTACCTCCCCCAGGCTTCTGCTGAACGTGGGTCTGGGAATAGCGGTGGGGACAGGTACCGTGCGTGTCGCTGGTCCCATCCCGGCAGCCGTGGGGCTGAACACGTCCCCACGAAGAGTAGCAGCGGAGGGAAGGACTTCAATCTCACTATTCTCCTCATTAAACTCTCCCCGGCTTATTCAGTTTACGCTCAGTTTTCGTAATAAGCATTCTGCTCACGTGAGAGCAAATTGAACCCCCTCTTAACGAAAACCTTTGCTTTTCATCTCTGAGATGCCTTAATTTGAAAGGAAGTGCTGCGAAGTGTCTAATACGGAGCCCAGGACACAGTGGGCGCGCAATACATTTAAGATAGAAATTAACTAAGAATGGGAGCCCTGAGGGGCGCCTGGGTGGCTCAGTCGGTTGAGCGTCCGACTTCAGCTCAGGTCATGATCTCACGGCCTGTGAGTTCAAGCCCCGCGTCGGGCTCTGTGCTGACAGCCTAGAGCCCGCTTTGGATTCTCCGTCTCCTTTTCGCTCTGCTCCTCCCCCAATTGTGCTCTATCTCTGTCTCCCTCTCTCTCTCAAAAATAAATAAATGTAAAAAAAAAAAAAAAAAGAATGGAAACCTGATACCCATCTACTGGCAAACGTGTCCTTCAAATGGCGCATGCATATTCGTCTTGTAAAATTAACATCAAACATGTCATGAACACAGCTGTAGGTGTTCAAAGACCCCGAAATAACCCCGAGGGTAAATGCAATCAACGACTGGACAGAGCTTTACAAAGCAAAATGCGCAAAGCATTTGTGGGAAGGAGTGCACAGGCTCGGAGTTCAGATTCCAATTTGCATTGCCTTTTGCAGGTGCTTATCTGAGGAAAAGCAGTGCAGTCCTTTTGAGAGCACGAGTGTAGGGGAAGATTTACCTCAGGGGTTTCTTTGTGCTAACGGGAATATCATTTGGGGATGACATAAGGAATACTTAGTAAGGGTCTACTATGTACCAGGCATTGGGCTTGGCTCTATATAAAGAATAAAGATACCGAATGGAATGGCAATTTGTTCCCCTCGAGCCAAAGATCTGAAATGCAATAGTTTCTCAGGGTCAGATTAGGACACAAATGCAAAATAGTCTTCTGTACCTCCCGCTAGAGAGGAAATGAAGTAGAAAATGAGATTACACCTGGAAAGCGTTGAGCCCCATGCCTGAGAAGTGGCAAACTATGCCCCTGAAATAAACGTTGTATTAATAGCAATGATAGCTAATTAAAATAGCTACATTGAGTGCTGTGTCAGGCACGGTGCTAATCCCTTCGAATGTATTTAACCTTACTCTCCCTCAGCGATCACCCCATTTGACAGATGAAGAAAAGGAGGCACAGAAAAATCCGAGTACTGTAAGAACGGGTACAGTGGTGCAATTAGTGAGGTGTTTCGTTTATTGCTATGGCGACTACACCTAGCCCATTGCCTATGGTATAGATAAAAACCAATCTATCTTTGCGGGATAAATCAGTGATCAGTACGTGCCTTCAAAAAAGGTTTTTATTTTGAAATAATTATAGACAGATAGTCGCAAAAATAGTACAGAGTGGTCCCGAGTATCCGTCCTCCACCTTCTCCCAGTGGGATCATCTTACATAAGAGCAAAACCAGAACATTGACTTTGGTACAATCCACAGACACTTCCCACATTGCAAAGGGCTTTTAACAGAAGTGCTTGGCATTTTGCAAGCTGATATCGTTACTCCGATTAATAGTCTCAGCTAAAACGGTGCTCTGCGCTTTTTGCACCCGAGTATCGCATTCCGGAGGCTGGCACCCAGCTCCAGTAGACCACCGCCCCCGGGGACTCCGGCAGCCGCACCAGCGTCTAGAGGGTTAACCGGAGGAGCGCTGCCTTGCGCCTGCGCAGGGCGTTTCTTCTCGCCCCGCCCCCGCAGCGCGGTCAGATGACCCGCCCAACCGGCTTCTGCCTATAAAAGGTCGGGTGTTGACGTCAACGTTCTCTTCCGCCGTCGTCGCCGCCATCCTTGGCGCGACTCGCCCCGCTCGGATCTGCCTGGGAGAATCCACCGCCATCCGCCACCATGGTGAGCAACGCTGTCCGGCTGGTGGCCTGGAACGGCGGCGGGGCCTCCGCGGGACCGGCGCTCCCGGGGCTGGGGCGCCGGGGCCGCCCAGACCTGGAGGAGACATGGCGGCGCCGGCGGGCCTCGGGTCGGGGAAGCGGCCGCCGCCATATCTGCGCGTCGCGCCGTTCGCCGAGCCCCTTCTGCGCTTCCGGGGGCGCCGCCGCCTCCCGGGACCCCGGGCCCGGCTGGGAGCTGGGGCAGAGTCGGGGCGGGGGGGGGAGGGGGGTATGATGATGTGGCAGATGCTGTAATGGCGGGCGCCGTGTGGAGCGGGGCGAGGGGAGCCGCCTTATGTAACCCGCGGGTCGCGAGCCGGAGTTGGTGTTCCGTCGGGTGCCGCGGGTGGTAGCGAGGTGGGAAAACGGGGAGCCGAGGACCTCTTGAAAAAGCTCTTCTCTTAACGCTGTGTGACGTTGGTCCGGCGTCTTGTCCTCCCCGCGCGTCCAAACCGTGAAAGGCTGACAGGGGAGCGGGGAAACGGAGGCTGGCGCGTCGCTGGGGCTGTGCCAGCTGTCCGCACCCCCGGGGGAGGCGTGGGTCGAAACCCCCTGGGGTGGGTGGCCCGGTCTGACCCCCAGGTGCAGGGTGACCTTGGGTCTCAAAGACACCCTTTGGGGGACGCTGGGGAGGACTCCTGCGGTTACAGGGCTGGGGTTTTCGGGGGAGTATTGACTCTCCCTTACGCTTGACGGAGCTGTCGCGGCCCTCGGACAGGTGTATCCCGTCACTTGTGGGCTTTTTCCCCCCGGCCCTCGATCTGGATTGTTGCTTCTAAGTGACAAGTGGGATCTGGTGCTTCCAAGATGGGACAGGTGGCGTCTTTAAGAGGGTGTCCGCAAAGGGCCGTTCCAGGTGGTAGCTGGGGCTGTCCCAGGTCCAGGCCACCCCTGGCCGTGGCCTCGCAGTCGATCGATTGAAGTCCCAAGGCCGTCCTGGCTTGGCCTGAGCCTCCCCCTCCCCTCCCCCCCCCAGGTGAACTTCACAGTAGATCAGATCCGGGCCATCATGGACAAGAAGGCCAACATCCGAAACATGTCCGTCATCGCCCACGTGGACCACGGCAAGTCCACGCTGACGGACTCGCTGGTGTGCAAGGCTGGTATCATCGCCTCCGCCCGCGCCGGGGAGACCCGCTTCACCGACACCCGGAAGGACGAGCAGGAGCGATGCATCACCATTAAGTCAACGTGAGCCTTGGTGGCCTCTGCAGAGGGGAGGGGAGGTGCTCACCCAGGTCCTGGGCGGGTGGGGGGCCCAGACAGCAGGCACCGGCTTGTTCCCGAGGCTGTTGGGGGAGGATTTGAACACCCTGGGGGCTGGGTTTTTGAACGACGAGTGAGGGTGGGGTTCGGTCTGGTGAGGGGAAGCTGCCGCCACCAGAGAGGCCCAGGGGTGGTTGGCTGGTGTCGGGGGTGGGGAGTCTTGGGGAGGGAGGGGGCTTGCCCCTGGGCGTCCCCGTTTCCAGGCTGAGGGGCTCTTGGGGCACTGCCTGGAGAAGTCTGGGAGCGTGCTCCTGGGTGGTCGGGATGCTGTCAAACAGCCCGCTTGCGTAGGGCGTCCCCAGTGAGTTCTCTAGCCCCAGCCGACCACGGTGACACCCAAGCAAGCTGACCGTAACCGCCGTTTGTCTTTCGTCGGTAACTCGCGAGACTCGCCTGGCTTGTTGGTCCTGAGGCTCCTTTCAGTTGGGAGTGGATGGGGGCAGGGGTGAAAGGTGGTCTGGGGTCACCTGGTCCAGGTTTAGAGTCCAGGGTGTTGAGCCAGGATGAGGGGGCTGGACGGGTAGGCTCCAAGGAGCTGGTCTTTACAGCTGGTAGTAGGGAGGTGGGCCTGCTCCGCGGAGGGCGATGGCTTCGGCGAGGGGAGTCTAAAGCCTCCGGGGAGAGGAAAGAAATTTCCGCGTTCTTTCTAGATTTGAACCCCAGTCGCTAAGTGACCCCAGAGTCCTATAGGGATTGAAGAAAGCCCTGCTGACTCTCTGCCCACGAAGCTGGGCTTACTCCAGGGGTCACGGGGAGGACAGTGGAGATGAGTCGGTCCTCCACCCCAACTTGTCCTGATCTCTTCAGGGCTATCTCCCTTTTCTATGAGCTTTCGGAGAACGACTTGAACTTTATCAAGCAGAGCAAGGATGGCTCCGGCTTTCTCATCAACCTCATCGACTCACCTGGGCACGTAGACTTCTCCTCGGAGGTGACCGCCGCCCTCCGTGTCACCGACGGTGCCTTGGTGGTGGTGGACTGTGTGTCTGGTAAGTAGCGGGTTCCCTCACGTGTGGTTTGGGGCGTGGGGCTGTCCTGCCCCTGGCTGATGGAGCCACCTGTCCCCAGGTGTGTGTGTGCAGACGGAGACGGTGCTGCGGCAGGCCATTGCCGAGCGCATCAAGCCGGTGCTGATGATGAACAAGATGGACCGCGCCCTGCTCGAGCTGCAGCTGGAGCCTGAGGAGCTCTACCAGACCTTCCAGCGCATCGTGGAGAACGTCAACGTCATCATTTCCACCTATGGGGAGGGCGAGAGTGGCCCCATGGGCAACATCATGGTATGTCGCTTGCCCGGTGAAACGCAGGGTTCCTTGGCTAGCTCGCCGTCCGCCTCGGTGTTCCCAGTATTTTTATCCCACGTGTTGTTGGGGGAGCCACAGTCCTCTTCATCCTGGAGGGGCTGTGACTGTTCCTGGGCCGGGGGAGGTGCTGGCCCTCGGAAGCACTGTTGCGAGCGTAGGGTCCCTTGGGGATTCTTGGTGGTTCTGAGAGCAGGCTTGCCAGAAACGTTAGGGTGACCAAGAATGGGGCTGGACCGTTTTTGAAACTGACTTCTTTTGGGGAAGCGGTGGGGTAGTTTGCTCTGCTTGTAGACCGTGCCCTCAGGGTTAGTGGTCCCCCCACCCCCAGGGGATGAGCAGAGTTGGGTCTTGTCAATGATGACTGAAATTTCTTCACTTTGACCTGATGGCTATTGAAGAAATCTGATGTCTGAGGCCCACCGCGCCCGGGGACTTTGTTTTCCGTCCGTGTCTGTTTACAGCTTTCTCTTGCTTTTGCCCTTGCAGATCGACCCTGTACTTGGGACTGTGGGCTTTGGGTCGGGACTCCACGGTTGGGCCTTCACCCTGAAGCAGTTTGCAGAGATGTACGTGGCCAAGTTTGCCGCCAAGGGCGAGGGCCAGCTGGGGCCTGCTGAGCGGGCCAAGAAAGTGGAGGACATGATGAAGAAGCTGTGGGGTGACCGGTGAGCGCCACGTGTGAGGAGCAGGGGCGTCTGCAGCATCCCTGCGGGCCTGGGGGGTGGTCCACGGGTGGTGGTGGTGGTGGGGAGGGGGCTGAGTGGGCTCCTTCTGCACAGCTGATTCCCTGGTCCTACCATGGTTGAGTTGGGTCTCGTCCGCCAGGTATTTTGATCCAGCCAACGGCAAGTTCAGCAAGTCCGCCACCAGTCCTGATGGCAAGAAGCTGCCACGGACGTTCTGCCAGCTCATCTTGGACCCTATCTTTAAGGTGAGCAGCTGAGCGTTTTGTGGATGTGCATCTCCTGGGCTGTCCTTGGGCCTGTCCCGAGGAGCCGTTCCCTGACCTGCTGTGGCGAGTGACAGGATGCTCTGGGGCTGGGCACGGCCGGGTTGGAGGGCGGCTGCTGGAGGAGGGCGAGGGCACAGTGGTAGAGGTTCGGCCCCTGGGGCTGCACCCTGACAAGCCAGCTACAGATTCCTAGGTAGAGGGGAGTCCACCTCCCTGGCTGGGGGTTTAGAGGTAGGGGAGAGGAGACAAGCTTGGGGCTTTGCTGGTTTAGTGAGTGGAGCGTGAATTTGAACACGTTCGTGGCGCGTAAGTCAGAGCGGATTTGCGTTTTGTGACAACGTATTCTGATTTTTCTGGGGCCTGCATTGGGCCAGGCCCTCAGTGCTGGGCTGCAGGGACTTTGCAGCACTGCCCTCACTGTGGGCTGGGGCAGGAAGGAGCTTCAGGCTTCCCAGCATGTTCCCAAACGCACTGTATTGTTTTTGCCACGTTAGGTATTCGTTGCGATCATGAATTTCAAGAAGGAGGAGACTGCCAAGCTGATTGAAAAGCTGGACATCAAGTTGGACAGTGAAGACAAAGACAAAGAAGGCAAACCACTTTTGAAGGTGAGTGTGGGCAGGCGGGGGGGGGGGGGGGCGGCTGCCGGCCCTGCCCCCTAGTCTGTGAGCCACAGCCCCACCACCGGTAGGGTGGACAGAGACCTGTGGTGTTGGAGGCGCTCTGGGAGGGGCAGCCCAGCACCCGAACGTATTTTAGAGCCACTCGGGGCTCAGGGTTGTGAGGGCAGGGGGTGTCCCTGAGCCTCCCGTTCCCTCCTGTAGGCTGTGATGCGCCGCTGGCTACCTGCTGGGGACGCCCTGCTGCAGATGATCACCATCCACCTGCCTTCCCCCGTGACGGCCCAGAAGTACCGCTGCGAGCTCCTGTACGAGGGGCCCCCGGACGACGAGGCAGCCATGGGTACGTGAGGTTCACCTGCAGTCCCGGGTGGCAGCAGCCTGTGGCCGTGTGGCAGGAAGGTCCCGGTCGCAGGATCCTGGGGTGGTGAGCTTTGAGGAAGTCACACGTTCCCCTCTGGGGATTCTTCTTTGACACCTCAGGCATCAAAAGCTGTGACCCCAAAGGCCCCCTGATGATGTACATTTCCAAGATGGTGCCGACCTCCGACAAAGGTCGATTCTATGCCTTCGGCCGCGTATTCTCGGGGCTGGTGTCCACGGGCCTAAAGGTCAGGATCATGGGACCCAACTACACACCTGGGAAGAAGGAGGACCTGTACCTGAAGCCCATCCAGAGGTGAGGTGCCTGGCAGTACTTGGTATGTTCCAGACTGGTCCATGCCACCCCCCGCCCCTCATGGGTGACAGAAGGTGGTACGGCCCCAAGAGGGTAAAGGAACCGTCAAAGCTGACGGGCTTACCTGGGCGCAGTGGGCAGAGATGCATTCTGACTCGGACACACATGTGCCACAAGGTTGAGGTGGTGGCCAGAGTTTGGTCGCATACCTGGAGGGCCGGCACAGACTCCAGAGGAGGCCCCTGGTGACGGTCTGTCTCCCAGCTCTGCGGTTACAGGTGTTGGGAAGGGCCAGCTCCTCCAGCCCGCCAGCTGCTGGGGCCCCCACACCCCGCCTGCCTCGGGTTCTCAGGTGTTTTTGATGCTCCTGTCAGCCCTGGGCTGGGTGTGGAGCCCTAAACGGGAGGTAGGAATGAGCACGTTGGCGTGCAAGAGGCCTCAGCGACTGTCAAGTGTAACTGAAGCCAGGGCTTTGGGTCCCGGGGTCGGGGGAATGACACCGCCATTTAAGGCTGGGGGTGGTGGGCCACAGGATCCAGAAGGAGGGGATCTGGCGCACTGATGATCTGTCTCCCCCAGAACAATCCTGATGATGGGCCGTTACGTGGAGCCCATCGAAGATGTGCCTTGTGGGAACATTGTGGGCCTGGTGGGCGTGGACCAGTTCCTGGTGAAGACTGGCACCATCACCACCTTCGAGCATGCCCACAACATGCGGGTGATGAAGTTCAGCGTGAGCCCTGTTGTCCGGGTCGCCGTGGAGGCCAAGAATCCGGCCGACCTGCCCAAGCTAGTGGAGGGCTTGAAACGCCTGGCCAAGTCGGACCCCATGGTGCAGGTGGGTGGGTGCCCTGGCCGGGGGCAGCGCTCCTCCGGGGGTGGTTAGTTCGTGGTTTAGCTGTGGCGGAGCCAAACACCGTGCCGGGGACTTGTGAATACTTGGAAGGTCAGGTGTGTGCACACCTCCCCTGCCGAGCTGCCGTGCAGCAGTGTTGGTTTCTCGTTGGGGGTCCCCGCTCTTTTCTGTAGGCTGCTTAGAGCTCTCCGGCTTGGCCGTGCAGCAGGCCATTGGGGAAGGTTAACGCTGGGAACAGCAAAAGCACCTGGGAGCTCTTGCTTCCCGTGAGCCCGGAGTTCCCTGAGAACCCCGGGTCCAGGAGGCTGCCTTCTCCAGCTAGAGAGAGGGCTTCTGGAGCCTGCTTTCCACCTGTCGGTCTGGAACTTCCTGGGTTCCGAGTGTCCTGGGGTCAGGGCCGGGGGCTGACCCTCCATCTGTTGTAGTGCATCATCGAGGAGTCAGGGGAGCACATCATCGCGGGGGCTGGCGAGCTGCACCTAGAGATCTGTCTGAAGGACTTGGAGGAGGACCACGCGTGTATTCCCATCAAGGTGAGGCTTGGCCCCACCCCGGGCTCACCTGGCCCGAGGCCTGCTGTCCCCAGTACACAGCAGGCAAGTAGAGGTTGCCGAGTCCAGGGTTCAGGCTCCACTCTGCAGGGTCCTCCGTCCTCTTCCCTTGACGTGTTCCTGGCAGAGAAGTTGTGCGGTTAGGAAACCGGTAGCATACGTCTGCTGTGCAAGGCATACATTGGAGCGTGAGGGTTCTGCTTTTTAAAAGCTGTTTCTAACTGGAGATTCTGAAGGTGGCAGACGGTTAGGTTACCGTGGTCACTCTGGCTTCTGGGTGCTCTGGTTTTCATTTCCTGCTTTGGCAAGGAACTGAACTTGGATCTGTGCGTGTGTGACACTCAGGAGTCCTATCAGGAGGAGCCTCTGAACGTGTTTCTTGGGTGGTCACTGATTGCTGGGGCTGGCCTGACCTTCTCACGACTTTTGCAGAAATCCGACCCTGTGGTGTCCTATCGGGAGACGGTCAGTGAGGAGTCGAACGTGCTCTGCCTGTCCAAGTCCCCGAACAAGCACAACCGGCTGTACATGAAGGCGCGGCCTTTCCCCGACGGCCTGGCCGAGGACATTGACAAGGGCGAGGTGTCCGCCCGCCAGGAGCTCAAGCAGCGGGCCCGCTATCTGGCCGAGAAGTACGAGTGGGACGTGGCAGAGGCCCGCAAGATCTGGTGCTTTGGGCCCGACGGCACCGGCCCCAACGTCCTCACCGACATCACCAAGGGTGTGCAGTACCTCAACGAGATCAAGGACAGCGTGGTAGCTGGCTTCCAGTGGGCCACCAAAGAGGTGAGGGGGCCACTCGAGAGTCCGGCTTACGATGGATCAGTTACCTGTGGGGTTCTCGGACAGGCAGGAGACTCACACCTGCTGGGGGATTGGGGGCCGTGTTCCGTGAGGGTGAAGGGCTCAGGGTCTTGCATTCTGGGAAGAGTGTCCTAGGGAGGCTGAGTTGGGTAGGACGTGACACTTTGGTCTTGGGGGGCCCCTGGGGGTCTTGGCGTAGAGCTGTATTACCTTTTCTGGAGGAGAAGGCTGCAGCGGGCCCAGGACCTTGATGGCGGTCACGCTCTTTTGTGCAGGGAGCCCTGTGCGAGGAGAACATGCGGGGCGTGCGCTTCGACGTCCACGATGTGACCTTGCACGCGGACGCCATCCACCGCGGCGGCGGCCAGATCATCCCCACTGCCCGGCGCTGTCTCTATGCCAGCGTGTTGACCGCCCAGCCCCGTCTCATGGAGCCGATCTACCTTGTGGAGATTCAGGTAGGGGGGCTTGGTCCTTCGACTGTTCTTGGGTCTTGTCTTGCTCGACAGCTGTTAAAAACAGTCATTGTTTCCTGACAGTGTCCGGAACAAGTGGTTGGTGGCATCTATGGTGTCCTGAACAGAAAGCGGGGTCACGTCTTCGAGGAGTCCCAGGTGGCCGGCACCCCCATGTTTGTCGTGAAGGCCTACCTGCCTGTGAACGAGTCCTTCGGTAAGTGCCGGCCCAGCGCAGCCTCACCCGCTGCCGGGGGCTGGCAGCCTGGTCGAGGGCGTGGCCGGTTTTGCCTCCAGCAAGGCCTAGAGCCGGTCCGATGAGACACTGATGGAGTCTGCAAACTATTGCCCGTTGGAGGTGGGCACAGCACACTTGTGGGGGATCACGTGGTCTGCTCATCACGTGGACGTGGTGAATTTGCAGGGGGAGACGACTTGGGTGTGTAACCTGGCACCAAGATGGAAGCCAGCAGCATGTAGCTCGGGTTCTTACTGCGGGTGGGCAGAGGGAGGCCTCCGAGTGGCCAACTCTGTGTCCCTTACTGACGAGCGGTCTTGGTGCAGGGCCCAGGCGAGATACGGGGTAGCGTTAACGTTAGCGTGACTCGGTCGGGGTGACTGGGCTCTGATCTCCACGTGCCCAGTGTCTTCTCCCGGGCGTTGCCACAGTGGCAGCAGGAGCCGGGTCTCCCGAGCCCGCCAGTGAGCCCTGTCCCTTCCCGCAGGCTTCACTGCTGACCTGAGGTCCAACACCGGCGGCCAGGCCTTCCCCCAGTGCGTCTTCGACCACTGGCAGATCCTGCCCGGGGATCCCTTCGACAACACCAGCCGCCCCAGCCAGGTGGTAGCCGAAACACGCAAGCGCAAGGGCCTGAAGGAAGGCATCCCAGCCCTGGACAACTTCCTGGACAAGTTGTAGGCCGCCCTCCCTGCAGCCCGCCCTCCCGGGTGGGACTCCGCACAGCCCCTGCACCCGGCTGACGATCGACCACGTAAGCCCTCGCGTTCTTCATGACACCTCGAGACTGTCCACAGTGACGCTCCGCCTGACGGGTTCTGGGGCCCACTCTGTGCCATCACTCACCGTGAACACTCGATGCCGTTTCTTTCGATATTTATTTCAGGATATCAGAGGCAACAGAAATGCCCTGGCAGCAGGGACTTACTTGGCCGGTGGGGGTGGGGGGGGGCGGGATGGGACACTCAACAGTTTTTTTTTTTCCATTTCAGAAGCTCAAATGTCCAAACAAACAAACAAACAAACGCATTAAGAGGTTTATTTGGGTAAATGGCCCGTAGTGGATTTTCCCCCAGAAAGGGGGAAGGAACAAGCGGGTAGATCTTTATCTTTGGACAGAAGCTAGAAGGCAGGAAACTTTGTGCAGTGTCACCGTGAGCACCCCCAGCTGTATTAGTGCCATTGGAATAATAAATTTGATATGGTGGTGACTGTGTATGTGTCCACGTGGTTCCTTGTCCGGTCAGCCCGCGGCGGGCTCCCAAGTGCTGCCACACAGAAGGCCGGAGCTGACCTTGAAGTACTCTTTCAGGTGCCAGGCCCAGGTGCCAGGCCCAGGTGCCAGGCCCATCCAGCAGTCACACAGGGCTCCCATCTGTCACATCTGTTGTCCAGTGGGACACGTCATGATGGTGGAGCCTCACACCTACCCTGTGCAGGGGGACAGCCGCCCACCATGGCCCCCGCCTGCTGGGCGCTTGAAATGGGCCCTGACTTGGTGACCTTGTAAATCCACTGCTGTGGTCTGATGGGGCCGGAGCTGCCTTCTCCATCGTGGTGGCTCGGACGTGACTGCAGCGAGGGGACACCACAAACGGTCTGCCGCCGGGTCGCTCGTCTTGTCCAGCTGGATGGCCGTTCAGAAAAAGTAATCTTGGGCATTAGACTTTTAACCTTAAACACGAAAGTCTAGGCAGCGTAGGACTAAGATCTTCCTACTAACCAGTGCCTCTTGCATAAGGAACATCCGGGATACATTGTTTCAACAGTGATGCTGCCCTGTGGGGAGCTGCTGTGGAAGTTCGGGAGGTATTCTGGGTCACCAGTGTAGGGGACCCCATCAACGTTTAGAAGGAGCCTGGGATGATGGATGTCAGGACTGCATGGGACAGCACCGCACGTGTGAGTTGTGTGGTTCGGTCTCTGACCCCAGCACTTTCCAACAACAAAGGTCATTCACATTGGGAAACGTTACTTCAAAACATAATGTGCTTGACACGCACGCAAGTATTTTGTGCGCTTTTATAAGCTAGCTTGTTTTTGAATAGTTTTTATACTTGGAGAAAAGTTTGCAAAGATGTTACAGAAATGTGCTAAGTGACCAATGGTGTTCTTGGTTTTCCGTGGAAGTTTTCTACACTGTTTCAGGGTCCGAGCCAGGATGCCACATGGCATTTAGTTTCACACATTTTTAACATCCAGTAATTTTGTCAAAGACACCACTGTCGTAAATAGAAACTTGAAGTGTGTTTTAAGTTTAAACCGACTATAAATTCATACGCCACCTGTGGTCCTTGGCTTGCTGATCCTGCACCTCTGTCCGCGTGCATTTCCTGTCAAATGTGAAATGCCATTTGCAGGGGTCGACCTGGCAACATGAGGTCTGTCATTACACCCAAGCATTGACGTGTCGCAAGTGGGTGTCTGTGTGTATTGTTCACTGTTTTCGTTGTACTGATTTTGTGTGATTCTTCTGGTTGCTCTAGGTCAGGACTGAAGCCCCCCCCCCCCCCCGCCAGGCGCCCCAACCGGGTGTAATTTCTTAAGAGAGTAATTACAGTGTGGTATCTGAAACCACGTTAAGGAGCTTTTCATACTGTTACACGAAACACCACTGGCTCATCTTGCGCTTTGAAAGTGTCCTTTCCCCTCTGCACGATTTTGTGACCTCATGTCTTGGTTACTTGGAAATAATGGCATATACCAAGTTTGCTGCTCTAACAGCTGTTGGCACATTTCATTAAAAAATATCGAAAGGTCACATTCGTTAACAGCGATTTCATCACAGAAGCGCTGGCTATCAGGCAGGAAACGGTCAAGCAAGTTTGGAGATTTAATTTTTTGCTTAAAAGCTCGAATTTACCATTGGCGACAAATACGGTCACTTGTTTCCCTTGAAGTGATGGTTTTGGTTTCTTTTTAAGTTTGGAGAATCCCAAGTAGGCTCTGCACTGCCAGCATGGAGTCCCAACACGGTGCTTAGACACTCGAACCATGAGGTCGTGACCTGAGCCGAAATCAAGAGTGACTTTAAAAAAAAATTTTTTTTAACATTTATTTACCTACTATTTTTTAATGTTTATTTTTGAGAGAGAAAGAGTGCAAGTTGGGGACGGGCAGAGAGAGAGGGAGACACAGAATGAATCCAAAGCAGGCACCAGGCTCTGAGCTAATAGCACAGAGCCTGACGCGGGGCTCAAACCCACAAACTGCGAGATCGTGACCTGAGCTGAAGTCAGACGCTTAACCAACTGAGCCACCCAGGCGCCCCCTTTTTTTTTTAACATTTAATTTTGAGATAGAGCTTGAGCAGGGCAGGGTCCGAGAGGGAGACACAAGATCTGAAGCAGGTTCTGGGCTCCCGAGCGGTCAGCACAGAGCCTGACATGGGGCTCGAACTCACGAACTGTGAGATCATGACCTGAGCTGAAGTCGGATGCTTAACCGACTGAGCCACCCAGGTGCCCCAGAGAGGTTTGATCTGTTCATTTGTGAGAAAATGTCTGCCACGTGCCCAAGTCTAATTTCCTATATATAGCTTGTCCGGCCTTTTTTTTCACCCCAAGAAAAATGATGTCCCAACTCCTAAGTATGGGCTTTGCATAAGTAACTTACAAAGAATGCAGTATGGGAAAGGGAGAAAGAAGAACGAATTCTGGAGCAACCTGACCAAACACTGCCTAGAACCAGGTGACCCAGGTCAACATCAACAGTGATGTCCTGTTGGTATTCTGGAGCCTTGTTAAGGTGTCATGGGAAGGGCACTTGACCTCTGTGGTCTTCCTCCCTAAAACCCATCACCCCAGTGTCCGAAAACCACACCAGACAAATTCAGTTGAGGGACATTCTACAAAATACCTGACCACTACTCCTTGAAACTGCCACCAAAGTCCTCAAAAAAGGAAAGTGTGAGAAGCTCACAGCCAGAGGACTCTAAGGACTAAATATCACGGGGGGTCCTGGATGGGATTCTGAGGCAGAGAAAGGACATTAGGGAAAACATCTGAATAAAGTGTGGACTTCGTTAGGATAATGTGTTAGTGTTGGTTCTCCAGCGGTGACAAGTATACCACACTAATGTAAGATGTAACGATTCAGTCAGGAGACATGGTAATGGCATGAGGTCAGGGTGGTTGGTGAAAGTCAAAAGACGGGGTCTTTTGTCAGGTGGCATCTGCAGTGGTTCAGCAGTGGCTTTTGGTTCGGGTCTTTCCGGGAATGAATCTCAGCTATGCCATCTACTGGCTGTTTGACTTTGGGTGGGTTACTTAACCTCTCTGGGTCTCAGCTTCCCCATCTGTAGAACGGGAGAAATAGTAACATAGTTTGGTACGTACTAACTAGCGGTTGTAGCACCTATCGGGAAACCATGGGAGTCAAGGATCAAGCACGACAGGGGACACCGGACTGGCCTCATTTGCATTTTTGTGTATTTGGAATGGGGGTAACATTTCACAGAGGAGGAAGCTGCAACTCAGGGACTAAAGCGGCCCCGGGGGTGTCCACCCCAGGAGCGGCCAGGCGGGAGCTGGGCTTTGCGTTCGCGTACGTATTGCTCAAGGAAGGGCAGGAAGAGAGGGACGCAGGATTTCAGCACCGCCACCTCTCAGCTTCAGGACCCGGGTCAGAGGACAGCGGGTGGGGCAGCCCGGGGGCCGGAAGTCGGCCTTCCGACTTCCTAAGTGTGACCGACGTTAGTTCCAGCCAATGTGCTGCGTGACGACGAGCCTGGCGGCCAGTGGCGAGGCGGCATCCGGGTTCGGGGGCCCCGACGCCAGCGGGCGGGGCCTGGGAGGCAGCGGGTGGGGCGGGACGTCACGAGCGGCGGGCGCGCTGACCAATGGGCGGCGGGCCCCGCCTCCCGAGGGCGGGCCCCGGCGGGCGCGGTGACGTCACGCAGGTCGGCGCGTCCCGGCGGCCGCGGTGGCTGGGCTGGAGAGGGCGGCGGTGGCCAGCGCGGCAGAGGGCCGGCCCGGGGCGCGGAGCCGCGGAGGGTGCGGAGCGGGCGCGGCCCGTGGCCGGCGGGCTGGGGAGGCCGAGGCGGCGCTTCGGGGGCCATTGGGGGGACGTCTGGAGACCCCTGGGATAAGCGGGCCGGGGAAAGGACTGGGTCCGGGCTCGCGAGGGGCGTGGCGGCCTGGGGGACGCCGGAGCGGGGTCGTTGGGGCTGGGAGAGACCTTGGAGGGGCCTGCCCTAGAGCGTGTGCGAAGGTTGGGGGAGAGGACAACGGAGGAGACTCTCAGATGTGGCCGGGGAGACGGGCTGGGGAGCCTCTGGTACCTGGAGGGATGCCTGGGAGGAGCGGGGAAGAGTTAGTCTCCTTGGGGCGGTGGACGTCAGCGGGAGGCAAGGGCGGGCAGGGACCTTGCAGGGGCTTGGAAGCCATTTTTCAGTTCCTGAGGAATTCAGGATTGGGGGGAAGCACACGGCCGCGCAAGGTCTTAGGAGATCTGGGGCGGTCAGGGGGTTTGTGGGGGGAATGGGTGAGGCCGAGGAGGGGTTAACGTGGCTGATGGGCAGGGAGGTGGGTGTCGGGACTGGAGCACCTTAGCAAATTGGGTAGGAGTGAGGGAGCCCCTGGATTTGGGGGTGTGACGAGTGTGGGGGAACTTGCAGGAACGTAGGGGTGGGCTTTGGCTGAGCAGGTTGGGAGAAACCTAGGAAGGAGAGGCAGAGAAAGGCTGGGGCAGTGTGTGGGGAGCCAGAGGTCTGGGTCTGGCGGAGTTACGGGGCCAAGGTGGCACGGTGGGGTTGCCACCCTTTTGGGTGGTGGGGTGTGTAAGTGCGCTAACGCAGGAAAGTACCCCGCCCGCCACATGCATGTGCCTTCTGTGAGGAGCGTGGAACTTATCTCGGGGAGTGGGTGGGGGGCAGGTTGTTCTTCCCTAGGAGAAATGGCTGGCATGTCACGTCTTCCCTATTGCCCTGTCTCCTCCAGGGTCACAGCTAAGGGACTCCCTGAGATCGTGTCTCCGGCCTTTCACTGCAGGGGAAGGCACCGGAAGGCCGACTGACCACCATGTCAACATTCAGGCAGGAAGATGTGGAGGACTACTATGAGATGGGGGAGGAGCTGGGCAGGTGAGCTCTGCGCGGGCCTCGGGGGCGGGAGGGAGGCGTTGCGGGGTTTTCTGGATGGCGTCTCCCCTCCTGTCCTCTTTCCTACCCTCCGAGACGGGGTGAGTCAGTGCCATGTGCTGGTAGAAGGAATTTAGGCTCTGGGGTCAGGCGGCCCCGTCCGCAAATTCTTGCTCTGACGTTCTCTGTGCCTTTCCCTTGGGGAAACATAGCAAGCACATGGAGCCCCTAACAGAGTGCCTGCCGTGTGGCGTGAGACAGAGCGGTAGGTGGTAAAGGTCTGTCCCTCTGTGTAATCCTTTCTTGAGGGAGGTGACCGATTCCCTTGCACGTTTCCAGGAGAGGCCCCCTGTCTGGGCCCACATCCCTGCCAGTTGGTTAGCATTCTTGTGGGAAAGAGAGGAGGTTTCCCGTTCGAGCCAGGCAGCTGATTTCCTGTCCCCCGGGAGCACCGCTGCCTTGGACTAGCCAGACATCATCCTTTTTTTTTTCTTGCCGGAGCCTCAGACCTTATTTGGTGAGTTCGCTGCTGACCAGCCCTATGATGTCACCAAAAGGGAATGTAAATAACTGAGCCGGGCATCAGGCCTTGGCTGAGAAAGTATTTCAGGCCCGTTTGGGATTCTGAAGTCTCTCCTTTAGGAATTTCCTTAACAGAGTGGTAGAGAATGGAGCTCCCCTCACTCCTCCCCCAAACCTCATTCTTGTTGAAAATGTGTTAGGACCTCCTCCCGAGGGTGGCTCGGCAGAAGTCCGAAGGAAATCCGAAGGAAATATACACGTCCTGTGTATATTCCCCTTAATCCGCTATTTGCACTGTTAGGAATTGATTCAGTGGGAATGTGTGTGCGTGTGGACCCCGTGGCCTCAGAACACGGAGAGTTGCTGTAAGGATTTTTACAGCAACTTTGTATGGACAAAGGACGGGGAGCCTCTTCAGTGGCTGCCACGGAACCACCGCCCCCGTAGATGGAATACTATGCAGCCATTAACAAAGAGCCAGGCAGGGGCGTCAGGGCGGCTCTGTCGGTTAAGCCTCCGACTTCAGCTCAGGTCATGATCTGGCAGCGTGTGGGTTCGAGCCCCGCGTCGGGCTTTCTGCTGCCAGTTCAGAGCCTGGAGCCTGCTTCGGATTCTGTGTCTCCCTCTGTCTCTGCCCCTCCCCAGCTTGTACTCTGTCTCTCTCTCTCAAAAATAAATAAAAACGTTAAAAAAAAATTAGAAGAACAAAAACGAAAAAAGAGCCAGGCAACCTGTATAATGATCGCCACGTAGGAGGTATATTGAGATTTGGTAGAGGCTGTGTCAATTTTAATAATTTTAATACATTTTATTTAAGCCAACAGATCGAAGTATGACCTTTTTGCTTGCGCGGTAAAAATTACGAAGGAAAAATTCTACTGCTGTTTGTCTATGAAGCTTTGAAATCTGGTGTGTTTCTAGAAGCTGACAACACATCTCAGTTTTTCGTTGTTTTTTTTTTTTTAATATTTATTTATTTACTTTGGGGGAGGGAGGGAGGGAGGGAGGGGCAGAGAGAAGGAGAGACAGAATCCCAAGCAGGCCCCATGCTGCCAGCCCAGAACTGGGGCAGGACACAGGGCTCGATCTCACAAACCAGGAGATTGTGACCTGAGCCAAAATCAAGAGTCGGAACCTCAACCGACTGAGCCACCCCCGGTGCTCCACATCTCCGTTTGGACCGGCTTGGCCGGTGTGGCCAAGTGTGGCCGGTGGCTGTCATCTGGGACAGTGCCGCTGTATGTAAGGATCCAGAAGGTGCTTGGAGATAACATGAAATGAGGAATTAAAGGCACTGGATGCCACACAGGCTGTGGTGCAGTTTGTATAAATTATAGATGTCACTCACAAGGGGGGGCGTGGTCGTCATCCCCACTTTATGAGGAAGCGGGGGCTGAGAGGAGGGAAGCAGCTTGCCCAAGGCCATGCGGACCGCGAGTGGCCAAGTGGGCTTCGGGTCTGGAGACCAGGCCCTGCCAAGGCCAGGCGGGCTGGAACCAGAGGCGGGCATTTATTTGGCTTCCACCTGCCCACCCTGGGACGGGCCCATTAGGTGTCCCAGCGACTTGTGGCCCTGCACGTTGGAAAGAGTGTGCGTCCTTGTGCCCCAGACAGCATCCTGTGCCCTGCTCGGTTGGCACCCCTGAAGGCGGGGCCCGCAGCCCAGCTGTGTCTCCCCCGGTGTC
The DNA here is from genome assembly GCF_027475565.1 of Acinonyx jubatus. NCBI lineage: Eukaryota > Metazoa > Chordata > Mammalia > Carnivora > Felidae > Acinonyx > Acinonyx jubatus. The sequence goes on from NC_069383.1 coordinate 162,728,954, forward strand.
ACCGCTAACCGTCTTGGCAAATTAGCTGCTGGGCCTCGCCGTGCTGACGAGGACCATGAGTGAAGCAGGGCCACGTTTTCTTGTCCCAGGGGCCATGGGGACAAATGACCCGGAAGCAAGTTTGTATGTGTGTGTGTCTTTGGGAGGGGTCGGGGGATTCTTTCTTCCTAGCTGGAGTTCACGTTGATGGTCTCGAGAAATGACTTAGTCTGTGGGTCGACAGGTGTGGACTTCGCTCTGGCTTCCGCCTCGTAGAGTGGCGTTTGTGCCCCTCTCGGCTCGCGCGGCCCAGTAGTGTGACTGGGGGCAGCAGGCATTCGTGCTTTCCCAGCGCTGGAGGCGGGGAGTCTGAAGATCAAGGCGTCGGCAGGGCTGGTTCCTCCTGAGCTCTCTGTCCTGGGTGTGCAGACGACCACCTTCTCCCTATGGCCTCACAGGGCTGTGCGTCTGTCTGTGCATCTGTGTCCTACTCCCCTCTTACAGGGACACCGGTCAGATTGGATTCAGGTCCACTCCTGTGAGCTCGTTTTTTTGTTGTTGTTTTAAATGTTTATTTCTGAGAGAGAGAGAAAGAGAGACACAGAGTGCGGGCAGGGGAGGGGCAGAGAGAGAGGGAGACACAGAATCCGAAGCAGGCTCCAGGCTCCGAGCTGTCAGCACAGGGCCCGCCGCTGGGCTCGAACTCACGGACTGTGAGATCGTGACCTGAACCGAAGTTGGATGCTCAATCGACTGAGCCCCCCAGGCACCCCCACTGTGAGCTCATTTTAATTTAATCACCTCTTTAGAAAGGCCCTGTCTCTGGATAGTCCCATTCTGACGTGCTGGGGGTTAGGGCTGACACATGGACTTTTGGGGGACACGGTTCACCCTTTAGTAGTGTCTTTCTTCCTGTTCCCATGAGCTCTGCCTGACTCGTCTCCATTTGTTGGCTCCGCTTAGATACAGCAGGGGAAGGGCGCCTGGATGGCACAGCCAGTTAAGCATCCAGCTCGGTTTTGGCTCATGATCTCACGGTTCGTGGGTTCGAGCCCTGCATCCTGCTCTGTGCTGCCACATGGGGCCTGCTTGGGATTGTCTGTCTGTCTCTTCTCCCCACCCCTTCCCCGCTCACACACACCCTTCCTCTCTTAAAATGAACTTTAAAAAAAAGTAAAGCAGGGAAAAACAATCCTTGTATTTGAAAATGAGGCCACAGGTCCAGCACTTAGCACAGTGCTATGTGGTGAGTGTTTGGCATCTGATGTCATTACCATGGGGGAGTTGTGATGGGACGGGAGGTGGGCCTGGAGGAATTAGCTGGGCTGGTGCAGGCAGAGGAGAGGGGCAGGCGTTTCGGGTGGGGGGAGTGTTAGTGGAGACGTGGGGGGTGGCAGGAGCATAATGTCCCAAGGGACTGCTGGGGCAGATCAGGGGGCACGGGGCGAGGCCTGATCAGGAACGCTTTGCCTTTCTCGGCTGACCTGTGCACTTGGCTCTCAGATCAGTGCTTGAGTCTCCCATCAGCACTGTAACAACTCACCGTGATTTAGTGGCCTAGAAGGGCTGGAAGTCAGGAGTCTAAAACGGGCCTGGTACCCCCCGGGGCCCCAGGGAGACCCCTCTCCGGCCTTTTCCGGCTTCCAGCGATGCCACAGCCTTGGCTCTCGGCCGCTCCTCCGTCCTCAATGGCCAGCAGCGTGGGGTCCACCCGTCTCTCTGCCTTCCTCCTGTGAGGACCTCTTGAGGACGCTGGGCACCCCCCGGGCACCGAGGGTCACCCCCAGCGTCTCAGGGGCCTTGGCTTGCTCCCTCCTGCAAGGTCCCTTTTGTCGTGAGAGTGCTGTATTTACAGGTTCTGGGGATTTGGACGTGGGTGTCTTTGGAGGGACTGTTGTTCAGCCCGCCATGTTAGGATTAATTTTGCATCTCCCACTGACCCACCTTGAACTTCACCCATCTTCCAATTGTGTGTGCGTAGAGCACATCTGTGACGCCACCGTGGGTGGGTCCGCTTCCCGGACAGACCCGGTTGGGTCCCTCGGTCTTTTTTGAGGTCCGTGTTGGCTTGGCAAAGGTGCCCCAACCTCTGTCTGTTCCCAGGGTCGTTCTGGCCGGCCTGCCCTCCCTCTGCCGTCGCCAGCTTCAGAGGGCCTGGCCGCCCCCGTCTCTGCCCTTCCTTCCTCTACGCTCTCTCCCTCATTTCCCCGAGATCTCATGTAGCCTGTTTTCTCTCGAGCCCTGGAGGTGCCGTGAAGTTTTCTGTCTGGAACGTGTACTTTCTGTCTTGGAATTGGTCCCCGCTGATGTGGACAGAGCAAACTGTGGCCTTTGGGCCAAATCCGGCCCAGCCTAGTGTGGTCCTGCCTGCCTGGGAGCCTGGAATGGTTCTTTATTTTTTTTTGAAAGGTTGTAAAAACACACAAGAATTATGACAGAAACCACATGGCCCGTAAGGCTAAAAATATTCGCTGTCTGGCCTTTTTCAGTCAGCTCTTGAGTTAAAGTAAGTTCATGTAACTAAGTTCCTGGATAGCAGAATAATTTGGACGTTGGACAGCTCCCCAGAGTGCATCGAATAGGCTTTCTGTCTCTCTTTTAGTAGCAGCTGTCTTGAGATGTAATTCACATACTGTACAGTTCACCCCTTTCAAGTGTGCAAGTTAGTGATCGTCGGTGTATTCACAGGGTTTTGCAGCCATCTCTCCAAATAATTCCAGAACATTCCATCACCCTAAAAAGAAGCCCCGTCCCTGTCAGCAGTCACTCCCGCCCCCGGCCCCCACGAGCCCCCTTCCCGTCCGTGGAGGAGCCCGTTCTGGACGTTTCACACACGCGGACTCACACCCCGCGTGGCCTCTCGTGTCTGGTTCCCTCCCTGAGCGTCGTGTGTTCGGGGCCCGTCCGCGGGGCGGCGGGGGTGGGCGCCTCGCTCCTGCTGGTGGCGGAGGGACTTGTGCATGTGTGGTGGACGCGTTATGTGTCCATTCATCTGCTGATGGACACAGGTTGTGTCCCCCTTTTAGGCTCTCGCGAATCCTGCTGACGTAGGATTTGTGTTCACGCTTCTCTGTGGATTCGTGTTGTCCTTCCTCCTGGGGGGACACCTGGGGCGGGATTGCCGAGGCGCCTGGAACCGGTGCTTAAGCTCTCGGGGAACCGCCAGCCTGTTTCTGTGGGCGCACTCCGGTCCCCTGTCCTCTCTTTGTCAGCTTGAAAATGGGTGCGTTCCTTTTACTTGGCCGGTTGTGTAAGAAGCTCCTTCAAAGTCAGTGGCTTATTTCTTTTCTCTTAGATTTTTAAACATGATGAAATAGGCTGGAAAGTCGAGTTTGTATAGAATTGTGTCACTTAAAAGTAAAGACCCCCTCTTGGCTGCCCCAGCCCTCTGCCCCCCTGAGACACAGGTGGCGTATGGGGTGGTGAGTGTTGGGTGCGAGCCCTTGGCTTCCTGCCCACGCGGAAGTACCTGTGCGCGTCCCAGCGGCACGGGCTCCCCGAGCGGGTCCTCAGCGTGTCTCCTGTCACCCGCTTTCTCCTGGCCCCACGGTGGACTCCCGCTCCCTTCCGTAAGCCCCGAGCTGTGTCCCTTTCCTTCTGTGGCACACAGATGCCACGCAGCCACCAGACTGCACCTGCCACGTGGACTCCCGGAGGGGCGGGGCTGGGAGGTGCAGTCCCAGAAGGTTCTGGAAGTCCGCAACCTTCCCGCTCCCCCGCCCCCCCGGCCCTCACGGGGTCCCGCTCACGCCGCTGTCCCCGCAGCGGCCAGTTTGCCATTGTGCGGAAATGCCGGCAGAAGGGCACCGGGAAGGAGTACGCGGCCAAGTTCATCAAGAAGCGTCGCCTGTCGACCAGCCGGCGGGGGGTCAGCCGGGAGGAGATCGAGCGGGAGGTGAACATCCTGCGGGAGATCCGACACCCCAACATCATCACGCTGCACGACATCTTCGAGAACAAGACGGACGTGGTGCTCATCCTGGAGCTGGTCTCGGGCGGGGAGCTCTTCGACTTCCTGGCGGAGAAGGAGTCGCTGACGGAGGACGAGGCCACCCAGTTCCTCAAGCAGATCCTGGACGGCGTCCACTACCTGCACTCGAAGCGCATCGCCCACTTCGACCTCAAGGTGAGCCGAGCGGGGGCCCGGCCGGGGCGGGTGACCTGGGGCGTGGGGGCGGCAAGGGGCTCCGGCTCAGAGCGCGCCCACGGGCTGCTGCTGCCGGGGGTGGGGGGGACGCAGACCGCCTCGGCCTGGGCCCGGTGGGGGTGCGGGGCCGGCTGGGCAGCGGTATCCTCCTTCTCCCGCAGCCAGAGAACATCATGCTGCTGGACAAGAACGTGCCCAACCCACGCATCAAGCTCATCGACTTCGGCATCGCCCACAAGATCGAGGCGGGGAACGAGTTCAAGAACATCTTCGGCACCCCCGAGTTCGTGGGTACGGCTCCGTGCGGCGCCTCGGGCCTGGGTCCCGCCCTCGGGTGTCCTCTCCCGAGCCCTGGTGTCCGGCCTCCTGCCCCCCCCCGCCAGGCGGTCCCTGCAGGCGGGCTGTGCCACCCGCTCCCCGTGGCCGCGTCCCCGGGGCTGCCTCAGGTGCACCCGGCGTCCGACCCCACGCCGTCTCTCTCCCCGTCCCCGCAGCTCCCGAGATCGTCAACTACGAGCCCCTGGGTCTGGAGGCAGACATGTGGTGAGTGGCGGGGGGTTGGGGTGGGGGTGGGGGGCTGGCCCACGCCCTGGGACGAAGCACCCGAACCCCCCTAGCTATCCGTGAGCACTGCCAGGCCACAGCCGCAGGGGGGATGTGGCCCATCTGCTGGGTGTGGGCAGGACAGACCGTCGACTTAGAACGGGGCTCGGCAAACGATGGCCCGGCGGCCAGAGCGGGTCTGTGGGTCCCGAGTGGTCTTCTTGTGTTTAAGGCGTTGTTAAAAATGAAACAGGCAGCAGAGACTGGGAGCCTTAAAGCCCGAAACGTTGGTTGTCTCACTCTTCGTGGAGCTTGTCAACCCGCCTTCGAGCCCACGCCTGCACCCCCCCAGCCCCCCCAATTTGAGCCTTGGCAGGTGGTGTGGGCAGATGAGCTCATATCTCGCCCTGAGACGCCAGGGCGGGAGAGACAGAGGCCCTCGGTGGAGGCCTTGCAGACCCTGAAGGAGAGGGGGCCGTGGGCTTCTGGATCCCCAGCCGTTGAGAGATTCTGGGAATTGGGGTGCTGAGCGCCGCCACTGAGCTGACTGTCCTTCTCGTGTGTTCTCTCCAGGAGCATTGGTGTCATCACCTACATCCTGTGAGTGCCTGCTTGGGGCCTCCTGCTTCTCCTGGGGCCCTGCTGGGGCAGGATGCTGGGTGGCTGGGTGGGTGAATGAATTTGTGCAGGAGGGAAAGGTGTGAGTTCAGAAGGCCCCACACCCCCTGGTGCAGGGCCGAGTGGGGACCGCGTGTGTCCTCCCTCCCTGCTGGCCAGCAGCCCGGCCCGGCCTCACTCCCTGGGTGCCGCGTTTGGGTTGTTCCTCGCCTCCACCCCTGCGCCAGGCAGGCTCCCCCTGCGTTTTCCTCCCTCGTCAGGTGGCACAGCGATCCACCCTGACGGTGCCTTACGATGGGCTTTTTCATAGTTTTAGGTTCTTAAGTATTGAAGAAAGGCTAGACTTTCAAAACAGCTACAAAACCAGTGTGGTTTCTGTGCCCCTCACCCGTCTTCCCATGACGCTGGCATCTTTTTGTCGTCGTCGTTGTTAAGTTTACTCGGAGGGAGGGAGAGAGAGCGTGAGCACCTGAGGGTCAGGGAGAGAGGATCCCGAGTTCCACCGGCCGGTGCAGAGCCCCCACCCAAGGCTCCGTCTCACGACGGCGAGATCGTGACCTGAGCTGAAATCGAGAGTCAGACGCCTGACTGACCGAGCCCCCCGGGTGCCCCCAGATGAGTACTCCTCCCTGTCCGTCACAGTGCCGTGTGCCCAGAGCCCCAGGGGGCGGTGGTGTGGCCCCCCCAGCGCAGCTCATTAGGAAGGCCCACGATGTCCTTGTGTGGTCTCTCGGGCTGTGCCCGGACCGTGTGTGGACGCACTCGGCAGGGATTCCCCCGCGGGTTGTCAGTGTGGCCTCTGATTGCTGAACATTTGGGGGACGTGCTTCGAGCTTCCTTAGAGACTTCTGCCCGCTCGTTTTGAGTCCCCGTCGGAGGCTGGGCGCGAGGTTTCTGTGCTGTGTGGTGGGAGGCTAGGGGCCGGGGTGCGCGGGAGGCCCGGGGGGTGGCGCAGGCTGCGGCGTGTCGGTGGGGCGAGTACAGGGGCCACTGAGCCCCGTGCCCGTCTTCCAGTCTGAGCGGCGCCTCCCCGTTCCTGGGCGAGACAAAGCAGGAGACCCTGACCAACATCTCGGCCGTGAACTACGACTTCGACGAGGAGTACTTCAGCAACACCAGTGAGCTGGCCAAGGACTTCATCCGCCGGCTGCTTGTCAAAGACCCCAAGTAGGAGCGCTGGCCGGGCAGAGGGCCGGGGGGGGGGGGGGGGCGGGCAGGGGAGGCCGCTGGTCCACGAGAGCACATCCTCGTGCTGTCCCCTCCTCGTCACTGGGAGTCGGGCATGGCCTGGCAGCGGGCCAGTGGACGGCTTAGCTCGGTCCCCGCCGTGACTTTAAGAGCTGTGAATGGATCCTTGTTGAGAATCCTGGTTGAGAGCTGTGACTCCTGTTGAAGGTAGGTTTCGTGGGCAATTGCAGACTCCTGGGGGTCTTCTCCTAGGGAGGACTAAAGCTTCCGGCATCACGGAGCCCTCCTTCCCAGAGAGGTGCTCCTCCCAGAGTCCTCCCTGGCCCGAGCCGCCCATTCTTGCCGCCTGCCTGTCCCTCCTGTGGGCGCCGGAGTTGGCGAGACCCAGCGTTAGGTCCCGCCCCCGGTAACAAAACCGCTCGGAAAGCGTGACGACCCCAGAGCAGCAGGCCTCTTGATGGGCTCCTTGCTGGCTGATCCGAGCGGATGCTCTGAGGTTGCAGGTAGTTCCAAGGTCATTTCAGGGACTTGCCCCCGGCTGGAGGGGCGTCCCCAGGGGGCCAGTGTCTGTGAGCCGTGTGAGGTGGGGGCAGGGAGCCGAGCTGCGGGGGGAGGGCCCAGAAAACCCCTTCCCTGTTCTGTTCTCCCCGCCAGCCTCGTCGGGGGATGGGGACGTGGCGGGCATGTGACTAACCAGGGGGGGGGGGGGGGGCTTTTCTAGGAGAAGAATGACCATCGCCCAGAGCCTGGAGCATTCCTGGATCAAGGTGAGATGGGCGGGGCTGCTCCCTCCCCAGGACGGCAGGTGTGATCAGGCCTGAGTGTCGGGCAGGGTCCCCAGGGGAGTGGACCCGGCTGGCAGAGGGCGGGGTGTGCACGGGGATGGTGTGGGAGCCCCGCCGTGTGATACCCGGTGGGGTACCCAGCCCCTCTGCACGCGGCACGGCTCCCTGCACCGAAACTTCCAGAACGGGGTGGCCTCTCGGCCGGGCGCGGCAGTCTTCTGTAAAGGGCCAGGCGGCCCGTGACTCCTTCCCCTGGGTCTCTGGCAGGGAAATGCCGGAACCAGCCCCCTCCCCCACCCCCCCCGCGAAGGGGCGGGGCCGTGTGCCGGTAAGACTTTCTTTAGGCGCCGCCCGCCTCAGGCCCCGCCTCTCCCTCCGCAGGCGATCCGGCGGCGGAACGTGCGGCGGGAGGACGGCGGCCGGAAGCCGGAGCGGCGGCGCCTGAAGACGGCGCGCCTCAAGGAGTACACCATCAAGTCGCACTCGAGCATGCCCCCCAACAACACGTACGTCAGCTTCGAGCGCTTCTCCAAGGTGCTGGAGGAGGTGGCCGCGGCGGAGGAGGGCCTGCGCGGCCTGGAGCACAGCCGGCGCCTGTTCCACGAGGACATCGAGGCGCTGACGGCCATCTACGAGGAGAAGGAGGCCTGGTACCGGGAGGAGAACGAGAGCATCGGCCAGGACCTGCGGCGGCTGCGGCAGGAGCTGCACAAGACCGAGGCGCTGCGGCGGCAGGCCCAGGAGGAGGCCAAGGGCGCCCTGCTGGGGGCCAGCGGGCTCAAGCGCCGCTTCAGCCGCCTGGAGAACCGCTACGAGGCCCTGGCCAAGCAGGTGGCCTCCGAGGTGCGCTTCGTGCAGGACCTGGTGTGCGCCATGGGGCAGGAGAAGCTGCAGGCCGGGGGGTGCGGCCTCCGCTAGGGGCGGGCGGGCGGGGCCGGGAACCCGAGGCCGCCCTCCCCCGGCTCAGCCCCTCTGTCCTGCGGCTTCCGGGTCAGCGTCCCCTGGGGAGCCCCGGGAGCCCCGCGAGCGCGGGGTACCGCGGGACAGAGCCGGCCAGGCGGCGCAGGGCCAGCCGCGTGCAAGGCCTGGGCCTGGAGCTCGGAACCCGGGGGCGGGCGGGGTCTCACCTGCCTCTGCCGGACGCCGAGGTCCCACCTCTTCTAGAGACGAGAGGCAGCTTCTGACCCGGCCCCCTCGGCCCCCAGCCCTCCCTGCGCCCCCTGGGCTGAGCTGGCACCAGGGCCCGAGCTGAGGAGATGGCCCAGCCCTTGAGGCGTCGGTTTGGGGCGGGTGGCGAGGGGGCGTGAGGCTGGACGCGGGACCCTGATGCAGAAGCTGTGTCTGTCCCTCTCTGAGGCCCAGGCGGCCCCAGGTGCCGGGTCAGGAGCCATCGCTGCCCCTCACTCCTCTCTGCCGTGCCTGTCACAAAGCGCACGCGATGACCCACACGGCCCGGCCACGCCCCTGCCTCCCGTCCCAGTGCTGCCTTCCGAATTGTGGGGTAGTCGCCCCCAGAGTGCTCTGCGAAGGCCCAGTGTCCCCCGAGTGCCCCGCGAGCCCCTGAGGCTGCTTGCGGCCGGCCGAACCCTCCCCGCTGGGCCAGAGAAGGTGGAGGAGGGGCTGCAGGGGCAGTGCCCGCACCCGCCACTAGGTGCCGCCCTCGAGCAGGGCCCTGCGCCCCAGGGAACGTGCCCCAAGGTCCCGGATTCACCAAAACGAGGCTCTCTGGCCGCGTGCTCTGCACTTGTGCCGCGGTTTGGGTTAAGCGAGTGACATCTGTGTGGCCCCTCCGTAGCCCGAGAGGAGTTCTCCGGACAGAGGCCAACCTGGCCCGGGGGCGGGAGGAGCCCCCTGAGGTGTCCTCCCGTGTGCCTAGGCCCGTCCCCAGCGCCGGGGTGGGGCCCGCTGTGTACCCGTCTGCGAGCTCTGTGTATCACACGTGCATGTGCCTAAAGGAAATAAAGCCCCGCTTCCCCGACACGTGGCTGCTTTCTGTGCTCAGGCCCCGGCCGGGGCAGCCAGTCTGGTGGCCACCCGGTGCCACGGCCGCGCCTGGCTCTCGTGTCTCTTCTCCTCCACTGCTGCCCCCATGCTCTTTGGGAAGACGAGGGCAGACCTGGGGGGCCTCGGAGGCTGCCCTGATCTTGGGGTTTGGCAGGTCTCACTTGCGATGGAAGCTTCCAGACAGCTGGAACGAAGTCAGAGGGGCCTTCTGTCCCTCTGTGCCGCCTCAGATGCTGCCGGGCCCCAGTGCCCCAGCGTGAGGACGCCGGCACAGAGGTCACCCCGTCCGCTGGGAAGGGATGGGGGGGGGGGTCCTTGTTCCCCCTGCTGCTGCCTCTGGGTCTGGCACGTGGTTCCAAAAAGGGAATGCTTTTTACTTTCTTCCCGGGAGCTGGAGCTCTGGGGTCAGTGGTGCCCTATCCTTTCATTACCTCGTGCCCTACACCCAGGGGCGCATCTCTCCTCACTCGTGTTCTGTTTTTACTTTAACCAAAAGGAAAACATTGAGATCCGACTTACCATCGCTCCTTTTTAATCTCTTTTGGGGGAACAACCTCAAGTTTTAGCATTTCAGTAGATTTCAGCTCACTGACTGCTGAGCTCAGTCGGGTCTCCCCCGTTCGTCCCTGACTGTCCTTTACGGCCGGCTCGTCCAGCCCAGGACCTGGTCTGGCCCTTTGGGGTTCAAGGTGATGACTGAGCGGCACGGCCCCTTGGGTCACGTGGCACAGAGCCGGCCGTGGGGGGGGGCGCCCTGGTGTGTGTAACGTGTGTAAGGTCGGCAAGCCGCACCCGTCTGCCACATGGCACCAGATGGCCTCCAGACCCCCCGGGGGCCCAGGGACCGCTGGACGGCACCCGTCCAGCCAGTGCTGAGCAGGTCTCGCCCATTCCGGGCACTGTGGCGGGTGCTGGGCGATGGCTGCGGAGGGTTGAGACGACGTCTGTCCTGACGTGGGAGAGGAGGGAGTAGTGAGACCGGGTACAAACCGACATCCGCTTTGTCCAGGGTCTGCCCGGCTGCGGGCCTGGATTCCCAGCGTCTCCTCGGGATAACGGGCAGGTGTCCTTGCTTTGCAAACACTCGGCCCCACCCCCTCCTACCTGGGGAGGGGTGTCCACGGGGAGCCCCTCTGGGGCCACACCACACCTAGCCAGGGCGTCCGGCCGGTGCAAGCACTTTGCGGAGCCTGGGGCTAACGTAGTTATTGACTCTGACCTTGGCCCGCAGGCTCTGATCTCTGCCCCTGCTATCGCTCCTCGAGGGCGGGCTGGCCCAGTAGGGGTTTCTGACCACCAGAATACAGCGGAGGTGACGAGGTCCGTCCCCCCATCAGGCCACATAAGACTGTGGCTTCCGTTTTGCTGGCGGACTGTCCCTTGCTGGCTTTCACGAGCGAGCTGCCATGTCGCAGGCCCAGATGGCAAGGGGCAGCCAGCAAGGAAGAAGGCCCACCAGCCGCGTGAGTGGCCCTAGGAGCGGACCCCTCCCCAGTGGAGCCGTCGGGTAGAACCCAGGCCTGGCTGGCACCTGGATCGTGGCCTCCCGGGTGACGCTGAGCCTCAGACCCGGGCGGGCTACATCGGGACCCCTGACCCACAGAGACTGGAGACACCCTGTTACTGGAGATGCCGTCTGGTTTTTCCTTGTGCAAAATAGGGGTGTCGTCGTGCTTGTTTCTTGATTGGGGGGGGACAGACTATGGGAACCACGGGTTGCCTTCCTCCCGCCCTTCGGTTGGCTCAGATCTTGGCTGTGGTGTGTGAAGTTCGCCGGAGGAAGGGTTTGAAACTGGTGTTTGTCTCGGGGCGCCTGGGGGGCGCAGGCGGTTAAGTGATCTTAGCGTTCGGCTCAGGTCATGATCTCGCAGTTTGTGGGTTCGAGCCCCGCGTCGGGCTCCGTGCCGACTGCTTCGGATTCTGTGTCTCTCAAAAATAAATAAGCATTAAAAAATAAACGGGTCATCTAGTAAGTAGGCTGTTGCCCTGTGAGCTGTGCTAGCAAATTACGGATCCCGAGCAGGGGTGGTGCGGGCCCCAGTTTGAAAACCGGTTGGTCGGGAAGACAGGAGGCTTGGATTCGGGACAAGCGGAAGGCCTGTGGGGCTGAGCCCGGACCTCGGGCAGAGCGTTACGCCCGCTGAATGAGGGGGCTCCATGCATGGTGTCAGGGGCACGGTGGGAGGGGAGAGCAGAACGTTCTGGTTGGATCCCGGTCGGCAGCAGAGGGACCCCGGGGCCCAGTGGGTGGCAGAGGGGTAACGGGGGGGGGGGGTTTGCACCCAGGGTGGCTCCCGTGGGTTGAAGTGTGTTCCCCGGAAAGAGAAGCGGTTCCGAAACCCTGGAACGTGGGCCTGGTGCTGGTGTCTCGAGTCGCCTTGTGCCCGGCCATTTCCAGCCTGCGGCCCCCTCGGGCGGGGATGTGCCCAGGTTGAGATTTCGTCCGCGGCCTGGCCCTCGACGGAGGCCCTGTCTCGCTCCCCCAGCAGAATCTGGCCCATCCGCTCCCACCTTCAGGACCAGGCGCGGCCGACGGCAGCAGGTGGGCGAGAGGCCGCTTGGCCGGGCCAGTGGGCGGTGGGGAAGAGGGTCAAGAGGGCCGGGCACCCGGGTTGAGGCAGGGGAGGGGCTCCGGGGGGCCCGAGCAGGCCGGGGCCACCACCTCGGGCGGCGCTGTCCTGAGGTGTGGACGATCTTGCTGCTTCCGTCGAGATCTGTCGTGGGGGCCCCTCCGTGGAAGATGGTGGGCAGGTGCCACAGGGGCCACGTGGGGCCACAGCGGAGCCACTTGCTGTCTGCAAGGGGAGGCAGACAGCTTCGAAGGCCGCCCCGTCGGGCTCCCGGCTCTTGGCCAACACACTACCTGCCCGTGTTGCCAGTCGTGCCCTCCCTCAGGGACGGTGGCCCCATCCGTGTCCCTCGCCAGCAGTGAAGGATGAAGGAAAGGCGTGTTGGGGGCAGCAAGCGGGCGCCCCTGAGCATGAATCCTCTTAGACGGGGGGGGGGGGGGGTCGCCATGCTGGGTCCCTGGGGTGCCGTCTTTCCTGCAGGTGGGGGGCAGGCGACGTGCCCTGTGTCCCCGCCCAGGGTCGTGAGCAGGTGCAGGGAGGAGGGCAGGGCCGGCCAAGCCCACGGCTCCTGCGCACATGGGGCGCTGCTGTTAATAACGGGGCGGGGGGGGGCGCCTATGAAGCCGCCCTGCCAGCCCCGAGATGCTCCTTCGGCCCCGGAGGCCTTTAGCGCCCCCTTGTGAGAGAAAAAGAAAAGTCAGTCCCCAAACCTCTCCGTCCGGCCCGCGCAGCGGCTTGGAAAGTGAGACACAGACCAACAGCGTCGTGTCGGGCTCTGTGCCGACAGCTCGGAGCCCGGAGCCTGCTTCGGATTCCGTGTCTCCCTCTCTCTCTGCCCCTCCCCTGCTCACGCTCTGTCCCTCTCTTTCTCTCTCAAAAATAAACATTAAAAAAAATAAAAGGATTTCACTCACAGACCCTGAAGTTTGAATTCCACACGGTCTGTGCTTCCCACAGATTTTTTTTAACGTTTTTCTTTATTTACCTCGATAGAGACTTGCAAGTCGGGGAGGGGCAGAAAGAGGAGGAAGAGAGAACCCCAAGCAGGCTCCGCGCTGTCCGTGCGGACCCCGATGGGGGCTTGAACCCGCGAACCGTGAGATCAGACCCGAGGCCGAAGTCGGACGCCTCCGCGAGCAAGCCACCCAGGTGCCCCCAAAATTAGCCATTTTTAAGTGAATGATTCCCTGGCATATGGTGCATTCCCGGTGTTCTGCAACCACCACCTCTAATTCCAGAACATTCCATCACCCCCACAAAGAAGCCCTGTCTCCACTAGCCGTCGCGATCCCTCCCCCGCCTCCGGCACCCCGGAGGCGAGTTGTTCTCGCTTGTCTTCTGTTCCAGTGAAATCTTTCTGTCCGTCTTTGCGCTCCGAATGGGTCTTTTGTGTGCGTGATTTTGACCCTGAGGACTTCCCAAAAGGAACCACCGGTTCAGAGTCCTGGGTTCGAGTTCTGGTTCTGCCACTCGCCAGCTGGGTGAGCACCCCCCCAACCCTTGCCTCTCAGGGCCTCGCCACCCTTCTCCGGGGTTGGGGAGCAGGGCTGGGAGGCCTCTGGAGACCAGGGCCAGGGGCTTCATCTTCGGCTTGTAACAGCTCCCTCTCACCCATGGCCTCAGTTTCCCCATTTGTCCCAAGTGGCTCGAATCACTGATCTCCTGCCTTCCTCTTTCATTCATTCCTTCCCCTACCGTTTAGGGGGCCCCTGCCTTGTGGGGTACTGGGGACACAGCGGAGAATAAGATGTACCTGGCCCTCCCTGTGTAGAGGGAGGGGGTGGAGGAACCAGAAAGACTTCCTGGAGGAGGGGCCGTCCAAGTGGATACACAGTGATTTAGGCAAAGCAGGCCAGAGGGAGGAGGCTTGGATAAGACAAAGGGGTTCAGGGAAGTGAAAACAGGATGTGCAAAGACCCTGTGGCACCAGCTCCGACCGCAGGGGAGCAGGTAAATGAGGGGTAGGGGCAGGCCACCCTCCCCCTCCCTCTCCCCACCTCCCTTCATGAAACCTTCTGGAGGTGGGGGCTCAAACCCAAAGAGAGCCTCTCTCCCTATGCTTGGGGCCTTCCCACCCCTGCTCCCCGACCCCAGAATCCTGTCCTTTCCCGGCTCAGGAAGCGGCTGGTGGAGGCCTGATGAGGGCCCCCAAGGGGGGCACTATGTCCTCGTCCCCGCAAACTGCGGCCGGGAGCCTCCCCTGGATTATCCGGGGTCCCCACACGTGGTCACAAGTCCTACCCTCTTCCTGTCACCTCCCCGCTGCCCCGGCGGAGGCTGCCTCCTTGACCAAACTAGCCTGGCTCCGCTGAGCTCCTTTTCAACGGGGCCTCCTCCTTGCGCTCGACCTAGGAACCTGGTGCTGGCGAGAATCCTGCCAAGTCCGTTTAGCCAGACTCCCCCCCCTAACCCTCGTGTCTCCCCTCAGCGACTCTCTGGCCACCAGGCCACCTCTCTCTGGCTACGGAGCGCCGCGTGTCCCCGGACGCAACACCGAGCGCTTGCCCGCTGCGGCGGGGCCTGAGTTCAGTCTCCTGTTCGCGCTCTGACGACCGTCCGGCTCTGGCTCTCTTGACACCCCCCCCACCCCCACCCCCCCTGCGTGTGGCCAGCCGCAGCTTGGGGGAGACCCGGAGCGGGAGCTGCCCTTGCCCTGTCTCGACACCCTCACCCCCGCGGCCTGCCCTGTGCGTCCCCGAGGCTTCCGCGACCTCCCTCCCCCGATTCTGCCGGCAGGAACCCCGCGATGACAGCCGAGGGAGACGCGGAGCGCCATTATCCTGTCGTGGCCGGTGAAGGACTCCCTGCGTGGCCCCATCCAGGACTGACCTGGTGCCCAGGTCGTGGGGGGCGTGGCCCTCACTTCCTCTTCCCACCTCCAGCCCATCCTGGGCCTCGGTGGTTTCCTTGACTGACAGCGTGGCTGGACCCCTGACCCCTGAGCCCCGCCAGGCGCCTGGCCGGCTGGCAGGTGTGGGAAGCCGGCTTCGGGGTGTGGCCTGTGACCCAGTTTGGGCGGCAAGAATTTCCGGGGAGCCTCCTTGTGGGGCACGGAGCCCAGACCACAGGTGACAGTGCCGTGCCCAGACAGAGGCCCGGGCAGGGCGCCTGTGGGAGGCCTCCTGGTGTCAGCCCACCTGTGTGACACGTCTGTCCCCAAACGGCCCACAGGTCGCGAAGTGTTTGATTTCCTGTGTGTGAAAGGTCCGGAGACAGAAAGTAGGTCAGTGGGTGCCAGGGCTTGGGGGCGACTGCTCACGGGGCTAGGGTTTCCCTCTGCTGGAGATGGAATGTTCTGGAACTAGATAGCACTGACGGTTGCACAACATCGCGAGTGTACTAAATGCCACCGATGGTAAATTTAGCAAAGAGAGAGGTCAGGTCCTCACTGAGCACTGGGTCCCACTGGAACCCCCACACCTGCTGAGCCGGCCCCTGGGGCCCTCGCCTGGGCTGGGCCCTCCACCGGGGACACCCGTGACCTGCCCGCTGGCCTGCTAACTGCTGCTTCTCTGTTGGGTCTCAGACCAGAGAGGACCCTTCCTTCCGGGACAGGGCCCGACCTCTCCTCCTGGTGCCCAGGGGTCAAGCTTCTCCACCCTAGGCCGGGTGCCAGCAGGTGAATGAAGAAATGAATGAGTGAATGAATGAGTGAACAAACGAATAAGTGAACAAAACGAGTGAATGAGTGTACATGTGAATGAATGAATAAGTGAATGAGTGCATGAATGAATGAACGAGTGAGGTTTCAAGAAACCCCTCAGGGTAATCAGAGACCCGGTTGGGTTGGGACAAAACGTGTGGCCCCATCACCCCCCGATGGGAGTGGCACCTGTGACCCCCGTGCCACCCGCCCGGGGAAGCCACCGCCGCGGCCGGGACGGGCGCCTTCCCGACTCCGGCGACCTGTGTGCACGCCCGTCCTGTTCCTGGCACCCGAGGCTCCTCTTCTGGGCTATGTGACGTGTGACCAGAGAGAAGCACCTGGTCCCCGCCTCTCTGACACACCGCTCCTAAACCCTCGGGACTTCTGGGCAGGGACAACAGTCTTTTTCTCCCTACTAGGTCCGGAGCGACGAAGGAAAGCAGTGCCCTTTGCTGTTTGTGACGAGCCCTGCGCTTATGCTGACGGGGTGACTTCCGGAAAGTCCCGAGAGCCACGGGGTGGTGGGCGGGACAGATGGCAGCTTCAGCCGGCGGCTCGGGGACGACCGGGGCCCTGGCCCGCGCCCCTCTTCGGGCTGTTCCCAAGTTAGCCCCTTTGTCGTCAGCAGGTGAGATGCAAGGAAACCTCTTCCCTGAGCTCTGAGAGCTGCTGGGGGAAGGTTGTGGGAGCCCCTGGCTTCTGGCCAAGGGGGACATCGTGGGGGTGACCTGGGGGCCCAGCCCTCACGACTGGCGCCCGAGGTGGGGGTGAGCCCTTCACCCGCGGGGTCCTCCTGGACTGCCCGGTGTCGGGTCACAGGACGCGGGGGGGGGGGGGGAGGGGGGATCCCCGGGAGCTGGAGAGCGTGGGGACCCTTCCCCAGTCCGGTGTCGGGAACGGTGTGAGCGTAGGGAGGAAATAGTCTTCTGTTCCAGAAGTAGCAATAATGGTCTATATACACACAGTGATTAAACTATTACCATTGTCACCTGCTAACCCTGCTTGGTTCCAGAGCGGACTGGGGTCGGGAAGGGAACTTGAGTCACAGAGAGGCAGGTCCGGAAGGGGCCCTGGGGATGGCCCCGGGGGCCCCCCGGAAGCAAAAGCGGCAGGGCCACGGCTGCCCCAGGTCGGCCCTCTGCGCCCGGACCCAGGCCAGCGTCACACCTCGGGGAAGTGGACACCAGTGACCCCCGTCCCTTCTCAGCTGCTGCCTCTTTATTTCCACACAAATCCCCCAAAGCCCGTGGAAACCATGTCTGAACATCACGACGGGAGTCACGACGGCTTTGGGTGTAAAAACCACAACACTGGCCGTCCTTAGGATGAGCGTGTGAGCCACGACCGAGGACACGACCCACGTGTCACAGGAGGGAAACCCGGCGTCCCTTCGCGACGGGGGCTCGCGGTCCACTGCATCTTGGCCGGAACTGCCCCCGAGACGCATCTTTCGTGAAGCCGCTGGGAGCTGCGGGCGGCCGCCCGCGTGGACACGTGTGGAGGGAGCCCTGCCGTGGGGCTTCTCCCGCCTGGGGACGGCCTCCCGGGGCCTCTCTCTACCCTGGAGGGGCCGCCATGGCGGCCGAGCTGGGGTCCCTCGCCCCGCTTGCCCGTTGTCCGTGGCTGCTGGTGGTCCGGAGGGGCGGCGGGCGGGCCGCGGGGAACCAGCTGGTCCCTGTTGGGGTTTCTTGCGTGGCTGCAGGCCCCGTCACAGTGGGCTGGGGCCCGCCTCGGTCCGTCCCTCTGTCGCCTCCGCAGGCATGCACTGTCGCACCGGGCGGACGGCCTCAGTTCCCAGTGCTCAGCATGCAGCCGGTTCCGGCCTCCTCCCCCGGTTACTGGTTACTGTGTTCGTGGAGGCCCCGCATGGACCCCGCAAACAGGGCCCGCCTCCCGGGCCTGGAGTTTGGGGCGGCCCCGGGGACGCCTGGGGCACCCTCCTAAAAGGAGGCGCTCCGGGCAGGGGCAGGCGACAGGCAGAACAGGGGGCTGTGGGGGTCTGTCGGGGGGCAGCTTGGAGAGGCCCACCCGCTGGCCTCGGCCGCCTCAGGCTCTGGGTGACACGCCTGGGCCCGGAACACGGTCCCGTCCTTTATTTGACATTTGGGAAACACAGCAGAAACACAAACGTAAGACCCCCCCCCCCCCCCCCCCCCCGCCCCGGCCCAGGCGTCCCAGCCTTCCTGGGGCAGAGCTGCGCCGACCCAGAAGATGCGGGGTCCAACTCGGCTCCCAGACTGCGCGTTTTTCGAGGCGGAGCCTCTGGCGTTGGACGCGGGATGGCTCCGTGACGTTCAGGACCTTCAGGAGCCTCCCCCACGGGGCAAAATGTCGGGTGTTCCCTTCCCTCAGCACCAAACACCACCAGCTCCCTCCCGGCATCAGGATAACCCAAAACACCTCGATGCGCCCAGGTCGAGAAGCCTCTGGCATCTCCCCTGAGGCCGAGAACCTCATACCCAGGGCACTTGAACTAGACCGTTAAGAAGCCAGCAACGGGGCCGGGAAGAGGAGCCTGGAGAAGGTACCCGCTCAACTTTTGCTCAGATTCATAGAAATAGAAACTCTGAGGATCGGAGGGGACCGCAGAGGACCACATTCTGTAAGCACTTTCCAGCCTTTTCTTAAATGCCTCCACGGACGGGGAACTCACTACCTCTAAAGGCCACCCTGACGGGCGTGCGGACCACGTTAGAAAAGTCTGACTTCTGTCCAAGGCAAATTCACCTCCTTTGACCGCAGGTCTCTGTAGCATCCAGGCCACTGGGATTTATTTTCCCAAGTGAACTTCGAAACACTCAAAACCTGCAATAAACCTGTATCTTCCTGTATCGCGGTTCAGAGCCGGTTTCCCATGGCGGGAACCTGAGGGGCTCATCCCAACCCTGTGTTGGGGGGGGGGGGTCAGGTAAGCAGGGACACTTCATTCCCTCAGCAGGAGGTATTGATCAGGATTGCCCTGTGGTGTGGCGTCCGTTAAAGGGGCTTGAGAATGTTCTAGAAGGGGGGGCGGGTTTGCAACTGCGGGGCGGGGGTGATTCTCAGCAGCTCGCGTGTGCCATCGTGGACTCCATTAATCCCAAAGAAGATTGGGAGATGAAGGCGAGGGGAGCTGGTCAAATGTAAAGCCATGAGGTGCCGGGACGGGAGGTCCCCGGGGCACAGCGCTGCTGGGGGGGCTGAGCTTCCGGGCCACGTGCCCAGGGCCGCAGGGGGTGTTCTCGGAGAAAAGGCACAAGAACGAGTCCAGATCTGGCCAAGGAGCTGGCGGGCATCCGTGGCTCCGGGGTGGGCCAGGTGACAAACCAGAGAAGGGTCTTGAGCCAAGACTTTGTGCAGTGATGGTGGTGGTGAGGGCGACGGGGGGGGGGGGGGGGGGGGGGGGTCTCTGAAGCCGTCGAGGGCACACGGTCCACGCCCTGGGCCGTCTTCCTCTTCTCGGCCGCGAGCTCGTGAGTGTGGAGGGCTGAGAACCAGGTCCTTTTCTGGAACGCACGGATACCGCGTTGTTTGAAAACAAAATGAAACAAAAACGTTTTCAAGCAGCTCAAAAGGATGCTGGGTTTCAGAGATGGATGGCGGGGACTGGCCCCCTCCAAAGACAGGGGCGTCAGGACGAGGCGGGGAGGAGGTCCAGGACCAGAGGGCGTCTGACAGAGGTTTCTTGCCATCTGGAATCTTCTGTCTTGTCCTTCTCTGTAGTCTTGTCACCTCAGGACATGCTGGACAGGGATAAACACAGGCCAGGCTGTTGTTACTGTTTTTAAAGAACTCGGGCAGCAGTGGGGGCGTGGGGGGCGGCGCCTGGGTGGCTCAGTCGGTTAAGCAACCGACTCCGGCTCAGGTCACGATCTCGCGGTCCGTGGGTTCGAGCCCCGCGTCAGGCTCTGTGCTGACGGCTCGGAGCCTGGAGCCTGCTTCTGATTCTGTGTCTCCCTCTCTCTCTCTCTCTCTCTCCCTGCCCTTCCCTCACTTGTGCTCTGTCTCTCAAAAACAAATAAGCGTTAAAACAAATACATGAATAAAAATAAAATACGCGATTATCCTTAAAAAATACAGAAAGAATGTGGGGAATGCGTGCATGTGTGGACGGCACGATCCGAATCGGCTTTGGGGGGCCCTCGGCAGCAAGAGCGGGACCAGCCCATCAAGGTCTGCCGCCTGCCACCCACCTTCCAGGTGTGCTTCCAACGGGGACCCCTCAATCGGTGCCTCAGGAGAATGGGCCCCGGGCCGACGTCACCGGTCGGACCAGAGGGAAGCTTCAACCCAGCCACCCATCCTTCTGTGCCTCCCTCCGCCCACCTATTCACCCACCTATCTGTCTGCGCGTCCACCTGGTAGCTTCCTACAATTTCTTCTTTGGGGTCTTTAATAATTTTAAACATTTCTAATTCATCACCCCTACCTGAGGATTCAGGGGAGGGTCTAACTCTGCTTTTTCTCGAATCTGCTGGCTTTCGCTCGTGGTGCGGGACTTCCTTGTGCGTTCTGTGTCTGTGGGTGAAACTCACCCCCAGAAGACACGGATTGAGACGATCTTGTCAGAAAGGCACCGAGAACTTGCCTCCACTCGGTGTGCCCGGGGCAGTACTGGTCTAAGACCGTTTAGACTAAGAATTTTTTTTTAATGTTTATTTATTTTGGAGAGAGGGAGAGAGAGAGAGAGAGAGAGAGAGAGATACAGCGTGAGCCGGGGAGGGGCAGGGAGAGAGAGGGAGACACAGAATGTGAAGCAGGCTCCAGGCTCCGAGCCGTCAGCACAGAGCCGGGTGCGGGGCTCGAACTCACAGACCTCGAGATCATGACCTGAGTCGAAGTCGGGTGCTTACCGGAGCCCCAGTGCTCGGAGTGCCCCGTCTGGTAAGAGTGTCTTTGTTTCCCTGGGGACCGTGGGTCGTGTGCTAACAGCGGGATGTAGGGTGGGGGTATCGGCGGGACCTCGGGACGGCGGAGACCGAGCTCAGCCACGGGAGTGGTTAGCCAAGAGTAAGGGACCGCCCCCGGGAAATACCCTGGACGTGGGCGTAGCGTCCCTGGTTGGGGACACTGCCGGGCGAGCTAAGGGCTGCCTGGATAAAGCCCCCGGGAGACCACACCGGGAGGCTCACCTCCGGCCTCTCCGGGCCCGGGCATCACATTCCTTATGCCCGTTCTCACCCGTACTCATCCCTCCACCTTATTAAACCATAACTGTAAGCGAGACAGCTTTGCTGAATTCTGTGGGCACTTCTAGCAAACCCCTGAACCTGAGGGTGGTCTCCATGACCCCCAGCACACAGAGCGGCATCTGGAGCAGGCGGGGACCCTGAGACAGGCCGCGGGCAAACGCCGCGCCCGTGGCTGCGTTACAAAGCCCGGGCTTTGGGGGCCTGGCTCCGGTCAAGCCTGCCGCGTGGCTTAGCTCTGGGGCATCACGCCGGTGGCACCCCCGGAGTTGCGCAGGGACGGGCAAGCCAAGCCTCTCTGACTCCCCAGGACGGTAGCCCTCGACCCCCAAACAGTAAATCGTGGGGCAAACGGTTCCCACGCGGCTGGGCTCCGCTCGGGACACTGAGGCACAGGCACCGGGATGGCCCTGCTCCCCACCTACCTCGTTTCCTGATCTGTGGCTGGAGCAGGCCTGTGAAGAGAGAGGCCTTCGCGTTATTTGCCTATTTGGGGGGAGCGAGCCCCGTGCGGCCGGCTCGGCCTCGCCTTGAGCTGGTACCAAGCGAGTGGGGGCCACCCACGGGGACGTGCAGAAAGGTCACCAGCCAGAACCTCCACCGGAGAGCAGAACCCCTCTCGCGGCCGCATCAGCTACCCGCGGTCCCTGAGTCCTGGACGCTGGGGGCGGGGGGATGGCCCCAGACGCAGCCGCTGCCCCCACGTGGCACAAGGGCAGGAGACAGAGGCTACGCGAGGGTCAAATGCAGGAGGCAGGCTGGCTGGGCACAGGGGAGGGGGGCAGGGGAGGGGGCAGAGCCCGCTGCGTTTTCTACCCATCGGGGGCAAGGCGCCACGGGGCTTGGGGCCGTATCTGCTGGGCGTCAGAAAAGTAAAGCGGGGGGCGTGACGGGAGGAACTGCTTATCGGGTGGGGGGTCCGTTCGGGGTGATGGAACGTTCCGGAACTAGAGAGTTCTGGAACTAGAGAGGGGTGCTGCACGGACAGCTCTGCCAGGGTCCGAAAGGCCACTGGAACGTGCACTTTAAAACTGTCCGTCGCGGGGGGCGCCCGGGGGGCTCAGGCGGTTAAGTGTCTGACGTTTGATCTCGGCTCAGGGTCATGATCTCACGGCTGGTAGGATCGAGCCCCACGTCAGGCTCTGCGCTGACAGCACGGAGCCGGCTTGGGAGTCTCTCTCTGCCCCTCCCCCCCACCAGATAAATAAATGACCTTAAAAAAAAAGAGGGTGAAGAAGCTTGCCCGGCGGTGGGCGGGCATGTGCTGAGCCCCCAAGGCCGGGCACGGGCAGCCCAGCCCCAGAGAGGAGCGGACTTTCACATTTTATGGACAGTTGGTTAATTTGTTTATTTCTCTGTAAAGCTTTTATTTTTTTTAAGTAATCTTCGCTCCCGCGGTGGGGCTCGAACTCACACCCCTGAGATCAAGGGTTCCACACTCAACCGACCGCCAGGCGCCTGACTGTTGGTTTAAATATAATTCCGGCCTCTGCAGGTGTCCCGTGGGGACGGCCCGGGGTGGAGGGAAGAGGGACCCCGGGACTGAGCATTCAGGATGGGGCCGGCGTCGTGCTGGCCATCCACACCCGCTCTCTGCTGTCCTCGTCACGAGCGCGTTGCGGTCACTCTTACCGGACGTGCGGGCTCGGCCGCCCTCGCCGTGGCCACCTGCACCGTTACCTGTCCTCCGCCAGCACCGCCTCCGGCTTGTCCTCAGACCTGGGCAGGACGAACTCGGGCTGCAGCCTGGCGCTGGGGACGGAGAGAGAGGACGTGGGTGACGAACCTGCCCGCTGTGGCCTCGGAGGGTGGCGTGGGGGAGTCTCGCTGCCCCAGGATGGGCCCCGAGGGCACAGAGATCAACCCAGGGGTTAGTGACAGCGGAGACAACCATGGGGAAGGGGGCACGAGCGGGGACAGGACGGGGAGGAGGAAAGACCCCGAACGTTCCTCTCAGCTGTCAGCCCGGAGGCACCGGTCCTCGCCCCTTGGACACGGTCCCCTGTGCCCTGATTCCGGCTTGCGGTGCTGGTCTCCGTGCCTCCCCAGCTAAGACTGGGAGGCCAAAGAGAGGCCGAGGCAGAGAGAGAGAAAGACAGGGAGAGACAGAGAGAGAGCGAGAGATGGAGAAGGGCAGGGGAAGAAAGGAAGGCGCAAAAGTGCAGACAGACAGACAGACATCTCTACTTCCCACCCAGCAGCGGCTACTGTCTCGAAAACAAAACTACGAGTCGGGGCGCCCGGGCGGCTCGGTCAACTGTCGGACTTGGGCTCCGGTCATGATCTCACGGTTCATGAGTGTGAGCCCCGCGTCGGCCTCTCTGCCGTCAGTCTGTGGGCACAGAGCCCGCTTCGGATCCTCTGCCCCCTCTCTCTGCCCCTCCCCCACTCCCGAGCACACACGCCCGCAGGAGCGCTCCCTCCCACTCTCTCCCTCCCCCCTCTCTCCCCCCTCCCTCCCTCTCAAAAATAAACATTAAACAAAACCAGAACTACAAGTGATGAGGACATGGGAGGGGGAGGGGGAGCCCTTGTCCTGCGGGGGGGGGGGGGGGGCGGCCCACGTGCCCCGGGGACAGCGTGGCGGTTCTGCAAAACGTTCAAGGCAGCATCGCCACGTGCTCCCGGAACCCCACTTCGGGAACGCGGGGACTCAGCTGGGTGTTCGCGGCCCGTGTCCGCAGCGGCATGACTCCCAGCAGCCTCAGCAAACCCACGTCCCTCCGTGGATGAGGGACAAACACAACGTGGTCCGTCCACGCGTGGGAATATTACTCGGCCTCGGGAAGGAAGGACCCCTGCCACCTGCCACCACGCGGGTGGACGCGGGGGCCACGCACGGGACGGGGCGTCCTGCCTGCCTTCGGCCTCCCTCCCTGGCGCCCGCGGCCCACCATCACTACGTGACGCCATGTGGAGCCTCCACGGCGCTGCTCACTATGTGGCTCATCTGCCCACATCACCCACCCTGCCCGGGACCCGTTTTCCTCACTCGGTGACGTGCCCCTCTCCTCTGCCATTTGGAGCCCCCCGGACCAGGACTCTTTTTCACCTGTCTCCCCGGAGGCTGGCACGGGGCCTGGCAGTGATAGACGCTCTCGACCCCCCGAAGCCCCAACCCTCCCCCAGGCTTGCTGTGTGGCCTGGGGCAGGTGCCCGTGCCTCTCTGAGCCTCGGATTCCTGGGCTGCAACATGCTGTCGGGAATCCTGGCCCTGCCCAGCTCCGGGGGGTGGGGGCGGAATATGAACGTATCCGGGGGATGGCATGAGGGCCTCCTAACTGGGTGGGGCCGCGATCGCCCTGAGGTCCCGTGACCGCCACCCCTGGTGACGCGACCAACGAAAACCGAACCAGTAGGTTATTGAAGGGGCATTTCTGGGGCTGTCGGGGCCGAGAACGGAACCTGTGCCCCCTCTGTCAGCGGATGACTTGATTTTACCGCGATTACTATGAGCCACTTTTCGCCCGGGGGGGTCCCCTTGTCCTCATTCCTCAGAGTAACCCCCACGGTGGCTGTGAACTCTTTGCTTGCCTACCGTCCCTCCGTGACGGAGCAGATTCGAACCGCGGTCTGACTCAAAGCCCTCAACAAACGCGAAGGCGTCATCGGCCCCTGCTGGGCCAAAGCCACCTGTTACCCACCCCCCCCCCCAAGGTAGGCCCGGCCCAGCCCCCCCCCGAGGCACTCTGTACACACCTCTCTCTCCTGGCCTTGAGCCTTTCCTCTTCGTACCTGGAAGACAGAAAGTACAACTCCTCAGACGCCCGCCTCCCCCACAGGTGCGCTGCCTGGGGACCCCTTCCCTTCTGGGAACGGAGACACAATCTCCTTGTCATGTCCGAGTTCGCGCCAGCCTTGGGCGCAGAAAGGCAGCCGGGACTGACGGGCCGACGGTCTTTTTCACGTTTCTGGCAGTGACTCCGCTGGCCTCGTCCAGCATCTGGTATAGACACGGCTCAGCCGATTATTTTCTGTGCCTGATCTGGCACCAGCAATTGAACGGGGTCATTGTAAAGCAACCCCTCGCGGACGTGGGTCGGTCTACACGCCCCCCCCCCCCCCCCGGGCGTAAATATTTTCGACTTCATAGGCTGGTTTCCGCCACAGCTGCTCAATTCCGATGCGGCTCGAAGGCAGCCATGGATGGGCGGGGCCGTGTGCCAATAAAACTTTATTTATACAACAAGCTGTGGGCCACGGCTGGCCGGCCCCGCCCTGCGCGGAGATGCCCGGGGGGCCCACGTGTTCTCCGATCTCACGTGGGCTTGTTTCACCGTGTCTCCCCGGGTCTGCTGCTCCCACTCACGTCCGGCGTCCGGTTCTCGGGCCCCCGAGAGGGGAGGCGCGGAGCCTGGGCGCGCTGGGGCCAGGGGAGGGGGCGCCCCCACGGCACGGGGACACTCACTGTAGCACGCACTCGGGGATCTGCACGTGTTCCATGGGGATGAGCTGTTCCAGATCTTCCAAGCTGTGCACGTACTGGATCTTGTTGATGAATTTGACGCTGGTGGGACAAGGAGGGACATGCGTGAAGTCCAGGCCCAGGGCGCGCGAGGGCACAGAGACTCACAGCCCGTCCTTTCAGAAAGAGCAGCCTCTCTCGGTCCGCACCCGGAGCCAGGATGTCTGCTGCCACGCAGGGCTCTGTCACCAGCGTGTGGCTTTGAACTCGCGGTTACTGTTATTTTTAAAAATCTAACTTAAACCTAATTTTGCTGAAGTATAAAATAAGTTTTTTTCGAGGGCCCCCCTGGCGGGCAGCTCGGTCGGTTGAGCGGACGACTTCGGCTCAGGTCGCGATCCCACAGTCGGGGAGACCGGGCCCCGCGTCGGGCTCTGCGCCCACAGCCCGGAGCCTGCTTCCGAGGCCCTGGCTCCCTCTCTCTCTGCCCCTCCCCCGCTCGCACTCTGTCTCTTCAAAAATAAAGCAGCATCGGAACAAGTTTTTAAAAGCTTTTTTGAAAGTCGAGTCATTTTTCTAAATGACAAACAGAAAGCCGACAGGATACGTACGGCACGACAGCAAACGATAAAATAATCGAGTTAATGGTAAAAAAAAAAAAAAAGGAAAAGGTAAGACGGAGTCAGGGGTCTACAAAAGCATGTTGAGACGTTTCGTATCTACGTCGAGAGGTCAGATTAAAACTCGGCTCATGGGGCGCCTGGGTGGCTCCGTCGGGTGAGCGTCCGACTTCGGCTCAGGTCACGATCTCGCGGTCCGTGAGTTCGAGCCCCGCGTCAGGCTCTGGGCTGATGGCTCAGAGCCTGGAGCCTGCTTCCCATTCTGTGTCTCCCCCTCTCTCTGACCCTCCCCGTTCATGCTCTGTCTCTTTCTGTCTCAAAAATAAATAAACGTTAAAAAAAAATTTTTTTTAATAAAAAAAAAAAAACAAAACTCGGCTCAGGCTTTCCGGCGTCCGATGCAAAGGGAGACACATGAGGAATGAATGACACACAGCGTCCCTAATGGGAAAAATAAAGCAGCTGCTTGGCAGAAAGGCCGACGGTAAGTGATTAGGCATGACAGACGCTCCCCACGGGGCGTCACAAAGCGGCCATGTGTGCTGTTATGAGCAAATCCGACTGCTTTCATGCAGGGCAAGTCACATTTTGTAAAATATTTTTTATACATTTATTTTTGAGAAACAGTGAGACAAAGCGTGAGCTTCCTTCCTTCCTTCCCTCCTTCCTTCTTTCCTTCCTTCCCCTCCCTCCCTCCTTCCTTCCTTTCCTCCCCTCCTTCCCTCCCTCCTTCCTTCTTTCCTTCCTTCCTTTCTTTTTTTAAGTATATGTATTTAAGCAATCTGTACTGCCAACCTGGGGCTCGAACTCAAGGACCCTGAGATCAAGGGCTGTGTGTTCTCCCGAATGAGCCCACCAGGCTCCCCCGAAGGACCTGGATTCGATTCAATGCTCTGAGTCATGTCAAATTAAATATACATTCAGGGGGCGCCTGGGTGGCTCAGTCCCTTAAGCGTCTGACTCCTGATTTTGGCTCAGGTGGCGATCTCACCGTTACGAGACCGAGCCCCGAGTCAGGCTGGGCACAGAGACTGCTTAGGATTTTCTTTCTCTCTTTCTCTCTCTCGGGGCGCCTGGGTGGCTCAGTCCATTAAGTGTCCGACTCTTGGTTTCCGCTCAGGTCATGATCTCACAGTACGTGGGTTCGAGCCCCACATCCGGCTCTGTGCTGACAGCATGGAGCCTGCTTGGGATCCTTTCTCTCCTCTCTCTCTGCCCTTCCCCCACTCATGCTACCTCTCTCTCTCTCAAAACAAACATTGAAAAAAATATATATATATACTTAAAAAGATGTGGTTTATGGTGCAGATCTTGGGCACGTCACATTGGCGTGACGTCTGGGGCGGCTCAAGTCGGAGACTAAGGTCAGCCCCCTGGCTACTTGGTCGCCATGTGGCCAAACCACAGTGAAACCCTAGACAGCAAGGTGAGCTTCCCGGTTGGTTGGACCTTCCTGTATGCTGTCACACATCTTCGCAGGGACAATTAAGGGCTTTTGTTACCACCCCCGGGGAGGGGACAACCACCCGCCTGGGACCTCCATATGCACCTTCGGGCTTCGCCAACTTTAACCCGCGTCCTTCCTCTGTAGGAAACCGCGACAGCTTTTCTGAGCTCTGGGAGTCCTTCCAGGGACTCGTCAAACCTGAGGGTGGTCTCGAGGACCCCCCAAGGCACACGTGGCTCGTGACATTATTGCCGGGAGCGGGTCAGACCCTCCTCGCGTCCTAATGGTCCCCCCACAGGTTCTGGAGTGGACAGGGTGGGGGGAGTGTGGCGGGCGAGCACCTGGCTGTGTGACCCTGGCTGCGTGCCTTGACCCTTCTGAGCCCCAGATCCCTCATCCACGCGACGGGCGTGACAGCGTCAGCTTCTCCGGTGGTGGATGTCACGTTACGAGGTATCTGGCATTTAGGATGGGACAGCTGCTTTGCTAATATTTTTCCTGTGTTCGTCCCTTACTACTAACAACGCACGTGATTTAAACAGCTTGAGGCCAAGGTCCGCATCCGACGCAGAGAAGCTGGAAGATTCGGATTCCCAACAAAGGCGCGCGAGCCCGCCCCGGCCGTGGCCTCACCTGATGAAAGGCCGGGACACCGCCAGCACCGTGCGGATGAACCAGGACGGGTGCACAATGATCAGCGACTTCAGGTTCTTCCGCAATCTGCGTGGGGAAGCAGAGCAAGCGGGCCCTGGGGAGGGAGGGGCTCCCGGCGGGCAGATCCAGGCTGGGGGGGGGGGGGGGGTCCGGAAGACCGAGCCCCCTTTGCGGGGTTTGTGGGGGCCACGCTGACCTCTAGCCCCAGGTGTCACTTCATTCAGGGCCTGAGCTCTTGACTGCGTGGCCGCGCGGCCCATCCCCGAAAGATGTCCTGGGGCACCCTGGTTCTGACCCCCTGTTGTGGTCACGTTGAACTGCGTCCCTCCCCCCAGATTTGTATGTTGTAGTCCTAACCTCTTGGACCTCAGAACGGGGACATCGTTTAGAAAATAAGGTCATGGCCGACATAATTCTCTAAAAGTCACACCAGGGCAGGATGGGACGTAATCCAATCACTGGTGTCCTTATAAAGAGGGGACGTTTGGACGCAGACACACGGGGAAAGGCCGCGTGACCACGACGGGGGCGGCGCGCCTCCAAGCTGGGGGGGGGGGGTGCCAAGGACGGCCGGTGCCCCCCCCCAGGAGCCAGGAGACGCACGGAACAGACTCAGGAGCCGATCAAGTCCGTTCAAAAGTCCGGTCTGAGGTCGTTTGTCCGACGGCCATGCCGCCTTCGGGGGGGGGCGGGGCTCCGGGGTCCCCTGCTCCGCGGGGCTGAAAACCCCTCCCTCCCGGGCCCTTCCGCCCACGCACGCACCTCCTGTCGATCATCTGATAACACTTCTTCAGCCAGCCGATGCCAGGCATCCTCCGCCGGGGGGTGGCGCCGTTCAGGTAGACGATCATGTAGTCCTCGGCCACCAGCAGCTCCAGACTGCTGATGACGTACCTGGTCACGTGTGCGGAAGATGGGGGGCCCGGCGGGGGGGGGGGGGGCCAGAGTTAGGAAGCCCCGCCCCCCGTCCGCGGGACGGAGCGCCCCGTGGGCGCCTGCGCTCTTTGCTGCCGCCTGCCGTGCTGGGCCAGCCCCGCCTGCTCGGGGTGGCGTGGCTGCAGACCCCGGCCCACCCCAAGTTAGTGTCCGTGGGCCTAGGGATAGCAGGGGTCACCATTTCACTAAGCACTTATTAGGCACCAAGGGTTTTTACGCGCACGACAGCACCTAGCGTCTCCGTTAATCCGGAGAGGGGGTCCCAACGGCCCCGGGGACGGCCGGGGAACGGGCACCCACAGTGGACGGCCCACCGCACCAGACGTCACGGGTCCGGGGTCCCGTCCCGGCCCCGTCTCTCCCTGAGCGACTTTAGAAACTCTTTTCTTTTTGTTTACTGTTACTATTATTTTTTTAAATGTCTGTTTATTTTGACAGAGAGGGAGCGAGCAGGGGAGGGGCAGAGAGGGAGGTGGACAGAGGGTCCAAAGTGGGCTCCACGCTGTGAGCGCGGAGCCCGACGTGGGGCTTGAACTCGCCAGCGGCGAGATCATGACCTGAGCCACCCTGGCGCCCCAGAAAACCTTTTCCTCTTGTCTCAGCCTCTACTTCCCCACCTGAAGGTGGGGGGTGGGGGGAGGCTGGGCTCCCTGGATTCTGGGGCCCCTTCCTGCCCTGACCTCCCCCAGGTGCCTCCTCGTCCTCTGAACCACCGGGCACCGGAGCCCCACCGAGTCAGAAGGAAACGTCCATAATCACTAGAACAGAAGTAGATCACGTTTACTGAGCTCTTTCTGTCACCTGCCAGGTGCATTACGCCATCGTTATGAAGCTGCACCCCTGTGTCCTTGGGTGAGTGACTGAACCTGTCTGCGTGTTGGGGGCTGCACCTGTAGGAGGAGGTGTCCGCCCCACAGGGTTGCCCGGAGCGTACACTGCATTTCCACACGTGAAGCGCGTGGCGTCGCGGGCCGCCAAAGAGTAAACGCTCAGTAAGTGGGAGTGACGAGGGGGGGTCCCGGGAGGCTGGTCCAGCCCACGGGCTGGGGCTCTTGGAGCCATGGGCACGGGGCGCAGCGGGCGGGCGGGCCACTTACAGGAAGAGGTTCTCCATGATGTAGTGGTAGTCGGGGGAGCTGCTGTCCGGGAGGAAGCAGGCAGCAAATACAATGATGGCATTGAGACCCTCGCCATAGTACCCTGGGGAGAGGCGGCCGGTGAGTGGCTCGCGTTCCGAGCTGCCCCGGGCTCCCCCCCGGGCTCCCACCCCCTCGCCAGCCAGCCCCTTCCTTCCCGGAGGGCACGGCTCTGAGTCATGGGAGCTCTTGGGGAGCCGGCAGACCCCTGATGGGCCTGCCTTTGATGGGGACACCGGGCTTAACGCCCCTGTGTCTCGGATGAAGAGACCGAGCTTCAGAGGGAGCCTCTGATGACCCCCGGTCAGCCCGGCTGGAGCCAGGGGGAGCTCGCGGGGTGTGGTCTCACCTCCGTGGGTCACTACCCTCATGTAGGGTCGGATCATGTGCAGGTCAATCCGGTGTTCTTGTTCTCCGATGATCACCGTCCGCCAGAGGCGCCCGTTGGTGGCACCGCCGTCCTCCACTGCGCCGTCCCCGAACAGATCTGCACTGTCACCGGGCATGTTCTTCGCGGCGGCCACCGGGGTGTCATCTGGAAGCCAGCCGGGGGGGGGGGGGGAGGGAGCAGAAGGGACGTCTCAGTCCAGACGTTGGGTCCCAGCCTCCCGCCCCGGCCCCCTCTGCCTCTGCTGCCTGTGGACGCGTGACCCTCCTGCTTCCCCCGTGACCTTGCCCACGTGCTTCTCCCCGCCCAGAGGCCCTGCTTGTCCACTTCCCCCCCTCCCCCCGCTCTCCCTTCACGGCCCGGCTCAAATGCCACCTTCTCCAGAAAGCCTGGCTTCCTAGAGCACTCTGTGGGCCTGGGGCTCGGGGCCTGTGAACGTGTCTGTCTGCTTCATCAAACCGCGAGGGCGCTCAAGGGCACGGGCGCTCTCATTCTGTGCCCTCCTTGGAGCCCGGCACACGGAGAGACGATGCGGCCTGGCACCAGGACCCCCTGCACGCTTGCCCGGCCGCTAGCGACGCACAAGGCTCTCCACGGCCTGGTCCTCCTCCGCCTCCCGTGTTTCATCCAGCCCTGATCCCTCCTTCCGGCGCGTCCCCTACCTCAGCCGCCAGAGGCCCATCTAAAACCCCTCTGGGGCGACAGGAATAAACACAATGACAAGAGAATCCCACAAATCACCGCACATGTGTCGGGTGGCCTAGACGAAACGGCTAAATTCTAAGAAACGCGGGGCGCCTGGGTGGCTCAGTCGGTTAAGCGTCTGACTTCGGCTCAGGTCACGATCTCACGGTCTGTGAGTACGAGCCCCGCGTCGGGCTCTGTGCTGACAGCTCAGAGCCTGGAGCCTGTTTCAGATTCTGTGTCTCCCTCTCTCTGCCCCTCCCCTGTTCATGCTCTGCCTCTCTCTGTCTCAAAAATAAATAAATGTTAAAAAAAAAAATTAAATTCTAAGAAACGCACAAACCACCAGAACTGACTCAGGAAGAAATAGAAAAACGGGGTAGACCCGTGACGACAGGGAGATTGGATCAGGGGTGGAAACTCCCTCCCTCCTTCCCTCTCTCCAGCCCACCGAGGGCCGGGTGGCTTCGAGGCCGAGTTCCAGCAAACAGCTAAAGAGGTAACGCCGATCCTTCCCCGTCTCAGCACTGCACACGTTCGGGGCGTCCCAGGTGGGCATCCTGGCCGCCCCACTCAGTGCCAGGAGCAGCCCCAGTGCGACGGCCCCAGACGTCCCCAGACGCAGCTCTGTGTCCCCTGGGGCAGGACCACCCCTCGGGTGAGCCCCTCTGCCCCGTCCCAACATCTCACCTTGTTTCCCTCACAGCACTGAGCACCAGGGGTGATCAGCTTGTGCGTTTTGGCTTTGGTGCCTCGCGTCTGTCTTTCTGGCGACCGTGCTCGGGGCTGGGCACCCCCTCTTCCTGCCACATCCCCGCCACCCGCCCCGCACCCCAGTCAAGATCTGCTCCCGAATAAATGCTCCCCAGATGGCTGTGCAATGAGTTGGAGGCACTTCATTTCGGACGTGGTCACCTTTGAGAATCACGGGAGAGCCACGCCCCCTGGAAAAACCCTCAAGTCCTCAAGAAAAACGGGTGTGGGGTCGCAGCGGAGGAGGGACCCTCCCGGGGCTGTTCCGTGAGCCCTGGGTTGGAGCCCCTGTCCCAGCTGAGCCCGTGGGGAGCAGCCCTGGGCCTCACCTTCCCACTCCAGCTCATTGCCATTTCCCAGAAACTCCAGCGAGTCGGTCTCGTCCGGGGTCTCGATGTCGTCCACGTTGATATCGAGGTCATCAGGGGTGTCCAGGAAGTCGTCGGACAGCAGGGAGCCCTCGCTCTGATCCAGCGAAATGTTGATCTCGGGGGCGACCAGTGTCTTCCGCTTACGATGAGCTCCGTTGAAGTTCAATGTGTTGGGAGGGGCTGTTTGGAAAACGGGAGAACAAAACAACTGTGGCTTCTTCCTCCTTGCTCCCCCTGCCCGGTTCCTGACCCGGTGAGAGGTCTGCCCCACCATGTGGTTGCAAGTCAGGCGACATCCCTTCCGGACAGGTTCATGCCGTGCCCTTGCCGACTGGACGTCAAGGGCGGGCGCCTGGACCTCGCTGCTTCCCGGCTCTGTGACCCCGCAGACGGAGCCTGACTTAATTTTACCGGCCGCTAGGTGAGACTCGCAACGGTGAGTCAGGTCAGGGTCACACGGATGGCCTGCCCGGCTCTAGACGGTGGGCCTGCCGACACACCTGCGATCACTGTTGCCTTCCGGATGGGGCTGGCAGAGGACGCCCACGTTCTGCTTTTCAGCTCTCAGTGATGTTCAGCTCCGTAATCGCTGAAGTTTACCGATCACATCGCACGGGCCAGGCGCTCTTCGCAGCACCCCCCCCCCCCCCCCACCAAGCGCTTTCCTGTTTCGACTTTGCAATATCCGCACAAGGCGAGTTCTGTTATTGTCCCCTTTATCAGGTGAGCAAACTGAGGCACAGAGGGATCTCTCTGGAGCTGGTCAGAGTGGGTATGCCTCACGGTTTGAACTGCTTTTTCCTGAAGACTCTTAGCTGAAACTCTGGTTTCCTTGTATGAGGTGGTCTCCCCCCCCCCCCCCCCCCCCCGCCGGGCTGCCTCCAAGGGGTTAAAGCTGATCCGACAGCCAGCTGAGCAGGGCTAGCCCCTGACGGAGGTGGCCTTACGGGGGTAAGCCCCCAGATGCCCCCGAGCCAGCTCAAGGGAGACAGGTTGTTCTTCCAGAGACCTTGGGAACTCTCCCCCAGAATCGTCAGCGGACGGAATCATCGGTGGACAGTGAGGACAAAATAAATGAGCCAATAGGAGAGCCCTGCCCCTCTCTCGCCAGATGAAGACATTCATCCACACGTAATTCAACGGACAAGCTCCTTCCCCTTTTTGTCTTTGAATTTCTCCAGCCCTAAACCACGGGTCAGAGGTGACCGCCTCAGGACACACACTGGGATATAAATGTGTGCTTTTGCAGAAAACGGTAAAAACAAAATAGTCATGGGGCACCTGGCAGGGGCGGGGCTCAGTCGGCTAAGCGTCTGACCCTTGGTTCCGGCTCAGGTCATAATCTCACGGTTCGTGAGTTTGAGCCCCGTGTCGGGCTCCGTGCTGACAGCGTGGAGCCTGGGATTCTGTCTCTGTCTCTCTCTCTCTCTTTCTGCCCCTCCCCTACTTGCACTATCCCTCCCTCTCTCTCTCTCTCTCTCTCTCTCAAAAATAAATAAAGAAAGAAAATCGAATAGAATTTTCACTAAAAAAAAAAAATCTGATGGAATTTGTCCTGCCAAATTTCAGACTTGCTGGGACTGACGATCCCTTTCTTTCCTCCTGTTTCTGCTTTTCGGAATGAGGACATCTATCCCATGCCTGTCCCACCGTCATATTTTGGAAGCAAATAACCTGCCGGGGTTTCACGTGTTCACAGCTGAAGAGGAATTTTGCCCTGAGTCTTCTTCCTCTTATGGCCCTCAACTGATTAGATGAGACCCACCCCTATTAGGGAATGCAATCTACTCAGAGTCTAGTCATTTAAATGTAAATCTCATTGAAAGAGTGACTCTCAATGGAAACCTCTAGAATAATGCTTGACCACATCTCTGGGTACTGTGGCCCAGCCAAGTGGACACATAAAATTAACCACCAAGTCTCTCTATCTCCTTAACTAAATGTCATTTGCGAAGTCCCTTTTGCCATGTGAGGGGACATTCACAGATTCCAGGATTAGGATCTGGATATGCTTTGGGGGCTGTGATTCAACCAGTCACATCTAGGAAGAGGGGTATGGTTATCACACACCTCTCGTTTTGCAGAGGTAGGAAACAGAGCGCCAACACAGTCAGGGGACTCGCCCAAGATCACCCTCTGGGGTGACAACGACAGGCAGAGTCCATGTGCTCAGGTCAGAAGCAGGCCCAGTACTCTAGGGGGACCAGTCATCCAGAGTGGCCCCAGAAAGCTGGGACGAGCTGGTCTTAGCTCTTACTGCTGTGTGACATCAGGGGCATGGCTGTCCCTCTCTGGTCAGTCTTTCCTCCGAAAGGGTAGGATGAGCTGTGATGGGCTGCATGGGGGAGACGCAGGCAGAGTGGGGGCCCCTCCCCCCCAGCAAGACCACGTGAGGGGATGCCACTGAGGAGAACACATGTTTAGGACAGTTCCTCTGGCTGTCCTGGACCCCCTGTCCCCAAATTCTGGGGCTTTGGGTCCTCAGAGCCGTGAGCCTCCCTGAGCGCTTAGGACAGCAGAGCCCTCCAGGGCTGACTTCGCGCCTGGCGTCCCCTGGGCACTTAACACATGTCACCTCATTTAATCCTGGCAGTCCCCCTTCCGCGGGGAGCTCGCGACCTGCGTTTAATAATAAGGAGGCACAGAGAGGCCGGGCAACCAGCTGAAGGATACACAGCAACACCACATGACTCGGCCGCGCATCTCCCCCCCCCCCCCAACGGTCGCTTTCCCTGCAGGCCTCGCGCAGAAGGCCCCCCTTCCCTGACGGTCCGCCTCGGACATTTCAGCAGCTACGGCCTCAGGCAGAGCGGGACCTGGAAACAGCGTGCCCGTTTTTGCACCCGTGGAAACTTACAGGACGTGTCTTCCGTGGGGCTGCCAAGCGGGTCCATCCCTGTCTCTTCTGGGAGTGGCCTGCGGACCCAGCAGAGAGCAGGTATCAGTCACCAGAGCGCGGAGTGCAACAAACAGCATGGACAAGACTGGGGGGGGGGGGGTCTGGGGAGTCCCTGGGTGTCCTTTAAAGTAACGCCACCGACCATGCATTTGTGTCCCTTGATGCTTGGCCGGGCATGGATTTGCAAAACCAGGAACCAGGTCCTGGCAACGCCTGGACCGCTTTGGGGAGCTCAGCGCCGGTGCATTGGACCCAGGCGCCCCGGCTCCTTTGCTCCCGGCGAAATACTCCATCCTGGGAGGCAGAAGGTCTGCAGAGAGCCCGGGGCTGCCGCGGGGCGTGCTGGCTCAGGGAAGCCCTAATTCACCTCTGCAACTCAGCAGTGCAGGCTCAGCCCAACGGGGAGAGGAGGACGAGGACGTGGGGAGAGGAGGGCGATGGAATGCTTCCTCCTTTCCTTTTCAAAGCCCTTCACTCCCTCTGTCTGTTCCTCTTCCTTTCCGTCTTCCTTTCCTGCCCCCGCCCCCCCCCAGAACATCCAGGCACAGTGGCGGGTCTGGGAGGGGAAGGATGAACGGGAAGTTGCTTTGCGGTCATACAGGTCAAAGGTCAAACTGGAGCAGGCACAAAGGAAATGAACGCGTGCGTCCACACGAACACCCACGCTGCAGGGGCGCCTGGGGGGGGGGTTCAGTCAGTTAAGCATGACTCTTGACTTCAGCTCAGGTCAGGATCTCACAGTTCGTAGGTTCGAGCCCTGGTGTCGGGCTCTATGCTGACAGCATGGAGCCTGCTTAGGATTCCCTCTCTCTTTCTCTCTCTCTCTCTCTCTCTCTCTGTCCCTCCCTCCGCCAAAAAATAAATAAGCTTAAAAAAAAAACCTACACCCCAGTGTGATATGATTCACAGTAGCCACAAAGTGGAAACACGCCGTGTCTATGGATGGGTGAAGGGATATGTGTCCCTCACGCACTGGAAGGTCACCCGGCCGTGAGCAGGAGCGAGGCGCCCACACCTGCTGCGCCCCAGGAACGGACCCCGAACACACGACGCTCAGGGAGGGAACCAGACACGAGAGGCCACACAGGGTGTGAGTCCACGTGCGTGAAACGTCCAGAACAGGCCCGTCCACGGACGGGAAGGGGGCTCGTGGGGGCCGGGGGTTGGGGGGGCAGCTGATGAGGCCAGGGTTACTTTTTAGGGAGATGGAATGTTCTGGAACTTGATGAGGTGACGGTTGCACAGCATTGTGAATGTACCAGACGTCACTGAATCGTGCACTGAAAACCGTTGATCCTATGCTATGTGAATTTTCCCTCAAAAGAAAACCACGCCTTGAAGAAGGACAGAAAGGGCAGATGGGGGCTGAAGAGTCAAGTCACACGCCTGCTCTCTCGGTCTTGTCTGTAGCTGCCACCCTTGCTCCCAACACGGGTGACTCCTGAATGAGTCCAGGGCCCCAGAGCCCAGGAGAGACACCAGCCACCTGCCAGGTGACCCCCAACTGCAGACTGACGGCTGAGGCCCCACCTCTAGCCTTGTCCTGCCCACATAGCACTTAAAAGCATCTTAAATTTGCGGCCGAGTCAGAGACATGACACAAATATTTCGGGTTTCCATCTTTTCTTCAATTATGGACCTGCCCTCTGTGAGTGGTAACAACCCCCCAGGAGCTGAATGTGGGCCCCTCCCGCTCACCTGGGGGCCGGACTTTTGCTCTGGTTCCTTCTCTCACGTGCACCTGCCCGCCCAGTGCCCATCAACGTCTGAGGCGTCAAATCCTGGTCTAGACCGAGTCTGAACCCTCACTTACCCCATGGACAGGGCACTCGCTGTGTGCCGGGTTGGAATGTTCGCGGCACGATCTTATTTCCTCCCCACAGCAACCCTCGGAGGCAGGTAGGAGCCCATTGCACAGGGGAGGAAACTGAGGCTGGCCCCACAGGCTGGAGTCAGAGAAACTACCCGGTGGCCAAGCTGATTCCAGTCATTGCCCTCTACTGCCCCCTTGTGCCTGGTCCGCACATGTGCACCGACCCCAGCGGGGGTTTTTTGCAGTCCAGGATGTCCGGTTCTCATCAGGATGTGATTCAGCCACCCAACCCTGGGCGGGTCCACATAAAGCCTAACTGGGCCCCTAACCTAGCAGGATGTGGCCCAGCTGCAGCCGAAATGTCAGGGTGGGGAAAGCATCCAGCTCCTTGGTGCAGACTGGGAAACTGAGGACCCGAGGGAGACTTTTCCTTCAGTTCACAAACGTACGTTAGGTGTCTGGGCTCCGGGCTGCATACAGCAGGAGCCAGGACAGATACTCGGCCAGGCTGCAGCCACAGTCTCCATGCTGCCCTGAAGGTTTCTGGTAGACGTGTTCGCGTCCAGCAGGTGGCGACTTTAAGTATGAGGCCTCCCTCCACAATAGGGGTCTCACGCAAGGGAAAGGCATCGAGGTTTCCCCGGGGAAGAAACAACTCTGACTTGATTTCTGCTCAGGTCATGATCTCGCGGGTCGTGAGATCAAGCCCCGCATTGGGCTCTGTGCTGACGGTGGGGAGCCTGCTTGGGATTCTCTCTCTCTCCCTCGCTCTCTGCCCCTCCTCTGCTCATGCTCGGTCTCTCTCAAAATAGATAAATGAAGTTAAAAAATTTATTTTATTTTATTTTATTTTTAATGTTTATTTTTGAGGGAGAGAGATCTCAAGCGGGGGAGGGGCAGAGAGAGAAGGGGAGACAGATTCCAAATCATTCTCTGGGCTGAAAGCATGGAGCCCAATTAGGGGCTTGCACTCCCAAATCGTGAGATCATGACCTGAGCCGAAGTCAGATGCTCAACCGACTGAGTCACCCAGGCGCCCCCCTAAAACTTGTTCAAATAAAATACTTACGTACAAAATAAAATAGAAAACATACAATATGTTCTATACTTTATGTTACATGTAAAAACACACAATTATACATACGATTATATGTAATTGCACATAATTGCATATATAACACAAAACATACAATAGCATAATGTATTAATAAAGAATATGTAAATTAATGGGGCTCCTGGGTGGCTCAGTCGGTTACGCATCTGACTTTGGCTCAGGTCATGATCTCACGGTTTGTGGGTTCAGCCCCACGTCAGGCCCTGTGCTGACAGCTCAGAGCTTGGAGCCTGCTTCGGATTCTGTGTCTCCCTCTCCCTCTGTGCCTCCCCCACTCGCAGTCTGTCTGTCTGTCTCTCTCTCTCTAAAAATAAATAAATATTAAAAAATAAAAGAATATGTAAATTAATAAACATAGTAACACAAATATAACTTATATGTAAATGTACAATTCTATAATATGACATATTATATAATTGTCATAATATGATTTTAAATGTATAATATGATTAATAATACATATCATACATGTAGAGAATGGAAAACTATTGGTTCTGTTTCTCTGCAGAACCCTGACTGATACAAGAGAGGAGAGATGTAAACACTGAGTAAACAAACAGTTGGAGGAAGCAGAAGGTGATACCTGCAACAAAGAAAATAAGAAAGAAGAGGGAGGAGGTGAGGCACAGTAGTGGCAGTCAAGGAAGGCCTCTTTGAGGAGGTGACTTAAAAAAAATATTTTTAATGTTTATGTTTGAGAGAGACAGCATGAGCAGGGGAGGGGCAGAGAGAGAAGGGGGACAGAGGATCCAAAGAGGGCTCTGCACCGACAGCGGCGAGCCTGATGTGGGGCTCGAACTCACGAACTGTGAGAGCAGGACCTGAGCTGAAGTTAGACGCTCAACGGAGGGAGCCACCCAGGCGTCCCCAGGAGGGGACTTCTGTGTAGAGAGAAGACTGGGGGAAGGGCCTTCCATTTGGGCAGAGGCGCTGAGGCCGGAAGATGCTTGGTGAGTCCTAGGAACAGACCAGAAAGCAGAGAACTTCTCCTGAGTTGGAGAAGCCGACTGAGCAGGCCTCCAGGCTCCCCAGAGAAGAAGCCCGCTGTTTCCCAACAGGCCCCACCCCCGCCGGCCCACAGGGCTGCGGCTTTCAAGGCCAGGTGGAAGCTTGCTATTTCCTCAAGTCCCAGGAAGGGCTCATTTTGTGCAGAGCTGAAGCCTCTCGGGTAAACTCAGAGCGGACCCGGATGGCTCCCGGAAGCACAGCGCTTGCTTACCTACAGTGGGCAAGCCACCTGCAAAGTGGGCTTTCTTTAATATGCAAGGTGCACCGTATGACTTTCATCTTTCTGTGCTGGGTTGAATTCTGTTCCCCTCCCCCAAAAGATAACTCAAGTCCTATCTCCCAGCACTTGGAATGTGACCTATTGGCAACAGGGCCATCGCAGATGTAATTAAGTTAAGAAAAGGTCAATTTAAAAAATAATCTTAAAAAGGGGCGGAGGGGGGCGCCTGGGTGGGTCAGTTAAGTGTCTGACTTTGGCTCAGGTCACGATCTTGCGGTGCGTGGGTTCGAGCCCTGCTTTGGGCTCTGTGCTGACAGCTCGGAGCCTGGAGCCTGCTTCGGATTCTCACTCTCTCTCTCTCTCTCTGCCCCTCCCCTGCTCGAGGTCTGTCTCTCTCACTCTCAAAAATAAACATTAAAAAATTTTTTTAATAAAAAAAGAAGAGGCCATACTTGATTAAGGTGTCTGTCAGTCCAGTGAGTGTTGTGCTTATGGGAAAAGGGGAATTTGGACACAGACGCAGGACGTGTGAGGATGTGGCAGAGACGGGAGAGATGTGTCCATAAGCCAGGGATCACCCAGGGTTGCTGGCCACACCAGAAGCTGGGAGAGGTGGGAAGGAGTCTCCCCTTCAGGGGCAGCAGGGCTCTGCTGACACCTTGATTTTGGATTTCTGGACTCCAGAAGTGTGAAACCATACATCTCTATTGTCTGAGGCCACCCAACATGGCAACCCCAGGAAACTCATGTACCCCTGTGGTATGAAATCCAGATCTCTCACCTGGGCATCCCACCAGGATGTGGCGTCGGTGAATCCTCCAACCCCGTTCTCACGACCTAGCTGGGCTCTTGTGCTACATTCCCCATCATGCCAAGGCCTTCCTTGCCCCAGTGCCTTTGCACATCTCACTTACTCTGTCTAGAGTAAATTTGCTTAGCCTTTAAGGCTGGTTCAGTGTCCTCCAGGAGGTTCTGACTGAGTCTGGCCTCTACCCCACCCTACACTCTGCCCCAGAGCCCACCATGAGCACTCAGTCCGTGGTACGTGTGCTAATCGCTTGCTTCCTGGGCAGACTGTGAGCCGTTGAAGGGGAGGAAGCGTCTCTTCCTATCTTGCTTTGGTGAGTCACAGGCCAGCCCTCAAAGAAGTGGCTTGTGGAAGGACAGGGGGAAGGAAGGCACATCACATGAGTCGGAGAGGCACAACCCAGAAGGCCTGTCAACCTGATGCAGCTCTACCCTCAGATTCTAGCCTCAGGGTTGAGGTTTCTCATGATGTGAAACAAGAGAATTGGGAATAAACTTTGACCATGCCTCCTGCTCCCTCCTCCCCCGCGCCCCGCCCAACCTGTGCTCCAAGGGCATCAAGCTTGGGCACTGCTTGCCTCAGTCTCCCTTCAGGGAGTCTCTGTTCCCAGAGACTCCTTCCCAGTCTCTGTTTCTGCCTGACCAAGGCCACTTCTGGTGCGTGGCAACCACAGAATCTCTTTCTGGGTAGAGGCATGCTTTTCTGATAGCCATATGACACCCACAAAGCTCAGGCAAGGGAACCAGAGGGGATACTTCTGTGGGGCCTAAAAAATTATTTCTTGGCAACTCTGGTCGTTCTTAGATGCCCAGACAAATAAATGTACGCTTTTTCCTTCTCTGCAATTTCCAACACCTCTGTCCCTTCCTGTCACTCTTGTCTCCCCCAGCACCATTGTCTCCGGGAGGGTCAGAAGGCCTGGGGTGGTAAGCAGAACCATGGACAGCGGCACCACAGCCGCCCCCCCTCCCCCCCACCCCCGCCGCAGCCTGACTCCACCCCCAGCAGTGCCGACTCCACCCCCAGCAGCCTGACTCCAACCAAAGCAGCCTAGACTCCACCCCCAGCAGCCTGACTCCACCCAAAGCAGCCTAGACTCCACCCCCAGCCACCTGACTCCACCCAAAGCAGCCCTGACTCCACCCCCAGCAGTGCCGACTCCACCCCCAGCAGCCTGACTCCACCCAAAGCAGCCTAGACTCCACCCAAAGCAGCCTAAACTCCACCCCCAGAAGTGCCGACTCCACCCCCAGCAGCCTGACTCCACCCAAAGCAGCCTAGGCTCCACCTCCAGAAGTACCAACTCCACCCCCAGCAGCCTGACTCCACCCAAAGCAGTCTAGACTCCACCCCCAGCAGTCCAACTCCACCCTAGCAGCCCTGACTCCACTCCCCCAGTAGTCAGCTGTGTTTTTGCAGACTGAATTGTGTCTCCCCTGCCTCCCTCACCCCTGCCAATTCAAACATCTAAGGACCAACCGTCAATACGGCTGTTTTTGGAGATGGGGCGTTTAAGAAGCAATGAAGGTGAACTGAGGTCCTTCGGGGCCTTGATCCCATCCGGCGTGGCCGTATAAGAAGGGGGAGAGACAGGAGCAATCTCTCCACACGCATGCACAGAGGAAAGGCTACGTGAGGACACAAGAAGGTGGCTGTCTACAAGCCAGGGAGTGAGCCCTCACGGAACCCACGGATCTAACTTCCAGCCTCCAGGGAGGGGAGGAAGTGTCTGTGATATTCTGTCTGGCAGCCCAAGCCGACTGAGACAGAGGAGGAAACTAGAAGAGACGAGCCCAGCGTGGAGAAGGGCGGGGCTGAGGACGGCAGAAATGCTCCAGCCGGTCAGGGCCCACGACTCCTGCACACATCTTTTGGGACCTGCTGAGGTGTGTGCAACACAAAATTAGCTCTGTGCGTGTGCTGGGCTGAGGGAGAGAGGCAGAGAGAGACAGAGGAGGAAGGGAGAGACAGAGAGACACAGAGAGAGGGGAGAGACACAGGAGGGAAGGAGGGAGGTGGGAGGGAATGATAAAGCAAAAGGAATGAACTGTTAGTTGGCAAATCTGGGGAAAGGTTTACAGTTAGCACTTAGACCATCCTTGTAATCTTTCCTCAAAGTCTGAGACGACATCAGAATAAAAAGTTACAAAGCAACAGAACCCATAGCCACTTGCTTGTGGAGGGAAAGGCGGGCTGAGATGCCAGTCAGACACCTATCCCTGCACCTGCCTCTTCTGACCTGTGAGACTCTGGTCAAGATCCCCCTCAGCTTTTCTTCTGCCCCTCAACCTGCCTCCACTGGCCTCAGGGCCTTTGCACATACTGCTCTCGGAGCTTGGAATACTCAGGACCCACCCAGAGTCTCCTTCCCCTGTTCGTCCCTCTTCATCCTTCACAGCTCGGGGTCAGCACCCTCTCCAGCCTCCCCAATCTCTCCAACCTGGTCAGACTCCACCTGGGCACTCTCCAAGTACCATGAACCCAGCTGCAACTTTACGTTGGGTTGTGAAGTCTATGAGGGAATGGCCTGCCCCTGCCCCAGAGGAAAGGCCCCATGAGGGCATCTGTCTTGTTCTCTACGTGTCCCGAGTGTTTCGCCCAGGGCCTGGCATACAGCTGGTGCATATCATTACAGAGAATGAATGGAGAAGTAGGGCAGAGAGAGCTACATCATCTCTGGGCTGCCCTTTGGATCCTTAAGAACCTGCAGAAGGGCGGGAGACAAGGAAGATGCTACAAGGTCATGGCAGCGGGAGGGGCTGCGGGCACAGGGCAAGCACTCTGACACCCTGGGGAGGCTGGAAGACGCCCCCGGGAAGGGGACCACGGGGCTGGAAGGAACAGAACCATGGGTTGTCTGGCACCAGACAGAGGTGCTTATGTGGAGACGCGGCTGGGTGCCGAATGAAGGAGCTGCACGCACTCCTCCCATGGCGGGGAAGGCAGGAGCCTTGGCAAAGGGCTGGCTCGCGTCCCGGGGCGGCACAGCAGGGCCACTGTGCCGCAGACACTGGGCTACTGAAAAGGGGCAGCGACCCTCTGCAGCTGGGAGAAACTCACTTAAAAATCATAGTTGCAGCTGCCCCGTTTCGTCTCAACGAGGGGCTTGGGAGAGGGGGTGTCTTTTAAGAGATCAGGGCGGGGGGCGCGCGAGTGAGCGAGATATGGCGAAGAAGCGTCCGGGGTGGGGGGCAATGTGTTTGGGCAGCCCTCGTCATCTAGAGGGCCCATCCCGGCCGCCTTGCCCTGCGCGCCTCAGAGAATTCTTCCAGCAACTCTGTGAGCGAGGCATTACTGACCCGATTCACAGACAGGACAACTGAGGCACGAGGAAGCCCTCGGCACCCTCAGCGACGGGGATCCTCTTTTCTAGGGTGAGCACCCTCCCTCCTTCGTCTGTTCCTTTCCAGACAGTCATATAATGAGCTCTTGGACAGCATCCCCTGGGGCAAAACCCTCGCACTACAGGAGGGCAGAGATGCACTTTGTGTTCAGCCATCGGATCAGGGGAGCCTGTGCCGACCCGTGTTTTCTCTTACCCAACACCACCCGGCAGAGCGAAGACAGGGACACAGGCCTGGTGGCTCATGCGTCCTGGCACTG
The DNA here is from genome assembly GCF_027475565.1 of Acinonyx jubatus. Lineage (NCBI taxonomy): Eukaryota > Metazoa > Chordata > Mammalia > Carnivora > Felidae > Acinonyx > Acinonyx jubatus. The sequence continues at coordinate 162,772,461 of NC_069383.1, forward strand.
GAGGCCCACGGCTTCCTTCCTACCCGGTTTCCTATTCCTACCAGTGGCCGTCACCCGCTCGGCCGGTGTCTCCTGAGTGCCGACTGTATACCAGAGTCTGTCTTTGTGCTGCCGGACGACAGCGATCCAACCAAAGGCCCCTGCTCTCGCGGGGCTCCATTTGGGGGGGGGGGGGACAGACCACACACGAGATACGCATGGACAATATTTAGGGTATTAGGCTCACCGCAGGGTCTCCTGGGGCCGCTGTGACAAATGACCACACACTTAGGGGCTTAAAACGACAACAGATTCATTCTCTTTTGATTCTAGAGGCCAGAAGCGAGTCTGAAGTCGGTTTCACTGGGCGGCAGGCAAGGTGTGGGCAGGCCCGGCTCCTTCCGGAAGCTCTAAGGGAGAATCTGCTTTCGTCCCCTTTCCAGCTTCCAGAGGTGCTCCTCCCCCTTGGCTCGTGGCCCCTCCCTCCTGTGACACCAATCTGTCACTTCCGTCGCCTCTGCCCCTAGTCTCCCGCCTCCTCTCAGAAGGACCCTGGGATGATATGGAGGGCTCACCTGGATAATTCAAGGTCATCTCCCTCTTTTCAGATCCTTGGCCTAAACACGTGCAAAGCGTCTTTGCCCCAGAGGGGCACATTTTCAGAGTCCAGGGATTAGGACACGGACATCTTTGGGGGCCACTCCAGGGATTTTAAGCAGGGCTAGGGCAAGATGCCTCCGGCTGCCACAGGTAAAAACACACCCTCACCCGGATTCGTGGGAACACCCGTAAGAATATTAATCGTCCACGAGGCAGTTGTAGAAGAATGTTCGGAATTCCTAAAATAGCATGGGAATGGGAGCTTTGCGCTGCTGTGGTGGGGCGGGGGGGGGGGATCCATCTTAAATAACTCGGCAAGTATTCATTATGTGCCCGGCGTCCCCCAAGCCCCACCTCAGAGAGGCGGTGGGCACCCACCCCACCCCCGCCCCGCCCCCAGCAAGGGCTGACGCAGCAATGAGGAAGCTGTACCTGGGAAGGCCTTCGTCCTGCCATTCTTCCTTCACGTCCACGTTTTCCATCCGGAGCGTAGCTTCAGTGGTCCCCATGGGAACAGAGGAGAGGCGTGCTGGCTTGAAGCAGAGCTGAGTCCTGAAGGAGAGCCACGTGGAGGTTTTACTGGACAGTCATCGTAATAACAACCCCCCCCCCCCACCCACGTGTGGCACCTCAGATTGGTAAGAGTGTTGGATCCATTATTATATTGAATCGTCGCCCAGCCCCATGACGCAGGTGAGAAAACAGAGGTGTAGAGGGCTGATGACATCCACGTAGGTCTGGAGTTGGGACCCAGGTGAGAGCTGAGCCCCCAGATATAAGCGCCCTTTGCTTCGAAGCTCCAAAGTCCATGCTCCTTAGGGCTCATCATCCCTCCCTTACCTTGGACTTAAACTGGGCAGCAATAAATCCAATTAAAATCATTTATACTAAAGTGTCAGTGACTGATATACTTAAGCTTCCTTGCTGGGACCGACACTTTCAAACCCTACCTCTATCTTCTCCAGGCTACCTGCCTTGCCTCTCTGTCCCCGAATAAAGAAGCAAATCCTGGCAACCTGCTGGGGCCAACGAAGGCAGTGTGGAAAGAGACTGGGGCTGGAAGTCGGGATCATAATTCTTATCAAGCACAAAGCTCAAGTTTTGTTTTTATTGTTCTGAGGAGCTGGGGCAGGATGTCGGACAGCATGCTACATGGTGCCTTAACAGCTGGGCTGTCTGGAGCAGTCAGAGGTGCAGAATGAGGCAGAATTGGGGTCCACCCTGAGGCATGCAGGACTCCGCCACTCACCCCTCCCAGCCTCGGTTTCCCCACCTCCAAATTAAAGAGCTGGACTAGAAATCATCTTTACAATACCTTTGGGGCATAACCTTCCAGGATCCTGTAACTCAGTCAACACCATGGGTTCTGTGCCTTTTAAACCAGTGGCTTTCAACTGGGGATAATTTTGCCCTGCCCCTCCCTGCCAAGGGACGCTTGGCAAGTCTGGAGGCATTTTGGGTTGTCACAACGTGGGGAGGGGCTCCTGGCCTCAAGGGGGTGAGGGCCAGGGATGCTGCTCAGCACCGTTAGGCGCGTGTGCAAGCTGGGCCCCCAGGACCGAGAAGGATCCAGCCCCAAAGTCCACGGACCTGAGATTGAGAAAGCCTGTCTTAATCGCATGCTTGCGAAAGGTCCCCGGGCAGGGTTTGACAGTCCTTATCGAGGGCCCGCTGCGTCTTCGCATCCCATCCTCCAAGCAGCTCCGGGGCTGTTAGTCTCACGCGCCAGCACCGAAGGCCCTCACCCTTCCAGATGCCACGGCGGCCCCTCGGCAGAGCTGGTGCACGGCTAACGGTTTGGGTGGGTCATCTGCAGCCCCTGGAGGTGGGGGTCTGCATTTGGGGTTGTGGGACAGAGACGAGGACCCAGAGGGAGCCTGGGCCAGGAGAAGGCCAGGCAGGGGGGAGGGGTGGCTGGCTAAAATTAGACACCCTCCCCGCCCCCACCAACACACACTTGGGAAACAGTGTCCCACCGGATTCTTGTCGCTGCTCTGAATGTCGTCATCCATTCATGGAGGAGGGACGGTAAGACGCAGTACGCCAAAAAAAAAAAAAAAAAGAAAGAAAGAAAAACCTCTTCCTGATGCCTGGGGTGATAACCACCACCCAGGACCTTACTGCAAGGGGAAGTTCTGGTCAATGGAAATTCATTTCCTTTCGGAAGACAGGGGTGTCTGCCTGGTTTTCCTCACCCCAAGCGGGGCGTGACCTCAGCCCCCCCGGAAGGACGCCCCCCAATCCCACCCACAGCGGAGGCGCTGGACCCACGCAGGCCGGGGCCACAATCCTGTACAGGTGGCCTGTGGGTCCTGCGCGCTCCTATTCTAAGATCCTGACTTCACTCTGAGGGAAAATGAGGCAAAGTGAGGGGCAGCCCAGAGGTGTGCCTTTGCGCTGGGGCGCTGAATCCTCAGTGCATGGCGTCCAGGTGCAGACAGAGGGGGAGGGATCCGCCTTCAACCTTCTCCCTGCCTCCCCGCCCCGTAGGCGAGCCTCCGCGTACACATCCATCAAGTCTGTCTGTCTCTGTCTCTCTTTCCAAATCCGCTCACGGTGTTATAAATAGACAATGCACAGAGGTGGGGCGTGTACATTTGGGTCTCTTAGGAAGCGTCCCAGAGAGAGGCTGAGGGTTTTATCAGCCTAATCTCCAAGCGCGTCCCGAAAATGGTGCATCCCCCTGCCTTCCAGGTGAGCGGTGGGCACGGAAGGCGGGCTCTGGGTGTATATGCCCGCGGCCGCTTTCCCTCGGCTTCGGGAGACAGGGCTGTGCTACCGTGCAGAGAATCCCAAGACCGTGGGTCCCGGCTCCCAGCCGCCCCACCTGCCCGGAGGGGGTTTGCAACAGCGGATGTCTCCGCACAGGCAAACGTGCCCGGGCAGGGCCGGGACGAGGAGAAAGGGGACTCACCTCCGCGGCCTCTGCGGGTTACGCGCAGACAAAGGCGAGCCCCGCGCCGACGCAGCCGGACATCCCTCGCCTCCCGAGTGCGGTCCCTGGGCCTTCAGAGCATCCGCGGAAGGTGCGCGCAGCGGCGGACTCTGCACGCAAGGAAGGTCACCCGGGGCAACGTGGCGGCGCAGACGGGGGGCGCTTTTGTCCGGAGGTGGGGAACGGACGCAGTTAGCCGTCAGCCGGCTGCCCCTCGCCCCGCTGCGAGCGCGCCCCCTCACCGGCCCCGGCCGTGCCTCCGAGGTGTCTTCTTCCTGCCAGCTCGCAGCTGGCGGAGGCTCGGCTGCCTTAAGACGGTTAATTATGCTGCTTTTGTGTGCAGGGTGGGTGGGTGGGGGCAGGGCTGACCGAAAAGCACAGCCCCCTGCCAGAATCCGGTGCTCTCCATTGGCTGAACGGGGAATGTTTCCAAGGGCCTCACCGGGGGGCAGGAGCGGAAATGATTTCCTGATGGCGCATCACGGATTTAAAAACAAAACAGGGAGCAAACAAACAAACACAGGACGTTGGTGGCCTCATTCCTCAGATTAGGAAGGAGGGAGGGAAAGCGTCCCGAGGACCACGTTACGTGGGGCCCCCAGCCGTGAGCCAAGGACCCAGCCGCGTGCTGGGGAGGCAGAATCTTCCCGGCCACGCTTGCTCGGGCCACCGATGGAAAGGCGCCCCCTACAGTTGTGCGCTCAGCGGCCCTGCCCTGGAGGACTCCAGCCTGACAGTATAATAGTATCACGAGTTGCAGCTTCTGAAATTAGAAGGAGGTTTGGACCCTGGCTAGGCGGCTGCCTAGCCGGGAGACACGACCGCGTAAGTGACCTTCGCTGCTGGGCCTCAGTTTCCTCACCTGCGAAATGGGAACATCATGGTACTGGCGTTTCGGCACTCAATGAGATCGTGTAGGAGAGCGCTTAGCACAGTGCCTGAGAACGCTTCGCTACCTGTTTCTCGCCCTTGCTGTGTCGGGTTTTAGACCTGTAGCAGAGGCCGAATGGTGGTCCCCACAGGATATGGCAGCTCTTACCCTGACCCCTGGAACTTGGGAATATGACCTGATTTGGAAAAAGGGTCTTTGCAGGCAGAATTGAGGATCCAGTACCCTCATTTTGAGATGAGAGCATCTGGATTGAGGATAAATCCCAGAGCCAATGCCAAGTGTCTTTACCTCTGCAAACCAAGGAGAACCAAGGATTGCCAGCAACCACCCGAAGCTGGGCAGGCATGGAATGCATTCTCCCTCACCGCCTCCAGAAGGAACCGACCTTCATTTTTGACGTCTGGGCTCCGGAACTGTGAGAGAATTTTGATTTCTATTGTCCTAAGCCGCTTGGCTTGTGGTGCTTTGTTACAGCAGTCCCAGAAAACGAACACGCCCTGAGTACCAACCAATGCCCATTACTCTGCCCTGCCTCCCTTGATCACTGCAGTGGCTTTCCACCCGTTTTGTGAACACATCAAGTTCATCCCCACCACGGGGCCTTTGAACATGCTGTTCCCTCTGCCAGGAATGCTCTTCCAGAAGAGGTTCACATTATTCAGGTGCCAGCTCAGAAGTAGTCTCCTCAGAGAGGCCTTCCCTAACCACCCCTACTTTGCCCCCCAATTCATCACCCCATTCCATTGCCCAGTCTGATTTTTTTTAGTACATACATTAGTATAATTGCTGGGTCATACACTAAGGAGCCTGACTTTTCCCCCACAGCACTTACCACTATTTGAAACTGTCTACTTATTTTTTGTTTGTTTGTTTATTCTCTGACTCCCTAGCTAGAATGTAAAATTCAAGATAAATGAGACTTGGGTGGTCTTGTACCCTGCTGTGTTCTCTGCAGAGGTCAGCAGCACCTGGCACAAACGGGAGGTCCAGGACATGCAGGTAGAACGTGTCGATGTCGGCTCCCCCCGCCCCGTGGATACCAGACAACACTCTACTCACCTTGCTGCCAAAGTCACTGCATCAGGGTCTGTGCCCCTCCAAGCCAAAGGCGGAAAGGCACTGCCCCACAGCAGGGGATGAGAGCCTGGAGCCTGAAGCTCGAGATCCATCGGACTTTATGCGCCCTGGCTGGAGGAAGTGGAGCCCTGGGAAGAGACGCGTGTGTTAATTCAGTGGGAAATCCAGGCCAGTCCTCGTGCTGGGCACTGGGGTCCAGCGTGTGAATGAGAAAGACTTCGCTTTTGTCGAACTCCCATTTGGAGAAACAGATGGGCAAAGGAGTCTGGGCTGATTTAGAGACATCTTTGAAGCAGAGTGGCTTGGGGGAGGGTGCATGGGAAGACGTTCAGGGGCAGAGGGTGGGCAGTGACGATGTGAGTTGGGCCCTGAGAAGTGAGTAGGAGTTGGATGGATGAAGGAGCTGGAGAACAATCTGGGCAGAACGGCGTTTGCAAAGCGACCTCCCCTCCCTCACGAGAGCGCGCGGGGAGCTGTCCGTGGTGCTGTGGCCGCCGCCAAAGAGCCGGCGCGTGAACCCAGCTCGTCTGGTTTACTTTTCACCGTGGTTAAAATACACATACAGAACATATAGCTTGCCATTCCGATAATTTTTAAGCGTGAAATTCAGTGGCATCAATTACATTCACCATGTGCAACCATCACCACAATCCATCTCCGGAACTTTTCCATCTTCCCAAACTGAAACTCTGTCCCCATTAAATACTAACTCACCTTCCCCGTTAGCCATTCCCCCATAAGGTAAGCTTTCTGAGATCAGAGATGTTGCACTTTGTCACTGCTATCTCTCAGATCCCTAGCCAGTGGTTCTCATGGTGGGGCGGGGATTCTGTGCCCCATGGGAGGTTTGGTGATGTCTGGGAACATTTTTGGTTTTCATTACTTGGGGGATGGAGACGGTACTGACATCGAGCGTGTGAGACCAGAGATCCTGCTCAGCACCCTACAAGGCACATGACAACTCCCCATGACAGAGAATTACCTGGCCCCAAACGTCACCAGTGTGGGGTGAGAATGACACCCGAAACGTAGTCAGATGCCATTATACTGAATCGAGGCAATGAAATTGCTAACGCTCCGGGGCACCTGGGTGGCTCAGTTGGTTAAGTGTCCAACTTCGGCTCAGGTCATGATCTCGCGGTTTGTGGGTTCGAGCCCCGCGCTGGGTTCTGTGCTGACAGCTCAGAGCCTGGAGCCTGCTTCGGATTCTGTGTCTCCCTCTCTCTCTGTTCCTCCCCCACTTGTGCTCTGTCTCTGTCTCTCAAAAATAAATAAAAATGTAAAAAAAAAAAATTAAAACATGTTAAAAAAAATTGCTAACGCTCCTTGAGTGTCATTTTCCTGATTTGCAAAGGGGATTGATTAATCACGGACATTCGATCCTCATTATTAGTTGTTTCCGTATTTGTGAATTTGCCTACTGGCTGAAATTTAGTGGTAACATTTGTAAGACTCAAATCAATACTCATGGTGCCTTCAGGGTCATTTGCAGACAAGGAAGTGTGATGAAAAATTTGAGTGCTGGTTGTACATGTTCCCAGGTGAGTTCGAACAAGGCACCATTTTGCCTTCTGATTCCAGCCCAGATTGTAAACTGCCCATTTCGGGATTTATTTAGCACCATGATTTTTGTGCTTTACGTTGGTGGTTTTGCTGTTTATAGTGGCCCCCGTGCACGGTCCTGAAGGGCTGTCTAGCATTTCCAAGCACAAGAAGGTCGGGGTGCACCTTGCGGTGAAAATAAGAGTGTTAGTTAAGCTTCATTCAGGCATGAGTCACAGTGCTGTTGGCTGTTCATGATCAGTAATGTATATTAAATAAGATGCCTTTGGACAGAAGCGCACAGAACACAAGGTTATGTATTTGATCTGTTGATGAAAAATAATGTGAGCAGAGGCTTGCAGGAACCCACTCAAGTGTCTCCCCAGGAGTGGGGCTTTACGATTCCCTATTCTAGGGCTTGGGGCCACTTTATAGGACAAGGCTGCTGCCAATAATGAGAATCAACTCTATGTACTTCTGAGGGCTATGTAGGGATAGATAAGATTGTGCATGCAAAAAGCATTGAACACAATGCTTGTAGTAAATAACAGGAGGGAAAAAAAGATACTATGTAACCCAGAGAAAACATTAAAACAGACCTGCTTTTGTATAAAGCATGTAGCCTTTGTTACCTAGCTAGAGCTGCAGGGAATTGGAGGAAAGCGGTGTGTAATTACCACTCTGAGCGTTAGCCAGGGCATGGTGAGAGAGCTGCTTTTGCCAGACCCTGTAGATTGTTTCTGGTGGCCACACATGGTCATGAAGACACAAAGGGAAGAATGCCATCCACTACATCACCATACGGCTTTCCTCGGCACCCTGGGCTCGCCATGGTTTCTGTCCAAGAATTAACTAGCCCTGTGCCTGCTTCATAGAAAGGTGGAAAGGAACCCCATCCCACCAGAGTTGGTGAATGTATTTTCCTAATTAATTTTTAAAATATTGAAATAATTGTAGATTCACATGCAGTAAGAAATAACAGAAAGATCCCGTGTACCCGTTCCCCCAATTTACCCAACGGTAAAATCTTACACAAGTATAGTACAATATCACTATTGCTTTCAATACAGTTGAGATACAGGACACTTTCTCACGACAGGATACCTCCTGTTGTCCTTCTATAGAGGTTCCTTCTATAATGCCCGTATCCTCCCCGGCCATTTCCTTAACCCTAGACATCACAAATATGTTCTCCATTTCTGTAACTTTGATGGTTTAAGAGTTTTAATTTTTTTTCCAACGTTTATTTATTTTTGGGACAGAGAGAGACAGAGCATGAACGGGGGAGGGGCAGAGAAAGAGGGAGACACAGAATCGGAAACAGGCTCCAGGCTCTGAGCCATCAGCCCAGAGCCTGACGCGGGGCTCGAACTCACGGACCGCGAGATCATGACCTGGCTGAAGTCGGACGCTTAGCCGACTGCGCCACCCAGGCGCCCCAATGGTTTAAGAGTTTTAAATGGAATCATGAGTATGTAAAGCACGGAACCCTTTTGCATTGGCTTTTCCTATAATTCTCTACAGCTTCATCCAAGTTGTGTGCATCAGGAGTTTATTAGTAGTGCTCCATCATACAAAATGCACAGAACAGGTAAACCTGTAGAGACAAAAAGCAAACTGGTGGTTGCCAGCAGCTGGGAGATTGAGAAGCGCCTGTTGATGGAGACAGGGTTTGTACTTGGGGTGATGAAAATGTTCTGGAATTACACAGTGGCGATGGTCACGCAATTGCGTACACGTACTAAAAACCATTGAGCAGCATGGGTATGTGAATTCTATCTCGGTAAAGCTGTTATTAACCAAAAAAGCACTCTAACTGTAGTTCATAGTTTGTAAGTGCTGCAGAGGACGGGCACCAAGGAGTTTTGTTCACTGTTGCGTCCCCCAAGGTGGCCAGGCTTGGCCAAGAAATCTCTCTCAAAATGACTTCCACTTAGAATAGGGTTTCTCAGTCTGGGCACTGGTGACTTTGGATCCGGGTCGTTCCGTGTGGGGCGTTCGGGGCGATGTGGAGGCTGAGCAGCATCCCTGGCCCCCACCCACTCGATGCCAGGAGCCCCCAGATGTCCCTAGACACCGTCCAGTGTCCCCTGGGGGCAAACCCCTCTGGTCGGGAACCACTAGTTTAGGGTCACCAAATTTTAAGGCCCCACGAAAGGCTGCCCACCAGCGGGTCCCGAAGGACAAGCAGGTCTTGGCTGTATCCATAGGGCCACATGTACCCCAGCCAGAGCGGTCAGCGGAACTCCCAAACTCACCCCAGTGGGACACAAAGTATAAGGCACTTCAGGCTCGCGTTCAGGGCGGGTCTTGGGGTGCCAGGCAGGGACCCCCAAAGCCGAAGAAAGGCTGAAAGGAGGGCAGGGCTCCGGGAAGAGGCGGGGCTGGAGGCAGAGTCCCCGGAAGCTGAGCTGCCGGAGGGAAGGCGGGGCCCCGGGAAGGGGCGGGGCTGGAGGCGGAGACAGCCCGCGGACGCAACGGGACGCAATGGGAAGCGAGGCGGCGCGAGCTTCGCGCGGGGGGGCGGGGCCTGGGGCGCGTGGCGGCGCGCGAGCGGCACGCGGCCTGGGGGCGGGGCCCAGGGACGTCACCGCCGACGGCTCCTCCCCTCGCGCCTCGGGGCGGCTCGCGCGCCCCAGAGACGCGAAGATGGCGGCGAGTGACTGCTCCGGTTTCGCGCGCGGCGCCGGCCCTCCGTACAGGTAACGGGCCCCCGAGCCGCCCGCGCCGCCGGCCCGACCCCGGCCCCGGGGAAGCCGCGCGCCGACCGCAGCCGGGCGGGACACGGGCGGGGAGGCCTGCGCCAGCTGAGATGGCCGCGCAGCCGCGGACCCGTGTCTGGCAGGGGAGAGCGGCGGGCCAGTCGGGGCACGGACACCGCGCCGGGCCTGACGTGGGGAGGGCAGCGGGCCCTGAGGCCGGCAGAGAAGCCAGGGCGGGGAGGGGACCCGTCCGGGCGTGGCGAGGGGCAGAGCTGGATCCCTGGGGACCGAGACGGGGACCGGGACGGAGGCCGGGGAGGGCCCTGAGGGCTGCGGGGGAGGGGGCGGGGGGGGGCGGGAACTGATGCGCGTTGCGGGCGCGGAGCCGGGCAGGGGGTGGAGCGGGGACCTTGGCGGAGGAGTGGGGAGTGGAAGTGGAGACTTGATTTACGAGCGAACAGACCCGGGAGGGCACCTGGGGGGGCAGGGGCGGTGGGGTTTGGGGGTACTGACCCCTGACGGGGGAGGGGTGACCGGAGGGAGGGGCGGAGACATTGGCGAGGGGGTTGAGGCCTGATTGGGTCAGGGCAGATTTGGGGGGGGGCAGACTTGGGGGAAGTCCTGAGACCCAATAGAAGGGTGGGGACGAGGGGCTTCCCGGGGAGGGGAACAGTAAGGGGGGGGAAGGGGTAGAGGATTCCCCAGACCTTAAAAACATCCGTGGAGTAGGTGTTTGCGTATTTACGGTCTGGTAAAGTACAGACACCCACGCATTGGGGGGCTGGGGGGGAGGAGCCAAGACAGGTGGGGGGCAGGGATAGGAAGCAGCCCAGGGAAGGCGGGATCTGAAGGTCTAAGCGCGTGGGGTGTGCTGTACCCCAAGTGTACAAGTACGCTCCGCACGCCCTTCTCCAAGGCCTTTCCTTGGAGCATCTCTGCCGTCTCGTGCCTCAGCCTGACACTTGCGACCCGAGACCCGGGGCTGCCCCTCCCCCCCCCCCAAGCCCATCCTTTTCATCGTGTCGGCTTCCGCTCTGTTTCTCCCAGATCCCGAGGAAGCGAGGGTGCACACCGCCCCCTAGGCCCCCCAGAGACCCGTGTGCGCTGCACTGGGGGCCTTGCTGCAGGGTTCGGTTTCGGCTGGTTGAAAGTAGAGGGGTGGACGGTTAGGGCCGACCCCCCAACCCCGTCGTTGCGACGCTGCTGCGTTCTTTCCTCTGGGATCACACGGAAACAGCGCCGGGCTTGGAAATGAGGGCTGCGGAGGGTGGGTGTGCTCCCCGTGTCTTCTGCCCTGGGAGCGACTTGTGGGGTGTGGGGTGGCCAGTCGTGGATGGCCTGCCGGCGCGGGGATGCACGCTGTTTCCTGCAGCGGAGTCTCATTTCGGTCCGTCCTTCCTTGCTTCCGTCACCCATGGGCAGGACTCCACTGGCCCCTCCAGGCTGCTGGAGGCGCCCGCTTTTGCAAGGGCATCACCCTCTGCCTGCTGGCCAGCGACTTCTTTCTTTTCTTCCTCGCTCGTTCCTGTTTCTTTCTCCAGTGCGTCCCTGGGTCACGAGTGGGAAGTCCCTTGAATGTTACGTTTTCTGTTGACATTACCTTCCAGAGGAGAAATGGGCTATTTACGTGGTTAAAATTGGTAATTGCCAGGCTTCAGCAGATGTTTGTCATTTATTTTATTTTTTTTTACTTTTTATTAAAAAAATTTTTTTTTAACGTTTATTTATTTTTGAGACAGAGAGAGACAGAGCATGAATGGGAGAGGGTCAGAGAGAGAGGGAGACACAGAATCGGAAACAGGCTCCAGGCTCTGAGTGGTCAGCACAGAGCCCGACGCGGGGCTCGAACTCACGGACCGCGAGATTGTGACCTGAGCTGAAGTCGGATGCTTAACCGACTGAGCCACCCAGGCGCCCCTCTGTCATTTATTTTAATTAAAAACTTACACATTTTAGCCGAGCTATTCTGTCTGCATTCTGAGGATTTAGGTGATGGTGTGCTCACGCATCAGGAAAGGATGTAAAACTACCCCGAACAGAACCTCACATTACTCTATATTTTAGAATTCTCTCCAAGAGTATGTTTTAAATTAAAGAAAAAAAAATGTTTGTTTTTGAGACAGAGAGTGAGTGGGGGAGGGGCAAAGAGAGAGGAAGACACAGAATCCCAAGCAGGCTCCAGGCTCCGAGCTGGCAGCCCAGAGCCTGACGCGGGGCTCGAACCCACAAACCGTGAGATCATGACCTGAGCCGACGTCTGACACTCAACCAACGGAGCCACCCAGGTGCCCCAAATATGTGTTACTCTTTAAGAAAAGATGGGGTGCCTGGGTGGCTCAGTCAGGTAAGCGTCCGACGTCGACTGAGGTCACGATCTCGCAGTCCGTGAGTTCGAGCCCCGCGTCGGGCTCTGGGCTGATGGCCCGGAGCCTGGAGCCTGCTTCCGATTCTGTGTCTCCCTCTCTCTCTGCCCCCCCCCCCCCCCCCCGTTCATGCTCTGTCTCTCTCTGTCTCAAAAATAAATAAACGTTAAAAAAAAAAAATTTAAGAAAAGAGTAGGGGCGCCTGGCTGGCGCAGTGGGTGGAGCATATGATTCTTGATCTCAAGGTTGAGCCTCCCATTGGAAATAGAGATTGCTTAAAAAATAAATTATTAAAAAAAAGTGTAAATTTAACAAACTGAAACATGGGGATCATAATGAAAGAAATTCCAGTCTCACAAAATCTTGAAAAGAGACCACCTGCGTTATCTGAATGACTTTAAGTTAACTACACATTTTCTTTTGGGGCAAATGGCTTTTGTTTAGACCCTTCAGCTGCTTTTAGAGTATGTATTTCTTAGGTAATGTGCCATGGATAAACTAATTAGATATTGGGAGTGCCTACCAACTTTACGGTAGCTTTTGGACAACAGAATTTACAAAGCCCGTTTTACAAATTGCCAAAGTGAAGACCACAGTTTTTAGAGGAGTTTTGAGTAAGTTTTCTTGCCTTTTAAACTTGATAACCATAGCCCCGGGTGGGAATATTCCTTATGTCGTCTGTTCTTAGGGTTGGGATCTGAACTTTTTGAATTGGTGGTCAGTAGGAATTGGACGCACATTCACTTTTGAAGGTATACGCAAAACTTAAGTTACCTGTTGATAATGATGATTTCCATTGATTGGATATTATATGGTCTTTTAAATCTTCTAAGGTTTTGTTAGAGTTAGAGCCGCAGAGACCCACAGTGAAGGATTAATCCCATGTGGAAAATTGAATTTGGCAGTGCTTTTCATTGGCCCCGAGCGCAGCTTTCAGTGCGAGCAGTTCAAGAACTCCAGCTAAGTTCTGCATGGCTTTAAATCACTTGGCTGGTGGAAACGTCTAGAACTCCGAGCTGTATGCTGGCGGTCCATCCCAGTGGAATGGGACAGGCTGTAACAACAGCTCCGTTGTCACATTTCCCTCTTCGTTCAGCAGCTTTGTGAACATCCCACCTGTGCAGTACGCCGGCTACCTCTGTCTTCCCGTTCTTGTTAAGTCTAAATAAGACAGCTGCTGGATTTGGGGTAATGCTTGGTTTCTCACCAAGAGAAGCTTCGGTATACATTTTAATCGGCCAAATTCCTTCATCTGGAATGCAGCATGTTTGATGGGTGGGCCCCCATCCAAGCCGGTTAGTGATGATAAAAATGCTGGTTATCAGCTCTTGAATCCTGTAAGTCCAGGCGCTTGATAGCTCAGGGGATCCTCGCAGAAATCCTTTGAGCTAGTTACTACGGCGGCTGTTTTGTGGATGAGGAGAACGAGGCTCCGGGTGCACTGACTGCTGTGGGGTCCCCGTGGTGGTAAGTGGTGGGGTCCAGCTAGGGATGCAGGCTGCCTGGCTCCCAGGCCGTGTCTTTGCCCCACGGTGGGGTGTGCTGAACCCCGGATGTGATTGTGGTGGCAGAACTCAGCCTCGCGGTGAGAGACCTGCCGGCGGAGACCAGGTTACTGCCATTCTTTACGCTACGCTTACTGGCCTGGATCCTGTCCCCCTCGTTTGGGTCCCCATCAGATTGTGGTGTGGGGCCAGATTCTTCAGATCTTAAAAAACTACCGTCCCCGGAACGTGGAAGCCAAGGGAGTGTCGGGCCTGGTGCTCCCAGGAAGGCAACGACACCCCAACCTATTTCTCTCAAAAATCCCTCCCAGAGGCAACACGGGGCTTGGGAAGGGCAGCGGAGCCCACGCCAACCGTGGAGAGCCGTGCAGGCAGCCCCAGTGCCGGCAGACGGAAGGTCGCGCCCGCTCCGGAGCCCCTTGCTCCGTCCGGTGTGGCTGCAGCCAGATTCAGAGCAGTCTCTGTCATGTGCATGTCCGGGCCTGCCTCCGTCGTCTGCCGCTCTGCCCCTCGTGGGTCTCCACACGCTCCAGAGTAAACCTGACCCACCACCTGTCTCCTGAGCCTGGGTCCAAGGGGCACAGGCTGCCAGGGAGAATCTGGTGTCACTGCCTCAGGGGCCAGTGGGACTCCTGCCACCGTGTCCAGAAGCAGGGTTGCCTTAGACATCGGGGGAGTGGGGCCCGGGGGTGGGGGGGCTCCAGCTCAGTTTGGAGGAATCCTGACAAAAGTCTTCACTTGAGCAGCACCTTCTAGTTACTCCCAGGTGGGCTTGATGGGCCCTGGAACAGCACGGCAGGTGGACCTTCCTGTCACATGTGGTTACTGTCACCTTTTTAAAGGCCCATCTCGGTGAGGCTGAGATACACGGTAGGGACCTGCTGAAAGAGGTACTTGGACGTCTTGCTGTCGTTCAGAGAGTGCATGCGCGTGCAGGGGAGGGGCAGAGAGAGGGAGGGAGAGAGAGAATCCCAAGCAGGCTCCACACTGTCAGCACAGAGCCCGATGAGGGGCTCAGACTCAGGAACCGCGAGATCGTGACCGGAGCCGAATCAAGAGTCAGATGCTCAACCGACTGAGCCACCCAGGCCTCCTCTTTTACGCTTTTTGCGTGTCCTTTCTGTGTCGGTGACGCTGTAAATCGGGAGCGTGCTGTTTACTTGTGGAATATCCTTTAGAATCTTGGTAGGAAGAGGCTTGGCACCACCCAAGGTCCAGTGGATTGGTAACTGCTCCCTAGTTATGTCCCTTCTACAAGGGTGTCTGCCACCAGCGGGGAACTGAATTTCTCCGCCTTCTCTTTTTCTGACGATACTTGTGTTATAGGATCATTTTAAGGTTTCTGGATATCTTTTACCTGGAAACTTCATTTGTAAATATTTTGGGAAATGGGATTTTTTTTGGGGGGGGGTAGGTATTTTGCTATGGGCATTTTCCCCCCCCCAAAGGTAAACTGTGTTTGTGGCACTCACTATCCATATGCTTTTGTAAATTAGCGTATCCCAGGTCACTTATTTGTTTACTAAGAATCGAGAATTGTTCTGCTTTGATTCTGTAGCATTTTGTATTTTGGAAAGTCCGTTCTGGCGACAGGTTAACTCCTCGATGAGTTTTGCTCTCTGGAAGCAAAAGGAGCCATCACATCTAAGAGCCTCACAGTGAATGTTTTTAAGAAGCCAGTGGCTTCTTCTCAACGTAAATGTCATTGAGACATTGCTTGAATCCAGGGTTGGTAGGCGGATGTCTGTTGTACTTGCTCAGGAGGACGTCAGATTGGCTGTTTAGTCCTGCCTCCCCCTGTTGACACGAGGTGCATGTGTCAGACCAGTGTAGACGTGGCCGTGCAGGTTCTTCCACAGCAAGAGAAGGCTGGAGCCACAGATGACCCCTCGCCAGACCCCAAACATTGGCCTTTCATCATTGTGGCTCCCAGCAGTAGAATGGTGTGGCCATCTGAACCCTGGTTGGACTTTGTTTCACTTGCGCTGCTTCTGGGAGGACCCAGCAGAGTATCGTCAAGATGGCGTTCTTGAGCACCTGACTGAAGAGCTAACCACGTAGCCACCCTCCATGTGGGGACTATGTTCCTTTGCAGAAGGGATGGAAGAGAATTCCGGGAGCTGCACTGCCAGGCACAGAATCCAGCTCACCCTGGAGGCTGGGGAAGCTCCTGTCACCGGTCCCTGGAGTCCCTGCCTCAGGAACGTTGAGCAGCCCAGTGGCCCTGCCTTGAGGAGCCACGCTGGCCCTGATTTGGAGCTGGGGACTCTTGACCACAGTTTAAAGAAGTTGGGGGTTGGGGAATGAAATCCTCTCATCTTCTCAAGAGCCCAAGGATTTAGCTTATGAAACCCCTTTCCAGGACGTTGAGATGTTTTCCGGGGGTATCTGGATCTGAAATGGACATTTCACATCGAGAAGGCACATAAGGCTTTCATAATTAAAAAAAAAAAAATCTGCTAAAAAATCAGAATCGTGGGGCACCTGGCAGGCTCATTCAGTAGAGCATGCAACTCTTAATCTCCGGGTCTTGAGTTCAAGCCCCGTGTTGGGTGTGGAAGTTACTTAAATAAACTTTTAAAAAGTTAAGAAGATAAAAAATCTCAAAAAAAAAATCAGAATTGTTATGGGTATGAACATATACAACGTGTTACATGTTTTGAATATAAAAACCTGGCGAACCGAGGTGCCAAATGAAATCATCCCTGTTCACGCATGTGTGTACGCGTAAAGTAATTGGGTGTGATCTTACCGGCAATAAAACAGACTTGGAAATGTGCTTCCTGATGAATGTCTTTCATGACCATATCAGCCAGCGTCGGGTGTCGGAGTTCACGATGCACCGTCTCACTCTGAATGTTCTCCAACCCCGCGAGAAGTCGCAGATGCACCTGGAAAGGTGCACCCAGGCCAGGGTGCCGGAGCCCAGTTTTCTCTCCGCGGCACTACAGGGTGGGAGATCTTTGACGTTGAGAGGTCCAGCTGCTTGGCCCTCGGATGTAACGTCAGTCGGGCTTAGTTTGTGCCACTTGGGGGAGTGGTAGAAGGGGGGTGACAAATAGGTAAAGACCTTATGTTCTGGGAGGATTTAAAAGCAGGGTACTGAGTGAAGCCTCTCAGCACTGCGACTGCAGGAGAGTCTTTTATTCCGCTTGATTTTTTCCCTCAGATTCTGCATGTTTCTGGCTGTGTGTGTGTGTGTGTGTGTGTGTGTGTTCCCGCTGAGTATGACCCATTGAGAGTGGTGTGTAACAGATCACTCTTACAACAACCCCGGAACGACCCTTCGTTACCTGCTGTAGGTTCCTCAGATCACCCTTCTGAATCTGACACGAGGTCTGCGCTCCAGGTCCCGTGTGTCTTTTACGGTTGGCCTTTCGGGAGCAAGCAGGAGCGTGTCCCACAGGAGAGCGCCCTGTCAGGGAAGCTGGCCTCCTCAGACAGATCCGTTACATCTCCAGCCCTCGGTGTCCCCTTCCGTTAGGTGACTAGGCAAAATGGTATCAACGAGTCTGGCCAGGCTTGCGTTCTAAAATCTCATCTGGATGGTCTCGTCAAAAAAATCCCGACTCTCCAAAACAAACATTTAGAGCGAAAAACCACAAGGAGATATGACCCAGACGAGGATGCCAGCCGGGACTTACTGCTTCTCCCGTGCCAGCAGGTGCCCAGTGCTTCACCCCCCGGCTTCCAGCCTCTGCTCTTCCCCCTCCTGGGCAGATGGCACCAACCAGGCCCTTGTTACGGCGTCCTCGTGGTGGGGACAGTGGCCCTCAGCCGTGTAGTGCAGTGACACGCCCTCCCTTCGAACGACAGGTGACGTCCAGCTGAAGCGGCACAGAGTTTATTGTCCTGGCTTGAGGGGAGGCTTCACCAAGAGCAGATTTGTGGCTTCTCATCCCTGTTCCTCAACCACCACTCCCAATCCTTGGTCTCCACCGGGGGTTGAAAAGTGGCAGCCTGCGCACCATGTTCGTTCTCACGCCTGCTTTCTTCCACCCGAGCGGTGGACCCGTTGCTTGCTTTCTTTGAATTGGTTGCTAGCGTTCATTCTTTTTATTTTTTTTTTTAGGTTTATTTATTTGTTGACAGAGAGCGAGCGAGCGAGCGAGCGTGAGCCGGGAATCCCAAACAGCGCGGAACCCAGTGTGGGGCTCAAACTCACAAACTGGGAGATCATGACCTGAGCCAAAATCAAGAGTCAGCCATTTAACTGACTGAGCCAGCCAGGTGCCCTGGTTGTATTTGAAAATTGGGAGACTTTGGGGCACCTGGCTGGCTCAGTCAGAGAAACATGTGACTTTTGATCTGGTCATGAGCTTGAGCCCCACATTGGGTGTAGAGATTTCTTAAATAAATAAAAACTTAAAAAAAATAGAAATAAATAAAAATTGGGAGACGTTGCAAAAATCCTGATTTCTAGTCTTGTTAAAATCCGACCTGGCAACCCCAGAATGCATTTTATGCCCCTGACTGTGCCAAGTGCTATAGCACATGAGCTCCTATTCAGTTGTCCCACCATCTCAAGAGGTGCGTGTTCCCATTTTACAGGCTAGTAAACCAAGGGTAGGAGAGAGTAAGTGACTTGCTCCAGGCCCCAGTGAGCAGAGCCGGGACTGGAAGTCGGGTGGTCTGGCTCTGGTGCCATGCCCATCCCCCTGGGCTGTGGCTCTCCTCCTAGTTCCTAATCTTGAAACCTCTCCGACTCCAACCCAGTCCTCGTGCAGAAGCCTCAGCCTCTCTTCTCTGCCATCTTGCTTGAAGGGAATGTCTCATTTGTGCTTGTAGGATTTTAGTCTATGGAGGTGCCTGAGTGAGGACGCAGAGAGGTCCATGCCATGGCAAAAAGAACTTGTACGGTGCACAACACAGGGGCCCACAAACGTGTGGCCAGCTCATCTTTGACAAAGCAGGAAAGAATATCCAATGGAATAAAGACAGTCGCTTCAGCAAGTGGTGCTGGGAAAACTGGACAGCAACAGGCAGAAGAATGAACCTGGACCACTTTCTCACACCAGACACAGAAATAAACTCGACATGGATGAAAGACCTAAGCGTAGGACAGGAAGCCATCAAAATCCTCAGGGAGGAAGCAGGCAAAAATCTCTTTGACTTTGGCCGCAGCAACTTCTTACTCAACACGTCTCCGGAGGCAAGGGAAACCAAAGCAAAAATGAACTACTGGGACCTCATCAAGATAAAAAGCTTCTGCACAGCGAAGGAAACAATCGGCGAAACTAAAAGGCAACTGACGGAATGGGAAAAGATATTTGCAAACGACACGTCAGATAAAGGGCTGGTATCCAAAATCTGTGAAAAAGTTATCAAGCTCAACACCCAAAAAACAAATAGTCCAGTGAAGACATGGGCAAAAGCCATGGATAGACACTTCTCCAAAGAAGACATCCCGATGGCAAACAGACATGAAAAGATGCTCAACATCACTCCTCATCAGGGAAATACGAATCAAAACCACCATGAGATACCCCCTCACACCTGTCAGAATGGCCAACATTAACAACTCAGGCAACAACAGATGTTGGTGAGGATGCGGAGAGAGAGGATCTCTTTTGCATTGTTGGAGGGAATGCAAGCTGGTGCAGCCACTCTAGAAAACAGTATGGAGGTTCCTCAAAAAACTAAAAATAGAACTACCCTATAACCCAGCCATTGCACTACTAGGCATTTATCCACGGGATACAGGTGTGCTGTTTCGAAGGGACACATGCACCCCCGTGTTTATAGCAGCACTATCGACAAGAGCCAAAGTCTGGAAAGAGCCCAAATGGCCATCGATGGATGAATGGATAAAGAAGATGTGGTATACACACACACACACACACACACACACACACACACACACACACACAATGGAGTATTACTCGGCAATCAAAAGAATGAAATCTTGCCATTTGCAACTATGTGGATGGAACTGGAGGGTATTATGCTAAGTGAAATTAGTCAGAGAAAGACAGAATTCACATGACTTCACTCATATGAGGACTTTAAGAGACAAAACAGATGAACATAAGGGACGGGAAACAAAAATAATGTAAAAACAGGGAAGGGGACAAAACATAAGAGACTCTTAAATATGAAAAACAAACAGGAGGGGTTATGGGAGGGGGGATGGGTTAAATGGATAAGGGACATTAAGGGATTTACTCCTGAAATCATTGTTGTACTATATGCTAACTAACTTGGGTGTAAATTAAAAAAAAATAATAAATTTAAAAAAATGCCACACACACACACGGCAGAAAAAAGAGAAAAAAAAAAAACAATTCCCGAGACAGGGGGACATGCCACATCACACAGGCCCACGTAAAATTTGCCACTTCACCCCGACGACTGCTTTTTGGTGCACCCGTCCCAGCAGGGACTCTTAACTGGGGCCCGTGAAGCCCAGGGGATCGCAGGCACAATGCCATTTCCAAGGAACCACAGGGGAGGAAGGCCCAGCTTCGCCGGCTTCTTAAAAGGAGCCAGAAAAAAAGCTGTTAGAACTTGGGAGAGGATGAGATGACCAAAGGCCTTCCATGAAGGGGAGTCTGAGGAGTGTGGGGTGCTCTTCCTTTGGACCCGTGGCAAGGGTCTGGGTGGGAGAGGCAAGTCTCTGCTGCCCCGTTGGCTGCTTTTCTGCCCAAGTGCTAGGCAGTCGCCAGTCCCCAAGCTGTGGTGTCCTCACCCGTTTTTGCGGGTCTGAATTTACCAGCAGCGCTTTTGACATCGGGGTGGTCACTCTGGGGTGGGCACTGTGGGGTGTGGAGCAGCCTCCCTGGCATCTCACTTCGTGGCAAGAGCACCCCAGGTCGTGACAACCTCAGGTGTCCCCAGCGTCACTCCACCTTCCCTAGGGTGGCATCACCCCAGGGGAGGGCCCTTCCTCTGGATTTTGGCTTCCCTACGGGCCGGGCCTGTGGAGGTTCTTTCCCGTGAGCTGTGTTCCTGCTCACTGGTCTCCTAAGTGTGGCAGATTGGCTGCCAAAGTGTCCCTGTCCTTCATTCCTTCTCACGTCCTCACTTGTCCGCCATGACCTGGCAGCTCGTCCCATCTAGAAATGACGTTGGGCTCCCTGGCCCTTGAACCTGGGCTTCCTTGTGCCTTGTCTTGTTAACAGACAGCAGTGGGAGTGATACAGCCGTGGTTGACCCCCCCCCCCCCCGCCTCCAAATTCTGAACTGAAACCTACTTCCCAGGGTGATGGTATTAGGAGGTGGGGCCTCTGGGGAGGGGTTAGGTCATGAGGGTGCAGCCCCCATGAATGGGATGAGTGCCCTCGCCCCACCCTCCACGTGAGGACACAGTAAGAAGATGGCAGTGTGTGGCGTGACCCAGCACACCGTCCCTCACCGGACATGGAACCTGCCAGCACCTCGGTCTTGGACTTTGGCCTCTAGAACCTTTGCCCAGGTCTCTGCCACCTCGGGAACGCTGCCGCACGAAGGACCCAAGGCTGGCCCTGGAGGTGGAGGAGCCACGGTGTCCATCCGATAGCCAGCCGCCCTCTAGGAGTAGCCTGCCTGCCTGCCGCTGACCTCAGATGCAAGGCGGCCCAGCCTACGCAGTCACAAGTGAAATAAGCGATTGCTGTTTAAAAAACAAATTTTTTTTTGAATGTTTATTTTTGAAAGAGAGAGAGAGACGGAGCACAAGTGGGGGGAGAGGCAGAGAGCGAGGCGGAGACCCAGAATCTGCAGCAGGCTCCGGGCCCTGAGCTGTCCGCACAGAGCCCGATACTGGGCTCGAACTCAAAAGGTATGAGATCGTGACGCGAGCTGAAGTCATACACTTCTCTGCTTCTCCGGCTGAGCCACCCCGGTGCCCCAAGCAATTGCTGTTTGAAGCCACGAAGCGGCAAACCTTTTGAGTAAATGGCCAGAGAGTAAACACTTCCAGCTTTCCGTGTATCTGAGTTCAGGCTGCTGTAACAAAGCACCATGGAGGGGGAGGGGTGGCGCCTGTAAAGCAGTGGGAACGCATCCCCCGCTTGTGGAGGCTGGCGTCTGAGGCCAGGGAGCCAGCGACGGGGAAGCGGTCTCCCCTGTGACTCCAGGGCACTCACGAGGGCTCCAACCTCATGACGCCGTCTAATCTGAATCCTCCAAAGGCCCTGCCTCTCACGCTGTCGCACGGAGGGGCGGGGTTTCCACATCCGAATTCTGGGACGCAAAGAGTCAGTCCCCGTTCCAGGCTGCACTGTGTCCGTGGCAGCTGCTGGTCTCTAGCCACTGCAGGACAGGACGCGAACAAGTGGGTGCGGCCGTGTGCCATTGGAACTTCAGGTTTCGACTCAAATGTGAATTTCACGTGATTGTCACGTGTCATGAAACGCCACTCCTTTCACTTTCTCCAGCCATTTAAAACCGGGAAAACCACTCTGCTGTGGGCCACACAGAAGCGGGCAGTGGGCAGATGTGGCTGTCGCTTGTCAGACCTTGCTTAAAACCCTCTCCTTTCTCCCTATAGCTCTCCACCTGGGCTCTGCCGGGTCTCTCCTGAGAGTGGGTGTGAGATGCGTGTGCCCTCCCTGAGTCCGACGGGGCACCCCACGCTCCCACGTCTTTGTGGGGCTCGCTTCGCTACATAAAAGCAAGGTGGCATTCCATCCTCTCAGACCATAAACACCAACAGGTGTCCTCACGGTGTCGTGGGTTGTTCAGGATAAGGCGGGCCTAGTGTTCCCTTTCTGGGTCACAGCCAGCACTTTGATCTTTGTCACCAAACATTTACTACCCTTGACTGCTCTGCACAGCCCCACTTTAAGTGTTTGTAGAGCCCCGAAGGAGGAAGGGTGGGTGTGCCAGCCGCCCGGCCATCAGTGGGAACCCCCCCCACCGCCCCTCCGACCCCGGCCTCTCCCAAGGCCAGAAGAGGCCTTGCAGGGAAGGGTGACTGGGATTTGGGTGGGTGGGGCTTGGATGCAGCCCACCAGGCCGAGAGAAGGGCCAGGTGTGGACAACGAAATGGGAGAGGCCCACAGGGGCTGACAGGAAAACTGTCCTGTGTCCTGAGGGACAGAGGATGTGGGGGGTGACAGGAGACTGGACGGTGAGCTCGGGGCTCTCAGATGTGAGGCAGAATCCGGGTTTTATGCAGCAAGCAATTAGGAGTCACCAAGAAAACCTCATCACGAGATTTGTCCTGTTTTAGGATGCTCAGGTGGTGCTATAGGCTGAACTGTGCCCCCCCCCCCGCCCCCGCCCAACTCATATGAAGCCCAGCCCCCCATGCGAGTGTATTTGGAGGTAGGGCCTCTAACGAAGTCATTACAGTTAAGCAAGGACACGGGTGGGTCCAGGGCAGCCATCCTGGCCCCATTCTGTAGGCTGGGCTTGGGGGCAGGTGGTGTGGGACCCGAGCTGGACAGGAAGCCAGCACAAGAAGACACACGGAGAAGGTCCGTGGAACATACCTTGCAGCATTGCTTTAGCACAGAGACGTTGGAAATAACGTTTGGTGGTTTAAAGAGATGCCCGTGAACTCTCTGATGCTCCTCCCGTCAAAAGTCAGGGCCTGACCCTCTGCCCCGGAGTGTGGGTTAGATGTGGTGATTCACTTCTCACCAGCGGAGTGTGGCAAGAGTTCGGCCGTGTGATCCGCTTCTGAGGCTGGGCCGTGACAAGTCCAGTTTCGGCCTGGGCGCCCCCACCCCTGGCGTCTCGGTTTTCTCTCTGGCGGAAGCCAGTAGCCACGTTGTAAGAACACAGTGCTGGGAAGGCCCGCACGGGAGGATCCAAGGCCGCTCGCAAACAGCCAGCACCGAACTGCCAACCGCGTGAGGGAACATCCCAGACGCACAGCCCGCTGCCCCGGTCAAGCCTTCAGTGATGCCGTCCCGGCCAGCGTCTAGTTGGCAACCTCCTAAGGTCGGTGAGCTGGAGCCCAGCCACGCCAGTCCCAAATTCCTGGCCCACAGACACCGTGAAGACAGATATTACTGTTTGAAACCACATCACCGGGGATAATTTTTGACTCAGCGATACGTAACTCACACGTAATATAAATATCTACCAACGGGAAGGTAGGCAGGTGAGCTGTGACGTATTCAGACAAGTAGGTAATCAGCCTTGAAATTTGGGAGGCCCTGGGAGGAGAGCGTGAACGTGAACGGAAGCCTGCACGCCAGATGTCTCAATATTGCAACGTTACAAACCAAGCTGGCAAAAAGTTACATACGGTATGTTTATCCTACCTACCCTGACAAACATACCTTTCTAGCAACAACAGCAAAGAGGCTAAGGGTTTTGTGGCTGGCAGAACACCAGAGATGACTGAGTTTATTTCTTCTTGCGCGTGCCGGCATGCTGTTGATGGGCTAGTGCTGCCTGGATGTCTTAAATAAGATGAAGACATACTAATTCAGAAATGATTCTATATTCTGTGAAATTTCTCTTAGGTGCCTCAGTTTCAGCATGAATGATGTTGGCAGTAATCAAGATTTTCACGTCCTTTCGAGTTTTGTTACAGAAATGCGCTGAAGCAGCTGTCATGGATGGGCTGACTTGTGTCCCCCTAAAATTTATCTCTTGAAGTCCTAAACCCCAAGATCCCACTCAGATGTGACCGTATTTGGAGATGAGGGTCCTTAAAGGGGTGATTCGGTCAAAATGCGGTCGCAAACGTGGGCCCTGATCCGGTCTGACTGCTGTCCTTGTAAGAGGAGGCGAGGACACGGACACCCACGGAGGGACGACCGTGTGAGGACGGGGGAAAAGACGGTGTCTGCACGCTCGGGAGAGATACCTCGGAAGGAACCAAACCTGCCAACTCCTTCGTCTTGGACCTCCAGCCTGTAAAATTGTGGGACAATGAATATCTGGTGTTGGAGCCACTGTGTCGCTGGCCCTCCGTAACGGCAGCCGTGGCAAAGGAACACGGCCCATTTCCCGTCAGGCTTCTGCCTCTGGACTGCAGAGCACATGACGTGGTGGCGTCCAGAGCCTGAGTCCCCGCAGGGACGGATCCTCAGAGGGGTGTGCATTCTTACCCACACGGGTGCCCGGGGGCGTGAGGCCTTCATTTCTGCTGGAACCCCAATGGAGAAAGGCTGAGGTAAGGATCTAACCAGGAGATGTGGGTAAAGCCCAAGGGTACAAAACAGGTGTATTTTCACCAGAGATGCTGACTGAGTGTAAAACGTGGAGAAAGCAACGTAATTTTTCATGTGTTTCTAAAAAGTTTCTTAAAATATTAAAAATTTTTATTAACATTAGGAAAACATGTGGGTTGAGATGGGGAATGACTGCTAGTGCTCATGACTTTGTTTTTTCTTACTGTTGTAGTGAGATGAAAGCAACATAAAACTCACCATCTCTGAGTGCACAGCCCAGAGGCGTCAGGCACACACACACTGTCGTGCAGCCACCCCCACCACCCGGCTCCAGAACTTTCCATGTCCCCAAACCGGGACTCTGTTCCCACGAAGCGCTGACTCTCTCTGCCCCCTGCTGCCCCCCACCCCAGGGGCTCCCACCGTCTACTGTGTGTCTCTGTAGACAGGACTCCTCTAGGAACTTCCTGTGAGTGGGGTCATGCAGGACATGTCCTTCTGTGTCTGGCTTCTGTCACTGTGCACAGTGTCCTCACGGTCTGTCCACATGGTGGCAGGTGGCAGGACGTCCTTCCTTGCGGAGACTGGATCATATTCTGGTGTGTGTGTGTGTAGCCCATGTTTTCCTTTCATGTCATAGAGCAAGAGGTGGGGAGAACGGTCTCCCCAGGGCCTGAACCGGGTTAGTCACAAAAGCAGGTGGGGACAGAGATGCCTGTGTGCTTAGTAAAGGTGTGTGCGTCTGTGATGTGTGGGACCTTCTTTTTTTAAACATTTTTTTAGCGTCTATTTATTTTTGAGAAAGAGTGCAAGCAGGGGAGGGGTGGAGAGAGTGAGACAGAGAATCCCAAACAGGCTCCACGCTATCAGCACAGAGCCCGACGTGGGGCTCGAGCCCATGAGCCGCAAGATCATGATCTGAGCTAAAATTGAACACTCAACTGACTGAGCCCCCCAGGCGCCCCTAAGTGGGGCCTTCTAATGCAGCATTGCCCCATCAGAGTTTCCATGATGAAGGAGATGTTCTGTATCTGTGCCTTCCACCATGGTAGCCACTAGCCACGTATGGCTCTCAAACCCCAAATTAATTAAAATTAAACTACATTTGGGGCGCCTGGGTGGCTCAGTCAGTTAAGCGTCCGACTTCGGCTCAGGTCATGATCTCACCATTTCCGGGTTCGAGCCCCGCATCGGGCTCTGTGCCGACAGCTCGGAGCCTGGAGCCTGCTTCGGATTCTGTGTCTCCTTCTCTCTCTGCCCCTCCCCCGCTCACACTCTGTGTGTGTCTCTCTCTGTCTCTCAAAAATAAGTAAACATTAAGAAAATTAAAAAAAATTAAACCGCATTTGAATTCCATTCCTCCGTCACCTGAGCCGTGTTGTAAGTGTGTCGGGGCCACATGCGGCCAATGCTGGTGTGTTGGACAGTGGCAGCTCTAAGATGTGGGGCCAGGTCAGGGGCCATCTGGCCCAAGTAGAAGGGCAGTAGGGGACCTAACAGTTGCGAATGAAGGAAGCACAGGTTGGGGCGCCTGGGTGGCTCAGTCAGTTGAGTGTCTGACTTCGGCTCAGGTCATGATCCCGCAGTCTGTGGGTTCGAGCCCCGCGTCGGGCTCTGTGCCAACAGCTCGGAGCCTGGAGCCTGCTTCGGATTCTGTGTCTCCCTCTCTCTCTGCCTCTCCCCTGCTCATGCTCTGCCTCTCTCTCTGTCAAAAATAAATAAAACATTTTATAAAAAAAAAAAAAAAAAAGAAGGAAGCACAGGTGTTTGTCTCCATCCGGGTTCCTTCCAGACGGCCTGGGGGGGGGGGGGGTTGGGGGTTGGGGGGCAGGTTGCAGGGTCAGATGAGTAATGAGGACGTAGCTTTACACACAGCATAACATTGGAAAGCGACAGTGCTGTATGAAGACTCAATTCGAATGTGGCAAAAGCACAAAGATCATGGCCAGTCCCGGCAGGGAGGGAAGGGGGTCTGATGGAGGGGATTGAGTTCTCGCTGTTGAAAGAAACTTGGAAGCAAATGTGGCAAAATGGCAACGCTTATTACACCTCAGCGGCGTGCACCGTGTTCTTTCAAACGTTTTGTGATAAAGAAGTCTCGGCACTGAGGGGATTCAGAGAGCCGGTCAGGCATCCACTCGATCTGCTTTTGGACCAAGAAAGTCTGTAAAACGGTAGGCTGAGAAGCAAAAATCTCACAAGTGGCTGACTTGAACCGAAACGTTCCTCCTAATGGGTAGGGTGCTGCCGCTTTCC
Source organism: Acinonyx jubatus (assembly GCF_027475565.1). Lineage (NCBI taxonomy): Eukaryota > Metazoa > Chordata > Mammalia > Carnivora > Felidae > Acinonyx > Acinonyx jubatus. The sequence continues at coordinate 162,799,366 of NC_069383.1, forward strand.
CGGGAGAGACGAAACCAAGGGGTTACCTTGGAGGGTTGGCTTCCAGCTGGGTTTTACTTTTGCTGTAGAGCTGCGGATTTCGAGTTGTTTGGACAGTGGCGTTGCACTTGGGAGTGGCCCGCGGGGCACCGGAGGGCCCAGGACACTGCCTCCAATCGAATCTAGAAGCGTGCTGTAGGTGGGAGCCGCAGGGGCCGCCCCCACCTGCCTGTTTCCCACACACGTGCCCCGGGAGACGCCTGTAAGCTCACGCTCCGCGTCTGTATTTACTGAGCACCTGCTATGTGTCCGATGCTGTTGCTGTGCTGGGAGAGACCTTGGGACATGCTGCTGTTCCTGCAGGGGAGGGACAGAGACGATCGGGTGGCACTGGGAAGAAAACCCCAGCAGGGCGAGGGGACAGAGTACTGCCACCGTCCTAGACTGACTCGGGGAGGGCTTGTTGGAGGAGGTGACATCTGACAGGAGGGGATGCGGGGGGGCGCTGTGAGAGGACCCCTCCGGCTGCCAGGATGCCAGTGAGGAGAGGGCGGGTGCCTGGTGGGGGTGACGCGCCAGGCTCCGCTGGCCCCCAGCTCCCGCGAGGAACCTTTGCACTTTACTCTGAGTGGTTGACGCTCAGCATTCTGCGCGGCCTGGAGGGCGCTCCGTGTGTCGTCCCAGCTGGGCAGCAAGCCACTTAGAGGGACAGGCGCCGTCACCGCATGCCTGGCTTTGGTCCAGAATGTGTGCGGAAGTACCAGGGGCTCGAGCAGTGCTGGCCGCGGTGCCTCTGTCCTTGGGACCCCCTGCCCCGGGGCACACACACACGACCTTGCCTCATCCCCGGCTGGCTTTGCGGCAACTTCCTTCTGTGATCCACACTGGCGTTGGCTAAAACCTCTGATGCTGCTCCTCTCAGACAAACGGACTGTTACCTTTGAGGATGACATTTAGCAGATGGGGGCGCTTGGGTCACAGAGATCTGGGTCTGGATCAAGCACTTGACCTGTGTCACTGGTCCTCAGAGGTTCCTCATTCAGAAACGGGACAGGTGGTCACAGTGGCGCCTTCTCAATGGCAGGAAGGGGAGAGTGAGGTGGTGTGGACAAAGGCCTCAGCGCTGTGCTTCCTGCAGAGCAAGCTGGCAGTGAAACTCATTCTCGTGACTAAGAGTTTTTAGTTTCATGTTAACTGATTTTCCGTATCTCGATAATTGGGGGAGCCATCGGCTCCTTGGTTACAAAATACCATTCAAGTCTAGCTTTGTCAGAAGAATGTCGATGTCCAGATAAAGCTTGCTGCCTGCACAGATGAGCCGAGAAGTCAACCAGTGGGCTCAGGCCCTGACTTTGTCACTTACGGTGCCTCGGTTTTCCTCACCTGTAAAACGGGGGCAAGGAGGGTCCCCAACGCACAGAGGTGTTAATGACATTGTGGTAATTCGTAAAAAGTGCTTAAAACCAAGTCTGCTCTCTTAGCAAGGTCTTAACAAAGCTTAGTAGGGAGAGAAAGTACAGAATTACTGTCGGCATCCCGAGCAGCCGACGTTCAGGGTCTGACGGAACTTACGAGCTTCACGAAGGCGTTCCCAGAACTCCGTGATGCAGCCGGCTCCTGTGTTTATCTGTGGTTCCAGCGCCCAGCCTCCGATGGCTTTTCCCCTCCCCGCCACCGGAGCCAGCCTCGCCCCGGGACCTGCTGCGACCCCGACGTTTCCCGCGGCCGCCCAGCCCCCCGGGCCTGTCAGCGTGGCGGGGTGTGGCGGGTACCAGCCCTGCACCAGCTGGCCCCCGGAGCCTGCCCCAGCGCCCAGCGCCGCTCCCTCCTACCAGGTACCAGCCCGGCCTCTCTCTCACTGGCACCTCACCTTTGAAGCCGCGGGTAGCGTTGAGTGGGAGCGTGCAGCGGGTGGCCCGCGCTAGCAGACAGACGGGCGCACAGACGTCCCTTCCCCGCGCTCCTGTCCCTGCCTGTGACCGGGAGCCGGGGACGAGCATGAGCTCATCTGGCACTTCGGGTGCTGCTGCTGCCAACTTCCCGACCCCTTCTCTGGGCCTGGACATCCAGCCGCTGCGTGTCTCCGCTCGGGACTGCTGGCATGTCCCGTGCCGGACGTGGTCCAGACCCCCGGGCCTCTGCCACCCACCGCTCGTCCCCTCTAACATCAGCAAACGGCACCACGGGCCGCCCCGCTGGCAGAGCTCGCTCTGTTCGGCTCCGCCCTCTTCCTCTGCCCCTTGCCTTTGCTTCCCCAAGCCCTCTGAGGCGTCTCCCCGCAGCCCGTCCCCCGAGCTCCTGCCTGTCCCCAGGGCCCACTCCCGACCCCCGCCTTCACGCTCACCTGCCTGTGGTCCTGTTCCACGTGACGACCCGAAGGCTCCTCTGCACGTCACCCAGACCCTCCCCGAGTCCCTGGCCCCAGCTGTCACCCCAGCCCCTAGTCCCCTGCTCTGACCGCCTCCGTCTTCTGCAAGCCCACCAGCTGGCTCCACGTGGGGGCCTCTGTGTCCTGACCCTGCGGGGAACCCTGTCCCCACGTACCACCCTCCCTGCGCTGCTCCCGTGCAAGCTGTCTCAGGCTGGGCATTGCCCACAGCACTTCTGCCCTCACACGTCAACATTTCCACGAGAGCGGCCACGTCCAGCTCGCTGCCCGCTGCGTCCCCAGCTCCTGAACCGGCCTGTCAGAGTCGGAGCTCAGGAACTGTGAACGTGAGCCGAGCCGCGTGCGGGGCCGGCGAGGGCACGCCTTGCCCCTGCCCTGAGGGGCCCTCTCCCTGCTCCGTGTCTGTCCGGGGTAACCCCCTCGCAGGACGGTTACAGCCGCGAACCAGCGACGGATGCCGGCAGCTACGAGAACAAACAGGATCCCCTGCCTGCTGCCAGCCAGCCTCGGCTCCCGGCCTCGGCCGTGCCGCCGTGCCAGCCAGGTGGGCCTCTGTAAGGGGCTGCCGGCTTCACTGTGGGAGCAGCCGCCGCGCAGCCACATTTTAAACTTGCCCAATTCGTAGGAGGTCCAGGCTGGGTTGTGTGACTGTCGGGGCTGCCTTCTCAAATATGCGCCGAAGTCTCAACTAGGGCCGGGCCCGTGTAGGAGAGAGAGGCAGAGAGACGGAACTGGAAGGAGACCTGGAAGGAGGGGGGTTCTGCTGAGGACTTGGACTTGAGGGGTGGGAGAGGCCGGGGCCCTGGCCTCCAGCTGCAGCTGAGACTTCCGGGAAGTTCGAGGCCAGTAGCGCCTGGGACCATGCTGGTTCTAGGCAGCGGGAGAGGCCCGTTGCCACGGCTACGGGGGGCCGGGATTCCCACTGCTGGGAGGGGGGAGGTTGGGGGCAGAGGGGTGGCTTTGCAGAGAGGTTTTGTTTGCCCTCAGGGACTAAAGGAACGCATGTCTGGCCCGGCGGTGGGTACGGCCAAGCGCAGCCCCTGCAGCAGGCGGCCACCGCTAACGCAGGACAGCCAGTCAGCACCCTGGCCCTGAGTCTGCCGGCTGCCAGCGCTCTGCCCGCGGCCTCCGTCTCCACCCTGCCTTCCTACACCCCGACCTCCTACAGCCCCACGTCTGCCCTGGACGCAGGTAGGGCGCATTTCCGTGTGTGCACAGGCCGTTCCTGAAGAGGCGCCACAGCCAACCCGGCGCCCCGTCTGGGTTTTCTCTCTGCTTCCTAGGACCGAGCCACCCGAGCTGTGACCTGGCCGAGCGCTCGGCAACCGGTCCTCACCGCCCCTCACCGCCGCCCCCCCGGCCGCCCCCCCCACTCCCAGAGCCCATGGGCTCCCTGTGGGGCGGCCCCGGGAACAGCCCCAGGGCCGGTCCTGCCGGCAGCCTGGCCAGAAAGCCCCCGAAGCCCAAGGGTGGCCCCAGGCAGCCCCTGCTTCACTACTGTGACGTCTGCAAGATCAGCTGCGCCGGCCCCCAGGTCAGCTGCCCTCCACCCCCCGCCGAGCAGGCCCTGGGGACCTTCCTTGGGACCGTCCTGCCGCCTCGGGTAGCCACACGTCAGGGGTGTCCTGTTCCGGAACTGGCGGTGACACGGGCGCATCAGAACTGCCTTTCCGGCGCGCTTGTGGAGGACACGAGGGCAGGCGCAGTGCTGACCGCTGGCGGCGGGAGCACGGGCAGAGGCAGGCAGCACCCCCTCCTGCGAGCAGCCATGGGTGCAGCAGGGGCAGTTCCGAGAGGCCTGGGGGGGGGGTGCACCCTCGTTGCGGGGCTGCTCGAGCAAAGGTGCACCTGGAGCAGGGTGCCTGGTGGACGAGAGCAAGGGTGTGTGTGCTCTGTGCGCGTGTGCGTGTGTGTGTGCTGTTTTCTAAGAGGGACGCCCCCGGCCCTGCTCACAGATAACCCAGCTGGCGCTCTGGAAAGGTCGTCAGATGCTAGGGCTCCATCTTGGCAGAGGACAATGCGCTAATTTTGTCTTCTTTTTATTTATTTTTAAGTTTATTTTGAGAGAGCGTGTGTGCACGCGTGCAGGAACGAGAGAGAGAGAGAGAGAGAGAGAGAGAGAGAGAGAGAGAGTTCATGAGAGACTAGCGGAGAGAATCCCAAGCAGGCTGCACGCTGTCAGCACGGAGCCCGACGTGGGGCTCGAACTCCAGAACCGTGAGATCGTGACCTGAGCCGAAATCAAGAGTCGGACGCTGAACCGACCGGGCCCCCCCGGGCGCCCCCATGGCACTCTCTTTGTGCTTGTCCTCCCCTGCACGTGTGCGTGCATTTTGTTCAGTGTGACCTTGTCACCTGGGCCGGCTCCCGCCTCCGCAGCCACTCCATCACCTTGTGCGCGGAGCTCCGTCAGCTGGCCTCCCGCGGCCCGGGCAGTACTGGTGCCTGTCCGGGCGTCCATCTCCGTAGCCTCTCTCCCCTGGGGCGGCCCAGGTGACCGTGCAGCCAGGGGCACAGGGACCTCTCCCAGCACCCCTCCCTGCTTTGTCTCCCTGTCTGTCTGCACACACGACACACGCGTTTACGGCGAGGAGTCCGGTAGCCGCACGGCCCCTGCAAACGCGTCCTGTTGCTTTGAGCTCGGAGCTCTGCAGCATGTTCTGCCGGCCGTTCTATCCTTCCACTGCAGCATCACCACCTCGCCGTGTCAGGGGAAGGCCAGGGGCTCAGGGGGGGCCGGGCACCCAGGAACTCGCACTTGCCGTGGCGATGGAGCTAGAGGTCAGACCCGGGTTGTGGGCAGCCGCGGGGCTTAACTAGGGTGGTGCGTGGGGATCGCAGGCCGGAGCTGCCATACTTGCTGCAGCTCCGTGGGCTCTGTCCTTCTAGACTCTTCTCTGCCCCAAGGCTTTCACCGTGTGTGTGTGTGTGTGTGTGCGCGCACGCGCGTGTGCACACGTGTGTGCGCACCTGCTGTTGCTTGGGTAAATGCTCACAGGTTTCCTGTGTTCCGGAGAGTGTCCCCTCCTGCTCCTGTCCCCGCTTCCCACCTGCCCCCGAACCAGCCCGTGTAGGTTTCCCCGAGATCTCTTCCCTGCAGGGCATGCTGACCCTTGGCATGGTCAGAGCGCGTTGGTTTAGCGGGCCCACTCTGGGGGCGTTCGCTGCGGCCGGCCTTGTCCTCAGGATTCCCAGGGAGGAGTCCGGTCACTTGCCAGACGCTGCCAGATCCTTTGGGCTCAGGCCTGTGAGTCCTGGCAGCCTCCCTCGCGTGGACCCCTCGTAGCCGCACTCCAACGAGGAAACGTGCCCTTGCTGTTGCGGTCGTGTGTGTCCTTGAGTGGTTTCCGAGGTCAGATGCTGCACAGCCAGAGTTTTCCTTCGGAGAAGCCTCTGAAACCACGTGTGTGTTTCTTCAAGGACACTTGCTTATTGATTTTCAGATAAGAGAAAGAAAAAGAAACCTTACGTTTTTCAGCCTGAGCTTCTGAGCCTGTTGACGGGGTTTAATAAAGTGGCTTGGTGGCCGGTGGACGGGGAGGGGGGCCACAGGCCCCCGCCTCCCCCGCGAGTGAACCGCACACACGCCCCTCAGGCCGCTTTCCCTCTCTGCCTGCAGACCTACGTCGAGCACCTACAAGGGCAGAAGCACAGGAAGAAACAGGCGGCTCAGAAGATGGGCACCCGGCCTGACGGCAGCCCGAGCAGGGCGCAGACACAGCTGCGCTGTGGCCTGTGCGCCGTGTCCTGCACTGGGGCAGACGCCTACGCCGCTCACATCCGGGGGGCCAAGCACCAGAAGGTAGGAGTCCTCCCAGGCGACAGCCCGGTGGCACCACGGCCGGCCGAGGGGTTGGAGGGGGCGGCCGCCAGAGGCAAGGAGCTTAGAGCTCCCTGCTATTAAAGTCACCCCGCCTGTGGGACGACAGCATGGAGCAGTGCCCGGGCCTCGTACCCGGACCCCAGAGGGAACCTTCTGGGCTGTAGGTGTGTTTACGTGTTTATGGAAATAAGCATTTGTGTGTTGAGGGGATCAACCACGTGTTCCATTTGAAGTTCTGCTTTTTAAGGATAAACTGGTCAAATTAAACTAATACGATGAAAACACTAAGCTTAAAAAAAGTTTTTTTTTCATGTTTATTTATTTTGGAGAGAGAGATAGAGAGAGTGCAAGTGGGGGTGTGGGGGCAGAGAGAGACGGAGACACAGAATCCCAAGCAGGCTCCAGGCTCCGAGCTGTCAGCACAGAGCCCGACGCGGGGCTCGCACTCACGAGCTGTGAGATCATGACCTGAGCCGAAGGTGGACGCTTAGCTGACTGAGCCACAGAGGTGCCCCTAAAATGCTAAGTTTTAGCTGTTTCAGATTCTATGTCTCCCTCTCTCTGACCCTCCCCTGTTCATGCTTTGTCTCTCTCTGTCTCAAAAATAAGTAAACGTTAAAAAAATTTTTTAAATGCTAAGTTTTAATGTCAATTTTAATAGCAATGTTTTAAGTGATATGAAATTATTTAACATCAGTGCTTTTAATATGTATTCCTATTTTATTTATTTTATGGTTTTTTGTATTTTACTTTTGAGAGAGAGAGAGAAGGGGAGGAGCAGAGAGAGAGGGAGACAGAGGGTCCAAAGCAGGCTCTGTGCTGTCGGCAGATGTGGGCTTGAACTCACAAACCCTGAGATCTTGACCTGAGCCAAAGTTGGACATTTAACCGATGGAGCCACCCAGGTGCCCCATATTCCTATCTTAACATCAGCATTTTTGTGCGGCCTTCAGAATGCACATAGTATGTCCTCTTATGGAGAGACTTGATGGGATCCCCACCTGAGGGAAGGTCGGGACACACCTGCCTCTCCCCCGGGGGTCTGCTCTTCCCGTGCTGCACAGCGAGCTTCTGGAAAAGCAGCCCCCTTCCCAGGTGGTGGTGGTAACCTGCAAGGTGACTCTGGTCACGGGGCGTGTGCCGAGGGCGGGAGGGGACGTTCCTGGGGAACCAGCTTCAGGCCGCGTGGTTACTGAGCCAGGAGGGTTAGGAGGGAACCTCCTCCAGGTGCCCTCCCTCACGGCTGGCCCTCCTCCCGCCCCCCGCCGCGGGACCCGTCCTCTCCCCTGCACTCCTCAAGAGCCTTGTCTCCAGCGCGGCGGGGGCAGGCTCTCAAAGGCGTGAGGGAACCCACAAACCCCTCAAAGGAAAGAGCGACCCGTGGAGGAGGGGAAGCAAGTGGGTGGAGGAGCGGGGGGGGAGGGGGTGCCCAGGCCTGGCCGCGCAGGGGTGCAGGCGGGAGAACTGGGGCCCCGGAAGGGTGGGCTGTCCCGCGGGTCCGGGAGAGCCTGCAGCCAGCTCTGGGCGGGGGCGGGTCTGAACTGTGAGCGTCAGACCCGGGGCGAGCGCGGCAGTTGAGGGAGGGAGAGGCAGTTGGCGCGAGGACGTTGCAGGTGGTAGTCAGTCCTCCCAGTAAGTACGTTTGACGGGGGGGGGGGGGGGGGGGGGGGGGGGGCGGGATGCTGAGGATGGGGTGTGATCAGATCCCGGGTGTATCTGTGTCCGTGGATGTGTCCACACATCCCTGAAGAAGGTGGAGTGTGTCCGTGGACATCATAGCAGTGGCCTCTGGCCACACATCTCGCCACACACACCGTGTCCCGTCCGGGCCGGGCCCGGGGCTGGCGCTGGGGTTGCAGAAAATGGCCCTTTCAGCCCGAGCCAGTGCCATTTGGAGGGGGGTGGGCCTAGGCAGCACAGGGTGTTGACGTGTTATAGGTCCTGCCTGCGCAGGACTGGTAGGGCCTGGAAGCAGGAAGGAGCTTCTAGAAGGAGTGGGGCTGGAGAGCCCGGGGCGTGTCACTGGGGGCTGGGGTGGGAGCAGCGCCCTCCCCTCCGTAGGCTCCCAGCCCTGCACACCCCCTGGGTGTTCTTCCCGTCTCTTCAGGAAGGCCGAGGAGGCCCAGAGAAGGCCTGACGGGGGACCTGGGTCTGTTCCAGGTCTTCAAGCTGCACAGCAAGCTGGGGAAGCCCATCCCCCCCATAGAACCCGTGCCGGGGAACTCCAGCTCGGCCACGGCCGCGGGCGCCAGCAGGCCGGCCCCCCTCACCGCGGAGAGTCCCCCCACGGCCTCTGCCAAGCCCACAGCCCCCGCCGGCCCCAGCGCGCATGCCCTGAGCAAGCCAGGGCCGGCCAGGAGACTGGCGGCTTTGAAGGCCTCGCGCCTGGGTACGTGTCTGCGTGTCACAGCCAGCCACCCACGCCCTGACTCACTCCTCACGCTGGGATTTCAAGGAAGCGCTTGTCCATTTAACTTGTGTGCATGCATGCCCGCCATCCCGACTCTGGAGGGACGAGCCTCTGGATGGAGGGCGGGGATGGGAAGAGGCAGGCACCTTCCGGCCACACCGTGGTAGCGCCTCTCACACCCTGGTGCTCGTGGCGAACAAAGCGGGCTCTGATGAGTTAGGTGGGTCCCGGGAAGTTAAGGGGGGGCTCCTTGCCACTCCACCTGCAGCCCGTCTCCCCTGGGTGGGGGCGCACCCGCCGTGGCCTGGGCAGTGGAGGCAGCCAGGTGGCACCAGCCGGGCGGGTAGCTAGGATTGTGTGTGACGCCCTCGCTCCACCGACTGCTTAACGCCACCGCCTGATTTACCCTCCACGACTCCCAAAAGTAGCTTTTGTCACGATCCCAGTTTGCAGAGGGAAAAACAGGTGAGGCGAGGCCCCGGCCACCTCACACGCGGTGCAGATGCGATTCAGACCCAGGTCCGGCCGACAGGCTCTGCGCCCCCTGCCCTGCTGCACCCGGGAAGCAGGGGGAGGACTTACCTTACTTTGAGCCTCAGCAGCACCGTGTTTTGAGTAACCACGTGCTACTGAAGGTGAAACCATGAAGCAGCATGGCTAACAGATGGGTCTCCCCCGTGAGGCCCGGTGAATTTGCCCCACGGGGCTGGGCTGACCGTGTCCCCAGTCCACCTGGAACTCTGTCCTCCGTCACCTGAGGGATGCAGAGTTGGAGCGGCTGGGGGCTCCTCTGTGCAGGGGGGGGGGGTGGGGGGGGAGGGGGGGCGGCGACAGGGCTCTCTGTGGATGCGTTCGGATTTCCGCCAAACCCTGTGTGGGTGGCCCAGCTGCGACCCGGGCCGGCCCAGAAGGGTCTCTCGGGACCTGGATCTGACTGACTGACGTCACGGGGGCTGGGGGTGCAGGTGACTGGGCAGCAGGAGACCTCGGTTTGCATGTTGTCCACCCTCCACACTGGCGGACTGGAAGCCAGCCGTGGTCTCCGGCCGGAGCGGGCTGTAAGCAGTGCAGTCCTCCCTTCCAGGGCCCCCCGAGCCGCAGGCAGCGGGCAGCAGACTCCCCGAAGGGGCACACCTCGTATCAGATGGGTCTGGGGAACCGCCCACTGGAGGAGGCTCTGCAGAAGCTTCTGGAAGGTGTGATGTGCAGCCCGTGGGCCCAGGCTACGTGGAGGAGGTAACTGCCAGGCAGCCATCATGATGGGGCCATCGGTGTGCGCCCGCCCTGTCACTGGGCCGTGGCAGAGGATCTGGGCAGGGCCCAGACTTCAGACCTCGCCCCATTCTCCACCTGAGGTATACACACCTGTCCATGGGAGAAGCCCGCGGGAAGGCCCGGGCCCTGGGCTTCAGATCCTGAGACAGACCGGCACTTCCTGAGCCTTTTCCCGCTGGGAGGAAGGCAGAAAGGGGGATCTGTGTCCTGCCGAGCTTCTCCCCGCAGGCACGCGATTCTCGGGCTTTAGCAGCCGGTGTGCACCCTGCGTGGCCAGCATCTGACACCCAGAGCCCCGGCAGTGGCCCTGCAAGGCCTGCCTCCAGCAGCCTTCTAGAACCAGACTTGGAAGCCGCCTCCCCGGCCGGCCGCTTCCCCGCTTCCGCTTCCGTAGTCCCAGCCTCACCTCCTCCTCCTCCGTGGCTGAAAGCACTAGTTTCATCTGTCCTCAGGGTGATGTTTTTGTTTGGCCAATTCAGCATCTTCTGTTTTGTCTGGAGAAATAGCCACCCAGATAGATTGCTGCCACGGGAGGCCCTGTGGTTGGGCAGTTAGGAGATAGTAAGGTGCTGAAAAGCCTGAGGAAACACAGAAGGGGCCTGTGATGGGTGGAAATCACCATAGGGCGGAGGCCAGAGCCCTGCGGGGACCGGCCTGGGCCGTGGGTTCTGTTGCCTGGGGTGGGGGTGGGGCAGTGGGAGGAGGAGGGGGGCGGGACAGTGGCAGAGGTGGCCCGGGGCACTGGCGGGCGTGTTGGTGAAAGGCCGGCTACCCTGAAACCCACTTGGCAGGCGGGAAGCCAGCGCGCGGGCCTGGGGACCCCCAGGAGGTCCCGGCGCCCTGGAGGTGACGGGAGGCGACCCTGCCCGGAGACCAGACCCGCTGCGGGGCAGCCCTAACTCAGCTGAGTTCTGTGTCACAGGTGCGTAACGACGAGGGCAAGGTGATCCGGTTCCACTGCCGGCTGTGTGACTGCGGTTTCAACGACGGCACCGCCAGGGACTTGCATGTGAGGGGACGGCGGCACCGGCTCCAGTACAAGGTGCGGGGGGCTGGGGAGGACCTGCCGGGTCCGCATCCTCCCTTTGTCCCCTGAGGCTGAGCCCCCCCCCACCCCGGCCCCTCGAGCGGCATCCAGACCTGGCGTTTCCCGCTGCCGGGAGGCCCAGAACTGTGTTTGCTCATGGCGCGTGGTCTCTTGCTGCGGAACGTGTGGTGGGAAAACCGGGCCTGAGCGATGCTGCAGGGCGTCCTGGAGCACGCAGAACAGGCTCACGCAGGCCGCCTCCTGTCCCCAGCCCCGGCCGGGTTCTCTTCTGGCCTCTGCCGGGAGCCCAAGCTGGCATGCAGCTGAGACGGGGCTCGGGGCTGAGCGGGTACCTGGGGGCCGGGAGGTCACGGCCGAGGGGCTGCTACTGCCACGGGGGCGTCGGGCTGTCCAGGCTGAGCCACATCTTCGGGGAGCCTGGCCTCCAAGGGGTCCGGGTGCCGGGTGCCGAGGGCCTTCTGGCGCCAGCAGGGTCCTTGTTAGGGGGTCCACTCCCCACACAAGGGGGGCGGCTGTTGGGTCCCTCAGCCCTGTGGGCTCACCCAGAGGGGCTGCCGGCTGTCTCCCTCTCTCAGGCGTGCAGGGCACCGGGCCTTGTCACGCGTGCACACGGCCTTGCGTGTGTCTGTGCACAGCCCATGTAAAAAGCGGCTTGTGGCTAGTTCCCCGTTCTTTGGCAGCTTTATTGAGATGTCACCCGCACGCTGCACTCTTTACCCACGTGAGCGCACAGGTTCGTGGCTTTTGCTGCTGCGTCTGCACAGAGCTGTGGCCATCGCCTCTCTGTAATTCCAGAACACTCCGTCACCCCCAAATGAAGCCCACCCCTATCAGCAGTTGCCCCCACAGTTTCCCCCACGAGTCCCCTCCTGTCCCTGGACGAGCCCGTTCTGGACATTTCACACATGCAGACTCACACCCGTGTGGCCTCTCGTGTCGGGTTCCCTCCCTGAGCGTCACGTGTTCGGGGTCTGTCCGCGGGGTGGCGGGGGTGGGCGCCTCACTCCCGTGCATGGTGGACACGCGGGCTGTTCCCACCCCACGCTGCTTAGATGGTGCTGCACTTTCTGGATGATAGAAGTAAACGCTCAACACGGAGTCGAGGAGGGAATCTGAGATACTTTGGAAAACACGGATTGCTGAATTCCACACAGATGCCGCTTCCCCCGAGCGACCTTGATTAGAAATAAACATCTTGGGTTGGCTCTGCGGCGACTGGTCCGCGGTCGGCCGTGGGGTCTCGCGGTGCTGCCGGTTTTCTTCTTCCCTGGACAGCGTGGGCTCTTGTGGCCACACCTGGGCGGCGTCGAGTCAGGCCACAGAAGGCCGTGTGGGCTCCCTGGGCTCCGGGCCCTCGTCTAAAGAAGGTCTCCCGTCTCACAGCCCTTCTTGCCCTTTCCAGAAAAAAGTGGACCCTGACCTTCCGCTCGCAGTGGCGCCCAGCCCCAGAGCCCGGAAGCTGCTGGAGGAGAGGCTGAGGCGGCAGAGGCAGCTGAGCAGGAAGCGGCTGGAGGGGATGCGGCGCTGGCACGCCGAGATGAGGTGCGCGGGCCCCGCCGGCTGCCTCACCCTCCTGCACACCCTCTGCTCCCTTTCAGGCCCCAGGCCCGGGTGCTCACCCCTGCGAGGTGGGCAGGGGACACCGCCCTTGGCAGAGATGGTCAGGCTCAGGGCCTGTGTTAGCACGTCATAATACACGCAGGACGGCACAGCCACGGCAGCCACGGGACAGGTGCTCTGGGCCCCACTTCACAGGGACACCCTGCGTCTCTGTGAACCCTGACCCCAGTGTCCCCTGACTTCTGGTGTCCCCCTGACCCCGGTGTCCCCTGACCTCCAGTGTCCCCTGATCTCCATTGTCCCTCTGACCTCCTGTGTCCCCTGACCTCTGGTGTCCCTTGACCTCCGGTGTCCCCCTGACCTCTCGTGTCCCCTGACCTCCTGTGTCCCCCATCCTCCTGTGTCACCTGAACTCAGTTCCCCTGACCTCCTGTGTCCCCCAACTTCCTGTGTCCCCCTGACCTCAGTTCCCCTGAGTTCCTGTGTCCCCCTGACCCCAGTGTCCTCTGACCTATGTCCCCCTGACCACCTCTATCCCCCTGACCACAGAATCCCCTGATCTCCTCTGTCTCCCTGACCCCGGGATCCCCTGGTATCTGTGTCCCTCTGACCTCCTATGTACTCCAGACCTCTGGTCTCTGCCTGAACCTTAGGGTTCCTTGTGTCCCCCTGAATCTTCATGTCCCCTGACCACCCATGCATTTGTTAACATCCTCCTTCGCCCTCTGGAGCAGGTTCAAAGCATTATTGACATGGTGTCTGATGCTCGGAAGGTCCAGGCAGTGTCTGAGCTGGAGAGCAAGACCCAGGACAGACTCAGGATTGCAGCTGTCCTTCATTCCCTGCCTCTTGCCCTTGGCATATGTTCTCCCGACCCGCCTGGCCTCAGTCTCCCTGATATACGGTGGGCATTTGTGCAGGACCCACATCCTGGAGGTGGGCTCCCAGGGTCCCATCAGGCTACTGTGTCTGTCCCTGGAGGTCCTGGAGCCGCAACCTCACCTAGCATCGCTCTGATGTGACAAGCCCAGGGGACCCTCGGCTGCTTAGAGCAACCTGTCCCCCCTCTTCCCCCCAACAGGCGCTATGATCTATGTAGGAGGCGACTGGAGGAGGGGCCACAGGCCCAGGAAGAACACCTTGGACCCTCGCCACCTGACCAGCCCCCTCCTTCCCTCCCGAGCAGGCCGGGGGCACCTACTGGCTCACCTCTGGTGGGTGGCGGCCTTGTCTTTGTGCCAAATGCCTCCCGTGGTTGAGGTCCCACGGGCGGGTGAGGTTCTCAGGCCCTCCCTACAAGGACCTGAATCTTCTAGGAGTGAGGAACATGACTTTGAACGAGGACCCCCAAAGGGTGCCCGGGGTGGGAGCTGGAGGGCCTGAGGGCCATAGCCTCATCACCAGTCACGGACAGGGGCCCCAGGCGTGGGTCCCGTCACCAGCCACAGGCGTTCCTAGCTGTGGGGCCCCGGTCACCGTTTCCCTCTGGAGCCTCAGCGTCCATCTGTCCACGCACGCTGGGCCAGGGTGGGTTGGGAGCCCCCCGTGCCCACCTTGCCGAGGGGAAGGACCCCGCCGAGGTGGCTGCGAAGCCTCTGGCTCAGACATGTAAGACCACCACAGAGGGGAGCCCACTGGCCCCACGCAGTCCTGGGTCCTCTCTGGCTCACCGCCTCGGGCGTCCCTAGCCTTCCTTCTCCTGGCTCTCTGCTGCCACTTGCCTGCCGCCCCCAAAGCCAGCCTGGCTCCGGGGCTCCCCATCCCCGGACAGGGCTGCGTGTGCCCTGCGGCAGCCGGGGCTGACCCTCGTCCCCTCCCCTACCTGCCGGGTGCCGGAGCCTCTCAGCCCGCCTGTGACACTCTCCCCTTTGCCTGTAGCCCACACGGCGGCCGGAGTCCAGCGATGACCGGCATGTCATGTGGACGCATGCTGCCATCTACCCCACGGAGGAGGAGCTCCTGGCCGTCCAGAAGGCCGTCTCCCACGTGGAGCGCGCCCTCAAGCTGGTGTCCGACGTGCTGGCCGAGGAGAGCTCCGGAAGCCCAGAGCAGGAGGGCGGCGAGCACAGGTAGTGGAGGCTACTCTCTGTTCCCAGGGCCCAGGGGTGACCTCAAGCCGTTGTGGACAGGAGATGGCTGGCAGGGGGGCAGGGGCCGCCTCACCTGGGACGGCCTCTGAGCTGTCCGCGGTCTCTGGGGCTTTGCAGCCACGGGCAGAAAATTCCCCAGACCGCCGTTTTCCTGTGGAAGGTGCAGCTACAGTGCCATTCATGGAGGGTTAACGGCATCTGTTTCCTGGTCTGCGAAACGGAGAGAGGCGTGATTCACAGGGCGATGAAGGCCCCCCAGCGGGAGATGCCGCTGGGCCCCCACGAATCGCCGTGACTCCTTCCTGTGACTTGGGGCGGGGAAGCCCCTCCGCCTGCAGTCGGAGAGGAAGTCAGCCTGTCCAAGTCCCTTCTCTCCGGGGCCTGCTGCTTTGGCTCCTCGTGGAGTTTGTCTGTGTTACAGTAAAACGTAACCCGGAATGTACTGCCTGAACCGTTTTCATGGGTCCGGTTCGGCGGCACGGAGGGCATTCACCACCTTGTTTCCAGAACTGCATCCCCCACCGACCCAGCCACAAATCTGCCCCTGCTAAATTCCCGATGCCCTCGCCCCCTGCCCCCCACCCCCCAGTCCCCTGGCTCAGCCTGATCTGGACATTGAGCAGAAGAGGAGCCCTGTGGCGTCGACCCGTCTGGGGTCTGGTTGTTACCAGGGTCTGCGCCCTCAGGAAGCGCCTGGTGCTACCTGTGAGTGACTTCCGAAGGGTCAGCCCCGGGCTCAGACTCGGGACCTCCCCTAGGACAGTGGACAGGGGTGCAAAGAGGCGCTCTTTCTGCTCTGCACTGGCGCCCTTGCAGAGACGGCCAGATCCCCTCCCAGCTCCGAGGTCTGCCCGGGTGTAGGGCTCGCTCACCGGTACACGAGAGCTGGTCTGGCCCCAGGGTGACCCTTGCCCTCAGCCCTGCTCCAAGGGGCGCGGGGCCGGCTTCCCTGGGCTGGTGCTGTGTGGGGTGCATGGGAGCGCCACGCCGCACCCCTTCACGTGACGCTCCCGTGCTCCCTCCGGCTTTCTCCCAGCACATGGGTTTTCTTTCTGTTTTTATTCATTTGCTTATTGTTTATGATTTTAAGTTTGCTTATTTTGAGAGAGAGAGCATAAGCAGGGGACGGGCAGAGAGAGGGGAGAGAGAGGATCCCCAGTGGTCCTGCACTGAACATGGAGGCTGGGCAGTGGACACAGGCAGACCTGGGACCTGCAGGCCTTCCTCAGGTCTCCCCCCCCCACCCCCCCCCAACCCCCCCATCCCCCAGCAGCACAATGTCATGCATGCCCACAGCACTCAGCAGCTGCAGAGTCGTGTGGCCCCGGGACAGTAGGGGCGGGGACCCAGACGGGTCAGCCTCCACAGGGCGCGTCCCCGTGCTGCCCCTGCATGCCCCTGCCCTCCCCCTTCCCTAAGGCTGGCAGCTGCCCTGTGCCCGAACAACAAAGCTGACCTGGCCCTCTTAAGCCTTCGCGTAACGCTTACGGCATGCCGCGTGTTCTGTCCTTGGGTTAATTTTCGAAACTTGGAAGTGCGTTCTTTACGAGGATCGTAGCGAGCCGTCCTACGGCTGTTGCGTTATTCACTGTTGGAAAGAGCACGTTAGGTTTGGGTGTTTTTCTTGTATAGTGGAAGCTCCCCAACGTGCACAGACGTTGATGCAACAGTGAGGCCCGGGGGAGCGCCAGGTGCCAGTGCCCAAACCACGGACTCCACACGAGGCCTCCTCAGTCTCTTGGAAGGAAGCCTTCTGAATCTGTGCCCTCTAGGATTTCAGTAGCCTTCCCTAAACAGCAAGGACTCGCGATTTAACAAAACCACAACACCATTGTAGTTTAACAGCCACCCTTTAACATCGTCAAACGAGCAGGGTCAAAATTTCTGTTGTCCCGCAGAGATCAGAATGTGGGTTGTTCTGTTTTACAGCGTGTGTGAAGCGGGATCCAGCTTCATTGACGAACCTCTGTGTCTTTTTGTCTACTTGCCCCCCCCCCCCCCCCCGCCCACTCCCGCCCTGCCCCGGCTCTCTGCCCCTCTTCCCGCAGGCGGGAGGTGGGAATCTGTGGAGTCTGGCTCTAGCCCCGTCCGCAGCCATTCTGGGCTGGATTGGGCTGGTGGCCTCCCAGACCTGGTCCTCTCAGGCCATGTTGGGCTCTAGTGCTCTGTCATCCAGAAACCAAGAAATATATAAAAAAACATAAATGGATTTAAATTTTTTTTTTTTTTTTTACGTTCATTTATTCTTGAGACAGAGACAGAGCATGAACGGGGGAGGGGCAGAGAGAGAGGGAGACACAGAATCGGAAACAGGCTCCAGGCTCCGAGCCATCAGCCCAGAGCCCGACGCGGGGCTCGAACCCACGGACCGCGAGATCGTGACCTGGGCTGAAGTCGGACGCTTGACCGACTGCGCCACCCAGGCGCCCCAAACATAAATGGATTTTAACAGATCAGGTCCCCTCCTATCCCGAGAAGTGTCACAAAACAGAGTGGCAGCTCTTGGAGCCTGGTGGGGACTTTGTGTAGACACCCGCCGAGGGAGGGGCCCAGGCGGGGCCCAGCGAGGGAAGCGGCCTCGTGGGGCTGGAACACAGGGACCAGGGGAGGCCGTGTGGGAGAGGATGGCTGCCGCGAGTCGGCCTGGGAGAACTGGGGTGTCCCCCACCTGCAGAGGGGGTAGCACCGGGAGGCGATGTGTTGGGGCAGATGCTGTAGTTAGGTTCACACTGCGCAAAGCTGGCCTGAGCTTCAGGGGGGCACTTGGGGACCATGTCCGGATGCCTCGGGGCCTGAGGAGAGAGGGCAGACTCCCGGCCGAGCACCTGGCTGGGCCTCCTAGCCAAGGAGCTGAGGTGGGGGCCCGGTGGCCCCAGAGACGCTCAAGGAGCACAGAGCCAGGGGCCGTGTGGGTGGCGCCGTCTGGCTGAAGACCAGGGGCCACAGGGATGGCCATTGGTGGCCGTTTACAGAATGCAGAGAACAGCAGGTAGTAACAATGCCCGCCCTTACTGAGCGTGCGCAGCTTGCCGGTCTTGTTCCAAGGCGCATGTGCCCGTTTCCCAGATGGGGAAGCTGAGACAGAGGCCCAGCGAGGCGCCCGTGGTTGCGGGAGCGGGGGACCCCGGCAGCACTCCCTTCTCCAGATCCTTTCCCCTGCGGGTCTCACGTGTTTTCGGGCTTGTCTCCACAGCAACGGCTCCCCCAGAGCTCGGGTCCTCAAGGGCGTGATGCGGGTCGGCCTCCTGGCGAAAGGCCTCCTCCTGCGGGGGGACAGGACGGTGCAGCTGACCCTGCTCTGCTCGCAGAAGCCCACCCACACCTTGCTGCGGAGAATCTCGGAGCAGCTGCCCCGGCAGCTCCCGGTAAGAGCCCGGCCTCTGTGCGTGGCGGGCACTTGGGCTCCCGGCTGGGGCGGCTGTGTTTCCGCGCGAGTCTGCTAGACGCGGACCGGGTTGTTTTTGTACAAAAGTTGACAAGAGGAGGAACTTCGGGGCTCCTTTATAAAACGAGTTTAGGGTCAGACGCAGGATGTCCATGTCCTGTCACTGAGGGTGCTGACTTACCAGCCACCCCAGGGGCAGTTGGTGCCAAGGACTGCACAGGACCCTCCCCCTTCACAGGGGAGACGAGAGGGGACCCCGGCGGGTGGCCTGGGCTCCTCCCCTGGACTGTCTGGGACTTTCTCACCCGAAACAGCGACTGGGGAAGGGCTGAGAGCACGTCATGATTTAAATGGGTCTCAGGTTAAAAAAATCAGTTCCCGGGGTGGAGGAGGCTCTCCTTCCTGGTGTGTCTGTCTCTGTTCCCGGGAGAATCCAGCACCGGGGGTCGCGCAGACCCAGATTCGCTCTCTGGGGTCCCCACTCTGGTCAGGAGGTGAACGAACATGCACAAGAGCAAGCTAGCTTCCAATGTGTTGTCTGTGAAGAAATGAAAGTCTGATGCCAAGGAGGGAGCACTGGCAGGGAGGGGGCACGTCAGGATGGAGCGAGAGACGAGGGGGGGGGCTTGAAAGATGGGGGGCAGGATTGCTGGTCAAAGGCTTGAGGCCAGATGCTTCTGGTAGATGTTGCCAGGTCAGCCTCCAGCAGTTTATACAGAGGTTTGCAAGCCCAGCTGCCCCTCGGCTTCTTGAGGTTCGTCCTCAGAGGCGATGCTGGTGCCTCGTTATAGTTTTAATTTGCTTCTTTCTTAGCGTGGGGGTAATCTGTGTCATCACGTAAAAAGGGTCTTCCCTGTTTCTTTTCTGCAAACCACCTGTTTTGTCGCTCGCAGGTTTTGTGGGGTTTTTTCATTGGATCGCTGGTTTTGTTGTTGTTGAGCGGCGGGCGTTCTTTACATGTGAAGGCACCTACATGCAGGGTGTTTTCTGTACGCATCTCTACACGTGTGCGCTCCTAGAGGGTGGGGGCTGTGTCTCAGTCCTCCGGAGGTTACAGGCGCCCAGCACAGGGCCTGGCGCTCGGCCGCATTCTTGCTCGTTTACGCCTGCTTCTCAGCTGCACTGACGTGGACTCATGTCACACTTGCACCCCACAGATGGTGACAGAAGACGAGTATGAGGTCTCCTCTGACCCCGAAGCCAACATCATCATCGCCTCCTGCGAGGAGCCCAGGATGAGGGTCGCTGTGTCTGTCACCTCGCCCCTGATGCGGGAGGACCCTTCCACGGACCAAGGTGTGGCCAGGCCCTTCCGTCCAGCCCCACTCCCCACGCTCCCTGGTGACTGAGGGCCGCATCTGCCTCTGCTCTGGGTGGGGAGGGGGTCACAGCCACCAGCCTTCTGGCACTTCTGTCAGCCCTGGATGCTGCTGGCAGGTAAGAACTGGGCCTTGGGGCAGCAGAGGAAGCAAGGTGGCGACAGTCACATGAGCTCCAGAGCACTGTCCTCCTCTTCCCTTTGCCTCCGGGCCTGCACAGACACCTGCTCCCCACCCCAGGCAGATCAGCTGTGCTGGGTCCCCGGGAGCTCAGCTGATTCTGTGTAGCAGGGGCCACGGGCAACCCCATGGGTCCCAAGGCCTCTCCTGTGAGACATGGGGGCTCTAGGGCTTCAGGCCGCTTGGCCGAGAGAGTGGGAAGGGCACTGGGCCAGGCCAGGGGCCAGCAGGGGCCTCAAGTCACTGCTGCGGTGAAGGCCAGCTGCCAGGAACACACCGTGGATCTCACGGAGCCCCGGAACCTCGTGGAGCAGCCCCCAGAACTGTTTTCCAAACTCCAGTCATTCTTGAACCCCCTTCATGATTGTTTTGTCACAGCAGAGGGCCACGAACTTCTAACGTTCTTCTTTAAACACTTTTTTTTAATGTTCGTTTATCTTTGAGAGAGAGAGAGAGAGAGAGAGAGAGACAGAGCATGAGTAGAAGAGGGGCAGAGAGAGAGACACACACAGAATCCAAAGCAGGCTCCAGGCTCTGAGCTGTCAGCAGAGGGCTCGATGCGGGACTCGAACCCATGAACCATGAGATCATGACCTGAGCTGAAGTCAGACCCTTAACCGACTGAGCCACCCGGGCGCCCCTAACGTGCTTCTTTAAATCAGTTCATTTTTATCGCTTAAATTTTGGGGGAGCAGAACCCTGAACCATTGGCGGGAACCATCACCCGTCGTCACGGTCACGTAAGAAATAACCACAGCGGGATGAGACATCGTGAAATCCTAGCTGCAGGCCCCGCTAGGGTTTGCTCAAACACACGAACAAGGGCAGCCTGGGAGCATCAGGCAGTGTGAGCGATCTGAGGCTCCTAGACGGGTGGGCAGGAGGGCGCCCCTCTGTGTCCCCCACAAGAGTGTCGGGCCCCAGGCTGACTGTCACCAGAGGGCGACACCGGAGACGAAATGCCCTCCTCCCAGACCCACCCCGGACGGTTCCATCTCAGCCTGAAGCAGTGGCTGGGCTGTGACCCACCCGTGGGGACACCGATGCGTGAGTGAAGCTGTGTCCCATCGCCTGACCTCTGTGACCCGGGGCCTCCCAGAGCGAGGGGCGGAGAGCGTGAAGCAGTGGAAAGACCGCAGGAAAAGGCCCCAGAGTTTCTCCCAGATGCGGGGCCTTTGCCCTCGAGGACGGCACCTGTTCCCGTCCAGCGTGCTCTCTCCCTTGCTGTGATGCACATGGAAGTGTCTGGAAATCTGGCTTAGTTCATAGTTTTCCATCTGAAGTGTGATTTGCTAACCGAGGGCGTCGGCACTGAAGGTGCTCGGTAACCAGCATTGCACTCTGTCCTCGTGGGACCTCTCCCGCAGAGGGAGAGCATTTCCACAGAAATGACTTCTCTGGTCCTTGCGTGGCCTGGAGGAGAGATGGTCTGGAGCCCGGTGCCTTCCAGATAACAGGATGATGCCCAGGAGGGGCCGGGCCGCGTGGCCCAGGGAGGCGAGGGGGGTGGTGAGGGGTGCCGTGCCCACATGGCCCTTTCCTTCTAGAAGGAAGGCAGGTGCCTCAGCCTGACCCAGAAGACATCCTGAGCCCAGAGAAGTGCCTTCAGTCCCTGGCCGCCCTCCGCCACGCCAAGTGGTTTCAGGTCAGGGGGCCGGAGGGGGCCTCCGTCTGTGTCCCGGCGCTCGAGAGCGGGCTCTGAATGCAGCTGTGGGAGACAGCCGTCTGCATGGCTACCCACGTCTCCTTGCCAAGCACTGACCCGACAAGACCCTTGTCAGAAACATAAAGGGAGTGACCCGGACTGCTCTGGGGGATGGCGGGTACTGGAGGCTCCGAATTGGGCCGGATCAGTGGGTCTGTGCCACACCCAGAGTCCCTCCCGGCCAGGCTCACTCCCCAAGGGTCAGCCCTTGTCCCCGAGGCCACGAGCCCGTGGCTTCCTGAGCTAATGGTGTACTTCTCCCCCCCCCCCCCCCCCCAGGCTCGAGCCAGTGGCCTACAGCCGTGCGTGATTGTCATCAGGGTCCTTCGTGACCTCTGCCAGCACGTGCCCACCTGGGGGGCCCTGCCGGCCTGGGTAAGCAGCACCCCGTGGCTGGCCCTGCCCTGGGGAGCCCCCCAAGGGCCTCCAACAGCCTTGACAGGCCTCATTTTCTCTGAGACAGAGGTTCCCCTTCCCAGTGTTGGGCTTTCCGAAAAGGGGCCCAACTGAGTAGCCAGGAAGGGTGGGTGGGGAGGGGGCGGCCTAGGGGTCCGTCGGGGCCAGGAGGAGGCCTGCTGCGGAGCACAGCCTCATGAGACTGCCGTTACCTTGAACCGGCAACTTTACAGGCAGAACCAGAGAGCACGTGAGGCAAGGGTGCCCAGGACTGGCCTCGGGGCCGCCTGGTGCGTGCCCTCCCTCTTCCGAAGGGGAGACCCCCATGGCTCTGACAGCCCCTGGCAGTCAGTCCTGGGGCCCGTCAGGGGAGAGGAGAGAAGACAGAGGCAAGGGCACCCGTGCCCCCAAACCCCAGGTTGCCGTGCTGTGTCCGTGCACCTGTCGGCACGTCTGAGTCTGTCCATCTCATTTACTTTGGGGGACGGACGTTTGCTTTCCGCGTGCATTTCTGCTGCCAGCATCTCTCCCCACCCAGAGCCTTGCTCTTGCGCAAGTAGACCCTTCCCACCCTGGCCTTGCCATCCTCGGCCTCACTCACCCGCGAGGACCGTCTCCCAGACCAAGGGCTCTCTCTGCCCGGCGTCCAGAGGAGGCAGGCGCCGCTCTCGGCACCACTCCTTTTGGGACACGTGGGTCCATTTGGGCGCCGAGAGGGCCCCGCGTTCCCCAGGAGCCCGTTTCCCTGTAAATGTAGAAGCACCCCCCCAAGAGAATACACGTGTCCTGATCCCGCCCCCAAGACCCCCCCCCACTGCTCCCCACGGGGAGGGGGGGCTCCCTGGGGAGGGGAGCATGCCAGAGCAGGCCAACGGGTCGTCTGACCCTGACTAAACGCACGAGGGTCACAGAGAGCAGTTCTTCAACCCTCTTGACCCTAGTTTGCAGTGTTACTGTGCACAGAAGTCCAGGATGGGTGGGGGTGAGGGACAGTGCTGCTAGGGGCCCCCGTCCCAGGGTCTGCTGGAGACCCCGTGCATCGCAGCCGTCGCCCGGGGGAGAGTCCAGCTGGCCCAAGTGCTCTCCTCTGAGGCACGGCGGCGTCTTTTCTGTCCCCGCGGGGCCCAGGCCGTGGAGCTGCTGGTGGAGAAGGCCCTGAGCAGCACGGAGGGGCCCCTGAGTCCCGGGGAGGGCCTGAGGCGTGTCCTGGAGTGCGTAGCCTCGGGGATGCTCCTGGCAGGTCAGTCCCGCAGGCCGGGGAGCCCAGAACAGTAGAGCAGGTGTGGCAGGCACAGAACGAGCCACTTGCAGACCCTGGGAGCACTGTGCCAGGCAGACAAGGGACGGGAGCCACACAGGCACTGCATGCCACAGAAGCAGCGCGGGGACGAGGGTCCAGGGTCCCGGCAAGGGAGGGCCCGCCCCGGGGCAGTGCAGCCCTGGAGAGCCCTGGGAATGTTGGGAAAGGGACCGAGCAGGGTCGCAGATAACGGGCGTCAAAGGGAGACAGTGCGCTGAGCCATCGAGGTGTGAGATGCGGAAACGGGGCTTTCCCGTCATTTTAGGGCCTAGGGTGGTGGCAGGCGACGCGACAGGAGAGGCCGTGCAGGGGGCAGGCGCTGCCGGCCCGTCTTGACCCAGGGCCCTCCCAGGCGCACACAGCGGTGTGGCTGGTGCACGCTTGGGGGCAGTGGGTGGGCCCTGCGTGGCACCCGCCCGACCGCCGTGCTGGTCTCTTCCCCTGGGTACTTTGTCCTTTGCGGCCCCCACCTCTCCTCGACAAGATGGGCCTGGGATCCAGGATCCCTGCGAGAGAGACCAGAGGGACGCCCTCGGGCCCATGACCTGCCAGCAGCGTGAGGACCTCACGGCCAGTGCGCAGGTAGGACAGCCGGCCCGTGTGGTGCGTGTGGCTCCCAAGTCCAGGCCAGCTCGGACAGGACGGGCGTGGCACCCGGGTCCCCGCCCAGGTTGCGGCTACGCATGGACCCGGAAACGATGTGGGGTTCCCCCTCCCCCTCTCCTTCCCTTTGTAGAAACAGGTGGCCTGTGGGTGACGGGGGCAGGGCCAGCCTGGCTCAGGGCCAAAGCTGCCATGACAGTGAGGCAGGTGCACACCTGGGGCTCTGCTGGCTGGGACTTTCCTGGGTGTTCCGTGGCCCCACGTCTCAGGGTGTGACGACACCCAGCCATGGCCTCCAGCTTGGCCCGCACGGCCCCCCGCTGTGGCTTCCCATCTGTTAGCAAGTTTATTTGTAAGAAAGCCTTCCCGTGGCACAAAACCCACACGGACCCTGGCGCTTACGAACTGCCCTTAACGGGAAGAGTCAAGTTGCTCACGGTCACGGCCGAGTGGCGATGCAGGACTTGGAGTCCCAGTAGAGAGCCCAGAAAGGGGCTGATGCTCCGAGGGCTTCCTGGGAACGTCCTGCCATCGGCTGGCCCCAGCGCAGTGCGCTTCCCCAAGCCCGAGCGTGCCCCGAGCTCTGTGGTTGCTGGAAGGGTGTCGTCGAGGACACCCGGTGAGCTCGTGTCCACGCTGGGCCGTGGGTGCAGGGCCCGCGGCGAGCAGTGGGAGGGTCCTGACTGGCCGTCTGCCCCCAGCACGCCCTGCGCTTGTTGGCGTTCCGGCAGATCCACAAGATCCTGGGCATGGACCCTCTGCCGCCCCCCAAAAGCAGGCCGGGGGCGCGCTTCCGGAAGAGGCTGCGGGAGGCAGGAACCGAGGCCCAGAAGGGTGAGGTCCCCGGGAAGCAGGGCCGGCAGGGTGGAGAGGGGCCCGCGTGAGCAGCGTCCCCCGCTGGGTACGCCCGGACGCGTCCTCACCGCAGCCGCTTCATCCCGACGCTGGACGGCTGTGTTCTCCTTTCCGGAGCGATCTGTGGGTTTCTTTAAAAACACTTTGCTTGAATCCTCCTGGAAATCACCTTATCCCGGGGTGAGGGCCCCCTGGGGCAGCAGCCGGCACCCGAAGGCCCGCCCCGCGGAGGGCTGGCAGGTGCAGCACAGCGAAACCCTGCCGGCTTTGGGCTCACCCTGTGGCCCGCCAAGTGTGTGGCCTTCCGGAGCGCTCCCCGCGGATGCCCCAGCCCTGTGTGGACTTGAAACCACATCACAGGGACAGGCCAGGGAGAGCCGGCGGGTGGGGCCGAGCCTGAGGACGCACCCAGGCCGGGATCCCCCGTCCCATCCCCCCCCCCCCTCCAGACCCCAACCTGGAGACGCCCCACCCCAGAGGTCTGCAGGGCCGGAGCTGGCATCTTCCCGGCCAGCATCCACCCTCAGGGAGGTGGGAGGGCCCAGGGTCGGTGAGGATGCAGGCTGGGTGCACCCCTGGCCCCCCAGAAACGTCTGTGACCCACAGTCTGCCCTGACCCCGTACCACCGAGTGCCTTCTGCTTAGAGCGGGAGCTGCTCGGTCACTCCTCACGCACCCCCCCCCCCCCCCCCCCCCGGGTGCAGCAGGTCTGGGTCCGGGCCTGGGCCAGGAGCCCGGGTGGACGAGGGGCAGCCCTGCCCAGTCCTCCCTCTGTGCTCGAGCCTCCCTGCCCAGTCGCCCCACGGCACTGAAGGGGAAAAGTCTGTCCTTGGGCCGAGGCCGTCTGTGGTCAGTTGAATCCTTAAATTTCGCTTCTGTATTTAGGGGGCAGCCTGAGTGTGCCTTTGTGTCTGATGTCTCCGTAGAGCCACCTGGAAGTTTGCGAGGGTGGGGAATAAATAAGTAATGTCTCACGGTGTGGACTGTGCGGTCCTTGCTTGGGGTCCGGAGCCCCCGCTGTGCCCTCCCGCCGTTCCCTCAGGGCTCCGAGCGGGGGTGCCCGGCCGGCCGGCATTTCTCTCGGACACTCAGGCCGTGGTGTGAGCAGCGTGCTGCCCGGAGGCTGTGCCCCCGTGTGTTGGTCCCCCGGGCCATTCCCACCCCAGGGTGCCCTGGGGACCCTCCCCGAGGAGCACTCATTTTGCACAGGCCCCACGACCACCCTGTCTTGGCCTGGTCCAAGAAATGATCATCAACGGGAAGGCCCAGAGGGCTTCCTAGAGAAGGAGGTGGCCAAGCTGAGTTGGTGGGGGGCTCTCTGCCTGTAGGTCTCCTACCAGGAGTTCCCCAGAGTTTTGCAGACCTCAGGGGGCAGAGGGGGGCTCAGACGGGGAGACTGGGTCACCGCTGAGCTGCTGACAGCTTCAAGCCCCCAGGGCGTCCCCAGGCAACAGTCAGGCTCCGGGGAGGGGAGCGGGGGTAGCGTGGGCCTCCGGTGGGGGTGCGTGTGTCAGAGCACGGGCTGGGCGCACACAGACCCCCTTCTCAGCCCCCTGAGGCAGGCGAAGCCCTGCTTGGTTCCCACGGGCACGTTATCAACTGGAAACAGGAAGCAGCCGGCCAGTGCCTAAGCACTACCACCCCCCCGGGAGGGCAGGCCCCTCTCCTCTGCCTCTGGGGCCCTGGGCCCCCTTCCTTGTTGGCAGCCCAACAATCCCTAGGAGTCAGAGCCCGCCCCTCAGCTGCTCCTGGCCGCGGCCACGGATGGGGCACAAGGGATGGGTCTGAGGGAGGGTCCCGACATCCTCCACCTCCTCCGGCGGTGGCTCTGCCCTTCACCCAGCTCTCCAGGCTCACCACCACCACCACCACCACCACCACCACCACCACCACCGGGGAGTCCTCCTGGGTTCCCGTGTGCTCGAGCCCAAGCCATCACCGTCGGCACTGTCTCTGCTTGCCCCTCGCAGTGGTACTCTGCTGCTTCAGTCCTCCAGCAGTGGGAGCTTGTGGTAAAATTCAGGCGACTCCAAATCCCAATGAGGCCCCCCAAAAGCCCATCTGCCACCCTCTCCTTCCGTAACGCCCCTTCAGAGCCACCAGTCTCTTGCTGTCCTCAGACCAGCCAAACCTGTTCTTACCCCAGGGCCTTTGCACATGCTACTTCTACTACCTAGTAAGCTCTTCTCTGACCTGTATGGCTGGCAACTCCTCCCTTCCCTCGGTTCTCCTCCCAGATGTCCCCTCCTCCAAGAAGACTCCCTGACCACCTCTCCCTGTCACATAACTATATGCGTTTTCTTTATACCACACGTCACTGATTAAAATCACCTGCCACCCGCCTTCCCCCAGCGAAGATGAATTCTCTGTGGGCAGGAAGCGTACCCACTCCACCCGCCGTGGGTATCCCCCGGGCCAGAACAGACCAAGTGCATGGTGGTAGCTCAGTAAATGTGTCACATGCTTGAAACTGTGCTCCGGCACCCCAAGGGGAGTCTCCCTGTGACAGGAACGTGCCTCCTGGCAGTGAAGACACAGTCCGCGTCCACCTCCTCCCAGGAGACCGTTGTCACGGTTTGGCCGAGAGGCTTCCGCTAAGGCAGGGGCAAGAGGACAGAAGGAAGGTGGCTTCGCCCCTGCAGCGGAGACTTGCCAGATGCGGTCGTCACAGCTTCGCGGGGAGCCCCGTGTCCTGCCGCCGTGACCTGCGCGCAAGTGCTCGCGGACCGGCTTCCTCCCTCAGATCCTGGCAGGGGGGCAGCTCGGGGACACCTCATCACCCACTGTTCGCTGGCCCACCCCCGGCTCCTGGGGAAGGGGGACGGTATCCTCAGCACCAGGTGGCCTAAAGCCAATCCTGCTGACAGGGATAGCAACTCCCGAAAAAAATCAAGCAGTTGGTTAGCGAAGCACCGGGTCCAGATGGACGAAGCGTCTGGGCGACTGAGCTTGCCGCCGGCCCGCAGAGCGTCTCTTCTGGTCTCTCCCCTGCGGCCCTCTTCCCACCGGCAGGGGACCCCGGAGCCAGCCCCGTGGCAGGCGGGGAGGCTGGAGAGCAGGCCCCGGAGCGGAGCGGAGCGGCATCCCTGGACCTCAGGCTGCAGGATGCTGGCGGGCGAGCCCGGTTGCTAGGAGACAGCGGTGAGTGTGGGAGGGATGACGCGGGCAGTGTGGGCAGGGCTGGAGCCGCACCTGGCAGGCGGTCCGGGAGGACAAAAATGGAAGCCGGCTCCACCCAGAGCCGCCGGCAACGCTGACACCCGTGAGGACCCGCCGTGTCCCTGGTCCGAAATAAGTCGCGCCCCAGGGGTGCAGGGAGCATCTCCAAGGCTCGGCCGGTGTCGACAGCGTTTGGGTGGGAAATGCCAGCTCCATCTCTCCCAGGAGCCCCGTGTTTCTCCTACGGTGGAGCAGGCAGCCTGGGCTGGGGGGGGCGGGGGTCGTGCCCCGTTCGTGTCTGTTCAAGTTCTGCACATAAAAAAAAAAAAAGAGTTGGGATACGGGGACTTGCACCCCCCACGTTCCCAGCAGCAGCATCCACAGCGACCCAGTGGTGGACACGACCCGAGTGCCCATCAGCAGGTGAATGGACAAGCCCACTGTGGCCCACCCGCCCAGACACTGGAATATTACTCAGCTTTAAAAAGGAAGGGCATCCTGCCACCTGCCACCACGTGGACGGACCCGGAGGTCACTGTGTGCAGTGACAGAAGCCAGACACAGAAGGACACGTCCCGCGTGACCCCCTAGAGGAGTCCCGCCCACAGAGACAGAGAGTAGATGCTGGGAGCCAGGGGCGGGGAGTCCGTGCTTCATGGGGACAGAGTCTCAGTCTGGGGAGATGGAAAGTTCTGGACGCAGATGGGGGTGGGGGGGGGGCGGCTGCACGACAGTGTGAGTGTGCCTGACGCCGCTGAGCTGTGCTCTTGGAGACGGTGACTTTTACGTCTATTTTAACACACCAGGGAACTTCAGTGCGTTGGGTTTTCCCATTACAAAAAGCCTGGAAGTTTCAGAAAAGCGAAAGAGTGGAAACGAGGTCGAGTACTATGAACACACGCCGTGTTTCCTTCCTGTCTTGTCTCTCGTGCTCTCTCGGTGGCGGGTCGGCTCTTTATACCATTTTGATGCCTGCGTTTCTCCACGTGACGCCGTCTCAACTTTGATTCCTCGTTGTTCTGCGTGTGCTTAGACTTTTTCTCATTTAATACTTCCCCAGGCTTCACAATATGACTTTTTTCATTGTGGTAACACGCATATAAAATTTGCTGCTTTATATCAAAGTGTACAACTCAGTGGCTTTTGCTATTTTCGCTGAGCTGCGCGACCGTCGCCACCATCTAATTCCAGAACATTCCATCAGCTCAAAAAGAAGGCTTGCCCCCATTAGCTGTCACCCTCACCCTCCCCAGCCCCCACGACGTTTTGCACACGTGGACTCACACTCCGTGGGGCCTCTCGTGTCCGGTTCCCTCCCTGAGCATCGTGTGTTCAGGGTCCGTCCGCGGGGCGGCGGGGGCGGGCACCTCGCTCCTGCTCGCGGCCGAGGGACGTGCGCGTGTGGGCCGTGTTCTGTTTATCTGTTCATCTGTTGGTGGACATTTTCCCCCCACTTTTTTGGCTGAGATGTCATTTTTAATAGATGCATTTTTAATAGATGCATTTTAATAGATCCCACAAAATGAACGTGCCCTAATTTGCTTAACCATCCCCTCCTGTTGGACATTTTCAAGTTATTAACCACGATGCGGCAAACATGCTGTCTTGCACAGTTGTGGGGTTCTGTCCCTCCCTCCGTAGATGTCCCCAAATGGAACTTATCGGTCAGGGGGCGCGGGTATTTGAAGGCATTTGAAATTTCCACGTGCAAGTTTGGAATCCGTCAGAACCTGGCCAGGTTCCCTCTCGTGGTAAACGAAGGAGCCCTGTTCTCCTCTCCCAAGTCGGGACTGTGTCTTCTCACCTCCAAAATACTCATCTTCACGTGGCCATGAGTTTGGCAGTTAGGTTTCATTCTGTGACATCTTTTTTTTTTTTTTTTAACGTTTATTTATTATTGAGAGACAGAGAGACGGAGCATGAGCAGGGGAGGGGCAGAGAGAGGAGGAGACACAGCATCCGAAGCCGGCTCCAGGCTCCGAGCTGTCAGCACAGAGCCCGATGCGGGGCTCGAACTCACAAACCGCGAGATCACAACCTGAGCCGAGGTCAGACGCTTAACCGACTGAGCCCCCCAGGCGCCCCCATTCTGTGACGTCTTGTATCGCGCACTGCTGTTTCAGTTTCTTTTATCCAACCAGCGTTTATTGAACACCTGGCACGCGCCATGGGCCGTCACTCATGTGGCTTCCCTATGTCTGCCACTGAGAGGGTTGAAATGTATTCAGTATTCAATCAGCAAGCACTCCCCAACTTCCTTGGGAGGAACCAAAGCTGAACCAGCAGCTGTCCCTTCGTGCAGTGAGGGTGACTCCAGGCTCCCGTCTCAGCGTGGCCTTGAAGAGACAAGCTGTGGGGTGTCAGGACAGTTCACTTCGCCTCCCCGACCTTCTATAAAGTTGAATCAAAACTAGCAGCACCCACCTTGCAGAGCTGGGGGAGAAGCCAGTAATAAAGTGGATTTGTTAACACTTGCTGCACGGAAGGTTTTGGCCTCAGGGACACAGGCATGGCGGAGGGCAGGTGTGAAGGTGGAAACCAGCAATCAAGGTGAAAGTCACACAGGAAACCGTGACCTCTTAAGCTTCCAGAATACCAGCCGCCGGGCTGTGAGAAAAGCCCTGCGGCGTCACTGGTGTTTGAGGCAGTGACCAGTGCCTTGTACTCAACCCACTCCAATGGCGAGGAGCCTCCTGCCAGCTCTGTGTCACTTGCCATAGAGCAAATGTTAGCCAGTGAGAGACTAAAACCCAAAAAGAGAAGGAAAATGTAATTTGGAGGAAAGAGACAATGAGAACAGAAGAAAGCAGTTGTAGAAAGCCCCTTATGCAGGTTATCCTCAGAGAGCTTGTAGAAGATGCGATGGCCAGGAAGCAGGTTTACATTTGCCTTTTGAAAAAGAACTTTAAGGGGCGCCCGGCCGGCTCAGTCAGTGGGCGTGCGAGTCTTGATCTCAGGGTCGTGAGTTCGAGCCCCATGTTGGGTGTAGAGATTACTTAAAGATGAGAATCTTAAAAAGGAAAAAGAACATTCAAAGAACTAGAAAGAAGTTGGAAACTCAACCTGGTAGTCAAAACATGGAAATGTTGACAGACTTGGAAGAAAAAGTGGAATGAGAAGACAAAAAGAAAAAAAAGGCAAGAAAAGTAGGAGACCAATGTATGATGAAGAAGAAGAGACACCACAGGGGAAGAAATCACCAGTGACATCATTTAAGAAAGTTTGGCAGGAATGGAACACATGACACAGCCCGCCAAAACGTCCAGCGCGACCAGTGAACACAGACGCCCACCAAACCCACGCTTTGAAAGTACAGGATGTGGAGGCTAAGAAGATTGTACAAGCTTCAAAAGAGAGGGCAAACAACGTGACAAGCAGGGGATAAGGAAGCAGGACAGCTTCAGGTTGTTCAACTGCCCAAGGCTAGAATCTGGAAGACACCCGGCAAGGAAGTCAGCCACCACTCAGGATAGTGTCTTCAGTCAAGCCACCGGCCACACCGGGGGGTGGAAGGAAAAGCCTTGAGGGTACACACTCCCGAAATGAGGGCACAGACCAAGAAACAGGGAGACCTAGGACCCCCCCCAAAAAAACAGGAGTCACTTCCCAGGAATCCCTAGGTGCTGAAGAAGGACCAGGGGTACAGCCTGGCCGCATCTGGCCCTGAGTGGAGAAGTTAGATCCATTGGAAAGGTTGGAAGAGACGGAGTGTCATAGATACACAAAACAAAGGCAATCACGAACTCCAGGCAAATACCAGAACAAGGCCTAGAAAATAAAAGTGCTCCTTAGCAGACATTGCCCCACTGTGAACAAGTTACACATAATAACGTAAAGGTCTACTGCAGGCTCGGCTCCAGAGGTAAATGATTGATCAAGCCAGAGATGATCCCTGCCCTTGCTCATGGAACATACATTTTGTCAAGGGGGCAAAGGCACGTCAGGAGGGCAGTCAACAAGAATGAGTAGACGTGGTAACATGTAGTGATTTGGGCTCAGATGGTGGGTGGCCACTATGGGTGGTCAGTAAGGGTCTCTTGGAGGAACCAGAAATGCTGAGAAGGAGCCAAGCTGGAGAGGAGCTGGGGAAAGCGCATAGGAGGAGGAGAAAACAGCATGCGCAAAGGCCCCAAGGCCAGGGGGTGCCTGGAACATTTGAGGAACAGCAGGCAGAGGCAGGGGAAGTGATAGCAAGCCAGCCAAGGGAACTGGAGGGAGCTGAGAGCAAGAGGTGACAGCAGCCAGACACAGCTGGTGACGTAACGGGCCACCTAGAGGAGCTTGGGTTTATCCTAAGCATAGTGGAGCCATGCAAAGATTTTTTTTTTTTTAATTTTTTATTTATTTTTGAGACAGAGAGAGACAGAGCGTGAGCCGGGGAGGGGCAGAGAGAGAGGGAGACACAGCATCCGAAGCAGGCTCCGGGCTCCGAGCTGTCAGCACAGAGCCCGACGCGGGGCTCGAACCCACAAACCGCGAGATCATGACCTGAGCTGACGTCGGAGACGCTCGACCGACTGAGCCGCCCACGCGCCCCGTGCCACGCAAAGATTTTAAGCCAAGAAGTGCTGTGGACCCGGTTGACACGTGTGGAACCTACAGGCAGGCTCAGCTCCACCGACAGAACAAGAAAGACAAGATGAAGGATGGGGGCGGGCAAACAGGTTCCCCCATCAAAGGCAGGTCCCTCCCGCCTGGCACCCCAAAGCAGTCGCCTTGAGAAGCCCTCCCTTCGGTGAGTGGAGAATGGCCCGTCACACCATGTGTCCAGTTGCAGAGTGAGCGATGCAGTCTTCCTCGAAAGAGCGGAATGTTCCTCCGCTGAATCCCCCAAGTCCCCTGGCGGGGAGGAGAAAGCTAAATTTGAAGGTGTGCTAATTGGGGCACTCTGATCTGGCCCGGTGCTCCAGCCGAGGATCTTCGGGGGCCCCCCGGCAGCTCAGCTGTTCCCACGTCTGGCTGATGCCGTCCTGCCTCACCTGCCCCCTGGAGAACTCTTTGGGGGTCCGTCATGGGCCCAACACCTTGCCGTGCAACTGGCCCGTGGGCCCTGGAGCCCGACGGCCCGGGGTTGAAAGTGCAGCCCGCCGCTTCCTGTATCCCGGGGTGAGCCCGGGCACCGACTGGGCCTCAGTTGTCTCGTCTGTGAAATGGCTGCAGTGAAAGCGCTCAGCTCACAGGTGTCAGTCATTGCCCATTACCTCTCCCCTCCCTTGTACTCGTTGGCTTAAAAAAGACGTCCTGAGCCCCTCCCGTGTGCCAGGTTCAGGGGCCACAGCCGTGAATGACACGGTCCAAAACCCCTGGCCTTGGGGAGCTGATGTTCTGGAGAGGCCACAGCCAGCAGATACCACCACCACCACCACCACCACCACTACAAAACGAGCACAATATATGGCCAGTTAGACCATGGTAGCTCTACTGATCTACAAGGGGAGAGGACGTGAAGTGTCAGAAGACTGGAATATTCTGTAGGCGCTGGAATGATGGGTACGTCCGGGGAAGTGTCCCAGGCAGAAGGCACAACCAACGCAAAGGCCCTGAAGTGGGGACACGCCTGGGAGCTTTGAGGAGGCTTCCTTGGCCCCTGCTGTAAAGACTACATTTCCCAGCTTCCCCTGCTACTAAATTTGGCCATGTGGCTAAGTTCCACCCAATGGAATAGAGCAAAGCTGTCACGTGCATCTTCCAAGAAGAGCCCTTGAAGGGAAGAGGTGTACCTTTCCCTGCCAACTTCCCGCTTCCTGTTGGCTGGAATGCACATGGGAGGGCTGGAGCTTCAGCAGCCATAGTAGCTCAAGAGGTGACAGCTCATGTGCGGAGAAAGGCAGAGCAACAAGATGGCGGGAGCCTCGGTTCCTGACGCTGCCCAGGAGTACATCCCTCAGAGATTAATTTCTATCTACTTCAAGCCTCCAGCACCCGTGTTCTTCCACCCTGTGTAGCCAGTCCCGATTCAAACTGATGCATTACGTAAGGTGCATGTCCTGTGACTCCCCTTGTTCGCCGCCTACATCGATTTTCATCCATATTAGTACAGAATTAAGAAACGTGCCCTGCCTTTGAGAAGTTTACAACCCCACTGAGTGAGTCCGCAGGCCTGACTTACAGCCCCAGCCAGCTGTGCGGCCATAGACCAGTAGCTTGGCCTCTCTGGAACTCAGGATTGGCCCCCAAACCGCCAGGAGTTTGGAGAACAGGGGCTTCTGCAAATTGCAACAGCCAACAAAGGAGAGAGGTAGGACGCGAAAACCGGTGAGATTTGAATAAACAAAGAAGGGCCTTCAGGAGGGAAAGCGGGTGGGTCCTCAGGGTTCCTCTGTTGCACGTGTCGGAAGACGGCACCACCGGACCCAGCGGATGGATGGGAGATCTATCAGACCTTGGAAGGGTGCACCCAGGAGCTCCCACTTCTAGCCGGGTTTAGGGCAATCTAATCTGACTCGCCGATTCCACGTCCTGGAGTACGTTCATTTCAACGCCCACCTTCCTGCCCTATTTTCAGTATTAGGAATCCTTTTGCTCGCAAGTGGCAGAAACCCCCTGCGGGAGCAGCCGAAAAAAGCAGAGTGGTTTCCAACACTAGTCATAGCGTGAACTCGAGGCACGGCTGGATCCAAGGATTTGAATTCCTCCTTCAGGATTCAGCCTCTGCTTTCTCTGCACTGGCCTCCTTCCCAGGCAGGCTCACGGGGGCTCAGTCACCAAGGCCAGGTCCACACCCATCACTCGGTGAGACAAGAAAGCTGGTGCCTCCAGCGAGGGGTCTTTTCGGGGCATAGAAGCAGGGTTTTGCTCTGAGAAGGTGGGTGCATCCTAAAAATGGTGCCAGTCGAGATAGGTGTGAGCTGGAGATGCCAACAGGACAAAGGGGAAGGGCATTCTGGGCAGAAGGAGGTGCCAGACTGCTGGGTGCTTTGTGGGAGCAGGAGGGGGAGGCCGGGGAGGTCCGTTGGGAGCTGAACGTGAAGAGCTCTGAATGCCACGCTGAGCGTTTTCGGCAGTGGGGAGCTATGGGAGGATTTAGCGCGGGGGAGGGCTACAGTCACAATTTCGTCCTTAGCCATGCAGGGGAAGGTGAATGGTGGTAGGTAGCAAGGGGGAAAACTGGAGGCAGCTGGGAAGTCAGGGAGGGGCTTCTGTGTCGCCAGCCTGTACCAGGCGGAGTGGCCTGGCGCGTCAGAGAATTTCTGGAATCAAGCTCGACAGGACTGAAACACGGAGGGTGAGGAGCCCGGGACTGGGTAATTCTGAGGCCCGGGCTGGCTTCAGACTAGTCGAGGGAAAGGGCAAGATCCCCCCCCAGCTCCTGGCAGGAGGAGGAGATACTGGCAATGCCACCCCCGGGGACTGAAAGACCCCTCTAGCCTTTGAGATTCCGAGTGGCCAACTCGTGAATGTCTTTAGGGTTGGGGAGTTGACCCCTCCTATAGCTCTGAGCGAAATACGCCCCGGACTCAAAGCCTACCTCCCTAAAGTCAGGTGCAGCTCAGTGCCCCGTATGCTGGGGGGGGGGGGGGGGGGGAGGGCGGCTGCACCCCCGGCTAGCCCTTGGAGATTTGGGAACCTGGCACTATCTACTTCAGCCCGTCCCTCTCCAGTCTCAGCACCTTTGGCTCCTCTGATCGCCTCTGGAGCTCGGGACAAGATCCCTGGGGTCCTGGGGACGATGAAAGCATTACTCAGACAGTATTGTCACAGAGGGAGCAAGCCAGCCCCTTTCACATCTCTTCCCACCTCTCTGACTGCATCAAGCAGCAAGTGTCCCTGGGGAGCTAGGGCCCCTTAGAGTCTTGTACGTGGGCTCACGTCCCTGCTGAGCAAAAGGAAGGCAGGCCTCCATCACGGGGCCTCCGGCTCAGTCTCTGGTCTGCACCTAACGCTGGGCTGCTGGGCTTCCTGTGGCTATTTTGATGTGTTTCTATTTCAGGCAAGTGATGATGGTTTGCCATATATGGTGGCCCCAGGACCCAACCGAATGCTGGCTGCAGGGTCCCCTTCTGGAACTTTCCCCCTTGGACCTCTTCTCTCCTGTGTAACACCAAAGGATGGATGGTGCCATTGGTGTCGTGTCACATCTCGGTGCTGGGTGAACAGCTGTTGACTCTAGGACCTTAATACCTAGAAGTTCCCAGTTGTGGCTCCACAATAGGGAAGTTTTGTGACTCCGTAAGTGGGCGTCTGTTCCCAAAAGCCTTCTGGGGTGACATAAGATTACATACAGGACCCGGGATGCTCCTCCCTGGGCATCCTGGCTCACCGCCCTCCTAGGACCAGCTCTGTCCTTGCCAAGCGGACTCCTCCATCGGAAGCAGAGCCATGGCCGGAGCCCCCGCCCAGACCCAGTGCCTCGGGCCTCAAATGCTTGTCTGTTTTCTGAGGTTGAAGCCGCCGGACCCGCAGAGAAGGAAGCCCAGGCAGGCTGGCTTGGCCCCGGCCGGGCTTCACTGTCCCCTCCGCCAGGAGGCCTCCGGTCCCACGTGATTTTTTTTTTTTTTTTTTCTGTAGCCCCAGTTTCCCCTTAATATCGATGATGATCGTAACGACACCGATAACCGTTGACATTTTTGAGCACTTTGCGCCAGGCGCCAAGAATCCTCCGGGCAGAGGAGGTGAGTGAGGGCGCTGGAATCGCGGAGTCAGGAGGGTCCAGTACACAGCCTGGGCGCTGCGGCTTGCTTATCTCCCCAAACGGGCAGCTCACTCTCCCCGTCCCCCCGCCCCCCACGCTCCCCCGCCCCGCGCGCGGCACCCGCTCCAAGGCCTCTGTTTCCCAGGGTGGGCGGGGTGCGCGCCCGAGACACCACGCCAGGGCGCGCGACGTGGAGCAGGCGAGCGCCCCGGGCCCCCCGCCCGGGCCCGTGCGGGAGGCGCCGGGGGCCGCAGGGGCGGGGCGGGGAGGGGCCGGCGGCGGCGGCGGCGGCGGCGGCGGCGCGCGGAGCAGACCGCAGTGCGGCCGGCGCTAGGACCTGCGGGGGCTTCCCGGGCCGCGGCGCCTCCCGCTCCCCCGCTCCCCCCAGCCCTCCCCCCCCACCCAAAATGAGGAAACGGAGCAACTTGTTCCAAGTTGTGCAGCCAGGGCTGCCTTGGGGTGCCCAGCCAGCGCTCGGGGGCCCTCCTGGGTGTGGGCGCGGGGCGCGGCCCGGGGGCGCCCCCTGAGCAGGTGAGCCCGGTGGCGGGGGTAAGGGGAGAGACCTTGGGGCAGTGGCGGTGTGTGGAGGGGGACCCCGAGGGCCCCGGGGGCGTCCCGGGCGTGCGCTGGAGCAGCTGGTGTGAGCGCCAGTGTGCGCGGCCGGTACGCGGCTGGGGTAGCGGGTGGTTAGAGGCGATCGGGCGCGGGGTGGGGGGTATTTTTCTGGGTGCGAGTGTGCGCGTCTTCAGGCTCCCGGGTGTGTGTATCCGCGCGTCCACGTGGAGGGATGTTCGCGTGTGGCCGAGATGCGTGTGCGCGGCCCTGCGTGTAGCTCGTGTAGCGCCGGGTGCCCTGGCGGCCCCGCGTCTGGCGCCCAGGTGTTCAAGTGCGGGTCCGTGTGTGTGTTGGGGGAGACAGGCACACACATCTCTGGATGTCGGAGAGGCTGTTCGTGTGTGCACATGTGTAGACGTGTGCACACCTGTCTCTAGGTGAACGTGCCTTTGCTTGCACACCCGCGTGCCCGTGGGTCCCTGTGTCCACCTGTGTCCAAGCCCCATGTGTTTCTGTGTGTGCTCGTGTGTACATGGATCAGTATGCGTGTGAGTACACAGGGGGCTGGGGATTTACGGGGGGCAGTACTGGAGAGGCAGAGGTTCATCTCCCAACCGTCCCCACGGCCCACTCACCTGCTGTGGGGTCCGGGGGGGGGGGAGAAAAGCCCTCCCCCCGCAGCAGCAAGAGACCGTGTGTCTGTCCTAGGTTGGCGTTGGGATTGGTGGGGGATCAGAGAGGCTCAGCCCATGGCCAGAGGGGCCCAGGAGGGCTGCATGCCCCCTGCCCTCCCCCCCCCCCCACCGTCCCGGCCCCACCCTAGGGTCAGGGATAGTGGGGAATGACCTTGAATCATCCTCTGGTTCCTTGCTCTGCCCCTGCCCCTGCCCACTTACCAGAAAAGAGGAAGAACCAAGCTCAGTTAGGCGGCACCGTGTTCCCCACCCACTGAGTGACTGCTGGGGGCTGAGCCAGGTGCTTCCCCTCTCCCCACCATATGGCCCCTTGCTCTGTGCCCACCCTGTGCCTCCGTTTCCCTTTCGGGACCGTGGCGAGGCTAGATTCTGTGGTTTCCTCGCTGATGTTTCATGGCTGCAACTCTACAAGGAATTCCTGTGGATAAAGACCACCTCCCCAAAGGGGCTTGGGGAGCCATCACCCGGGACCCCCTATGGGGATGCCCTCCCCCTGTCGCCTCCATCTGGCCCCGGGCTGGAAGTGGTTCGTTAGCAATGGC
Source organism: Acinonyx jubatus (assembly GCF_027475565.1). Lineage (NCBI taxonomy): Eukaryota > Metazoa > Chordata > Mammalia > Carnivora > Felidae > Acinonyx > Acinonyx jubatus. The sequence continues at coordinate 162,837,266 of NC_069383.1, forward strand.
CCCGGGCCCCAGCCTGGCTCCAGTCTGGGCTCTCCAGCTGGTCTCTGCCCCTCACCCAGGTGAGCCCCCGCTTCCTCCGTGCCTGGCGCCCCACGTTCGTCTCAGCCAGGATGCCAACAGTGAGTACCCCCACCCCGGGCTGCCTGTGTCTCGTCCCGTGCCCTGCTCAGTCCACACCCACGGGACCTCAGCGCCGTGTCGGGGGCTGTACTCTGACCGTGTCCCCTTCAGCCGGTGCTGCATTTCTGTCACCTCTTCTTCCCGATCTTCTGCCTTCGTAGAAGCAGATGTTTCTATCCTGGCTGCTCCCCCTTTCTTTTGTGTTGTTCTTTCTGCCTCTGCCTGGCTGTCTTTTGCCCAGTTTCCATTTCTTCCTCACCCCTGGCATCTCTCGTGCCCTTTTGCCCCCCGCCCCCCCCCGCCCCCCCGCAGAGGCGCTGGGCCCCAGGCACCCAATGCATCACCAAGTGTGAGCACACGCGCCCCAAGCCAGGAGAGCTGGCCTTCCACAAGGGCGACGTGGTCACCATCCTGGAGGCCTGTGAGGTGAGTGGTGGCCCGGGGGCCTGGCGGTGCTTGGGGAGGTGTGCCTCTGCAGGACCTCCCCCCCTCCCCCCCACGCAGACACCGACCCCTGGCTCCCTCCCTGGCAGAGCAAGAGCTGGTACCGTGCCAAGCACCACGCCAGCGGGCAGGAGGGTCTGCTGGCGGCGGGGGCGCTGCGGGAGCGGGAGGCCCTATCGGCCGACCCCAAGCTCAGCCTCATGCCGTGAGTCGCGGGGCCGCCCGGGGCGGGGGCCGGGGGCCGGGGGCCGGAGGGCCTGGGCGGCCCGGTCCAGCGCACCCTTCCGCCGGCCGCAGGTGGTTCCACGGGAAGATCTCGGGCCAGGAGGCCGTGCAGCAGCTGCAGCCGCCGGAGGACGGGCTGTTCCTGGTGCGAGAGTCCGCGCGGCATCCGGGCGACTACGTGCTATGCGTGAGCTTCGGCCGCGACGTCATCCACTACCGCGTGCTGCATCGCGACGGCCACCTGACCATCGACGAGGCCGTCTGCTTCTGCAACCTCATGGACATGGTGGAGGTGCGGCCGCCGCGAGGTCCGGGGCCTCCAGAGCCGCGTGGACACCCCAGGCCCTGCCCCATGCCGGCAGTGGGGGGTGGGGCCCGACGCCCAAAGCTGCGTGGGGAGGAGGGGCTGGTCTCCGTGGGGTACCAAGCCCAAGGTGGTCTGAGTCCTCTGGGTGCACCTCTGGGCGGGGGGGGGCCTGGGGTGGCTAGGAACCTCCAAGTTGACACTCGTCCAGAGACCACCGCCCCACCTTCCCCAGGATCCTCCTGTTTCCTAGCCTGCATCCTTTCCGTTTCCATGGAAACCAACCCAACTCCTCTGGAGGAAAAGAAACCCCCCTTCTCCCCAGCTCTTGCCCACCCGGTTCAGGGCACAGAATGCAGGGCGTCCCCTCACCATGGGGCCAGGCTCACGGCTGCCTCTGCCCTGTCCCCCCCCCCTCCCCCAGCATTACAGCAAGGACAAGGGGGCCATCTGCACGAAGCTAGTGAAACCCAAGAGGAAGCAGGGCACCAAGTCCGCAGAGGAGGAGCTGGCCAAAGGTAGGGGCCCCTGCCCTCCCGCACCGGGCCCATGGCCAAGGCCGCTGCACACGAGCGGATTGCGGGACCTGGCACGATGAGCAGAGCACCCGGGGCAGCCCTCGGGGCGGGCAGGAGGGCCCACAGACGCCCAGCAGCCCACGTGGGGTGAATTCCCACACTTGCTGCTGCTTCCACGTCTCTGTCCCCCGCCCTGTCACCTGGGCCAGAAGCCTGGGCCTGAGCCTCAAGCCACCACCCACCCACCGGCCGTCCAGCCCCAGCCCTAGATCCTTCCACCAGAGCCCTGCCTCTGTGCCCCCAGAGGTGACTTTCTACCATGGAAATCTACCCATATCTCTCCCTTGCCTTCTAGAACCTTCCCTCATGGCTGAGCTGTCTTCCTGGCCTCATCTACAAGGCCCTTCCTTTTTGTCCCCCGTTTTCCTCCTTGTTTCCTCCCGTGCCTCTGTGCTGTTGGGCATTCTTTTCCCTCCCCAAGTACTCTTCCAGCCCCATTTTCATTGAGAAATGACATCCTCAATGCTCAAGGCCCGAAGCAAATGCCACCCCCACCTCCACGGCCACCCCCTTTGCACCTGACGATCATGTCTCTTTGGAAGCATGTCTCTCCCAGGGAAATCTGGACGTCTTGGGGGTGGCCCCCAGGGGAGGCTGGTGTCACCATGCTTGATCGTGGAGTGGGGCTCTGGGGAGGAAGGGGAGGGGGCCTATGGAACCTAGTAGAGAGGAAGGGGGAACGTAGGCAGTTTTGAGACAAGGCGTCAGGGAGGCTGGACTGCAGAGTGCTGGAAGATTCTGGAAGAGTCTCCAACCTTTACCAGAAGATTCCAGAAACTTTGACAGCCTCCATGTTTGTTGTATCTTTTGCTGTGTGTCCCTGAGTAGCCAGAGATGAAAAGACTCTAAAGGGAAGAACCCATGGGGTATTTGGAGGGACACAGTCTCCAGGTGGAAGAGAGGGCAGCCCCAGGGCTGCCCCTGGGGCTCCATGGGGTGTTCCTGGAGAGCGAGGCTGGGGCCTTACCCCACCCGCCCCCAACCCTCGTCAGCTCCTTTCCTCAGGTCGGCCCGAGACGGGCAGGCTCTGTTGCTTTCCAGCACTTGAAAACCAGGACCAGGAGTGGGGTGCCTCGCACAAGCCCTCGGGCCGTTGCTAGGCATAGTGGCCGCCTGAATGTGTGTCCCTGCCGGGGCGCTGTGGGAGACACCACCGGCCTCTCGCCAGGCGGACCCCCCACGGGAGGGGCTGGTGGAACCCATTCCCCTCTGACCGGGTCTCCACCCCACAGCCGGCTGGTTACTGAACCTACAGCATTTGACGCTGGGTGCGCGGATTGGAGAGGGTGAGTTTGGAGGTAAGTGGGGTCCTGGGTCCGGGGCTGAAGGAAGAGGGGCGGGAGAGATGAATTAATCCACACCCATGTTAACACCTTCTTGCTGTGCGCCTGTGTCTCCCTCTGTGGCGGGGGGGGGGGGGGGGGGGGGGGGGGGCGGTGACATCAGCTGTGCGGACCAGCACTCCGTGATTGGTGATCGCGCGCGATGCCTTCACATCTCTGGGCCCTGTACTGGGAATGCCATTCCTGGAAGCTGTTGTTCTGGAAGGCTCTGGGGCTTAGATCAGGGGTCGGCCTACCTTCTCTGTAAAGGGCCTGGCTTTTCAGGCCAGTCTGTGTCACATCTATTCAGCTCTGCCTTAGTAGCAGGAAGGTTGCTGCAGACACAGGTAAACGAATGGGCCAATAAAACTTTATTTGTGGACACTGAACTGCGAATTTCTTGTCATTTTCATTTGTTGCAAAGTAGTATTTTTCTTGTGACTTTTTTCAAACGTGAAAAAATGTACAAACCACTCCGAGCTTTGTGAGCCCTTGCAAAGGCGGGAGGCAGGCCTGGATTTGGCCTACGAGCTGAAGTTTGCAGACCCTACTTAGCTGATTGTCTTTGATCAGCCTGCAGGGGTGAGGGCGTTTCCAGGCCTGGGGACCCACAGCCCTGGCGGTGTGCGTGGCGGTCGGTGTGCGTGGGTGTTTCCATCTGCCTGTCCCCGCCCCTGTCGTCCCCCCCCCCCTGCCACAGCAGTCCTGCAGGGTGAGTACCTGGGACAGAAGGTGGCCGTGAAGAACGTCAAGTGCGATGTGACGGCCCAGGCCTTCCTGGACGAGACGGCGGTCATGACGTGAGTCCCGGGTGGGGGACGGGCCCCCTGGGAGGGAGGGGCCCAGGTGCACCCTCACGGCCCGCCTGCTGCCCCCAGGAAGATCCAGCACAAGAACCTGGTGCGTCTGCTGGGCGTGATCCTGCACCAGGGGCTCTACATCGTCATGGAGCACGTGAGCAAGGTGGGGGTGGGGCCCGGCGTGGGATCCGGGTGGGGGGGGGGGGGCGCCTGAGCAGCCTCGAGCCGAGCCGCCCAGGCCCACTTCCCTTCCCCACAGGGCAACCTGGTGAACTTTCTCCGGACACGAGGCCGGGCCCTCGTCAGCACGCCCCAGCTACTGCAATTTTCCTTGTGAGTGGGACTCCCGGGGGGCGCGGGGAGGGGGCTTTCCAAGGTCAAGGGAAGACTGAGGTGCCAAGTGGGAGGAGCCTGGCCTCGGGAATCTGCGCTCCGGTCACCGAGCGCCCCCCAGCCCCGCGCCCCCCCCCCCCCGTGCTCTGCCCCCGGCCCAGGCACGTGGCTGAGGGCATGGAGTACCTGGAGAGCAAGAAGCTGGTGCACCGAGACCTTGCCGCCCGCAACATCCTCATTTCCGAGGACCTGGTGGCCAAGGTCAGTGACTTTGGCCTGGCCAAAGCCGAGCGGAAGGGGCTGGACTCAAGCCGGCTGCCGGTCAAATGGACGGCGCCCGAGGCTCTCAAACACGGGGTGAGCCCCCCTCCACCCTGGGACCCTTCCTCGTGTGGCCCCATCAGGGCCTCAGTGTCCCCATTTCTGAAACAGACTTGGGTTCAGTGCCGAGGGCCAGAACAACAAGGACTCCTTCCCCCACTGAGTCTGAGTTCCGCTCAGTGGGGGGGGGTGGGGTGGGGGGGGTGGGGGGGGAGACTCAGAGGGGTCAGTCTATCGGGAGGAGACCAGAGAGGGAAGGTCAGCCCAGGGGGACTTCCTGGAGGAAGCAGGGGCTGTAACAGAAGCCATTAGGGCTCCCTCCTCACCCTGGTCCTGGGCCCCACAGAAGTTCTCCAGCAAGTCGGATGTCTGGAGTTTCGGGGTGCTCCTTTGGGAGGTTTTCTCATACGGCCGGGCTCCATACCCCAAGATGGTGAGTGGGGTCTGGGGGGAGGCGCTGGGTCCCCTGTGAGTCCGGGGACCATGGCCCTGACCGCAGCCGTGCTGGCGTGCCCTCTGCCCACAGTCACTGAAGGAGGTGTCGGAGGCCGTGGAGAAGGGGTACCGCATGGAGCCCCCCGAGGGCTGCCCGGGCCCCATTCACGCCCTCATGGGCAGCTGCTGGGAGGCTGAGCCTGCCCGCCGGCCGCCCTTCCGGAAACTGGCAGAGAAGCTGGCCCGGGAGCTGCGCAGCGCGGGGGCCTCGGCCCCGGTGGCGGGCCAGGACACGGACAGTTCCTCCTCGCCCCGAGGCCAGGAGCCCTGACCCTGCCCCGTGGGGCCTCGGGCCCCAGAGGACAGAGGGGAGGGTGCGGGGTCCGGGGAAGGGGCCAGGCCCGAGAAGGGTCAGGGCCAGCGAGCTGCTCATGTGGCCCAGGTGGGGGGCTCTGGGCAGCGTGTGGACACCAGGGACCCGGGGAGGCGAGGGATTAGCGCCTCCATAAAGACTGGTTCCAAGGACTGCGGGTGTCTGAGTCTCTCTGCGACCCTTGGCGTCCTTCGCCCCAGGGGTTAACACCAGGGCACCCCCGTCACTCAGCCCAGGGCCATCCACCTACCAATCGTCTGCCTGCTGAGGCCCCCACAGCCGCCGTTGGGGACACAGATCCCCAGGGGTGGAGCCAGGAGAGCCCCCGGGCATCACGGCCACCCCATGGGCCCACTTGTTACCACCCACGGTCCCTGCTGTGGTGCCCTCACAGCTGCCGTATTCGACCCTTGGGGTCCCCGGCTCAGAGGACCTCAGGAGGCTGCCTGCGGCCACAGAGGCCCACGTTCCACATCGTCTGTGCCTCCTCTGCGCCAGCCTTGCCCCTCAGGGCGGGCACACGGGAGCCTGGGGAGGGTCTGCCACGGCGGTGCAGCAGTGACTCCAGAGGAGACTGACGGGAAGATGCAGGGGCGGGGGCTCTGGGCTCGCACCCCCAAGTTCCAAGCCTGACACCCCCGGCTGTGTGGCCCTGACCCACCGTGATGAAGTGTCTTGAACTGAGGACAGACGCTCCAGGGATAGGGGACATTAGTGCTAAACCCGGAGCCTCTGGGCAACACCCCCCCCCCCCCGCCCCAGTCCCAGCAGCCTCCTCTACGATCAGGCGTCTTTTCGGGGTGATGGGTGGGGGCCTGAAGACTCACACCGGTCAAGGCTCCGTGCACACAGCCGGTGCCCAGTTATTACTGGGACTGTCCGTCACCCCTTCTCATCGATGTTTCCAGCCAGCTTCTAGGATGCCCGGAGGGGTCTCCAGCCAGGCTGGGGTGGCCGTCGCCCCAGGACCCCTCAAACCGGAGAGGGCAAACCAGACCAAACACACCCTCCCGCTTTGGCTGACCCACCGCTCTTGAGCACGGCCTGAGCCAGGGACTTCCCCAAGGTCACACTGACCTCCTACGGTGCCCCTCCCCGCCCCCCACCGAGGTCCCACCCACCCTCCAGCCTCATTTTCCCCACCAGCACCTGAAGGGGCCCAGGGATTTTTCCTGGGGGAGAAATGACGGGTGGGAGGCTGGTGGGGCTGACAGTGGCCTGACCCCCACCTAATCCAGCCGGAGGGGACGCCCGGCCCCGCCCCTCCCCGCCCCTAATCCCGCTCTCTAAGCTGACACAGCGTCTGCACCTCCTGCCCATCCGCTAAGCCACCAAAGTCCCCTGCGCCTAACTCCCGATCCCTCCTGCAGCCTCTTAGCCCACCTGGGGCCAATTAGCTAATTGGGGCCTGAGAACAGAGCAGCTCGTTAGTGATGAGGCAATTAGGGCATTAGGGACCCCCCCCCCCACTCTGTGCTGCAGGCCTCGCGCCCCTGTCCCCAGGCCCGCCCCACACACGGGGCAGCTGAGCCCGGACGGGCCCCCAGGGAGCCTCGGGGAGCACCGGCCACCCCGGGGCCCGGGCTCACCCGCCTCTCGGGCGCTCGGGCCTGGGTCTCCCGCCTCGCCCCCCAGACAACCTCCGTCCCGTCCTCCGTGGCGCTGAATCCACCAGACGTTGTCTTGGCCTCACCGCTGTCTCCCCTCCTCTCGGGCGCCGAGCTCCTTGGGTGGGGGTGGACAAACCAGTCTCAGGGTCTTTCCCCTGGAACCTGCTCCAGCTCTTGGACCACTGCCTCTGGGACAACCTTGTCATCTACCTGTCCCCAAAACTGGGCCCTGGGGAGAGCCGCCTCCTCCCTCTTCCCCCAACTCTCTCCCCCAGGGTTGTTCCCCTCCCCCAACTTCCATCTCCATCCCCCAGCCAGACCAGGCCTCCCATCTTGCCCCCAAGAGATCTTCATCCAAAATGCCATCTGACTGCGTCCCTCCCCTGCTCCACAAACTCCCGTGGCTCCCCAGTACCCTCTCCACACACACACTTGGGTCCAGCATTTTAGCCTTGCACTTCATCGCTCTGATTACTTTCCGTGAAAGAGCAGCCCACCCTCTGTCTCCCCTTCCCTCCCCTGCTTGAGTTGTCTCACTAGGCTTAGAACCACCTGACGCTGTATTATGTCTCCTGGTTGGCTATCTCCCCAACTAGCATGTCAGCTCCGAGGTTTGTGTCTGTTTCGTTCACTGCTGTGAACACTACCTGGTATACTGTAAGCGCTCAACAATGTTTATTGAATGAATGAAGAACGGACTTCTATTCATTCCCCCAAACCCAGCGAAGTGCCCCCTACTCCCCGGCCGGCTCGGTGTCCGGGGGAGCCGACAGGAACCGCCTTCACTTCACTTCTCGGAACCACGGCTTCCCCAACCCCCGTCAACATCTAACCCCCGCCAACCTCTGTGTCTAAGAGGACCTTTTTCTGGCCCCAGCTGCTGAGAACAGTAACAGTGGGCATTCATCGAGCACTTCCTGAATGCCAACCACTGTGCAATGCTCTCTGCTTTCATCACCTCGTTGCCCCACCAGGGCAGGTCCTGGTGTCACCGTTCTACAGCTAGGGAAACTGAGGCCCAGAGAGGGGAGGCCCTTGTTGGTGTCCTACCGTGAAGGGAGGCAGACCCAGGCCGATGGTCCCCCCCCCCCCATGCACACACCCCTCTGGAGCCGGAGCCTTCCTCCCCCCCCCCCCCCCAAGCCCTCCCTCTGCAGCTCAGAGCAGCCAGGGCCTGGGCGGGAGGGGCCGCCTCAATTAATCACCTCACACTAATCTTCCCATTTCCGGACCCCAACCCGCTCGGGTCTGCAGGACCAGGCCAGCAGCAGACACGCTGGGCCCACTGGGGCGGGGGCCGTGTGGATACTGGGGCCATCGAGGGGCTGCTGGGGGTGGTGAGTACGGGGCAGGTGGGTAAGAGTGGGAGCTGGGGCGCAGAGAGCCCCCCAGGGCGGAGGACTATGGGGGCAGTGTCCCAGCCTCCTCCCTTCCGGGGGGGGGGGGTCCTAGACAGAGAGAGACGGACAGACAGCCAAAAGCAGACATGCAGGCAGAGGCAATCCAGGAGAGCTCGAGAGGGAAAGAGAAAATAGAGCTGGAGGGACAGGCACCCAGGGAGCCGTGCAGAAAAATGACCCGAGAGAAGAGGAGGGGGAGGCGGATGGAGAGCGAGACCATCCGAGGTGGACGGAGGGACGGGCCGGGCAGGGCGAATGCGGGACCCGGTGCGCCTTTCCTCGGCACATCTAACCCCAGACCCAGAGGACTCGGGGGGGCTCCCTGCCCTCCCCAGCTGGGGGGGTCTCACCACCGCCTGCCCTGCTGCCATCCCGCCAGGTGGGGGTGAGGACAAGCCATGTTCCTGAGCCCAGGTGAGGGGCCTGTGGCGGAGGGGGGGGGGCCGGGCCCGGGCGAGGAGGCCCCCAAGAAGAAGCACCGGAGAAACCGCACGACCTTCACCACGTACCAGCTGCACCAGCTGGAGAGGGCGTTCGAGGCCTCCCACTACCCGGACGTTTACAGCCGCGAGGAGCTGGCGGCCAAGGTGCACCTGCCAGAGGTGCGCGTGCAGGTGAGGGCACCCGGCAGCCCAGGGAGGGAGCCGGGGCCACACTCAGGCCCTCCAGGGGCACAGGCAGGCGAGACACTGGGAAGGCTTCCCGGAGGAGGAGATGTGGGACTGAGACCTTGGCGTTGGAGTGAAAGTCGGCCAGTCGGGAAGGAGAAAGGGGGCTGGCTCAGGTGGTACAACTTGTAACTCTTGATCTCAGGGCTGTGAGTTCAAGCCCCACTTTGGGTGTAGAGATTGCTTAAAAGTAAAATCATTTAAAACGAAAGGAGGGAGAGAAGGCAGGCAGGCAGGCAGCGCGGTGTCTTTCTAGGCGCACAGAGCAGTGTATGCAAAGGCGCGGAAGGTTAAACCGGGGGTGTTTCCGTGGAGCTGGGTGAGAAGCGGGTGGAAGGGGATGCCGACCGCGGCTGAGAAATGGCTTTCCACGGGCGTCAGATGCTGCGCCGGTGGCTGGGACTCAGCGCCCAGGGCCGAGTTTCAGAGAAGACCCCAGGTCGGCTTGATGGGGGCCGTGGGGGGGCCTTCTCGGAGAGGGCCATCTCCTTGAGGCAGGTAACTGCAGGTCAGAGGGAGGCTAGCCGGTTCTGCACAGCGGGGAGCCCCAAAGGAGGACACAGGGGGGTAGGGAGCGGCGGGCTGGCTCCTCCCCACAGAGCCTGAACCGGGAGCACCCCTCTCACCACCTCCAGGTGTGGTTCCAGAACCGCCGGGCCAAGTGGCGCCGCCAGGAGCGTCTGGAGTCGGGCTCCGGGGCCGTGGCAGCCCCGAGGCTCCCCGAGGCCCCAGCCCTGCCGTTCGCCCGCCCTCCGGCCATGCCGCTGCCCCTGGAGCCCTGGCTGGGCCCCGGGCCCCCGGCCGTGCCAGGCCTTCCGCGCCTCCTGGGCCCAGGCCCCGGGCTGCAGGCGTCCTTCGGGCCCCACGCCTTTGGCCCAGCCTTCACGGAGGGCTTCACCCTGGAGGAGGCGTCCCTGCGGCTGCTGGCCAAGGAGCACGCACAGGCTCTGGACAGGGCCTGGCCTCCCGCCTGAGTCTGGGGCCCGCCCGTGGCCACCCGTGCTGGTGCCCCTGCCTTGCATCCCGGGGAGGAGGTGGCCTGGCGGGGGCCTCGGCCTCCCCGCCTGCGGGCCGGGCAAGGGGTGGACCGTGAGGCTCTGAGGCAGTAAGGCTGCCATCGCAAGACACGCCCAAGTCCCCCTGCCCGCTCCTCGTCCCTCACGGCGGAGCCCCGGCTCTCTCAGAAGTAACAAAGAACAGCAGTGGCCGCCCATGGCCCTGGCGTCTTTCACTGTGTGTCCCCTGCGTGCCCGTCGCTTTACCCCTCATGACAGCTGCTCTACGGGGGAGGAAACTGGCCCAGGGAGGCCAGTTTCCACAGCCACACAGCCACTCAGGGTGGAGCTGTCGTTCAAGCTCGTTGCCCAAGCCCAACACCCCAGGTGCCACGCCGAGCCCACGCCGGTGTGGGACGCGGGGGGACCCGGGCTGGGTGCAAACGGCGGGTTCTCAGGCAGAAGCAGGCGGACGCTCTGCTCCCTCTGTAAATCAAAATGTGGCTTCTGTCCCCACTGACCACAGACCCGGTCACGTCTCCCAGCCCAGTGAGGGCGGGATGGGGCCCTGCTGGCAAGACCCACATTTGTCCCGTCCAACCTAGCCATGTCTCCCCAGGGCGTGACGGACACCCTTCCGGAACTCGGCCGGACTCCTTGGCAAGGGGGCCACGGAGGGCAAGGAACAGGGTGTGAGCAGGCCGGAGGCCCCCCCCCCCCCCCCCCAGCGTCAGCAGGACACGGGACTTCCCCATAGGACGGGGCAGCCCAGGTCACGACAGGAGGGGAGGGGCTGGAAGGCAGGAGGTGCACGTAACCGCCCTCCCTTTGAGCTCTGTCCGCGTTCACTTCCGGGTCCTCACATCAGTGCACACCCACTGGGTGGGGCTCGAGCTGCCCTGCTCACCTTGGCTCACGTGACACCTCACGCAGGAGCCCCCTGGCCCTGTCTTCTTCGCGTGGTGGCAGCCAGGTCAACGGCCCACCCACGCACCTTCCATCCATCTGACCGCCGGCCGCCCACCCGCCCACCCCCCACCCATCCATCGTCTGGTGATCCCTCTATCCATCCATCCACTGCACGACGGGGCCGTAACGGTGAACAGAACGAGACAAAAATCCCTACCCCGACGGAGTTGCCACTCTGATGGGAGACAGACACGAGCACAATTAAATAAACACCGACAATCGTTCGTAAAACACCAGCTGGCTGTAAGTGCGGGGAGAAAATAAAACCAGAAGAGGCAGTCGAGTGCATGCAGCAACTGTAGTTCGACAGGGCGGTCGGGGGGCCTCTCAGACGTGACATCACGGAATTGGAGGAAGTAAAAGAGGGAGCCATGGGAACACCTGCGGGGGGGAGCCACCCAGGCAGCGGGAACAGCACACCCAAAGGCTCTGGGGCAGGACCGGGGTTGGCACGAGGGAGGAACCACCAGGAGGCCCCTGTGGCTGGAGCAGCGAGGTGCCCGCAGGGAGGTGACAGGAGGCAGGTGTGGCAAGGCCTTGTAGCCGTTACACCTCTGTTTCCACACCGAGAGCCAAGGGGATCCACAGGAGGGTTGGGACCCTCCGCCTGCTCTGGGCGGGCCACGGGGAGGGCAAGTAATCCGCTTGGGCAGAGTCTTCCTAAGAGGATGAGGACTCCCATTTTCCTGGGACTAGACGGAATTAGTCCCCAGCCCCGCCCACCCAGCCACACAAGCAGAGGAGCCCTGAGGGCCCCTGGTCCGGCCCCCAGGGGGTGCCCTCATCCCATCCCCCCACTCCACCCCCTGCAAGCCCCAGCCTCGGCCCTGGGTCCCAGGCAGGGCAGGAGTTAGGACTGCTGGGAGCCGGGGTTCTCACTCAGGTCTGTGGGTCAGGTTCACAGGGTCTTAATGCAAGATTCCGGGATGCGTCTCCTGCGGGGGTGAAGGTGAGGGAGGGGGCAGGGGAGACCAAGACCCGGGTACCAGACGGGTGGACGGGAGGATGGTGGTGAGGCCCAGGTCCCCGGGCTGTTTCAAATGACCGGCCCATGCAGACGACACATGACTCTGGCCAAAGAAGGAAAACCAAGTCCCTTCCCTCTGGCTGGGCTGGCTAAACTAGGTAGGGGGCTTCAGCCGGGGGTCCTGGGGCCACACTCGTCCAAGAGAACTAGTCCCTGGGGCTACAAGGACCCAGAGACAGAGCCACACACCTGGACACTGAAGTCCCCGAGGCCAGCATGCCTCAGGGCCAAGCCCGCCCCAGACACTTCGGCTTCCGAAGGCCACAAAGACGCTTACGGTCCGGGTGGCACAGAGAAGGGTTGAGTCCCTTGCAACCAAGAGAGGTGGGTCTAAAAACACCTCCTCCTGGAAGACGAGCTGGGGCCTCTTGGGCGGCGTGAGAAATCCTGAAGATGGACAGCAACTGCCCGGGGGGAGGCTGCAGCCACGGAACCATGGGGACTGAGTAGCCCCCCCGACCCCCCCTGCCCCAATCTCCCTCCCGGCTCCGGCAGCAGACGGCACCCAGCAGCACCCAGGGCCCGCGACGACCCCCAGGGCCCTGGTCCAGCCTCACTCTGGGGACCCACCAGGCACGAGGTGAGGGGCCTCCTCTGCTCTCAGAAAACTCTTTTCTCCAGGCAGATAGAGTCTTCTGTGGGGGCAGGATGGGGAAGATGCTGTGTGCCTCCGGGGTCCTCCTGCCGGGCCTGGTGAGGTCCCTGACGGGTCAGGGCGGCCCCGGGGCCTTCCCCTGCTAGAACTTCCGGTTCTTGCTCAATCGGTTGTGACGCCAGATGTTGTGTTTCCGCAGCAGCCGCCAGTACTCCCGGGTCTCGGGGTCCAGCTCCTCCAGCTTCTTGGGGGGGCCCACGTTCATCTGGAACAGCCTGATGCGGTGTGGGCAGGGGTCAGGGCCACACAGCAGACCCCCACAGCTCCCCCACCCCGGGCACCCTGGGTAGAGGCAGCAGCACACGGGGCCCCACACAGAGGCTGCGCAGTCCTGCCCCAGGGCCTTTGCACTGGCTGTTCCATCCACCTTTAAAGCTCCTTCCACCCACTCAGGTCTGGAGCCACGCATCACCTCCCCAGGGAAGCCCTCTGGAAAGCACAGGGGATCAGCTAGGCAACCTTCACCCCGTCACTTGGTCTCCCGGATCTCCAGCCTGGCCCACTCACCACTCAGGGTACTCCTCGTCTGGCTTCAGGACCACGTCCTGGCCCTCCTTGTAGATGTTGACGCCCATGGCATGAGTGGTGAGTTGGACAGGGTCCGTACATACGTCTGGGTCCTTCAGGGCCTCGCTGACCACACCACCTTTGCCGCCTTTGCCCCCCTTCATGACTGGGGGGGGGGGGGGGGGGGGTGGGAGAGAGTCGTTTCTGTCCAGCTGCACCCCAGGAGGCCAGCCTTCTTTTCTACCCCTTTCTCCGGGTGGCCCCCGGGTCCCCTAGACTCTTGCCTGCTGCACCCAAAATGATCTTTTTTAATGCTTATTTTTGAGACAGAGAGCGAGAGCAGGGGAGGAGCAGAGAGAAGGGGACACAGGATACTTAGCAGTGAGTCCGATGCGGGGCTTGAAGCCATGAACCGTGAGACTGTGACCTGAGCGGAAGTCTGACGCTCAACCGACTGAGCCACCCAGGCGCCCCATGCACCCAGAATGACTTTAAGTGAAACACAGATATTGCTTTTAACACTGCCGCGCAGACTGACCAGGTCATTGCTCTCCAATTCTGTTTTGATACCTTCTGTTTATCTCACAGAGAAAAAGGTCTGGTATGTGTCTTTAACGACCAACATTTTGTCAGTTCCCTCCTTTCAACAAAGGAGATCAGGCAAGGCTACACCCAGCTGATTTTGCCTTTGCTTAGGTGGCTAATACTTAGACGGGCCCCTCTGCTTCCTCGAATTTCCGGTGGCGGATAGCCCAAGGTCACACAGTGACCCAAGAGTTGGGACCCAAGTTCCTAACACCCCGCGCCCCCCCCCCCCCCCCCCGCAACAAAACACATCCCGCACCGGCGCAGTGAGCCAAATCCCTTCCTAGGTCCCTCAGAGCGCGCCTGCGCAAATAGCTCAGCGTCTGCCTCTTTAAGCTCGCGCCCGGATTCTAGGCACCGCCTCCCACACAGGCGCCTGCGCACTATTAACTCCCAATTCCCAAACCATGCCCATCTGGGTCCCTCTTAACCCAGCTCACCCGGTCTCTTGGCGTAACCCCGTACAAGGAGTCTTCCAGGCTCGACAGGGACCGGGAGCTCCCGGGCCGACCAGCTGGCCCAGGTCCGCGTAGCCCCGAAGAGGCATCTGGCCGCCATGGCGTATGCCTGCTGTCCGCACGTGCACTTTTCCGGGAGACGACAGCGGCTAAGGGGTGCTTGGGAGTTGTAGGCTCTTAGAGATTTCTGGGAAATGTAGTACTCCACCGTTAGCCATTCACCGTGACTTCTTTTACAGGGGTCTTCAGTTACCGTGTGAGGGGACTTTCCAAAGAGATTTCATTTACTTATTGCCCTTCTTTGGTTACTTACCACTTAGAGATCACACCTGATGCATTCCTGATTCTATTCAATGAGCAATTACTGAAAACCTAAAAGTAATTGGCTAATACTTAATAGCCTCATTATCCTCCAGCCCTTTTGCTAAATCTGTAGCCAGCTCGATCTCGTTTAATCCTCACCAGTAGCAGGTAGCTGCTATTATTATCCCCAGTTTATAATTGCGGAAGCGAAGCTCAGGGAGGGAAAGTTATGCCAGGACGCGCCATCCCTCCTGCCTACTGTGAGCGAAACCGGAAGTCCATGTAAAATAGGGTCCCGGCGCTGCTTCCGGTGTCCCTGGAGTCGAAAGAGACCGCCTCTCCCTTTGATATTTTCCAGTCCCATTTCTTCTCATCCATTGGGATAATGCCCACAGCCGCAGAAGGCAGCCAATGATCACTAACCCCGTTTTGTAATTGAGGAAACAAGCCCAGAGGCCAGCCCGGGCTCTCACTCTGTGTAAACAGAGCATTTGGACTCGAACCCTTGGTTCCGACACCTGGCGCTCCGGCGCCGCGAGGCTCGCTGGGAGAACTACATTTCCCAGCAGGCCCGGCAAACGCGCGCAAGCCCAGTGGGCCGGGAGCGCTGCGCGGACGGACCTGCCGGCGCCGCGGCCACTGGAGGGCTGTCCTGCCGGGGTGTGGGGTCCTGGGGGCCGTGCGGGCTGAGGCCACCTCGGTGTGGGAAGTGAGTGGCCTGACGGGGCAGAACGGGGTCTGGAGCCGGCGGCTGAGGTAGGGGGTCTGAAGTCTTGAGTCTGGGGTCTTCGGGAGGACCGGGGTCTTCACTTGTAGCTTTAGGCTCGAGTTAGGTCTTCAGGCTGGGTTCTGAGGTCCGGGTCAGAGCCTGGGGTTGATCTTGAGCGTGACATTGGAGGTTTTGAGACGAGGCTCTGCTTTCTGGGGTCTTGGATCTCGGCTTAGACTGAGGTCTTGAGCCCGCGGTCTCATGGACCTGTACCAACCGGGTCTGTAGAGTCAGGGTGTGTCTCCCACCTGGGTTACAAGGTCGCAGTGGAGCAAGATGTGGAAGAACTAAGTCTGGGGTGACGGGGTCCACGGCTGGGAGAGGCCTGGGGTGACAGGTACAGGGCCACGGGGGGGGGGGGGGCGGGACCTCAGGGTTTGGAGCCTGTGGAGCTACTGTCTTACAACGGCCTGTTCTGCGCCTCAGTTTCCTCATCTATACAATGGAGATCATAGCGGACCCTTCCTTGGAGGGTATGGTGCGGCTTAAGTTATGTGTTCTGTACCAGCGGCCCCCACCTAGAGCCTGGCACCTGGTTGGCACTCAGGAGATCGTATCTTTGAATCTCTCTTTCAGATGCTGGCCCAGGCATGGAATCCCTGACAACTTCCCAGTCTCCCCCAGGCCCTCCAGCTATGGACTTGGAGGAGCCCAGGGACGCCCTTTCACCCCCTCAGGACGTCACCCCCAACTGCCAGTGGGACCCGTTGACGGGAGGCCCCGGCAGCCTGAATCAGATGGAACTTGATGGGCCAAGTATTCGGGAACTGGTACAACAGTTTGAGGCTCTGCCTGGTGATCTGGCGAGCTTGTCCCCAGACGGACCTCCCTGCCCCCTGCACGTTGCCACCGGCCACGGCCTGGCCTCCCAGGACGTTGCTGATGCCCATGGGCTCTTGTCTGCCGAGGCCGGCCGGGACGACCTGCTGAGCCTTCTGCACTGCCAGGAGTGTCCTCCTCCCCAGTCTTGTCCGAAGGAGCCTCCGGACCCTGCTCCTCGCCTGTTGCAGCCCCCTGAGGACCCAGACGGGGATGCCGGCCCCCCGGAATGGCCGGAGGGCGCTTCTGCCGAGCAGGCCGGCAGCCGGAGCTCAAGCAGCTCCCCAGAACCGTGGCTGGAGACAGTCCCTCTGGTTGTTCCCGAAGAGCCCCCTGCCAGTGTCCAGGTAGAGCCTGTCCCGCCTCCTGGGCCGCCTCTGCTGCCAGCAGCCAAGCCAGGGGACTCAGTCCTGCCCCTCTTCTGTCTTCTTCCAGAGCCCCAAGACCCTGGTGCCATACCCTGCCCTCCAGGAGGGTGAGTGTCCTGTCCACCCTGGCCGCAGGGACTGGGCAGTTTCAGAATAGCCCAGCTCAGGCTCCCAAATTGGCACAAAGTTGGCCAGTGACGAGTTGCTTCTAGAGAGGCTCTGAGGTTGGTTGAGTAGATTCCAGACGGTCCGGTGAGAATGTTCTAGAATGAATTGGGACGGAAGGGCAGGTTTGCCATGTGGAGCACCGGGTTCTAGAGCAGGGGTTGGCAGATCGCCATCTGCAGACCACATCCAACCCGCCACCTGTTCTGGCACGCCTCGTGAGCTAACCAGCTCTTAGGTTCAAAAAAAAATTTTTTTTTTAATGTTTTCATTTTGAGAGCGAGAGTGCGCACGAGCAGGGGAGGGGCAGAGAGAGAGGGAGCGAGAGCGTCCAAAGCAGGCTCCGCGCTGTCAGCACAGAGCCCCACATGGGGCTCGATCTCATGAACCGCGAGATCGTGACCTGAGCCGAAGTCAAGAGTCGGTCGCTTCACCGACTGAGCCACCCAGGCGCCCCGGCTCTTACATTTTGAAGCGGTTGGAAGAAAACAGAATAATATTTCTTGATGCATAAAAAAGATGTGCAACTCAAATTTCGGCATCCACAAATAAAGTTTTATTGAGACACAACCAGGCCCATTCATTCACGGACTGTCTATGGTGGTTTTCCTGTTACAACGGCCAGGGGTTGAGTAGTTGCAACAGAGACCGTCTGGCCCACAAAGACAGACATATTTACTGTTTGTCCCCTTGCATAAGAAGTTTGTCAATCTCTGCCCCGAAGGCGTGGAAAGAACTGGTTCTGGGCATCTAGAATGTTCTAGGACTTCCACCTAAACTACCTGAGGCTATAAGTCAAAGAGCAAAGTTTTATGGTTGTGGGAAGGGGAGCTGGTTTGGACCTATGGTTACAAGGTGCCGGAATCATGGGTGGAGCTATGAGTCACCCAGGTAATTCCAGATTTTGGCATTTTGCCTGTGGTTCTAGATTAAGAGAACCTGGGCTGGTGAGAATGTTCTGGAATGAACAGAGCTATCTAGACTGGGGGGTTTCATAATCATGGGTGGAAAAGAGCTTATCTGCCGCTCCAGACCAAAGGAGGGTGTTCTGCCACTGTGGGTAGGGCCATCTGATTCTAGAGTACTCAGAAAGTTCTAGAGTTGTGCTATACAATAGAATCATAACGTGAGCCACGAGTGACTTTTGATTTCCTAGTTCTCTGCTTTACAGAAAAAATAAGTAAAACTAGTAACATTTTTTTAATTTTTAAAAAATATTTATTTATTGGGGCACCTGGGCGGCCTACTGGGCTGAGCGTCCAATTTCAGCTCAGGTCCCGATCTCACAGTCTGAGAGTTCGAGCCCTGCGTCCGGCTCTGTCCTGACGGCTCAGAGCCTGGAGCCTGCTTTGGATTCTGTGTCTCCCTCTCTCTCTACCCCTCCCCTGCTCGCACTCTCTCTCTCTCTCTCTCTCTCTCCCTCTCTATCAAAAATAAATGTTAAAAATATATAGAATTATTTATTTATTTTGAGAGACGGAGAGAGAGAATCACAAGCAGCCTCCACTACGTCAGCACAGAGCCTGACACGGGGCTTGATCCCACGATCCGTGAGATCATGACCTGAGTCAAGACGAAGAATCAGATGCTTAACCCAGTGAGCCCCCCCCACCGGGCACTCCAAAATTCATACCATTTTAACTAACTCAAACGTATTTGAGTGTCGTTTCAATGTCCAATCGGTATCTACAATTGTTTTTACGGTTTTTTCCTACTAAATTTTCAAAATTCTGTGTGCGTTTTACACGTCACAGCATATTTCAGGGGCACGACACCCACATGTGCCTGGCTGTTAGCATATTGGATGGTGCCGTTCTAGAAGCTCAGAGTAGAGCTGAATGCTTAGGGTCTTCCAGACCTGGAACAAACAAAGCAATGGCTCCCGGTTAGGACACTTTAGAACTGACCGAGCTGTCTGGTCTGGTTCTAGACTGCTCAGGGAATTACAGAACCAGGAGGGGAACGTTCTGCGTGTTTCTGGGCTGGGTTGGTGGAATTCTAGAACTTTGAGCAGAGTTGTTTGTTGCTGGGCTCCTCCGAAAATTCTTAGAACCACCGGGTACAACTGAAGTGTCGCAACTACGTGAGGATGTTCTAGAACCGTTAGAAGCATGACCCGATGCCGTCATGATGAAGAAGTTACAGAATCACGGAGTGGGGAGATGTGGTTCTGGAGTGGTGCCCATTTCTGGACGCCCCCCCCCCCGGAATTCTGTGGTCGGAGACTGTCGGAGAGTTCTGGAGTCACAGAGGGGAGCCAGCTGGGGTTCTGGACGGTGTGAGTTTTAGAAATGTGACGAGGGGTCTCTTTCTGCTCTGATCGGGCAGTTCTCTGAGTATGGAACAGAGTCGTCTGCAGTTCTGGGCTGGCAAGGGAGAAATCTGGAACGGTGGTCAAAGCTCACTGGCTCTAGATGGATTCGGGGGATTCCAGAACCACCGAGTGACGTTGACTGGTCCTAGGACATTGCTGGTTTTAGAAGTGGGACTGCCTGGTTGTAGCCTGATGACAGAATTCTAGAAACACAGGGTGGAGGTGTCCGCCGTGAGCTTTTTTTTTTTTTTTTTTCTGGGGGGCTCTGACCCTGGTTCTAGACCCTCAGGGGTCCAGAAACTGGGTCATCTGGCCCAGAGTCCTTGAGCCGTGGACAGAGTCAGCTGGTTCGAGACTGACGAGAGGGCTCTAAATCTGTGAAGGCCAAGCTGCTTGTCCCTCCTGCTGCTGGGATGGTTCTGGAACGGCGGGCAGACCCGCGTGGCTCAAGTGCTAGGCTGGGGGGTAGAAGTTGGTGCTTCCAGACCACGGTGGGAGCCGGGACCCTGGGCGGAGCGTGTGGGGCTGGACACGGCCGGCGGGGCACTCTCGGGCTGACCCTCCTCCGCTGTCGCCTTCAGTCCCTGGTCCCTGTGACCATGAAGACCTCCTAGACGGTGTCATATTTGGGGCCAAATACTTGGGCTCCACCCAGCTGGTGTCCGAGCGGAACCCGCCCCCCAGCACACGCATGGCCCAGGCCCGGGAGGCGATGGACCGCGTCAAGGTGAAGCCAGGGCCGGGCAGGTGGGGCTCCCCAGGGCCGGCGGGAGGTCGGGGGGGGGGGGGGCGGCAGGGGGGAGCCGCAGGCCGGTCCTCGAGGCCCCTGGAGCCTGGCGGGGGTGGGGCGGGCAGAGGCTGGGTCTTCGTGGGCCTCCACTTCCCACCCCCCCCACCCCCCCCGCCACAGGCCCCCGAGGGGGAGACCCAGCCCATGACGGAGGTGGACCTCTTTGTCTCCACCAAGAGGGTCAAGGTTCTGACGGCTGACTCCCAGGTACAGGGCCGGGCCGGCCTCCGGGCTGGGGGCGCCGCCGCCCCCCTGGGGTCCGCACAGTCCGCCCAGGCCTGGTCTCCCCCCCCCCCCGCCCCCCTGCAGGAGGCCATGATGGACCACGCCCTGCAGACCATCTCCTACATTGCCGACATCGGCAACGTGCTGGTGCTCATGGCCCGGCGGCGGCTGGCCCGGCGGCCGGTGCCCCAGGCACACAGCCGCCAGCTCTACAGGATGATCTGTCACGTCTTCCACTCAGAGGACGTGAGCAGCCCGGCTCCGGGCATCCGGGGGGCGGGGGGGGGGGGGGGAGGGGGACTCGGGCCGCCCTGCGCTCTTCCAGAGACCCCTGGTCACGCCGTCCCTGCAGCGTCCTCCCATCGGTCCTCAGCGCTGTCGGCTGTCTCCCCCACCACCCCCTGGGCCTCTGGTCTTTGCCATAAGCCTCAGAGACTGGCGGCCCACCCCCCAGCCTTCCCCCCTCCGGGCCGGTGTCCCTCCCCTCCCCCCGACAGATTCCCCAAGACAGCGGCTGCTTTCCACAGTCCCCGTAGCCACAGGGCACGGGGCTGTCTCCCAGGAATCCTGTCCCTGGCGGGGCCGGGAGGGCTCAGCCCCGAGGACGCCCGAGGGTCTGGGAGACCTGAAAGAGGGGGGCGGGACACCCCCCGAGAGCCGCTGCCCGTCGCCACGCAGGCCCAGCTCATTGCTCAGGCCATCGGCCAGGCCTTCAGCGTGGCCTACAGGCAGTTCCTCTGGGAGAGCGGCGTCGACCCCAGCCAGGTGGGCGCCCAGCAGAGCCTGGGGGCCACGGGCCCCGGCCACCTCCACAACGGGGACCTCGACCACTTCTCCAACAGCGAGAACTGCAGGGAGGTGAGCGTGCGGGCCGGGGGGCCCCTGCCAGCCCCCCTCAGAGCCGCCCCCATGCCCCCCACCCACCGTGTCCCCCCCCCCAGGTGTGCATCGAGAAGCGTCGGGGTGAGGGCCTGGGCGTGGCCCTGGTGGAGTCGGGCTGGGGCTCCCTGCTGCCCACGGCCGTCATCGCCAACCTGCTGCACGGGGGCCCTGCTGAGCGCTCGGGGGCCCTCAGCATCGGGGACCGCCTTACTGCCATCAACGGGACCAGCCTGGTGGGGCTGCCCCTGGCCGCCTGCCAGGCCGCCGTCCGCGTGAGTCCTCTCAGGGTGGCAGGGTGCTTTCCCTGGGCCAGTCCAGAGGGGCATGGAGCATTAAGTCCCCCCCCCCCCCCCGCCACTGCCCCGTGCTCTGGGAAACTGAGTCTTGGAGAGGGGACGTTGTTGGTCCGGGTGACCGTGATGGGGTGAAGGCAGGATGGGAGCACCAGCAGCAGCCCAGCTACGGAACTGGGGGCCTTCCTCTCCGCCGCGAGGCAGCAAGCGTGTTCTTGAGTCTGGACCCTGTTGTTGGATGGGGAAACTGAGGCCCGAACGTGGGGAGGGACCTGGCCAGGTCAGGAGGGCGGGTCCGACACGGCCCATGCAGCAGGTTAAGGAGTGAGCACGGCCGACCTGGCTAGAAGCTTGCTTCCCGTGAGGAAACAGAGGCCGCGGGAAGGGAGGGGAGAGGTCACACAGCTCCGACCCGAGGCCGCCGGGCTTGAGTCGTGTGTTCTTAACTGCTTCTCGAGGAGTCTTCTAGAATCTAGGGCCCTGACTCCAAAGCTCCATTTTACGAGTGGGTAAACTGAGGCCCGGAGGGAGCTGCAGCGTGCCGCGAGGTCCGGCAGCGCCCTGGGGGCCTCGCTAAGCCCACAGCCCCTGTCGCGCACAGGAGGTGAAGTCGCAGACGCTGGTGACCCTCAGCATCATCCACTGCCCGCCGGTCACCACGGCCATCATCCGCCGGCCCCACGCCCGCGAACAGCTGGGCTTCTGCGTGGAGGACGGCATTGTGAGACCCCGGCCCCGGGACAGGGTGGGAGGGGGGTGGGGGGGAGACCGGCGGCCCCCCCCCCTGAGCAGCACGGGCCCCCTCCCCGCCCCCTCCAGATCTGCAGTCTCCTCCGGGGCGGCATCGCCGAGCGCGGGGGCGTGCGCGTGGGGCACCGCATCATCGAGATCAACGGGCACAGCGTGGTGGCCACGCCGCACGCCCGCATCATCGAGCTGCTCACCGAGGCGCACGTTGAGGTGCGCGGGCAGCGGCAGTGGCCGGCCGGGGGCGGGGCCGGGGCGGGGGGCGTGTCCTCCTGCCGGCCCAGGCCCGCCCCCAGCCGCCGGCCTCCGCTCTGGCCCCCCCAGGTCCACATCAAAACGATGCCGGCCGCCACCTACCGCCTGCTCACGGGCCAGGAGCAGCCCGTGTACCTGTGACCGGCCACCAGCCCGCCACCGTGCCTTAGCGCCAGCAGCCCCGGGACTCCGTCTGCGGGGCCTCCGGAGGCTTCTTGGCTCCCTGTTATTCTCTGATTGAAAACATTAAATGCTTGACAAACGGGCAGCATCTTGGCTCGAGATCTGTGGGGTTGAGAGAGGAAGGATATGACCGACTCAACTCGGTGTCCTTCCTGGAAATCTCTAGAAGCCACTGCTGTGAAAATACTCTATTTATTAAAGACTGGCAGAAGGAGGTAGGGTTCTAGGTTCCGTACGGGAAACTGAGTCCCAGCTCTAGGGAGGAAGAGGGGATAGGGGCCAGCTGGCCACCTGGGAGGGGTCACAGGTCGGTGGCCGGGCCCCAGTCGTAGCCGTCTTCGTCAGAGGACTCCATGTCTCGAGCTCGCGTGAACTTTTTCTTCAAAGCTTCCTGCCCGTATGTCCTGGGGATCAGGAAATAGAATAGAGGCTGTGGGCAGGGGACAGGCAGGAGCCACCCTTACCTGAGGCTGACTCTGTGGGGCACGGTGGGTGTGGACAGAGATGAGCGAGACTGTGCATTTAGGGGTCAAGCCTTGTTAACGAACTCCTACACATCCTTCAAAGCCCCAGCCAGTGTCCTGTCCTTCAGGAGACTTTCCCAATCAGTCCTCGTAGGAAGACAGCCTCTGCTTCTTTGGCCCTGACGACATGGGGGTCTGAGTGACCCTGTCTGCTTTCAACCCGCCCACTGGGCTGGGAGCACCATGAAGGCATAGCCTGGTTCTCGGTCTCGTCACCCCCAGAGCCTGAGTCCCAGGAAGAGTGCCGAGGGGCCCCAATCTGGACTACGGGGGGCTCTTACCGCATGCTGTCCTGTCGCCACTGACCATGGGGGGAATGGCCATCCACCTTGGAGGGGGAGAAAGGAGGTCAGCACTCCCCCCAGAGTAAGACAAAGTAGGGTGTAGAGGACCCCCATCCCAGCTTCCCACCTTGGCCCCGGTGGTGCTACCCACGCTTTCTCCTTGCCCCACACAGGTCTGCAACTCCTCCAATTTTTAGTGAGAAAATGGGCTGGGACAGAGAAAGGCCTTGGCTGCGATCCCCTAGCCTGTCAGCAAAGGGGGAAGTGGGTTCCCAGCTGTAGAATTCTTCAGAGGGCTGTTGTTAGGAACTCATAAATAAATCCGTGTATGGAAAGTGCTCAGGATAGTGCCTGCCCCATAAGTAAGCTGCCGTGGACAGTTGAGCAGGTTGGATACTGCACAACTCCAGGGAAGCACCATTCCAAGTAGAGACCTCACAGATTTGTACGTTTTTATATTTAACAAGAGACAGTCTGGAGGAAGGGTTGCCTTTGTCGAATTTATAAAGGGCACTGCAGAGGCTGAGGCAGGCTCAGTAAGAACAAATGCTATATAAATACATGTTGTTGTTAAACACCCAACTAGTGTGGGCTGGGACTTGGACGAAGAGCATTGAGTTTAAACAGCCACCTTGTGACGTCAAGATTTATCTATTTCATTATGTCCCAGATAAGGAAATACAGAGGTTACAATGTTTGTTTTAAGTTGTTCAGTGACTCAGTGGCTCAAATACCCTAGGTCCGGGTCTCAGACACTGATCTGATCAGAGAAGCTTCTGTTCGTTAACATCCTGGTGGCAAACAGGCTCCCCTGTGTGTCCCAGCCCCACCCAAGACCCCTGCCAGGCCGCCCCCCCCCCCCCTCCGCCGCCGCCCATGCCCTGCTTACCTGGGCCCCTCGGGGACCCGGGGCTCTCCCATGATCCCCCGGGCTCTGAGGCTCATCCGCCAACACGGGTTCCGAGGACCGGGCCAGAGCTGGCGCCGGTGGACCCTCGTCCACGTCCGTGTGGGGGCCGCCCTCGCCATCCGTGTAGCCCTCCCCGTCTGTCTCGTAGTCGCTGTTGACCCGGCTGTCACAGCTCAGATCCGCAGAGCTGTCGGCCAGGCCTCGGTGAGGCAGGTCCAGGTTGCCCTCCGAGGAGTTGTCCGGCTGCGGGGTGGGCGTGGCCTGGCTGAGCCAAGGCCCCGCCCCCTCCTCCCAATCCCACCCCCGGCCTCCAACCTCACTGCCAAAGCAGGTCCAGACCGTCACCTCAGGTCCGACCTTGGCCGTGGACGTGCCCCAACCCCCGCCCCGGGTACCTGGTCCTCGGCCGTCCAGATGGGCCGGGTCTGCTGCTCGCGGATGACGGCCTTGAGCTCCCGGTACCAGGCGTCACTCGTGCCATGCAGGGGGATGGTGGCTGCGGGGAGGGGGCTTCAGCGTGGCCGCAAGTGCGCGGCCAGGACCCACCGCCCACGCAACCTCCCCCCCCACCCCGCCGTCGGCCTACCCGTGAACAGGTGTTCGCTGTGCTTGCGTAGCTTCTGGGCTTGCGCGTAGAGGCGGCGGGTGCTGCGGCGGGAGGCGGGCGCCAGCCACTGGCGCAGGGCCTTGAGGGCCACGCGGCTCTCGGGGGCGCAGAAGACCACGATGGGGTAATATTGCACGTAGTTGAGGCGTTCCACCGCCGACGGCGTCACGTCCAGGAGCGCGTGCTTGTTCTGCGCCCAGCCCGCGGCGGAGGCGGAGGCGGGGGGCGGGGCGGACGGCAGGGAGAGAAACACCCAGAGACGCAGCGGACAGGTCAGGAGGCAGGTGAAAGGTCAGAAGATCAGAGGTGGACATGGAGGGTTGGGGTCAAGGTGGACCCTGACCTCAGGGCGCAGGCGAGCGCAGTGGGCAGGGGCTGTGACGGCCCAGGGCTCGCCACTGTGTGTCTCTGTCCCTCTCAAGCCCCGGCATCGGCATCGCAGCACCTCCGAGAGGGGCGCCGAGGGGGAGGGGGTCTGTGCCGTGCAGCCCGGCCGGGGCGGGAACGGGTTGGAGGCCTGGGCCTTGGTTTCCCAACCCTTGAAACGGGGCACAGAGCGGGGCCCTGCTTACGTTCTCGGCGATCACGCGCACGGTATCCAGCTTGATGATCTTGGAGGGGCTGTCGGTCCTCGATACGCTGTCTGTGGAGGGAGAGGTGACCGGCGGCTGCGGAAGGGCGCTCCCCTCGCCGCTCAGATTCTCGGGCCTACCTGCCCCTCCCCTGCTCAAGAACCCACCATGGCTGCCCATCACCCCGAGGGCAAGTCTAACAACAGCCACGAGCCAGACTCGCTGCACTCAGTCTCCCTCCTGACCGTGGCCTACACTGCCGTGGACCATGTGGCAGATGGGAAACAGCCTCAAGGACATAAGGTCACTGGCTCGGGGTCACGGAGCCGACAAGGGGCAGGGCAAGGAGCCCGATGTGGTGTTTGTGTTCCAGGCACTAGCTGCGCCCCGCTTGGCCCCAACTTGGCTCGGGCTGCGTCTGCTGCTCTCCCATCCCCCATCCCTTCTGTAGGACTCGGGATAGAGCCCTGCCTCC
This sequence comes from Acinonyx jubatus, assembly GCF_027475565.1. Taxonomy (NCBI): domain Eukaryota; kingdom Metazoa; phylum Chordata; class Mammalia; order Carnivora; family Felidae; genus Acinonyx; species Acinonyx jubatus. Next base: position 162,862,880 of record NC_069383.1, read on the forward strand.
TCCAGGAAGCCCTCCAGGACAGCCAGGGGCTGAAGGAGGTGACACGCCCTGCCCTGGGGGGGAGGGGCCCAAAAGGAAAAGGGAGGGGGGAGTGGGGCAGAACCCTACCTAATTTATTTTATTGTTATGTGCAGAACAGGGACACCTGGGGGGGCTCCGTCGGTTAAGGGTCTGACTTCAGCTCGGGTCATGATCTCACAGGTTGCGGGTTTGAGCCTCGTGTCGGGCTCCGTGCTGACAGCTCGGAGCCTGGAGCCTGCTTCGGATCCTGTGTCTCCCTCTCTGCCCCTCCCCTGCTCGCACCCTGTCTCTCTCTCTCCCTCTCTCTCTCTCCCTCTCCCAAATAAACATTAAAAAAATTTAAAAAGTAAAATAAAACGTACAGAACATAAAACTCACCATCTCTAAGCACACAGCTCAGCGGCCTCAGGCACACTCACACTGTCGTGCAGCCGCCCCCGCCATCTGTCTCCAGAACTTTCCATGTCCCCGAACTGAGACTCTGTCCCCATGAAACACTGGCTCCCCGCCTCCTGCCCCACCCCTGGCTCCCACCATCTAGTCTCTGTCTCTGTGGGCGGGACTCCTCCAGGGGGTCACACGGGACGTGTCCTTCTGTGCCCGGCTTCTGTCACTGCTCCGTGTCCTCTGGGTCCGCCCACGTGGTGGCAGGAGGCAGGACGTCCTTCCTTTTTACGGCTGGATCATACTCCAGTGTGTGGACGGACACTGTGTTTATCCTTCACTGTGGCTAATACTGCTGGGAACGTGGGGGTGCAAGTGCCCGTTTGAGACCTGGCCCTTACTTCTCTTCGGTATAGACCAGACGTGGACTCGCTCGCTGGGTCGGACGATGACTCTGTGTAACCGAGGGGCTGCTCGTAGTTTTCCACAGTGGCCGCCTGGTCTCACGCTCCCCCAGCCGAGCACGAGGGCCCCCACTTTCCACATCCTCACGGACACTTGCCATGCTCTGTTTCGCTGTGTTACGCTCTGGCCCCGTCCCGGGCCTCGCTTGGCCTCGCACTGTGGTTCTGATCGGCACTTCCCCGGTGACTAGTGATGTTAAGACGACCTTGCCCCTCCAAACCACACGCCGGAGCCTCGTCCTTCCGCCAAGTTCCCTTCCCACAGACCCTGCCTCCCCTTTTGCTGTGGGGAAAGCCCCCTGAAGGCTGCTGAGCCCTCCGGGGCGGTGAGAAAGGGCCTCACCTCCTGAAATGCTCGCACCTCGCACGGGCACGAAGACCATTCCCACACTCATTCCTCCTGCCAAGCACAACCCCATTTGAGAGATGAGGAAGTGAGGTCTCAGGGCAAGCCACCAGCTCAGGGTCACCCAGCCAGGAGGAGCAGGAATTGCCTGGAGGTGACACCTGCCCGCAGAACGGCCTCGCTCGAAAGCCCCGGCCAGGGGACACTTTGGCAAGGAGACGGTGTGTGTCTGCAAGAAAAGCCCCTCCGCCCTCCTTTGGGGGGCTCCTGACCAAGATCGCCACCCCACGGGGCTTTGATCTGATGCTATATTCAAGGGCATCCGCTCTGCAAACACTTCTCTCCGCTGGAAAGCGGCCACAGTGTGTCAACCAACAGGTGTGGCTGTATCCCAATAAAACTTTATTGATAGGTTATAGGTGGTGAAATGTGAATTTCATATCATTTTCATGTGTCACATCACATTTCTTTTAACTTCTCTTCAACCGTTTGAAATGTGTAGATACACCATTCTTAGCTGGCAGGCTGTATAAGCACTTAGCTGATGGGCCAGATTTGGCCCTGGAGCTTTAATTTACTGACCCCCGCCCCCCCCCCCCAGCTTGTTTCAGTAGTTGTTCGTGAATTTTTGGTGTTCTCGGGGGAATAGTTGTCTATCTTGCTCGATGCTGTGTCTGTAGCTCAATAAAGGAAGGGACAGGTGGCACGTTGGGTTCATCGGCAATGGCTTTGGCAATGGCTGCCGGGCGAACTGTGTTAAGAAGGATTCTGAGGCTCTATCCAGACAAAGAGCGCCATGATTGGCTCAGGACGTCTGGCCCAGGCCTTGGAGGGGGCGCCGGTGACTCATCTGCCTCGTGCCTGCCTGCCGTGGCTGTTTTAACTCTTTCCCGAAACAGCAGCAGCAGCAGCCCCCTCATCAAGCTGCCTCGGCCCCCGCGCTGGGGAAGAGGCTGTGAAATCGTTCCCCCAACAAGGCTGCTTCCTTACCTGCGATTTCGAACTGGTCGGGCATCTCCGCAGTCAACTTCTGCATGGCAATGTCTGCCACGGGCCCCAGGATCACCACCGGGCGCTTGAAGCTGGCTGAGGGGCAGAGAAACGGCAAAGATCAAGATCCCATTTGCAGCAAAGACCGCTAGACCCAGCCAGGCCCATGGCTGCCCGGCTGAAGACTACATCTCCCAGCGTCCCCTGCAGGCAGGAGGGCCACGTGAGCACCTCCCGGCCAATGGGGTGCAAGCAGAATTGTGCGCCGTTCTGGGTTGTAGCCTTCCAGGAAAGACAGGCTCCCTGTTCACCTTCTTGCCTCTTCCCCGCTGGAATGGTCTTGGACCACATCATAAGGCGGAAAAACAAGATGTGAGACCACCCTCCGTTACTTACACCTGGGCTATGACTTAAAAAGAAGCTCTTTTCTGCTTCTGCAGCTCTCACGTGGGTTGGGTTATAGCATTGAAGTCAGTAGACAGCAAACTACAACCCGTGGGGCCACATCCGGCCCACTGCCTGTTTTATAAATAAAGTTTTATTGGAACACAGTCACGTCCACTCATGTACTGCCTCTGGCTGCCTTCGTGCAGAGTGGAGTCGTTTTGAAAGAAACCACACGGCCCCACAAAGACTAAAATAGTAACTGTGTCTGACCTTTTGCAGGAAGAGTTTGGCAACCACTGGACTGATGGCTATATCATTTTAGCCATGAGGAAACGGGCACAGAACGCACAATGGCAGGAGAAAAGGGAGTAGTCAGCCCCCTCCTGATACCCCTATTCCCATCCCTCGGAAAGGATTTTTTGAATTTTCTCTTTGAAGTTTATTTTTGAGGGGCACCTGAGTGGCTCAGTGGGTTAAGCGCCCAACTTCAGCTCAGGTCATGATCTCAGGGTTCGTGAGTTCGAGCCCCACATCAGGCTCTATGCTGACAGCTCAGAGCCTGGAGCCTGCGTCGGATTCTGTGTCTCTTTCTTTCTCTGCCCCGCCCCCGCTCACACCCTGTCTCTCTCTCAAAAAAAAAAATAAATAAATAAACTTAAAAAAAAAAAGTCACCCCCTCCAGCCCCCACGAACCCCCTTCTTGTCCCTGGCTGAGCCTGTTCTGTACGTTTCACACACGTGGACTCAGACCCCGTGTGGGCTCTGGGGTCTGGTTCCCTTTCTGAGCGTCAAACATTCAGGGTCTGTCTGCAGAGCAGCGGGTGTGGGCGCCTCGCTCCTGCTAGTGGGCGGGGCAGCGATCTGCGCATGCGCGGTGGACACGTCCATCTGTGGACGCGCGCGTGCGCGGTGGACACGTTCATCTGCGGACACGCGCGTGCGCGGTGGGCACACTGTGTGTATCCCTTCATCTGTCGGTGAGCATGTGGGTTGTTTCCACGTTTGGGCCATTGTGAGCCGTGCTGCTGTGGACACGCGTGTTCAGGCTTCGGTCTCACGCCCGTTCACAGTATGCGTGTATTTTAAAGGGTGTCTGTTCAGCGCCAGCTGACACCCTAGAAAGGGCAGCGCCCACGGAACGCCCGGGCGGCCACCGCAGGCCACGTGTGGCCGTGGAGCCCCTAAAACGTGGCTGGTCTGAACCCAGATGTGCCGAGTGCAGAATACACACCAGGGCTTACACACACACACACACACACACACACACACACACGCAGGAGGGTGTGAAATATCTCACCGACTACTTATAATTGGGTTATCTGTTAAAATGATACTTTGGGTACGGTAACAAGGTAAATTGTTTACGTTACGGGTAAGCACTTCTTTTCGAGATTGCGCCTGTGGCTTGCGGATCTCTACTGGAAAAGGAAAGGAGCCCTTTCCTGTTTCCTTCGGCACCCTAAAATAACCCAAAATGGGTATTTTGGGGGGGGGGAGAGGTTAAGGATGGGGGCTTCTGAAGCCTGGACGCGGAGAAAGACTTGTCCAGAGCTTCCAACAGCCTTACGAGCCCCCCTCCTCGGCCCCCCGCCCTTCGGACCCACCTTCTCGAAGCACCACGCGTTCATACGGCGGGTAGTGACCCTGCCTGGTCAGATCGGACAGGTCCTCGCGGCTCCGATGGGTGGTCTTCTTGGCCCCTCGACGGAGACCCCGCAGCCGCCAGAACTCGGCCCGCGCGTTGGAGCCCGAAGACGCGCCCGGCCCGGCGCCCACGGCGCGCTGGGCGGCCTCCAGACTGGCCAGCTGCTCCGCCCTGGGGAGGAGGCAGGGGGCTGGGCACGGAGGGCGGCGGAAACCCGGCCCGGGAGCCGGGAGGCCGCGCCCGTCTGCGGCGGGGAAGCCGAGGCCGAGGGGCGACGCACCTGCTCTGGTTGGGGATGATGCCCCGCTCCTGCTCGCGGAGGTCGCGTCCCATGCGCGCCGCCAGCCAGTGGCCCCCGCGGGCGCGGCTCTGCCCGGGGCCGGGGTACAGCGTGTCCAGCACGTGGAAGACGTCTCCGCGGGTGAAGCCCAGGCCCGACGGGGGGCTGGCCTCCAGCTCGAAGTGCGTGCGGATGTAGAAGGAGTCGCCCACGCGGGACTGCACCATTTTCCGGAAGACTGCGGACCGGGGAGGCTCGGTGAGCCCCCAGGCCCCCCGCCCGGCACCCGCCCGCCCGCCCGGCGCCGCGCGCGCACTCACTGTCCTGCTTCCGCTGCGTCACCAGCTCCACGTCCTCGCCAGGCGGCAGCCCCAGCAGGAACTGCACGGCCTCCTCGCGGGTCAGGTTCCGGAAGGGGACGTCATTCACCTGCCGGGGAAGGGGGCGTGGCATGGGCCGCGGCCAATGCCAGGTCTGCTGGGCACGGGGCCCACTCCCGGGAGGACAGCAGGGACTGGTCGTGACCCACCCAGCCAACGAGGTCATGACACAGGCAGGGAGACGTTAAAACGTTCAGATGTCCAGGGGCGCCTGGGTGGCTCGGTCGATTAAGCGTCCGACTTCGGCTCAGGGCACAATTGCACGGTTTGTGAGTTCGAGCCCCAGGGCGGGCTCTGTGCCATCAGCTCGGAGCCCGGAGCCCGCTTCCGATTCTGTGTCTCCCTCTCTCTCTCTGCCCCTCCCCCACTCAAGCTCTTGTCTCTCAAAAATAAATAAATGTAAAAAAAAAATTTTTTTTTTTAATGTTCACACGTCCCTGGGGGTGCTGCGGGTCCTGGGGGAGGACGCACAGGCCAGGAGAGACTCCGGGGCCACCCAGCAGGCCGCCACACCCACTGCCGGCTGCCCCAAATCACCTGCAGAATCTCATCTCCCTCCTGGATGCCCTGCCCGTCGGCCGGGCTGCCCTCCTGCACCCCGGACACGAAGATGCCCACGTCATTGCCGCCGGCCAGGCGCAGGCCGATGGTGGAGCCCTTGGGGAAGCGGACCACCCTCCAGTCGGGGCTGTACCTGTAAGGGGAGGCAGAGGCGGGGTCAGGCCGGAATGGGTGGAGAGGGGGCGCGCTGGGCCTCCCTGGGAGAGCCCCCACCCCCTCCGGGCCTCAGTTTCCCCACAGCCTCGCATGGCGGCCCCACCAACACGGGGATGCAGCCCTGGGATGCGCGAGTGTCCGGCTGAGGGGGCTCTTTTCCCCGGGGGGACGTACCCACGGTCCTCCCTGCTCTGGCCGCTGGGCACCCTGTAGATGTCATAGCTGCTTTGCCTGGGGGAGTCTGAAAGGGAACAGCAGTGTGTTTTCCAAGCACCCTGACTGGTCTAGCCGCCACACCTCAGCCTTAGGGTGTCCCTGCCCCACGGCGCTGTCACCCAGCCCTCTATCCTTCCCAGGGAGCTGCCCCTGACCTCTTAGGCCCCTGCCCCCCTCTCCCGCCCTGCCTGGCACCACCTCACTGGTTGGGATCAGAAAAATCAGAAGGATGCTCAGAGTCACGTCCCTGCCACCGTCCACTCACCTGTTTCCGAGATGGTTCTGGAATCCACTGAATTGTCCCGCCAAAGCGGGGGGCTCTCCCTGGAGGGGGAACAGATTTGGGGTGATGCCGAGAGGCGACTATAGCAATTCTCATTTATTTGCACCCAGATTCAAATTCTGGTTCCGCTCCTTCCTGGCTGGGAGACCGTGGGGCCGCTGCTCTCTCTCTGCACTCGGGTTCCCTCCTCTGAGCCCCGGGGACGGCTAAGTCAGGGCCACAAGTAGGCATGGCTCAAAATGAGGCAAACCTGTGGCCGATGGTCACATTTACGATTCTAATTAGTGAAAAGCTACAGAAGGTGATATGGTCTGAGTGTTGTGCTCCCCCCCCCCCCCGCCACCGCCGTCCTAACCCCGGGGGTGGGGGGGGATGATGGTTGGGAGGTGGGGCGTCTGGGAGGCGAGGCGATCAGGGTTAGGTGAGGTTGGGCGGGGCAGGAAGGGGGTGCGGGACCCGAGTGCCGTCTCTTCCACGTGACCACACTCGGAGAGAAGCGGGTGGTTGTCTGCAGCCCGGAGGGGAGCCCCCAGCAGGGACCGCCAGAGCCAGCACGGTGACCATGGACCTGCAGCCTCCACAAACCACCCCCCCACCCTGTGTGGTATTCGTCATCACAGCCTGAGCTGCCTGAGACACACACGGGAAGGAAAGTCCCCTGCAAAGCCAGCCCGCTATTAGCACAGATGAGTTACTTTCCAGACCCGGCAGACGCTTCCAAATAAACACGTGCGGGTGACTATATACTTTTGAAAGAACGTCAAGGTCACGGGGCGTCTGGGTGACTCAGTCGGTGAGGCTCTCAGGTCACGATCTCGCGGTCCATGAGTCCAAGCCCTGCATCAGGCTCTGTGCTGATGGCTCAGAGCCCGGAGCCTGTTGCGGATTCTGTGTCTCCCTCTCTCTCTGCCCCTCCCTCGCGTGCGCTCTGTGTCTCTCTTGAAAAATAAACATCAAAAATTGTTTTTAAAAAGAACAAAACACGAAGATCACGCCGCACGTTAGCATCTGACATTCACCCCGTGAATCCCCAGGACACGGGAAAGAAATTTGGAACCAGTCCCCTCCCCACCTCCGCCTCCTGGAGCGGGCTGGCACCCCAGAAGCCGGTCCGGCCGCTCGGACCCACGGCTCCTCCTGTGTGCAAGTGGGACGCCGGGGAAGGTCATGCAAGAGACCCTCCCCCCTGCCCCCAACCCTCTGAGAGATGCCGCCCTGTGTCGCTCCAGAGGCTGGTGCTCCCGTTACCGAGCATCCCCGAGCCCGGCTGCACGGTAACAGCCGTACGAAGGAGCGGGCGTTCACTGTGGCCCAAGCACACACGTGTTGCCTCCTTCTGTCACTGATACTCAGCACCCCGACATCTGGGGCTCTGGGGTCCCCTTCCCGGCCGAACCAGCCCCGGGGACCCGGGAAAAGAGCGGCACAGGAGGAACTGCGTGCTGAGCTGAGGTTACGAGAAGCAGCTTCTGTCTCGGTCCGTATTCTTAAGTCTCTGTGGGATCATTCGCTCTGGGGACCCGCGAGGCCCTGAGTCCTCCTGCCCCCACGGTTGTGAGTGCGCTGGGGATCAGCCACCCCCAAATCCTACTGCCCTAGCCGGCGCCTCGGCTGTAGCCTCCTAAGACCCAGAGATCAGAGGCACCCAGCGAACTCCACATTATCCGTGTGGGATAATGTTCACCGGCGTTTCAAGCCGCTAGGCTTTAGGGAAATTTGTTACCCAACCACAGATAACGGATCGACCCCCTGCTTCACAGGTGCCGAAGGCCTTAGCGATAACATACCCATGACCTAATCCCCATGGGCTGGGCACTTAGGTTTTGGTTTTTTAATTTTTTTTAATGTTTTTATTTATTTTTGAGACAGAGAGAGACAGAGCATGAACGGGGGAGGGTCCGAGAGAGAGGGAGACACAGAATCCGAAGCAGGCTCCAGGGTCTGAGCTGTCAGCACAGAGCCCGACGCGGGGTTCGAACCCACGGACCGCGAGATCATGACCCGAGCCGAAGTCGGACGCCCAACCGACTAGGCCACCCAGGTGCCCCTGGGCGCTTCTGTTTTTAGGCATGGAGTCGTGTCCCCTCAAAATTCCTGCGCCGAAATCCTAACCCCCAGCATCGCAGAATGTGACGGTACTTGGAAATACGGTCGCGGTGGATGCGATCGGTGGAGAGGAGGACCTACCAGTAGGAGGAGGGGAGGCCCTGATCCCGTATGACTGGTGTCCTTATACAATGGGGACGTTTGGACCCAGAGACAGACAAGATGACGTGAAGACATCAAGAGGAGGTGGCCACTTACGAGCCCAGGACTTGCTGGAAGCTACCAGAAGGTAGGAGAGACCTCCCGCCCCCTGCCTCCCCGCCTCCCCACCCCGAGCCTCCAGGGGGAGCGTGGCCCTGCCCACACCCTCATCTGGGACTCCGGAACCGCGAGACCATAAATTTCTCCTGTCCTAAGCCACCAAGTCTGGGCGCTGTGTTGTAGCCACCGCAGGACACGAATGCAAGGTCACTGCCCCTTGTTCCCGTCTGTAAACATCATCATAACGAGCAAGCACCCTCCAGTCCCTGCACACACCCATGGCTACCTTGCCCCCAAGAGAAAAATCCCTAAAGGAGGACTGAAGTCGAAAATGGGTTCAAAATTGGATCGAAGTCGAAAATGGAGGGGGGAGGGGGGGGTCTTGGAAAATTCCGCTCCTTCTGCTTTAAGTCGATCCCTACCAGGCTCTCCCGGTCCCAAGAACCCAGAGCCACGTACTGGGGGCCAGGAGGACTATGTGTGGACGGGGGAAGCCTCTTCCAGGCAGGCCACCAGGACTGCACCCTCCAGTCGGAAAAGATATGCCCACGTTCCATTCCCACTCAGCCATTCTGGCCGACAGGGGTACGTACTCGGGGGAGTCGGTCCAGCTGGCGTCAGAGCTCCGCCGCGCATGCTGGGGTGGCGGTGGGACGTGGGAGGGTGGCGCCTGGGACGTTTCTGAGCCGAGGTCGGAGATGTCTGCAGCGGAGAGGACGTCCCATCAGGCCTGCAGCCCGCACCGCAGAGGGGGACGTCAAGGCCCCTCTAAGCCAAGGGGCCTAGGCCAGAGTCTGGCTCAGCCAGTAAGCCCTCACTTCCTGTGTGGCCTTGGACAAGTGTCTGTCCCTCTCTGAGCCTCACAGGGCCAGGCTCACGTGCCCTGCCAGGCCCCGCCTGGCCTCCTTGGCCTCCCCTGCCCTCCGCTGAACCCACAGGGCCTGCCCTCTGGCCCCTCACCGTCCAGGAGAGAGCTGTCACTGTCACTGACGGCCGGTGGGATGTTCACCAGGAACTGCCCTCTGTCCCTGAGCACCAGCAGAGTCAACTTCCCTTCTGACTTCTCGATCAGTCGCCGTGTGTCACTCAGAGACAGATTCTCGCTGGACACGCCATTGATCTAAAAGGCCCGGGAAGGAAGACAGGAAGGGAGTTAACACTAGATAGGGGATACTAGAAACAGACAGCTTGGTGGGGACACTAGAAACACACAATTGCTAAAAACAAACGTTCTCAAGAGAAAACGATCGTACGGGATCCCTCCTGTGAGGAGACCATGCCCAGAAGTGACTCCCACAAAAATTCCAGAATTCGGGCGCCTGGGTGCCTCAGTCCGTTAGGTGTCCAACTCTTGATTTCAGCTCCTGTCATGATCCCAGGGTTGTGGGACCGAGCTCCGCATCAGGCTCTCTGCTGACGGCACGGAGTCTGCTTGGGATTCTCTCTCTCCCTCTCTCTCTGCCCCTCCCCTCTTTGCATGCACAGATGCACGAGCGCGCTCTCTCTCTCTCTCTCAAAAAAAAAAAAAGAATTCCAGAAGCAGCCAATTTTCTGAGGGGCAGGGGGAGCTTTGGGGGAAAATTAAAAGCAGCCTGACTCCCCACCTCCCTAGAAGGGGAATTTCTCAGGAGACGCTAGAAACAAACATTAGGAACAAGTCTAACTAGGGGGGGCCTAGTCAGTCCATAGAGCGTGAGTTTGAGCCCCACGTGGGGCGTGGGGCCTACGTAAAAAAGAAACCGGTCTAACCAGGGAGAGATATGTAGATACCCAAAGATACTAAAAGCAGACAATCTGCAGGAGGGACTAGAAACTGACATTTAGAGGTGGGTCAGGAACATACAATTGGAGGGAGAACTGAATGCCCCTCTGCACGCACTCCAGGAATCCCTTTCTAACATTTTCCGCGGGGAGTGTGTTTGCATTTACTCTGGGGATGGTGAGTTTCTCACCCCCCCGACTGAGTTACCCGTTTCTAGTGTCTGCCCCAAACCCCTAGAAACAGACAATTCCTGGGGATCGCTACAAACAGAAAACTCTGAGGACCCTTGAGAAGCTACCGCCTGGAAAGGGGTTGGAAATCCCACACCAGGAATCACTAGAAACAGATTTTCAGGAGAGGAGTCTAGAAAGAAACCAGCTTTCAGGCAGAGCTGGTCCTGTAAACCTGGCGACTGGCCCCGCTGCGGGATTCTGGGGATACTAGAAACTGACATTCGGCAGGTGGGGGCGGGGGGCCCTCTCTAAGCCTTGGGAAGGAGGCAACTAAGTACGAATGGTTCTGGCTCTGCCCACCTGCCCTGCCGGCCCCTCCCCCCCCCGCCCCCACCCGCCACTCAGTCTTCCTGTCCTGCCACCGACAGGAAGCCTGGGCTCACCTGGAGGATGAGGTCGCCTTCCCGCAGCCCGCGGTTCCTGGCCGCCAGGCCCGACTCCGTGATGTGCTTGATGAAGATCTGACTGCCCAGGGTGACCCCGAACTCTGTGGGGGGGAGGAGGGACACTGAGGCAGGGCCTGGGGTCTGGGTTGCAGAAGGTCCACGGCAGGGGTGTGGGAAGGAACGGAGCCCAGGTCCCAGCTCCCCGACACCCTCAATGACATCCCGGTGAGAGTTTTCAGGATGTGAGTCTTGTTATCACAGTTACAAGGCAGCTGGGGCATCCGGGGCGGGGGGAGGCTCCGGGTTAAGCGCCCGACTTCGGCTCAGGTCATGATCTCGCGGTTCGTGGGTTCGAGCCCCGCGTCGGGCTCTGTGCTGACAGCTCGGAGCCTGGAACCTGTTTCGGATTCTGCGTCCCCCTCTCTCCGCCCCTCCCCCACTCACGCTCCGTCATTCTCTCTCTCTCTCTCAAAAATACACATTAAAAAAAATTTTTTTTTAATTACAAGGCAGGGGGCCGATGTCCCAGTGCCATTTGTCACATCATGTTTAGAATTCTAAGGCCAGGGTGCTGCTACTGAACTGAGATGGGGTCAGAGGCCACACGTTGGCCTTACGGAGGGAATTCTAGTATGGTGACGCTTGTACGGATGCCACAGTGTGTGAGTTTCCCGGGCTGGAAACCAATACCAGTTTGCAATCTCATGGTTCTGGGCTCAGAAGTCCCAACACCCAGGCGTGGGCAGGGCCGGTTCCCCCAGGGCCTGGCTCCCCCCTTTCCCGGCTTCCAGAAGCCCCGCATCCTGGGCCCGCGGCCCCTCCTCAACCTCACGGCCAGCAGCTCGGGTCGGGGTCTGCCCATCTCTCTGCCCCCTTCTCGTGAGGACCTCGCGAGGCCGCCGGGTCCCCCGGGACACCCAGGGTCACCCCCACCTCAGGGGCCTGGGCATGCGCCCCTCTGCCGCATGAGGCCACATGTCCCAGGTCCCAGGGACCAGGACGGGGACGCCTCTGGACACACGGGACAAGGGGTCAGCGCGGCCACGGCGCCCCTTGGCGGGAACGGGGAGCCCCACTGCCGCCGACCTGCCGACCTCACCTTCGCTGTCCCTCCTCCGCACCAACACGGACTTCACGGGCCTCATCTGCACGTCCTGCCGCGGCAGCCGCTTAAAGCCCGACACCAGGGCCAGCCCGTTGGCCTCAGACCTGCCGCCTGGGCTCCTGCGCCCGTGGCTGCCGGCCCGGCTCCGGCGGCCCGTCCTCTGCCGGCGGGAGCGCTCGCCCCAGGAGCGGCCAGACCCGCTGGATGTGTCCCCGTCGTAGCCCTGGCCGTGGTCAGCCTCCCCATCCGAGACCTGATGTCCCCCAGAGGGGCTGGCCTTGGCAGGCAGCTGGATTTTCCGGGGACGCTTCACGGTCTGTGAGGGGAGAAAGGGGAGGGGCCGGCTGGAGGCTCCGCCCCGACCCCTGACTTGGGGGAGCCCCTCTCTGGGCCTCAACGTCCAAGCTGTGAAATGGGGACCGGATTCCACCTGCTTGTAGAAGCTTCCGCTCATAACACCCCCGGGCTGCAGGTGGGGCTCAAAGTGGGGGTGGGGGGAGGGCAGAGGTGCCCACGGGGGGGGGGGGGGCTGCCCCGCCCACCTGGCCCCCACTCACAATGTTCGCCAACTTGGTGCAGGTTTTGAGTATCTGAATGGCAAAGGTGGAGGTGACGCTCTCCATGGAGACCCCATTCACCATGACGATGTGGTCCCCTGTCCTGAGAGACGAGGGAGGCTGGGTCTCAGGGACGCGTCCTCACGTAGGAGCCCTCTCCTCAGGCCTTCCCTGCAGCCCCTGCCATGTCCCCCAGTGCCCGACTTTGGGGCAGGCACCTCCCAGTCTACAAGGCCTGGTTCTAATTCGCTGGTGTCCCCAGGCTCACAAACACATTTATCCTTCTGGCATTTATCCCTCAGTGTCCTCATCTGTAAAATGGGGCCAACAACAAATCCAACTATAATAATAGAATGCAACCGAGGCCCCTGGGTGGCTTAGCCAGTTAAGCGTCTGGCTCTTGATCTCGGCTCAGGTCATGATCTCACGGGTCCGTGACTTTGAGGCCCTCGTTGGGCTCAAACTTACTGCACGGAGCCTGCTTTGGATCCTCTGTCTCCCTCTTTCTGGCCATCTCCTGCTTGCGCTCTCTCTTCGTCTCAAAAACAAATAAATGTTAAAAAAAAAAAATTGAATGCAACCACAGAATGCAAGCTGTGATTATAAGTGTCTCCGTACCCCTCAATCCTTCTGTCACGCCCCGTTTCTGCTTTTCTCCCCCTCTTTCCCTGTGTTTCTTTCTTTTTTTTTTTTTTTTTAACGTTTATTTATTATTGAGAGACACAGAGCATGAGCAGGGAAGGGGCCGAGAGATGGAGAGACACAGAATCTGAAACAGGCTCCAGGCTCTGAGCTGTCAGCCCAGAGCCAGACGCGGGGCTTGAACTCACAAACCGCGAGATCATGACCCGAGCCAAAGTCGGACGCTTAATTGACTGAGCCACCCAGGCGCCCCTTCCCTGTGTTTCATAACGTCTCTCTCTCTCTCTCTGAAGCTGTGAGCTGTGTCTCGATTCTGGACTGAACCATATCACCCGTCAGCCACTCAGGTCCCAGAACCGTTTTCCCAACAGAACGCCCAGGAGCCTGCAGCTCCCAAGGGCTCAGAACACAGCGTCTCCTTCCCTGCGGCCACAAAAGGCTTCCAGGACCTTTCATCCCAGGAAGGCCATCATGACCCCGGAGACCTACAGCGAAGGACCAGGAAGTGGCTTGGGGAGGGTGACTCCCCCAACGCCAACCCTGTGCTGCTGCCAGCTCCGAGCCCTGTGTTGACAGAGCTGAAAGGCACCAGGCACTTTCCCCGCTCCTGGCTTTGGCCCACACAGCTCCCTGCTCTCGGCAGGCCCCGCCCCTGCCCGCACCCCTGCTGCCTTGATACTCACTGCAATTGGCCCTCAGCTGGCCCCCCCGGCACCACATCCGACACGACCACGGATCCACTGGGCCGGTCTCGGCCACCAGAGATGGCAATGCCAAAGCCTCTCCGGGGGTCCTGAGAGAGGGGAGGAGACCTAGGATGAGTTTTTGCTTCCTCCCGTGGAGCAGCCCAGGATCAAGGTGGCACCCCTGTAGGCACCCACGCGGGGAGAGGGAGGCCTCACCTTGCAGAGCGTGGCCGTGTGCTGTTCCCAGATGGTCATCTCCTCCATGTCCAACACCTGACAGCAGAGGAACAGGAGGTGGGCTTGAGGCCACCGCAGGCCCACTGGAGCATGCAGGGGTCCCCCGCCCTGGGTGGGGAGCCCGGCTGTGACACTCCCCGGGTCCCAGGCCTGTGGGCAGGTTGCTACCTCTCTGGAGACCTCAGCTTTTCTAACTGCAAGGTGGATTTAGGTCAGGGGTTCTCAGTTAGGGACCACGCTGCCCCCCAGAGTACGTGTGGCAACATCTGGAGACGCTGGCGGTCATCACAATGCTGCCCAGCCCCCCACAGAGCGGGGAAGCCCCCCCCCCCCCCCAGGGAATGATCCAGGCCCAAATGTCCAGATGCCAAAGCTGAGACCCTCAGCAAACTGGTGAGAGGCAGTGAAGCAAACCGGTGAGAGGAGAGAAAATGCAAGTGCCTGGGGGGGATCCATGCCTGGGGGAGGGGGGATCGAGTGGGGGGGAGGGGGGGTCCATGTTTGGGGGGGAATCAAGCCAGGCCTGCCAGGCAGAGGGAGCCCACTCTGCTCCAGCCACCTGGGGCCTCCTCACTGTTCCTCCGACCCCTGGGGCCTTTGGACGTGCTGTTCCTTCTGCCTGAAACTCTTTTCCCCCAGACCTCCACCTGACTCCTTCCCTCACCTCCTTCTCCTCTCAGGTCCTGTGCTACCTTGCCGGTGAGGCTTTCCAACCACCCGGTGCGGAACAGTAAGGTCTTCCGGCTCCACGGCAGACCGCCCTATCCACCCTTCCCCAATACGTGTTCCTAATTCGGAGAACTTGTGACCCCTTGACGTTCTCTTGGCTGTTTTGGTCTGTCCGTCTCCCCTCTCTAGAACATCCGATCTGGAGGGCAGAGAGTTTTGTTTGTCTCGTTCACAGTGGAGTCCCGGTTCATAGCAGGGATTCAGGAGCAATTTACTGAAGGAAGAAAGGAGGGAAAGAGGAGAGAGGAAGGAAGGAAGGAAGGAAGGAAGGAAGGAAGGAAGGGGGTGCTTTCCTTGTGCGGGGGGGTACTTTACAGGTACTATCTCATTTAATCCTCTCACTGAAGGGAGATCCCATCATCCCCATGTCACAGATGAGGCAACTGAGGCACAGAGAGGCGAAGTCACTTGCCAGGACAGCAGCCCCGATAGAGGCTGTGGCTGGGAACGTGGATTCGGTTATTTGCACGCCCGGGACACAGATGGGGACTTGGCTTCTGGGAGTACAAGGCCACCCTCCAGGACACCCGGCCAGAGAAGGGGGGAGGTGAAGCCCACCCTCCCCCGCCCCCTCCCTGTCCCTTTCCTCTCCGGGCCCGGCCCCCCCCCCCCCCCCCCCGGGCCTGGTAGACCCGCCCCCCGGGGCACAGCAGGTGGTGATTCCTCCCCCTAAGAACCCCTCGCTGGCTGCTCTTAACGGATCCCGGGAGAGCGGCATTCCTGGCTCCCAGAGGGTGGGGGGAGGGGGCGAGAGACAAACACCGCCGAGGGCGGGGCCTCCCGGGCACTCCCCGCCCCGTGGTTACCCGGGAGCTGAGGGCAGCGCTCACAACCCCGACTCAAAGCCCTCTGCCGGCCGCCTCAGTTTCCCCGCCTGCCAAATGGGCTGCCCCCGCCCCCGGCGCCCTGGCCTTCAGGGCCGAGGCGGCGGCGGCGCGGGGCAAGGAGCCAGGCGGGAAAAGCAGAGAGCGCCTCGACTTTCCTCCTTTGCACGTGAGTAAGAGACACCGCGCTCCTCTGGCTGCCGATGAGACGCTCGTCGCTCATCGTTTAACCCTGAGCGACCTTAATGTGTCACCGCTGTTATTCCCACCTTAAGGGAGAGCAAAGGAAGGCCCAGAGAGGGGCAGTAACTTGCCTGAGGTCACCCGGTGAACAGGCGGCCGGTCTCGCACCCTTGCCCCTAACCACCGCACCCTCCGCCCTGTCGCTTGTTTTTTTCTTCCGGACTTATGTTTCAAAGCAGAATCTTTGTACTTGCTTTGAGTTTACACTTTGTATCATTAAATGCCCTCCGGAACTTTGATTTCCCAGCCTTATTTTAAGACACAGCCCCAGGGAACCAGGGCCCCTGGGGGACAGGCGCAGGTGGCCCAGGCTTGCCCTGCCACCCGCCCCCCTCCCGGCCCGTGCAGGTTCGCCTCCTTAGATATTAGAGACTTTGTCTAAAACCCACGGGGCCAAGCCTAACCCGCCCCCCAGTGGCCCTCAGCTCCGTTCACCTGCACGTCTTTGCCCTGGCAGTCCCCTGGGCCGAGAGACACCCCCCAAGAACCCGCAGGCCGCTAGCCCTCGCCACTTGGGTCCCCTGCCTCCTCAGGCAGCCTTCCTGGGCGAGCCAAACTTCCAGGGCTCCCTCCCTGTCATGCTTCCCCGTTTTCTTTCTTAGGCTTGGATCATGGCACCCCAAGCCATCTTAAATTATCCTGTTTAGGGGCACCTGGGCGGCTCGGTGAAGCGTCTGACCTCCGCTCAGGTCATGATCTCAGTCTGTGAGTTCGAGCCCCGCGTCGGGCTCTGTGCTGCCAGCGCAAAGCCCACTTGGGGAGCCCGGTTCCCCTCCCTCTTTGCCCCTCCCCCACTCGCTCTCCCTCTCTCTCAAAAATAAACATTTCTTAAAAAAATTAGCCAGTTTAATCATCAGCTTGCAAGTTCCTGATCTTTCCTCTTGGGCCGTGAAGGCGGGCTGGAGCCGTCTCTCCGGCACCCTGGTGATGGCCCTTGGCATCTCCTGGGCCCTGGTGAACCCCTACTCATCCTTCAGATCCCCCGGGAGGGGACGCTGTCTCTTCCTCCAGGAAGTGAGTCCTCAGCGGCCCCATTCACACGCCTTACATCCCTAATCATTGGAATCGGGGGGGTCCCAGTCCATTGCCTCCCATACACCCCTCTAGTCTGGGGCCTGCAGCTGGGCAAGGTTGGGGACCCTGGGACCCCAGTATAGTCCCCACAGAACCAGAAGGGAGACGGAGTTCGAGGAATGGGGGTGAATGGTGAGATAAAAGGCCTACTCAGCCAGGAACTCAACCGGGTGTGTCCAGAATTCCTAGACCCCTCGGTCAGCCCTTCACCCACCCAGGTGAGCTCTGAGGGGGCGGGGCCTGGGCCTTTATCCCCACCCCCTCCCCCAGGGAGGAGGAGAGGAGGAGTCACCCAAACGGGCGGGTCAGGTGGTACCCTGTCACACAACCCCGAGCACTTGGCTCCCCGCCCCCTCCCCATCTCCGCCTCCGGGAACCCGGGCGCGGGGAGAGGGGGTAGGAGGGCCACAAATATGGGAGGTGGGGAGGGGATTCTGGAAGCTTCCCCCCCCCCCCCCCCCCGCAGCCAGGACGGAAGTTGGCGGGAACCAGAACTGCCCGGAAGTGTGGTCTGGGGCGAGCCACGTTCTCCCTACGGCCTCACTTTACCCCTCCAGGCGCGATCTGCCGCCCGGTGCGGCGGTTATGAAAGGGGTCAGCCCGAGCTCGGTCCCCGGAGGGTGAGGTTTCCCCCCAAATAGAGACAAGGGTATCCCCTCCCCCCAGCAGGTTTGCTCGTGTGTAAAAGGGGCTCAAGACCCCTGTCTCTGCCCGGTAATGCAAGTTAACGGCTCTGTATACAGTAGGCGCCCAATGAATGCTGGTTCCGGCTTCGCCGCATTCACCGGAGCCACCCCAGCCCACAAATGAAGTCATTGCTGCCGTCCCACTGTTGCTCAAGACTAACTCGGCCCGAACACCCCGCGTAAACATCTTTATAGGGCACCCAAGACGTGCCAGGCGCTAAAAACACGGTTTCCTCTTTGAATTCTCCCTGCACCTCCTTCCCGAGGAAGATGGCCCATTTGAGGGGCGAGGTATGGAGAGGCCTTGATTCACCGGCCCGAAGTTACACAGAAAAGTCAGGATTTGACCCCAGAGAGGCAGACCTTGGAGCACGGAAAGACCCCCCCCCCCCCCAAGACAGCTTTTGGAGACCAGAGGGCGAACGCCCCTCTCTGAGCAGCCTCGGGCTAGCCACCACCTTCCTCTGGGCCTCAGTTTCCCCACCTGTAACCTGGGGTGGTCTGGGGTCCAGGCCCCAGGTCGCAGACTAGATCCAGGTCGCGGACCCCAGCTAGATCCCCTCCCCCTCCCGTCCTCTGCGCGCTACTCGCCTGGAATCTCACCGCCATGGTCCACCCCTGGGCTCTCCAGCGCCCCTGTCCCGGGGCGGGGGAGGGGGGGCCTGGAAACGGTCAATCGGTCCCCACCTCGGGGTGAGGGAGGAGGCTAAGGACGGCTGCGGCGGAGAGAGCGCCCGGCCCTCGCCTCCTCCAGCCGCTCTGGGTCGCACCTGCCCCTCGTCCCCCGCCCCGTCCCCTGCCGGCCCCGCCCCCGCCGCGCCACGCCTTCGGGACCGCGCCGGGGCCTCCTCCGCCCCCGCAACACAGGCTCCGGGCTCCGGGCTCCGGGCTCCGGGGTGGGAATGCCAGACCGGGTTTTCCACCCAGCCGGGCACGAGCCCGCCGTCGGGGCAGGACGCCGGCCGGGCGGGGCTGCAATGAAGACCCGGCAGTAAGTCCGGCCGCGCTCGGAACCGGCGCCTGGGACGGGGCAATCGGCGCCCCCGGCACATTTCGAGGTTCCGCTGGGACATCGGTCGCACCAAAAGCAGGTTGAGTGCCAGAGACCTCCAGGGCGCAGGGCTAGCCTTCCTCAGGGCACCCCATGTCCAGGAAGTTCCCCCCCCCATTTCATAGAGGGGAAACTGAGGCCCAGAGCGGTCAGAGACTTGGGCTTTCTGAAGGTCCACGGCTGCCGCCCCAGGGCCTGGCCCCAAAGCCAGCAGAGAGAGCTCTGTCTTCACACCCCACCCGGGGCGGGGCTCCCCGCGGAGGAGGGCGGGCTCTGGGGAGCAAAGGCCGGGTGCTGGGTGGGTCTCGGCCTCGGAAGGTGAGATCTTGGGGTGACAGGACCAGGGCAGACACCCACACGTTCCTTGCTGCTTTGAATATATATTTAAACATTTTATTTATAGGAGCGCCTGGGTGGCCCAGTCGGTTGAGCGTCCCTCCTTGGCTCGGGTCGCGATCTCCCGGTTTGTGAGTTCAAGACCTGTTTTGGACTCTACACCGGCCGTGCAAAGCCTGCTTGGGATTCTCTCTCTCTCTTCCCCCCCCCCCCCCGCCCCTCTCCTGCTTGTGCTCTCTTTCTCTCAAAAACAAATAAATATTTTTTAAACTAAAAAAATAAACATCTTTTTAAAAAGTTGCTTAATGTTATTTATTTTTGAGAGAGACAGAGACAGAGCATGCGTGGGGGAGGGGCAGAGAGAGAGGGAGACACAGAATCTGAAACAGGCTCCAGGCTCCGAGCTGTCCGCACAGAGCCCGACGTGGGGCTCGAACTCACAACCCACTAGATCATGACCTAGGCCGAAGTCGGACGCTTAACTGACTGAGCCCCCCGGGTGCCCCCCAAATAAATATCTTATTTACGTATTATATTTATAATATAAACGTTATATTATTATAAATATGTACCCTGAGTCCCCTCTGTTCCTGTGCCCCACTCACGCCAAGGTCAAAAGGGCAAATCCGGGCACGGACACCCTCCCCAGCCTCATCCAGTCAGCTCCGGCAGAGAGGAATCCCAGGCTATGGGAAGGGCACAGAAAGGCAAAGAGGAAACTGGGGGAATCAGGAGATGCTTTCTGGAAGAGGGAGCATTGCCACTGGGGTTTTGAAGGGTGAGTAAGAGTTTGCCAAATGAACAAGGCAGAAGATACAATCAAAAATCTCTGAGGCCCCCAAAGCTGACTTCTTGTTCTCCCCCAAAACACTAATCTGGAGAGCCCAGGCCAGAAGTGGGCCCTCGAGCATCTCCAAAGGTCCCTAAGGCAGTAAGCTTTTGCAGAAAGCCTCTCTGAGCACCTGCTGGAAACCTCAGGGTTGGAGGACAAAGCACATTTTCCCGGTGCGACGTTTGGCCACTGGGAGGCAGCGCCCCAAACGATTGTAGGTAGAACAAGATCAACCCCCCCCCTTTTTTTTAATCGCTGTGTGTTTGTGTTAATGAATCATAGGAGAAAGCTAACCGAGCTCCCCGCTGACACGCGCACCAGGGTGCCCTCAATGGCTCCCTAGTGCCCATCCGATGCCCTTTTGCTCAAAGTCAGGGTTTTTTTTTTTTTTTTTTTTTTTAAGTACGCGCCACGCCCAAGGTGGGGCCTGAACCCATGACCCCGAGATCAAGTGTCAAACGCTCCACCAACCGGGCCGGGCAAATGCAGGGCTGGGAAAAAGGGCGTGGCCAGTGCGGCGCAGTTTCACAGGCCAGAGGAGCGGCCTTAAGCCCACTAGTCCAGCCGCTCTTGACCGCCAGATGCCTTTGAGGAAATAAAAATCTGCTTGTCATCAATCCATTTCATTCACACGTTCATTGTTTAATTCATCCGGTCGTTAAGGCGCCGCGAAACTGTTCGGGGCCAAGCACGCGAGCGGGAGCCCGCAAGAACGAACTTCCCATCTGAAATTTCAATGCCAGATTCAACCAGGAGGGGGCAGTGTGGGCACAGCGTGAAGGAGGGAGGGAAGGGAAGGGAGGGCGCTGTGGACGGTGGGGTCGCCGAAGTCCTTCTGGGACGACCCTGCTCCGCCTTTCTGAGGGCCTAGAGGGAAACTGAGGCAGAGAGACGGCCTGGGCTGGGCTGAGGCCCCTCAGAGTGTGGCCGCAGGAGAGGTGGGAGCCTGGGGGGTGGGGGGTGTCGGGGGGTGTCACACAGGGGGCTTGGGCCCTCCCTGGTGGAGGCTGCTTTGCTGGGCTGTAGGAGGCTGAGGCCGTATCTGTGGTCGAACAGGTGTCGCTCCAACCCAAGGAGGCCCCGGAGCAGCTCTGCGGCCCGGCTGGCTCTGGTTCGTTCATCTGCATTTACGGAGCCCCCACTGTGTACACGCAGGACTACGGGACCGACCCGGGAGAGCAAGACGACGACCGAGTCGTCACCCAACGTGAGTAAAAAGTACAACTTAGACTTCTGAGAGCGTCAGCAGGGAGACACGACAGGGGCTGGGGGCTCAGGGAGGGCTTCCTGGAGGAAGGGCACACAAAATAAGGACTACGTTTAGGAGGCGTGATGGAGGTGAGAGGCCAGAGGTGAGAGGCGTCCGAGCAGAGGAACAATTAGACCTAAAGGAGATGAGGGAGGAGCCATGGGGAGATGTAGGTGAGGGCACAGCCTGTGCAAAGGCCCTGCGGCAGGACCTGGGCATGTTGGAGGAGCCAGGAGGCCCGTGTGGCTGGAGCGGAGTGAGCGAGGGGGAGAGAGGGAGGAGGGGAAGGCAGGGAGGGGCCGGGGCACGTCCTGCAGGGCCTTGGGGGCCTCGGTGAGGACTCGGGCTTATCCGGCTCCGTGCTGAGAACAGAGCCTGCTTGGGATTCCCTCTCCCTCTCTCTCGGCCCTTCTGCTCGTTTCTCTCTCTCACACACACACGCACAACGTAAATAACCTTAAAAGAAGAGAAAGGGAAAAGAATGCCGAAATGAATTCAGAAATGGATGGTAAGCTGATCGACAGCCACGGGTCCGTAGCGCAGTAAAGTCTCCACTGGGCAAAACTCACTTGCATGTCTGCGGATCAGAATCATTCGCAATGCTGCCAGTTTCCCATAATTTACGGGCCGTAAAGTGGTTCAAAGGCAAAAGGAAGCACGGACAGGGTTCGCGCACACGCCAAAGCCCGGCACGGATCGGACATCCATGAAGTCCGCAAGCCCTGAGGAGCTACCGAATGTTCTCGAGCCACAGTTCCCGCTTATTGGCTGCACTCCTCTCCGTGGGGCTCTTTCTGGAAGGCGCCTACTCCCTGCCGGCCTCTGTGAGCTCTACTGCTGTAGCATCCCAAGCAGCTAGAACAGCGCCCGGTATGCAGTCAGTGCCTACTAGGTGAACAAATCGCTCCCGGGCAGTCACCTGAGATTCTGAAAGTAGAGAGAGCAGTTGCTGGGTATTCTGGAAGGAACATTCCGGGTGTGGCTGGCGCAGCCACTGGGCACATGAGGGTTGGCCACGTGGGGGTCGTGGGGGGGCCTTTAACGAGCGGTGGCCGAGGACAGCTGGCCTGGGGTACAGGTGCAGAGGCCGGGCTGACCACGGACGCTGTGAGAAAGGTGTCAGGGGTCTGGGTCCTACCCCCAGCTGGGCTCTGCTCTTCCCCGGCTTCCTTCCAGAACTCCGGCTTCCTCCCATCTGGGGGTGGGGGTGGGGATCCCTTCCGTGAGGCCCCTCCAGCTCCATTCCACCCACTGCAAGCTTCTGGAAGAGTCTACGTGCCCCTCCTCACCTTCCTTCCCTCCTCCACCACGGTGCTCTCAGGAAGGTGCCCCCGGACCCCCGTGTTGCCAAGCCCTGGGACATTCCTTATGGCTACGACTTTGCTGCCATGTCACTTGTACATGATTCCAGAATGAAATGGTTTGCTTGTTCGGTTGAAAGCCACATTCTAGCAGGGCCTCCAGGTTTGGCCTCCCTGGTCCCCCCTGGTTCTGCCCTGGAGCCCACAGTCTGTCCTCCCCGCAGCGGCCGCCGGGGGGCGCCTTCGAGCCCCGAGTCAGGTCCTGCCCTCCTCTGCCTACAGCCCTCCAGGGCTCCCACCTCCCTGGGGTAAAAGCCTAAATCTGCCCCTAATCCCCAGCACCCCGCACAGCCTGCCCTGTTCCCGTCCCTCCCCTCCCGTCCCTTCCCCTCCTCTCTCTCTCTCCCCCTCTCCCACTCTGCTCTAGCTACAAGGGCCTCCTGGTTGTCCCTCCAACTCCAGGCCTGGTCCTGCCCCAGGACCTTTGCACGGGCTGTGCCCTCTGTCTGGAATGCTCATTCGCCAAAGTCACTTCCTTCAAGACGGCTCAAACGTCATCTTCTCAAGAAGCCTGCCTCTAATCTTTCTACGCAAGGTTGTAAAATAGCCCTCTGCCCGTTTTATTCCTGCCCCTGTGGCTCTTTTGCATTCTTTCCCTCTGTGAGACTGACCACTCTTTAACCCCGGATACGATTTACTTCCTTATTATATCTCTTGTTTCTTGTCTGTCTTCTGCTACCAAAACACAAGCCCACAAGACAAGGGATTATTGTTGGTCTGGTCCCCTGCTGACTCCCCAAGACCCGGAAGGGCACCCAGCATACAGTAGGTGTTTGATAAATGCAGGTTCACTCCCTGGGCAGCCCCTCCTCCCAGGGCCATCTCCCACGAACCTCAGCCCGTTCCAAAGGGTGTCAGGCTCCTCCCTGAGCACATACTGCTCCTCTGGCTGAAGGCCAAACAGAAACCCGAATTTGCCTCCGCAGACTTTCCCCACAACCCAGGGCCACACGGAAGCACTGAGCCCAGGAGGCAGGACGTTTACAAGATGCTTAGCCTGGCGTGTTGGTTGGGGGGGGGGGGTGGGCAGGGGCAGCCCCCAGTCGTCCCTCGTCTCCTTTCTGCCCTACTTTCCTGTGCAGCCCCGGGCAAGTGGCTACCCCTCTCTGAGCCCGACTTCAACTCCTGTCTAACGCGAAGGTGGATGGGACATTGCGACTCGCCTGGAATTCTGAGTTCTGACTTGGGGTGGGACGGTTTACCCCAACCCCCGATGACTGAGAATCTATTACCTACATTATCATTTGCTGCACTCAGCAGCCCTGGGTCGTGCTGACTCGACCTGCACCCATTTTACGGAGTGGAAGACTGAGGTTCAGATAGGCGAAGGGGCTGGAGGCTGGGTCTATCTGAGTCCACAGGTTTTCTCCCCAAACCCCAGGCGGGTGGGCTCTGACAGCCCAGATATATCTCCTCCACCCCCACAGACCCCAGACTTGACATCGCTCTGCTCGGCACGAGTGTCCCCAAATTCCAGACCAGCTATATGCCCCGAGACTCATAGGCCTGTGCCTCCCTGGCCCCAAGGGGCCCTCTCTGTCCCAGACAAAGAGACTTGAGGTGCAATCGGACACTTGGCTGGCCAGGAAGCCCTCTTTGTGCTGCCCTTTGGGGAGCAAACGACCCAGAAAAAACTGTTGCCGCCGGACTGGCTCCTTGCCCACGGGAGGCTCTGGCCGCCGGCCCTGCCCCTTCCTACATCTCTCCGCTGGCAAGTTTTGCCCAGGGAAGGAATCCAGACAGGGTCCCGGGGCCCCCATCGCCGTGGTAAGGCCACCGTGGGACCCCTTCCCAGGCTCCGGCGGGTCCCGGCGGTGGGGGGTCGGGAGGGGGGGAAGGGGGCGCCACTGTTTGGAAACTTGGGAGTCTCTTCAGAAGCTCCAGGAGGCCCACACACCGACTGGGAGCCGGGCTGCCTTGCCGGCCCCCTCCCTGCCCGGGCCTCCCTTCCTCACTTTGGGGGATCAGAGACCAGCCTGGGCCTCCTCTGCCTCCCTGGCACCACCTGGGCCAACAATGACCCTTTTAAGTCGCTGGCTCTGGCGCCCGGGCAGGTTGCCAGGGACAGTAACCGCCAGCCAGATAATCCCTTAGAAACTATGTCAAACGCCCACACATGAGTGTCAGTTTCCTGCTTTCTGGGCGGCCGGGGGAGGTGATGGAGGTCCCAGGACCCTGTGGTCAGGGAGTCAGTCCGCGCGGAGCAGGGTGGGGGACTTACCCGTCCAGGAGGCCTGGTGGCCTTGGGGCAGGTGGCAGGAGCTGGGGCCTGGGTGCCCGCCTGGCATGGAGGTAGGGAGGGGACCTGAGGGCTGAGCTCTGTCCTCCCCACCTGTTTCCCCAGCTCTGTCCTCCCGCGTGGAGGAAGCACGTCTGTCCCGCGCCAGGTGGAACCAGCAGGACGAGGTGCACAACGGGAGTGAGAGCCCGGCCGCTGGTTGGGTATGTGCCTCTGTCGCAAGGTGCCCTCACGTGGGAGCAGCTGGCCTTAACCCCTGCTCACCCAGAGGCCCGGGGACGCCGGGCTCCCGCCCTGCTCACACCGCTGAACCTTGAGCCCCTGGCGTCAGCGCGGGGACTGGGACACGCGGGCAGGTCCTCGGGGAAACCCCCGCCCCCCTTCTCACCATCCTTGAACCCGAGACCGCCAAGCCCTTGCACTTGCCGAGGGACGGTCCACTTCCCACCGGACAGATCTGAGCGCAAATTCCGCCTCTCGGCCCCAGGCTCACCTGCTGGGATTCTGAGGCCAGGAAGGGTCAACCGTTTCCCTGCTGGGTGGCCTTGGGCAAGTCACCGAGCCTTGTCGGTTTCCTCGCCCGAGAAGTGGGGAAAACACGAAGCACCTGCTTCCTAGGGCCGTTTCGAAGGTCGAAGAAACGAATGCGTGCTTGTCAAGTGGGCGCCCAGTAGGCCCACACCCTCCAGCCACTACCCACCCACAGGGCGGAAGGACAAGGTTTGGGTGAGTGTAAGACACACGTGGACCTGGAAGGCTCAGCATGCGAAAAAGAACGTAAAACGCGTCGCTATTTTTAATATTGATTCCGCGTTGAAATGACAATACTTCGGATGTACTGGGTTAAACGACATATGTATTCTTTTTATTAAAATGTTTTATTTATTTTTGAGACAGAGAGGGTGAGCACGGGAGGGGCAGAGAGAGAGAGAGAGAGAGAGAGAGAGAGAGAGAGAGAGAGAGAAGGGAGGGAGAGGATCAGAGGATCCCAAGCAGGCTCAGCACCGAGAGCGCAGAGCCGGATGTGGGGCTCGAACTCACGAATCGTGAGATCATGACCCCGGGGGGCTGACCTCGGACGCTCAACCGACTGAACCACCCAGGCGCCCCATACTGTTAAAATTCACCTTCCCTGGTCACTTTTTCCCCTTCGAACTGTGATTCCTAGAACATTTAAAACCACACTGAAAGTTTTAAATTTAAATCGGCTTGCATGATGGTCGCATGGGACCACGCCGGGGCAGGCGATTAATGCATCCGAACGCATTATCCGTTAAGTTCGTCTTTATCCATCCCGTTCTGTCGTCGTGGTACCAAATCTATATTGTTTCCGAAGTATTTATCAGCACCTGAAACTACCTTGTGTCTTGTGGCCGCTTATCTGCCGTTCCAGACTGTCACCTCATTGAGCTTGGGGATTTTGTGTTGCTCATTCCTGTGTCTCCGTGGCCTGGAACAGCGCCTGGTATACAGTGGGTGCTCAGTAGATAATTTGTGGCAAAAATGAGTGAATGAATGAGTGAATTGTAGGATAGACGACGCGTGGAGTCCCCATCTGCAGCACCTGGTGCTGACGTAATAGCCACCAGGGGGCGCCAGAAACCAGGAAACCGGCCCCAGCCGGGAGCCTCCGTTTCCCAGCCTGTAAAATGGGAACCAAGGAGCAGGGATGTGAGAGGAGGGAGGAGGAGGGTCAGAAGCTGCGTCCCCGCCCCCCCCCCAGACCCTCGCCCCTCCTCCCCCTTCCCTGCCCAAGCTCTCCTGCCTCCCACAGCAACACTAGTCTGGGGGTGTTTTATTTATTATTTATTATTTTCGTGTGTTTTCAGTAGTGCGCGCGCTTAACGCGCGCACTCCGAAGGGTCATGCCACCCCACGATCTCACCCTTCCCAGAGGGCCCCTCCGTCTTTCAACCGACTGACATACACTTCCGCGTGTCTAGAGAAGACCTGTTTTGCTACTTTTTGGTGTTTTCAGTTTTAGTATTGACTTCCTTCCAGGAGAGATTCAGAATCAACCTGAGACTTGATTTTTTTTTCTTTTTAATTTGCTTCTTCGTCCTGATCCTTATCGTTGGCCCGACCCCCGGCCCTTCTCCAGGTGTCTGAACCAGTGGTTTTCAAACTCGGGCATCTGAATCGCCTGGAGTGTCAAGGTGGGGGCGTGGGGGGGGGGGGTCCTTGAAACCCGGATTATAGGTCCCGCGGGTGGTGGGTGTGTTGGATACTGGAGGTCTGATGCCCTGGGAACGTCTAACGAGCTCCCAGATGATGCTGATGCCGAGGCTGCTGGTCCAAGAACCCCTGCTCTCGTCTTCTTTCAAACCAGATTCAAGATGATTCAGGAGATCTGTCTATGGCGTGTGTCCAAAGAGCTCTTCCTGAGCCTTTTTTTTTTGGTTTTAAACGATGGTAAAATGCACGTAACGTAAAATGTGCCACCTTAACCGTCTCTAAGTGCACTGGCACCAGGCACGCTCACGCTGTCGTGCACCCGCCCCCCACCACCCGTCTCCAGAACTTTCCATCTCCCCAGACTGAGCCTCTGTCCGCAGGAAGCACGGACTCCCCGCCCCCTGCCCCACCCCTGGCTCCCACCATCCGCTCTCTGTCTCTGTGGACGGACGGGACTCCTCTGGGGACCCCCTGTGAGTGGGGTCACGCGGGACGTGTCCTTCTGTGTCCGGCTCCTGTCACCGCGCACAGGGACGTCCAGGTGCATCCATATTGTAGCAGGTGGCAGATTGCCTTCTTTTCCAAGGCTGGATAATATTCCAACGTGTGGATGGACACATCGTGTTTCTCCTTTACCTTTGATTCCCTTGAGCCTTTCGAGTCCACTACGGGTTGGCTGTCTTCTAACGGGGCACAGCCAGCTAAGCTGGGGATTCCTTTTGCCACATCCCGAATTCTGTTCTCCATCCCCTTTCTTGACTTGTGTCCTTGTTTTGATGGAGAACATTTCAGAAACATCTTTGTAACCTCCAGGTGTGACTGTGACCCGCTCCATTTTCCTGATTCCCTATCGTCTCATTGCCAAGCACCCCACACAGTCTCCGGAGTCAGACAGGCTTGGGTGGAAACATCCTAGGTCTGTCCCTCACTAGCTGGGCGCCCAGACTCCCCCACTATCCCCCAGCAGAAATCACTAGTCACGAATAAACCTAATAATACCAACATTTATTATCCCCCGAATCTTGACCTCAGAATTAGTAACCTCCTAGCCATGTCATTAATAAATTCACCATTAAACTTTAATGACGGAGTGAACACAATTATTCTTTTTGTTTGTTTGTTTTAATGTTTATTTACTTTTGAGAGACAGCGTGTGAGAGGGGGAGGGGCAGAGAGAGAGAGAAAGACACAGAATCTGAAGAGGCTCCAGGCTCCCAGCTGTCAGCACAGAGCCTGACTCGGGGCTTGAGCTCACAAGCTGCGAGATCATGACCCGAGCCGAAGTCAGACGCCCAACAGATTGAGCCACCCAGGCGCCCCTAGTCATTCTTCATACACTGGCACAGCATGGTAATGATTGTTTGTGATTCCAAGCAAGTGGCTTCAGCTTTCTGAGCTCCTGTTTTCTTGTGCGTAAAACGGAAATGATAACGGTTCCCATCTGGTTGATCAATACTATCAAATATGTATTTTATTCTAGGTGTTCTGTTCTATGTTAGGTACTGGGAACGTATTAGCAGTAAAAAGAAACAAACAAGTAATCAAGAAATAGGTCCCCAACTACGCATCGCATGCAGAGGCTTTAGCGCCCAGCCTGGCTTTTGGTCATGTTGTCACTTATAACTTACTTACCATTATGTTGTACGTGATGTCATACGTTATATATATGATACGTGCATGTTATATGTTGACACTATATACATCATAATAATGTACTTTGTTTAACAATGGTATTGGTATGTCTATCTCAATACCGCGTCATTTATACACTGCGCATATAACACAAATCAAACTCATTTATTATGCCATTAGAATTTCTACTTAGGACAAAGCGTATGCCATAAGTGTCACCTGCAATATGACGGTAGATACTTGATTAATCGTGGACATGACTCGTGTTTATCACCTGCGAGAGGATTAGGGCAATAGGATTAAGCCGAGGGCAAGCCGCTGCCCTTCCACCCCCCGGGCGCTTGGGGGCGCTCGAGGCGCGGAGACGCACGCGGGCCCACCCCCGAGCCCCGATTGGCGGCGCGCGCGCTGCGCCACGGCGCACGCCGGCCCCGCCTCCGGGCCCGCCCCCCGCTCCCTGGGCCCGGCCCCCTCCCTCCGCCCTCCGGCCGGCGGCGGTTGTTGTTCGGCGGCGGCGGCCGCAGCTCGGGTGCAGCCGCCGGCCGGTCCGCGCGCGCGGCCATGGAGCTGGAGGTGCCGGACGAGGCGGAGAGCGCCGAGGCGGGGGCCGTGACCTCGGAGGCGTCCTGGGCCTCGGAGAGTGGGGCGGCGGCAGGTAACGGTCCCGGACCTCCGTCCTTCCTCGCTCCCCGAGTGGACCCGCCTAGCCTCCCCCCGCCGGGGCCCAGTGGACCCGCCCGAGCGCCGGAGGGGCGGCGGGACCCGCGGCGGCGAGGCCGGAACGTTCCACTCGGGGGCGCTCGCGGGGGGGATGGGACGCGGGGCTCGGGGGAGGATGGAGCGCCCCGCCTGGGGGGCTCGGGGCGGCGCCGCCCTTCCCCGGGATGCCGGGGGGTGGGGGGGGGTGTGGGGGGGGGGGACCGCGGGGGTGGGTGCGGGGCCCCGTTCTGGGAGGCCGTGGGGGCAGCAGCCCCCTCCGGAGGCGCGCGGGGAAGACGGGTCCTCCCGTCTGGAGGGGGGGCGGTGAGATCACGCTGTGGGTGGGTGCGCCGCCCCCTGCCGAGGGCGCCTGGGGACGGCATCCCACCCAGGCCTGTCGGCGTGTGGGATGGTGGAGTACCTCGGTGCCGGTGAGGGGCCAGGTCTCCTAGGTGGGCATAGCAGGGAGGTGACACTGTCCCAGATGTGCCCCCTCCCCCTTCCTGGACACACTGCTGCGGGGGGGGGGGGGCCCACCTTGCTGGCATCCGCTTGGGGGATCGCCCCTTCCTTCCACGGGCAGTCACCCCTATGGGCACAGCTTATTGGTGGTGAAGGGCAGGCGCTGCCCGCGTGGACGTGGGGGGTCTTCGAGGCCATCTGGGCCTCCTGACTATCTCCTTTCTCTTCGTGGGAGTCACCAGCCCCGGTCTCCGGTGCAGTGGCCATTCATTGCCTTTCTGGGCCTCAGTTTACCTCCTTATCACAGGAGGGGGCTAAGGACGTGGCTTCTCAAAATGCCTTCAGTGCCGCGGCTCTGCAGGCAAGTGTGGGGGGGGCAGAAATAGCCCCCGCCCCAGCCTTCTACCTGGACGCTGGGGGGCGGCTCCTGGTGTGTAGGGCCCCTGCCTCCTCCCTCGGTCTTCAGAACAGCAGGTGGGGGGAGCCCGGTGGCCTGGTCCGGCCCATGGGCTCCCCCCACCTGCTGTTCCCTAACTGCTGCCCAGAGGAATGGCCCCCGCTCCTGCAAGGCTCCCTCTGGGTGGCATTCTCAAGCCTCCAGACAGAAGTTTCCGGATCCGCAGGATCCTCCTCAGGCAGCCCTCACCAGCAGAGGCCCTGCAGACACCCACATGGGCACCCGTCTTCCTTCTCCCCCAGGCCTCCTGAAGCTTCCTTGGCAGGCGGGGTCTGCTGTGTGCGGCGGGGGGCTGGGGGGAGTCTGGAGAGAGAGCGCCAGGGCCAGCGAGTGTCCCCCTGGTTCTGGAAGGCTCCCACCGCTCCTGTCCCCACTGCCATCTGGAAGCGCTTGGTAGATGACCCGCTTCATTCGACCATCCTGTTGCCTCGCCCTTGGTCTGGGCGGGGACTGGTGCCCTGGCCTGGCTAGCCCTAGACGCGGTTCGGGGACCCAGCGCGCTCCTTATCAAACCCCTGACCTCCGCTATCAATCCTCTGGCCTGCGCTGGTCAGAGACAAAACAGCCCAAGACTCAGTGACCACAAGAAAGCCGCATAGCAGACGTTTATTTTATCAGGGGCTCCGTGAGCCACTGGGAGGCAGATAAAGCCCCAGGCCCCAGCGGTGGCTGGGTCTGAGCGTGGGGGCCGGGAAGATAAGGGGTCAGCCCCGACTGCCTGTCACCAAAATGCGCAGAAATCTGACTCCCCCAGCAAATCGTTTACTTCCCTCGCTTTAAAATTACAAGCTGCTCCTTCCCTTCCGGGCCCGTTTCTCCTGATGTGAGTCCTAAGTTTGGGCAGTAACTCCACACTTTCCCTCCTGCTCAGGGATTAGAGAAGTCCCTAAGCGTCTTTGTGCCAAGATGGTTCCATACCACACCAGGGGTCGTCGCCTCGGCCCTATTGACGTTTGGGCCGGAGAATTCTGTTTTGGAGGCCCCGTCCCGTGCGCCGTGGGGTGTTGCGCAGAATCCCCGGCCCCGCCCATTCAGTGCCGGGATCTCCCGGGTTGTGATGACCCTAAGCGTCCACACACAGCTCCCGTGTCCCCTGGAGACACAGTCGCCCTGGACGAGAAACCACTGCACCACACCTGCTGTTCCATAATGTGGTTTGCTGTTTATCCGCGGTAACGTGGATTTCCCCCCATGTGGGTATCAACTTTTATTTTCTTCGGAAGGAGGGATACCGTGCGTGGTTTAGGGGGCACGCGCCCCAGACATACTGCCCGGCCTCCACCTGATCGCGGTGTGGCCTTGAGTAACGAGTGCCTTGACTTCTCTGGGCCCCGGTGTCCCCATCTGTAACACGGGGTGATACCTACGCCTACTTGGGGCTGGCTGTGAGCCTTACCGGAGTTAGCACGCGTCGGCATGTCGAGAGTGCCCGATGACCGGCAGGGACAGCCCGTTTTAGGCACCAGCCCTTAACGAGTCCACCCGCCTGCTGCTGAGGCCCATTCTGGCTGTCCCTCGCGTCCACCTTCTGCTGTGAGAAGCAGTGTCGCGGGGAACGTCTTTGAACGTGGCCCCAACTGTGGCACTTTAACTACTGTCTGGTGGTTGAACTCCCTGTTCTGGAATGGCTGGGTCATGGCGAGCAGATGGAGAATTCTTACCTGAAGCCTGTTGGCTTTCCAGAAAGGTCTGGCAGGGGCGGAGAGAGACTCTGGCCAGCGTTGCCAGCTCTGAATGTTATGAGCCTCGGTGATTTGGGCCAATCTGATGGAGGGGAAATGGCATCTTGGGGTTTAGAATCTGGTTACTTTAAATGCCCCGCTCCTTGCTCCCAAGGCCTGGTCCAGAAGGGGCCCGATGGGGTTCTCCACTGGTTTGGGGGCTTGGATGCATTCACGCGGCCCGTGATCTGCCTGTGGGCTCTTGGCCCGTGCTGCGGTCTGCTGTTCCGAGCCATTTCCCTCCTATCCTTCCTGCTTGCGTGAGAGCACAGAACAGTTGGCTTCGTTCCCAGCACCCCCCCCCCCGCCAGCCCCCTCCCACATCTAATCTGGTGGCAGATTATGCTGGTTTTGTCCTCAAAATGGACCCAGAATCTGCCTACTTCTTCCTCCTCTGCCAGTCCTGGTCTAGCCCCATCATCCGTCACTGGCTTGGTCCCTCGTCTCTTCCCATGCACCCTACAGCTCATTCCAGAAGGCTCCTGTTAAAAACTGACTTAGGTCCTGCTCGCCTCTGCCCACAGCCCTTTAGGGCTCCCACCTCCCTAGGGGTAAAAGCCCAAGTCCTCCCTAAGGCCCCCAAGGCCCTGCACGACCTGCCCCATCCCCTCCCTCCCGTCCCCTTGTCTTCCCCTTGCCCACTCTGCTCCAGCCACCTGGGCCTGGTCCTTGCTGTTCCTCCTAGGCCTGGTCCTGCCCCTGCCCCAGGGCCTTTGCACACGTTGTGCCGTCTGTCTAGAACGTTTGTCCTTTATATCTGTGTCGTTTGCTTCCTTAGTTTTTTCAAGGTTTTGCTCAAATGTCTCCTCAGTGAAGCCTCCCCTGACGGAGGGAGGCCTGAAGGAGAGACAGAAGATGGCACACAGGGCCCACAGGGCTGGGCTGGGGCGTTGTCGCCAGAGGCCTCCTCTGTGGTTGTGGGTGAGTGGTCCCTTATCCCCTTGTGGCGAGTCGGCTGGAATCTCCCAGTCGGAATTCTGCCCTGGACGCTTCCTGGCGATGTGACGCTTTTACCTCTGACGGTCTGGTCCCCTCCGTGGAGAGAGGCCTGGGAGCCAGAGCCCTTGGTTCACATCCCAGCTGCATCCTTTACCAGCTAGGGACACTCGGCCTCAGCGTCTCCATCTGTGAGACGGGTGCGATGACTGTACCTTTCTCCTAGGGCTGAATCGAGCGGGTTGACTCGTAAGCCCTTAGAGGGGCACCAGGCGCGTGGGCGCGGGGACTTTCCCTCCTCAGATGGGTGCGTGGGTGGAAGAGGCCCCCGTGCTGCACGCCCCTCCCGCGCAGAACCCAGCGCGAGCAGTCGCTTACTTACTCCTTAGCCCTTGGACGGTGCTGATTAAACATCGTCCAAGCTCCTGCCGTGGGCTCTAGGTGCAGCGAGCCGGGGGCTCCCTCCCTGCTCTCGCGGGCTCTCAGATCGGCGGGGGTCAGGATGACCGTGGCGGGCAAGCAAACCGAGAGGACCGGTCGTCAGCAGACTGCCTTCTGGGCCGAGTCCCACCCAGCACCAGTTTTTGTCAGTTTTTGTCGGGCGGGTTTTCTTCGCACACAGCCGTGCCCGCCCACTCACAACGCTGCCTGTGACGGCTTTTGGGCTACAGACCTTATGGCGCCCGCGGTCTTGCGCCTTGTGGAAAATGCTGCCATCCCCTGAATGAGTGCGTGCTGGTCAGTGGTGAGCACGCGGAGGGGAAAGAAACCGGTGTCCAGTGTGGGGCAAGCTGCAGCCGGGGTGGTCGGGGAGGAGTGGCCTAAGTGAGAAAAGCAGCCACGGGAGATGGATTAGCGGGCAGAGGGATTGGCCTGTGCAAAGGCCCTGAGGTAGGAATGAGCTTGACTCATTTGAGCCACGGAAACAAAGTTCTTGTCGTGGGGGGGCCGAAATGGGCCAGGCCAGTCACGTGGGGCCTTTGGGGGGCCCTGGCGCAGCACTCTGGCTAGTTGGTCGGGAAGGAGCCTCCCGGGACAGGTGCCAGATGAGTGGTGCTGAGTTGTGCTGGGAGCCTGGGTGGAGGCCATGGGGGGTGAGGGGGGTGAGGGAGCCGAAGAAGCCAGAAGGGATTGGTCTGTGCCCTGGAGCTGGTGGGGGTGGGGGGGTGGGGAAGGCCTGAGAAGGGGCAGGTTCTGGCAGGGTCGGACTGATGTCCGGGGGGGGGGGGGGGGGGGGGCAAGGCAGGTGGAGTCCCACGGACCCTGGGCGGGGAAGCCCGGGTCTTGGCCTGGGTCTCACGCTGCCTTGGCCACAGACAGCTGTGCCTCTGAGCAAGTGAAGTCCCTGCCCCCCCAGCCCAGCTCCTCTCAAGATGAGGGCACGGGGGACAGGAATCGGGAGAGGCCCGAGGCCCCCGGGGTGGTGCTCGTTGAATGACAGACAGCTACGCGACATCGGCATTTATCGCCGGCGAGGCCCGGGCTCCAGGAGGGTCTCGGGCTCCCGGGCCTTCCTGCTCGCACCGCCTGCCGCTGTGACTGACACGTGTCCCCACTCGTGACCGGGCAGGTTGAGACCCCCCTGGGGATTGCCTGCTGCCGCCAGCTGGCCGGCAGGGCCTGCAGCCGCGGACTGCCCACCGTGGGGATTACTGACCTGGCGGATTAGCCACCGGGCCCTGCACCTGCTGCCCCACTGAGCCACGCTGGAGGGCTTGGGGTCCGGCCCAGGGCGCCCTAAGTGCTTGAGCCAGAGTGAGCGAAGGCCTTTTGGGGGCCTAGCCTGTGACTTCGGTTGGAAAAAGGAACCCCCGGTGTTTTGTCACAACTGCTTTCTGTGTCGTACGTGTGCCACGCACACGTTTCTTGGCCTTTGTTCTGGATGCGTGGGGTTGCCGCTGAGGGTTTAAGGAGAGGGGTGCTGTTTGGGCATTTGTGTATGAAGGACGCTCTGGGGTGCGCTTGGGCCAGACCGCTTTTCATCGCTCACCCCTTTTGCCACGTTTAATAACGCACGTCTCGGAGCTCTCTCTGTTTGATGGGAACCACGGAGCTGCGTCTTTCCCGTATTCGATTGGGCTACCAGTCTTTTTCTTATTGATTTGTGGGAGCTCTTTATATGTCGTGAAAGTTTTTTGGTGTTTTTTTTTTAAATTCGTGACACAGGCGTAAGTAGTCCTTCCCCGTTTTCTCTCATGATGATAGTTGATCTCGGGCAGGTATCTTTGTATTTATGTGGTCAAGTTTATCCATCTCTCCTTGACGGTTTCTCAGTTTGATGTCACGGGTGGAAATGTGTTCTCCGTCCTGAGGTTCTAATTCTTCTAGTACTAAGGTGGTTTCGCCATTTTCTAAGCATTTAAAGTCCTGCTCTATTTGGGATGTACCCCCGCGTACGGTGTATGAGGATTTCATTGTTCCACGGTTTTCCAGGGGGCCCGGGGTTGCCCCAACGGTTTCTGGAAAATCTGCTTCCCTCACCGATTTGAGATGCCCCCTTTATTACATCCCAGATTCCTGCATGCGGCTGGTCTATTTCTGGACTTTCTATTCTGTCCCGCTCATCTGCCTGTCTTCTTGCAGCAGGCGAGCCTGTAACTACGAGTAATAACACGTTTCCTTTAAAAAGCAGCAGCCTGCCCTGTGGTCAGGAGACAGGGAGGACTTGTGTCTTGTCCTCTCTGTTTCTAGGAGGAGGTAACCAACCGTCAATCATTCCAGGTGGTTTTCTGCATTCGCACGTACCTTTAATTTTTTTTTTTTTTTAACGTCGTATTTTGAAAACGTTCAAGGCTGCAGAAAAAGTTGCGAGATACTGCGGCAAACACCCCGAGGCTCTTAGCTGAGATTCGCCAGCTGCCGACACGTCTCTCTGAATGGGTGTTATCGCCTGTGTGCGATTTTGCGGGTCCTTTGAGAGTCAGTCGGAAGCCCCTTCGTCCTTAAGTACCGAGGTGGGTTCTCATTATTCGCAGTTCTGTGGAGTTTGGGAATACTGAGGTGCGGCTCCTGGGAAACACGCAGGTCCCCGCGAGCCTCTGGTCCCCACGTTTCCATCGCCAGATCACGTCCGTGTGCAACCTCACACCGTGTGTGCTTCTGCATAAAGACCCTTGTCAGATACATACTGTTGCGTCGTTAGCAGCAACCTCGTGACGAGCAGCGCCAACTCCTGCCGGATGGAAGCGTGTCTAACACACTTTCTAAGGCGCGTCGCCGTCCTCTGGGCTCAGGAACGCCCTACCACCGCAGCTCTGAGCCTGGGGGCCGTTGTGAACGGTGAAAACCACCAACAAACGGCACAAAACGTAAGACCCGCCTCTCGGTAGCCCACAGAAAGGGCCCCCGTCTACAGCACAAGGGGGGAGACAGGAAGCAGACTACGCTCGGCTGGATGCGTGCACGGGAGGTGACAGTTTTCGGTGCCCCGCGTACGTCTCCAGGTGACCGGGAAGGGCTCCCGAGTACTGATTGGGGGCTGCGGTAGCCGGGGGGTGGGTCTGCAGATGCGCAATCGGAATGGTGAGCAGCTCTGTACCCCCGGACAGACGCCCCGTCCGCCAAGTGCAGAGATCAGGTTCAGGAAGTGTAACATCCGTGCAGAGTCCACAGTCAGGACCCACGTTGTGCCGGTGCGTCCAGAGTTGCCCTGGATGGCGATCTTTGATCCCTCGCTAGGATCCGGGATCACACTTGGAGACCTGGGAGCAGCTGGTCTCCCGGGCCCGACCCCAGCACCGGAACCTTCTGCCTGAGCAGCTGTGAGTGAGCCTCGCCCCCGCTCTCGGCTCCCTCGGGAAGCCCACCTGGTCCCCTCAGGCCTCCGGCCTGGACTTTGGTGGGAGGCCTGTGCCTGGCATGGCCGTGTGCACGGCCGTGTTTGTGGCAAGAGTGGTGAAAGTTCTGGAACCTTCTTTCTCTTTCTTTTGAGAGCCGGAGCTTTGGAAAGCCGTCCGCCGGCCTAAGGCCTGCCGAGTTCTGGATTCATGGCCACCCTCCCCCCATCCTTTGCAAGGCTTCCTGTTTACCACTCCGGGAACATTCGCTTTGTGCAGTGAGATCGAGATCGGGCGGGGATGCAGGAGGGGGCAGAACGCGTGGGAGTGGGTCTCAGCCTGGGGGAGGAGGGGTCGGCCGGTGGTCCGGGCTCTGCCCGCCCCCCCCCCCCGAGACCACCCCCACCCCCGCCTCCATTCTCAGCTCCCCCAGGCGCACCTTCCCCTCCAGCCACCCCAGACCCTGGCTCTCTGTTCCCCAAAAGCATCCTGTCCTGTTCCCACAGGGCCTTGGCATGTGCTCTCTCTGCCTTAGGATGCCCTCACCCTTGGTTTCCCTCGCTGGGTCCTGTCCGTGGGGCAGCGCGTGTCGGCGACTCGCTCCCGTTCGGGGCCGAGTGACGTTCCGTGAAGTGGATGGCGATCATCTGTTGACGGACATCTGGGTTGTTCCCACTTTTGGTTACGGGCAGTGTCCATAACGTATGGATGACGGCCGCACTCTCCAGTCCCACCAGCCGTGTGTGAGGGTTCTGACTTCTCCACGTCCTGGACGTTACTTGTCACCGTGTGTCTGCTTGATTCTAGCCGTACTCGTGGGCGTGAAGTGGTGTCTTGCTGGGGTTTTGATTTGTGTTTCCTGATGATCAGTGACGCGGAGCATGTGTTCCTGGGCTTGCTGGCCATCTGTACGTCCTCCTGCGGAGAAGTGTGTGTTGAGATCCTTTGCTCATTTTTCATTTGGGTTCATTTTATTGTTGAATTGTAAGCGCTCTTTATATATGTTAGATACAGTTCCCTCATCAGACCTCTGATTGGCAGATACCTTCTCCCATTCTGTCGGTTGCCTCCCCGCTTTCTTGGTGGTGGCCTTTGAAGTGCAAACGTTATTTTTAAGTTTATTTTTTTAGTGATCTCTGTGCCCCACACGGGGCTCGAGCTCACAACCCCGAGATCCAGAGTCGCACACTGTGCTGACTTGAGCTGGCCGGGTGCCCTGCAGAGCAGACGTTTTCATTTTGAGGAAGTCCAGCTCGTGTTTCCTTTGGTGGCTTGGACTAAAGCGGTCACGTCCAAGAAACCACGGCCTGACTCAACGCAATGATTTACTTTTCTTCCCAGAGCTTTATGGTTCCATCCGCTCCGTGGGCTTAGATTTCTGCTGCGTCTCGTGTTCCGAGTGCATACGGTGTGAGGTAGGGCCCGACGTCACTCCTCGTGCGTGGAAACCCGGTTGTCCCAGAGCCGCCGGTCGACACTGAGTCGTCTGGGTGCTCGTCGAAATCAGCCGGCCAGGAATGTGCATGTTTGGTTCTGGATTCCCACCGATGTATCCTGGACCATTCCAGGGCGTCCAGACGGGCGTCCCCATCTGTGTGTGCCCGGACCACATTGCCTTGATCACCGAGGCTTTGCAGCCCGTTTTGAAATGGGGAAACGTGAATCTTCCAACTCTGTTCTGCATTTTATGTTTTTTTAAACGTTTGTTTATTTTTGAGAGAGAGGGAGAGAGAGCGCGTGTGTGCGAGTGGGGGAGGGGCAGAGGGGGGGGACAGAGGATCCGAAGGAGGCTCCGGGCTCTGTGCTGACAGCAGTGACCCCGATGTGGGGCTCAAGCTCACAAACCAGGAGACCACGACCTGAGCCAAAGTCAGATGACGCTTCGCGCGGCCCACCCAGGCACCCCCCGCGCTTTCCCGCATTTTCCATTTTAACGCATTAGGCTTGGCTTGGCTCTTACTTCCTGACCATGTAACTCAGAGCCAGCGTGTTCTCTCACACGCTGTTTGATACCCCATTATACACGCGCTAGTCACCCAGCTCGTTATTGAGCGCTCACTGTATGCCGGGCTCGGAGGGAAGCCCCATCGCTGGTGGAGCCCAGAAGGAGCCCTGGCAGAGGCCAGAACCAGGTGGGCGAGGCCTTTGCCCCGGTGACAGGAGCAGCGGGGGTGGCGTGGGTGTTTGTTCGGCCCCCAGATCAGCCTCCAGCCCTGGCCTGGCCTCCAGTCATAGCAGGGGCCAAGATGGATCCCGGGCTTGCCTCCAGGAAGCCGCCAGGCTGGGAAGGCCTGGAGACGGACCCTAAGGTTCACCAGCCACGTGTGGGTCCCCAGGGTGACAGGAGCAGCAAGGTCCGTCACATCTCTGCACTCTCCTCTCCTTACTCTGTTCCAGCCCCTTGGGCCTCTGTGCTGATTCCCCAACTCTGCAGGCACAACCCTGCCCCAGGGCCTTTGCCCCGGCTCTTCCTTCGTCCTGGGAGGCCCTGCCCCCTCGAGCATGGCTGGCTCTTCCTGTCCCCTTCCACCCGTGTGCCTGTGGCTCAGGCTGGAGCCCGGCCACCCGGAATCACGTGCATCCGTGCCCACTTTTTCCCGGGGAACCTCAGGCAGGTGACCTGGCTTCTCGGGGCCGTGGCACCCACCTCACCGGGCTGTTGGGCGCATCGGGTGGTGTGATTCAGACCCAGCGGGCCTCAGCTCCTTGTTGCCGTGCCCACGCGCCTGCTGCTTTCCAGCTGGTCGCTGGGGCCACTGGGGTGTTGGAGTCGGTGGCTCAGTGGTTAGAGACACTAAGCAGGCCGTGCCCCGAGGCTCCTCCTCCAACACCTGCCTCCTGAGCCAAGCCCCTGGTGCCCTGGCCCCAGACCTTGTCGTGACTCCCACGGTCACCACCAGGGAGGAGGGAGCGGGTCCCGGTGCTGCAGGCACTGCGAAGTGTGGGCACGTGCCTCCCTGGGCTGTAGCGAGTGCTGCCCTCACGGGGCTCCTGGCCTCGAAGGGCGCAGTCACTGGAGGGCCCACAGATTAAATAGGAGGTTTAAACTGACCGGGGGTAGGAGTTATGATGGAGGTGGAGAACGGGTCAGGGAGCCGGCTTCAGCCAGTTGTGCAGGAAGGTCTCGCTGAGGAGGAGACGATCCAGGCCTGAACGGTGAAATGGAGAAGAGTATCCTAGGTAGAGAAGCGAGTGCAAGGGCCCTGGGGCAGGACTGTGCCTGGTGCATGTGAGGAACGGCAAGGGGGTCGCGTGGCAGGAGTGCAGGGAGGGAGGGAGGGAGGCCGTCCGTCTAGACGCCCCCCACCCGCCGTCCTTCTCTGTACTCAGGGGCCACGTGGGAACCCCCAGTGTGTCACATCTGTTGCTGTGAACACAGACCCCGAAATGTGGCGGCTTTAAACAACAGCGCACGCTTATTACCTCTCGGTGTCTGTGGGTCGGGAGTCCAAGGGTGGCTGGGCGGGGCGGTTCTGGCACAGGGTCTCTGACGAGGTCGCACTCGAGCCTCCTGCCTCATCCGAGGGCTCGACCGGGGCTGGAGGAGCCGGTCCCGAGCTGTTGTCTCAGGGACAGACGGCAGACGGCCTCCGTTCCCAGGGCCACTTGTGTGTCCTCACCGCTCGGCGGCCGCTTCTCCCCGGCTGAGCGGCCTGAGAGCGAGCGAAGGTGGCTGCGTCTGACCTGGTCAGAGGTCGCGGGCCCGCACTTCGGCCGTACCCCGCTGGTCATGCCCACCGGCCGCGGCAGAAGCTGTGGCTACCCGGGGACCAGGCCGGCCGGGGGCCATCCTGAAGGCTGGCCGCCCAGCGGGCAGCTCGCGTGGCTTCAGAGCCTCCCTCTGTCACCCGTAGAATGGGGCAGGCGTGGCCCTCGCGGGCCTCACGCAGAGTGACCCTCGAGGTGCGGGAGGTCCCGTGGCAATCCCGGAGCCCGGCCGGGCGTCGGGGGCCTGGTGCCCGCCTGGCTCAGCCTCTGTGCCAGACAGAGCCGTCTCCGGCCCCCTGGGATTCTGGACGCCCAGACCTGCCCTGTCGGGGAGGCTGGCCCCCACTGGGGAGGGAATTACTGGCATTCGCGAGAGTGCCCGGCCTGGCTTCCCACCGTCCGCCTGTCTCCTGGTCGGTGGGCACCTGCCGCGAGTGACGGGAGCAAGAGGTCTCTAGCCTAGAGGCCAAGGGGGCCTCTGGCCGAGCAGCCCTGGGCTGCCTCAGTGGCTCTTGGAATTCAAGTGCAGAATCTGCAGCCCAGCCCTGGCTTCCGGGGAGTAAAAATATATCTGGGAAGAAGACTGGGCCAAGAAACCTCACACGTTGGTCCTGAGACAGCGCGTGATCCTTCATTGGGCACCTGCTGGTGGGGGTGGCAGGTGGGGGGAGGTGGGGGGAGCTCTCTCCGCTCCTGCCCTTCCGTCTGCGGATCTCGCCCATCGGCTGGCCCTTCCCGAGTGGAGGTCTGTGGTTGAGGGTCCAGCGTCGGTCTCCCGGTGTCCCCTCGAGGAGCCCCGATCCCCCACACCTCGGCAGGGTGCCGCTGGCCCCGGGGTGGGGACCCAGGCCTCGGCACGTGACCTGCAGGACAGTCAGGCGCCTACTTGGGGGTGGGGGGGGCCCCCGCAGGGAGGACAGCAGCACTGGCCGGTGGGGAGACCGAGTCCTCAGGGCCCCCAGGTGCCGCCAGACTTGAAGCTCATCTTCAGTTAGGTCGGGGCTCGGCAGGCTCCTCCCGCGAAGGGCCGGGTGGTCTCTCGGGTGGTCTCTCTCTTAAGCGTTCGATTCGGCCGCGGGAGCGCAAAAGCCACGGCAGAGATTGGTAAGTGAGTGGGTGTGGCTTTGTGCCGATAAAACTTTACTTACAAAACAGACGGCAGGCGGGTCTGGTCTGCAGGGCACAGTTTACTGGCCCCTGAGTTGTGTTAACAGATAATCCCTCTCCACATACTGTGTGAGTTAGGCTTCTGTCTCAACACAAAACATCCTAACACCACTTCTTTGAGCCTCAGTTTCCCCCTCTGAAGAAGAGAGACGAGAGGCATAGGATAGGCCAGGGGGGAAGCCCCATGGGCCCGTGGCCTTGCTGGGCCTTCCCGCCCTGCAGCAGATGTCCAGCTCAGGGAACCTGTGAGAGCCACATTCCCCTCGCTCTTCCCCCGGGGCTCTTGCTCTCAGCCTCCTCCATGCAGCCCTCCAGGGTTTCTCAGCTGATGCCCCGTGCCTGGGAGCTGGTGCGGGGGAGGGGGGGGGGGAGTCACGGAGGGACACAGGGAGAAGTGGCCTGCCCTGCGGGGCTCTGGGAGGAGCCAGGAGACCCCTGAAGGCGGCGCTGTGGCGTGGGTTTCCGAGGGAGAGGCTGCGAGGAGAGGCCCCACCCACAACCACTAGGCCCGGGACAGGCTCCGGGAGGGAGGGCGGTCGCGGAGCAGAGGGGAGGTGGGAGGTGGCCCAGGGCCCAGGGCCTGAAGGAGCCCGAACGGTGGAGGACCAGACAGCAGCCCACAGGCTGGGCAGTGGGCGCCCGGTCAGGGGATGGCGAGCCCGGGGCCCCAGCGTCCGAATCTGTGGAAGACGAGCTGTCGCCCTCTGCGCCTCTGATGGTGTGGGCGACCTTGGGTGGAGTGTCCCCCGAGGGCCGGGGACCAGACAGAAGCTGGTGCCGGTGGAGAGAGCCCCCGGCCGGGAGCGCCCGCGCCTAGGGCAGTGCGGGAGTCGGCAGCAAGCGGGCGTCGTCGTCGTCGTCGTCGTCGTGCGGAGCTCTGCTTCTGGGCAGGGCGGGGGCTCTGCCCTTGGGCCCAGGGACCCGCGTGGGGGTGGGGCTCACACAGGTGACGGACGGCTGCGGGACACCGGGCCGGGTGTGTGGGAGCAGCATTGCAGCATTCGGCTTCAGGAGCAGCCGCTCTGCCCGCGGGGTCAGGGAAAGCCACCCAAGGGGAGGAAGCTTCTGGTTGCCGCGAGGGCGGGCCGGCTTGGGCTGCCTTGAGCACACCCGACCGCCAGCCCTTGCGGGCGGAGCGTGTCTGCAGAGACTCGGGAGCCCCTGCCACTGAGCTACCTTGAACTTGCCTCTGAGACCTCTGGGCCTCAGTCTCCCCGGCTGTAAAGTGGGTCCAGTGGCGGTCGTCTCCCGGGAGTGTTAGGGGGTGGGGGGTGCGGCTTTCGGGGCGCCAGCCCAGCGCTGGGGCGTGTGCGCGCCTGTAGCTGTTTAGTACGGGGAGCTGCAAACAGAAGACGGAAGTAGACAGGAGAGTACGGCTAAGCTATTTTTATCACGAAATATTTTGTAATTTTTTAATGTTCATTTTTACACATTAAAAATAAAGAGAGAGCAGCAGGGGGGCGGCAGAGAGAGGATCCCGAGCAGGCTGTCAGCACAGAGCCCTACCCGGGATTTGAACCCACGAACCGGGAGATCATGACCTGCACCGGAACCGAGAGTGGGACCCTCGGCCGAGACTGAGCCGCCCAGGCGCCCGATGCGTTGGCGTCTTTTCTGGGCGCCTCGGATCTTTTGTCCCTAAATCTATTTAGACAGAGAACCAGTGTGTCCCCAGAAACGGGGCCCAGCACGCAGGGAACGCTCCCAGAGTTTGGAACGCGCGAGGGAGCGAGTGGTGGACAGAATGCTCTTTGGGAAGCTGGGAATCAGGACAATCTGTAATTCCTTACCTGCCACCATTCACCCTTCCGGGTGGTTTGGGGTGGTAAACGCAAAATCGTGAGAGGAAAAAACTATCCGCGAGGCAGAAAGGGGCTTTCTTAGTCCCAAAGCCTTCGTTTGAGACTTGCCCCCTAGTTTGAAGTTTCAGCCTTTGCCTGAGTCCTGCCCCTGCTGAGGCCCCGATGGTTCCTGGCGCGACGGGGACTTTTGTCCCCCCGGCTGTCGGCTGTCGGGGTGAGAGCCGGGATGAGCTTCCCACGTGCCGGGACTGGACGCAGCGCTGGCAAGCCCGCTGTGGCCTCTGCTCTACTGGGAAGGAACAGGTCCCTTCGGTGACGTGTGGCCCTAAATCAGTGAGCCGGGGGCGTGGTAGAGGGTGGGCAGGGGTGGGGTGGGAAGGGACCGCTCTAGGCAGCACGTCGGGGTGGACCCTCCAGGAGGCGATGTTCAGGCTGAGACCATCTGAGTGCCGGCCGCGTGGAGATGCAGGGAGGGAGCCTT
Organism: Acinonyx jubatus; assembly: GCF_027475565.1. Lineage (NCBI taxonomy): Eukaryota > Metazoa > Chordata > Mammalia > Carnivora > Felidae > Acinonyx > Acinonyx jubatus. The sequence continues at coordinate 162,906,548 of NC_069383.1, forward strand.
CGAGGCCGAGGGCACAGTGACAGCTAAGGCCCCGAGGTGGGACCCTGCCAGCCGCAAAGGTGTGTTGAGCGAGTGAGTGTCACCTGTGTGACCACGCCCACTCCTGGGGCAGATCCACCCCAAACGCAAGCTTCTCCAAAGCCTGAAAACACCCGGCAGCACGGGGCCAGGTTGACCTTTAACCCGCATTCAGAAAATTGTCAACCGAGGGGCGCCTGGGGGGGCTCAGCGTGTTGAGGGTCAGACCTTTGGTTTCGTTGGGGCCCCACGTCAGGCTCTGCGCTGACAGAGTGGAGCCTGCTTGGGATTCCCCCCCCTCCCTCCCTCCCTCTCTCTCTCTCTCTCTCTCTCTCTGCCCCTCCCCCACCTCTCTCAAAATAAATAGACGTTAAAAAGCAAAATTTTCAACCCTACTGAAAAGTTGAAAGCGGACGGTGACAGCTCACTTCGTACTGCTTGGATCCCCCCATTGACCTTCTGCTGCGTTTAGTTCACATACTCCCCGCCCCCCATGCCCCCGTCCACCCCTTCCCCACGTCCCCTCCCTGCTCTGGGCTTGTAGCACCCCTGGAGGACGGGGGTCTTCCCCGCGTCTGCTGATTGGAAAGGGCCAGCTACCGAAGAGATAAAAACTCACCCAAGCGTGGAACCAGGCGAGGCAGGCGTATAAGGAGCAGGGGGTGGGCGCAGAGGGCACAGACTCCCAGACTCCCGTTCTCCTCGGCTCGGAGCGCCGTGACCTTGGGTTAGCTGCCGGCCGCCTGCTCTGCTGTGTTGAGTTCTTCTCTTAAAAATTTTTTTTTTCATGTTTGTTTATTTATTTTGAGAGCGAGAGCGAGAGCGAGTGTACGAGCCAGGGAGGGGCAGAGGGAGAGGGAGGAGAGAGAGAAATCCCCACCCCACGTGGGGCTGGAACCCACAAACCCGCGAGATCATGACCTGAGCCAAAACCAAGAGTCGGCCGTGGGGCGCCTGGGTGGCTCAGTCGGTGAAGCAGATGACTTTGGCTCCGGTCGTGATCTCCCGGTTCGTGGGTTTGAGCCCCGCGTCGGGCTCTGGGCTGACGGCTCGGAGCCTGGAGCCTGCTTCCGATTCTGTGTCTCCCTCTCTCTCTGCCCCTCCCCTGCTCACGCTGTCGCTCTCTGTCTCTCAAAAATAAATAAATGTTAAAAAAAAAGAAAAAAGCTGCTCAGCTGGCTGAGCGGCCCAGGCACCCCTGCTGCATTTACTTCTTGGGTTTTCTGAAATTTTTTCTCTCCAACCTCCGTTCCTTTTCTTTTTTCTTGTCTTGCTGCACCGGCCGGCGTCCCCACCGCCGTGGTGGCTCTCGGCTCGTACCGTGGTCCCTGCTTCAGTCAGCTGTCGCTGCGTAACAGGCCGCCCGGAGCTTCGAGCCTGAGCGAACAAGTGCGTGTGTGCTCGCGGCTCTGGGGTCTCGCCCGGGGTCGGCGGGCGCCTGCACCCTGGTCCCGCACCTCGGCTGGGGGCCGCCTACCTCCCCGGTGCGGTCGCCAGTGTGGCGGGGACCCCCGCCGGGACCTCGGGGCTCGGGGTTCCCAGAGGGCAGAACCAGAAGCTTCCACCCTTCCCCACGCCATAGGGTTTCTCCGTTGCACCGCACCACTCGGAGCATCACGTGGCTGCAGAGAGCCGGCCGTCTCCGCTCAGCTGCGGCCCTTCCGGTTTGGAGAGAGGACTTTCAAGTGTGGCTCGGCCGGCCCGGGGGCTGAGGGTTGGGATTGCCACCCCCCCTGCAGAGGTTCCCAGCGTCCCCGCAGGCTGCCCGCAGGGCCCCGCTGCTGAGGCGGCCGCGCAGCGGGAGGCCCAGGGCCACCGGGTCGCTCCGGCCAATCAGGGAAGTGTGTGAGGCCACTTCCTGGCTTCTCGGGGCTCCTGGCCCCGCTGCCTTGTCCTGGCGCCTTCTCGTTCGCCCTGAGTCACGGGGAGCCGGCACCCGGCCTGGGCACATGCAGCCCTGATCTGGGAAGCGGCCCCACCCTGGAGGCCTCGTGTCCCCCTGCTGCCCTCTCCAGCGCTGACTCCACACTCAGCTCTGACGGTGTCCGTCAGGGGGTGACTGAGCAGACCTGGTCTCTCTGTAGTGGGGGAGACATAACACGTGAGCCCCAGGAGCTGCTGGGTGCCTGGAAGACCAAGAAAGCCACGGAGATGAGGAGAGTGACCTCAGAGGGACTGTTTTGGGCAAGGTGGTTGGGGGACACTTCAGAGGGGGTGACATTTGAGCCAGGTCTCAGATGAAGCAAGGGAGCAAACCCAGCAAGGGTCTTGGGAACAGTGTTTCAGGTGAGGGGGGAGCCCAACCGGTGCAAAGGCCCTGGGGCAGGACCTGCCTGTCATGATGGAGAAAAGGCGAGGAGGTTCATGTGGCTGGAGCAGAGTGAGGGGGAGAGAGGGAGAGGCGGAGGGCCGAGGGAGGGAGGACTGAGGGGGGGGAGGGCACCTTCGTGCAGGGCCTTGGGGACCCAGGGGAGGACTTGGACTTTTCCCCCAGGGAGGTAGGAGTCTTGGAGGGCTGTGGGCACAGGAGGGCGGGACGTGACTCGGGTGCTCACGGGCGCCCTCTGGTGGCCTCCGTGGGGAGACTGGGCTGTGTGGAGGACAGACGGGGGACCAGGGTGGAGGGGCTGCGGCGGTCCTGGAGCTGTGGGCCAGGGACAGTGGGCAGATTTGGGGTGGGTTTTAAAGGCACAGGTGGGTGATTGTGCTGAAAGACAGACGGCGAGGCTCCTCCCTGGGTCTTGGGGGCCCACAGCCCTTCCCGAGCTTTTTGTTGCCACATCCAACAGATGTGGAGACGAGGCTCCCCCGAAGCTGAGACGCGGGCAGAGGGGAGAGGAGAGGGTGTCTGTCCACTTGTCATGGGTCAGTCAACGCACAGGCCCAGCCCTGAGGGAGGACGCCCCCAGCCCCCATGAAGAGGACATACACTGATGTCATTGTTGCCTGGAGGGAAAGGACAGGGTGTGCAGGATGGGGCGGTGGTAACTGGGGTGGGGGTAGGGGGCCCATCCAGGACAAGGGCCCTGAGGCCAGCCACTGGAGCAGGGAACAGCTGATAGGAGGTGGGTCCTGCAGGCCAGGAGGAGGGGCTCTGCCTGGGCCTTGGCCTGCTTTAGGGGCTGAGAAACAGGCTCAGAGGGAAGCCTCTGAGGGCGTGAGGAGCTCACCTCCTCCCTCCGGAGCCACGGGGTGGCTGTGAGGTCACCTGCACGGAAGCGATTAGAGCGGCCTGTGGCAGGGTCCTGTGGTAGGGCTGGGCGGCGGGCTGGGGAGAGGGGGCCCAGCTCTGGAGCCCTAGCTTCAGGCACCCACGGAGGCTCAGCGAGACCACAGGAAAGGTGCTCAGAGAGGTGGAGGGGCTCGCCTGAGGCCACACAGCGGTGGGCCGCAGGAGAGCCCAGCCTCAGCCCTGCGCGCGTCCCCTGCCCCCTCCCCCCCTGCCCAGAGGCTGGCACGGCTGTGTCCCGGGGCAGGCGCGCTCTCCCCCTCCCCAGGCTATTTTTAAAACTTAATTTCCTCAAAAATTGGGTGGCTCGTCCAGAAGAGAGTGGGTCACGTCTTGGGCTGGGAGGAGCGACATCGTGGTGTGGCCTCTGCCGTCCCAGCCGGCCTGGCTGGTGGTGGCAGCACAGGGCAGGGCCGTGACCTCCAGCAGTGGACTCGCTGTGAGCAGGAAGGGAAGGCCCTCCAGGGCCGGGGGGCCACGGTTTTTGAGGGTTTTGAGCAGCAGGGGTGGGGGGGTCCTCACAGGCACGGTGCTGTGCTGGGGGGGTGGGGCAGACAGACCGCCGTGGGGCTTCCTGCCGGAGGAGGCCGGTGTGGACGTGGCTGGGCAGGAGGGCGAGCAGGGCTATGAGTGGCCAGGCCGCCCCCCGACCCTCTGAGGAGCCTGAGGAGCCAGGAGGACTCGGGAGCAGGCGGAGCCGTGGCAGGGGGGAGGCCGGAACCTCGGTGTTGGGCCTGCTCGGCCTGGGAGCTGCAGAGGACGAAGTCCAGAATGTTCTGCCCTGGTCCACCGCCAGCTTCTTGCCTTCTCTCCTCTTCCTTCCCCCACAGCCCACACATAACACCATGAATTGTTCTGTTGGGCAGCCAGCAGAAATATCACGTCAGCTTTCTAGCACCTTCTGCGACCCGCTTGCCTCTAGCTGAGCCTCGGGATGGGCCCACGTTCAGGCCCGGGGCCTGGGCACCCAGGTTGGAAGGTCTGTGGGTGGGCACCTGGGGCCTCGGGCAGGTGAGCCAGCCTCCGCGTGTCGGCTTTGACCTCCTGGCTGGGGTGTTCTCTGCTGTGACCGTGGCACCGGCCGGTTGCCCACCCAGCCTCAGTTTCCCTGCCTGGACCATCTCCGGCACCTGGCTGACTGATGCACAGGGCAGTGGTGGCACTGGGGTGGTGGTTGTGGCTGAAAGAGGACACTGGTCACCCACCCCGCCCGCCCGGGCCTGCCCCACATTCAGTGTTTCCTTTTCTCAGTAAGTGTAATTCATACCATAAAATTCACGCTTTGAAGAACACGGTTTAGTTTTTCGTGTATTCCCAATGTCGTGCCACTGTCACCACTGATTCTAGAACATTCTTATCCTGCTAAAGGAAACCCCATTCCCTTTGACAGTCACTCCCCAGTCCGCAGCCTTGTCCGCTCTTCGGGACTGGAACCCCGTCTCAGCCCCACCACACCCACGGTCCTCTCTCTAGCCCGACCTCCCCTGAGCTCCAGACTCGGGGTCCGGCTGATCCTGGAATCTCTGTGCGGGAGGCTCTGGGCGTCTCACACTCAGCTTGGCCACGCTGCACCCGACTGTCCCCACACCTGCTCCTGCCTTGTTCCTCATCTTGGCTGAGGCTGCTCATTCTTTCCGTTAATGGCTTTAGTCATAGTCCTTAGTCATCCTGGATTCCCTGCTTTTCGCTTTGCCTCCAGTGAGGGTAGCCTGTCTGTCCCAACTTGAGACCTGTCCAGAATTTGCCCACCTCCCCTCTGCCTCCCCCACCCGGTCCAGCCCATCTACTCCTGAAGGACCAGCTCAGTTCCCCACCCCCCCCCCTTCCCCCAGTCCGTCCTCCCCGTAGTGGCAGCCAGAGGGCGCCCACGAGCACCCAAGTCGGATCCCCTCCCTCTGCCCACAGCCCTCCAGGGCTCCCACCTTCCTGTGGGGAAAAGCACAAGTCCTCCCTTGCTGGCCTGACCCCGCACCCATCACCCAAGCCAAGGCCCTCCACCGTCCTGGTCACCACTTGCCTTCCCGCCAGCCTGACACGTAGACACCCAGCATGTGAGTTTCTGTTGCGGCTAAACAAATCACACGGCCTGACCTAAAACCACACTCTGGAGGTCATGAGTCTAAGATGGGTGTCACGGGGACCAAACCCAGGCATGGGCAGGGCCGGTTCCCCCCGAAGCCCCAGGGAGACCCCTCTCCTGCCTTTTCCGCCTTCCGGAGGTGCCACATCCTAGCCCGCGCCCCCCCCCCCCCCCCCCCAGCCAGCAGCATGGGGTCTGCCCGTCTCTCTGCCTCCCTCTCATGAGGATCTCGTGGGGACGCTGGGCCCAGGGACCCCGGGTCTCCTCGACCTCAGACCTCACCAGCCTTGGCTTCCTCCCACCTGCAAAGCCCGCCCTGTCTGCAGGAGGCAGAGGTATGTCTGAGGCCAATACTCGTTTGAACAGATAATCCTCAGCAGAAGCCCGCTTTGCAGGTGAGGACGCCAGGGCTCAGAGAGGTCAGTGGTTGGCCTCCCCACAGGGAGCCAGGATTGGAGGGCAGGGTGTTAGGAATAAAAACTGCCTGCTCCCTCACCGTGAGCCTCTCTCCACGGTGAGCACCTCTTTCCCGGGGACAGTGTGAACAGGGGCCAGGGAGCCGTCACTCCAGCCCTGGCCGCCTGGCCCCTTCCCACCGACCCAGCCGGTCACGTGATTTCTCTGTGGCCCGAGGACATGGGATCTGGTTGAGCCCTGCTTCCGCCGGCAGGGGAAGGCCACAGTTGTCAGTTTGGCCAGCCCTTTGCTGCCAGGGACTTAACATCTTTGGGGTCAGTGGTGGGTTGACGTCCGCGCCCGTTTCCCAGCCAGGGTACTGTCGTCCCTCCGTAGGGGTGCAGGGAGCAGAGTGAGGTCGGAGACACCTGTGTGCGGGGAAGGCAGGGTGGTGACACGGTGGGGTGGAGGGCCGCCCCCGTCTCCGGGCTGAAGCCTCTCTCTTCTCTCCTGCAGGCTTGGCCCAGAAGAAGATGGCCCCGTCGGAGGTGAGTGTCCTGTGGCCTTCCTGACCCACTTCTCCGAAGGCCGGCCAGCCCCGGGGCCTGCTGTGCGGCCTGGGCCCCACGCTCTGGCAGGTGGCAGGCAGTGAAAGTCCCTCGGTCCTGCCGGCATCTTGAGTTTCAGGGAGGGGAGCCGCTGGGGAAGGAAGAGCGAGGACCCGGCCTGGACAGTGAGGGCCAGAGGGACGGAGACTGAGGGTCCAGAGGGGTGGGAGGGGAGCCGGGCAAGGGCGGGTCCCTGAGGAGCCCCCAGGAGGAGGGGGGTCCAGTCAGATGCGGCAACGCTGGTGTAGCATCCGTTGTCCCCACACGTGCCCCACACGTGCCCGCCCACGTCTTCCGTCTTCCGTCTTCCGTTCGGGATCCAGAGAGCTCCTGCTCCTGCCGGGGCGGCCGCTCGCCCGCGCCTTGCACCGTGGGGGGGTCAGCACTGTCCCTGGTCCTGAAAGCGGCCTGTGGGAGCGAGTCTGTGAGCCCCGCATTCCAGGAGCAGCCCAGGCGTGGCGTCCCTGTACCGGCGCTAGCTTCCTGGCCCCAGGCACCTGTGTCCCCCGGGTTGCCACCCGTCACGTGGGGCCCTTGTCGGGAGGGCTCTCCTGGAGGCAGTGGGGAGTCAGCGAGGGGTGCGGAGCAGGGGCGGTGCCACCGATTTCTGGGGAGAGCCCGCCCCCTGGTGGCCAGTGTGCGGAACACGCCGGGGCCTGCTGAGGAGCGAGGGCAGCTGGGGGGCTGCCTGAACCCCCGTGGGGCAGTGGGGGTTGGGCTGATGTGAGTGCTCCCAGCTGGAGGCCAGAGGGTTTCACGGGCTGTTTGGATGGTGCAGGTACACAGTAGATGTTTTCTTAAATGTCCGTGAGCGGACAGCCCCCACCGCCCCTCCACCATTCTCCCCTGTGGAGCTGCACACCAGTGCTGGTGGCTCCCACACAAATTTGTCACGCCTGCCCTGGCTGTCCCCACACAGGTCCCGGGCCAGTGGGACCTCTCCCTGTTTCACAGTCATTCCAGCCCACATGTCTCGGCCCTAAGGGACGCTGTGTGGTGTCTGGAGACATCTGTGGCTGTCAGGACGCAGTGAGGCTGCTCACTGCTCACAGTGCATGGGACGCCCCATAGGGGACAACCCAGCCCTCCCCCCGCCCCCGTCAGCAGGCCCAGGGAGTCCCTGAAGTTAGGGTTCTGCTCCTGAGGAACCGGAAGTCCGGTCTGGGCCTGGGCCCCTCTGGATGTGCAGAGTTGGACCGTGTGGCCCCAGTGGGTGACGGGGCACCTGCTCTGCCCTGGAGCCCGCCCACACCAGACTCTGCCCCACGTGGCTTGCCAGCCAGTGACTCAGCCCTGACTCTGGTCAGGATTTCCAGAGCACTCTGGCCCCAGCGGCGCCTCCTTGCTGCTGTTTAATGCTTCCTGCTTCCTCCTCTCCAGGCCCCGTCGATGACTGGACAGCTGGGCCCCGGCCACGGGAAGAAGTTGGGTCATCGGGGCGTGGACGCATCTGGCGAAACCACCTACAAGAAGGTTCCTCCTCTGCCCTCGGCTGGGTGGGGTGGGGCAAAGTGGACAAGGGCTCCCAGCCATCCGGGGCCCCCACACAGGGCCGGGCGGGCTCTGTGCCCACGTGTGGCTGCGGGCAGATCCCCTCGGTGCGGGCCCCTCCGTCCCAGCGAGGCCCTTGCCTGCTGTCGCCATCACAAGCGTCGGGCGATGTGCCCGCAGCTGCACCACCACCCGCCCGGCTACAGGAGCCGCCTGCGACCCTGGGCGAGCCCTCAGCTGCTCCGGCCCTGCTGGCTCATCCGGAAAAGGAGAAATGCGTCTCTCCTTCCTTCCCTTGGAAAGCGGGGCCGAGCTGTCACCCCCACCCCCTCCTCCTCAAGTGTGGGCGGCCTCCAGCCCAGGCAGCCTGGGCGACGTGATGCTGGGCGGCCCCGACATGCCCCACCGTGGCTGGGGAAACCGAGGCACGGAGCGGCGGTGTCGCTCACGCAGCGTGACCGTGCACGTCACCGGGAGAGTAGGTAGCAGGAACCCGGGTTCACGGAGATGAAGCTGGGATGTCACTCTGCAAATGGATTTCCAAAAAGGAAATCCTGGCAGTAGATAGAACCCTGCCGAATCGGGACAGTTTTGACAACTTGGAGCCTTCTAGAACCTTGATGGAAAACAGGCCTCGGGGCTGCGTGAGGTGATATTGGAGTCCCAGCCAGGCCACCTCGCCGTGGGGTTGTGTGAGCTGAACGACAGCCCAGAGGCCAGCGGGTCTGGGACAAGTGGTGGGCAGGTACCCCGGGGCCCCGTGCGTGATGGGTGCCGGGGTCAAGCTGCGAGATGGACATCTGGCTCGTCCTGCTGCCCCGAGGGGCTTCTCGTTTTGCCTCCCCGCCCTGGCGGCCGAGGGTCTTGATCCAGCTGGGTTTCCCCACAGACCACGTCCTCCACCCTGAAGGGGGCCATCCAGCTGGGCATCGGCTACACCGTGGGCAACCTGAGCTCCAAGCCAGAGCGTGACGTGCTCATGCAGGACTTCTACGTCGTGGAGAGCATCTTCTTCCCCAGGTGGGCCCGGGCCCTGCGCCATGGAGACTGGCCCCGATGCCCGTAGCAGCTCACCCAGCACGCAGACACTGTTGGGATGCAAACAGCCTTGCTGTTCTCTGAGCTCCCTTCTCTGCTGGAAATAGCACGGGCCTCTCCCGGCACCTTCTTGGCTTTGAGGCCTCACCCTGTACCGGTCGTGATGTTAGTTTGCTGCCGAATCAGAGGGCTGCAGTACAACAGTGATTTTAAGAAACAGGAGAAGAAAACGTAAAGTTCACTTTTCTCTCACATGGAAAATAGTGACAGGCAATCCAGGGCCATCAGGCAGCTCCCCGCTGTTGGGGTCCCGCGTTTTTCTGGCCGTTCCACCGTCCTTGTGTGCAGCTTTTGCAGCCAGGGGTTTCAGGTAGCTGCCCGAGATCCTGCCATCACGTCTGCATTCCACTAGCAGAAGGAAGAGAGCACATGCCCCTCCCCAGGCAGGGCAGCACCAAGAAATGATGGTTTCTGCTCTGCTCATAGCCCATTGGCCGATCACGGTCACATGACCAGAGCTAGCTGCAGGAGAGGCTGGGCAGTGGGCTTCCTCCGGGCGGCCATGTGCCCAGCCAGCACTGGGAACGGATGTTGGGACATAGCCCTCTGTCCCCTGGGGAGTCCCATGCCACCGTCTGAGTTGGCCGTCTGGAGAAGGCCTTGGAGCTCAGCGGCCAGGGCGCCGCCCAGGCCTGGGACGTCTGCGCCACCGGGGAGTCGGGGAGGCACCCACGGGGCCGCCGTCCCTCACAGGCCCCCTCCCTCCTTGCTCCACAGTGAAGGCAGCAACCTCACCCCTGCCCACCACTTCCAGGACTTCAGGTTCAAGACCTACGCACCTGTCGCCTTCCGCTACTTCCGGGAACTCTTCGGGATCCGACCGGATGATTACTTGGTAAGAGCGTCAGTCAGCTGCTGCTGCGTAACAAGCTGTGGCAGACCGGCGGCCCACAGCGCCACCTGTCTGTCCCTTGTGGTTTCTGTGGGTCAGGACTTCGGGTGCAACTCAGCCGGGTTCTTTGCTCAGGGTTGCGCTGGAGGGTGGGCTGGGGCTAGAGCCTCGTGGGGCACCGGACTGGGGGAGGGTCTGCTTCCAGCTCCACGGTGACATTGGCGGGACCCCCTCCTCGCCCATCGGCTGGGGCTTCCGTTCCATCCCTGCGGGCCTCTTGGTCAGAGCGTGAGCGACAGGAGTGTCCTGTCCCCTTTGCCACGTCTGTGGGTTAGAGGCGCGTCACATGTCAAGCCTCCTTTCGGGAGGAGGTGGGTCGTGGGGACCAGTTCAGAACGTCCCCTCAGTTCTGGTGTGGTTTTAGTCTCTCAAATTAGAATAATCTTGGAGCGTCTGGGGGGTTCAGTTGGTTAAGCGTCGGCTCTTGATCTCGGCTCAGGTCACGATCTCATGGTTCATGGGTTCGAGCCCCATGTCGGGCTCCATGCTTGAGCGCACTGAGTCTGCTTGGGATCCTCTCTCTCTCCCTCTCTCTCTGCCCCTGCACTGCTCTCTGTCTCTCTCTGTCTCTCTCTCTCAAAACGAATAAATAAACATTTAGAAAAATCAGAACCTAGGCCCTACCCTTTGATCTCACAGTGAACGATCAGGACTCCTGAAAGTTACAGCTCGCCTGCACACGGGGCTCGTCACCTGGGTGGGTCAGTCTGCACTTGGGGAAGGTCTGGAGGGTCTGTTTCGAGTTCGCCCGGTCACCGGTTTGCGACTTTGTGTTCGGGAAGCCTTACTCCCTGGGCAAGAGCGTGTCCGTGACCGTTGGATATACTCTGTGTATTCCTTCCACCGTCTGCTGTCCCTGGGGCTCGGCCTGTGGGCCTGCTGGCTCTCACCTGCAGTGACTCGTCTCCCTGCGTGTCGGGAGGTACTTGGCCTCACTCTCCCCTGGGTTCTTAGTCTGCGGGAAAGCTGTGCCCTCAGCTGCGGCCGTGTCCCTGCAGAGAGAGCAGCATTTGCTCCGGCCGTGGGCACGTCCAGGCGCCCAGAAGTCACAGTGCCCCTTGCCAGGGCCAAGGCCTGGTCCTCTGACCACAGCATCCGTGTCGTGCTCCCCCTCCGGCCTCCACCGCAGCCCCGTAACGACGTTCCCTTTGGTCCCGCAGCCTCCTCGGAGTGAAGCCAGCCTGGTGGTTCCGTAGTAGAGATGACCTGGGTGACCTCGGTTTTAGGTCTCGGGAGGGAAAGGGGACACCCGTGGCGCTCGCCGTGGCAGTGGTGATGCGGCCTCTGTGTGCTGGTGGGGAGCGGACCCAAGCTGGTCCTGGCGGCGGAGTGGACACAGGGCGACGGCCGAGGGCCTGTCTCGGCCTTGAGTGGGTGCTCAGCAGGTGTCCTCTGTCCTCTTCAAGACCTGCCCTGTTTGCAGCGACAGGGTGGCCAGGGCCCCTGGATCCGAGAGGCCCCCTCCCGCGGCGGGGGTGGGGAGCTTGGACACGGCTGGATGGTGCACCCAGACAGCATCACTGCCCCCATTTATCAGCTCTGGTCCCTCGGTTCCTCTCTCTTCCCGCCGGGTCCCTGTGGGCCGTGGGCATCACCTCGGCTCCAGAGACTTCTGTGGCGGCCGCCATGGTCCTGAGTTTTGTGGGGGCTCGCCCACCATCACTGTGAGAGCCCTGGGCTGACCCGGTGTTGACTTCGGCTCAGGACAGCAGGGCAGCGGCCGGGGGAGGCGGGGGACACGTGCGGGGGCAGGGGCTGCAGACGGTCGGCTGCGGGCCACGGGCGCCCACCCTGGGCACTGAGGGGAGAGGGGGCACGCCTGGGGTCGTCTGCCCGTGACCCTGTCCCGGTGGCCGGTGGTCTCTTGGCTGGGAAGTCTGCCTGTGTCACCGCTGCCTCCTCTGCAGCCAGGACCCCGTGAGGCCTGAGCCCTGTACGCTGCCCCCCAGGCCGCTCCCTGAGGGCAGCGGCTGCCGGCATTGCTTCCAGACCGTTCTCTGCTCACAGACTTCTTTTGTGCAAAGCTGCGCAGTCCCCTTCGGCGCTCGTCTCTCCTCCTCTCCTGCCAGCTGGGGCCCGCTGTAAGGCCTTGGGGTTTCCCTGTTCCCGGCGGGCTCCCGAGGCCCAGGACGCCCCTCGCTGCTGTCCTTCCAGGGCAGGGTGGGGGGAGGTGGGGGTGAGGAGGGAGAACATGGGCAGCCTGGGCCTGGGCCTCTGTTTCCGAGGGTGCGGGGGCCTCGTGGCTGTGGGCGGAGCAGGACGGACAGAGGGCCGTGCTGGCTGCAAACTGGACCTGTTCTCCCCCTGCACAGCCCACCGCCTCCCTGAGCTGCCTCCTTGCTGTCTGCGGCCAGCACAGCTGGGAGGCCCACTGACTCGGCTCCCCTCCGCCGACAGCCCTGGGCCGGGCCCCCACGCGGCTCCCCGCACCGTCGCCCCCACAGTCCAGATGGCCCGGGCAGCCTGTCCTGGCCCGGCTTCCGGGCATCCGCACGTCCTGTCTTATTAACAGGCTTGCGTCAGCCCTGCTCCAGCCTGGTGCCCGTTTTGGAGCCGGTCACCACGTTGGGGACTGCCAGCACATTCCCCCTGAGTAGCCTGGCTGTTGGCTCCGCTCCCCTGAGGCACGGACAGGGGAGACCTCTCGCCCCCGCCCCCCCCACCCACCCCCCCCCAGGTTACCTGACAGCACGAGCGCACTAGCAGTTAGAGGTGGCGCTGTTGTCCTTGTGGTCAGCACTAGGTCGCAGGTGTAGGGGCAACAGCTGTGGCCTCAGACCCCTCTTTCTTCCAGGGTGGCGCCCGTGGTCCCTGGGGGGGTCATGCCTCTGGTGTGTGCCCGTCCCACCCACAGCCGGCCCCCGACTAACCTCCCGGTGCCTGGGACACCGGGCCGCAGCCCGGAGTTTGCACAGCACCACAGCTTGCTGGACCACGGCTCGTCCTGGGCTCGGCCGTGGCCAGGCAGCGGGTGGGGGCGCCCGATCTTCCCAGGGTCTCTGTCGAGCCAGGGCGTGCTGACTGCTGGGGCATCGGGTTAGGGTCCTTACACCCAGCGATGCAGTAAGTGTTCCCTCGGCGTTCACCCTGTGGCCCGGGGGGGGGGGGGGGGCATGCTGTGGCCTCGTCCCTGTCATATACCAGCGACACTCAGTCAGGACTTCGGGGGTGCAGGGCACAGAAACCCAACCCAAACAGCCTTAATCCCGAAAAACACCTCAGTGGCTCATTAGCTGAAAAGGCCCAGGGGCAGCAGCCCGCAGGGCCTCACTTTCCTTGGCTTCTTAACAGACCAGGCACCTGCTGTATGCTGGGCTCTGTCATGGGTGCCGGGGACCCTCCGTGAGAAAAATGCTTAAAAATCCCTGGGTCCACAGAGTTTACTGTTTGTTGGTGGGGAGGGCATGTGGGGCTGATGGACAGCAAGCACAGAAGAAAGCCGATGTCCATGGAAGAGAAGATGGGGAACAGAAGGGTGTGCTGGGGGCCGTGGTTGGGGTTGCTCGCCAGGGACACAGGCTCCCCTCTCAGCTGTTCTTGTGCGTGGCATCTGTACCAAAGGTTGTCTTGTGGTCCAGCATGGCTGCTGGGGTTCCAGCTGTCACATCAGCTTTCCAGGTGGGAAATGGATGGGAAGGAGGGAGGGGCACCAGCGTTTGTCACCTGATTAGGGATTCAGAAGCTTCTACAGGCTCGTTGACCAGAGTTGACTGTTGTGGCCTCACCTAGCTGCGGGGAAGGTTGGGCAGTGAGTCTTGGTCAGATGGGTGCACAACCCAGCACGACTGGGTGTCTGTTACTAACGGGAGAGGGACCGTGCCCTAGGAGATCGGCACCCACGCTGCAGATTAGCCCAGGGTTCAATCCTTGCTGTGTGGCCTCAGGCGTGTCAGTTTCCCTCTCTGAGCATATTTCTTCATCTGTGAAAGGAGGCTGACAGTGACCTGTTCCAGAGCTGTCCGCTAGACGCTGGGCGTGTGGGGTGTCAGCGACCCACCTGCCCACTCACTGCCCCCCCCAGTACTCGCTGTGCAACGAGCCACTGATCGAGCTGTCCAACCCCGGCGCCAGCGGCTCCCTGTTCTACGTCACCAGTGACGACGAGTTCATCATCAAGACGGTGATGCACAAGGAGGCCGAGTTCCTGCAGAAGCTGTTACCCGGCTACTACATGGTGAGGAGCCCCGCCCTGCAGCCCCGCTCCACCCCACCCCCCCGCCCCCTACATGGTGAGGAGCCCCGCCCCTGGCTCCTACAGGGTGAGGAGCCCCGCCCTGCGGCCCGACCCACTTCCGCCCCTCCCCTGCCCCTACACAGTGAGAAGCCCCGCCCCACTTTTTGCCCCGCCCCCTACATGGTGAGGAGCCCCGCCCCTGGCTCCTACAGGGTGAGGGGCCCTGCCCTGCAGCCCCGCCCCACCTCCACCCCATACATAGTGAGGGCCCCTGCCGTGCCTCCGCCCGCCCCTTCCCCCCGTACGTGGCGAGGAGCTCCGCCCCTCCCCTGCCCCTGCACGGTGAGGAGCCCCGCCCTGCAGCCCCACCCCACTTTTTGCCCTGCCCCCTACATGGTGAGGAGCCCCCGCCCCTGGCTCCTACAGGGTGAGGGGCCCCGCTCCCTATGCTGATGCCCCGCCCCCGTTCCCCGCAGCTCCGCCCCCACCTCGGCCCGTCCCCACCCCTACATGGTGAGGAGCCCCGCCCCGCCTTCAGCTCCTTTCTTGTTGGGAGCAGGTTCAATAGCAGCCATGGGCTTTGAGGCTAAGGAATTTGGGTAGATGGGGTCCGGGAGACCCCTTTTGGGTAGGCCATGGGAAGTCCTCCTGAGCCTCGCCTTCACCCCTACCTCCCCCCCCCCCCCCCCCCCCCCCCGCCCCGAGCACCACCACGTGGTGCCTCAACACTTGGCAAGCAGGACTTGCCATCTAAACCCTCATGGCCTTCCCTGGGGGTGGGGGGAGTGGGGGTGGGGGCGGGGGCGGGCCCAGCCTTCACTCCCCATCCCTTCTCCCCACCGACACTCCTGAGTCACGGAGCCCAGAAATCGAGGCTTGTGTCTTGGTAGCTGGTGACTCAGGCGTGGGGGAGGGAGGCTGGACCACCAGCTGAGCTGGCATGTCACAAAGGACCAGCTGCCGGGGCACTTCCCATTCCCTGTGTGACTCACAGCCTGAAAGGGCGGCTCAGATCCCTGGGCGGGAGTGGAAGCAGGAGTGGGCAAGGGTCGTGAGCAGGCACCTGGCAGGGGTGCGGATAGGCTTTTCTGGGCAGCTCTGTTCGGATTGTGGCCCCTCTCCCCCCGGGGCGTCTCATTCATAGTGCATGATGGTCAGGGGGTCCCTGGCCCCCACGGTCAGGGGTCGGCAAGCTTCCTGTAAAGAACCGGCTGGTAAATGTTGGGGCTTTGTGACCCAGGCAGCACCTACCTCCATAGCTCAGCCCTGCTGTCACTGCAGGGAAGCCCCCTGGACCCCGAGTGAGTGGACGGGCTCCGCGTGCCTGGATAACTTCCTTTACTGACGCTGAAATGTCAAGTTCATGTCGTTTTCCCATGTCACAGAACGCTACTTTCCTTTTTTTCTCCCCAACTTTTTTAACAACACAAAGCCATTCATAGCTTAACCGCTGGCCACGCGAGAACGAGTGGGTAGTTGGACTTGGTCCCGTATTCAGAGTTTGCCAACCCTTGTCCTGGACTGTGCCTGGAAGCCGTGACCCCGTGTCACCCCAGGCTGGGGAGGTGGGGCACCTGGGCCTGGCCTGGGGGGAAGCCAGCCCCTGACACCCGGAGGATCTCATCTGCTGGAACCTGGCTAACGTCAGATCTCTGGGAGGGCAGAGTGCGGGGCTGGCCCAGGCGGGTGGTGGTCAGGGAGGGCTTCCTGGAGGCGGCCCTGCACAGAGTGTGCCGGTGACGGCGGCCGTGGCGACTGTCCTCCAGCCCTGTCCTCCTCCTTCGCCTCCCAGAACCTCAACCAGAACCCGCGGACGCTGCTGCCCAAGTTTTACGGGCTGTACTGCGTGCAGTCGGGCGGCAAGAACATCCGCGTGGTGGTCATGAACAACATCCTGCCGCGCGTTGTCAAGATGCACCTCAAGTTCGACCTCAAGGGCTCCACGTACAAGCGGCGGGCCAGCAAGAAGGAGAAGGAGAAGAGCATTCCCACCTACAAGGACCTGGACTTCATCCAGGACATGCCCGAGGGGCTCCTGCTGGACGCAGACACCTTCTCCGCCCTTGTCAAGACGCTGCAACGGGACTGCCTGGTGAGGCCGCCATGCCCACACGGCCCCGGTGCAGGGGAGGGAGGAGCCCAGAGCAGAGGGCGGGGGGCGGGGGGGGCAGTTCAGGGTCCCTCGCCTCTCTGGGCCTCGGTTGTCCCGTCTGTGAAACGGAGACGCTGGTGGAAGCGAGTAGAGCGTGAGCCCCAGGCCCACGGACCCCTTTGCCCCCGCTTGTCCTCGTGGTCTCCTCCACCCCCTGTGACCTGGGGGGTTTCGAGCCTGCTCCCCTGGACTAGAGATCTCATCTAGTCTCGGGGAGCAGGCTCGAAACCCCAGGCTGCCAGACTCACCACCCCTGGCTCCTAGGCCTCTTGGAAAACTTTGCATGACCTTGCCCGAGGACGCCCCCAGACCTCTCAGGACCTCGGGCTTCCCTGAGCCCAGGTGTCAGAGCCCTGGGGACCAGGAGCGGGTTTTGTGTGTGGAGCGGCTGGACTCTGTCAGGAGGAAAGAAACACCCTGGCTCCTGTGTGGCTGCCACGCCTCGGCTCCCATTGCCTGCCACGTGGCCTGGCCCCTTGCCCCTGACCCCTTGGTCTCCTGGCCATCCGTGAAATGGGGGTCAGGACAGGCCCCCTGTGAGGCTGTGGGGACCGAGTGGGCGCAGACCCCGATGCAGCTTGGGGTTGTGGGGGGCCGGGCACCGGGAGCGTGACCTGTCGACCCCACCCCCGGCAGGTGCTGGAGAGCTTCAAGATCATGGACTACAGCCTGCTCCTGGGCGTGCACAACATCGACCAGCAGGAGCGGGAGCGGCAGGCCGAGGGCGCCCAGAGCACCACGGACGAGAAGCGGCCTCTGGGCCAGAAGGCCCTCTACTCCACGGCCATGGAGTCCATCCAGGGCGGGGCCGCGCGCGGGGAGGCCATCGAGTCGGATGACACGTAGGTGACCCGGGGCTGTGGGGCCCTCGGGTGTGAGGCAGGCAGGGAAAGTTGGCCACGAGGGCAAGAGACGAGCAGCAGACGCGTCCAGAAGCCCGCGTGTGGCTGGTTCCTGGTTTGTGAATCGGAGCAGCAGAGCCTGCCCGCCAGGCCCCGCGAGGGTCACAGGTGGACCACAGCTCCCCGGCCGGGTGATGGCCGGGGCGTTCCGGCTCAGTCTGTCCGCGGACTGAGGCCCGTGGCCATCCGTGTGGGAAACACAGATGCCCCCTCCCCCTGCCGGACCCCAGAGTGGGTTAAAGCGCCACCATCTGCAGCAAAGCCGTAGGGGTGTTGAGTGCTGGGGACGAGGCAACATCTACAGCAGGGGGCCGAACCCAGAGCCCCGGGGAGAACAGGCCCCGGCGGTGGAGGCCAAGGTCACAGTCTCAGAGAGGGCTGTGCCCTCTGCCCGAGACAGATTCGTGGGGTGTCCGCCCCGCCCCCGGCACTGTGCACGCTGGGCCGGGTCGTTCTCTGGGGCGTCCTGAGTGCTGTAGGCCAGAGCAGCATCCCTGGCCCCCCCCCCCCCATGGCAGGGCACCCCCCCCCCCCCCCGTGCCAGGACACCCCCGGTCGTGAGGGCCTCAGACGTCTCCAGACACCGTCGAGTGCTTGAGGAGGACAGTACCCCGGTGGGAACGGCTTCTGTAGACAGGGTGTCGAGACTGAGCGTGCCGGGAACCAGCACGGGGGCCCTGGAGGAGGGGGGCATAGCCCCCCAGCGTCCGCGAGGGAGACGGGGGCTCACAGCTGGGGAGGACGGGGGAGGAGCCCTGACGCCCTGACCAGGCGAGGCGGTGGGGGCAGGGGGAGCAACACCTGCGGAGGTCTGGTGGCTTGGCCCGACCTCCACTGTGTTGGCGTTTGTAGGGTCTGTGCCAGGCCTGGCGGGATGGCGGGGTGCGCAGGTGAGCTGGGCAGTGCGTGGAGTGCGGTGCGCGGAGCCTGCAGGGCCCGGGCCTGGCGGGTCTGGGGTCATGGGGACTTGAGGACAGTCGCTGCGTCGTGTGGCCTCACTAACCATGCCGGGCCGGGCACGTGTGGGCCTGGGGCTGAGTGAAGCGACTAACTCCCCAGACGGGACCCAGAAGCACTGGGGGCCCCGCCCGGGGTGAGCGTGTGCGTGTGCGTGCGCACGGGTGTGTGGGGGCCAGACCCCTCGCCAGCCTCCAGCCTCGCGTGTCTGACGGCAGCTCGGCCCCAGCCGAGCTGCCGCCTACAGGAGCACGTGGGCTCTGGCTCCTTCAGCTTCTCCGAGGCCGGGCTCTGGGCCCCCCACGCCGCCCCCGCCAGCGGTGTGGCCCTGTGGGGTGTTGACCGCGCCCCTGCCCTCTCTCCCCAGGATGGGCGGGATTCCCGCCGTGAACGGCCGAGGGGAGCGCCTTTTGCTGCATATTGGCATCATTGACATTCTGCAGTCGTACAGGTGGGTGCCCCCTGCCCCCCTCACTTGCCCACGGAAGCGGTGCACCTGCTGCCCGCAGACAAAGCCTCCTCGGCCCCGGGAAGGCTCCTGATTGGCTGCCGGCCCCTGAGGCCTCGAGGGAGGCATTCGGTCCCCGACTGGGTGACTCCACCTTCGGGGTTGGGGCTGGCGTGGGGCATGCGGGGTGGGTGGGGTGTCGCCCGCCGGTCCGGCCCTGTCTGCTGAGCGCCGACCGTGTGCCCGGTGCTGGGCTAAAGTGCGCAGGACAGAAGCGCCCGTGGCCGCAGAGCACAGCATCTCGGGACAGCTCCTGCGATGGGCAGGAGTAAATGCTTGTGGCTGGGGCCCCATCTCGTGGGGTCTCAAGTGCGGCAGAGCCGAAGAACAGATACCCCAGCCTCACCTGCGGTTTAAAAGCTGGGGTGTGGGCCACCTCGTTACCCATGCCTTGACCCGCGTGAGGTCTTGGTGACGAGCGTTTCTTAGTCTTAGTTTTCCATCCTGAGAGCGGAATGCGTTCATTATGCACGTTCCCGACAGGACAGAGGGGACCCTGGGCGTGGCGGTCCCCATTTCCCATGTCCACCCCCTCAGGAAGCCCACTGGGTGGCTTTTTTCCTAAATATGAAACTGGGCTCCTGCCCGTCAAACACTAGTATTCGCAGCCTGTTGTTCTCCGACTCAGGGGCAGATGTCTTCCGTGGGGACATCTCTCTGGGTTTAGAGCAGGAGTGGAGAGCTTTCATGTTTACTGAATTAATTTTGAGAGATAGAGTGAGCAGGGAAGAGGCAGAGAGAGAATCCCAAACAGGCTCCAGGCTGTCGGCACAGAGCCCAACGCGGGGCTCAAATTCACAAACCGTGAGATCGTGACCTGAGCTGAAGTCAAGAGTGGGGCGCTTAACCAGCTGAGCCACGCAGGCGCCCGGGGAAACTTTGGAGGTGTCACACCAGGGTTTCTGCGGAGGCTCTTGAGTGGGGGCAAGGAGGGTGGGCCAGCGTGTGTCAGGCAGCCACAAGCCTATCCTGGGGCAGGGGTGTCCCACGGGGGTGGGTGCGGAGAAGAGGACCCTTCCCCCACCCCATAGACTAGGGGGTGTCCAGGAAGGCTGCCTGGAGGAGGCAACGTTCTCCCCAGCCCAGGCGTGCAGGGATCTAGTTAGAGCCACAGTGCAGGCCACTGATTCCAGCAGAGAGGGCCCGGGCTCAGCCTGGGCCATGAGAGAGGAAGGCCGTACTCTGGGGGTGCTGCCATATGCCCCCCACCGAGGGCCAAGCACCACGGCCTTTTCACTTCCTCTCTAAGAGTAGCAGCGGTAGGAGCCACCAGCAGGTGGGGAGGGGAACAGAGGGCGCCAAAGAGGGAGGTGGCCTCTGGCTGAGGCGTCTCAGTTCCTCTGGACCAGGGCCCTCCCACCCACTTGGTGCCAGGAGCACACCCAGTCCCCAGACATGGCCCAGTGTCCCCTGGGGACGGGACCGCCCCACTAGAGGACCACTTTGGTTCACTCGTTTTCTCTGCAGGTTCATCAAGAAGCTGGAACACACCTGGAAGGCTCTTGTCCACGACGGGGTGAGCATTGTGCCTTCACGCGTCAGTCCACAGACGTGATGGTCTCCCGGGGCCAGGCACAGGTGCTCCAGAGCCGAGAAACACGGGCCTCCCTTCCCGGAGCCAGTGTCCCGTGGGGGCGGCCGTGTGCCCCGGCAGTCACAGGCCAAGGCGTCCGGGTCAAGACGGGAGAGGGCAGGCAGCTAGCTGTAGGCCGTCCGGCAGTGGCGTCTGAGCCACTGGTGAGGGGCACGGAAGGGCTTCTTGGAGGAGAGGACGCCCAAGCGGAGCTGGGAGGATTCCCAAAGACCGCCCGACCGGGAGAGTCAGGGGCCAGCTAGGCAAAGAGCAGTCTGGGAACGCGCAAGACGGAGGGCGCTCGGGCACTGGCCACACCCACGGGGCACTCCAGGCAGAGGAGGGCGCGGAAGCTGTCACTGCCTCGTCTCCCCCACCACCTGCCAGAACGCGGTCCTGCGGTCACGCCTCTGCAGCGAGGATGGGACGTGTCGCTTTCACCCTGGAGGCCGCGAGTCCCCTGTGGGTTCTGTTACGTTACAGCAGGAGGAGGACCCGGGCCCTGTCTGGGGGCACCTGTGGTCGTCACCCCCCGGGGGGGGGGGGGGTCGCGTCTGGCGAGAGTGGCAGCCTCTAGCCTCCCTGTCGCGCAGACCAGGAGACAAGCTTAGAGGGGAGCCCGGCATCACCCCACACTGGGGTGTGGGACCGAGGGACAGCAGCGGCCGCCTGTCCCCACCTCAGGCGTGGCTGTGCGCCACCAACCGTCCCTTACAAAACGGGCGTCCAGCCGTCCTTTGTTGAGACTCGCTCTCAGAGAATTGCTCTGGTTTCCGTGTTTTGACGTTCATTTGTCTACCTCTTTGAGTAGCTGTCGCTTCCCATGGTTCAAAGGATTAGAAATACAGACGGGTTTATGATGGCGGAGTCTCCCTCCCACCCTGCCCTCTGCCACCGTCACCTGACCCCCGGGTCCGTCCAGGAAGCCCCGTGCTGGGGATGCAGTCCCCTCCCCACCTGGGCGGCTTTGCCCTGCCGCCCGCCTGTGCCCTGGGCTGTCCTGCGGGACCCGGGGAGCTCCTGGTGGGACCACGGCACTCATGCCCTTCTGCCCTCGGGCCCTTGTTTCGCTTCCCAGGACACCGTCTCTGTCCACCGGCCCAGCTTCTACGCAGAGCGCTTCTTCAAGTTCATGAGCAACACGGTCTTCCGGAAGAACTCCTGTGAGCCCCCCAGGCACTTTGGGCAGGAGGGCCCCCGGGGTGCAGAGACGGGAGGCAGGGGCGGCCAAGAGCCGAGCGAGCCCACAGGGTCACCTCCCGCTACTCGGCCATCCTTGGGCCTCGGTCAGGGACTCGGTCCAGAGAACGGGAGGGTCAGGGCACCACGCTCACGGGGCCCAGCGCAGGGCCTGGGGCCCACTGTCTGAGCTCGAGTCCTGGCTGCACCGCCTCCTGCCGGGGTGACCTCCAGCAAGCGATGCCCTGCTCTGTGCCTCAGTTTCCCCATCTGTACACACGCAGCAGCTGGGCTTGACCCTGCACCGGTGCACATTGAGGGGGACCACTTGCAGCCTCGTGCCATCACCGAGGAAACCACCTTGGTGGACGCGGAGGCGGCCGGTCAGCAGCCGGGACCCGGCATTGTCGAGGAGGACGCAGGACAGAGGCGGCTCTTGCCCCCTGGGTGTCTGTTGGGCCTCGAGTCCCAGATCCCGGCACACATCCCAGAAGGGGCCTTTCTCCCCGTGTGTCTGTCCGCCATCTGCCCCCCGCACCCTGTGTCCCCAGAAGGCAGCGTTCTCGTCAGCCTTGGTCGCTCTGTGTCCCCAGTGTCTAGGCTGGGGCCTGGCACACAGTAGGTGTTAAGTGCCCAGTGCCTACCTGCTCTCCTGGCCTGGGCCAGGCCTGTGTGGGCCGTGACCCAGCTTGGTCACCTGGAGCCGGCTCGTCGAGCCAACACTCCACGTTCAGTGACATCTAGCCGGGAGCTTGAAATTGACGGCAGTGGGATTGTCTCCTGAGAGTGGGTTGTTCATCGGCATCCGCGTGCCACGCCTTGGAACCTCTCCTGGGGCGTCATTCTCACTGTGGTCCGGGGGGCTCACCAGCCTCCAGGTACCGGAGGGCTGTTCACAAGGCGAATTGAGCACGTACTGTGTGCTGGGGTTTGTGCCGGCCGTCCCGGGGCCAGAGCTCGCAGCAGGGACGGGGAGGACACCGTGACGGGGGCTGGTGGGCTGAGCCGCATTCCACAGGCCACTCATCCCGGGTTGGACCAGGCCCTTGGTGCTGAGCCCTGCACGCCCCAAGGCCTTCTGTTTCCTGTCTGAAAGTGGAGGCCACAGCCAGGGCGGGCTGCGACAAGGGGGCCTCCTGGTGCCTCCCGAGGCAGAGCCGGGTAGAAAGCAGGGCAGGGTTTTCTCCACAAAGACAGCGGCTCGTTGCCCAGGCTTGAGGGCCGGGCTGGAGGCCGGGCAGCGGGGCCATGTGTGCAGGCAGCGGGCCTCGAGGGGGTGGCGAGCAGGCTTCCGTGCAAAGGAGGGATGGGGGCTGGGGGCCCCTGCCTCAGGGTTGCCGGGGGCTCCCAGGCGGCCCCTGAGCGCCAGTGCGCCTCTCTCCACAGCCCTGAAGTCCTCCCCGTCCAAGAAGGGCCGTGGTGCGTCATTGGCTGTCAAGCCCCTGGGGCCCACGGCCGCCTTCTCGGCCAGCCAGATCCCCAGCGAGCGGGAAGATGCCCAGTATGACCTTCGGGGGGCCCGCAGCTACCCCACGCTGGAGGACGAAGGTGACCGGGCAGGCTGGGGAGCGGGCGCCTCGGTGACAGGAGAGATCAGGGGGCTGCTGGGGAAAGACGATGTCCCTGGGGGGCCGAGAGGGGAGGGGACACAGGGAGCACCCCAGTGTGAGGAAAGGTTCCCTGAAGCTGGTACTTGGGTGGGAAGGGCCTGGGTCACAGTCACCCCGCCCCCATCCCATTCTGAGATCTACAGCCCTCTGGGGAGTGCTGCGGAGGGAGAGGTGACCCCACCCCATCACCAGGCGTGCAGACACCCAGAGGGATGAAGCACTTGATGGGGTTGGGCATGGTGTTTTGGAAGGTCCCTCCCAGTTTCCAGGGTTAAGGAGTCAAAGATGCCAGACAGGGAGGGTCTGGGGGAATAGCATCAAGGAAGGGAGAGACTGCATGTGCAAAGGCCCCGGGGCAGTAGTAGGCCTGGCGCGTTGGAGGAACAGTGAGAGGCCTGTGTGGTCGCAGCAGAGTGAGCGAGGAGGTGGGCAGGTGGAGCAGGACCTGTGGGCCTCCAGGACGGGTGGGCTGCTGGAAGCTGTTGTGCCAGGGGTAAATTGGAATGCATTTGCCCTCTTAAAGCTGGCCAGCAGGACGTAGTGTTGGGTGGCAGGTGGGGGTGGGGCATGGGTGCAGAAGGTGAGCCGAGCCACAGGTGGCGCCAGAGGCCCGGAAGGTTTGCCCTGGGGGCCCGGCTCCTGCAGGCGCCCACAGCCTCCTCCCCACAGGCCGGCCCGACCTCCTGCCCTGCACGCCGCCATCCTTTGAGGAGGCCACCACCGCCTCCATCGCCACAACCCTGTCTTCCACGTCCCTCTCCATCCCAGAGCGATCTCCCTCGGAGACCTCAGAGCAGCCACGGTACCGGTGAGGGGCCCGGGGCGTCTCCCTCCGCGAGGCGGGGGCGTGGCCACATCCCGTACCGGGTGGGGCGGGTGGCCTCCGCCACTGGTTCCACCTGCTTGCGTCTCTCTGCAGGCGGCGCACACAGTCTTCCGGACAGGATGGCCGGTGAGATGAGACCCCAGCTTCTCCCCACCTGACCCCACGGTCTCCCCGCAAGGCCTTTCCTCTCTCCTCCCCTCCCCCTCGCACCCCGTCTGCCTTCCCGCCCAGAGCCCCAACTCTCTGACCACTTGCCTGGGCGCGGATTTAAGTTAGGGCCTAGAACTGCACAGAATCTTGAGTCACTTTGTAATTCTTTCCACCCTCCCACTCCCTTCCCTGCACCTGTTTGTTGGTCTTTTAATTTCATTAGTTTTTATTCTAAGGGGTACAGAAGAGAATGTAGTGAATGCCCCCCCCCTGCCCCCTGCCCGTTCCCTTCCATGGGGGCAACCCCTGGACGGGTCTTTTGTTTTTTTGTCTCTTTCTGGAACTACATTATGAGCTTATGAGAAAACGTACACACAGCCTGTTTCTGCCTTCGTCTCGACACAAGCAGAGGCCTGTGCCACCCCAGGCCCCTTGCTGTGCACACTTACAGGTCAAGGCCGGCTGTGAGCACGTGGAGCCCCCGCTGCTTCTCTTCCACCTCACAGGGCTTCGCCTGCCCCCCCCCATGTCCCCCCCCCCCGGGGGGGGCACTTGGGTGGTTCCTCTTGCTGGATCTTACAACGCGACCTGTAGGGCTTGTCTTCCTTAGTTTGGGGGTTAAATATTCCTGCCAGTTGGAGAGAAAGTTATGGCATAAAGCACTTTCGGTGGAAAGCGTTTCCCTCTGTCCAGCTGCCCCCTCCAGCCTCCACAACCTTTTTGCTCTCTGGTGTTGCTCTGCGGAGACATTGTCCATTCCTGGCTGCCCGAATGTTCTGACGCGTCTACATCAGGGGCCTGGATCGTTGAACCCCCTGGAACCACCCCACCTCCAGGCCAGGGCCCAGCTACCCCCAGGAGGGTGGGCAGGATCCAGGCCACCATTCACACATTATTCCCCTGCTGGTACTACGGTCAGTCCCTGCCCCCTTGCAGACCGCAGGGGTGAACTGGGCCAGCTCAGGGCGCTGGTCAGGTGGCACCCAGAGGGAGCACCCCACGGAGGCTCCCAACTTCCCACCAGGACTGGAGATCCACCGGCCTGGAGCTTGCCTGGTGCACCCCCACCCCCACCCCCGGGGGGGCAGAGTTCCGGTGAGGAGAGAGAGCGTGAGGTGCAGCTTCCCACTGCCTCCAGGTCCCAAGAGGAGACACACGTGGAGGAGGACCTGCAGCAGGTCACGGTGCAGGTGGAGTCCGCGTGCAGCGTGGAGATCGTGGTCCCCAAGGAGGAAGACGGGGGGTGAGTCACCAGCCAGCGGGCCGGCTGCGGTCCCGTTGCCCGACTCTGCGCTCGGCCTCTGCTCTGATCCCATTGGCTGAGCGTGGCCACGTGGCCAGCTGGCCCCCGAGGCAGGCTGGGTAATGGAGTCCGCGTTCTGGGGCCGGAAGTGGGGCCCTGGAAGGGGCGGTGCGGGCAGCGGGAAGTGGGCGATCCGCGCAGGGGCTCCTCCGGCGCCTCGGGTCTCCGGCAGAGCCGCCGGCTGTGCGCCAGTCCTGGGATTCTTCCTCAGCCCCTGGGGTCCCCAGCCTGGAGCCCCGAGCTGGCAGGAGTGGGGCCCCGGCTCCCCAGGGAGCCTTCTGGGCTCAGCCCGCTTCCCCCATCGTGTCGTGTGTCCGATTCACGGACTCCTGGTTTGTTTCCGTGCGCGTTCCTGCTCCTCCGGTGCAGAGACGGGGGTTCAGGCTCCTGTGTGTCTCAGACAAGGAGGCGCTCCCGGCCGCGCGTGGGCCACCCGGCGCTGATGCCGCCGTCCGTGGGCTCAGCGAGAAGCGGCTCTTCTATACTGGCCTGCCGAAGCGTGTCATTTCGCTTCTCACGTCCTCTCTGACCCGAGGCAGTGGCTCTTGGCCCCCAGAGGACATGGGGCTGGTGTCTGGGGACACCTGTGGCCAGAATCGTGCCCTGCCCCGCGCGCCCCCAGAGAACCATCCGCCCCCACGTCCATGGAGACCCTGCTGCAAGGTTTATTTAGGAGTGTCTCCCAACTTTGGAGTATTTGAAGACTGTTTTGTTTACATTTTCAGTACTTAATCTTAGCTTTAAGTTGAAGGAAGCAGACTAGAAAATCCACGTATATTTTAAAAACATTTAGCCTTTCTGCTCAAATACAGATTTCGTTTTTTAAATGTTTGTTTATTTCGAGGGAGAGGGAGAGAGAATGCAAGCGGGGGAAGGGCAGAGAGAGAGGGGGACAGAGGATCCGAAATGGGCTCTGCGCTGAGAGCAGAGACTCCGATGTGGGGTTGGAACTCATGAACTGTGAGCTCATGACCTGAGCCGAAGTCGGATGCTCAACCGACTGAGCCAGCCAGGTGCCCCACAGAATTCATTGTTCAAGGTCAGTGGACGTGTGTGAACAACGTGTGTTCTCTGTGAAGGGATGGAAAGTTCTGAGCCCGCTCTGTCTGATGTATCGATTGATGGCATTCAGTTTTATCACATCCTCATTTCTCCTCTTTGGTGTGTTTGGTCCTATAATTGGCATCGTGATCAAATTTTTCTTGCTTTTGTCACGATTTCTGCTTTATGTGCTTTTTAAATTTTCCATTGCGTTTCGAGAGACCTTACTTCACTCTCACAGACACACATTCCCAGGCTGCACTTTGCCATCCAGAGTTTATTTTGAGGGGCGCCTGAGTGGCTCATTCAGTTGAGCAGCTGGCTCTTGATCTCAGCTCAAGCCGTGATCTCATGGTTCGTGAGATCAAGCCCCACATCGGGCTCCGCTCGGATGGCTCGGAGCCTGCCTGGGATCCTCTGCCCCTCCCCCTTCTCACGTTTGATGTCGCGCTCTCTCGCTCTCTATTTCTCTCTCTCTCAAAATAAACATTAAAAAACAAATAAACAGTAAAAAAAAAAAAAAAAATAGAATTTATTTGACACGCACAGACCCGTGTGCACACACAGCCGTTTCTGCTACCCGTGGCTTTTTTGCCCTTAACTGAATTCTTAACAGTATAACGCGTCTTTCGGTCTTTGCCCCCAAAACAGCCCATCCCTCCAAGGGTAGAGGTGCTCCCCCACCTCAGAGCCTGTCATTCTGCTCAGGAGCTGGAATCCATCCCCGGTCACTCGGCTTAGGACACGCCTCACTTTCCATCTGGAGCCTCAGTTTCCTGTCTGTACCTCAGGAGGGTGGCAGTCCCCTCCCCAGTGGAGGGTCGCTGGGTGAATTCAGGCAAGGTTCCTGAAAGGGCCTGGCCCAGAGGAAGTGCTCGGTGAAGATGAGAAAGAGGTTCTGACCCAACATGGTGGGTGCCCGGCGTCCCTCCTCCGCAGATGGGGAAACTGAGGCTCGGACGGGAAAGGACCCTCAGGGTCGCACGGGGAGTGATGGTGGCGCCGGGACCTGCCCGCCCACTGGTGTGTACTCACCCGTTCGCGGGAGGGCCGATTATCTCCTGGGCCTCAGCAGTGATGGGGAGGTTCTGTTTTATTTGGCCTCCTGAGTCTTTCGAGTCTGTGCTGCCCCGCTGATGAGAGGGGAGGGGGCAGGCAGGACCCTGCGGCGGGGGCTGGGCCAGGTGGGTGCCGTCCTGAGCCCTTCCCCCAGGACTCCCGTGTCCCTGTGTCCCCAGGGTGGAGGCTTCCCCAGCCTGCGCCTCTGCTGCTGCCGAAGCAGAAACGGCCAGCCAGGCCTCGGATGAGGAGGACACGCCCGCCACTGACATCTACTTTGTAAGTCCCCTGCAGCTCCCGACGTTGCCAGGCCCTCGACCAGACGCACTCACACGCTCACAAGGCACTCCTGTGGACACAGACGTGCACTCACGGGTCAACGCTCCCCTCCGCACGCTCTCGCACACCCAGTGTGCCTTCGCACGCATTGACACCCACACGCTCACGTGCTGTGGGAACGCCCTGCCCCGCGCCCTCCAGGCCAGGCCACCCCAAGTCAGGGGAACTGCCCTGTCCTCGAGCTCCGAGCCCCACAGGGCCCCGTAGGTCCCGGGCAGCCCCGGGGCTGGCTGCTAAGGGCTGCAGGCTGCGTGGCCCTTCTCCCGCTGGGAGGGGGGTGGGGGGGCACGGCCAGGTGGGTTCTGTTCTCGGGGAGGTAAGGGGACCGTGGCGAGGGGCAGGTGGGACAGGTGTGCTCCATGCTGCCAACCTCGTGGCCGAGGACTCACGGCTGCTCCTGGAGGAGGTGGGGTCTGTCGCAGCAGGAAGGGGCCTTGCCCCGGGGACCCGGGGACCCGGGACCTCTCTTCCAGAGCTGCGGGTCGCCTCCCGCCCTGCATCTCCCACAGGTAGACAGGTTAGCTGGGCCGGGAGCCTGGGTGAGATGGGTGCCGGGTGGCCAAGTGGCCTCGTGCAGTGGAGGGGCCTGCCTGTCTCCCTCCCGGACCTTTGATCTCGTCTCCCCCCCCCCCCCCCCCCAGGTCCCGTGAGCTGGGGGCCTGCCGCACCGCTGTCTCCTAGCTAACACCACACTGCTGTCTGTCTTGGGGCCTCTGTCTGGCCTGGAGTCGTAACAGGTGCACTGTGTGTGCGTCCCCACACCCGCCGTCATCTCCCCGTCCCGGGGGGCTTGGTTTGTGTCCCATTCTGCGGATCAGTGTGCGAGGCGGCCCCGGGGCCGTGTTCGATGTGCGCGTCTGGGTCCTGTCACCTGAGTGGGTGGCCAGGCCCTGCAGGCAGCAGAGAAGGTAGCGGGCCAGAGCGGGACCCCGCCACCCCCAGACTCACCTCCCGCTTGGCCATCGGCTTACCTGCCCCGCGCCCTCCCCACCTGACCTCCCCGCCGGATTCCGTTGCCTCATCCTGTCCTCTGTTTGCTTCTTCCCCCCCGCTCGCCCGGCCCGCCCAGTTCACCGATGGGAGGTACTGGATTTACTCTCCCCGGCATCGCCGACTGCGGGCCGTGACGCTGAGCTCCTCAGGGACTGTAAGTGACCACAGCAGGCCTCCAGGGAGCCCAGCCCCCGACCCACCACCCTGGGCAGCAGGGAGCCACAGGTCCCAGCTGTCCCATGGCCTCTGAGAAGGGACTTGGGGAAGTAAGCACCTTGACCGAGACCAGCCACGTGTCCCCTGGTGATGTCACCACTGGGCCTGTAGGCACACACGGCCGGGGATAAGGGGACTTGCCCGTGGCGGCGGGGTCTGCATCTGACCCCAGCCCCTGGCGGCCTCTGCCCCTCTCCCCAGCCCGCCCAAGTCAGGGACAGGCCAGAGGACACTTGTCCCATAGTCAGACCTCGCTGCCGATGGCTCCCCAAGGGGCGTCTGCCCTGTGGAAGCAGGTGGTCACATGGGTCAGCAAAGGGACCGCAAAGCCAGGCTCTTAGCCGCAGGAGAGAGGAGGTGGTCTTTCCATACTCATTTCACAGTGGAGGGACCAAGGTCTCGGCTCCCCAGGAAGCCCACGAGGGCCCACGGTTTGCATAAAATCTGGGTCCAGGCTCCCAGGCAGCCCCTGTGTCTCGGGGACCCTCCTCTACGTAATGGGCTTGGGGACTCTATGTGCACCTCATGCAGCAGTGCCAGCATCGGTGCCTGATAATTGGCATCATGAGCAATAAATGAGGGCCCAGAGATGCCAGGTAACCTGCCCGGAGCCACACAGCGCTCCAAGCAGGCAGAACAGGTTGAGTACCTGAAGTAAGTTTCTGTTCTCAAGACGAGGACCCTCAGAGGCTCACACCCCCCCAGCCCCAAATGCCTCTGAGCATCCCTGGTCGCCGGCACTGAGCTAACCCGAGAGGTGGAAACCGCATCCCCAGGCCTTCCTGCCGCGCTGTGTCCTCGTGAGTCAGGGATGCAACACCCCTAGGATGATCTAAGAGCAGGCCCCGAGGGCCCCCAGGGCAGTGCTTTGCAAAGGCTGCCTGGAGAGGGGTTGACCCTGACCTAGAATCACCGGGGTGTGGGGAGGTGGGAGAGGGAAGGCTGGGCTCCGTGGGGGGCACAGCGGAAGCCAGTGGGGGGCACCGGGGAGGAGAGGGAAGAGCGTGAGGGCTAGATGGGTGGGTCAGGCCCGAGGGCCTGCAGAACCGGGGACCGTGTGTCCTTGGCCCCACTTTAGTGGGGTCACCACGGGGTTCTGCTTCCTGCGGCCCACCATCGCTTCCCCGGGCATGCTCTTTGCAGAGTGCAGGCACAGACCCTCTTGTCCCACGTTCTGCCCTAGAGGGGCAGCTACCCTGACGTCTATCTGCGGCGGCGGCTCTTCCTCTCCCCCCTCCCCCCCCCCCCACCCGCGCGAGGACTCCCAGGCAGGCAGCGGCTTTTGTTGTGCTGTGACCAGTAAGCAGCCGCAGGGCCTGTGCGCCCCTGCACGAGTCCATCCGCCAGCGGACAGCCCTCAGGGGGCGTGTCCCTGGGCCAGGGGCCCCTGGGCCGAGTGCTGGGGCAAGAATGAGCTGGCCGAGGTGTCCCGAGGCGGGCCGTGCCTCGGGTACCGGGAGTCTGGCCTGTGGAGGCAGGTCCTGCGGCAAGAGCTTGGAGGAGGGGCAGGGTGAGGTGGGGCGGGAGGGCCTGGGCTCACCCAGAGAGCGTAGAAGCCGCACGCTGGTGCTTGTCCTTCACGAGGCCCTGAAGAAGCCACCCCTTGTAGAGGCGAGGCTGGTGGTCGGGGTCGGACGCAGGAGGGGCAGGTCTGGGGGCGTTTTGGGTTGTGGCCCCCGTGGGTTTGGGGGCCCTGGACGCCCAGGGGGGCGTGGCCAGGGCAGGTGCGTGCTCAGGCCCACTGCTCCCAGCAGAGGCGGGGCAAGGGGGTAGGTCTACAGGCACTGAAGAATGGGGGGGGGGGGGGGGCAGGAGAGAAGAGAAAGAAAAAGGAGAAGGGGGGGTGGGGAGGATTCTTGTGGTGGGAGCAGACCCAGGACGCACACGTGTGGGTGGGTGCTGAAGGCACACGTGCCCTCCCCGCCAGCCCGACCCAGAATGGCGACCCCCTTCCCCGTCACAGCCGGAAGAGCGCACCCCCTGGCTGGGCCTGTGTTGCTTGCTGTCTGGGTGGCCCGTGCCTGGGTGTCTCCCGGCTATCTGTGCGTTTGGGGCATGAGGAAACAGCCTCCACCCACTACCCCCGACTGCCCACATCACCCGGGACCCCCAGCAGAGGATCCCCAGGGCCCTGCCCCAGCTGGCGGCCCCACTGGCCGAACAGCAGGCAGGACTGAGGCCGGAGCCCTGCCCGCGGGGCTAGGACGGAGGCGAGGGTGCGGGGGGGGGGGGGGGGGGGGGGGGGGGGCCGAGCAGGAGGGGAGGGGACAGCAAACAGGCCACGCCCCACGCCCCTCCCTTCCCCTCCGCTGCTCCGGGCCCTGCCTGCACCCCCCACCCTTGCACCGCGCCGCTCCCTGCCGCCCACCCCGCACTGCCGCCGCTCGGCCCCGCCGGCCCGAGGGGGCCGTCCAGGTGGGGCTGGGGCCTGTCGGGGAGAGGCCGGCGGGGGCTGAGCCGCCTACTCGTCGTCCGCGTTGGGGTCCGCCTCCTTTATTTCTGTTTCTTCCTTCCTCTCGCCTGCCTCTCTCCGCCTCCTCGCACCCTGCTCTTCTGCGCGCCCTTCCTGCACGTGCGCCCGCCCGCCCTGCAGCCCGCCGACGAGAGGAGCTGGGTGTACTCCCCGCTGCACTATAGCGCGCAGGTCCACCCAGCCTCCGACGGCGAGAGCGACACAGTAAGTGCGCCCCGGCCCGCCATGCCCGGGGCCTCTCGGGCCCCGGGACAGACGGGGAAACGGAGGCCCGGGGCGGGAGGGGGCCGGTGTCTCGGGCCCTCGCGGCAGGGCGGGGGTGGGGGGGGGGGTCCTCACCCGCGCCCTTGCCTTTCGCAGTAATTTCTATGCAGTCACCGACCCAGAGCCGAGCGCTCGCTGCCGCCCTGGCTGCTTCCCGGAGGCGCCGCCCGCCCGCCCGCCGGACCTCGCTCCACGACGGCCGCGGCCCCCAGCTCCCGTCTACTACCTACGCCTGTGAGACTGTGAACCTCCCTGAGTGTCCGATCATGTATTTATTTTGGGTCCTTACTCTTTGCACAAAGACGGCAGCACACGTGT
This sequence comes from Acinonyx jubatus, assembly GCF_027475565.1. Lineage (NCBI taxonomy): Eukaryota > Metazoa > Chordata > Mammalia > Carnivora > Felidae > Acinonyx > Acinonyx jubatus. The sequence continues at coordinate 162,938,397 of NC_069383.1, forward strand.
GCTTTTTTAGAAAAAGATAAAAAAGGAAAAAAAAAAAAAAAAGGACGTGATGGGAAAAGAAGAGAAACCACCCCACCGCACCTTGTGGTTCTTCGCTGTGCTTGAATGTGTCTCGCCGAGGGAACGAGGCCAGTTGGCTTCGGGGACCTGGCGCCCTCTGAGGGGGGCCGGTCACCCAGGCTGAAACCCACACTCCGAGGCTCCGCCTCTCCGCTTGGACGGGGCGCCGAGGAGGGAAGGACCACGGAGGCCCCGCCGGTGCCTGGGACCACAGGCCCCCCTGGCTAGGTGTTGCGGCCAGGCACGTGACATCCGCCCTTGGGGGTGGCCGACCGGTGGTCTGGGGGGCGGGGGCTCTCCACCCGGCTGATGCCTGTAATCTCTGCATCTTTTTCCCACCACCTGCCTGCCAGCTGACCTGTGAGCAGGAATGGCCGGCGGCCGCCCCTGTCGCCAGAGCTCAGGACGGTGGGCTTCCCTGTGGTCCCCACGCGGCCTGCTCACTGTCCAGAAGAGGGGCCCAAGCGAAGGGAGACGTTGGGCCCCAGGCTGTGGGACTTCCGGAGATCACGTCCTGGCACAGGGGTCCCCCCCATGGTCAGGCTGCCCAGCTGTCCAGTTCCAGGCCCCCCAGGACTGGGATGGGTGTTTGTTTGTTTTTTAAGACAGCGATGCATCTGTGAGTTAAACGATAAGAGAAGAAATTCTTCGTGAAAAACAAAAATTTTCTAGTTTGTCATCTTCAGCAGGGGCAGCCCCTTCCGGGCTCAGAGACCCCACCGTGTCCAGAGGGGACGGTGGGAGCCGACAGCATCGCAGGGTCTGTCCTGCCCCCACACAAATGCACTCCCACCTCTTGAAAGGTGACACAGTGGGGGTGGCTTCCCCCTGCCCACTCTGCCCCCCCCACTGTCTGGCTCGCTCGCTTGGGAGAGCTGGGAGCTGGCTTGGAGCAGAAGCCTCACCTGGAAGAATTTCTCCCAGCCCTGGCCTCCCTGGTGGAGAACCTGCTGATCCAGGAGTTTGATTTTCCGAGTCCCTTGGGAGCTGCATAGTTTGCTGCTCCCTGTGTGGATCCCTCGTCTGCCCTCGTGTCCCCTCACCCGGCTCGCTTTGTGCACCTGGAGGGAGCCTGCTGGCCTGGCTGCTGTCCGCTCCTCCCTGGAGAACCAGGTTGCATGCTAGGGGCTGTCCCCTAGCTGCTGGCACAGGGGCTCCCGGGACGTGCCAGCATGCAGCCCAGGGAAGACAGCCCTCAGACGACCCGTCAGAACAAGCCTGTGGGTGTCCCAGATTAGAAGCAAAACTATGTCCTCTCCCTCTTGCCCAAGGAGCCTTTGTCCAGACCCTGGGAAGCGTCCTCACCTGGATTTCAGACCAGCATCTGTCTGCAGGCCCCCTGGCTGCATGCCACAAGCCGCCGGTCCATCCCTACCCCTTCCCATCAAGGGGATGACGGCGGAGCAGACAGAGGTCCGAAGGTGCATCTCAGACCTTGATGACTAACAAGGACCACTGTGTCACCCGGAAGCCGGTGTCAGAGCCCGTGCCCGGGCACGGATGTGAGTTCTGCGGGGATGACCAGAGCAGCAGGCACTGTCCCGGAGCAGCGCGCCCCGTGTCCAGGGCGCGCTCAGCCACCTGGAGCTTCAGGAGGGAGCGGGGCAGCCCTGCCGGCCCCCTTGGGCTTTCCTGAATCACGGGACAAAGGCATTGCTGGGATGCTGATACAAGAGAAGTTTGCAAGCCTCCTGGATATCATGACGTTTCTATTCTTGTGCAGGCCACTAAGACCCCCTTGGAGACCTGTTTTGTGCTGGTTGCATCCTTTGTCCCTCTTCAGAGAACTGTCACGTGGATGCTAGTGTGGCCTGCAGACTGTGCCGATGGGAGGGGTTTGCTTACTTTCCGGGCAGGGGGCAGGAAGGCAAGACTTTATTTATGATGTGTAGCAAATTCATGGCCTTTCCCAGCTCCCACCCCCACCCAGAGGAAGGCTCTGGACCCAGCCAGCTGTCACCCACCCCCCCACCCCCAGCACAGGAATCTAAATTCCTTCGTGGCGACACCCTGTCTCCCCTCCTGGCTCATCTCTGATGGCTGCAGTCCCTGAGAGCTGAGAGCCTGAGCGCTGGCTGGCAGTCTGTGCAAAAGAAAGGCATTTCCTGAGACTGTCTAGGTGCAACTTCCTGAGAGCCCTCGCTGGCCTCTGTCCAGCCTCGCCCCCTCCCTCCACCACTTGGCTCAGTGCAATACTCCCCTTCCGGTTGGGGTCCCTTGCCATGGTACTGTCGCTGCAGCCCCTGGGTCCGCACTGCGGGTCAACGCCCTCCACCGCCTTTTCTCTGGTGGCTCAGTTGCATCGCCTGCCCCGCCCCCATCTCATTTTTATGGTCGAACTGATTTCAAAACAACGAAACTGCAAACCTCGTGTGTCTTAATTCTCTCAGGGGGTTCCGTGTGCTCAGCCCCTATGGTCTGGTGTGTGACAATCTGGAGCGCGGCCTCATCGGGCACAGAATGCCGTCTCGCTCAAACCCAGAGCCGTGGGCACCTCTGTAACTGTGCAGCCGCTGCTGGCCCCAAATAACATACGCAGCCCTGGGCCCCCGCTCCCCATCCCCGCCACCCTTCCTCCTTTTTACGTTGGAGAGATCTCTCTAATAAATCGGGTAATAAGCATCAGCCCTCGTTCTCTTTGCCTCTGTGCGTGCCGGTGGTCTGCTTGAGAACGTGAGGACTGACTTTGAACGAGAGCAGAAGGAAACCTTGGTAAGATTTAAAATAACAGGAATGGGGCGCCTGATTGGCTCGGTCAGTTGGGCATCCCACTTCGGCTCAGGTCATGATCTCGCAGTCCGTGGGTTCGAGCCCCGCGTCCGGCTCTGTGCTGATAGCTTGGAGCCAGGAGCCTCCTTCAGATTCTGTGTCTCCCTCTGTGCCCCTCCCCTCGTAGCACTCTGTGTCTCAAAAATAAACAAACATTTTAAAAAATTTGTTTTAAATAACAACAGGACCTAGATGCCTTAATAGCCGTGGCCTGCTTGGGGTTCCAGTTCAACTCAGAAAACTTGTATAATTTTCTGACATCAGTGCAGCCCAGTGTAAAAGAACAAACACTCCCCAGAGTTTGTATTCGTTCTGCCAAACTTGCTCAAGTTGAGTAATGCATGGACCCCTTTTATAGCAAAAGTATTTGTCCAGGATTTCCAATCCAAGAAACACTGCTTTGAAAGGTCCCATTTGTAAGCAGGACCTTGGAAATCCAGTTTTAAAATCAGGATGCAGAACGGCTCAGCTCGTTTATAAACTAGACGTGCAGATGAGATGATCTGGAACGTGCTCACCATCACGTCATGTTCAAAGATTAGTATTCAGATACTGTCAAAGATACATGTGCATTTTGAAATTACAAGGCCAGGGGCGCCTGGGTGGCTCAGTCGGTTAAGCATCGGACTTCAGCCCAGGTCATGATCTCTTGGTTTGTGAGTTCGAGCCCCGCGTCGGGCTCTGTGCTGACAGCTCGGAGCCTGGAACCTGCTTTGGATTCTGTGTCTCCTTCTCTCTCTGCCCCTCCCCTCCTCATGCTCTGTCTCTCAATAATAAATAAATGTTAAAAAAAAAAAATTAAAAAAACAAAGTTACAAGGCCAGACCCACCCCCCCAACTTAGTCCACATCCCATGAAAAGCAGGTTTGTTATCAAGAGGTGGTCTTCTGAAAGTCCTCCCCACCAGCAGCCCCACTCTGCGCCTTGGCTCCAAGCACAGCATGCAAAGCTAGCATTTAGGACGATGTCATGAAGTACTCCCAAGACAAACATTTGAAGAGCTTCGAACTAGAATATCAAGGACCATCCTCTGGGGTGGGCTGGGGGAGCTTGGAACAGGACTTCAGGGTCTTCAGGACCTGCCTGCTGTGGTCCAACCTCCTCACGAGTCCAGCAGGGACTCCACCAGCGTGCCCCCCGCCCCCAGCCCATCTGTCCCTGCTCAGAGCCCTCCTGTGACACCCCGGCACCCACAGAACAAAGCTGCACCAACCTAGTTCAGATCCCAGCTCCCTGTTGCCTCGTTGGGGCTGTGGGGGCACTGTTTATTGAAGTGACTTTCCATCTCTGAGCCCCACTTTCACTGTCCGTAAAATGGGTTGACGGTTAATTCGTGGAGTTACCCAAGTTTTTTTTTTTTTTTTAACTTAACCCTTGAAACACATAGGTATTCATTTCGAGCGATGGAAAATGATGGTCGCTCTCAAGGGTCGGCCCAGCCTCAAGGCTCTTCATTCTCCGACCTGGTTTCAGTTCGTCGCCTTCCGTCGCCTTCCGGAGCAGTCTGGACTCAACCGACGACCTCGCAGCTTCACGCCCGCACCGGCTTGAGCCCTCGCTAGCGTGGCTGGCCTCCCCTGGCCCCGCCCCCAGACCACGCCTCCTCCTGATCCCTCCCTGGGGGCCCCGCCCACGTCGGCCCCACTTTCCCTCGGAGCCCATTGTTCTTGGTCCCGCCTCCCCAGGCTCCGCCCCGCTCGCAGTTCCTGGTTCGCTCTGGCTCCGCCCACGGCCCCTAACCCCGCCCCCCACCAAGGCGCGAGGACCCACGTGGGGCTACCCCTAGCACTGCCTAAAGGGCGAGCCCCCAACCCCGGAGACGAAAGTCCGGCAGAAGTCCGTCACGCGGGCCACGTTTGAGGGCAGTGGGGAAGTTACGGGGAGTCGGAGTCCCCTCGGGATGGGGCGGCGAGATAGGTTTCCATCTCCCGGCTCAGGCGCGGACGGGGCAGCCAGGCGCGCGCCGCAGGGGAAGAAGGCCCCCGGCGCAGGCCCCGGATATTTGTGTCAGCGCTGCCGCCACCGTCTCAGCTGATGGGTCGGGACACACGCTCGCGCTCGCGGTCGGCTGGTCGCAGGGGCCGCAGGCAACGGAGCGGGAGTCGGAGCCGAAGTCGGAGCGGGAGCCATGAGCGGCGAGACCGCCGGCGCCGGGACGACGAAGTACGGCGCAGGCGGAGGCGGCAGAGCCGGGAGCGCAGGTAGGGGTCTCTGCGTGAACAGCGCTGAGGATCCGGCTCCCGCCCTCGGGGAGCCAGAGACCCACGGATTAGTCAGAGAGGGCTCCCTGGAGAAGGGGACGTCCGAGTACGAGTCGCAGTTCACCAGGCAGCGAAAGGAAGGCGAGCGGCGTTCCAGGCAGGGCACCTGGTGGTTGGAGGGAACGGAAGGAGCGCAGCGAGCGAGGCGGGACGGGAAGGGGAGTAGGAGACGAGGTCGGAGCGGTAAGAGGAGACCGGATCGTGCAGTTTTGTGTGCCGTGGTGACGGGGTTGGCCGTTACTCGGAGGCAGGTAGGGAGCCATGGGGAGGTTTTTGAGCAGAGCGATGGGGTCTGACTGACTTTGTGGAACTTCCTCCGGTTTTCGCGTGGGAAAGGGACTGAGGAGGCTGGCTGGAATGACAACGGGGAGCGGGGGGAGGAGGAGGAGGATGGTGCAGTTGTCTAGGCAACAGACGGCGGTGGCTGTCAGAGAGGAGGCAGTGGGAGGCTCGGTGGGGAAATGGGTAGGTCTGAGAGGGATTTCATGAGTCGGGGCGGCAACACTTGCTCTTGGAAGTGGGTCTCAGACGAAAGAACTGTTGATGACAGGAGGCAGGACTGGGTTGACTCCTAGGACCTGGGTCTCAGCTTCCACGCGGCCAGCAGCCCCTTTCTTTTGGAAATGGGACACCTGTCCACATTTGACTGGAGTCTCCTCCCGCATAGAGGGACGAGAACGGTGCCAGGGACCAACTTCCAGACCTAGGTCCCGGGATGTGACCCGTGACGTTCAGGCCAGTCCCTGCCCCACTGTGGCCCAAGTTTCCTCAAGATCTCCATGGGGGCTTTCCCAGCATGCCCAGTCTCCCGTCCCTTGGGCCCGTTCACCCCATGGCCAGAGTGGCTGTAATCAGACATGGTTGATTTCCCTCTACATTTGAGAAGGTGGTTTTTCCTTTTTTGAGTCTCCTAAGATCATTGCAAGCCAGGAATTCCAAAAAGTTACAAGCCTGTGGCTCCAAGACTCCATAGCCTGTGAACCAAGAATAGTTTTTACGTTTTTATTATTTTTTTTTCTTTAATGTTTATTGTTGAGAGAGAGAGAGACAGACAGACAGACAAAGGGCGAGCAGGGGAGGGGCAGGAAGAGAGGGAGACACAGATTCTGAAACAAGTTCCAGGCTCTGGGCTGTCAGCACAGAGCCCGATGTGGGGCTCGAACTCAGGAATGGGGAGATCATGACCTGAGCCAAAGTCGGACGCTTAACTGACTGAGCCACCCAGGCGCCCCAGTTTTTACGTATTGAAATGGTGAGGAAGAAGTCAAAAGTAGTATCTCATGACGTGTGGAAATTGTATGAGGTCTCCGAATATATTCGGGTTTTGGCGTGCACAAGTGAAAGTGTATTGGGACCCAGCCATGTCCCTTTGTTCCTGTCTGTGCGGGGCTGCTTCTGCAGTAGGGACAGCACAGTGGTGTCCCAGACCGTCTGGCTCTTTACAGAGAAAGCTTGCTGACCCTGGTTGGGGTCCCTGGTGTTGGTGTTTTCCCCACTGGTTCACGTACAGCAGGAAGCCTTGTCATGCCTGCATGTTTTTCGTTTGCTGTTTTCTGGTGTTTGAGTTACAAGAACCAGCCGTCCTAGGTCCGTAATTCGAGTCGATGTGGTTTATGAAAATTTGACCGAATGCGTAGTCTGCATGTAGGGACTCCCGAGAAATTGGTTTCCAGGGCGTAGGCTTTTTCACCGAGCTTCATAGGTGGGGCATTTAACAAAATAAAGAGATTTGGTTGTTGCTGTACACGTTCAAGGGGCCCTGAGCATTAAAGAATCTATCTCTAGGGCTCGCACATTCCATCCCCTGCCCGGTGTTTTTCCCTGGCTCTTCAGTCCCGAGACGCTTAGTCCAGTTCCCTCTTGCCCAGCTTGCGGGACCAGTGTAGACACCACCTTCCGTAAGCTCTCTCTTGTCGCCTTGGACAGATCAGGTCCTCTGGTTCCTCCACTTAGAGCTTCTGTGCCGTCTGGCCCCAGCCTGCCTCGCTGCCCTCCCTTCCTTCCTCCCTCCCCCCGTTCACGCTCTTCTCCAGCCACATGGGCCTCCACACTGCTTCTTTACACGCCGAGTAAATTCCTGCCCCAGGGCCTTTGCTCTTGCTGTGACTGCTGCCCAGATCACTTTCTCCCTGTAGCCCCCTCCCCCACATCGTCCAGTTGCCTCCTCAGATCTCCATCCACTAACGCTCAGTCACTCTTCTTTGTGACTCGTAGCTCTGCCTAGGGTCACGCTGCGTGTTTATCTGTTGACGTGAGCCTCCCAAAGGCGGGGACCGTGGGTGGCACTGCTGGTCACCGCTGTGTCCCCAGAACCTAGAACAGCGCCTGGCAGAGCAGGTGCTCAGTGAACATCTGTCGAACAAAAGACTGGCAGCGAGCGCACCTTTGCGGGTTCCCTCCCCAGGTCGGGTTCGGACGAACACCGGTGGCGGCGGCGAAGGCGGCAGAGCCAGAGTCCGCTGCCCCCACGCTGGCGCTCACGGGGCCGGTCCTCCCAGTCTGACTCCGATGACGAGCGCCAGGAGCAGCAGCGGGGCCGGTGGGCCCGCCGGCGGCGGACGCGCTCTTGGTCCCCGGGCTCCTCGGCGTCCGGCTCGGCCTCCCCGGACCGCTCCCAGAGCCCTCGGGAGGCGGCGGCGGCCCTGAGCCACCAGCACAGCCTGCAGGAGCGGCTGCGGCTGCGGGAGGAGCGGAAGCAGCAGGAGGAGTTGATGAAGGCCTTCGAGACCCCCGAGGAGAAGCGGGCCCGGCGGCTGGCCAAGAAGGAGGCCAAGGAGAGGAAGAAGCGGGAGAAGATGGGCTGGGGGGAGGAGTACATGGGCTACACCAACACCGACAACCCTTTCGGCGACAACAACCTCCTGGGCACCTTCATCTGGAACAAGGTGAGTCCGGGGCGCGCGGCCCGGGTGGGTCGCTGCCCTCAGGGGTGTCTTCCGTCCGCGCCCGGGTGGGTCGCTGCCCTCAGGGGTGTCTTCCGTCCGCGCACGCGCGCTCACGAGCCCGGCCTCTGGGGCCTTTGCGTCGCTCGCCCAAGGCGGGATTCCGGTTACAGATGCTCCGTGGTCCCCGTCGCCAACACCTCGTTCTCGACGAAAGTTACACACGGTCCCTTACCCGCCAGTCCCGCCTCGCGCTTGTGACTGAGAGCACGGGCGTTCCCTCCCTCCCAGCCCTGGAGGCTGCGCCTCTGCGCCCTGTGCCTCTGTGTCCCGCTTTCTGCCTTCTTCCAAGGACACCAGTCATCAGCTTGGAGACTGTTTAGGTCCCATGTGACCTCGTCTTAACTAATTACACCCGCAGAGACCCTGTTTTAAAGATCTCCACGGGTTCCCGGGCTGGTGAATGGACGGATCTTTTTGGACACAGCTTCACGCTAACCCAGCACCCATTCGTCGTGGGGGGTGAGAGGGGGCAGGGAGAGCCTGGGGGGTGAGAGCAGGCGGCCACGGTCAGATGCCAGGGGTCCGCCGCTCACCGCATGCGCTCCAGGCACCGTCTCTTGCCTTTGTCTTGAACACACAGCCCACCTCGGGGCGCCTGTGCTCGCCATTCCCCGACCCGGGACCCTCCCCACCTCTTTCTCTGGCTGGTTCTTTCTCCTTCCTGAGGATCTCAGCTCACCCGTTCCCGCCTCTGAGGGCCTGCCCGGCCCCCTCGGCCCCACAGGTGCTCTTCCTCTCGGCGCAGCCTCGCCCTCCCTAGCGCTTTACTAGCAAACGTGTGCCGTGCGCCCGCTGGTGCTGGAGGCCGTGTGGGCCCTGGCGGGCGTCAGCGAGCAGGAGAGAGATCCCCGCGGAGCCAGCCGTCTCGTAGAGGAGAGCCTGTCGAGAAGCAGATTAGCAGAGCGTGCAGAGGAGAGAAGGCAGGCAGGTGTCGGGATGCCCTGGCTGTAGTTTGAAATCAGCCAGTCCGGGGCGTGTGGGGGGCTCAGGCGGTTGAGCGTCTAACTTCAGCTCAGGTCACGATCTCACGGCTTGTGAGTTCGTGAGTTCAAGCCCCACGTCGGACTCTCTGCTGTCCTGTGTCTTCCTCTCCCTCTGCCTCTCCCAACTCGTGAGCGTGCATTCCCTTCCTCTCTCTGCCCCTCTCTCTCTCCCCCTCAAACATAAAATAAATAAACATTAAAAGTAGGATAAGTCAAGCCATGAGGCACCTGCGTAGCTCAGCTGGTTGAGCGCCCGACTCCTGATTTCGACCCAGGTCATGATTTCACAGTCGTGAGATCGAGCCCCAAGTAGGCCTCTGCCCTGGGCATGGAGCTCGCTTGAGATTCTCTCCCTCCCTCCCTCCCTCCCTCCCTCCTCCTCCTCCCCGACCCCTCTCCCCCATTTGCGCTCGCTCATCCAAAAATAAAATTAGCGGGCCCAGAGAGGTCTCGTTGCAAAGCTGACATCTAAACACGGGATCTGATCCATAACGTGTGATTCCTGCCAGGCCGTGAGCTCCACAGGGCAAGCTCTGTCCCCAGAGCCTGGCTCACGGTCGGCACTCAGTGAGCGTCAAATGAGCGAGCTTGGTGTGATTTGCACGCGCGTGTGCTCAGACATTTTCCCTAGTGTTTCTTGGAGCCGCAGCGGCCCTGGGGAGTTGGCCCCACGGGAGGCCATCGGCCCCTCCTGTGACAAGCACGTGGAGGGTCGGCCCCCGCTCAGCCTCTGAGGCCTCTGCGGACAGGCCCACGGTTTGGGCAGCACCACGCGCTTGTCCCCCCGTCCCGGGGCCACCGGCTGGCGGAGTGGGCAGGCGCGGTGCCGAGCATCAGCACGTGCTCTGTGCCCGGCCTTGCTCACAGCGCTCTCCGTGAGCCGACTCTCCCTGCCGCGGCTGCCCGATGTCTCCCGCGGTGAGTGACGGAGCATGATTGGAACCGGGCCATCCAGCTTCACGTCCGTGCCCTGGGCTGCCGTTCTGCGTGGCCGTAGGGGTGAGAAGTCCGGTCACCGTTAACGCCTGAGGCGGCAGCCCAGGCTGAGGCTGGGGAGGCCAGGGGGTGGCACAGGCATCAAGGGGTGGCCCCAAACCAGGCAGCGCAGGTGTGTGGGGGGGGGGGGGGCAGGGGCGTCCTCGAACATCCCTCAGAGCCGGGTCGGTGGGGGAGCGCTCATCCGGAAGTGCGGGCTTGGCCCCCGGCTAGGGCAGCAGCTGTGATGTCGGAGTCCTCGAGGGGTCTGCAGACCCTGCGCCCCGAGCGCCCTCCAGGAGGTGAGGACACAGGGAACGAGTGTTTGTTGTGGGGCGTGGTGTCCCAGGGGTCTGTGAGCACGGGGACCGCAGTGCCCCTGCCCGCTCGCATCGGGCGTCGGACCTGCCGAGGGCGTGAGCACCCCGAGCTGGCCCAGCTGGTCATCTGCGTGCGGCAGCCTGGCAGGTCCCGGGTGGGGTGCTCCCGTGAGTGACGCTCGGGGGCCCCCGGGGCGGGCGGCCACCTCCCCGCTGCACGCTACTGCAGGTGCTGCCCGTGCCGGAGGCTGCTCTAAGCGGCCCTGTCACGCTGGTTCTGGGAACGCCAAGGGGGCTGCGTCTTCGGAGGAAGTCAGGGCGCTGTGGCCGCAGGCACGTCGCTCCTCGGGGCCGGACCCCCTTACCTGCAAAGCCGCCGCTCGGCCTGCCGGATCCGCGTCTGGATCTTGGAGAGGGCGGTGCCCGGGAAGGCGGGACGGGGGCGTCTCTGCTCAGCGGGCCTGTGCTTGGCCCTTCCAGGCCCTGGAAAAGAAGGGCATCGGCCACCTGGAGGAGAAGGAGCTGAAGGAGCGGAACAAGAGGATCCAGGAGGACAATCGCCTGGAGCTGCAGAAGGTGGGGCTGCCCTGGCCGGCCTGCAGGGGCCGGGCCTTCCCTCGCGAGGGCCTAAGGCTGGCCCACCCTGGCTTAAGTGAAGGACCGACCCGGTGGGTGGACACAGAAACCCCCGGGCAGGCTGGCTTCAGACACGGTTGGATCCAGGGGTGCGGGCTGCGTCTCCGACAAGCCGTCTCCCTCCACCTCCCCGAGGGCCCCGAGACTTCCGGGCCTTGCTCTCAGACGCCTCCTTCGGGGGGGGTGGGGGGGGGTGGGGGGGGCGGGCGGCAGAGCGGTCTCGGCTGCTCCTGGCTGCCCTGTCTCCAGCAGAAAGAAGCTCCTCGGCCCTAGGGTCCGTCTGAGGTCTCGGGCTTCCCTGGCCAGTCCGCGTCCAGGGCTGGGGCCAGGCCCGGGCTGTAGTCCCACTCCGGACCCCAGGGTCCCCCGTGGCCCCAGAGGGTGCAGGGCAGGCCCCACGAGACCCCCAGCCAGGCCCGTCTGCAGCACCCCACCCTCCCCATGCGCCTGCAGGTGAAGCAGCTGCGGCTGGAGCGGGAGCGGGAGAAGGCCATGCGGGAGCAGGAGCTGGAGATGCTGCAGCGGGAGAAGGAGGCCGAGCACTTCAAGACGTGGGAGGAGCAGGAGGACCACTTCCACCTGCAGCAGGCCAAGCTGCGGTGCGCCCCGCCCCTCGCCCCCACCCGGAGCCCCGTCTGCCCCGGGGCCTTTGCACGGGCCCTTTGCTCCGCTTGCAATCTCCCGCCCTTCGGATTTCCACCCGCTGCCTCCCCGGGGAGTCCCTACGTGCCCCTTGTTGCGTGCACCACTTCCTGTTTGCTCCTCCCTCCAGCCTGTCACTGATGCCCCCCCCCCCCCCATCTCCATCTCCCCCTGTCTCCCGCGTTGAGTTGTGTGCCGAGGAGACCTCCGAATGATCCTTGCTCCGTGTCGTGGTGCCACACGAGCTGAGCGAGGTGCCGGGCCCCTCGCGGTACCGACCGTGGCTCTCCCTCTGCACGCTGCAGCCCGCGGGGCCACGTGCTCATCAGCCCCGTTTACAGACGGGGAACACGAGGTTCCTGGGGGGCAGGGGAACGCCTGAGGCCGCACGGCAGGTGTCTGAGCCTCGGTGGCGCGTGTGCACGAGGAGCCTGCTCCCAGCCCCTCTGTCCTGCTGCCCACCAGCTGCACCAGCCCCTGGGGCTCGGACCTACCTGGTTTCGGGGCTCCCTTGGGGTAGAACAAGTGTCCGTTTCTGACACGCGTCCCCTTGGGTGTGGCACTGATGCTTCAGACCCTCCCCCGCCCCTGGGGGAGCAGATCGTCCACTAGAAGGAGGTGGTTCTCTCTGCCCCTCTGGCCCTGGCCTGTGTCTTCCGACCGCCCAATGCCCCCTCTTCCAGGAAGACCTCCTTGTCCCCCACCCCCTGCAGGCCAGGCTCTTCCCCTGGCGCCCACACGAGCCACCCCCCCACTCCACCCCACCCCCGAAGCAGGGTCTTCAGGAGGTAGGGAGGGGGGGCCTCCTGGGCTCTGACACCACCTCCCTGCTCCCTGGCAGCTCCAAGATCCGCATCCGGGACGGGAGGGCCAAGCCCATCGACCTGCTGGCCAAGTACATCAGCGCCGAGGACGATGACCTGGCCGTGGAGATGCACGAGCCCTACACCTTCCTCAACGGGCTCACCGTGGCCGACATGGAGGACCTGCTGGAGGACATCCAGGTGCCGCCCGGCCCCGCCCCCGCGCCGCCCCCCCCCCCCCCCCCCCCGCACGCCTCACCGCCCCTCACCGCCCCTCCCCGCCCCTCCGTACCTTCCGCCTCCAGGTGTACATGGAGCTGGAGCAGGGCAAGAACGCGGACTTCTGGCGGGACATGACCACCATCACGGAGGACGAGATCGCCAAGCTCCGCAAGCTGGAGGCCTCGGGCAAGGGCCCAGGTAGCCCCGCGCAGCGCGACCGGAGAGCTCCCGCCGTGCTCTTGGGGGGCCCGTATCTGGGCGCCGGCGCGCTGAGAGCTGTCTCAGACCGGGGCTCTCCGCCTGCCTCGGTTTCCCCATCGGGGATCTTCAAGGTCTCTCCGGGAGCCACCAGGGGGCAGTGGCAGGCTGTGGCTCCCCCTCAGGTGGGGGGCTCAGCCCAGGGCGGGGGCTCCCTTCCTTCAAAGATCGCTTAGCGTCTGCGCGGGGCTTCCCGGGAGTGGCGCCAGCAGGGGCCTGTTTTGTTCGGTTTCAGGTTTTTGCCAGAAGCTTGGTGTGTTCGAGGGAGGGCGGCTCCCCACTTGTCCACTTGTGGGGGAAGCCCCTAGAGCCCCGGTCTCTTGAATCTGGTGTTCTTTCCTAATTCGCTTTCCTTTCCCTCCAGAGGGTTCCGCGCAGTGTCCAGGGAGGTGACCCTCGGGGGGTGGGGGAGGGTCGTCCTGGGCCCTGGGCGTACTGAGCAGCGGCCCTGACCCCCCCCCCCCATTGTCAGGAGTCCCCCCCAGTCGTGACAGCCACAGATGTCCCCAGACATCACCTGGTGTCCCCTGGGGGCAGGATCACCCTGGGTGAGACCCCTGTTCTAGAAGCTGATGACCAACCGTGCTCCTCCCTCTTCCACCCCTTCCACCCCCAGGGGCCTCGAGTGCCTGCCCCCCACCCCTCCCCCAGGCCCATGTAACTGCCCTTGTTACTCAGCCCAGGTTGGGGGCACGGCTTCCTCTTAAGAAAAGGAGGAATGTCTTTCGTCATGTTTGTTAAGTGCTGTTTTGTTTCCCTGCGCCCTCTCAGCCAGCACATCCTGCAGTAACTTCTAGAGAAAGAAGGAAATCCTTTGCTCTGGGAAACGTGTGGAGCGATTTCCCTTGGGGGCAGTGAGGCCCTGGGTGTAGGCCTCTGGGCGGAAGGGCCCTGACTGCCACAGGTGTGGCTCTGGGCACAGATCCAGGCCCGGGCCTCCCGCGGAACTGGCGAGGTGGCCAGACCCCTCAGAGGGTCACCTCGGTGACCCCAGGCCTCCTTCCCCCTCATCCCTGTGCACGTCGTCTATCACCCCGCGCTGCCTCCTCACTCTCTCGTGTTGGAGCCCCTCTTTACTACCCCACGTGCCCCTTTCTTGCGCTTTGTCCCCTCGTCGTATGGGACACATCCTCCAGTAAATTGTGGGGGAAGGCAGGAAGTTCTTGGACATCGTGTAGTTCGGGAAACGGGTCACGTCTGTGCTCTGCCAGGTGACGGGGGCGGGGCGCTCCCCAGACACACAAGACACTGACCCACCGGCTGTGGAAGAGTGAGGGCCACCCTGCCGGGGGTCCCCTGCGCCGAGTCCCCCATCGTCTCTTGCCAGCTGCCGATTTGCCCCCTTCTGTGGCCGCTTCCCTTCTCTCAGTGACAGCGGAGGCCCTTCCGTCCACTGTCCCTCCTCCCCTGTCCTGGCTGGGGTCCCAGCTGGCTCCGGGTGTCCTCAGAGATGAGCTTGTGTTTCTGTTTCTCTTTTCGGCCTGATCTCCAATATCGTTCCCGGAGACGCGCAGAGTGCTGTGTGTTGTGGTTGTAAATTCAGTTGGGCTTTTTCTCTCGCCTTTAATGGGAAAGTCTACCTGTACATGGGCGCGCCGCAGTGTGGGTGTTGCGACGGGGGGCCCCGTTACCATTCCCTGTGGGTTCTCCCCAAGCTGCTGTCCCAGAGCCCTCCGTCCCCCGCCTGGACCCAGCCGGGCCCCGCGGGATGCTCGGGCGGCATCTGAACCCGCGACTCGATCTCTACACCGCGGTGTGGCAGAGGGGGCTTGTGGGGGTGTGCACGGGGTGCGACCCTGCCGGCGGGAGGCAGTTTCGGTGCCCTGACGTGTCTGTGTGGTCTGAGACAGGGCTGCCTGGGGCCATCCAGGTGTCGGCAGAGGGGACGAGTGTCTAGATGCTGACTCGGGGGTCCTACGGTGGTTGCCTAGAGGGACTTGGGTCCTTTTTGAGCCCGTCTGCTCCGCTGGAGCCAGTGTGTGGTGGCCGTGGTGTCAGAAGCCGGTTCTTAGCCGGGAGCACGTGTCACTTGCACCCCGCACGTGCCAGAAGCTGCACGCCGAGTTCTCGCAGTGCTAGGAGGCAGCAGTCAGAAGCCCAGCAAGGCCCCTGCCCTGGGGAAGCCACTAATCAGGCATCCAGGCCGAGGGGAGCAACCTGGTGGTCCAGGGAAGGCTTCCCGGTCCACAGGGTTCTCGACTGGTGGGGTCTGGGAGGCAGGCTGGATGAGGAAGAGCATGTTACTGCTGGAAAGCAACATATGTGCAAAGGTCCTGGGGCAGGGCTCAGTGTGTTTGACGAGCAACAAGGAGGCTGCAGGCAGGGTCAGGTGGCACCCAGCCCTGCCTTCAGGGGCTTCTCAGTCTGGAGCCGGGGCATGTCCCTGTGTCCCCAGCTAAATCTGGATGGGACCGAGAAGGGGCAGGCTTGCCTTCCCGGGGCAGTGTCAGGATTTCCCGCAGTGCCTGGGAAAGGAGCTGCTCTCCTTACTAGGGAAAACTGAGGTCCAGAGAGGGTGAACTATTTACCCAAGATGACACAGCTGAGAGTAACAGGGCAAAATCCGAACTCCTGGGAGTCTGGCTGGCGGGCGATCCGTCCCTCCTCGCTCTTCCAATGTGGGTGGGGGCGCAGTGGTGGCTGGGAGTTGGCAGAGCCGGATGCCAGGCTGAGAAATGTCCGCCCAGCAACCCCAGCCCCACTCAGAACCTTCCCGACTAGGGTCCGCGGCCCGGTGCCAGCTCCGTGTTAGCAGGGTCTAGCCAGGGTCAGGGGGAGGAGCCGTGTGGGCCAAGGGAAGGTCGGGAGCCCTGCCACCGCCCCCTCCCCCCGCTGAGCGTCCCCCCCCCCCCCCCCGCAGGTGAGCGGCGAGAAGGGGTCAACGCCTCGGTCAGCTCTGACGTGCAGTCGGTCTTCAAGGGGAAGACGTACGGCCAGCTGCACGTCATCTTCCAGGGCATCGAGGGCAAGATCCGGGCCGGGGGCCCCAACCTGGACATGGGCTACTGGGAGAGCCTGCTGCAGCAGCTTCGAGCCCACATGGCGCGCGCCAGGTCAGCGTCACGCCGGCGTCACTGACGCCGGGGGCCCCGGGGAGCCGCTGCGGCCCTCTGGACACGCACGCTGTGGGCGGGGCCTGCGCAGGAGGTGGGGGGGGGGGGTCAGCTGGCATCACGCGGGCCCCAGGCCCCCTGTTCCCTGTACACACCCCCCCCACCCCCGCGCGCCTTCTGCCCACTGCACACCCTCCGTGTACAGACTCTCAGCGTGTTTGGCCGCGCTGTGTAAACACGGCCGTGTGTGCTGCTAACTGCGGCGGCGTCTCTAAGTTTATTCTCCTCGCCGCCGCCCCTGCCCCCGCGTCCCGTGTGCCGTTCAGCCCGGCTCGGTGGCTCGCGAGGCGCACGAGTCCCCCGAATCCCCCGTTCAGGGACTCGGTCCTCCCAGCAGGGTCTGTGGCCTTGAGTCCCAAACCCGGACCCAGACGCCCCTCCCCACCCCCACCCTCCACAGCCCTGGCCTGGGGAGGGGGGGGGAAGGCGGTGCTGCTGCTCCCCCAGGCTCCAGGTCCTCTCTCTGAGCGAAAGGGGGTTATGAGATCGGCGGGCGGGAGAGGGGGGGGGGACACAGGGCCCCGGGCGTGGGGGTGACCGCGGCCGGCGTTGCAGGCTCCGCGAGCGGCACCAGGACGTGCTGCGGCAGAAGCTGTACAAGCTGAAGCAGGAGCAGGGTGTGGAGAGCGAGCCTCTGTTCCCCATCCTCAAGCAGGAGCCCCCGTCGCCCGGCCACAGGTAGGTCGCCGGAGGTCCCCCCTCCGCCCCGCAGCCGCAGCCCCGCCCCCCGCGACCTCCCCGCGGCCCGCCCCGCCCGACGCCATCCCTCCCGTCTCGTCTCGTCTCCTCCGCAGCCTGGAGCCTGAGGACCCTGCCCCGACCCCACCCGGGCCCTCCTCCTCCTCCTCGGAGGGGGGCTCGGGGGAGCCGGAGGCGGAAGGGGCGGCCCCCGCGGAGGGCGAGGCGGACGGGGAGGCTGTGCTCATGGAGGAGGACCTGATCCAGCAGAGCCTGGACGACTACGACGCGGGCAAGTACAGCCCCCGGCTGCTCACGGCCCACGAGCTGCCGCTGGACGCGCACGTGCTGGAGCCCGACGAGGACCAGCAGCGCCTGCAGCTGTCCCGGCAGCAGCTCCAGGTCACAGGTGAGGGCCGTGCGGGGAGACGCGTCCCCGAGCCCCTGGGGGGGCCCTGGGCCCGCACACAGAGGTCCCGCCCCCCCCCGCCCCCTTCCGGTCTCAGGGTGGGGTGGGGACACACGCCGTCGGTGCCCCCGCCCAGGGGGGCCCGCTGTCGGCGACCAGGTCGGGGCCGGGAGGGGCGGCTGACGCGCGCCCTGCCCGCAGGGGACGCGAGCGAGAGCGCGGAGGACATCTTCTTCCGGCGGGCCAAGGAGGGCATGGGCCAGGACGAGGCGCAGTTCAGCGTGGAGATGCCGCTGACCGGCAAGGCCTACCTGTGGGCCGACAAGTACCGGCCGCGCAAGCCCCGCTTCTTCAACCGCGTGCACACGGGCTTCGAGTGGAACAAGTACAACCAGACGCACTACGACTTCGACAACCCGCCGCCCAAGATCGTGCAGGGCTACAAGTTCAACATCTTCTACCCCGACCTCATCGACAAGCGCTCCACGCCCGAGTACTTCCTGGAGGCCTGCGCCGACAACAAGGACTTCGCCACCCTGCGCTTCCACGCGGGGCCGCCCTACGAGGACATCGCCTTCAAGATCGTCAACCGCGAGTGGGAGTACTCCCACCGCCACGGCTTCCGCTGCCAGTTCGCCAACGGCATCTTCCAGCTCTGGTTCCACTTCAAGCGCTACCGCTACCGCCGGTGACGGCCGGGGCCCCTCCCGGACTGGCCGCCACCTCTCCCCGGGCCCTCCCCGCGCCCACGCCCGCCTTCCCCGGGGGAGCGCGCCTGGGACAGCGGCAGGCGGGCCGGCCAGGCCGGCCCGGGGTCCTCACACGCAGGACGGGTCGGGGGAACTGAGGCCCGAGCCCTGCCCCCACGGCACCTGCCGTGGGCTGGGGGTGCCAGGCCTCGGGGGGGGGGGGGGGGGGGGGGCGGGCGCGAGTCCTGTGCGGCTCCGGGACCCCGCCCCCCTCCACCCCCGCACTCTGGTCCCCCATCCGGCCCCGCCCCGGTGCTGGCGCGGGTCAGGCCTCCCCGGCCTCTGTGCGTGCCACGGGTCAGGCCTCCCCGGCCTCTGTGCGTGCCGCTGCGGTGCCCCCCCCCCCATCTGGCCCGGGTGCCCCCCACCCCCCGCCCACGATCCTCTCCCGGCCACCACGGAGCTGCCTCCGCGTTTCTGCGGGCCTGACAGGTGCGGCCGCGGCTGGGTCACACGCTGCCAGCGGTGGGGGAGGGGGCGCCCCAGGAACGTTTCTTGCATCGTTTTGTTACAGAGACGTCTCCGTGGGAAGGGGGGCCAGCCCCACCTGGGCTCCTCGGCCGGCCCACCCGGACGCCCCGGAAAGATTTTAGGTTGTTTCTCTAAAACGACTTTTTTTAAGGTGTGGGGAAATACCTTATTTTCACTTAATTGGCCTATTCACGGAGTTGCATGTTTTTTTAATAAACACTTTATTTTAGAGTACTTCTAGATTTTCAGAAGCTCTGCAGACCGGCGCCCCGCCCCTCAGCCAGCAGTCTGGCCGGTAACGTCCTGGGGAGCCACGGCGGGCGCGTCGCAACCGAGGCACTCAGCACAGCTAGGGAGACCTTTTCTTGGTTAATTTTTTAGTTTTTAACTGTTGGCTTTATTGTTTTTGGGAGAGTGCGAGACAATCCCAAGCAGGCTCTGAGCTGTCAGCACAGAGCCCGATGCTGGGCCCAAAGTCCCAGGCGCCCTGAGAAAGACCTTTTAAAAACAACCATGACACTTCAAAATAGTCAGCAGCAGTAGCCCCTCAGGAAGCTTCTGGAAGTCCACAGGCCTTCTCGCCCCTGCCCTTCCCACAAGGAGCCGATGCTGGAAGAGGAGTAGCTGCCCTCCCAGGCCCCAGGGGATGACGGCGACGTCTGTGGTGTGGTCACCACGGTGGGGGTGAGGGTGGAGGGATGCTGTTTAGTACCTACCCACCCCCCACGACAGGGAGGCATCTGGCCCGGGGTCCACAGCCAAGATGGACCCTCCCCAGGCCGCCGGTCACTCCCAGCTCTGCCCTCACACAAGGTTGCTGGGCAGCACGGTGTGTTGGCTCAGCCCGGAGGTGCGTCTGGTCAAGGGGCCTCCGAGCCGCAGACCCCGGCCCGCCCAAACCATGGTCCGCGGTGAGGAGCACCCGTTGTGGCATCATATGGGGCACGGCTGTGCCCTTCAGACCCCCTGGCAGA
This sequence comes from Acinonyx jubatus, assembly GCF_027475565.1. Lineage (NCBI taxonomy): Eukaryota > Metazoa > Chordata > Mammalia > Carnivora > Felidae > Acinonyx > Acinonyx jubatus. Next base: position 162,957,665 of record NC_069383.1, read on the forward strand.
CGACATCACTTGACCGTCAAAGCGACCTCAGAATCTCCTTTGGATCTAGGCGGTTGGCACCAGCTGGTTCCTGGCGGGTGCCGCTGTCCCTGAGGTCGCGACAGGCCCCTGGGAGCAGGGCTGAGTGGGGCGGGCCCAGGAGGCACTCTGGCCCCAGCTGGCTGCCTGCTCACAGGACGCCTAAGGCCTTTAACGGGCGCCATCCGGACCCCCGCCTGGCTCCATGGGAGGGCGCGCGCTTCTGTCCTTACGAGGCCGCCCGCATCCTCATCCTCGGGCCTGGAAAGCAGCGGTCAGGGTTAGAATCCGGGTTTCTGCAGCTTGGAGAATCCCACCTCCCGGGCCACTGCCCATGTCCTGGCATCAGTTTCTCGCATCTGCTCCCCCGAGAGTCCCAGCCCCTCACACCCCCCTCTGCAGTCCTGGCGGGGTGACGACCCGGCCCTGGGGGGGAGATGGCTGCACTAGGAGGGAGAACGGAGTGGCCATCCCCCCGCCCCCTCCCGACCTGTGGGAGCTTAGAGCCAGGAGCCCCCCGGGGGAGGGAGGAGGGCTGGGCTCAGACACCCCCAGCTCGAGGTATGGCTACGGCCGGGGGCAGGCAGTGGGTCTGGGGGACCCCGGAAGGAACACGAGACTTTCCGGAGAAGGGGCACAGGCGCGGGGCAGGAAGGGGCTGCAGGTGAGCCCAGGGCAGGGCCACAGCCCAGGCCCTGGACTCCTCCCCGGGGCACTGGGGAGCCACAGCCGGTGAGTGAGTGAGCCGGACAGGGCCACGCGCTGGGGGTCAGGGAGGCGCTTCGGGCAGACGGGAGGCACCGCGGCCCCCACCCTGGCCCAGGGTCCACCCGGGGCGTTAAGCTGCCCCCACCCCCCACCGGGTCGTTTTCCGCCCTTGGCTGTGGAGGCTAAGAATAGGCACTCCCTTCCTGGCCCCCACCGGAAGCCACAGCCACGGGGGGCACATCCTGAGCCTGGCCTCGTTCCCACCGTCCGTCCGCTCCCCCCAGGCCATCTCCGCCCCTCCCGGGCCTCCCTAGCTGACTGAGCAGGGTGGGGTCGGGGAGGCAGGGAGGACAGGAGGCGGTGGAAGTCACAGCTCATGTTCCAATCCCACCCACACGCGGCGGTGGACACATCATTTCTTCCCTCCGGACCTCAGTTTCCCCATCTTTTTTGTTTGTTCTTAAGATTTTTTTTTAACGTAAGCTCTACACCTAACTGGGGCTCGAACTCACAACCCTGAGACCAAGAGAGTTGCGCGCTGCACCCACGGAGCCAGCCGGGCACGCCCCCCCCCCCCCCCCCCGGTCTTTCCCCGTCTTCACAACGAGCGTCTCTCCCCGCCGTGGCCCGTTCCCAGAAGGGACGTTGCCCTTGTTATCTCGGGCCAGAGGAAGTGGGGAGAGGACAGCCTCCCTCCAGCCCTGCGCCACAGCCGCTGCATCACATCTGCCTCGCGATTCCCAGAAGCCGCATGCTCGGCCTCGTCTCTGAAGTTTTAAACGGGGAGTGTCTGTCGCCACCGTGTCTCTCAGACTTGGCGAACTCCTGCCCATCCTACAAAGCCCCAGCCCTGACCCTCCCCTTCCTGGCTCACCTCTGGGCCCTGCCTGACCACAGAAGGTGGTCTTTCTTTGTCCATCCTTGGGGGGGCATCCTCGAGGGCAGGTCCGACTCCACATTGTCCTGCCACAGGGGCCAGGACACAGAATTGCACTGGAAGAGGGTTGGAGGGTAGGCTTTACGGGGTGGGGGGAGTCCTCTGAGCCAGGGCTCTGCCCGAGGCCGGGGTTGGGAGTTGGGGACATCCCCTACCGAGGAGGATTAGAGCTAATGGGCTCACCGCCTCAGGGCCTCAGACAATGGGCTAGGGCAGGGGAGGGGCCTTCTGGAAGGATGCTGGCTGTGAGTAAAGGCTTGGAGGCCGGAAGGATGGTGGAGGGGCAGCCAGAGAAGGGGTGTCAGACACGCAGGGGAGGGCGGGAGCACGTGGTCCTCACTCAGAGCCTGACCTCAGGCGACCCTCCCGGACCCCCAAGCACCGGGTGGGGCAGAGTCAAGGCCAAACCGGTCAGTCCTGGCCCACTCGGGGTCTAACGTGGGGCCAGTGAGGCCCAGGGGATCCCTCCACGCCCAAGTCCTGCCCTGCACGCAGCTTCAAGGGCTCCCGGACCCCCTTCACCCACCTAAAGACCGCCTAGCACAGGCCCGTGCTGTAGCCGTCCCCAGCCTGGTCACCCTCTGTTTTTGTGGCTGAGGAGACTGGCCCAGAGCCCTGGGTCTGGGGGGGGGGGGGGGGGTCTTCAAAAGGAAGTGGACCCTGCCCGGGAGCCCACGCCTCATCCTCCCGTCAGTCCTGAGGGCACCGGGCCGACAGCCTTTCCCACCTGACACCGGGGTGGGGGGTGGAGGCCAGGGGGAAACGGACCCCTCATTGCAGGCGGCCCTCCAGGGGCGGTCGCCTTCGCCGGTTTCACTGCCATCTCCAAGCCTTTGTCCTCACAGGACCCTCCCCCGGAATGCGACGACCCACCACGTCCCACCGACCTGCTCCAGGAAAGCCTGGCTCAGCAGGACGCCCGTCCTCCCCTCTAAACAGACCCCCCCCCGCCCCCCGCATTGATTAGGTACCTACTGTGTGCCAGGCCCAGCCCCACCAGGTTCACCGGCTTAGAGCCCTGGGCCCCTCGGGGCCTGATTCTGCCGGGGGGGGGGGGGGGGGGGAGGGGGACGCCCGGCCCCTCCCGATCTCGGGTGCTGCCTAGATGGTGAATAACGCGGGGTCTGGCTGCAGAAGTGCCAAGAGGGCGCCCAGCTGGGGCGGGCCCAGGCTACAGTCCCCCGAGAGGGCCCCGGCCACCGCATCCCTGTCCCTGAGTCCAGGGGGCCGAGCCGGGTGCCCAACGGGCTGGGGCGCGCCCCCTGACCCCCATCAGCCAGGCCAAGCCTGAGGGGCGTGGCCAGCGCCAGGGGGAGGGGCCGGTGAGAGACGCAGGAGAGACAGACAGGGACCGACAGGGCGCGGGCCGCTGCGCGGAGCCCCCATCCTGGGCTATTTTTAGCCCCCGCGGACCCCGCTTCCAGGCGGGGAGGACTCGTCGCCCCTCCTCCAGCCCCGGAGGACCTCGCGCAGCCGGGCGTCCTGAGCTGCCGCGCCCTCCATCCGTGCCCTGCGGAAACGGGGCAGCGCCGGGGTCCTCTGTGCGTCCCGCCCCCGGCCGTGACTCGGTTTCCCCGGGGACCCCGGGAGGCCCGACCGCCCTGCTCCCCGCTCCGCCCTCCCCGGCCTGAGCCCGACACCCGCACGTCGCCCAGCCGGGCTGTGCGACAGGGGCGACCCCAGCGCAGGCCACGGATCGTCGTCTCCAGGTGAGGCCGGCCCGCCAGGTTAGGGGCGCGGCGTGAGCGCGGGCAGGATGTGTCCGGCGGCCCGCCCCGCTGTGGGTGTGTCCCCCCCGTCCGCCGGTCGCCAGGTGCTAGGTGTCCCCGGGCGGTGCCGAGACCGGGTCTGCGACCGGAGTGTGCCGTCGTGCCCCTGCTGTCCGCCCGGGGCCTGTCCCGGTGTGGCCCACGACGTGCCTCTGTGTTTCCCTGGGAGCCTGCGGGGCCGCTCAGGGTCCTTCGGCGCCGCAGGGAGGGTGCAAGGCGCTGGGCGTGGCTGCGAGCCCGTGTCTGTGCGTGTGTGGCCGGTCTCAGCCCACGTCGGGACCATCCCTGTAACTCAGTGCCCATCCTCAACCACGGCCAAGGGCCCCCAGGCCTGTCCCCTCACCTCACACCTGCCCTCTTGTGCAGGTGAGTGGCGAGCCCTGGAGAGCACCCACTGTACAGATAAGGAAACTGAGGCTCACGGGGGGGGGGGGGGGGGCCCTTGAGTCAGGGCGGAGTCTGGGCTCAGACCTAGTGGGGCAGAGGCTGGCAGCCCCACTTTGCACCCTCTGGGGTGGGGGTCGGGTTGGTGTCACAAACAGGAAAAGGTCCCGGAAATTAAGCCTCATGATGTGGTGAGGGGAGGTGGGGCAGGCCTGGGGGCTGACATTTGTGTGCGGTGTCTGTGGAGAGGTCCACACCCATGGGCCTGCGAGCCTGCGTCAGGCCCCAGGCTGGCCTGGTCCCTGAAAAGGTGACACCGTTGGTCACCTGGACGGCGCTCAGAGCACTTAGCAAATGTGCTGGGGCCACCTCAGGGCTGCCCCCGTGCGCCTGGCTGGCCAGGAGCCGACCTCTGAGCTCCCGCAGGGCAGGGAAGGCTCCCCGGCAGGGAGGGGCCTGGGTGGGAGCAGGTCGGGCCCAGAAAATCAGCCGGAATGCCAGCAGGCGGCTCAGTGTCGTGGGTCTCCCCGCTTCACAGAGGAGGGGACACTGAGGCTTGGCACAGTTTACCGCCCCCCCCCCCCCAGCCTGGGACTCCGGCGAGCCGGTCAGAGGTCAGCGTAGCCCCTGCGGGAGTCTGGGTGAGCCTGGGCGCGGGGACAGAGGGCCTCGCAAGCCATGGAGTCGGGGGAGAGGGGGAGAGACGTGTTGAGAGATGGCTGGCTCGGCGGACAGGAGGGGGTGGGGGAGGAGAGCCAGGGACCGACCCACAGGCAGAGGAGGGGCCTGGCGCTTGGGAACCGGAGATCGCATTCCGCAGGGGGCTGGGCATGGGAGGCCTGGTGCCTGAGGCTCTGGGGCAGCTGGAAGGAGCCGCCAGGCCTCACCCAGGTGGGCTGACGACGCCCCCGGGGCGGGCCGGCAGTCCTCCAGGGAGGAGCCAGGAGCTGAGACGGAAGTTCTGGACCCAGGACCCAGCCACGTTCCCATCAAAGCTCTAGAACCTCATTCCAGAGCCCTGGTCCTTCAAAGCCAAACCTCCCCGCTCTTGGGCCACGGAATCCTGAGTCTGTCTAGCGGCTCTGGGCGCCAGGCCTCCCCGCGAGGCACAGAAAGGAGGATGGGTTCCCCCGAGGGCCACACGGTGCTGATTGTGGACCTCGGGCTATGGCGAGGACAGGGCCCTGCCGTCCCCTCCCAGCCCGTCTGGGGGTGGGGGTGGGGGGAGGGGAAGGGAGGCTTTGCCAGGTGCCCCTGCGGGCTGGCGTGGTTGCCTGGGGAACTCGGGAAGGCAGCTGTCACCAGGACCTGTCCCCGAGGGGACTGGAAACCAGAGGCTGTGGCCAGGGGGAGTCAGGCCAGGTTCCAGCCTCCCCCTGGGGCCAAGAGCTCTGGGTCACAGGTTTGTTCCCAGACGCGGGAGGCGTGAGGCGGTCTCCGGGTGAATCAGCAGTCGAATCGGCAGTTCACGGAGCCTCCCACGGGGGCTGGCGCTGTGGGCCCAGGAGGAGCCCCTAGCTCACGGTCACTCCAGCCTGGGGTTAGGTCAGTGGTCGCAGGCACAGCCCAAGTCCCCGGGAATGTCCCGCAACGGTGCATTCCAGCTCTGGAGGGAGAGAGTGCCCCGTCCCGAGGGGAATCCAAATGCAGGCCAAATCTGTGACGGCAGAGCGCGCACCCCTGCCCTGCCGCGGAGGGGAAGGTTGCGGGTCACTGCGGAGAGCCCCCCCCCCCCCCCCGCCGTGCTGCCCCCGCACCTCTCCCGGGGCCTCAGTGTTCCCACCGGAGGCCCCACCCCACTGCCGAGGAGGGAAACTCCGTGCGCGTGTCAGGAGCTGGGTAAGGAGTCGCTGAGCAGAGGGACCAGGCCAGCACAGCAGGGAACACGTGGGAAGGTGGCCACGGCCACCACCCTGAGGGCACCCACGAGGCCCTGAGCCCTGTACTCGGACCCACTCGTTCCCGTCATCAGGCCCCTTACAGGAAGGGACGAGGCGTGCGACTAGACCAGAGTCAGTGAGAGGGTAGGCAGCGAGGCCTGGACCCCAGGCCAATCTGACCCACTTGTAGGAAATGCTATCCCTTGGGGGCGCCCGGGTGGCTCAGTCGGTTGAGCGCCCGACTTCGGCTCAGGTCATGATCTCACAGTTTGTAGGTTCGAGCCCCGCGTCGGGCTCTGCGCTGACAGCCCGGAGCCTGCTTCGGATTCTGTGTCTCCCTCTCTCTCTGCCCCTCCCCTGCTCATGCTCTGTCTCTCTCAAAAATATTTAAAAATTAACAAAAAAAAAAGAAAGAAAATCCTATCCCTTAAAGGAAATCTCCACCCCACGCCCCCCCATCTGGTTATTGGCAAGGCTTCGAATCGTTTACACGCATTTATCCCTAACAAGACCTGGGTTTACACCTGAGATCAACTCAGGCCAGGCTGTGGGACCTCGGTTTGCCCCCTCTGCAAAATGGGTGTCACAGTAGGACCTTTGTGAGCTTTCCCTGCCCGGCCACCGCCATACCTCCCACGTCTGCCCGCCTTCGCCCGCCCTTCCCCACCCCCGCCCCGGGAACCCCTGCTGCCCACACAGGGAGCCTTCCTGTCTTTGGGGGAACCGGGAGCTGTTTTTTGAATGATCTCTCAATTTATTTCTCCTTGACGTCCCCACATCTGGTGTGTTCGTCCACATTCGCAGAAGTCAGGCCCAGATGTCTCCGGTTTTGTCGCCCGGCCCCACCGCGAGGACCAGGTCCCTCTCGCTGCCATTTATAGCCCATCCCCGGGGAGTCTGTCACTGCCCATGAGCCGTGTTTCTGTTCCCAGAATGGAACCGGATTTCTGGGTTTGTTTCTTATTATGAAAACAATGCCCTGAAAACGGGGGCGGCGGGGAAGAATTCGCCCGATTGCAACATGTGCCAGGAAGCGTCGTCCTAAAACGCGGAAGGTGTCGGGCCCCCCGCCATGCGTGCGCGACAACTGGTGACCCAGAGGCTGACCTCAGAGCCGGCCTGGGAGCCGGGACCTCTGGCCGACGTCCAGCTGCCCTCCTCACCTTGGACGCATCCAGTCTCCCCACCCATCCTGGATTCTGCAGTCTGACAAGGGCTCAGAGGGGCGACAGGGGCTCAGAGGGGTGACAAACAGGGGACGGTGGTGCCCGGAGGGAAGAAACCATTCGCCTGGGGTCACGCTGGGGGTGCCTGGGGCTGCCATTCAAACGCAGGGCCTCTCTCTGGGTTCTTCTCTGACACCCTGGTCTCCAGGGGTCACAGAGGAGACGGCAGTGGTCCTCACCCTTGAGGGTCACGGCCACCGGGGCAGGACAGGGTTGGAGGCGGTACGGCTAGTGATACTACTGAGCGGGGAGCGAGGCAAGTCGGGGAAGGTTTCTTCGAAGAGGGGTTATTCGGGGTGCCTGGGCGGCTCGGTCAGTTGAGTGTCCGACTCTTGATCTCGGCTCGTGTCGTGGTGTCACCATCCGTAGCCTCCCCTCTCCTGCCCGTGCTGCCTCTCTTCCTCTCTCTCTCTCAAAATAAACAAACATAAAAACAAAGAAAACCGAAGAGGGTCATTTGGACTGGGGCGTTGAAGCCCGCGTAGGAGTTCGCCAGGCCCGCGCGGATTCAAGGGCAGAATGACTCACCGGCGTTCCTTCTGCCTGCTCCCCCAGGTGTGCCCGGCGTCCCCGCCCGCCGCCCCCGGCCCGATGGGTTGGTGACCCGGCGCCATGTGGCCCAACGGCAGCGCCCTGGGGCCCTGTTTCCGGCCCACCAACATCACCCTGGAGGAGCGGCGGCTCATCGCCTCCCCCTGGTTCGCCGCCTCCTTCTGCCTCGTGGGCCTGGCGTCCAACCTGCTGGCCCTGAGCGTGCTGGCCGGTGCGCGGCAGGGCAGCTCGCACGCCCGCTCCTCCTTCCTCACCTTCCTCTGCGGCCTGGTCCTCACCGACTTCGCGGGGCTGCTGGTCACCGGCGCCATCGTGGTGGCCCAGCACGCCATCCTCTTCGACTGGCGCGCCGTGGACCCCGGCTGCCGCCTCTGCCAGTTCATGGGCGTCGTCATGGTCTTCTTCGGCCTCTGCCCGCTGTGGCTGGGGGCCGCCATGGCCTCGGAGCGCTACCTGGGCATCACCCGGCCCTTCTCGCGGCCCGCGGCCGCCTCCGGGCGCCGCGCCTGGGCCACGGTGGGGCTGGTGTGGGCCTCGGCGCTGGCGCTGGGCCTGCTGCCCCTGCTGGGCGTGGGCCGCTACACGGTGCAGTATCCCGGCTCCTGGTGCTTCCTGACGCTCGGCGCCCAGCCTGGGGACGTGGCCTTCGGCCTGCTGTTCTCGCTCCTGGGCGGCCTCTCGGTGGGGCTGTCCTTCCTGCTCAACACGATCAGCGTGGCCACTCTGTGCCACGTCTACCACGGCCAGGAGGCCGCCCAGCAGCGCCCACGGGACTGTGAGGTCGAGATGATGGCTCAGCTCACGGGCATCATGGTGGTGGCCACTATCTGCTGGATGCCGCTGCTGGTGAGTGGCGGGCGGGGGGGGGGGTGGGCAGAGGGGGGTCTGCTCGGGGCTCCTGCCGCTCCTGGTGACCGGGCTTGGGCTCAGCCACATGGATTTAGGTCTCCCGGTTCTCACCCGCCCGGGAAAACGCGGGCACGGACCCCAGGGTTCGGGCGTCCTTCCTCGAGGAGCTCACGAGCGGGGTGCGGATAACCCCCAGACCGGGGGCACGATAGGGATGCCCAGGGAGGGGCTCCAGGATTCCATCTGGGGCATCAGAGAAGGCTTCCCAGGGGAGGGGCGTGGGAGCTGGGGTCTTGAGGGATGAATAGGAGTTTTCTTAACAAAGCCAAGGAAGCCATTCTAGGTAGTGTCGCTGAATCATCAAACATCTCCTGAGTCTCCTCCGTGCCTGGTTCTGGGCTGGAACCCAGGCCTGCCCAGGTTTTCCGAGTCGGGGAGGCTGGGCCCAAGCCCTGCGAGTGATTGGCGTAATCTTTCCATTCAGGGTGGTTATCTTTCCGTCTCTGTTTGATCGGGACGAGTCTGGCGTCTGAAGTCAGACACGCGGTTCCCAGCCCACGTCCCATAAGGACTTGCCGTGTGACTCTGGCTCCGGGCTCCCCTCCTCCAGCCTTGCTGTCTGGTTACGGGGATCCAAAAGCGTGATGGTGAGGTTGAAATGAACTCGCTCATTCATTTGTTCTTCCAACAAGCGTGTCATGAGCGACTCCTGTGTACAAGGCTCCGCTCTAGGCACCGAGGACACAGCAGAGATCCTGTGCTTCTGGGAGCTCTTGCCAGCGGGGCAGGCGGGCCGTGAACTTAGTCCGCTCCCTCCGCCGGTGGAGCGAGCGACTCCTGGTCTCGGGATCGTGAGTTCGAGCCCCACGTCGGGTGCAGCGATCACTTAAAAATAGAACCCCAAAAACAAAACAAAACAAAACAACCTGCGAATGGAAAGATCGCGAATTTGTTCTTGCTTTTGCCTTTTTTTGTTTTGTTTTGTTTTGCTAGAACGTCTTGCATGCGTGAACGGTTAGAGGAAAGGTACAAAGACCCATAATATTTTGTGACACGTGCAAATGCCACGGGGTCCCCATTTCCGCCTCCAGAAAGAAAGTCCTGTTGGAACACGGCCGCGCCCATTCGGTTCCACGTGGCTTTCATGCTGCAGAGCTGAGTGGCGACAGAGACCGCGTTTCGAGTGTTATACGGTCCTTTAAGAAAAAGTTTGTCACCAAAGGGGACTCGGGAGTCGTTTAGTGATTCAGCGAGATTCTACCTAGGACGCCTTCCTGGTTTTTGTCTAGCAGTTAAACTCCTATCCGTGTTTCAGAGAGCCAGCTCCAAGGGTTCAGAGCGGAGCAGGGCCCATTCTGGGCGTCTGTCCCAAGGGATTGCAGGCTGGAGGGCAGACCCTGGTCAGGGGCCTCTTGGTGAAGGTGACATTTGAGCAAAGACATGGTAGAGGGGTGAGCTGTGTGGAGCTCCGAGGGCGAAAGCATTCCAGGCAGCGGGCGCGGCATGGGCCAAGGTCCTGAGGCAGGACCCTGCCTAGTGTGTGGGAGGAACAGCCCGGAGGTCTGTGTGGTTGGAGCAGAGCGGGGGAGGGGGAGGGAGGGAGGACGGGAGGGCGGAGAGGGGACGGGCACAGGTCGCGGAGGGCCTTGGGGGGCCGAGGGGAGAATTTGGGCTTCTCCCCCCGGGGGGGGGGGGAGGGGGAGGGAGAAGCCCTGCAGGGCTGAGGGCAGAGGGGGAGGGACCCGACTCAGGTGCTGCCCAGTACATGCGAGGGATGCTACTAGTAATGAGTTGAATACGTAATGTTCTCAGATCCATGAGAACAGGCCTGGGAGGGACACGCCGAGGACAGGACAGGAGCACCCGTCAGCCAGACGCACCATCCTGTAACTGACGCTCCCACGGGAACCCATAGGTGCCTGTGGCTGGCACCCACCCCGGGAACGGGTTCCTCGCAGGCTCCCTGTTTCCCTCCCCTGGCCGAGATACACACAGCCGTCGGCCAACGAGGACCCTGCCCTCCAGCCTCCTGGCTCTTGGTAACACCCAGAAGGAGCTCCGTCCTGCTCCGAGTCGTCAGAACTGGGGCTCTGACGCATGAATAGGAGTTCACTCGCTAGACCGAAGGGGGAAGGCATCCCGGGTAGAATCCCTGCCTCACGAAACAATTCCTGAGTCCCCTTTGGGGGTAAGCTTTCTCAGAAAGGGCCGGGCGGTGAATATGCCAGGCACGGTCTCCGTCACAACGACTCGGCCCGGCCCAGGGAGCGTGGAGGCAGCCACCGAGGACGGGGAACATGCACGTGGCTTGTGCCCCTGGGCTCCATTCGTGGACGCCAAGGTTTGAATCCCATGTCGTTTTCACGTGCCACAGATATGCTCCTTTCTCTTTTTTCTCCCACTGTTCCCACATGGAAGGACATGCTCGACGTAACAACAAAACCAAAGCAAAGAACAAAGCGAACAAAAGAAGGCAGAAAGACGGCGGAGGGCCAGATTTGGCCCCTGACCACCCCCCCGCTCTAGAGCCTCCCCTGGCTCCCATCGCCCCCCAGGACAGGCCCCCAGACGCTCCCTGCAAACTCACCTGGGGAAACTGCCACCTGCCAGCCGGTCACCGCCCCTCCCCCCGCGGTCAGCTCAGGTGCCCGCTCTGGGCTCCTGCGGGCCTCACCCCTCCTCCACCGTGGCTCTGTCACCCCCACCCGCACGCTCTGACAGCCTGGCCACCATCCTGGTGGGGACTGCGGACCCACGCCGGAGGGGCCCGATCTGTCTGCCCCCAGCCTTGCCCAGCACACAGTAGGTGCTCAGGAAACAATATAAATACAAGTTTTTAAAGATTTTATTTTACCTTTATTTTTAAAGTTTGTTTATTTTGAGAGAGAGAGAGACAGAGAGTACAAGCAGGGGAGGGCCAGAGAGAGAGGGAGACGGAGAGAATCCCAAGCAGGCTCCTCACTGACCAGCACGGGGCCCGATGCGGGGCTCGAACTCACGAACCGTGAGATCATGACCTGAGCTGAAGTGGGAGGCTTAACTGACTGAGGCACCCAGGTGCCCCCCGGATTTTATTTTTAAGGAATCTCTACACACAACGTGGGGCTCGAATTCGCAACCCTGAGACTGAGTCACAGGCTCCTTAGACTGAACCAGCCCGGTGTCCCAATGTTAATATAATTTCAATATAACAGTTTATTTTAATATAAGAATTTAACATCATGTGAATTATGATTATGCTTAACATAAATTTTCATTATAGTTACAAAATATACATTATAACTATTACATTGTTACTGAGTTATCATTTATATCTAATTGTATCAATGATACAGTTAGTTATATGATTATACTTGTAATATATATTTTAAATACTATATGTTATAATTAACAGTATATTAGCTATTCGTTGTATCATATATTTGTAAATAACTTACATGACATATGTAATATTAAACAAAAATGTCAACAGTAATGGAATATACTTAAATGATTCAGTATACAAGTTTAATATAGAATTATTTAATATAAAATTGTGTCATAAAGTCATATAAAGTATAATTACATAAAATATGAATCTCAATGCAAGATATAATTACTTGAAATAAAATATATGATATAAAAATTAAGTATTTAGGGGCGCCTGGGTGGTTCAGTCGGTGAAGTGTCTGACTCTTGGTTTCGGCTCAGGTCATGATCTCACGGTTCGTGGGTTCGAGCCCCATGTCGGGCTCTGTGCTGATGGCTCGGAGCCTGGAGCCTGCTTGGGATTCTGTCTCTACTCCTCCCTGGCTCTCTCTCTCTCTCTCTCTCTCTCCCTCTCTCTCAAAATAAATAAACCTAAAAAAATTAAGTATTTCATGGGCAACTTTATAGTCCAATGTTGTATTCTACCTTTCGTACGAATCGAACAATAACGCTGTGGCAGGAACGGTGACTCCGCCTGCTTCCCCCTCCAGGTTTCTGTTTCTTTCCCACCATTTTTAATTGTGCCCCAGGGACAGGCAGGAAAAGCGTGCTGTTTTCCAGCTCCATCAACTGCAGCCCAGAGAGGTCAGGCGGCTCTCCCGAGGTCACACAGCAAAGCCGGGGCACAAGGAGCACTTGGCCTCAGCTGCCCCCGGGGCGGGGGCGCCCGCAGGGAAGGTGCCGGTGAGGGGCAGGGCTGGCGGCCGGCGGGGTCCCTGGCTAACCGCTCTGACCCCCGGCAGGTGTTCATTGCCCAGACGGTGCTGCGCAGCCCGCCCGCCATGAGCCCGACCGGACAGCTGTCCCGAGCCACGGAGCAACGGCTGCTCATTTACCTGCGCGTGGCCACCTGGAACCAGATCCTGGACCCCTGGGTGTACATCCTGTTCCGCCGGGCCGTGATCCGACGTCTCCACCCTCGCCTCGGCGCCCGGCCCAGGTCGCTGTCCCTGCAGCCCCAGCTCACCCTGAGGCCCACGGTGCAGTAGGACCCGAGGGGGACAGCCGGACGGGGCGCTCCCGAGGGTCACGGCTGGTCTCTTCTGAAGCCCCAGGAGCCGGGAGCGTCGGAAGGACCGAGACGTTGAAGGGGGCAGGCCTGCGGGCTGTCCTCCATCCGCCCTGGGGACTCCCTAAGTCCTCCCTGATCCCCCTTTCCCCTCCCGTCCCTTCTCCCCCCCCCCCCAGGAAGGGTGGGCAGGCCTGTGGGGTGGGTGTCTGAGGAGATCAGACTTGCAAGCCTCCCCTTCCAGAAATCCTCCAGAAGTGGGGGCCCTTGGACCCGACACGACCTGCTTACAGCATCAAGCTTACACCACTTCAGACCCCAGGGCCTTGAACAGAAGGCACTTGGCCCACAGCAGGTGCTCAATAAACATCCATGGGAGGGTCAGAGGACTGAGCCTTTACCACCCGTGTGTGTGTGTGTGTGTGTGTGTGTGCTCGTGCAGGTGCCAGAGCTCATGCACAGCGCTTGGCAAAGAGCTTGGCACAGAGTAGACGCCTGAGAAGCACCCGGTGTGGTCACGTCAGCCCCCTAAAGCCTCCTGCCTGCCCCTTCCTCTGTCTTCCCAGGAGCTCCCCCCAGAAATGACACATCCAGCTGCCGGGGTGGGAGGTGCCTTTATTTCCCGTGAGCCCTCGAGGTACGTGAGGACAGAATTCCCCTCCTGCTCCCCATTTCTCCACCTCCTGCCCGCAGGCCCCTCCCCCTCCCCCCCCCCCCGCCCCACCCCACCCCTGCCAGCTTTCCACTCCACAGACCTGGGATCTGCTTACAGCTCTCAGAGCCAGGCCCCGGTGAAACTAAAGCCCCTGTTTCCACTCTCCCTACCACCCGCCCCCCTCCCCGCCCCTGCAACCTGCTGGGGGAATGAGGTCACCTGCTGCTTCCAGGGGGGACCCAGGCTGGGAGGGGCAGGAGACAGGATGGGGGAGACCACGGAGGCCAACAGAAGTCATCCTCGAACTATAGCTCCCCTTGGTGGGGGAGGGGCTCTGATGACTCCTTGAACATGGGGGAGGGGACAGGTCCCTGAGCCAGGCATTCAGGGGGCTGGGAATGCAGGAGGGGCTCCCTGGGGGCAGAACTAGGGATTACAGATATGGTGGAGGTGGGGGGGACTTCTGGGGTCCTAGCCGAGGCTTGGGGAAGAGGGCTGGTTTCGCGGGGGCTGAGGGGATCTGTGGCCGAGGGGCCGGGTAGGAAGTTGCTGGGCTTTGGCTCAGGCCGGTGTCGGTCTGGGTTCCATGTACCAGATCATGGGGCCGGGGCTGAGGCCGAGAGACTGTGCTAGGGGCCAGAGTCAGGGCTCTGGGGGCTGGAGAAGTGAGATCAGCCTGGGTTCTAAGGTCAAGGCCAGGGATCTGTAGGTGGAGCCCACTTTCAGAGCTGAGCTGGATCTCTGAGCTGGTCTGGGTCCTGGAGCTGGATCGGGTTCCCGAAACAGGCTGGGTTCTAGAACTAAGGCAAGTTCCAGAGCTGGGCTGAGTTCTTGCACTGCTCTGGGTTTCAGAGTTGGGTGGGGTCTCAGGGCTGAACTGAATCCTGGATCTGGACTGGGCTCCAGAGCTGGGCTGAATTCTTGTACGGGGCTGGGTCTCTGAGGCAGGCTGGGTCTCAGAACTGAGCTGGGTTCCAGAACTGATCAGGGTTCTGGAGTTGGGTTGGGGTCCAGAAACAGGCCGGGTTCGGGAACTGAAGTGAGTTCCAGAGCTGGGCTGTATTCTTGAACTGGTGTGGCTTCGAGAGCTGGGCTGTGTCTCAGAGTTGAACTGAATCCTGGGACTGGGCTTGGCTCTAGAACAGAGCTGGGTTTCGGGGCTGAGCTGAATCTCAGAGCTGAGCCAGGTCTCAGAGCTAGACTGAGTTCCGGAGCCAAGCTGGGCTCCAGAGCTGGGCTGAATTCTTGCACGGGGCTGGGTCTCTGAAGTGAGCTGGGTGTCAGAGCTGGGCTGGGTTCTAGAACTGATCAGGCTTCTGGAGCTTGGTTGGGTTCCAGGAATAGGCTGGGTTCTTGCACTGCTCTGGGTTTCAGAGTTGCGCTGGGTCTCAGGGCTGAACTGAATCCTGGAGCTGGGCTGGGTTCCAGAGCTGGGCTGGGCTCTAGCGATGAGCTGAGTTCCAGCGCTGGTCTGCTTCCCAGAGTTCAGCTCAATACCAGAGCTGCCTTGGGCTGTGGCTTGGAGCTGGCATCTAGAACTCGGCAGGGTTTCTGAGACGAGCTGAGTCCCAGAGGTCGACGGAGCTCTGGGACAAGTCTGCGTCCTGCAACTGAGTCTGCTCTCAGCGCCAGATAGATTTGTGGACTTTAAGTCTGTTGCTGCGTTGGTCCGGGTCCCAGGGCTAGATAGGATGCCAGGGTTTAGCTGGATTCTGGAACTTAGAGGGGCCTCAGCCACGGACTGCACTGGGGAGCCAGACGGGATCTCAGACGCACTCTGTGCTCCAGAACTGAGCTGAGCTCCAGAGCTGGATGGAGTGCCTGAGCGGGACTGAGCTCTGGAAACTGCCCAGGCTTTGAGGTCGGTCTGGGTCCCGGAGTCCGATGGTATTCTAGAGCTGGTCTGCGTTCTGCCGTGAGAGCGGGGCTCGGCGTCGAGCTGGGCTCGGGAGGCAGGCCTTGCCTCAGGGAGGGCTGTGGTTCCAGAGCTTGTGTGAATTCTGGAGACGGGCCTGGTTGTAGCACTAGGTTGGGGCGTAGAACTGGGCTCCGTCTCTGAGCTGGAATCATCACCGGAACTGGACCGGGCCCCGGGTTGGGAGTGGGTACTTGAGGGCACTTGGGTTTCAGGGCAGGGCTGGGGTGTGGGTCTGGACCGAAGTTCAGCTTGCGTCTGGGTTCGTGAGCAGACTTGGGTTTGGGGGCCCTCTTCCAATCCTGGGCCGGTGTGGCCACTGCGGCCGGGCTGTTTCTTGAGTCTGGCCCGGGCTCCAGAACTAACGAGAGGTCCTGAACTGGACGGGATGTCCGGGTACGGCCGGGTCACGGGGTTGTCTTGAGTTCCAGAGTCCGGTCGAGTTTTACGGCAGAGCTTGGTCAGAGATCCGGGCTGGCTTCCAGAACCGGGGTTGATCTCGGGGCTCGGCTGTGTCCTGAAACGTAGCTGGGCTCCAGAACTGGACTTGATTGCAGGGCTGGGCTTCGCGTCAGAGCCGTCTTGGGTTCTAGAAGAGGGCTGGGTTTTGGAGCTGGGTAGGGTCTCAGGAGTGGATTGGGTTCTAGAGAGGAGCCCAGTCTCCGAGGTGGCCTGGGCTCTGGCGCAGGGCTGGGCTTCGGGAACCGGCGGGGAGGGCCGCGGCAGGGGCCTGGGCTCCGGGCTGGGGCTGCGCTCAGCCCCGGGGCAGACTAGCCGCAGGCCTCCCTGGCCTCGCCGATGGCGGCCCACACCTCCACCACAAACTCGTCCGGGAAGGCAAACTCGCCCAAGATGGAATCTAAACGGTGCGCAAACTCCTGGACGCTCGGCGTCTTCTTGGCTGTGTCCACCATGGTGGACGCTGCGGGCCAGAGAGGAGGGGAGGTGGGTGAGGGTGCTCCCTGGGGCCCCTGCCTCCTCCCTGTGGGCTGTCCTCCCCCCAGGGTCCACCCGGCTTACCCTGGCCCCTTACCCAGCTCAGGGTCCCGAATGCCCATGTAGCTCTCCAGCAGGTCGTCGACCCTCCGGGACGCCTCCTCCTCAAACTCGGTGGGCTGGGGGGCGGGGTGGGGGGGGCGGACAGAGGAGCACCGCAGAGGGTCAGAAGCCTGGGGTCACTCCAGCCCAGCCCCTCCGCGGGCTCCCGCCCCTCAGGTGACAGGGGAGCGGGGCTTGGCAGGAGTCAGCACTCCGTGTCACCACTGTTGTCCTGCCACACGACCAGGGGGCATCCTGCAGGAGGTGGCGGGGGGGGGGGGGGGGGACCAGGCTGGACGAAGGGGAGGGTCTTACCCGAGGGTGCACTGAGTCAGGGGAGTGCTTGCTGCAAGAGCCCCTGGAGACTCCCGTCCCCTTCACTCACCACTTCCTCCACTGTGGCGGCCCCCCCGGAACGCAGTCGCAGGGTCTCCCTCCCGCTGGTCACTTTTGCATCCGTGGGGCATTTGCTGCTTCTGCTCCGCTGGCCAATCATATCTGCGGGGGACACGGTGGGGGAGGGGCATCTGTTCCGCAGGATCCCCGTCCGCGGATCCCTCGGAAGCTACCCGCTGAGCCTTTCTAGAACCTTCTATCCTTCAAAGCCCTCCTTTACGTCCATGGGTGAATCTTCAGAGACCCTGCTTGAGAATCCTTTCTTCCCCCAAATCTTCCTTCTCTTTATTTTTTGTTTTTTTTATGTTTTTTTTTTTTTAAAGAAATATCTCTGCCCGGCACGGGGTTCAAACTCGTGACCCCAAGATGGAGAGTCGTCCCCTCCACCGACTGAGCCAGCCAGACGCCCCATCTCTCCTCTTTTTTTTTTTTTTTAATTTTTTTCAACGTTTATTTATTTTTGAGACAGGGAGAGACAGCATGAACGGGGGAGGGGCAGAGAGAGAGGGAGACACAGAATCCGAAGCAGGCTCCGGGCTCTGAGCTGTCAGCACGGAGCCCGACGCGGAGCTCGAACTCACGGACCGCGAGATCGTGACCTGAGCCGAAGTCGGATGCCCAACCGACTGAGCCACCCAGGCGCCCCTCTCCTCTTTTTAAAAAGTCTCTCTAGGGGCGCCTGGGTGGCTCCGTTAGCTAAGCGTTGTCTGACTGTTTTTTCTAAGTTTATGTATTTACTTAGAGAGAGAAAGAGTCCTGGCACAGAGCACAACTCAGGGCCCGAACTCATGAAACCGCGGCGACATTATGACCTGATCCGAAACCATGAGTCAGAAGCTTAACCGACTGAGCCTCCCGGGGGGGGGGGGGGGGGCGGGTGCTGCTCAACATCATACAGCGCACAGGACGGCCCCCACCGCAGAGAATGATCGGGCCCAAATGTCACCGGGCTGAGGTTGAGAAACTCTCATCCTATTCCAGTCTTCCCACCCCCACCCCCACACACCTCCACCCCTCGGCTGGCTGTAACAATCTAGAAACTGCCTACTTGTGCCCGACACAGTGCCGGAAGTTCCCCGTCATGTCACCAGAGGCTTCTAGAACCTTCCATCCTGTCCCATTCCCCCTCCCCACCCATCCTCCAGTGTACTGGGCCTCCAGGCAACCCACTTCTGGAAGAGCTCCTCAGCGCCACCCCACCTGCCCCCGGGGACCCCAGGGGGCCCTCACCGAAGGCTCTCTTGGGCTGCACCAGGCGCAGGGTGAAGGGCTGTGACTTGGGCAGCTCGCGGAGCATCTTGGCCACCTCGTAGTGGCGGCAGCCGACGATGGAGTGGTCGTTGATGGCCTCGATGCTGTCGCCCACGCACACGGCCTGGATCCGGTTGATGATGCTGCCCTCCTTGATCCTCTGCAGGGACCCAGAGTCACTCACGGGGCTGCCCCAGCCTCCGACACCCCCGCCCCCAGCTCCCTAGAGCCCAGTTAGACCAGAGGGGGCCGGTGGCTCATCCCAGGTCCCGGAGCACCCGGGAAGCCGCCCGCCCTGCGTGGGCACCTTAATGAAGGCGTAGCCGGCCCCATTGTCCGTGATGGTCAACCCCAGGGCGTCTTCGGTCTTAGTGACCTCCACTTCCTTGGTCTCGCCGCGCACGTGGGCAAAGATGAAGTCCTCCAGCCCTATCTGGCCGCCCAGGAGTTTCTGCATGTCTACCTTGTGGCTGTTTAGGGTGCAGAATAGGATCTGTCCCGAGGGGAGGGGAAGCCCAGAGTTAATGACAGTGCTCCTCGCCCTCTGTCTGCGCAGGACAACCAGGGGGATGCGCGCAGGAGAGGGAAACCGAGGCACGAAGAGGCTCGCCACTGGTCTGATCACCCAGCCGCCAGGATCCCGGTCCACGGGAAAGGGCAGGGCGCGGGATCCTCAGAACGGGGTGATAGGGAGGCCCTGCGCAGGAAGAGCGCCCTCCTTCACCCCTAAACGTTCAGTTATACCCCGTCGGTGCCCCGACACCCCAGACCAACTTTTTCAGGCGATTCCGAATCGGCCGGCGCCCCCTGGGGGCTACGAGCCGCACCGCCCTGCAGCCCAGCCCCTGAACCCCGCGGCCTCCTGGAAAGCCGCGCGCCCGGGGACCACAGAGGCGCTTACCCCAGGGCTGGGGTCGCTGCGGGCTGGTTCGGCGGCGTGGGCTCCCAGACAATCTAAAGGAGCCGCTCACCCTAAAACATGCTCATTGTTTTTGCGCAGGGCGGGCTCTGCCCAGGGCTTTTAACGGAAGAGGGTCCCTGGAGTATGGGCACCCCAGGATCTGGGAGATGCGTCTCTGAGACCCGGCGATCGGCTCCCCTCCATCGGGGGAGGAGGCGAGCCGGGGCCCCCAGCCCGGGGGTCCGATCCCCACCCCTCTCCCCCGGTCAGACGGGTGGGGCGCTGGCTCCGGGGCCGCGGCGTCCTCACCTCGGTGGGCGCGATCCCGAAGGCCTCGGCGATCTTGGCGTAGAGCTCGCGGACGTTGGTGAAGCCCTCGATCCTGCCCGTGGGGCTGCCGTGCGCCAGCTGCGTGCGGAAAACCAGGCGCGGGCGGGCGCGGGGCGCGGCTGGGGGCTCGGCGGGCGACGGCGGGGGCGCGGGCGGGCGCGGGGCCTCGGCGCCCCGGGCCTCGGGGGCCGCTGCGCTCTCCATGGCCGGAGCTCGGCCACCCCGGCCACAGGGCCACAGCCGCCGCCGGATCCGCCGCTTCCTGCAGCCTCCCCCTCCCCCGGCCCGGGGCCCGACAGCCGAGCCGCTGGGGTAAGGGGATCCGGGAATCCGAGCCGCCCGGGAAGGCGACACCGCGGGGTGCGGGGTGGGGGCGGCCCCAGGTGTCGGGGCCCTGGCAGGGCCAGCTGTGCGCTCCCGGGGATGGGGGTGGGGGTGGGGAACCCGGATCACCAGGGAGCATGCCGAGCGCCCAGTCTCTGCCAGGCGCTCTCATTTAATTCTTCCCGCAAGGTGGGGGAAGACAAACCCTTGGATAACCTCGGCCACCTCCTGTCCCTGCTCAGCCACAGCCCCCCAGGGCCCCGTCCTCCCCTGGGGTAGAAGCCCAAGTCCTTCCAGAGGCCCACAAGGCCCTGCAGGACCGGCCCCAACTCCTTCCCGCCCTCCCCTCCTCCCGGTCTCCCCCTCCTCACAATGCACCCGCCAAAGGGGGCCCCCCCGCCTTTCCTCCAATGGGCCAGGCCCAGTCCTACCCCGGGGCCTTTGCACACGCTGTTCCTACTGCCTGGAATGCCATCTCTCAGTCACCCACTGGTTGCCCCCCTCACCTTCCTCTGCCACTTGATCAAATATTGCCTCCTCCTTCCACCTCGCAACTCTTTCCCCAGATTCTTCCCCCTGGTGCTGAGCACCAGCTGACACACCAGCTGGCCGTCCCCACAACTGGAGCATCAGCTACGGGAGGCCGGCTGCTCTGACCTCTCTTTTCCCAGCCATATCCCGGGTGCCCAGTGCCTGGCCCACAGCAGGCCTTCAAGCAGTCTTTGGCGAAGAAATGAAGGGACCTCCAGGTTACAGGTGGAAAAGGAGGGAAAGAGGGGCGCCCGGGTGGCTCAGTCGGCTGAGCATCTGGCTTTGGCTCAGGTCATGATCTCACGGTTCCCGGGTTTGAGCCCCACGAGGGGCTCTGTGCTGACAGCTCGGAGCCTGGAGCCCGTTCTGGATTCTGTCTCCCTCGCTCTCGGCCCCTCCCCCGCTCACGTTCTGTCTGTCTGTCTCTCTCTCGAAAATAAACGTTAAAAAAATAATTAAAAGAATAAAACATTAAAAAAAAATTAAAAACAACAACAACAACCTCACAACACTCAGTGAGAGAACCAGGCACAAAAGGCCGCATAGTGTGTGATTCATTTACGTGAAATGACCACAACAGACAAATCCACAGGCAAAAAGTGGACTCGTTTCTGCCAGGGGCTGCGGGAGGTGGGAGGGGGGTGGTGACTGCTGAGGGGTACAGGGTTTCTTTCTTTCTTTCTTTCTTTCTTTCTTTCTTTCTTTCTTTCTTTCTTTCTTTCTTTCTTTTTAATGTTTATTTATGTATTTATTTATTTGGAGAGCCAGAGCGCAAGCAGGGGAGGGGCGGAGAGAGAGCGAGACACAGAATCCGAAGCAGGCTCCAGGCCCGGAGCTGTCGGCACAGAGCCCGACGTGGGGCCCGAAACTCACCAGCAGTGAGATCATGACCCGAGCCGAGGTCGGGCACTCAACCCACTGAGCCACCCAGGCGCCCCGGGGTTTCTCTGGGGTGACGGAAATGTTTTCGAGTTAGAGCGTGCTGCTGATTGCACAACTCTGTAAACGCACAAGAAACCACAGAATTGCACACTCTGAAACCTTGAAAAACCGAGGAAACCCCCCCTCCCCAAAACGGTACTCTTTTCGGAAGACATACTTAGGGGCTAACAGTAGAGCAAGAACCGCCCGGCAGACTGCAAATTCGGGGTGGGCGTACCTGGGCCCAGAGGAGGTGGGACCAGGGACCTGGGCTGGGGAGGTGACATTATCTGGTTGTGTCGGTCTCCCGGGGCCGCCATAACAAAGCACCACGAGCTGGGTGGCTTAACAGGGATGTACTCTCGGTTCCGGGGGCCCAAAGTGTGAAATCAGTTTATGGGCGAGGACCACGCTCTCCCCCCCGCCCCCCGCCAGTCCCCCACAGACCTCAGCAGAGCCCTCCCCTGTGCCCCAGCTTCTGGTGGTGGCTGGACCTTTCCAGCGCTTTTTGGCAGCTGTATTTTTCCCATTTCTGCCTCGGTGGTCACGTGGCCGTCTCCCAAGTCTGTGTCCGAATCTTCATCTTCTTATAAGGACACCAGTCATATTGGCTCAGGGGTCCACCCTGCTCCAGGATGACCTCACCCTGACTAATTATATCTGCAACGACCCTATTTCCAAATAAGGTCACATGCTCAGGGCCCGGGGCGAGGGCTCCAGCATAGTTTTTGAGGGAACACGATTCGATCCACGATACGGGTGTTTGGTCAAATGCTCCTCCCGAAGTTTCGAGATGCCTTCAATATTCCGTGACGCGAGCGGTCTCGGAGACGATCGCTCAGTGAGTCGGGCACAGAATCACCACGTGAGCCAGCAGCTTGACTCTCTCCCCGCGCGACGGCAGGCAGGCGATCAGACGCCCGAAGGCACACGGTCCCGGCAGGATTCACAACCGCCAAAGGGCGGAAACAACCCAAATGCGCATCAACGGGTGAATGGACAACCGTGGGGGCTCCGTCCACACGCCGGGATGTTATTCAGCGGCGAACAGGAGGCCCGCTGCCCTGTGGACGCTCGGGGAGGGAACCGGACCCAAAAGGCCGCAGAGCACGTGACCCCATGTGTGAGAAACGTCCAGAACAGGCAAATCCAGACAGTTCAGTGGGTAGGTGGGGTTGCCAGGCGCTGGGGGAGGGCAGGTCCAGAACACGCACGGGGGCGTCCTGGGGGCCACGTCTTCTAGCCCACCTCTGCCCCCCAACACACACATACACGCAAAATCCACAAACCTGGAATTCAAATTCCACTTTTTATTTAAAAAGTCCCGATTGAGCAAAGGCAGAGGCTGCCTCCACATGGGCCCCTCAGCTGGATGAGGGAGGGCTGGCCGGTACCAGCCTCCCCGGCGCTGGGGTGCAGGAATCTGGGGGTGACAGGCAGGGGGCCCCGCCTGGAGTTTAGGCTTGTCCCTGCTGCGCACCCACGTGGGGGCGCTTGTGGGGAGCACCTGCTGGGAGTCCCAGTGTGTCAGCTGTGGGTTTGTCTCTCTCCTGTGTCCCAGGGCTCGGTCCTCAAGACCCGGTATAGTAGGTACATCCCTCCCCACATTGGATGTGCAAGCTGCCGTGGGGCCCCCCCCGTGTCCTGGGCTACGCGGCCCGTGTGTGGTGTCCCCATGTCCCTGTAGTGTGACATGCAAGGTGAGCAGGCCTTGCTGGACCTCGGGGCTCTGGGTTCTAGATGTGCCTCGTACAGCAGGTGGTTTTCTGGGTTCGGGGTGCTGGGGAAGTTGAAAGCTAGAGGGAGGCTGTAGAAGTTTAATTTGAGGGGGGCTGGAGCCCCCAAGGTGCAGGATTGGGCACGGCCCCAAAAGGTGGACTCCCAATCCTCCTCCATGGTGAGGAGAAGGGGCCGTGACCAGAGCTTGGTCTTCTCTGGATCCATGGGGCGGCGGATACCCTCATAGGTGCTCGCTGTGACGGGAAAGAGGGGGGGGGGACTCGTGATGGGGCCCCCCACCATTTATCAGCCCCGACTCCCATCCCAGGGGTCACTACAGGCCAGCCGCCAACCCTCAGCACTTCCAAACAGATGCCACGAAGGGGGCCTGGGGTCGATCCCACCTAATCCAGGCAGCTGGGAGCCACCCCGAAAAGCCCACGGAGCAGCGCGGCTGTAGGAAGTCCTAGGCCCCCCTCCCCCCCCCACAGTGGATCTCATTGGCCAAGAAGGACGGGCATATCCCACCCGGCAGTGTGAATAAGCTACCCGGTCTCATCAGCGCCCCACAGTGGTCCGACCACCGGCCCCCTGCATCGAACAAGCCCCACCTGGTAGCTTCCCTTGTGGGCGGTGGCCTCGGAATAAGATCCCACGGCCGGATCCCACCCGGCAGCGCCCACAGACTCCGGGAACCACGGTGGAGGGTGAGATCCAGTCATTTCCACGGGGCCCGCCAAGGCACGTCTAGCCCCAGGCAGCCCCCCAAGCCCCAGGCCGGACAGCCCCCCCTGGACTGAGCAGAGCCCCGGGACTCGCCCCGGCACACACCTGGCGACCTGGGCCAGGATCTCCTTGATGCGGACGATTAGCTTCTCGTGCTGGGCGGGGTCGCGCTCGATGGCGCCGTGCAGCCGAGCCATGTAGAAGTCCAGGGTGCCGAGAGTGGGCGTCTCGCCCGTGCCTGGAGAGAAGGAACTGGTCACGGGAGCCCAGCGCGGCAGTCCACGCAGGCGGGGATTCCCGGAAGCGGAGGTCAGAGAATGGGGGGGGGGTCTGCAAGGGCAGGGTCCCGGGGAGGGGGCCAAAGGCGCGGCGCGTCAGTGGGGTCGGGTGGGGGATCAAGACGTCTAGACCCAGAAAGATCCAGGTCGGCTGAGGGAAGGGGTCAGAAAATGGAAAGTGGTGGGGGCGAGGTCGCGGTGGGGGAGGCGGGGACAAATTGGCGAGGAGGTAACCGAGGTCAACTCAGGCCAGAGCGTGGAAGGCCAGAGACGAGGGGGGCGGTGGGCGCGTGCTTTGCTCGGGAAGGGGAGGGGTCCTTCGGAGCCGGAGTTGAACGGCCGGGGGCGGGGTTGGCGGGTCGCGGGGGCGGGGCTCCAGGCCCGAAGCAGTTGGGGGCGGTGCCAGTGGGACCAGGGGGTGGGGCCGGCGGGGCGGGGTTCGGAAGATAAACGGTGTGGGCCAGGTGGGCCGGCGGGGGCGGGGCCAGGAGGTGGGGCCGGAGGGGCGGAGCTCGGAAGATAGAGGGTGTGGGCTGGGCGGCCCGGCGGGGCCGGGGGCGGGGCCGGGGGCGGGGCGGGGCCTCCGCACCCGGCACAGGCAGCGAGGCGAAGCTGGCGGTGAGCGCCTGGCGCACGGCCTGGAGCTGCTGCTGCAGCGCCAGCGTCCGCCGCTCCTCCAGCGCCAGCTCTTGCTCCAGGCGCTCGCGCGCGCTGCTCATGCTCTGCGTGTGCCTCTGCAGCACGGCGTTCTGCTCCTCGAAGGCCACGTTCATCTTGCGCAGGCGCCGCAGCTCTGCCTCCCGCGCTGCGGCATGGGGGAGCCGGATCAGAGCCTGGCGCTACCTCCCTTCCCTCTGCCGGGCCTTTGCCTTAGCTGTGTCCCCCCTGTCTGGCCGTCTGTCACTGCTCTGCCTCCAGCCCCACACCTCAGCTCCGGGGGTGGGGGCTGCGGGACGTAGGCACCTCGGCTTGGAGAGGCAGATTCCCCCCCCACCCCCCCCCGGGGGCCTGCTACCTCCCGCCTGGGCCCACCCACTCTCCCAACACCCCCTTCCCCAAGAACCCCTGCTCAGTGCTCACCTTTGTTTTGGTCCAAGAACTCTTCAGTGAAGATGGGGACGTCGAAGGTGGAGAAGCCATCACAGTCCCCACCCTGGGATGACAGGACAAGGTGACGATTTTGGGGGAGAGGGCAGCCAAAACCCCTCTGGGGCGTGCCTGAAGCTTGGGAGGGATTCCTCTGGCCATCTGGGTAACAACATTCCCAGGATGTGGCTGTCCCACCTCCGCCTGGAGGCGGGACACTCGCTTCCTCCGGTGAGTGTGAGCGGTTGGTTCTGGCTCACCCAGGGGTCTAAAGACCTCCAGACCTTTCTTGCCCAGGCACTGTCCTTGGAGGAGGAGCACTTACCTTGTGTCCGTTCAAGAGGGTATTCATGAGCCCAGAGCCCGAGTCTTCTAGTTGGGGAGGGAGGAGGGCAGGATCAGCCTGGCAGGTCTCTTCGGACCCCCCCCCGCCCCCCATTGCTTTGCAAGTGCCGTTCCCCCTGCCTGGGATACCCTCCTCCCCTCCCCGCGTTAGCCTTACTCATCCTGGGACAGGCTCCTGCCTGGGCCCCCCAGTGTCTGCGTACCCCCACGTCCGCATCGCCCGGCCCTGCTCACTCACAGCTGTCTGGTTAGGGGGTCTCTCGTCTTGATGGGACGAGAGCCCCATGGAGGGCGGGGCGGTCTGCCCAGGTCGCCTGACTCAGAGCCCGGACCCAGCTGCCTGGGGGGCTGGGTCCCCTCGCACCTTTCTTGATCTTCTTTTCCTGAAGCTTCTCCGTGCACATCTTGTAGGCTTCTGACTGCTGGTAGGCGCGCAGCTCCTTCATGTACTGCTGCTTCTCCCGCTCGGCCTCATCCAGGTACCGCTGGGGGGGGGGGGGGCGGTAGGAGGCTCGGCCGGGCCCAGGGGCACGGGAGGCAGGCCTCCAAGGCCACACGCCATCTCCATCACTCAGCTCACCGTGCCCAACCTGCCCCTAGCTCCCTACCGCCCGCCTTTCGAGGGAAAACCTGGCTTCTCAGCCTGCTGCTCAGAGACCTCCCTCCTCCCCCCCGGACTCCCGCCTTTATAAACCACTCCCTGCCTTCTGACCGCAGCCTCCCATCCGTGGGCTGGACTGCCCTCCCGCACCCATTCTGCTTGTTGAAATCCCACTTAGACGGTGCAAACCGGTGGTGCTTTTTGTTCCCGTGATGTTGTGGCAACTTTCAGTTAATTACCAGGATTTGAAGTTCGGAAGGTATCGCATAAGACTCCAGCCCCCACCCCTGCTTCTTTAGACATATCCACGTTAGTTATTGACTTTCCGTTTCTTCTTGCCACCCTCCCCTGCTCGCTTCAGCATGCTGGGGAGAGCTCATGGGTGGTCAACTCTCAGGCAGAAGCAAGGGCCCAACAAAGCAAGGGTCCTTTGGGGGGTGGGATGGCTTCAGCAGTGTCCAGCGGGTCGGGGTGAAGGTCAGTGGTCCTGAGCCAGCCCCCTCCGCCGCCCCCCGCCGTCCCACCTGCTTCTCTGCAGGCTGCAGCTTGCTCCACTCGGCACCCAGCATCTTGGTGATCTCGGGAAAGGGCAGATCCGGGTGGCGGGTGCGGATCTGCTCGCGCCGCTCGTTCAGGAAGCGCACGTAGCCGGTGACTGGTGCCTTGGGCCCATTCGGCAGTATCTTCTTTCGCTTCTTGCCCTTGGGCCACCCGCGCTTCTTCACCGGCTGCAGAACCGCACCGCGCCGTTGGGAGGGGCCTGGAGGGCTGGGGCAGGGCTAGAGGGATGGGCGGGGCCTATCCAAGGAGAGAGGGCCCGGAGGTATGGCCTGGTGAAGGGTCAGGTTTGGGAGAGGCGGGGAGGGGGGAGGTTCGGGGAGCGCCGGCCGGGGGTGAGGGATCGGAGAGACGGGGCACGTGGCATCTGCAACGGGGTTCGGCCCAGGGATGGGGCGGGCTTGTGGGTGTGGTCTCTGGTCTGGGCGTGGCTTCTGTGCTGGAGCAAAGGCCCATAGGACGATGGGAAGGTGCCTCCCACAGGGCAGTGGGCGGAGCCGTATTGGGCGACGGGCGGGGCCCGGACCCAGTGACTGAGGATCCCCTTGGGGGCGTGGCATGCGGCACGGGGCGGGGGTCTCAGATCTGGGAGGAAAATCTGGGCTGTGGGCGGAGCCACAGCGAATTCAAATCTGGCCCGGGGTGGAGCTTCCAGGCGGTGGGCGAGACCCAGGGCCTCCCCCCATCACGGTGCAGGGACTCTCACCTCCTCTTCGTGGGACCCCTTCTCGCCGGCCCGGGGGCCCTCGCCGCGCTCTTGCTTGACAGCCACCACGAAGCCCCCGTGCTGTCCCGGAGCCTTGCCGCCCGCCGGCCTGGAGCCACGGGACGCCAGGGTCACCCCCACCCTCACCTCCACCCCCGACCGCGGAGCTGGCACTGAGGGGGCCTGAGTCCTGGGGGCAGGCGTCCGACGGGGTCATTATTCGCGGGACGGGGCAGGAGCACGAGAGGGGCGGCAGAGACCCCTGGGAGGGGCTGGGCCGGGGAGTGGCAGGGGTGGGTGGGGGAAGAGGCCGGCGGGGACCCACCGGGGAGGTCCTGACCCGGGTGTGTGTGGGGGGAGTCAAGACCCTGGGGGACGGGGGTCCAGGAGTTCCGACAGGGCGGGCGGGGGCTGGGCTGCAGCCCCGAGTAGGCTGGGGGAGGGGATGTCGCACTCACGCGGCGGCCGCACCGGGCTGCTTGGAGCCGTGGGACATGGCCGCTCCCGGCCCCACCTGGAAGGCAGACGCGTGGCCGAGTGAGGGGCGCCCGAGTCGCCGACGGCGGGGGAGCCCCCCGGAATGCCGGGCCCGGGGCGTTTGGGGGGGGGGGCCGGATCCAGGGGCGGGGAGGCCCTCGAGGGCGGGCGCCCCGGGGATCCTTTGTTGGGCGATGGTCCCCCGGAAGGCCCGGGCCCACCCTCCTCCAGTCCGAGGGGGGCCTCTCCCCAGCCCCAGGACCCCCGCGCCCCCACCCCCTCGCAGGGCCCAGAGTTCCGCGGCTGTTTTCACCTCCAAAGAAACTTTCCCGGACCTCTCCGCTGCTACGACGCTCCAACCAACCGCCCCGAGCCCGCCCCTGCCGCTCGCCCCGCCTCGGGCATGCTAATGCCGCCTCTTCGAGTTGTCGGATTGGGTGCAGTCTTTCCCTGGGGTGTGACCATGCAGATGAGGGTTGGCGCGCCGGTCGGCGATTGGCTGGGGTAGTCGCCGGGCCGCGTGGGAGGTGGAGAGGGAAGACTGCGGGCGGGTGCGTCAAGTTCGGCTGCGCTCGGCCGCTCTCGGGGCCAATCAGGGCGCTTTGAGGCCTCGCAGGGCGGAGCCCCTTAAAGGGCTAGTAGGCGCGGCTCGGGTTCCTCCTCTCCCCGTGAAGGCGAGACTCCCCGCCCCTGCGGGATCCCGGACCTGCCGGGCCAGATAGGGCCCCTCCCTAGTTGTCATGGAGACAGCGGCAGGTTGCTAGGGAAAGGGTTAAGGTCCTTCCCGGCAGCCCCCTGCCTCAGGACTAGGTGGGACCTGTTCTCAGTGTCTGGCAAACCTGGCGGGCAAGTCAGCTTTCCGTTCCCTGAACTTAGGGCCTCCGGAGTCCAGCTGCGCCTCGTCCTGCCCTGAGCCAGCAGGGGCTGCTCTCCCCGCCTCCCGGGGACGTGCGCGGCTTTCCCTCCTGTGCGATGGGGACCTTGCACGATGGTTAGGACCAGGAGGCTGGGACAGGAAGGCTGCAAGAACCTCGTTAACATGGAGGGGCAGGAGGCTCTGCTCTGGGATTTTGGGGGGCCCCAGGCGGCAGCGTGGTCTTATGGTCTGCCTGGGACTGCCCTACTCCCGCGATGACAGTTGGGGTCACTGGTTGTGCACCACGTCCTATTAGACCTCACACACCTTGCCCACATCACCTCCCTGCCCTCATCCGCCTCCTCCGTCGGCCTCCTTGCTGCTCCTCAAACACAGACATGTCCGTTTCACTCATTCCCACCTCTGGGCCTTTGCACCTGCTGTGCCCTTCCTCCAGGTTATCGGCCAGGCTCACGGCTTGGTCTCCTTCAGGTCTTTGCTAAAATGTCACCTTCTCGATGAGGTTTCCCCCGTACACCCTGTCTTATTTTTTCTCCACACGTTTGTTTCCTCTGCTACAGCACAACAACAAAAGAAAAAAAATTTAAGCTTTATTTGCTTATCTAAGTAATCTCTACCCCCAGTGTGGGGCTCGAACTCACCACCTGGAGATCAAGAGTCACCTGCTCTATGGCTGAGCCAGCCAGGGGCCCCTAAAGAACAAAAATTGAACGGAATGAATTTGAAGAGCTAATTGGCTTTATTAAGGGATTCGTGAATGGGGCTCAAAGAGTTGTACAAAATGGAAGGTTTCTATGGGAAGCAGGGTGGGGCAAGGAGGTTCTTAGCAAAAGAAAAGAAAGGATTGTCCCACGCAAGGTCACTTCTCTAAGCAGGAAGTCTTATTATGCAGATTATCTCATTCTTTGAGGTGCAGAGGGCCCAGGAGACAAATTACCTACTTGGTGCTTATGAGAAAGTTCCCGACTGACCCTTTAAGACTTAACGTTTCTGGGGCAACTGC
Organism: Acinonyx jubatus; assembly: GCF_027475565.1. Lineage (NCBI taxonomy): Eukaryota > Metazoa > Chordata > Mammalia > Carnivora > Felidae > Acinonyx > Acinonyx jubatus. The sequence goes on from NC_069383.1 coordinate 162,987,103, forward strand.
TGTTAGGTTAGGTATGAAGCTGCACGTCGTGACTTGGCCTAAGTGGCTCTTTTAGGGGCAGGTGGTTTTATTTTTTTTATTTTTTTTTTAACGTTTATTTATTTTTGAGACAGAGAGAGACAGAGCATGAATGGGGGAGGGGCAGAGAGAGAGGGAGACACAGAATGTGAAACAGGCTCCAGGCTCTGAGCCGTCAGCCCAGAGCCCGACGTGGGGCTCGAACTCACGGACCGCGAGATCGTGACCTGAGCCGAAGTCGGATGCTCAACCGACTGAGCCACCCAGGCGCCCCAGGGGCAGGTGGTTTTTAAGGCTTCCAACCCCTAGCGCAGTGCCCCTATGGGCTGCTCGCTACATACTTGCTGAATACACAAAGGAGTGAATGCAGAAAATTTCAAGCGCTTGGAAAACAGCCTGGCAACGCCTCGAAACACTAAATAAACATGAAGGTCCCACGCGATCCGGAAACCCCATTCTTAGGGATCCACCCAAGAGAATCGAAAACGCCCGTCCACACAGAAACGTGTACGCGGATGCTCACAGCAGCATGATTCGCAGCGGCCGAGAAGTAGAAACAGCCCAAGTGTCCCATCCAATGGGTAAACAGACAAAATGTGGTCCCTTCGTTCAATAGACTATTAGCAGCCATAAAAAGGAAAAAATTGCTGACTCACGCTACGACAAGGGTGAACTTTGAAAACATGATGCTCTGTGAAAGACGCCAGCCACAAAAGATCACAAGTGTGTGGCTCCATTCATACGAAATGTCCAGAACAAGCAGCTTCACAGAGACGGGAAGTGAGTGGTTGCCTGGGGCTGGGGAATGAGTGGGGAGGGCGAGTGGGGAGAGACTGCTTAATGGGTGCGGAGTTTCTTCGGCGTGATCAAAATGTTCTAAGATTAGCCCGCAGTGCTGGTGGCATAGCTATAAATATACTAAAAACTACGGAATTGCACACCTTAAATGGATGCATTATATGGCACGTGAATTAAATCTCAGTAAACCTGTTTTCCTACGAGGCAGCCCAGGGTCGAGTAAGAGGACCGCGCCCTGGAATTTTGACGGACCCGGACTCCATCCAGCCCCTGCTGTTGCTTCGTCGGTCACCCTTGCCTCTCGCCGCTCGGCTAGAAACAATCCAGGTGCCAAGTCCACGCTGGAAGGCGGGGGAAGCCGCGCCCTCCAAGCCCCGCCCCCTCGGGCTTGAGTGACCTGCGTTGCCTTGGAAACTGTCTTCCCCACTCCCAAGGTACCACCTGAGGAAATCCAGGGGCGGGGGTCTTCTGGTCCATCGAAAAGCAATGAACTGGGTTTTTTTTTTTTTTTAAACGTTTATTTATTTTTGGGACAGAGAGAGACAGAGCATGAACGGGGGAGGGGCAGAGAGAGAGAGGGAGACACAGAATCGGAAGCAGGCTCCAGGCTCCGAGCCATCAGCCCAGAGCCCGACGCGGGGCTCGAACTCACGGACCGCGAGATCGTGACCTGAGCTGAAGTCGGACGCTCAACCGACTGAGCCACCCAGGCACCCCAGCAATGAAGTGTTTTGAGGTCGATTTTGAAGGCAATCTGCAGCTCCTTGGCATCGAGAAAAAAAAAAAACAAACAAAACAAAACATCTCGTGGCACGGACATTTTCTGGAAAAAATTACAAAAGCGTCTTCGGTCCAATCTGCAGTGGATTCAGTCCATTTCATGCGATCCACACGCCCCCACACCCCCCAACAAGCGACGTCTGCGAGTAGCAGCCTTTATCCGATTCGACTTGACATCCTGCGTGCATTTCAAGAGCAGATCCTTTCAGCCCCCAAACTACGAATCGTTTTTTCTTTTTCTTCTTTTGCGTAGCCTCCACACCCAACATGGGGGCTTGAACTCACGACCTCGGGATCAAGAGGCGCGCGCTCCACCGCCAGAGCCAGCCAGGCGGGCCCCCTTGCTTTTTCTTAGCAACATAAAGGCCTCTCAATACCCAGCTCGCGGGGAAAACCAGCAGCCACGGCTGCCGAAAGTCGTAAATTGCGTGCGTTCCTTTCTTTGGCCTCCATTTCTGCGTTTCATGGAGAAATTTGTGTCGTCGGAGGCCAGGAAGAGAATCCCAACCTGCAGACCTGGAAATACAAGATCCATTAAGGATGACTTAAGCTTCTTTGTTTTTGAAATTAATCTTACGATGCAAATAACATGGAAATCCGTTTCGTTTGCACAGAAGTAAAGTCTGTGTAGTTAAGGCCGCCGCACGTCCACCATATCCCCATTATCAGCTTGTTACGCTTCTTGCTAAAACTTTTCCTACACACACACACACACACACACACACACACACACACGCACAGAGTGATCGTTTTCTAGGACTTGCACCAGCAAAGCACCACAAACCGGGGCCTTGAACTACTGTGAACGTATCGCCTCACACTTCTGGGGCCTAGAAGTCCAACGTCAAGGACTGGATCAGGGCTGGTTGCTTCTGAGGCCCTGAGGGAGAATGTGCCACAGGCCCTCCGGCTTCCGGGGGGGTCACGGGCCATCTTTGGTGTTCCTTGGCTTAATCAGGTGCCACCCCGATCTCTTTGCCTTCCTTGTCACCTGGCTTCGCCCCGTGTGTCTGTGTCCGGATTTCCCTTTTCAGTGGGTCACTACTGCCCTATACCCGTGTGACGTCATCTGAACTCAGCACGTCTGCGATGACCCTATGGGCACATGAGGTCGCGCGTTCCAAGGTCCTGGGGAGTTAGGACTTCCACCCACGAATTTGCGTTTGGGGGGGGAAACACAATGCCAGACACGACACACACACACACACACACACACACACACACACACGTACACATGTATGTTTCTGTGCCAACGTGAGGCCACATCTTGTGTTGAATGATCGCACCGCCACCGTGCTGAAGACGTAAACATCAGCCTGCCACTTGGCGCTTTCGCTCCGTCACCTGCCCCTGCGTGGCCGGGTGCCCTGCGTGGTCAGGCATTCCGAGGGGCCACCACGGTCTAAGCAGCCCTGGCTGATGCTGTGACAGCCCTCGCTGCTGTCTGGGGCCCGTGGACTGCTTTTCCGGGGCACGTAGGAAGACACAGAAGAATCAAGAATGCGGTTTGCGCTCTCTCAGGACATCCCAGCCCTCCTCGGGCTTGTTTAGCGACAAATTTAACACAGGGGGCTGCTGAGAAGGACAAAGAAGGGATGAGGACACACAGGTCATAGCTGCTGGAAAGAAGGGGTGTGGGGCTGGGGTCTCAAACCTCTGAGGAGGGGGCACCCCCACCCTCCCCCCACCCCGGCTGCTGCTGGACTCTCCGAAGCTCCGGGAGGTGGCCCTGAGCCCTTCATGTGTGGCTTGAGCAATTTACAAACTCTCTGAGCCTCAGTCTGCCTCTCTGTGAAGTGGGATAACTGAGTCTACCCCCCCCCCCCAGGAGGTCTTTGTAAGGGTTTAATGAGTTTAACTAATGTTCTCCCTCAGGGGCGCCTGGGTGGCTTTGCCCCTTGACCTTGCGACTTCAGCTCAGGTCATGATCGCAAGGTTTGTGGGTTCGAGCCCCACGTCCGGCTCTGTGCTGACAGCTGGGAGCCTGGATCCTGCTTCAGATTCTGTCTCCCTCACTCTCTGCCCCTCCCCCACTCACACTCTGTCTCTCTCTCTCTCTCAAATGAATAAACATTAAAAGAATGTATAACTAATGTTCTCCCTCAGAATCGGGCCGGGCTGCTCATTGTGACTGCAAGCGTTTGCTGGTTTTGTCCATGCAGCTTCAGACCCCTGTTGCAGAGAATTTTCTAGCACAGTGAGCGGTTGCCACCCAGGGTAACTGAGGGAGACATTGGGCAAAGCCTAGACACATTTTTGGTTGTAGCAACGTGGAGGGGGCCGGAGTCTGCTCCTGTGCTGGGATGCACAGGACAGCCCTCCCCCCCCCCCCCCAAAGCCACAAAGAATGATCTGGTGCCCTGTGTCAGCAGTGCCTGGGCTGGGAAACCCTGTTCTGCGGGCCGAATCCTCACCTGCCTAATCTCCCCTAACCCTATTCATCAGTGCTGCTGTCATGCCCATTACAAAGAGGGAAACTGAGGCTCGGGGGATTGCCTGAGGCTGCCTGGGCCCCCCAAGCCACCCCAGGAATCTAAGGAAGTTCCTGGCTGTTTCCCTGGGTTCTAGGAGCCCTCCCTCCCCTTCCTTCCACCTCTCCCCTCTTCTCCCCACCCCTACTCCCAGTCCTCCTGGGCTGGGTCTGAGGGAAGATCAAAGCAAACCCCTCTTCCTACTGGGGCCACCGGGACATCCGATCTCCAGCAGGGGCTGGGGGGCAGCTGGGGGTACTCCGGGGACATCAAAGCCTGTCTGGATCTCTCCTGACCCCAAGTCTGTCTCTGTCCCATCCTGAGGGCAAGGCATTCCACTCTCCCTCACATCCTCCCTCTCGGGCAGGACCTTCTCTGATCTTCCTGGCAAATCTGACCCCCACTCTTATGCGGGGGCAGGCATGTGTGCCCTCCACTGGTTTGCCAACCCCTGCAGCTGAGGCCCACTTGGGAGTAGACTGCCCAGTCCCCGCCCTCGTACAGCTTTTTATCTGACCCTCCCACCTCCTCTCGGAACCCTACGTGGCTCCCCAGGGACCTGGAAGTAAAAGCCAGACATTTGTCTGTCCTGCCAACCCCCCACCCCCTCCTCCGTGGCGCATCTGCCGGAAGGGCTGCTGGGGGAGGATCCCTGTGGGTTCCTGACCCATGCAGGAGGCTGGTAAGGGTATCTTCAGGTGGGTCCTCCCGGGCCAGTGCAGAAAGGACTCAAAGATGTTCAGGGCGCCCGGGTGGCTCAGCCAGTCAAGCGTCCGACTTCGGCTCAGGTCATGATCTCACAGTCTGTGGGTTCGAGCCCCGCGTCGGGCTCCGGGCTGACGGCTCGGAGCCCGGAGCCTGCTTCGGATTCTGGGTCTCCCTCTCTCTCTGCCCCTCCCCAACTAGCGCTCTGTCTCTGCCTCTCAAAAAATAAAATAAAAACGTTAAAAAAAAATGTAAAAAAAGAACTCAAAGATGCTGGAGATCACGTGGGGCCCAGTGTGGATCCTGAGTCTGCCTCTTGTGAGCTGTGTGCCCTCTGGCAAGGACTTCTGTGAAAGCCTGTTTCCCTGGAAAAATGGGCCAGAGGTACTATGAGATCTCCTGGGGAGGTGGGAAGAATGGAGATGAGAAACGTGAATACAAAATGTGGGTGGGGGGCGGCCTGGCGGGCTCAGTCCTTAGAGCAAGAGACTCTTGGTCGTGAGTTTGAGCCCCACGGTGGGTTGGGGGGAGAGATTACTTAAATAAAACCTGAACAGATATTTATTTTTATTTATTAAAAAATTTTTTTTAACGTTTATTCATTTTTGAGAGACGGAGAGACAGAGCATGAACGGGGGAGGGGCAGAGAGAGAGGGAGACACAGAATCTGAAGCAGGTTCCAGGCTCTGAGCTGTCAGCACAGAGCCCGGCACGGGGCCTGAACCCAGGAACTGTGAGATCATGACCTGAGCCAAAGTCGGATGCTCAACCGACTGAGCCACCCAGGCGCCCCTTTAAAACCTTAGCAAATATTTTAAAAGCTGAGGTGAGTATTTTACAAGCCCCGTAAAGCTGAGTGAGGCAAGAGTTTCTTCAGGTGTTCTTTTACTCTCCCAGGGAAACAGAAGGGGAGCTTGCCCCACACGAAGGAAAGAATTCAGATTCTTGTCTCTCCTTATCATTTATCTCCTCCACATCGGTGACCTCAACCTCTTATCTCCCCGCTCCCTGCTAGTTTACCTCTTGAGTCCCCATTGCCCCCTCCACACCCACTTTCCAGGCCCCTTTTCATAAAAATGTGGGTATTGCGGTGGGTAGTCTGGGCTGGGACCCCCCTTGGGCTGCCTGAGCCTCCGGTTTGTCAGTGGGTTGCGGTCTGTTTCCCGGTTTCTGTCTACACTTCTGAATCTCTGCCTTCGCACGCCCACCAATCATTGGACAGATATTTCTTTTAAGTTTTTATTTATTTATTTTTAAGAGAGAGAGAGAGAGAGAGAGAGAGAGAGAGAGAGAGAGAGAGAGAACAAGCAGGGGAGGGGGAGGGGCAGAGAGAGAGGGAGACTCAGAATCCGAAGCAGGCTCCAGGCTCTGAGCTGTCAGCACAGAGCCCGACGCGGGGCTCGAACTCCCGAACCTGTGAGATCATGACCTGAGCTGAAGTCGGTCACTTAACCCACCGAGCCCCCCGGGCGCCCCATGGACAGATATTTCTTGGGCTCCTCTTATGGGCTGGGCATTCCTGGAGACAACACAGTGACTAACCCAGTCCCTGCCTTCATGGGGATCAGAGTTCAGTGGGGGACCCAGCGACAGTGGGGGTGGGGGGGGGGAGTGAGGGAAAGCAGATATCAGGGTTGTGATGTGGGCCAGTGCAGAGTACTGTATAATGACAGGGGAGGAAGGGGTGATGAGTAGACCTTCTGAGACTACTAAGAGCTAACAATGATATCCCTTGAAAAATATTTTATGTATTTATTTATTTTAAGTAATCTCTACACCCAGCGTGCGACTGGAACTCAGGACCCTGAGATCGAGTCACGCTCTCTACCAACTGAGCCAGCCAGGGCCCCTTATATCACTTACAATTTTTTAGGGGCACCTGGGTGGCTCAGTCAGTTAAGAGTTCAACTTTGGCTCAGGTCATGATCTCAGGGTTGGTGGGTTCGAGCCCCCCCCCCCCCCCCCCCGTCAGGCTCTATGCTGACAGCTCGGAGCCTGGAGTCTGCTTTGGATTCTGTGTCTCCCTCTCTCTCTACCCCTCCCCTGGTCGCGCACCGTGTGTGTGTGTGTGTGTGTGTGTGTGTGTGTGTGTGTGTGTGTCTTTTTCAAATATTCTGTGTCTCCTTCTCTCTCTGCCTCTCCAGGAAGACCCAGAATCCGAATCAGACCCGAGGCTCCGAGGTGTCAGCACAGAGGCGGAAGGGAACTTGAACCCAAGGACTGGGGAGATCATGACCTGAGCCAAAGTAGGAAGCTTACTGGACTGAACGACCCAGGCGCTACGCACCGCCCCCCCCCCCCCATAGAATTTTTAATGTGCATTATACCCATTCCAGATCTGGGGAGACTGAGGCTCTCCAGAGTTAAAGGCTGGAACAGCCAGGAGGGAGTGGGGTTTCTGGCTGGAGTGCGGGTGTTCAACCCCCGCCGGAGGGGCCCTGGGGGCGCGGGGGCACAACAGCACCCAACGTTTGGGGGAACCTGAAACCGCTTGGGTGGTGACCCAGTCGTGGGAGGGCGGTTGGGGGAGGGTGGGGAGGGGTTGCAGGCACCTGACTCCCTGAGCCCCCGGGGCACGCCCGCTCCGTTCTCTGGGCCTGTGTGAAATGGGAGACACTCGCTTCGCTTCCCTCCAGGCTTGGGTGAGAAAACCCACGTGGGCCGTTTGGCACAGCCGGCGCTCATTAAACTCCAGCTGGTGTTATTATGATGATTATCCCCATTATTATCCTTAATAACTAATTAATTAGAACGAATGCGTCCTCTCCGCGTCCGACTGGGTCTCTCCGGGTCGGGAAGTCACCGGACCCCGAGGAGGGGCGAGCTCAGACTCAGAATTCTCCCCCATCTCCCGCGCCCCCAGCCCGCCCCCTCCCGGCCCACACGGTAGGCTTCGTAGCGCTGCCGTCAGGCGAGGGGGGCGCCGGCCTGAAGGCAGGGGTCCGGGCGTGGGCGCTCCCGTGTCGCCGCCCACGTGCGTGCGGGTCCCTCTCACCCGAGGGCGAACCGTCCGGCGCTAGGACCGTCTCAGCCCGTCGGCGCCCGGCACGGAGGCCGAACCCGCCCCGAGGCCACGCCCCTCTCTCTGGTTATTGGCTTCCGGGTCCCGGCGCGCGGCCCCGATTGGTGGAGGCGGCCGTCAGCCTGCCCCGCCCCGCCCCGACCAGGCCTTAATTTTGGGTTCGGGGCTCGGCGGCCGCCTGCGCGCTCCGCGGGGCGGACTTGGGCGGCGGCGCGGGGAGAGCGGGGCGTCTGCCGCGCGCCCGACCGCCCGGCCGGAGTCCGGGGCGCGGCCATGGGCCCGGGGCCCCCAGCAGCCGGAGCGGGGGCGCCCCCGCGGCCCCTGTCCCTGGCCGCTCGGCTGAGCTACGCCGTGGGCCACTTCCTCAACGACCTGTGCGCGTCCATGTGGTTCACGTACCTGCTGCTCTACCTGCACTCGGTGCGCGCTTACAGCTCCCGCGGCGCGGGCCTGCTGCTGCTGCTCGGCCAGGTGGCCGACGGGCTGTGTACGCCCCTCGTGGGCTACGAGGCCGACCGCGCCGCCGGCCGCTGCGCCCGCTGCGGCCCTCGGAAGGCTTGGCACCTGGTCGGTAAGTCTCGGCTGAGCCTCCCCCGTCTGACTGCCCGCCGGCTCGAGCCTCCCCCGTCGGACTGCCTGCCCCGGGGCCCGAGCCTCCCTCCTGTGCCCGCCTGCCCTAGGCCTGAACCTCCCGCGTCCAGTACTTTCCCCCGTCCATGAGCCTCCCCCATCTGTCTGCTTAGCTGCCCTGTACTCCTTCTGTCTGCCATCTGACCGCTCATGTGACCCTCCGGTGTCACTTCCCTTTGTCTTTCTCTCTGACCCCCGTGGGCACCCTGAACGCTCTGCCTGCCTAGTGCCACCTCTGTCGCTCTGCCTGGTCTGGCTTCTCTATTTGTCTGGGTGACCACCCGGGACAACTCGGTGGGAGTGGGGGGTCAGGCTGCCTAGACGCCCCCCCTCTGTCAGTCTGTCCGTTTCTCCGGTGCACCTCTGCCCATCGTCTGCCCCGGCTCGGACAGCCTGGTGCTTGGGAGGTCTGAGGGTGCTGTCCCCGAGCCAAGACTTGGGGGCAGGTAAGACCAAGGAGTCAGGGGTCTGTGTCTGTCTGGCTGAGGGGGCTGGGGTCTGCGGGGCCAACAGGGTGGGGCTCTGGGGGAGCTGTCAGAACACCTGTGTTGGTGAGGGGGTGGAGGCAGGTGCCCCCGGAGCTGGGGTGTCCCGCCCCGTGCACAGCCTTGATAAGGCCGGCCTCCCAGCATCCCTTCTGTGCCGCCGTGGACCCTGGGCCTTGAGATTAGCCCCCGCCGCTTTCTCTGCCCACCTCCCCCTGGCACGGGTGCCTCCCGGCACTTGGGGCCCGCCGGGCATTTCGGGAGGCAGGCACAGGAATCCTGCCCTGCGAATTCTGGGCGGCAGCTTTCTAGAAGCTAGGAGGGGCCGGCTGATGTCTCCTTGCCCTTGGGAACAGTGACCGAGGAGGCAGTGACTTGCCCTGGGCCCTCGTGAGCGCTGTTTTTGCCAGGTGCAGCAGATTTCCAAGCGGCCGGAGGTCGGGATTCCCGGGTGCCGAGGACACCCAGGCTGCCCTGGGGGTCACTTTAGACTGTAGCGGCCGGGGAGGGGAGCAGGGAGACACGGGAGACTCAGACCGCTGCTCCCCTCTGAAAAGCGGACGGGAAAGGTGCTCCTCTTTGGGCCCGTGCGGGGATTGCTTGCAGAGTCTGAGAGCCCGGCCTCCAACGCAGTTCTGTTCAGGTCAAGTCCTTGACGAGCAAACGCGATAGTTCCTAGGCCTGACGGGTGACAGACACGTGGGTGTGGGGGTCTTCTCCCTGGGCCGACAGGGGAGCCACCCCTGGGGAGCCGGAAGCAGCCGTGGGAAGGGGTCCCCGGGAGCGCACGCTGTTAGCAGCCTGATTCTGCGCCCCTTTCATAGGCGGGAGGCCTGGGGTTCAGTGAGGCTCCCACCAGACCCCAGAGGAAGAATCGGCATCCCCTCCCCCCTGCAAAGGTTAGGCACCTTTATAAATAAAGAGCCGGCTTTGCGTTTATGTACAACCGGCCTGGGGGCTACGCACCCCTACCAGGCACCACGGCCTCCACCTGCACCCCTTCCCCTTCTCCGCCGCAGGGTGAGCGTGTGGGGAGACCCAGGAGGATCTGAGAGGAAGCCGAGGCAGCCCCTCTTGAGGCCTGATAAGGGGACCTGAGTGAAAGTCACCTTGGCAACCCTCCCCACTTCTCTTTTTTTCTTTCTTTTTTTTTTTTGCCGCTGAGCCTGTGGCCGGTGGCGATGGATTCACTTTTCCCCTTAACAAGCTCTCTGGGCTTCCCCCAGCCCCGAGAGGATACAGCCAGACAGGGGATGATTCTCCGTGGGGTCCACGCTGGGACATGTGGGTGGACTAGGTTTCATAAGGGAGAAGCAGAGCTTTGAAGGAAGGGACATTAGCTTTGGGGGTTTGAAGGATGGATAGGAGTGTGTGTGCGCGTGCATTCCGGCCGGTTGAGACAGCTGTGCAAATGTGACCTACCACAGTTTTAAAGCTCGCGAGGCAGGTTTTGCACGTTAATCTTTTTTATTTTTTATTTTTTAATGTTTCTTTTTGAGAGCGAGTGAGACAGAGTACAAGTTGGGGGCGGGGGGCAAAGAGAGAGGGAGACACAGAATCCGAAGCAGGCTCCAGGCTCCGAGCCGTCAGCACAGAGCCCGACGCGGGACTCGAACCCACGAACCGTGAGATCATGAGCTGAGCTGAGCCGAAGTGGGACACTCAACCCACTGAGCCACCCGGGTGCCCCTTGCATGTTAACTCATGCTGACTTTGAGAGGCAGATATTTTTGTTATCTCCGCTTTCTGGAAACTGAGGCCCCAAGTCCCTTGCCCAAGGTCCCCCAGCCAGGCAGCCTCGTCCAGACAATGGTTAACCTGGCCTGGCCGGCTCCAGGGCGGGTTCTGGCCAGGGCGGCGCATTCTTCTGACCAGAGTGTACGGTTTGTGCCTGGGCCCTGCGGGGGCCTCCAGGGCCCCAGCGCCCCCAGGAATCGGATCGGGATGCCCCGCCCACGCACCAGTTCCAGAGAAATAGCAAGGAAAGGTGGTTTTGGTTTCATTTCCCCATCCCCGGGACTGCGGACGTGGGCCCCGCGTCGGGGCGTGAGGTCCAGAGCCTCAGGGGAGGAGGGAAGGCCAGCTGCTGGGCCCAGCGGGGAGGTGGGGGAGAGGGCCCTGAGCTGGAGGGAAGGAGCAGCTCGGGGGCGGGCAGCAGGCTGGGTTCTCGGCTCTGCGGCTCACACAATGGACCTGCGTCCTCGGCTGGAAAATGGGGATGGTGGTAACACCCACCTCTTCAGGCTGTAAATTGGTGGCATTATTAATATTATCACTTAGTCACTCAAAAAGTCTGTACCGGGCTCCGTGCTGGCGGGCCAGGCCCACACAAGTGACCCAGAGAGACCTGTCGTCTGCCCTCCCAGAGCCTGGTCTGGCGGGGGAGGCAGGCAGGAAACAAGCAGAGACAGAAACATCCGTGTGTGTGCTAAGGCACATGAGAAGGAAGCCGTGTCCAGACGGGCTGCGGGGATGGGACAGCCGGTGACTGGGTCGGCCAGGGAGAGCTTTTCTGAGGAGGTGGCGTTTGAGTTGAGTACTGAGGGACAAAAAGGACTCAGCCTTGCTGGGACGGTGTGAGGGAATAGCATTCCACGCAGCAGCACGACCTGTGCAAAGGCCCTGGGGTAGCACGGAGCCTGGCGTGCGGGGGCAGGGAGGAGGCCCGTTGTGGCTGGGGCAGAGGGGGCAGGGCCGGTCCCGCAGGGCCTGTTGGCTGCCCTTGAGGACCTGGGCTTGTTCTGAGGTATCGGGCTTTTTTCCAGGAAGAGGCCGGGCCTCCTCCTGAGCTGATGGGGACACTGGGGCTCAGGGAGGGCAGGGTCCAGTGTAGCCTCACCCGGCGTCCCCTGGCCTTCTGACGGCTGGTAGCCCCGTGGGCCGCTTGGTAGGAGCTGGGGGAGGAAAAGGCCCTACCGGGCGAGGCAGGAGGGGGAAGTTGGGGGCATAAATGGCGTGTCCGGTGGGCAGTGGCGCCCTTTCAACCTGCCGACCCGCGGCTCCTCTCATTCCCTCTGCACCCCTCCCCCCCATCCCCTGCCCTGTCACCCTGGGGAGCCCGAGGCTGGCGTGGGGAGGCCTCGTCCTTGTCCTTTCCTAACACTTGGCTGGAGGTCCTGGCCCTGCCCTTGTACTCGCTATAGCACGTGACCTCACGTGCCTCAGTTTCCCCATTAGACACCGGGGGCGCATCACCTGAACTGGCAGGTGGAGGCCTGGCTCCGCTGTCCTCTTGGGCCGCATGACCTTGGGTCCCTCTGCCTCGGCTTCCCCGTTTGTCCCGGGAACCCTTAACCTGCTGACTCCGACCCCACTGTATGACTTTGCAGGGCCTTTTCCGGGCCTGGCTCGTCTCCGCCTGGTCGCGCCCTGGGGAGCCGGGGGCTCGTGGGAAGGCCCTGTGGGGTGACCGCCCCGCTCTCCGTTCGTCCACAGGCACCGTCTGTGTCCTGCTGTCCTTCCCCTTCATCTTCAGCCCGTGCCTGGGCTGCGGGGCGGGTACCCCGGAGTGGGCCGCCCTCCTCTACTACGGGCCCTTCATCGTGATCTTCCAGTTCGGCTGGGCCGCTACGCAGATCGCCCACCTCAGTCTCATCCCGGAGCTCGTCACCAACGACCACGAGAAGGTGGAGCTCACGGCCCTCAGGTACGTGGGGCACCGGCGAGGCCTGGAGACCGGGGCGCCCTCCGTGTTTGGGCTCCGCTTGGCGGTGTGGCTCCGGGACCGTCAGCCCCGGGTGACCCTTCTGTACGATGGCGTATCCCTCCGCCGTTGCGGCCACAGAGTTAGCAGCTTACAACGGCACCAGATAGCCTCTCCTGGTTGCTGTGGGTGTGGAGCCTGACTCTGCTCGGCTTTACTTTCTGCTCCGCGGTCTGTCTGGAGGCCCCCATCGAGGTGGTGGCTAGGCCTGGGGTCTCACCTGAGGCTTGGGTTTTCCTAAGGATCTCCTGATTAGGCTTGGCTCACCCAGGATAATCTCCATTAATTATACCCGCAGGATCCCTTTACCTTTGTCACTTTCACCTAAACAGCGGGAGTGATCTCGCTTATCCACGGTCCCCTTCTCGAGGGGAGGGATTAGGACGCGACCAGGGTGTGGGAAGATCGAGGCCCATCTCAGACTCCAGCTTGCCCACACGGATACAGCTGGGCACCGGGCTGGTCTGTTGGCTGGTTTGAGGCACTGAAGGAGGTTCTCCTGGATATGGTAATGGGAGCATTTATGCAGTGCTTGCTGTGTGCAGCACAGTTCTAGGCCCTTTGTGTGGATTATCTTTAATCATCATGGCAAGGCCAGGCTTGGTGCAGAGCCCGCCCCTACGGGCCACTGTGCAGCGGGACAAGGGTACGGGAGATGATCGAGTGCCAGGCGGAAGGGCTAGCACGGGTGGTGGCGGCCCCTGTGGCCGGAGCTGAGGGGAGGACTGGCTCACGGGAGGCGCCCTGAGCGTGCACCCCTCTGGCATCTTCAGTGGGGCCTTGCCTCCTCCATCTCGGTCTGCTTGGCCCCAGCGCTGCCCAGCCCGGCCTCTGACTTCCACATCATGGCGCGGAGCCGTGGGCGCCAATGACGGGGGTTGCCCCGGGCCCGAGGGCCCCAGCTGGCGGGCCAGGCAGGGCTGAGACCGAGCTCGGGGGGCCACCTTCCACCTGCCGATGCTTTACCGCCAGCCTTGTGGCCAATTCACTCTGATCTCTGGGGGGGTTGTGCTCACTTTCAGAAAGGGAAACGGAGTCCTGGTGTGCGATCCAGAGGCTCTGCCCCCAAGCCCTGGAGGGACATTGTTCTAGGGCTGCGAGCAGGAGCAGGCCTGGATGCTTCTAGACCATGGAGCCCTGGCCCTGTCAAAAGCCCAGGAGCTGGGAACCAAGAATCCCCACATCCTGGCTTCTGAGCATCTCCAGCGCACAGGCGTGTGGGCCATGCCCTGCTTCCCCGAGTCTCGGTGCCCGGACAGCTCGGGTCGTCATGGTGGACTCGTGGGTCATTGTAAATCCTCGGATAACGCGTAGCCAGGGCTTTCCTGGGGCCACCCGACGTTTAGTGGCTGAGATCGCCCAGCAGCCAGAGATTCCCCGGATGCCAGCGGTGGCTCTGGCAGCGCGGGCCCCCGGGGAAGCGGCAGCCGTGCGCCCTCCCGGGCCGCCGCGCCGAAGCCTCGCCTGCCTCCCGCCAGGTACGCCTTCACCGTGGTGGCCAACATCACCGTGTACGGTGCCGCCTGGCTGCTGCTCCGCCTGCAGGGCTCCCCGCACATGGACGTGGCCCGGGATGTCCGCGACCAGCTGGGCGTCCAAGACGTGCGGGTGTTCCAGGTGAGCTGGGCCCCGGGCGGGACACCCCGGGGCCCCGGACCCCGGGGCTTGGGCTCCGGCCGACCCCTGTCCTGCCTGGCCTCCAGAACCTGTCCCTGCTGGTGGTCGGAGTGGGCGCCATCTTCTCGCTGCTGTTCCATGTGGGCACGAGGGAAGGGCGCCGGCCGCGGGCGGAGGAGCCCGACGAGCACAGCCCGCTGCTGGCCCCGCCCACCGCCCAGCCCCTGCTGCTCTGGAAACACTGGCTGCGGGAGCCCGCCTTCTATCAGGTGTGCTGAGGGGGTGGGGGCGCTGGGGACACAGTGGGGCTGGACCTGAGGCCCCTACTCTTGGGGGGGGGGGGGTGTCACTTCATCATCCTGTACCCCCGGGCAGACGTTCTTTGTCCCTAGCGGCCCTCGTCCCTGCAGGCGGCTCCCGTAGGCCCCGTGTCCCCTGCCGATGGGGGCAGGGCGCGCCGTCGGAGCCCAGCCTTCTCTGCCCGCAGGTGGGCCTGCTGTACATGAGCACGAGGCTCATCGTGAACCTGTCCCAGACGTACATAGCCATGTACCTCACCTACTCGCTCAACCTGCCCAAGGTGAGCTGGGCGGCGCGGGCTGGCGCGGAGCGGGGAGGACGGGCCCTTCTGTGACAGGCGCGCTTGCGCTCTGCCCCGACAGAAGTTCATCGCCACCATCCCGCTGGTGATGTATGTCAGCGGATTCTGCTCGTCCTTCCTCATGAAGCCGGTCAACAAGTGCATCGGGAGGAACGTAAGTGGGCAGGCAGGGGTGGGCGGGAAGGATCTCCCACAGCGGAGAGCTGGGGCGGGGGGGGGGGGGGGGGGGGAAGGCGGCTCCGGACCGCGGCGCCCACACCATGGAAGCCCCGTGTCTGGGAGGTCTAGAGTCCCGGCCTCGGAGGGTTCTAGAACTTGGGGCTGCCAGGGGCAGCAGCCAGTGGGGCATGGAGCCCTTGAACTCTGGCCAGCGCGACTAAGGAACTGAACATTTCACTCTGTTTAACTTTAATGGACTCGGGCGCAGCCGTGGCCCCGCGGTGCGGGCTCTGTGGCGCTGCAGACCCCAGGCCCCCGAGTCTTGTGGGGTCCGAGCCAGGGGCCCCGTAGGCATGGCTCCCCTCACCCCTCCAGGCTGCGGCCGGGCCCGGAGGTCCGGCAGACGGAAGGGCAGAGGGGGTAGGTGCCGCCCGGCAAGGGCAAAGGCGGGCCTGACCTGGGCCCGCTCCTCCACAGCTGACCTACTTCGCGGGCCTCCTGGTGATCCTGGCCTTCGCCGCCTGGGTGGCGCTGGCAGACAGGCTCGGCGTGGCCGTGTACGTAGCCGCCGTGCTGCTGGGCACGGGCTGTGCCACGATCCTCGTCACCTCGCTGGCCATGACGGCCGACCTCATCGGCCCCCACACGGTAAGGCTGATGGTGTGGACCGGGTGGGGGGTTGGGGGACCGGGGCCGGGCTGTGACCTGCCTGCCCGTGTCCCCCAGCACAGCGGAGCCTTTGTGTATGGTGCCATGAGCTTCTCGGATAAGGTGGCCAACGGGCTGGCGGTCATGGCCATCCAGAGCCTGCATCCCTGCTCGTGAGTGCTGCTCACTTCCTCGCTTAGTAAGACGTGCCGAGTGCGTGCCGGGTGCCAGGCACTGCCCGGGGTCTGGGGACTCAGCCTGGGCCCGAGGCGGCACGCTGGCGGGTTCTCACAGGGGGGACGCCCGGCTGTTCCTTACCTCCGGCACTTGGCTTACTTAGGAAGCAAACGCGGGGTCTGCTGTGTGCCGAGGACACAGCATTCGGATGTACCAGGGCCGTGGGCAGGGCTGGGGCAAAGCCAGAGTCTTGTTCAGGCCCTGAGAACCTGTAAGGTTCCAGACCCCGGTGGTTCTAGAGCACTGAGGCTGAGCCTTGTAGAAGTCTGGGCTCTGGGACCAAGGGCGGTCTGTTCCCGTCCTCATGGACCTGGGGGCAACGCCAGCCACTTTAACAAGCACATAGCTGCGCGATCCAGACCAATGCAAGGTGTGTAGGAAACCCCACTTGTGGGAGCCTGACTGGGGCAAGAGGTCAGGGTGGGCTTCCTTGAGGAGAGGACACTGGACCTGAGACTCGGTGGCTGTCAGGGAGTCCCAGGTAAACGGGGAGG
The DNA here is from genome assembly GCF_027475565.1 of Acinonyx jubatus. Classification (NCBI taxonomy): domain Eukaryota; kingdom Metazoa; phylum Chordata; class Mammalia; order Carnivora; family Felidae; genus Acinonyx; species Acinonyx jubatus. The sequence goes on from NC_069383.1 coordinate 163,003,471, forward strand.
AACAGCAAAGAGGAGGCCTGTGTGGCTGGAGCAGAGGAAATGAGGGCAACAGGAGGAGGGAGGGGGCAGTGCAGGTGTGCAGGGCCGAGGCGGGGGGGGGGGGGGGGGGGGGGGCCCCTCTGGTGGCTGCTGTTGGCACAACCACAACCGGGAGCAGGGGACTGTGGCAGCCCAGCCGGGTGAGGGGGCGCTGGGGTGCTGAGGGTGGCTCTCCGGTTCCGGCTACCCGACGGCTGAGCGGGAGGCCCAGGCTGCCGGGTCCTGAGGGATGTCAGCTCACCTGCTTCTGCCCCACCCCTAGCTTAGAGCTCTGCTGCCGGGCCTGCGTAGGCTTCTACCACTGGGTGATGGTGGCTGTGACTGGTGGCGTGGGCGTGGCCGCCACCCTCTGTCTGTGCAGTCTCCTGATCTGGCCCATCCGCCTGCGGAGCTGTGAGTTGGGGCCGCGCCCCACCCTTGACCATGGGCGGCAGGGCTGGGCCCCCGGCAGGCTCCGGCCTGACTACCCTCATCCCTTTCTCTTGCAGGGGACCCCGGAGCCTAACCCTGACACCGTCCCCCCACGGTCGCGGTCCTGTGCACATGAACTCTACAGGCCATGCCCAGCTCCCATCCCTGCCCCCCATCCTCACCCGGCTGTGAGGGCGGCAGGTGAGGGCAGGCGGTCAGCAGCCCAGACTCTGAGCTTGGCCCTCTGGGATCCAGGGGAGCGCCCAGCTCACCCGTCACCCCAGGCTCGGTCGGGGTTTCCTAGGTGCTGCCGGGTCCCTGGACGAACGGTGTCGTCATTGGGCCTGATGGGAGCCTCAGGCTTGGGGGGGACCCAGTCCCACAACCCTGTGCCCAAGGCCACGACTGGCTATGAATAAAAAGCCACCCAGGGGTGAGGACTGTGGCCTCAGCTGTCTGCCCGGGGCCCAGAGCAGGGAGGGGGCAGCCGGTGCCTCCAGGGTCCATCTGCCTTCGTCCCAGAGTTCTGGTCGCCAGGGTCTCGGTTAGTAGCTCCCTTTATCTGGCCACCTGGCCACCCAAGACCCTCCCAGGCCCCAGAAGTGGAGAGATGCACTGGGTCAGGGGGGTGGGGTGGTGTCAGAGGCATAGGGGTCCCTGCAGGGGCGGTGCTGGCAGCGTGACCTTTATCAGCAGACGGGCAGGTGGGTGGGCGGGGGCCGCTGGTTGGCGGAGGGACGGTAAGGCTCCAGGCTCCACCGCCGGTAGCTCTGGGTGGCGTAGCACGGCCGCCGCGGCACAGACAGGTACGGCACGTGGTCCGACCGCCACGGTGGCTCCACCCGGTATTGGTGCCTGTTGACCACTGTAGGGACCAGGACCCAGGTCACCTCCTGTCCCCCGCTTTCTGGCCCTGGGCAGTCTCCACTTCGGTCCAGGGGCCTCGCTCCCCCAGATTTCTGGGCCCCCGGTCCTCACCGTACTCCTTGCCCCGGATGAGTCTGTCCCTCCACAGCGTGCTCCCCCACCGTGTGCCGGGGTTCCTGTACTGGGCAGGGAGGACAGGGTTGTACCAGGCGGTCTCCTGGAGGTGCTGGGTACAGGCTGCGGGGGGAAGAGAGAGGAGGTCATCTCTGTCCTTGCCCTCCCCTGGGGGGCCGGCCCGGTGGCGGGGCAAGACCGGGCTGAGCACTCACCCGAGGGCATGCTTCGCTCCTGGCAGCTGTGACATCTGTGCTGGTGGCCGTGGGCCTCCCGGTAGGGGCTGTCCGGGGCCCGCGGGAACGTGTACCAGGCCTCACGGGGGTCTGAGGTGGTTAGGCCGGTGGACCACAGCTGGCCAGCTGCGTCGCGCCCCAGGGGCGTGTACTTCCAGCGTGTGGCCTGCTTGATGGCCGGTGTCCAGCGGGGCCCCTCCAGGGACAGGCAGTCATCGCTGAGGGGGTTAAGGGCAGGGAGGAGGAGGCTGAGCCTGTGGCCCTCCCTGCCCTCCCCCCGGGCCTCAGCTGGCTCTGGAATGGGCCTTTTTACCCCATGCCATGTGTTGCCAGCATCGAGGGCGCAAGGGCCTGGACACCCCCCCCCCCCCCCCCCCCCCCAGGCCTGGCAGAGCAGGAGGCCGACCCTTCGTGGCCCCCTCCTCTCTAGCCTCCGTGCACCCTCACTGAACTTTTTACTTTTTCGGCTTTCCTTTCTCCCTGGGGACGCAGGGGGCGGGGACAAGGGGAGCACCTGTTCCCGGTGGCCTCTGGGACCAGAGCCTGTCCTGGGCATTAGGACGGCTTCCCTGAGGAGGCTGCAGCACCAAGCTCCAGGTGGATATACAAAGGCCCTGGGGGGGCACGGGACGGTGTAGGAAACAAAGGCCATGGTGCAGAGAAGACAGCCTCAGCGTGGTACCATTAAAAGCAGAAAAAAAACCTCCAAAGCTGCCGAAGCCGCACACACTTGCTTGAGCAGAAACCTCGACAGCCGCTCCTTCCCGCACACGACGGGCAGGGGCTCTGAGCCGCTGAGCTGCCCCGAGGCAGTGCCCGCAGGGCTGCTGGCAACAGGCTTTTTCACCAGCGCCTGCAGGCACAGATCTGGTCCCAGAAAACCAGAAGCCCACATGTCTCCTGAAGGGGAGCAGGGATTAGCCTGGTAGGTTCCGGCACATCTGTCTCAGGAAATGGACAGACAGGTCTGCCGCTCGCTCAAGGGGAAGTTCAAGACCATCTTGCGTACCCCACACTGCAAGATGCACATGATTTGTAGAATACCATGAAAACGGTCCCAGTCCTCAACGCGGGCTCCCAATTCCGTACCCACCTGGAATCTCAGAACGGAACCCTATCAGGAGGCGGGGTTTCAGCAGACACAGCTGTAAAGCTGGGAAGCGGGAGGCTAGGCTGGCCCTGGTGCCGCGCCTGGTGTTCTTGGAAGGAGGGGTTTGGACACGGAGAAGGCCACGTGAAGATGGGGCAGAGGTCAGGGTGACGCGTCCTCGAGGGGTGCCAACAACTGCCACGAAGACACGAGAAGCCGGGGGGCGTGACGGAGAGTCTCCCCCAGGCCCTGAAGGAACCAGCCCTGCTGACCCCTTGGGGTCGGACATCTGGCTTCCAGAACCGGGGGAGGGCAAATCTGAGCCCCCAGCCCGGGCTCTCGGAGCAGCAGCAGCAAACTGGGGTCTGCTTGCTATGTGTGTGCGGTGCCCACGCGAGCCTCTGACCTGCGGTTTCCACAGGCGCCCCGCTCTGGCCGTGGGCAGGGAGGGAGGAGAGGCAGGGGGGAGGAGGGGGCCAGGAGGCGGGAGGACAGAGCAACACCAGCGTGCCTTCGCTCAAAACTCAGACGACATTCAAGAGAAGCCACACCAGATCCCGTCTGGCCTGAAACCCAGAGGTGGGGTCTGTGGGCAAGGCGCGCACTCACCTGTACAGAGGTGCTGGGAATGCCACTTCCAGGGTCCCCTGGGGGACGTAGGGCCGGGCAGCCTCGGGCCGCTGCCACGCCAGGGTCTGCATGTCTGCCTCTGGGTCCCCAGGGGCTCACGCCTGGAAGGCCTGTGGGGCCATTGTTGACAGCGACAAAGGCCCTCGGTGTCCCGGCAACGGTACTGGCCAGTGCTGGCCTCCATCCAGACAGCCGCCACCCGCCCCCGCCCCAGGATGCTTCCCCCGGGAGGGGGAGGACCAGGCGACAGGCAGGCATGTGCCTCGGGTGGTGGCCGTAAAACCGGGGCTCCCACCTCCTCTCTGGGCCCCCTGAGAACACCCTCACGTGGGGCTCTCCGGGCTGTGCCCTCAGCTGCACCCCTCCAGAAGCTCCATCCGGGCCCCCCCATTCCCAGCCCTCCCTCCTCACCCCCCACCCCGTCCCTCTTCTGCTTCTGACCCACCACTTGGAGTGAGACCCTCACACGTGCGTGCACAGCTCAGTTCACAGTCCTCAATGGCACGATAGACACAGACCGTGTCCCCCGCGCACACGTATGTCCCTCGGCCACGAGCAGGAGCGAGGCGCCCACACCCGCCGCCCGGCATAAGGACCCTGAACACACGACGCTCAGGGAGGGAACCAGACACAGAGGCCACACGGGGTGTGATTCCATTTATGTGAAACGTCCAGAACAGGCTCATCCACAGACAGGAAGGGGGTTTGTGGGGGCCGGGCGCCGGGGAGGGGGCAGGGAGTGACAGCTGATGGGGACGGGTCGTCTTCTGGGGTGGTGGAATGTTCTGGAACTAGACACGGTAGCAGCACCACCTCGTGAATGTACTAAACGTCACCGACATATGCTCCAAGATACACCACATAACAGACGCGTGAACTCCAAGGGCCCCCGAGGCCCCACCTGCCCCCCACCCTCTGGACCCCTCTAACCCCTCTGGAGCAGAGCCTGTGCGGGGACTGTGCTCTCCGCCCTGGTGCCCCCTGCTCTCTGGGCCCTTGATCAAACACCAGGCTCCACTGGGCCTCGGGTTCGAAGGTGACACTTTCTAGGGCCTCCTGCCACCTGTCACACTGAGAGCCACGCGGGCTTCTCCCTGTCCCGTCCCACTCCTGCCACAGCGGAGGCCCACGAAGGCAGGTGCTGCGGTCCGGTCTCTCTCGTCCCCATGGCCCCAGGCGGGGCTCCTCACCTGGAGGGAGGGGCCGGGGTGCGTGCCCGCTGTGGGCACCTGCTCGCGGCAGGGGGCTCACCCTTCTGAGACCCCTGGGGCCCCCTGACCTGCCAGGTCCTGCCCCCACTCTGGCCGGGGCTGGCCTTCCTGCCCAGCCCCAAGACCTCCTGCTGCCCTCCAGCACTTCCAGACCTCTCTCTTCCACGGTCCCCGCGGAGGCCTCAGCTCCCCCTCTGGCTGCCCCTCACTCGCTGCCCCTGCCTGCACCTCGTCCACCACCACCACCACACCCCTTCCCTTTTCTCACAAAAGCTACACCCGAAGGTCAACCAACAAATCTCACCGCCCCCCCGCCCCCCAGCACTCCGTGTGACACGCTGGGCCAGTGACGCCACCCACTGGCCTGTTTCCCTACCAGCCAGGTACAGGTGACAGAAGCACCTGCCCCACCCACAAGCTGCCATGTGGCCCCGTGCCCCTAGTCCCACGGCCCCCGTCTCCTCCGGCCCCATCCTCCTCCTCCCGGATGGCAGCCAGGAGTGGGTGCCTCTCCCCTACAGCAGGGCCGTGCCCTGGCTGGGCCACCAGGGCTGGCTACACCCATGTCCTCTGCCCCGGGGGACCACGAAGCCAGGGTCACGGGCACCTCTCTCAGCCTGCCCACGAGACTCCTCCACAGCCAGCTTGCCCAGGGCGAGTCGCCTGTGCCCGTTTGCGACACTTAGGCTGGCCTGCGGCCCTGGGCACGTGCAGACCCGCAGGACCCCTCCCAGCTGGGGACCAGAGACACGGAGAGCCAGCCCCAGCAGTGCGTAAACCCACAACCGGCTTAATGACAACGATGCTGCGTTTGACAAGAAACAAGGCTCGCTCCGCTCCCAGTGCCCGTCCCCGCACTCGAGGCCCGAGCGGTGCACCGGGCACCTCCCTGTCCCAGCTCCCGGGCGGCACAGCCACATGAGCACAGCCGGTTCCCGGGCTCCCGCAGGGCACAAGGCAACAGACAGCGCGACAGAGCCGGGGTTGTTTTCTTAAAAAAACCACTCAAACAAAAATAAGAACTCGACCAATCAAAACACACATCTATGTACACTGTCCCCGGCCCGGCCCCGCAGGGAGGCGGCCCCCTCCCCGCCCAGTTCAGGCGGGCTCAGCTGGTCGCTGGTCGGGAGCCGGGAGCCGTCCCCACCGTAGTGGCTGAGCCCCTGCTCCTCTCCCACCACCCCTCAACTTTCCTGGGACCCGTCTACACAAACACAAAACCAAATGTGAACAAAAGCCACAAGTACGTATATACACATGCACACACGGCTGACAGAAGGGAGCACAAGGCCACCGGGACGCGGAGGGGACCTACGCGGCCCTGCCCTGGCTGCTGGCCCCCAGCCTAGCCCAGGCCCGCTCCGCTGTGCCAGTATACCCACCCCTCCACCGACCCGAGGAGGGACAGGGGCCTGCCGTTCAGGTCCTGGGCCACACCCAGGCCCTCTTTCCTCCCTCGGCGGGAGGGGATGGGCCCAGGTGCAGCTGGGGACAGAGCACAGGACATGAGGGGAGGGCCGCCTCCCCCAGCCGCCCCACAGCCAATGGAACAGAGGGTCGGGACCCCACAGGGCCACCTGGGTGTGCGGGGGGCGCCGGGGAGGAGGACCCGGCCCTCAGGGTTGATTCTGCCCCTGGGTCTCCCTGGCTGGCTGCCCGGCAGGCTGTAAGAGCCCGAGTCCTGCTTGGGGATAAGGCGGGGCTGGGACCCGGCAGTGACAGGACAGTGGGGGATTGGGGTGAGCACGACACAACGAATGGACCTGACTCGTCTTCCTCGGGCAGAAGTCCGTCTCGAGATGACCGCCTGGCACGGAGCCTGCCCCGGAGGCCGTGCTGAGCCTGTGGAGTCACGGGCACAGCTGCCGAGACGCCGGGCAGCTGGATGTGTCTCTCGGATCCACGGGCCGAGCTCAGCCGTCTGCCCAGCCTCAGCTGACCGGCCAGGCGTCCGGCTGTCTGTCCCGCAGGCGTGGGCGGAGGCAGCGGCGGTGGCGAGCGCGTGCTTCAGGAAGAGCATGCAGGCCCGACGACGACAGGACGACGACGACGACGACGACGCAGCGATGGACGTGAACAGAAGCAGGCTGGGTCCCAGGAGGCGTCCGTCGTGCTCCGAGCAGAGCGGCCGAACGGATGGTCCCCGCCGGGGCCGCCCAGCGTGCAGGGAGCGGGAGCCCCTCTCCTGCTGGTGCCCGGCCGTGCCCCCGCCCCAAACACTGGCTGCCAGGGTTCGCAATCAGGCTTTAATGAGAATCTTCGGGGTCTCTCCAGGCCCGACTCCCCGCCCCACCCCGGCTGCTTCCTCCGGGGACCGCGTGCCGGAGAGGGGAGGGTCCGTGAACGCCGAGGAGAGACGGTGCTCTTCCGACCCGGACAGAGAGGCCCGAGGGTTTACCGGATCCTGGTGAAGAGGTTGAGCACTGACACGGACTCCTGCGGGGCACACGGGAGGGACCGCTGAGCCTGCGGCCCCCTGGGCTACCTCTCTGGAAGTGCCCACCGCTCGGCCAGGCCCCCGGGGCTGGGCACCGGGCTGGGAAGTTCTGCCTGGAGGGGACGTGACATTTTGGGCCAGAGGAGCCTGCGTGGGCACCTTCCCTGGCACCCTGAGGCGCGTAGGGGGTGGCCAGGCTGTGAGCGCCTCGTGCCACGTGGTGGGGGATGTGCAGCGATGTAGGAGTGGGGGGGGGTGCCACGGGGGGCCACAGAGGAGATTCCCAGGGAGATGCTGGCCAACAGAACGAACGGGGCTGGGTGGGGGGGTGGGGGGGTGGGGGGGTGGGCAGGGGAAGCCCCCAGGACAGGCGAGGGGACGCGCGCAGGGGAACAGCTGGCACTGATACCGACCCACTTTACCTTTGTCGAACGGGTTTTGCTAAAGACGTTCCAGAACCTCAGGGTTTCGTCCCCAGCCCCAGTGACTATGGCCTCTCCATCAGGGGACATGGCCTGCAGAAGGAGACAGACCCCCACTGTCTCTACGCCCCGCAGGCAGCGCTTTGCAGACAGAGCCGCGGACGGAGCGCTCTCGGGAAAACCTCCCTCCCGCCCGCCACCCGGAGACGCTCTTCTGCGTGACGGGACAGAGTATGTTGGCTGAAGCACAAGACGTCTTCTTCCGAAAAGAAAAAAGAAAGCGAGCGGTCTGCAAGGAGGGGGCCTTTCTGCGAGACCTGACAGATGGTGGTCTGGTGAAACGCTCAGCGATCACGTGAGTGCCGGGACCCAGATCCGCAGAGATTTCTTTCCGCGTGTGTCCCAGAGACACCCGGCTGAAGGGAGGGACGGAGGGCAGAGGCGCAGCACAGCAGGTTCCCGCCGCCGGTACCACGTGACCTTGGCGGACAGGAGCCCGCCCTGCTGTGCAGTCCTGGAGGCCCCCCGGGCTGTGGAACCCCGACACAGGGCCGCACGCTGCCTCTCGGGGCGCAGGGCAGTGCTTTCCGGGCGGCCACAGCACGTCTCCCAGAACCCGGGGGCTGGGGGTCGGGGTGGGGGGGGCAGACTCACCAGGTACAGGACCCTGTACGAGTGCCCGGTCAGCTTTGCCACCTGGGTCAGGGACGGGTACTTCCACACCAGGATCTGGTTCTGCGAGTAGCCGTGCGTGCTCACCTGGGGGGCGGAGAGGGTGCTGTCGGAACCCGGGACCCCCGCTTCCAAGGCCCGGGGCCCAGACGCAAGGACATCTGAGCCGGCACCTCAGACTCGCCAAGCGAGCGACGTACAGAGGCCACAGGTGACAAGGTAGAGAGAGCACGGTCACAGCCCCTGCTCCCCGCACTCTGGTCGGTGACTGGACAGAGTGGGACACACGGCGCCTGACAGCCCTGGGAGCCTCTCTGGCGGGCACTGGGTATGGGGGTATGGGGGTGTGGGCATCCGGGTCAAGGACGGGCACATCCAGGCACCTCTGGTCTGCACGACGAGGGTGGCGGGGGCCTGGCTGAACTCAGGACCCCATGGGAGGCCTCAGCGGGGCCAGGGCTCCTGCCTCCCCCGCCTTCTGCCCGCACCCCCAGGCTCCTCTGCCCCTGGCTCTTCGCGGAGAGGCTCCGAAGGCCGTGTAGCGACAAGGAAGGAGGCGCACGCGTGTGTCCCCGCAGGCCCTCCCTGGCCGGCCCCGCACTCACCAGCTCGTTGGCGTGCTTGGACCAGGCGAGGTTGCACACCTGGGAGCCCGTGTCGATGCACTGCAGGGGCTGCCCCGTGAGCGTGTTCCAGAAGCGGATGCAGCGATCAGCCGTGCCACCGCCAGACGCCAGCAGCCCGTGCTGGTGTGGGGACCAGGCGATGGCCTTCACGGCCGCCAGGTGCTCCGTGTACTGCTGCACGGGGCTCAGGCTCGAGTGGTTCCAGACCAGCAGCTGCGGGGGCAGTGGCTGTGAGGCCCCGGAGGCCACCACAGTCCGCCCCTGGGGGAAGAACCCGCACGGCCCTCACTCCGTGGGGAGGCCAGGGCTGCGAGGGGCCCGCGGTGCCTACCTTGTTGTCGTTGCCCCCCGAGGCGAGGAGCTGGTGGTCCGTGGACCACTTGAGCCCACACACCTCCTGCCGGTGGCCCTGCAGCCGCCGCTCTGACTGCAGGGGCGGGGTCCGGATGTCCCTCTGCAGGATCATGCGGTCCCGGCTCCCGGACGAGAGCTGGTCAGCGTTCCAGGCCAGCGCCCCTGGAGGCCAGGCAGAGGGCAAGGGAGGCTGAGGCCTCGCCCCCGGGAATCACACCTGCCCCCTGGGAAGCGGGCGGCTTCTCACCAACGCGTGCCGTGTGGCCTTCCAGCATGGACAGCTTCTTTCCTGCAGCTGCGTCCCAGATCTGCACAAAGCCCTTGTGCGTGCCAACGGCCACCAGGTTCCCCTAGGACCGAGCACACGGGGGAGGGAGTGGGCATCAGGCCCAGGCATGGGGACCTCTCCCTCTGCCTCCTCACCGCAGGGCGTTGGGGCCGTTTCTTTACAGGTTTCTTTGAACCAAAAGGACACCCCTCCTTGGAACTTTCTGGGGGAATGGGCACACAAGTGCACCGGTTTGTCAAAATCCAGTAGACACACAGGCTAAACACCTGTGTGTTTCTATCTGCAGCTGCCACGCCAGCTGTGGGGGCGGGGAGAGGCGTGCAGGGGACCAAGTCTGACCCAGAGTCACCATAACCATCTTTACAGGCTGGGGACAGGCAGGGGTGCAGGTGGAGATTAGACTCCTGGAGATTAGACAAGTGACCTCCAGGCCGGCTGCTGGCCCCTCTGGGTCCCCAAAGCCCCCTCAACACCGGGGAGGGCCCCTGCCAGCAAGACTGGGTCATATATTCCTGACTCCGCCCGGCTAGGGGATGGGGCCCACGTACTGACCCGTTCAGACCAGCCCACGGAGGTCACCGAGTCCCCTTCCACCGAGAGGTCACAGAGCCGGGTCACCTGGGGAAAGGGGAAGCGGTCGGTGGGCGCGGACGCACAGCCACCTGTCCGTGCACCCGTCCACCCTCCCAAGCACCCATTTGCTGGCTTACGAACACCAGGGCAACGAGGCTGGGGTGCCTGGGACGCTGTGGGCCAGGAGGGGACACACACCAGCATGGGGATAACTGACCACACAGAGATGGGGCAGGCGCTCAAGTCCCCCTCCCCCACCGCCCTGGGGCAGGCCACAGGCTGCTGGGAGCAGAGGGGCGGCCCTTTCCCTGAGGGGGCTTCACTTGCCCCTTTGAAACCCGACCTGCGTCTGGTCTCATTCCCGAAAACAGCCTACTGCGAAGAGCAGGCCTTGAACCCCGGCAGCTACTCTGACAGATTGGTGGGGTGGCTGCTGATGACCGCCACCGAGGAAGCGGCCCTCGGGGGGGTCCCCTGGCCAGGCCGGGCCCGGGGGCCTCGCCCGGGTCAGCATGCATGCAGAGGGGAGGCCCCGGGGAGGGCAGAGGGGTGCTACCCCGGCCCCGGAGGTCCCCAAAGTCCCCCGAGCCCCCCACAACCCCCGCGCGTTGGCTCTCTGGCGCCACCTGGCTGGTGCAGGCGCTCCACAGGTACACGCAGGTCCCCAGCCCCACGCTGAGCACATTGAGGGACGACCAGTCCACCAGGTTCAGGTAGAAGTCGTCCTGCAGCTCTGGCGCGTCCAGGACCTTGAAGGGGATCTTGGAGATCTTGCGGGTGGGTTTCCGTGGTGACCGCAGTAGCTTCTGACTGCAGGGAGAGCCCACCGCGTGGGGTGCCGTTGGCGTGACCTGTGGGCTCCCCCTCGTGCTCTCCTGCCACCCACGTGACCCCACAGCTATGGGTGGTGACCGCCGGCCGTTGGGCCGCCCTGAGCTCTGACAGCCACACCACACCCTCTGCCCAGCACCTCCTCCAGGGAGCCCTCCTTGACACCCGCAGCGCCACTGAGCCTGAAGCGCGTCCCCACTGAGGAAGGTCCCCCTGAGCCGCCTCTGTACCCCGTGCGCAGTTCTAGGACCAAGCTAGGCTCCCAAGCACCGCCTGGCTGCCCACCTGCCCTGTTCCAGCCCCCACAGGCCTAGACTCACCTTTTGTTGCTAACGGGGGACAAGGAGTAGGGAGACACATCGTTGCCATCGTCGGGGCTGGAGCGCTTGGTGCTGAGGGAATACTGGAGGCAGGGGAGGGGGAACCCCAGCTGAGCAGAGCCTCGGCCGCACAGCCCGGGGACCTCACACCCAGGGCCCTGGTGCCCCGCGCTGCCAGTGGCCAGGCCGGAGTGCGAGGTGAGTGAGCACTCCGGTCGGAGACGTGGCCCGGGTTCCAGGGATCCAGAGAAGCAAAGCAGGCCTCATGCCTGAGGCCTCCTCTGGACAGCGACTGCCCGGTGCCGGCCTCCCCCTGCCCCACTGGCCGCCAGCCTGCCGGCCCTCGGTCAAAAGACCCGAGCCAGGCTCCTCCCGACACTGCCCTACGGCTGCCCCCAGCCTCAGGACCGTGCACCTGGCGCCTGCCCCAGCACTGCCTTTGGAGCAGCAGGAGAGCAAAGCCCCCGGTTCGAGGCATGGGGCCCGGCGGCTCCCGGGGTGAGCACAGGCCGAGCGCGGGGGGCCGAGCTGGGCAGCCTGCAGAGGGCCTGTGCTGCACGCTGCCGGCAGGGAGGGCGTGCTCACCGTGAACAGGCCCTTCTTCTCAGGCGTGGAGGGCTGCAGCCTTCGGTCCTCCGTCTGCGGGTCCTGCACCTTCTCGATGCCGGCTCCCAGCAGCTCGTTCTTCAGCAAGGCGGAGTAGGCCAGGCCATCTGTGGGCGGGGGCTCTGTAAGGCCTGGGGGAGGGGGCGGGGAGGGGGGAGGGCGGGGGAGGGGGCCAGACAGGGTGTGACCCCTGACCTTTGCCATTGTCCGAGGTGGCGTCCTTGGCTTTCCGATTTTGGCTGGGAGACTTCTCATTCTCCTGCAGGCAACGGAGGGAAAGGAGGCGGGTCAGCTGGAGCCGCCCGCCCCCCCCCCGCCCCCCGCCCCCCCCCCCCCCCGCCCTCCGGGAGGCCCGCACATTGATCCTGTGGAAATTGACGCTCCAGTTGGCACCGGCTCTCGAGGGGATGAAGCGGTCTCCGTGCTTGCTGGGGGAGGACACGGGAGAGTTGGCGGGCGTCAGGGTTCGCCGCATCTCTGCGACCTGGAACGATGGCAGGACGGGACTGGTGCCTGAGAGCCCCCCAGCGCGCGACGCCAAGGCCAGGCCTACCCCGCCTCCTCGCGCGAGGCCTCTGTCCGCCGAACCAGCGGGTCGAGCAGCAGAGGTGAAACATTTTGACATGTGAGCCGCGGGGGCTGGAACGCTGCTGGCGGGCCTCAGTGTATCCTCCCAGCTGGGGAGGCGACACTCAAGAACGGGGCAGCCCGAGAGCACAGGCGCCCGCCACGGGGCTTTGTTCGCTTCTAAGCCACCACGACGGACCCGACACCTTGCTGCTCCTCGGGCCCCATCTCTGTCAGGCAAGGACGGCCTCCCACAGAAGCACGACTCCCCCGCCGGAGCCGGCGCACAGACGCGGGGGCCCTGCTCCCAGGAAACCGGCCCAGCCCTCTGAACTGTCCCAGGAGGGTCCTTTCTCTCTAAGGGACCTGCGGGGGGCTGGACTACATAAATCCCCCCCATCCCCCAGAAGGACGGGTTGAAGTTCAAGCCGTCCCCACCCCCGCACCCGGGATGTGACCTCATTCGACACCATCTTTGCAGGTGTGATCCAGTTAAGACGAGGCCACCCCGGGTGGGACGGGCCCCAAATCTACGCCTGGTGTCCTAAGACTCAGAGACACAGACCCACACAGAAGAGGGGGACGTGAAGGCGAGGACTGCCGGCCACAGCAGGAGCTGGGGAGGCAGGACTCCTCAACGGGACCCCCAGAACTAGCGTGGCCCTGTGACAGCACGGGCGAAGGCCTCAACTGCCCGGCACAGAGCTGAGAGCGTTGAGAAGAGCGGTGAGCACAGCCCGTGACACGTCAGGAGCCTGCGATGGCGTGGCTGAGAGGGGTGGGGTCCGGGAAAAGAGGCCTCCCCAAACTCTGCTGAGTTCCGCAGATAAGGACAGGGCCACCTCAAGCTGCCACCACGGCTCTGCCCGGTCAGGCCCGCCCCACAGGTCTGAGACCCCAGGCCCTTCGGCTCCCTCTCTGGAAACTGGGAGAGCAGCTCACCTTCCCTCGTCCCTGCAGTCGGTCCCGGGCGTGGCCCCGGGGAACAGGGGTCTGGAAGCTGACCGTCCCTGTGGGCCCCAGCAGCAGGAGGCACGCTGGAAGCCTGAGGAGGGGACTCCCTGGCGTGCGGCCCTGCCACTGGGAGGCCCGCGGGAGGACGTGCTTCTCGCCGGCCCGGCACCCAGTGCTCTAGAGGCTGCTCCCCGCCACCCCGGGACCCGGCCGGCGCCAGTGGGGGCAGGGCACCCGGTACTCACGCAGGGCATCGTGTTCTCGTTCTGAACGACAATCTGCCGGAGGAGGCGCCGCTCGTAGTCCTGGTCCATGGCGACGCAGGGCAGGCACAGCCCGCCAGCCAAGGTCAGCCGGCCCGGGTCAGCCTGGGGCAGGAAGGGCAGCAGAGGTCAGTGCTGGTGGGCAGCAGCCCCCTCCACTGCCCAGTGACCACAGCGAACTCCACGGTGATGGCCAAGGCCTTCCACTTCCTCCCAGGAGCCCGGTACGGGGTGGGGGGGGGCAGGCACACCCCACAGGCTGTGGAAACCACAGGCGGCTGTGACGGGGAGGACGGCGGCTGCTCTGAGGGACCTTCTGCCAGGACTCCCGGCCTTTGTCCTGCTTAGTGCAAGTCTGTCATCTAAGTCTGGGTCCTGGAGCTTGCCCTCCGGCCACCCTCCTTCCCATGCACCCACCATGTCGCCTTCCTGCTTCAGACCCTCCGAGGCCACAAGCCACCCTCAGACCATGTCCAACCCCGAGGTGGGGGCTGGGCAAGCGTCAAAGTGGTCCCTGGGAGGATTCCTCCTTGAATGAGGAAGCTTCTATATCCTTTTTTCTTTTTTTAAGTTTATTTGTTTTAAGTGAGGGAGAGAGAGAATGGGCACACACCCACAGGGGAGGAGGAGAGGGAGGGAGAGGGAGGAGGGGGGAGGAGGGGGGGAGGGGAGAGGGGGAGAGGGGGCAGAGGGGAGAGGGGAGAGGGGGAGAGGGGGAGAGGGGGAGAGGGGGAGAGGGGGAGGGAGGAGGAGAGGGGAGGGAAGGGAAAAGGGGAAGGAGAGAGGGGGAGAGGGGGAGAGAATCCCAAACAGGCTCCACCACTACTAGCACGAAGCCTGACGCAGGGCTCGATCTCATGAACTGTGAGATCATGGCCTGAGCCTAAATCAAGAGTCAGATGCTTAACTGAGGCCCCAGACACCCCAGGAAGCCTCTGTCCTAATGCACGAACGGGGCCACAGTCCTCAAGCTGCAGGCACCTGGATGTGCACACGCGGGATGGGGTTCAACAGCTCAACTCTGCCCATTCAGAATTTGTAAAGCTCACACCGTCTTCCCACTGGGCTCAGCCCAGCTCGGAAGGCTTCTCTGAAAAGGAGAAGGGGGGAGACGGAAGAATGTTCTAGAAGCAAAGCACCTGGACGCAGGAAAGGGCGGTGCACTTTCCAGCACAAGTGGGGTGGGGGTGAGTGGCCACCTCTGGGAGGAGGATGTTCCTCACTGCGGGGCTGGACACAGGCCCGCAGCCAGTGGCTGCTTCCAGAAACCAACGTGAAACGTTCACCAGTCCTGCCTCCCCCAGGGGCACCGCAGAGCAAATGGGGGGGGGGGGGCCTCAAGCAAGTGTTTCTGGGACAGAGCCTGACAGAGAGGGGGCTCAGAGGGCTGCAGCTCCTCGCGATGCACCCGCTCCCCCTGCCCCAGACCCCCTATGCGCTCAGAGCCACCGCGAGCTCTACTGCTCTGTCTGGAGCCCGGGTTCACGACAGATCAAATACCAGAAAGTCGAAGACTGGCCCAAAATTAAAAGTCCGTGAATCCTGAGGGGTAGCACTCTGGAGAAGTCAACATTTGCTTTAAAAAAAATTGTGGTGAAATACGCAGAAGATGTACCACCCTAACCATTTCTAAGTGCACAGCCCAGCGGCTTCAAGCACACACAGTCGTGCAGCCACCCCCACCATCTGTCTCCAGAACTTCCCATCTCCCCAAGCTGAGACTCTGTCCCCAGGAAACACGGACTCCCTGCCCCTGCCCCCACAGGCTTCTCTCTGTCTCTGTCCCCCACACACAGGGCCACGTAGCCCAGTAATTCCACTTTTCGGCGTGCACCTGGGAGGAATGAAAGGAAACAGACCCGCACAGAAACCAGTCCCCTAGAGCTCCAACTGGCGTTACTCTAGGTTGTTCGTCATCACCAAGGAGAGAAAGACTCCCAAGTGTCTGTCGACAGGTTGAGTGAATGGATAAACCCGACGCGCCCCACCCGCACACTAGAATGTGACCCAGCCTCGGAAAGGAAGGACGCCCTGCCACCTGCCACCGCATGGGTGGACCTGGAGAACACAGGCGCAGGAGGACACGTCCTGTGTGTCCCCGCTCACAGGGGCTCCCTAGAGGAGTGCCGTCCACAGAGACAGAGAGTGGACTAAAGAGAACGTCTGCCCTTTTGAAAAGAGACTCCTGGGGGCAGTGTGAGCTCAGCGTCACCTGGGAGGGAACCAGCCTGGGGGTCCACCACTCGCACCTCTCCAGGAGTGGCCACACCACGAGGTTCTCAGGCCCACCTACCTGCGTCCTATCTTCAACAGCCCCAGATGGCCTCTCTGACGGGTTCCTGGGCCTGTGGTGGAGACCGTGCAGAGCACGGGGCAGAAGGACCAGCACGAGCCCACCGAGCCCACCGAGTCCTAGACCCTCACCCCGCAATTACGGGACACGGCCAGCCTGGCGTGGCCCAGGCCCAAAGCCGGACGGACACTCAGCCAGAGCCAAGCCCGCTGGGTGAGACTCAGAGGCACAGGCGCGTGGCCGCTAGTCACCACGGTGTGCTCCACACCACGCACGTTAGCGGGCTTGCACGTTTGATCCCGTGCTCCCCGTGCACGACCTCACGACCCGTGTGTCTGCACCATCGCCTCGTGCACGTGAACCTGGGATGGCCGAGCAAGGGGCAGCGGCGCTGCAGGCTCACGTGGGGTCACAGGCAGGAGCCCCTGCCCCGAGGCCCACCTCCCCGTGCCCACCTGCCCCCAGGGTCCTCCCTCCGCTGGGCCTGGAGTTCCTCTCAAGTCCACCGGCCCCATCGTCCCCATGGGGCCAGACGGCGGGCCTCCCGCTTTGTGAGCAAAGCCCTGCCCACATCTCGGGTAAGCCTGTGGGGGCGGCCACCTCCTTCTTGCCCGTTGGCCCCCTCCCCCTGCACGTGCCCTGTAGTCCCAGCAGAAGGTCCCCAGACCAGTCTCGCTCCTCTGTCACAGAGTCCAGCAGTGACTGATGGCTGCGTCCCTCAAGCCTCCCTCACTTCTCTGGCGGTGGGGCGGGGGGGTGGACGCCTTCCAGCCCACCTCCAAGTCCCCAGGATGAACCCCAAGGTGTGCCCTCGGCACAGTGACCACTCCTGGGGCAGCATGGCCGTACGAGTTTCTGTCCAGGCTGCAGACTCCCATTCAGAGGACGGAGTCCCAAGGGTGAGCCTGGGCCACGTGGGAGCCAGAGCTGAGCTCCAGGAGGCCGGCGTCCACTCTGACCGAGGACCAGCATCCCGGGTGGGGTTTATGGCGGGGAAGAAGGGGCATAAAGAGGAACAGTCACGGCTCCATTCTGGTAAGTTCTGCCATCAGCGGGTACTTTCCCGGAGTCGGGCCAGTCAGCTGTCCCGAGTAAACCAGGGTCACAGAGGCAGCAGACTTCCTTTGGCCACTGTGTGTGGAGTCAACCCTCGAGGGCCCTGACTGGGGCCTTGCTTGCCGCCCGCCCGCCCGCCCGCCAGGCAGCGAGCCCTGGGGGGCACCGGTGAAGGCCACGCTCGGTCCACATGCTCGGTGACCGCCCCTGCCTTGCTCTCCCTGAGCAGGGCTGCTCAGGGCCAGCGGGGCTTTGGGGGAACGAGGGGCCTCACCATGGGGAATAGTCACACTGTGGGCTAAACCTCTCAGCCCCGACGAGCTTCCAATGGAAACCACATGGAAACCATGGCCCCCCAGTCACAGACCAAAGCCACCGTGCTGATGTCCCCGGGGGGGGGGGGCGGGGGGGGGCTCCCCATGAGGCCGGCAGGGCTGGTCTGTTTCACTGACGGCAGGGCCCAGGCCACAGTTCAGGAGAAACCAGAAGCGTCTACGAGGGAAGACGTACCACAAACGGTTTTATTTAGAAAGACGACACAGGGACACCCGAGGGGCTCCGTCGGTTAAGCACCTGACTCTTGACTTTGGCTCAGGTTGTGGTCCCGTGGTTCAGCTCTGTGCTGACAGTGCAGAGCCTGCTGGGATTCTCCTCTCTCTCTCTGCCTCTGCCCTTCTTCCCTCTCGCTCTCAAAAAAAAAAAAAAAAAAAGACACTAGCGGAAAAAACACCTGCCACCCACGGGAGACACTGACGTGAAGGGTGTGAACACAGCCAGTGCTCCTGAGATGCCCACCCTCGCGTGCAGCTGGAAGGCGGCAGGCCCCACGCGGACAGCAGGGCCCCGGCCCACAGCCCCGCACGCCAGGCCGCGCAGGCGTAGGGAGGAGACAGGCACCCATGCTCCTTGGCAGGAGCTGAAACCCGACTTCTAAGAAGGCAATTTGGCAGCTGCTTTCCAAATTTAAAACGCACATCCTTTCTGACGCACTCTCTCTACTTCTAAGAATTCCCCCGGAGGAACTCCGGGCTGCGTGTGCAAAACCGCGAACGCAAAGGCAGCGCCGCGTGTGACAGCAAACGGTGAGGCTCGTGTCCCCACGAGAGGCGGCAGGAGGGTCGGCCGGACCCCCCCCCCCCCCCGCCGAAGGTGACGGCAGCACTGGGCCAACGAGCTGCTTCTAGAAGGCTGGGGAACACGCCAGCAGCACAGGTCAGCTCTCGGGAGGGGGCCGGGGGTGGGGGACAGAGAGGAACGCCTCATGCACTTCTTGGATTCTGTGTCATGTGAGAGCGGAGGCGGGATGGACGCGGCCGGCGGCCCAGGCGGCGCACTGAGCACTCGGCCGCCCTTGCCCTAGTCTGAGGACTTCCTAGGAGGACGTCCGCGGGTGTGGTGTGCGGTGATTCTGCCATTAACGAGCAGTCGCTGTGCGCAGACCGTCTGCAGGCCCCCGGCGGCCGGGCTCCCCCACCCGGACCGAGCCCCAGCGAGGTGGGAAGGGAGCAGCGAGCCGCCCTGCTGACCGGGCGGGCTGGTGTTGTGTCGGGCGAGGGGGGCCAGAGCCCTCGGCCCCTCGCTGCCACTGTCCCCTCCACAGGGCACCGTCGCCGGGGGACTCGCCCGCCCACCACGCCAGCCCTTCGGAAGGGGGCCTCCTCTTCCACCGTGGCCCCCAGAGCTCACCTTCCGCCACCGCCTCGCACGAGCCTTCAGCCTCCCAGCCTGCTCTCCCGGGACAGAGGCGCCACCCAGCCGCCTCACAGGACAGTGAGGTTCCCGCACAGCTACCGCGAGGGTCAGGCATCACCGGCCCTCCCTGAGAGCGAGCCCAGCGGCAGTGGCAGGGCAGGCCGTGGCAAAGGCCGTGGCACTGTCCTGCCGCCTCCGCAGCCCGCCAGCCCGTGGCCTTGCCTGGCCAGCCCTGCGGCCACGGTGCTCCCACGGTTTCCGCCCACCAGGCACTCACTCCAGATGTGACCCAGGGGCCCTCAGACCGGGCAGCGTCTGGGGACACGTTTGTCTGTCAACACGTGTGTCTGTCACGACTGTCACGACTGGGGAGTTCCTGGCCTCGAGGAGGTGGGGGCTGGGGACGCTGCCCAGTGCCCTCAGTGCCCAGGATGCCCCCAAAGAACGTTCATGGTGCCGGGCCAGGGAGGCTAGCGGATGAGGGACACGACGGGACACACGGGCCAGGCCTGGTGTCAGCAAGGACCGATGACGCAGCTCGAGGCACCCGCGATCGCCTCCGAAGCCTCCCCCAGCAGGGGTGCAGCCGTGGAGGGCACCCCAGGAGCAGGGCATGCAAACGGACGGCCTCTTCTCTGGGCCTGGTACAGCAGGGTCCACACTGCAACCCCCCCACCCCCACCGGCCAAGTTCATGCCGAGCCCCAGGCCCCCAGGACAGAAGCTCTCCGCTCAGCCAAATTTCACATCCTTCAAAGTCTTGCTCATCTTGAAAAACCAGTCTCTCCTGCACTTAGATGTTACAAGGCTCTTCAGGAAGCCCCAGGAAAAATGAAACGTTTTGTGACTCAGTATCTCGAGGGTGACTGTAGCCTGGACGGGACTACCTATAAAATGGGTTTATACCGGAGGCTCTCCCTGTCACGACTACCAGATGTCCTCCACACCAGCCAGCGTGTCCCGGCAGAGTGGTCCTGGGTGCAGCTAACTCCAGCTTCTGGAGGGGAAGCTGGCCAGTTAGGTCAGGTGGCACTGGCTACCCACACGGGGTACGAGGAAGCAGCCTATGGATGCCCACTCGGCTACGTCCTATGTGGGCGCCACGGGGTCCTAGGTGAACAGGACATTGCTCCCGGCCCTGTGGGATAATGACGGCAGCGGGTCCCGCCTGGGGCCTTCCGCGGGCCAGCACCGCTCGAGGCCTTGTACTTAACTGTGTCCCACGAGCGGTCCCGCCTCCACCTCACAGAGGAGGACCCCGGCTGGCGGGCCGGGGGGCTGGGTCCTACCTGGGCAAGTCCGGCTCTGGACTTACCTGTGCTCACCCCGCCTGCCCATGGCTGCTCAGATCACGACACTCCCCCAGGTGAGGGGGTCCCCAGGCCCAGCACCCGAGCAAGCCGGCCACCTAGAGCTCAAAGGCCGGCTCTGGAGGGGGCATCCTCTCACGGGTGCGTATCTGCTGGTCCGTTCTAGCGGGAACCATCCCCCAAGTAGGGATTTACTGATAAATGGCTGGAGGCTCCCTGGGAACGGTCACCAGGGGGCACGACCTCTCACAGGGCCCCTGAAACCTTGAGGAACATGCACCTGTCTGAGAGATATACAGGCGGAGAGGCAGGAGATCTGGGGGGGGGGGGGGGGGGGCAGGTGCTCCCAGACTACCCGGCTTCGGTGCTCTCCTCCTGAGAAAGAGGAGAGGCTCCCGTGGGGGGCCTGGGGCCCGGATGTGTTACTCTCAGCTATTCTGCAAGGGACCGAGGAAGTAGCACATGAGAAAGACCCAGCTGGAAGGAGGAGGACTTGTCTAATTTTCTGCTCGCGTGGGAGCCTCTGGCTCTGCTGTCCCGGCCTCGGCTCAGGCAAGCTGGGGACCAGCCCTCGAGCCCCCCGCTCCCACCACTACAGAAAACGTAAATACCATATAGCCCTAGAAAGGTACACTGGAAAAAGGGGGGCTTCAGAGAGGGACACACCTGGCTTTGAGTCCTGGCTTCCACTCTTACTGGTCCAGTAACTTCTCTCCGAAGCGGGTGAATGGGTAACACCACCTGTGTTGCTCTAACACTGGGCGTGACTTCCGCGAAGCAGCTAGGAGGGTGCCTGACTCAAAGGAGAGGCTAGGAGGTGCTGGCTGATCCCACGGGCTCAGCGACAGGTGCACAACACATCCCCCATGTGCCGGCTTCCTGTTCCTCCCTCCGCAGTGTGTGTGGGCTATATGGCACGGGGGGCGGGGGTGGGGGGGTGCCTGGGCGGCCGCTGCTCCAGTGAGCTCCTGACCGCAGCTGTCGGCCGGGTGGCCAGGTGGGGCCCCTTCTTTTCCCTCACTGAGGCTGCAGGTAAGGAGACTGGGTCTTCCTCCAAGAGGAGGGAAGACTGTCGTCAATAAAAAGAAATGGGGCTACGTGGAGGCAGGAGGGCTGGCCGTGGCCTTCAGACATGGCCCAGAACGCAGGCTCTTGCACTCCCTATAGCTGATGCACAGAATGGGCCCTTTGAAGAGAGAGCTCCCACCCCGTGGAGGGAACACGATGGGCTAGCGGTCCCTCACGTCTCATGACACCAAAGACAAAGCCCAGAGGAGCTGGAATCAAAAAGGGCTGAGCCCGGGGCGCCTGGGGGGCTCAGTCGGTTGGGCGTCTGACTTTGGCTCAGGTCAAGATCTCACTGCTTGTGGGTTCGAGCCCCGCACTGGGCTCTGTGCTGACAGCTCAGAGCCTGGAGCCCGCTTCGGATTCTGTGTCTCCCCCTCTCTGCTTCTCCCCTGTTCACACTGTGTCTGTCTCCCTCTCTCTCAAAAATAAATACACGTTAAAAAAAAAAAATTAAAAAAAAAAAAAGGGCCGAGCCTAACACATACGACAGGGAAGCGATGAGCCTCCCCTCTGGGGGCTGACGTGAATCAGCACCAGAGGCAAGTTCTTTCTGGGGAGGCCTGGAGGTGGGGGCCCCCGAAGAACACATTCCAGCACCCATGTGTGTATCCGTTCTCTCAGCTAAAGCTTACTCCCCGCTCTGTGCAGGCAGACCCTGGGGCTGACCAAGGAGTCCCGCCCTCCGGGGGCTGACGGTCTAGAGGACATGGCCTTTGGACCGGAGGCTCTCCCCTCTGACCCTGTGGAAACGGCCACACCGTTGGCACCCCGGGTGAGCCCTGCTGCTCTAAGCCTCAGAAGTGCCCAAGGTGAAGCCTCTCGTCTACCACCTCTGGGCACTGGGGTCGGCAGCAGCCCAGAGGATGCAAACCCCACGTGAGGGAGGGACAACTTGGCAACAGCAGCAGGCGATTTAAGATCATTTACACGACTGAAACTGTGGTTTACATCACAGGGCCAGATCTCAAGGCTGGACCAGGCCTTAAAGGGGTTCAGATGAGCCCCTCACAACTGCATCTGCTTGCATGCCTGCAGGGACAGGGAGCTCACCCCCTCACAGGCGGCCTTGAGCAGCAGAAAGTGCTCCTCAATATGTCTCACCAGGGACCCCACGTATGGGTCCTAGATGGGGGCAGAAGGAAGACCTAAACCTAGTACGTTTAGGGCAGGGACCGCCAACCCCAGCTGCTGGCACTGCAGACACTGGGACCAGGCATGTTCTGGGGGGGGTGGGTGCGTTCTGGGCACTGCAGGGGGCTGAGCAGCCTCCCCGGGCCCACCCACTTAATGCCAGAACACCCCCAGCGTGACAACCACAAACACGCCCGGACGTTGCCCCCGGTGGAGAGCCCCCGGTTTGGGGGAATCTGTAGAGGGAAGTGTGGCTTCCCTCAGGCTCAGGAGAGCAGCGCTGACCTTTCTCTTGCCGTGCGGCCTTGGGTAAGTGGAGGCACCCCCTCCGAGCGGCAGTCTGCCCCTTCCCTTGCTCCCTCCGTCACCGCCGCCCCCCACCCCCGGCCTCTCCTTATCTCTATCACAGGACACTGTGCAAATATAACCTGACGCCTCCTGCACAAATCGGTGGTTTCTGGGCCCGATCTACTCCGGGAAGGAGCATGTGCAAAAAAAAGGGCAGGAGGATCTGAAGGGGTCTGCTGCTTTAGACAAGCGCACAGAGGTCTGGGGAGGCCGGGTGTACGGAGAGCGCTGGGGGCAGGAAGAGGGAAAGCGAAGGCCCAAAGAACAGTCTCCTGGGCCAGTGGTGGGGAGGTGGGGAAGGCCAGGGAAGAGGGAGCCACAGGATGAGACGTGCCTTCATGGACTGAAGGTAGTGTCGTGTGGAGGAGGGGGGACCCAGGGGGACCCAGGGGGACCCGACAGTGCCTGCCCGGTCCGGGTGGGGAAGCAGGTGGTCCTGAGAGGATGGGGAAACAGGCACGAGGGGCCCCACGTGAGGCTGGGGGAGGGAACGGTCAGAGGAAAGCGTGACCTCCTCGGGGCTAACTCGCCCCAGGTGCCGGCAGGACCCCCAGGGGACGGTGACTGGCGCTGGCCCCATGGGGCTGGAGCTCAGGAGCCAGCCTCGGGGTCCAGCAACGCACGAGGACAGGGAGTCAACTGTGCCCAGCAAGAACGCGCGCAGACAGCACAGCGGCATCTCAGTTGCATCAAAAGCAACGGTCACGAGAGCCTGTGCTCAACTGTCTGTAGCAGCTCTGACCGGAACAGGTAAAAGGTGGAAACAGCCCAAGCGTCCGCCAACTGGTGAGTGGACAGCCAACACACAGGAACGTCACTTGGTCTCGAGCAGGAGCGAGAGTCGCCCACCCCCGCCGCCCCGCGGACGGACCCCGAACGCACGACGCTCAGCGAGGGAACCGGACACGAGAGGCCCTATGGGGTGTGAGTCCGCGGGTGTGAAACGTGCAGAACGGGCTCATCCTGACACAAAGTGGGGTAGCAGGTGCCAGGGGCCGGAAAGGGCATGGGACTGACGACTGACGGGAAGAGGGCTTGTCTGGAGTGGTGAGAATGTTCCAGAATCCATCTGGTGATGGGTACACAGGCCGAAAACCTCTCAATTGCATAGTCTAAATCAGTAACTCACACGGAGAGGGAACCATATCTGAATAGATCCGTTACCAACAAAGGTCGAGCAAACAAATAACGGAAAGGAGGCTGCTCCCTGAAGGGAAGACATAGGAAGCCAGGGGACAGTGGAGTCCACTTTTCGGGGGGAGGGAGGGAGGGTGCATGTGTCAGGCACGGCGCTCGAGGACTAGATGGCACGGGGCCGGTGGCACATCCGTGTGCTCCTGCCACTGTATCAGGTGAGGACGCCACAGGAGGAGAAGGGGTCACCTGCCAAGGACACGAGGATGCACAGCTGTCCACAGCTTACCAGAAGGTCAACGCCACATGAGGAAGGAGTCCCAGCGTTCAACGTGCGTCTGGCCACCGAAGGAAGGTGCTGCCGCACGCGCCTCGCTCCAAACCACCCAGCATCCGCGGCCACTCCGTGTGCACCCAATCTCAGGCAGGTGCAGCGAGAGGTGGCCCGCGTGGTGACAGTGGACTTGACAAGGGGGAGGCCACCGCGGCCTGTGGTGGGTCAGAAACTGGACAGCAGGAAGATGCTGGGCCAAAGAGGGGCGGCCAAGTAGTCCCTTCCCGGCTCTGCAGGACACCGGCCCCTGGTGCCAGCTCCCGGGATGGGCCAAACGCACCCTTCCCTCAGTCCATCAGTCCCTCCCGCCCTCCAGCACCCACTCGAGCCAGCGTTCTCACGCTCCAGCCTCACCGGGGCACCGCGCAGGCTCTGGGGACAGAGTCCCTGCCCTCACAGGGCTCACGGTCCCCCCTCGACACTGCTGATGTTTGGGGCCATGCTGAGCACTGGGTGGTGGGGTGGGGTAACAGCATCGCTGACCCCACCCGCTGGATGCCAGGAGCACCCCCAGATCACTGATCCCAATCAGCGTCTGTCCCGATCACCACAGCTGTCCCCAGACGGCACCCAGGTCTCCGGAAGACAATTACAAGGGTACCGCGATCCTGCTGGTTCCTAAAACACCAAGTCCCCTGATGCTCACACCTGACTCAAGTCTCCAGGCTCGCCCCTCAAACAGAATGATTTTGGATCCTCACCCCATTCAGTGCTACCCCGAAAAAGGTCCCCACAACCCACGCTCCTGTGGATCCCCAAACCCAGAAGTCCCTGGTATCCAGACCCCACCAGACCAGAGGCCCCAACAAGTAACAGTGGCGGGACGTTTCCTGCTGAAACAGAGGACCCGGTGTGAAAACCCAGGCCGACCAGCTTCTGAAGACTCATCACTTTTCCATCTGCTTCCGGGCGTTTCTCCCCTAGCCCGAAACAGCCGCCACCACCGGCTAGGGCACGGGAGTTGGAGATTTCCCCGGGGGAACAGTCCCCGGGGGCAAAGGGGCAGCACAGCTAACTCCCTGGACACTGCCCTCCACCCAGCGAGGCAGCTGTCCCTTGAACCATGAGCTGTCCCAAGACCAGAGCCCTTGTTTTCGGGGGGGGGGGGGGGGAGCCCATATCCTCGTTCGCTGGGCCAAGCGCCATGCGGCCCGCACACCTGCTTACACTCTGAGGTTCGCAAGGCACGCGGGCCGGTTCGGCTCACACGGAAGGCGCCCTCGGCACCAGGGGCCAAGACGGCCCACGAGAAACTCTGCACGATGAACAGGCTAGGATGCGAGCTGGGGGGCAGTGCGCCACTCGGGGGACGGGCCCCAGAGGCTCTTGTCAGCTTCTAGTGTGCAAATCCCCCACCTCCTCCAGGAGAGACCACCCAACCCCCTACAGTTCAAACACCCTCTCACGTGTCCCCAGTTTGGGGTAAGAGGCACAGCTGGGTATGTTGTGATGGGTTGTTTTTCTTCGGGCAGATCATCCTCATGCAAAGCGTGGTAAGAAGCCGGGGGGGGGGGGGGGGGGGGGGGGGAACTGGTGCAGCCTCACCAGCAAGAGGCCTGAGGTCATCACTCTGCCGACCGGAGTGAAGGGTGGGACGGGGACCAGTTCCCAGCCTGACAGGCGCCTGAAAGAGGGGATGATTTCGTGGGGGAAAGAACAGGTGAAAAACTAAACGGGTCCAGGCGGCAGAGCGGAGGGTCTCAGGCTTTCGGCTGGGGGTGGGCCCAGCCAGTGCAGGACCAACGGGCACGGGTCGGCAGTTTTCAGCAGGGGGAAACGCTCTGATGGGGAGAAACATTCCACACTTGGGGGCTCCGGGGTGGCGGGGCTTGGGCTCACAGGAAGAGGCAGGATGTTCCGGGGTCGGGGCGCAGCCGGGCTCAGATTTTGGTGGGGTCAGGGCCCAGATGGAGAGCTTGACTCCAGCTGGATGGGGGCTGGGAGGGCTGGGGGCAAGGGGACACTTAGGCATGGAAGCAGCCGGGCCTGAGAGCTTGGGTGTGCCAGAACCGAGAGGCAGGGGAGCAGCGAGCACGACGGGGAGCCCGGACCACAGGGTCCCCACACCTCCATCTACTCGCTTCAGGGTCCACACGGCTCGGATTGTATTTTACTGGGATGGGGGGAGGGGGCCCGGTTCGAGCCGGGGTGAGTCGTGACAGCTATGGGGGCAGCCGAAATCTGGGCAGGGCCTGAGCTGGGACGGTCCCGGTTTGGAGGAAGCGGGTTTGACAGGCCAGAGGTGATCAATGGCTATTTTCGAGGGTGAACGCCCGGCTTAAGGAGACAGAGCTCGACCCCCGTTTATAAGCGGACCCCGGACGCCGGCTGCGGGGGGGTCAGGTCTCGGGTCGCAGGTGGCTCGGGCTGGGGCGGTCACGCACGGCCGGATCTGGGGGTGAAAACGGGAGCGAGATGCTGAGGTCACCGCGGGCCTAGCTGGGCACTGGGGGGCGGCGTTCAGGAGGTCTGGCCGGCTCCTGGAGGGGGCCCCGAGCGCGGGGGCCGCAGCCCCGGCCGCCGGCGCGGTGTCGGGGGACCCCCGGGTAGGCCCGCGCCGCCGTCGGGCCCCGCCCGGCTCGGGGGGTCGCGGCTCGGGCCCGGGGGGCGGGTCCTCAGACCCCGGCCGCCTCACCTGGCTCGCTCCGGTCCCCCGTTGGCTCCGCCGACCCCGTCTCTCCCGGCGCAGCGCCGCGCCGGCCTCTGCCGCCCGCAGCTCCACTGGTCCGGCCGCGGCCGCCGCTGTCGGGACCCCGGGCTCCGCGCTCCTTAATATGGCGGCGGTCGCTGTTCCGCGGCCTCCCGGAGCCCTCCTCCGCCGCGCGCGCTCCCGTGGCCGGCCACGCCCCCGCGCCGGCGCGCTGCGTACCGCCGCCACGCCCCGCCACGCCCCCGCGCGCCCGGGCCTCGCGCCCGGGCCGCGCCACGCCCCTCCTACCCCGCGCAGCTGCGCCTGCGCGCCTCGGGCATCTCGGGAGGACGTGACGTAGCCCGTGATTCGAATCAATACAGGAAGCGGGGCGCCACGCGTTGCCACGGGCGACCGGAGCCGCCGGGGGCGCCCGCGACCCCGCTGACCCGCTGAGCCAGTTGCGAGGGAACTGCGGGAATGGCTCTGCCTAGTTTAGGACGCGGTTCTTAGCAGGAGACAGTCGCAGGCGCGGGCACTCAAGGGCGGCCCCACAGCCCAGGAAGCAGTCTCCCTGCGTGATAAGCGCAGAGGGGACTCGGCAACAGGTGCATGTCGGGGACCTGCACACCCACTGCCTGCGGGAAGACGTTCCGTTCGTTCAGTATCCCAACATTTATTGCGCTCCTACAGAGTGCTCTCCAGTCGGAAAAATCTCTGCCCCCGACATGGGCAAAGGGTGCAGGCAGACCTTCAACAAAGAAAAGAGGTGAATGGCCCAGAGGCTCATGAAAAGATGCTTACCATCAGGAGTCATCAGGGAAATGCAAATCAAAACCACTTCAGGGTTGAAGGGAAGGGAAGGGACCACTTCACTCCTACTAGGATGGCTATGAAAAAGAAAACAAAGGTAACACATAACAAGTGTTCGTGCAGACGTGGAGCAGGGGAACCCTCCTGAACGGCTGGCTGGTGGGCCGTAAAATGGGGCAGCCCCTGGGGAAAACAGCCTGGCAGCTCCTCAAAAAGTTACACGTGGAATTACCATATGACCCAGCGATTCCACTCATAGGTATCGACCCAGGAGAGTTGAAGACGTGTGCCCTTAAAAACGTGTACAGGGATGTTCGTGGTATTATACGTAATAACCAGAAAATACGAACAACCCAACTGTCTATAACGGATGATTGGGTAGACAAATGTGGTGTATCTACATCGTGACATGTTGTTTGTGGGTAAAAAGGAGCAAAGCACTGATACACGCTCCCAGGTGGTAGCGCGGTGCTCGGTGACAGCAGCTACACATCAAAGGTCCTTGTATCGTGGTATTCTGTTTATATGAAATGCCCACAATGTCCAGGCAAGTCCATAGAGACAGAAAGTAAATTGGCGGTTGCCAAGGAGCTGGGGGGAAGGAAGGCATAGGGAGTGACTGCTAGGAATTTTCTTGCTGGGGTGATGGGATGTTCTAAAATTGATGTGATTGATGGTTGCACAACTCTGAATATACTGAAATCCAATGAATCGTACGCTTTGGGTGAGCAAATTTTATAGTACGTGAGTTGTATCTCCATAAAGCTGTTATAAAAAAATTCCTGTCTGTCAGGGCACCTGGGTGGCTAGGATGGCTAAGCGTCTGACTCGCTTTTGGCTCAGGTCATGATCTCACAGTTCATGAGATCGAGCCCCCACTTTGGGCTCTGCCTTGATAGTGCAGAACCTGCTGGGGATCTCTCTCCCTCTCTCTCTGCCCCTCCCCTGCTTGCTTGCTCTCTCTCAAAATAAATAAATAAACTTAAGAAAATGACTCAGTACTCACCAAATTCATCTATAAATTAAAAAAAAAAAACTTCTCTGCCTGGAGCTGAAGTATGGAGAATAATAAAACAAGGAAAGAGAGAATGAAGGGCTATAGTCTCCAACACAGCGATCAGGGACATGTGGGCAAAGATTTGGGGGGAAAAATACCATAATACAGGATTTCTATTCATTCATTCGGTATGAGGTTATACATGTCACACAATAATGGATTTCAGTGAGCTCTGCAAACACCATAGGTTCCAGAGCAGCGTCATCTGGTAGAAATATAACATGAGCCACGTAAGTAATTTTAAATTATCTAGTAGCCGCATTAAAGAAAGACAAAGAGGGGCGCTTGGGTGGCTCAGTCGGTTAAGCCATGTTTTAATGTTTTAATGTTTATTTTTGAGAGAGAGAGAGAGAGACCGGGGGAGGGGCAGAGAGAGAGGGAGACACAGAATCCGAAGCAGGCTCCAGGCTCCGAGCTGTCGGCACAGAGCCCGACGCGGGGCTCGAACCCATGAACCGTGAGATGGTGACCTAAGCTGAAGTCGGACGCCCAACCGACTGAGCCACTCGGGTGCCCCCCAAAAATCCAGACTTTTGGTCCAACTCTTGATCTCAGCTCAGGTCTCGATCTGAGGGTCGTAAGTTCAAGCCCCACATTAGGCTCTGCACGGGCATAAAGCCTACGTAAATAAATAAAAGTTAAACTAACAAAAGAAACCAGTGTAGTTAATTTTAATATATTTTATTAACTTAATATGTCAAAAATATTTAGATTTCAACATTTAATCAAAATCAACAATTATCAATGAGATATCTCATATTCCTTTTCTCATATTAAGTCTTAAAATCCAGCGTGTGAACACTTACGGCCCATCTCAGTTTGGGTGCTAATTTTCACTGGAAATTCTGGATCTCTGTATTTAAAGTTGACAGGGGGAAAAACAGATCCACAGGCCCCAGGGATTCCCAACATGCTTAAAACTTTTCCAATAACTGAATCAAATGTCAGCCTTTCCCATTTCCATTTAAATTACTTACATTTTAAAATGAAAAATTCAGTTCTGGGGGCACCTGGGTGGCCGAATCGGTTAAACATCTGACTCTTGGTCTCGGCTCAGGTCATGATCTCACAGTTCATGAGTTCGAGCCCTATGTTGGGCTCTGTGCTGACAGTGTGGAGCCTGCCTGGCATTCTCTCTTTCCTTCTCCCTCCCCTCTCCTGTGCTCTCTCTCTCTCTCTCTCAAAATAAACATTAAAAAAAATCAGTTCTGTAGTTGCACTGGCTACATATCAAATGTTCATACCCCCAGCCCCCTCTAGCTAGTAGCTGTCATATTGAATGATGCAGACATAGAATATGTCTATCGTAGCAAATTTACTGGACAAAGAAGGTCCAGAGCAGTGCCTGGCACAGAGTAGATCAATAAATGTCAAACAAAGAATCTTCTTTTTTTAAAAATAATTTTTTAAATGTTTATTTATTTCTGAGAGAGAGGGAGACAGAGTGTGAGCAAGGGAGGGGCAGAGAGAGAGAGAGAGAGAGGGAGACACAGAATCCGAATGAAACAGGCTCCAGGCTCTGAGCTGTCAGCACAGAGCCCGATGCGGGGCTTGAACCCACAAACCGTGAGATCGTGACCTGAACCGAAGTTGGATGCTCAAGTGACTGAGCCACCCAGGCACCCCAAAGACCCTTCTTGAGTATCTGCCCCTCTGGACTGGGGCTGATAATCATTCCTGGGGCCCACTACCAGATTCAATAACCATGTCTACGATTTTCTGTTCCTCACCCCAAACAAACACTATAAACATTCCAGCTAAAACGTGCCCTGCAGAGCTCAGTGGAACAATCCAGATGCACTATATGCTTCGTTTTGTTTTGTTTTGAATTCTGGTGATGAAAAAGCATGCCGATCTGGTGCCTCTTTCGTTTCCAACAGAATCTGACGCACACTCGGGGAGAAAACGAAAGTCAGCAAGTTCTTTCTGAATCAGAATTCCACCTCGGCCATCTGACTCGCTCGTTTTTAAATAAAAGACAGCGTCTGACTGGGCTGGGATTAGGCTGAGGCCAGAGATGTGGTCTGGGCAAAGTCGAATCCCGTCTTCATTTAGAAGTCTGGATTTTTGGGGGGCACCCGAGTGGCTCAGTCGGTTGAGCGTCCGACTTCAGCTCAGGTCACCATCTCACGGTTCATGGGTTCGAGCCCCGCGTCGGGCTCTGTGCCGACAGCTCGGAGCCTGGAGCCTGCTTTGGATTCTGTGTCTCCCTCTCTCTCTGCCCCTCCCCCGGTCTCTCTCTCTCTCTCTCTCAAAAATAAACATTAAAAAAAAAAGTTTAGATTTTTTTAATAGTAGACTTCACGCCCAGCACAGAGCCCGACATGGAGCCTGAACTCACCGCCGTGAGATCCAGACCTGAACTGAGGTCAAGAGTTGGACACTTAACCAACGGAGCCACCCAGGCGCCCCAGAAGTTTGGATTTTTTTGCACTGATTTTTTAAAATTTTGATTTTTAAAAATACCTCGTTGAGGCAGGAACGTGGGGGTTGTAGGAGGACAGTGCGGGAGGTCGCTGAGGGCGGTTTCTGTGGCCACAAGTCACCCAAACCCAGGAGCCGAGGACAACGTGACTGCGTTATGTCACCGTTCTGGAGGCCAGAAATCTTGTTTGTTTTTGAGAGCGCGAGCAGAGGAGAGGGGTGGGGTGGGGGGTGGGGGGCAGAGGACCCAAAGCAGGCTCTGCCCCATCAACAGCGAGCCGGATGTGGGGCTCGAACCCATGAACCACAAGATCACGACCTGAGCCAAAGACAGTCACTCAACTGGCTGAGTCCCCCAGGCGTCCCTGGAGGCCAGCAATCTGACACAAGTTCCTCCAGGCTGACACCCAGCGTGGGCAGGGCTGCTTCTGCAACCCCCCCTCCCAACCCCTGATGCCGGGGGGGGGGGGGGGGCCCAGGGGGTCCCGTATGCCCCTTTTCCAGTTTCCAGAAGCCGCCTCGTCCTTGGCCCTCGGCCCCTCCTCCAGCCTCAAGGCCGCGGGGGGGGGGGGGGTCTGCCCATCTGTCTGCCTCCCTCTCGTGAGGACGCTGGGCCCCCCAGGCACCCAGGGTCACCCCCGCCTCAGGGGCCTTGGCTTTCTCCCTCCTGCAAGGTCCCTTTTATAGCATATAAAATACCATCTTCACGGGTTCTGGGCATTAGGGAGCGGGTATCTTTGGGGGCGTCATTGTTCAGCTCGTCCACACTGTTCTGTGCCACGACCGTGGCGGGGACACGCAAGCTGACACGGTGGCACGACCGACCGTATGACCGTATGATGACCTCAATATGCACGCTGATTTCTTTAAATGCTTATTTTTGGGAGAGAGAAAGAGAGAGCGCAAGCACGCGCATGCAAGTGGGGGAGGGACGGTGGGGGGGGGGATCCCAAGCAGGCTCAGCACAGAGCCTGATGCAGGGCTCGAACCCATGCTATGAACTTTGAGAGCACGACCTGAGCCGAAGCTGGATGCTTAACCGACTGAGACACCCAGGCGCCCCTACGTGTTGATTTTTAAAAAGAAAAAAAAAATGCATCAAAATATAACTATTTATGGAGTTTTTTGTCACCGCCTTCAATTTTGTGCTCACCTGCCACACCACCGAACAAACCATTTCCTCGCTCTGGTTCCTCTTGCGGAGAGCATCACTTAATTCCTACTTAATTGTTTTTTTTAATTAAAAAAAACATTTTTTTTTTAGGGGCGCCTGGGTGGCGCGGTCGGTTGGGTGGCCGGCTTCGGCTCAGGTCACGGTCTCGCGGTCCGTGGGTTCAAGCCCCGCGTCGGGCTCTGTGCTGACAGCTGGGAGCCTGGAACCTGCTTCAGATTCTGGGTCTCCCTCTCTCTCTGCCCGCCACCCCCCCCCCCGCCACCACTCGCATTCGGTGTATCTCTCTCTCAAAAATAAATAAACATAAAAAAAAAAAAAGATGCTCGACCATCTGAGCTACCCAGGGACCCCATTTTTTTTTTTAAAGTAAAGGCTCCTATCTTTGGCAAACTCCAAGTCCAGAGGGGTGACAGAGCCTGGCAAACATCCCGGAAGTCCTTCCTGCTCTCTGCCCCGGGGCCCCGAGAGAGAAGGGGACGTGCAGGAGCCCAGGGGAATTCTCTCACTCAGCCCGGGTTGGGGCAGGGACTTGACATCCTAAAGCCCAGCAGCTGTGGATGGAACCTTATTCGGAAACAGGGTCTCTGCAGATGACATCACCAAGTTAGGATGAGGTTATACCGGCGGGGCGGGCCCCCATCTGGTGGGTCGTGTGCTTCTGGAAAGAGGGGAATTTGGATACAGACGTAGGGGAAGAGGGGAAGGCCACGTGAGGACGAGCAGGGACTGAAGACGTGCCCACAAGCCGGGGAAGGTCAACGGGAACCGGCAACAAGGGAGGCCGGAGGAGGCAGGGTCTCCTCCCCCGGGGGCTTCAGAGGGAGCAGGGCCCTGCGGACACCCCGAGTTTGGACTTGTGGCCCCCACAGCCCTGCTCGGGTGTAAAGGAGCCACAGGAGGGAGGGTGCGGGACGTGTGGGTTCCGCACAGATGTCTCTCCTGCTATCAGTTTGTCGCACGTCTGGAGGCTCAAGATTTCAAGCTCTCTGACGTTTCCAGGTCTTGCTTTTGGGTGTGGCTTCCGCTATCTACTTCCTGCGCCCTGGACCTATCTCCTTCCCCCAGAACGTGCTTGGGGTGAATCACACCTGGGATCCCGCCTCGGAGCCTTCCAGAGTCAGCACATCGCGTGGCCCGCGGGGAAGCCCTGCGTGAACGTCAGCCTGAGTCACAAAACACGGTCGAGATGATGTCCTTGTAAGCCAGCCAAGGCCACTGCAAAGTCAACCCGGAGTCACCTTTTGAACATGCAGGAAGAAAATAAAGCATCCGGACGTCAGCTCCACGAGGCCAGACTCTCGCTCTATGCCCTCTGTGCCCATGACTGCCTGCCACACGGTAGATGTTCCATACATATTTGCGAAATGAATGCCTGAACGTTTAAACCAGCAGCGGGCCTGTGAAAGTGACTTCTTTGCTACGCATGGCACTTGGATGTTTTTAATGAACTGTCCACATTTCTCAAGTGGGAGATTTTTTAAATAGTTTACTTATTTAGTTTTGAGGGGAGGGAGGGGCCAGAGAGAGAGAGAGGGAGACAGAGAATCCCAAGCAGGCTCTGCACCAACAGGGGTTCTCGAACCCAGAACCTCGAGATCATGACTGGGCAGAAACCAAGAGTCGGATGCTCAACCGGCTGGGCCGCACAGGCGCCCGTTAAATGGGAGGCTGTACATCAAATGAGTTGCCGTCTGGCTGCCCTTAAAAACAGAAACATCTGGGGGCACCCGGGGGGCTCAGTCGGTTGGGCGTCCGACTTCGGCTCAGGTCACCATCTCACGGTTCGTGGGTTCGAGCCCCTCGTCGGGCTCTGTGCTGACGGCTCGGAGCCTGGAGCCCGCTTCGGATTCTGCGTCTCCCCCTCTCTCTGCCCCACCCCCCATGCTCTGTCTCTGTCTGTCTCAGAGATAAACATTAAAAAAATTTAAGAACAAAACAAAACAGAAACATCTGGCTACACAGGTCAATGACCGGCCGGACAGGGGTACACGCCAGGGCGCCTTCCTGCCTAATTTCCTTACGCTTTCTGGCCCAGGAAGCAAGAGAAAGCCACAGACAGCACCTGAGTGAGAGGCAGGTGAATTCTGTCCCCAGGGAAAGCTGTCTCGCGCAGGCTGTTTGCTCACTCCAGAGCGGCCGCTGCCACCGTGCGTGACAAACGCCGGGAGTACGCATCACGGTAAAAAGCCTCAAGTGGCACGGGGAGTTCAAGGGCTCTGGGGAAATGCTTGGCTATTTTTCCAAGAGGTTACCCACAGGTAATTTATGTGTACGACTCCGCTTATGCAAATCAGGCCACAGGATTTATTCTGGGCTTTGCTTGCTTCACTCTTTGGAAGTCGAGCTCCCCAGCTTTTTGAAGGTCTGATTGTGAACGTAGTGAACCAGCCAGCGCCCCCGATGACGGGCGCGCCTCAAATACCAATTTGCCACCCACCAGGAGGAGCCAGGCACGCGACCTAGCGGGGCGAGGGGTCCGCTCAGCGATGTGCTGAGGCCCGTGTGTCCTGACTACAAAAGTCACGATCGGGAGCTACATGAGTGGACCGTGGTGGGTATAGGGAGGGAAAACACTGCACACTAGGGCTTTACTTTCATGTTCCGTCTCGCGGCTCAGGCGCCACCCGCTGTCATGCCGCGGAAAACAAAATCCCTGCTCTCGCGGTGCTTGTGCAGGTGGAGAAAACAGGCAATGAACAAAATTAAGGAACGTGTACAGGAAAACAGAGATGCTGCGGAGAAAAATAAAGCAGGGAACAGAATAAAGGAACATTAGGAGTGAGGTTATGATTTCGACGCAGGCGGCTCAGGCAAGCTTCCCTGAGGAGGCGACATCTGAGCAAAGGAGCAAATATCTCAGCGAGGGAGTGAACAGATACCTGGAGGAAAAAAGGTTCCAGGTAGAGTAAGTAGCAAATGCAAAGGTCCTGGGGCAGCACCAGGCTCACATGATGGAGGAACAGCGAGAAGGCCTGTGTGGCTGGAGCAGAGTGGGCGGGGGGGAGAGAGAGGAAAGAGGGAAGGGCAGGGGCAGGTTGTACAGGACTTTGGGGACCACAGGGAGGACTTTGGCTTTTCCTCCAGGGAGGTGGGAGTCCTGGAGGGCTGTGGGCAGAGGACGGTGGGACCTGACCCGGGTGCTCACAAGCGCCCTCTGGTGGCTGCTTCAGGGAGGACAGACTGTGGGACGCAAGGTGGGGGCACCGGGAAGGGGGCAGAGGGGACTGTGCAGTCCAGGTGGGCGATGCGGTGGCTGGGGGCACAGGGGACGGGGGATGTGGCCAGACCTGGGATGGATTTTCAACCCCAGTGTTTTCAGGCTGAGCACCTGGAATGACAAGAGCATTTCCACCTCCTGTGGGAGGAGCAGCTTTGGCAAGTAACCTGAGGAATTCTGACCTCCGAGCCCAGTTTGGGACGCCTCCCCAGTGCCTAAGTGGACACTGGAGGGGCGGCGGCACCGGGGCTGGTGGCTGGCGGGGGGGGCGGGGCGGTAACCACCGATGGCCACTGGTCAAGCGCTCACGCCGGCACCGTGGAGCCTCCACGAAGTCCCTGACCCACGGGGCTGGGAGAGCCCCCGGGCGGGTGACTGTGTCCGCGTGCCAGGAGGAGGCTGTGCCCCAACCTCCTGGGGAGGAAGCTGCTAGGTGCCCTTCAGGAGGAACGGGTGGGACAAGTGCCTTCCTGGGTTCTGTGGGCTGCCCTAGCAGATCATTCCGTGTGGGGAGGGGGTGGCGGGAGCCCCGAAGCGGGAACCCGCAGGGCCCGTGCTAATTCGGGTCGTCCGCGCCAGAACTAAACTGCAGGAAGCCCCGCACATCTGCTGTCAAATGGGGTAGCAGCAGCAGACGTCGGGGTGGTAAAATCCGCCACCCGTGTCAGGGCTGCTGGTGACCGAGGGTCAGGTCAGCGGCGGGAATGTGGACAGTGTCCCACGTGAGATTAGGCTCTGCTGTTACAGCCGTCTCGTCGCCATAAAACAGGTGGTTCAAGGCCGCACACGGAGAATGGGAGGGGGGCTGTGATGAGAACCCGTAGCCTGGGCTCCCAGCCAGGCCCCCAAACC
The DNA here is from genome assembly GCF_027475565.1 of Acinonyx jubatus. Classification (NCBI taxonomy): domain Eukaryota; kingdom Metazoa; phylum Chordata; class Mammalia; order Carnivora; family Felidae; genus Acinonyx; species Acinonyx jubatus. The sequence continues at coordinate 163,039,517 of NC_069383.1, forward strand.
CCTTCCCCTCTGCCTCCGCCAGGGGCTGGGTGAGAAGGAGGGTCTGGGGGAGGCCAGGCTGGAGGGCCTGCTGGGCTGACTTTACCCCCGGGACGGAGATGACCCCGGAGCGCCTGGGGCGGGGCAGATTTCAGAGCTGAGCTCTTCAAACCCCGCCCCCCCTGCCCCCCCCCCCCGCCCCCCGCCATTAGAGGTTCCCCGACTGCAGCCCTGCACACCCCCCCGACATACTTGCGGAGTCACGGCTTGGCAAAAATAATTTAATAGTGCATTTGGATGGATCCTGGGGTGGGCTCGTCCCTCCCCTCCCTGCCTAGTCCCAGGCTGGGGAGTCAGGGGCCCGGGCCCAGGCCCAAGGCGGCTGGGTCTGCCCACAGCGCCTTTTCCGGCACCCCCGGTTCCTCGAGAAGCTGGGCCAAGGCAACCCCACAGCCCCGGCCGCCACCCTCAGATGCCGGCTCCACGCGACATCCCACCCCGACCGGAAATCTGGGTGCCGCCGCCCCGCGCGAGTGGGGGACGGGGAGCCAGATCCCACCCACACGAGCTCGGTTTATACGCAGCCGCGGTGTGGAGTCCCAGGGCCCCGCAGGGGAGGGAGGCTGCGGGCCGGCGGCTCTAGGCGGGCGCCGTGCGCAGCTGCTCCAGCCCGTCCGCGTACTGGAAGGCCGGCCCCGTCTCGTAGTCGTACATGTCCAGGGCCACCTCGCAGCTCTCCCGCACCACGCGCTCGGGGTCGGCCGCGTGGGCCCGCAGGGCGGCCAGGCAGGCGGGCCGGGCGATGGCTCCCAGGGCCTCCGCGCACTCGTGCCGCACCATGGGGCTCTCGGTTGGCCGGGCCAGGGTCGCCGCCAGCTGGGGCACGGCCGCCTCGTGCTGCAGCTGGCCCAGGACATAGCCGATCTCGTGGCGGAAGAGGGCGCCGCCACAGCGCAGGCCTGCGGGCAGGAGGGGGCGTGGTCACTGGCTGGGCGGCGCCATCGGGGCAGGCCAGTGACCACGCCCCCGCCCGCCCGCTGTTCTGCACTGCGGGACCCAGGGCTGAGCACCGCAGGGCAGAGCGGACCGGGAAAGGGGGTTCCCCGTCTCGAGGTGGTCAGTGCTGCTCAGGGGGAGGGACGTGGGGCCACGGGGGCAGGAGCGGCCGGAGGGCACAGCCTGGCGGTGGGCTCCCTGCGGGCTTCCTCCGAAGGCCGACAGGGCAGGAGGGGGCTTCCCCGGCCCAGGGTCCCGGCCCGCTGGCTCCCGCCTCTCCCTGCCTCTGGATTCTGTGCTTGACGGCGGGGTCAAGGGCTACTGGCGAGCCTGTACGCACGTCCGCACACGCTGCAGCGTTTAATAAGGGGACAGTCAGGGGCACCCTGCCCCCACTCCACACACAGGTCAGGCTTGACACTGATGGGGAAACCACAGCCGGGAGACGGGTGGTGACTGCCCAAGACCAGACGCCCTCGAGGCCGAGCCAGGGCCCAAGGCCACCTGCCTGACTGTGCGGCCCCCGTTCTCAAGCAGCACCAGCCCCTCTGGGCTCCCGCCCGGCATCGCCGGGTCTCCCGCCCCTGACGCAGGGTCACAGCGATGACCAGGCGTCTCCTTGCCAGACAGGAAGTCATGGGAGGGCTGCCAGGGCTCTAAATCCTCAGGGGGCACCTCCCGGGCATCGGGCCACGGGGGACCAGGGACCGCCCGGGGAGAGGCCTGCAGAGCCGGGAGGGAAGAGAGAAAGGGGTTCAGGGTCCTGGAGCCACACCGCCGCGGATCGGATCGCGACTCTGCCGCTCGCCAGCCGCCGTCTCCTCGGGCAACCACCTCGGCCTTTCTCGGCCGCGGCTTCTCCCTCGGAGAACCGGAAGTCAGGGTGCCCGCCCACCACGGAGGATGAGTTCTCGTGTGGGGAAGCGCCGGGGCCGGGACGCACATTCCCTGGGTCACGCTGGCTCCGTGTCACAGCCGTAGCCGCTGAGCCTGACTGAGGGGCACTGACCATGACCCCCACCCTCCTCCCCGGGCCCCGACTCACCCTCCGCCAGCGCAAGGGCAGCCTCCTCGCCGCCGGCGTCGCGCAGGGCGAACATGGCGCGGTACCGGTCAAAGAGTGGCTGGCCTTCGTCCAGCAGCACCTCCCGCAGCCGCCCCACGTCGCGCTCCTCAGCGGGAGGGGCCGGGTCCACCGAGAGGTAGGGCCCTGCCACCGCGGGCTCCCCGCTGTGCTGCTGCAGCCACTCCAGCCGCCTGACAGCCAGTTGGCACGTCTCGGCCACCTGCGGGGACAGGGGTGCACAGGTGGCCACTGAGGACACGACAGTGGATGTGAAGGCGCCCCTTCCCCAACCTCAGGGGCTCCAGATTTAACAGAAGCCGGAGGCAACAGCCGCAGGAGTTAACTGATCGTTCTAGATTGGACATAGGCCAGCACGGGCTTTATGCGATCAGGGAGTGACGAGGAGGACAGAAGGCCAGGAGACTCAATGAGGAGGTGGCATCAGAGTGGAGCTGAGGCCAGAACCGAGTGAAAGAGTGAGGTGGGTGGAGTGGCCAGTGCAAAGGCCCTGAGGCAGGACCCTGTGGGACACGTCAGGGAAGAGCAAGCAGGCTGGGTGGGCAGAGGTGCGCCCCCAGGTGGTCAGGCCGGACTCGTCAAGGCTCACGAGCTGCAGCAGGTGCTTGGGATTCTGTCCTAAAGGTCATCAGAACACGTGATGCTTCTGGCCCGAAATAGGTCCTTTCACCCCCCCCCCCCGGTACCCAGAGGACACTGAGGGAGAGGTATGGGAAGCAGACAACAGAAGCACCAAGTGAGGAACACACACGACCACACAGAAACCTGCACACGCGTGTCCACGGCAACACGGCTCACACAGCCAAAAAGCGAGAACCGCCCAAACGTCCCTCAGCAGATGAACAAAACGTGGCCCACCGCGCACGCATAAACGTATCCACCGTGCACACGCACGTCCACAGATGAACGTCCAGAACAGGCTCATCCATGGACACAGGAAGTAGATGAGACACTGACAAGGGTTGGGGGCAGGGGAGTGACTACTGATGGGGCGGGGCTCCTTTTGGGGTGAGGGAATGTTCTGGAATGAGAGATGATGGTTGCACACCTCTGTGGATGTTCTAAAAACCACTGAAGTGCACGCTTGCAGAAGGTGAATTTTATGGTGTTAACATCTCAGTAAGGTCGCTCCCTGAAGAAGGAAGAAAGGCAGGCGGGGGGGACGGACCGTGGGGCGGACAGAAGTGGGTGGGCTCGGAGGGGTCCTGGTGGATGGACTGGAAGGGCGGGAAAGGCGGGGCGCGTCAGCCGGGCAGGGGGGAATCAGGAGCCCGCAGCCACCCTGGCCGCCGCCCTCTGATCTTGTCCCGGCCAAGAGGTCGCCCTGGCAAGCAAACCCTGGTGAGGCTGGTCTAGGCAGGAGCGGGAGGGGTCAGGCGTTAGTTACCTCGATGACGGGGTCGGTGGAGTACTGTTTCAGGACCTCCAGAACTTCCGGGTTCCCGATGGCCCCCAGGGCCTCCCCTGAGAAAAAGAACCACGGACACAGTTCACTGTTGGTCAGGAAAGGAGGAAAGGCCCCGGATGCGAGGGTGGGGGTGGGGGGGTGGGGGACGACGCCAGCAACACCACCTCCTTTGTGCTCCGTCCTCCCTACAGCTCTGTATGTATCTTGTGACCCACCCTGGCCCCTGGACTGGAGCGGAGCGGGCACGGCCCCCAAGTGGTCTCAGTTGGCATCCCTTCCCCTGAATTTGGACTTGGCTGGAGCTGGGCTGAGACCTCCCCCCGGGCCCCCCACCCCCTCGCTCATGCTCTAGACGGGGAGACACAGGTGAGCATGACATTACAGCCTGGGGACACTGGGTAACATGGAGCTCCAAGGACACCCGGGCGAGGAGAGTTCGTGGGGGTGAGCCTGGAGGAGGGGGATCTAGGCGGCGAAGTGAGGGAGGAAGGCCAGCGGACCCAGGCAGGGCTGGAGGAGGCTGACCGTCTCCGTGGGTCTGCACAAGCCCTGAGTGGGAAGAGACCCAAGGCCAGCAAACACACGCTCCCACTCAACTCCTCCTCCGCTTGGCAGGCTGGTAGAGTGTGATGCTGCCCCCCATCGAGAACACCCCAATGGACCTGAATCCAAGTCAGGGCGTCCTCCTCTGCCCGCAGCCCTTCAGGGCCCCCACCTCCTTCAGGGCAAAAACCTAAAGTCCTCCCTTTGGCCCCCAAGGCACCGCACAACCTGCCCTGTCCCCTTCCTGTCCTCCCCTCTCCTCCCTCTTGCTCACTCTGCTCCGGCCACAGGGACCTCCGTGCCACTTTCCCAAGGAACAGGCTGGGTGCTGCCCCAGGACCTTTGCTCGGGCTGTATCCTGTGCCTGAAGCACTTTTCTCCAGATAACTGCCTTCCTTCACTCAGATCTCTGTCCACTGATTAAAAAGGGCAACACCCCTGGCACCCCCATCCTACTCCCTGTGTCATCGCCTCCTTAGCACTTCCATAACACGACAAGGTGTCCCGCACTCCTATACACTCAAAATAGCGGGACTTATGGGAAAGGTGAGGTTTGGAGTAGAGCACTCTTGGTTAAGGAGAGCTCCAACCGAAATAGCGACTGGCACATCGAGCGTCACCAGGGGCAGCGTGGGGATGGGGACAGCTCAGCATAAGTAGAGACCACTTCGGGGAACACTAAAAATACCTAAAAGAGTAAAATGGAAACAGCCGCCCTGTGCCCATCCACAAATGAGCTCGCTGGTTATAGAGGCAAGGCCTCAGCAGCACAGTCTTGCCGAGGATTTTACTCGTTCCTCCTGTTTCCTGCTGCCCTGGAGGTAAGAGGGCCTGGTACATAGCAGGTGCTCAATAAACACTGGCCCAGGGACTAAAACGAACACATGAAACAGACATCACAGGCTGGCGAGCTCACCACCTGGTTTTGTATCAGCAGAGGATGGTTTTTATGTTTTTAAATGTCTTTCTCAAAAAAAAAAAAAAATTTTTTTTTTGTTAAACGTTTTTATTTATTTTTGAGAGAGGGAGCATGCATGTGCAAGCAGGGGAGGGGCAGGGAGAGAGGGAGACAGAGGATCTGAAGTGGGCTCTACACAGAGAGCAGACAGCCCGACGCGGGGCTCGAAGTCGCGAACTGTGAGATCGCGACCTGAGCTGAAGTCTGATGCTTAACCGCCTGAGCCACCCAGGCGCCCAAAATCGCTTTCTTTGAAACAAAGGGACGAGGGACACCGGGGTGGCTCAGGCTTAGGTTAAGCCTCCAGCTCCAGACGTCGACTCAGGTCAGGTTTTCACAGTTTGTGGGATCCAGCCCAGTGTCGGGCTCTGTGCCGAGTGTGGAGCCTGCTTGGGATTCTCCCTCTCTCTCTGCCCCTCCCCTGCTCGCGCTCTCTCTGTCTCTCTCAAAATAGACAAACTGCAAATCAAGAGGACGACATTTCCCCACGTGAAAATGACGCGAACTTCAAACCTCAGCGTCCATCAGGATCCACCTGCACGTGGCCACGCCCCCCCGGGGATGCTAGTGTATGGTGGCTTTACGCACCGTGGCACAGTTGAGTCCGGTGACAGAGTCTGTCCGGCCCTGGGTGGGGGTGGGCTGGAGACTTTACCCACCCTTCGCGGACCCAGCGTGCAGTTCGGCTAGATCACACGGGGGGCAGCTGGGGGGGGGGGGTGGGGACACACCGAGGCAGGAGGGAAACAGCAGGCGGGTGAAGGCCAGGTGTCCTTGCCCTGGCCACTCACCGGCCTCGTGGCGCACCATGGGCTCCTGGCGGGTGTCACGCAGCACGTCCAGGAGCACGGGGATGGCCCGGGAGTCCTGCATCTGGCCCAGGCAGTAGGCCAGCTCGTGCTTGAGCAGGGCGGAGTCGTCGCCGAAGGCCTGGCTGATCCAGGTGATGGCGCCCGGGCCGCCGAGCCCGCGAAGGGTGAAGAGCGCCCTGAAGCGGGCCTGCAAGGGCTGCTGGGGGTCCACCAGCGTGCGCCCCACCGCCTCCACCTCCTGCTCGGTCACCATGGCGCCACCGCCTTCCTCCGCAGCCCCGCCGGGGGCCGAAGCTGGGGACCGTGGGGCACAAGAACCTACGTGCAGAAAACCGAGAGCCCAGGTGAGAGGCGTCTTCCGCCCATCCGTGAACTTGTTCACTTAAGAGTTAGGGCCCGGGTGGGGTGGATTCCCACCAGCCGACCAGCCCGGACGTCTGGGTTGAAAGCCAGGGTCCGGCCCTGTCTACTCGCTGGGCGGCCTTCCGTAAGTCACTTTCCCTCTCTGGGCCTCTTGCCTCTGTACCGGCAAGGACTTCTGCCGGTCTGCGCTCCACGCCGTAGCCGGAGGGACCACGGTGGTGGGTGGCCAACACGGCCCCCGGCGGTCCCCACTCGGTGCGGCCCCTCTCGCACCGGAAGGGCTGAACAACGGGACACGGAAGGGACGACAGGGACCCCTGAGGGCAGGTCATGAGAGACGCTGCGGTGTCCTCCTTGCCTGCGCTGGGGGAAGCCAGCCATGGAGAGGCTCTGTCAGCCCCACGTAGGGGCTCGCGGGGCGAGGGACCGAGGCCTCTGGCCAATTGTCACGTGAGAGCAGGAGGCCGGGAGCAGCTCCTGCAGCCGAGGCGGCCCCAGCGGGTACCCTGACCGCAACCTCACGAGAGGTCGGAGCCAGAAGCTGCCAGGCCCAGATGCCTGGCCCCCGGCAACGGTGTGAGTCTGCTGCTGCTTGAAGCTGCTGAGTACGGGGTGTGGAGACTGCACCAGGTCACTGTCCTGTATCCCCCTCCTATGGCACCTTATGATTCCAAGCCCCCTGACGGTCCCCAAGGCCCTGTGTGACCTACCTCGACCCTTGCCAGCCCTCCCTCCTCTCCCCCTCCACCCCCTCGCTCACTCTCCTCCAGCCACAGAGGCCTCCTGGCTGTTCCCCCAACAGGCCAGGCCCAGTCCTGCCCCAGGACCTTTGCACGGACCTGTTCTCTTCCCCAGGAACACTCTTCCCCAGATGCTTCCCATGCTCATGCTCTCACTTCGTGGGTCTCAGATGTCACCTCCTCAGGGAAGCCTTCCCGGGTCACAGTCTTCGCTGTTGTTCCTTTCCCTTGTTTTACGTTTCTTCAAAGCACTTACCACTACTAGACATCACGTAAGATGTTTACCAGTTTAGCTGCTATGGCTGGTCTTACCCGTCACAGAACTCTGAAGGCAGGGACCGAGTCTATCTTGGTCACCACTAAACCCCCCAGCACACAGTAGGCCGTCAATGAAACCAACAGCCCTCCCCGTAACAGCGGCTGACGTGCACAGAGCATCTGCTCTGTGGCAGGCACCTCTTCTTTTTTTTCTCTTAATTTTTTTTTTAACATTTATTTATTTTTGAGACAGAGAGAGACAGAGCATGAACGGGGGAAGGGCAGAGAGAGAGGGAGACACAGAATCCCAAGCAGGCTCCAGGCTCTGAGCCGTCAGCCCAGAGCCTGACGCGGGGCTCGAACTCACGGACCGCGAGATCGTGACCTGAGCCGAAGTCGGATGCTCAACCGACTGAGCCACCCAGGCGCCCCGGCAGGCACCTCTTCTAAGCCCCCTACATTCGTGAGCTCCTGTGATTCTCCCCATAAAACTATGAGACAGGCACTAGGACTGTCACCCTTTTACGGGCGAGAGGGCAGAAGCCGAGAGGTTAATAACTCGCCTACGAACCGCGCAAGGAGTTATACATCCAGGTAGCTGGGCTCCAGAGTCAAGTTCTAAACCACAATTGTTCTGCCGAATGGACGGACTAAGATGAAATGACGCGGCTGGGCTGGGCTGGGCGGGGACGAGGGGCTCCCTCTCCACCGTCCAGATCAACCAAGTCCTGGCAGACGCTTCGTAAAGCAAGCCTTGGCGTGCTGCGTGGCCTTCCGGTTCCCTGCAGCATCGGCAGGGCTGACCCGGCTTCATGAGGGAGGTGTGGCTGCCTGAGTGTGGATGACCATCGAAGGAGGGGACACCTTGAAATAAGGACCACCAGAGACCACAGAAACCAGGAGCCAGGGAGCTGGCAAGGCCTTAGGGGCCATGAGATCTGACTCTCTTCTACACAGACGAGCAGCGACTTGTCTGGGGTCACCAAACAGGACCCAGGACTCCTGCCTCCCAGTCCGTGCGGGGTCGCCCTCAAGACACCTGGAGAGGGCCCTTCATGGCCTACTCATCATCCCCAGCGTCCTCAGATGCCTGGGAATGAGGGGAGATCTGGCCAACAAGGCGGCAGCTCCAGCTACGGGAGAGGAACGTGAAGAGAAAACAGGGCAAGACCTGAACTGGGGCAAAAGTCTCTGGGCTTGGCTTCCTCGTTTGGAATAAAACTATCAGCAGCTCACGAGCCGGGTTTCCTTCCAGTCTCTGTTCAGATATTAAAGTACAGGCAGGAATCCTCTGAGCACCCGGCTTGAACAACGCAAACCCTCCACCGCCCTGCACTTCTGTTCCTTGTGGCTTTCACTGTTCCCCGCGGCCTCTCACAGCACCTGGTGTCCAGTACATTTCACTCATCTGTTTCTTACTAGAAAGTGGGCGCCACAGAGACGGGACTTTATATATAAATAAAGATAAATCTGTACCACACGCACACGCAGACGGACCCAGGTATATATACTGTTTTGTTCATTGCTACGTCCCCAAGGCCTAGCACGGGATCGGTCACCATGGCAGGAGGTGCCCAATCCTTAGTTGTTGAATGAACCGAACGTCTCCTGCGCACCAGGCATCGTACTAGGCACTTCATGCCCGGCGTAAATCTGTATCATTCGGAAGATGGGTAGAAGGGGCACATGGACCCAATGGAGCCATGCTCGTAGAGCACCTCCTACAATTGCTGGCACTTAATAGGCCCTTGGACAAACCAGAGCTACTGTTAAATATTCCTGCAGGGAGCCCCAAACCCACTTCTGTGCCCAGGAGGGCGCCCCAAGCCACCTGGAAGCCCGCAAATCATACTTTCGGCCCATTTTTCAGTGGGAAGCGGGGGCAAGGGTGTGGGCGCGGGGTTGAGGGGATCAGCCCCCAACCAAGGCGGAATCCGGGAATCCGCTCGCCCCCGTGAAAGCCTCTTAGAAGAAGACACGATGGATTAGTAAGGGATGGAGAGAGAGGAGACGAGGATCCTCAACCCTCCGCCCCCCCAAACCCGACCTACCTAAACCAAGAATTCCCAACGAAAAGATACCTGGTAATCAACGCTCCTCCAGGAAGGGATTCCCTCGGGGCTGCTCGCAGGTTCCCTCCCCCTGGAAGAGAACCCGAGGAACTGGATGCTTCAAGATCTGTCTACGCGGGTCCCCAAGTACTGGATCCCTCACGCCGCTGGATCTCCCAGAAATCTCGAGAAAGGGGTCACCCGATATGGGAAACCCGAGCACGCTCCGGCTCCCCGGCTCCCCCCAACGAAGGGATCTCCGGCGACAAGGACCCCGCAACCCGGGGAAAGAGTTCGCCCGGACTCTAAACCCCTCAGGAGGAGGCCCCTCGACTCCCCCCCCCCCGCCCCCCAAGCAACGAATCCCAGAGACTGGACCCCCTCCCGCGGCGTCCTCCCCGTGCCCGCCCGCCAGGCCGCGGCCACGTACCGCGCTCTCTGCTGCCAGAACGCCCGAGCGATCCTCCGGAAGACAAGGAACGCCGAGCCCGCCCGCTCCCTCCGCCGCCACCCGCGTCTCACCAACCGCGACGCTCGCAGCGCGCTCCGGGAGGCGCCATCTTCTCGCCCACGTGACCGGCCCGGACGGCACCAACACAGCCCTCGGGGGGAGTTCCAGTCAAAGTCTCCGCGGCGGGAGAGCGGTCTGGAAGCATGAGTCGGCGCCTGGGCCACAGCTCACACTTAAACACCGGATGGAGTCTACGGACATCCCTCAGGGAAGGGCAAGGGCAACCTTCATTCTTTCCCCGGAAGAGATTCTCTCCGGCCTCCCCACCCGCTTCGGTCTGTGGAAATGGTTTGTGCCGATTCGGGCCGGAGCCCGGGGCCGGCTAGCAACGGAACGTGCGCGGCGCTCCTGGGGCGTGGCCAAGTCCCGGGGGCGTGGCCAGTGGCTTCACGGGGCTGGACGCGAGCTCGCGAGGGGAGGGTTCGCGTCCTTTCCCCCACGCGGTCAAGTTGTTCAGCGCTCGCGTAACAAATAGCTAATGGAGGCGGAGGACAAGACAGCCTGCAATCCATAACCTCGTAAACCTCCCAGCCTGGTTGTCTGAGGGAGACAGACAGTAAATAAATAAAATACATGTTAGATCGTGACGCGTGTTAAGGGGAACAAAGCACTCAAGCAAGGTGTATGTGTGGGGTGTGAAGTCTTAGGGGGCGTGGCCGCAGGCCGAGGTGATGACTTATATGAGTGCGGGAAGGAGCCGTGGGGATGTTTGGGGATAGAGCCGCCCAGACAGAAAAAGGACTTGGCTTCACTCTGACAAATGAGAAGCCACAGAAGTGTTCTAATCAGGGACATTCTGAACAGGCTTTTTTGGACCGGTAGGCAGAAAATCGTTATTAGGAGGGTGGAAGCAAAGAGACCAGAAGTACTCAGATTCTGGATTAATTTTGTTTATTTTTATTATGATTTTTTTTTTTTTTTAGAGATTTTAAGTAATTTCTACACCCAAACGTGGGGCTTGAACTCACACCCCCCGAGATCAAGAGTGGTGCACGACACTCGCTGAGCCAACCAGGCTCCCCTGAATTAATTTTGGAGGTAGGGCAAACAGGATTCGAGGAAGGATTGGATTTGGAGTTTAGGAGCAAGAGCGCTCTCCAGGATAAGTGCAAGGTTTCTCACCAGTACCTGGATGCCATTCTTACCTTCCCAACCTATCCATCCAGGGTCTGAAATAGGGTCGGAATCCCGTCACTTTTTCCTCATCTTACTGCCCCCGTGAGAGTCCAGACTACCACTGGCTGTCAGCAGGATGCTGTCCACACAAGACAAAGCAAGCTTTTAAGCAGTTATGTCCAAACAGGATAGTATTCCTCAAAAAGTTAAACATACCATACGGCCCAGCAACTCTGCTCTTAGATGTATATCTAAGATATACACTCAAACAGGAAATTGTATACCCGTGTTCACAGGAGAATTATTCCCCGGAGCCTCAGGCCCTGGTAACCTCGATTGTATTTTTTGTCTCTTCGGATGTTATTCGCCTAGGGACCTCCAGCGAGTGGGATCATGCGGGATGTGTCCTTTTGTGTCGGGCTTATTTCACTGAGCACAGTGTCCTCAAGGTCCATCCAGGTTGCGGCAGGTGCCAGGATATCCTTCCTTCTTAGGGCTGAATACTGTTGCATATGGTGTGGATGGACCACAGTTTGTTTATCTCTTCATCTGTTGATGGACATTTGGACTGTTTCCACCTTTTGGCCATTGTGAATAAGACCGCTGTGAACATCAGCGTGCAAGAATCTGTTTGCTTCCCTACTTTCAAATCTTTTGGGCAGATACCTATGAGCGGGATTTCTGGATCCCACGGGAAGACTACGTTTAACTTTTTGAGGCACTGCTGAACTGTTTTCCACGGTGGCCGCACCATTCTACATCCTGGCCATCCTGGCCCGAGGGTTCCAATTTTGCCACATCTGTGCCTTTAGAAAAAAAGGTTTATTCATCTTTTGAGAGACAGAGAGAGACACACACAGAGCGCAAGCAGGGGAGGGGCAGAGAGAGAGAGAGAGAGAGAGAGACACCCAGAATCCGAAGCAGGCTCCAGGCTCCAAGCTGTCAGCACAGAGCCCGACCCGGGGCTCGAACCCATGAATTGTGAGATCATGACCTGAGCCGAAGTCAGATGCTTAGCCAACTGAGCCACCCAGGTGCCCCTGTACTTTTTGATAGTAGCTGTTCTGATGGATGTGAGGTGTGCAATTTATTTTGATATGCATAATTGTGTGTGTGTGCTTGTGTGCGTGCGTGTGTGTGTGGTTAGCTATATAATAGAGCAGTTACAGCCGTATGTTAACTGGGGAAAGTGGATGGTGGGCATATGACAGCTGTACAATTCTTTAAACTTTTCTTTTTTTGAAAAAGGTGTTTATTTATTTATTTATTTATTTTTGAGAAACAGCACAAGTGGGGGAGGGGTAGAGAGACAGAGAGAGATGTGCTGCCAGGGCAGAGCCTGACTTGAGGCTCAGTCTCCTGAACCGTGAGATCATGACCTGAGCCAAAATCAAGAGTTGGCCACTTAACGCACCGAGCCACCCAGACACCCCTAACCTAAACTTTTCTATACATTTGCAAGTTTTCATAACAAATCACCGGAACAATGGATGGCAGGGAAAAGGCGGACTACTATTCCCAGCATTTAAAAATTTCAAAGTCAGGGGCGCCTGGGGGAACTCAGTGGGTTAAGCGTCCGACTTCAGCTCAGGTCATGATCTCGCGGTCCGTGAGTTCGAGCCCCGCGTCGGGCTCTGTGCTGACAGCTCCGAGCCTGGACTCTGTGTCTCCCTCTCTCTCTCCCCCTCCTCCGCTCATGCTCTGTCTCTCTCTGTCTCAAAAATAAATAAAAACATTAACAAAATGAAAAATTTCAAAGTCAGGGGCGCCCGGGGTTAGCGTCCGACTTCGGCTCACGTCACGATCTCACAGTTCATGAGTTTGAGCCCCGCATCAGGCTCCGTGCTGATGGTGCGGAGCCTGCTGGGGATTCTCTCGCTTCCTCTCTCTCTCTGCCCCTACTCATACGCGCTTCCTCTCTCTCTCTCTCTCTCTCTTACGATAAATAAATAAACTTTAAAAAATAATAAACATTTGGAAGTGAAACATACGAAAAGTGCTTTCACTTCGAAAGGTGGAAAAGAAGCGCCTGTTGCAACATTATTTGTAATGGCAAGAAGAAAAGTTGGAAAATGTCCTGAAGGACAGCCTCTCCTCTGCCCACAGCCCTCCAGGACTCCCACCTCCCTCAGGGTAAAAGCCCAGATTCTCCCCACTGCCCCCAAGGCCGTCCATGGTCTGCCCCAGACCCCTCCTCGTCCTCCCCTTCTCCCTCTCTCCCCCTCACTCAGTCTGCTTCAGTCAAATGGGCCTCCTCGCTCTTCTCCAGTATCCCAGGCAGGTCCTGCCCCAGGGCCTTTGCACGTGCTATGCCCTCTGCCCGGACTGCTGTTCCCTCTGGCACTCCCATCCCTGGTTCTCTTCCTCCTCCGGGTTTCTGCTCACATGCACCTCCCTATGGCCTTAGCTACCATATTTTAAGCTTTCACTCCCCTTAGTAGTCCCAACCCCATAGACTCCCCCCCATCCCAACACGGCTCTGCACGTTCTAACCCAATACATCGTTTACTCTAAGGTCCTGTTTTTCTCAACGTCTGTCCCCTCGTGTTGAATGTCAGCTCCATGAGGCCAGGGAATTTCCCAGGACAGCTGGAGCAAAGGCCCTGAGGTCGGGATGGACATTCAGAGCACCAGCCAGGTTGGCGGGAGCTGAACGAGGGAGGAGGGGGGAGCGCAGCGGGCGGAAGCGATTTGCGCGGTGATTAATCCAGACAGATGGTGGCCTCGAAGGAGCCCCAATCCTCTTACCCAAAGCCCCTTAATATTTCCGCCACGCGGGTCACCTCCAGGCCTCTCCTGCTGCGGGCGGCCACCATGCCGGGGCTGGCGGTCGAGGAGGGGATGGAGGGCTGGAGCCCGGCCCCGCCGCTCTACGAGGAGTACCGCCCGCCGCCCCTGGATGCCATCCGCCTGCCCAGGTATGTGCTGTACCTGCTGCTCGCGGCATTCCTGGTGGTGGCCGTGGCCTACGCCATTGTGGGGCATCTCATCAAGGACCTCGCCCACGACCTGGCCGGTGAGCCGCTACCCACCACGGGCCTGGCTGGGGGCAGTGCTGGGCCACCCCGGGGCGGGGGGGCGGGGACAGAGGCGGGGACAAGGGCCTCTTGTAGCCAGGCAGGGGGCGCAGGGCGGACGGGGTCCCGGGGGGGGGGGGGGGGGGGGGCTCCTCACCAGCGTCCTACCGCAGACTGGGCCTTTGGCCCGAAGCCAGACCAGGAGGATGCCCCCCAGGAGCTGCCCCCGAGCCTGGAGGGGGAGGATCTGGAGGAGCTCGATCTGCAGCTGGCCCTGGCCTGGCGGGGCGACGAGGACCCTGGCGGGGGCACCGACGCAGCCCCCGCAGAAGCCTCCGCCGGAGCTCCCCGCCGCCCTTCGATTGCCTTCAAGGACCCCCCTGGCCGAAGCTCCTTCTGGAGGCTGAACTGAGCTGGGCCCTGCCCTCTGGCCTGGCCCCGGGTTTGAACCCCTCTGGCGGTTGTGTAGCCTCGACTTGGGCGCGCAGGACCCCTTGTTCCACTGATCTGCCCTGTCTTGGCACAGAATGTTCTCGTTCTCGGCGGGCAGGTCTCCCAGTGGTTGGCACTTCCCGCCTGTTTCCCCCTTGGCCCCAGAGCCTAATCCCGCCCGGCCTCCACCAAGAAGATGTTTTTAAAAGAGTGATAATGGTGGCTAACCTGACCTAGTGCTTAGCCTGTGCCTGCTGCTGTGCTCGGTGAGCCTTTTCCCTGTGATCCTCGCGGGCAGGACTCACTTGCCCCCATTTAACAGATGGGACAATGGAGGCACGAAGCCCAGAAAGGACTTGCTTGCAGCAGAGAGATCTTTTTTGTGGCCAGAGGCCGGTTCTGTGACCTGCCTTCGGAAGCAGAAGCCCCAAGGCGGGGTTCTGCCCCCGGTCTTCCGGATCTGCTCGGTCCCCACCCCGGCCTCCTTCCCAGGCTCTGCTGCTGGGCCCCGCTCGATCTGCCGGTCCCCGGGTTGGGGGGCGGGGGGGTCCTGACTTCCCAGCTAACCCGAGAATTCCCGGAGGACAGTGCCTGAGGCTTCCTCCCTCCCATCTGAGCTTTGCACAGAATGGGGCACACAGTAGGGGCTTCATACGTACCGCCTGGGTGGTCGGGGTGGGCTCGCTTTGAACTCCACCGCTCTGCTGGGTGGCCTGTAGTCTATAGTCAGACCGCAGGGAGGGAGGAGGCCCCAGGGATGCGTAGGCCCTCCATAAGGCCATGTGCAATGACGCTGTTATCCCCCGGTGCCCTCGCTTGGGCAGGGTCCCCTATCTAATCAGCCCCGGGGACCAAGGTTGACGGGCAGGAGAGCCTGGACCCTGAGTCATCGGCAGCCTGGTTGACCCACTCTGCAGCCATAAGGGCGTGGGTGGGTTCGGAGATGCCCGGTGGGCACGCGGCCCATCACTTCCTGTCCTTGTGCTCATCCCAGCCTTGGCTCCGGGTGACCGGGGTTCAGATCCCAGCTCGCAAAATTTCCGCGTGACCTCTGTGCTCCTGGCCTCCTCGAGCTTCTCTACGACGACGTGGGGGCATAACATTTTGTGGGGAGTTCGGAGACGGAGACATAGCGACGCGTGGAGGCCCATCGCAGCCGGGCCCCTGCCGCAGGGAGCCTGGGAGCCTGGAGGCCGGGTCCTGGGCAGGGCCCAGGGTGGAGGGGGCTGGACTCCCCGCGTTAATTGCTATTTCAGGTCCAGAGTCTGACCTCCCGGTGGGGAGGGGAGGAGGGAGGGCCCCCTCCGGGTCTGGGCCTGCCCCACCCCTGGGCCCGCCTGCCGCTGTATCCAGGGCTGGGCAGGGCCTAGACCGGGCCTGACCTTGACTGTGCCTTGCTGCTGGCTCCTCCGCGGCCATGGGGACCCTGGAGACCCTTTTCCTGCTCAGCGCCCTGCTCCTGTCACCTGCCGAGGCTCAGGAGGGTAGGGCTGTGCCCTGGACCCGGGGTGGCGGGGCAATGGTGGGGAGCGGTTGTGGGATGGGCTCATCCAAAGGCTCACCTTCTCCCCATTTTTCATGATGAGGACCTGAGGCCTCTGAGAGGAGGGGGCAGGGAGATGAGGAATGGGGCCCGGCCCCTCTTGGAGCGCCCCCCCCCCCCCAGCCCCTCCACTCCCTCTGGGCCTCCCTCCCCGTCCCTGAGGCCAATCCTGCCTGTCACAGCCCCTAGCCCCCTCCTGGTCTCTAGAGCCGGTCTCTGAAACCCAGCCCCTTTCCAAGACCCCATCTGCTTGAGCACCCCCAGCACCGCTCCCCTCTCCCCTGGCGGGGGCCGGGCCCCCGGCCTCCCCATCTCTGAGTCCCACCTGCCCCACCTTCGGACAGCCACGCAGCGTCACCTGAAGCCCTGGCTGGTGGGCCTGGCAGCTGTCGTGGGATTCCTGTTTATCGTCTTCCTCCTCATGCTGGCCAACCGCATCTGGTGCTCCAAAGTGAGGTGGGAGCCCCTCTCCCCGCTCCCTTGTCCCCGTCCCCGGCCCAAAGTGCTGGGCGCCCCTCCCCCTCTCTGACTCTCTCTGGTCCCTTCTTCTGTCTCCCCATTTCCCTGTCGCTGCTCAGACCCCCAGCTCACAATCCAGGACACCTGCCTTCCTTTCTGTAGTTCGTGAGCCCCAGCTCACGGCAGGGGGGCCGAGGGTCTCCCTACGTCCTGCCCTTCACCCCCCCTCACCTCCCCCCGCCCCGTTTCTATCTCTCCTACAGGACTGAGGATGAGGGGGAGCCCGGGTTCAGAATAGAGACCAACCAGGATGTGGACCTGAGGTACCGCCTGTGTGAACGTGGGTGGCTGTGTGCGGGGTCAGGGGGTCTGTGTGCGCCCTCTCCGGGGGTGGGGAGGCACGGGTGGGCACAGATGACCTCCCGCTCTTGAACACTTCAAGCACATTCCCGCCCCAGGGCCTTTGCACCTACTGTTCTCGCCGACTGGAACACCTTTTGCCGTGTATCTTCCGGCTGGCTCCTCCTTCAGTCCCTGCCCAGATCTTTCTTCCTCACAGAAGCCCACCCTGACTACCCGCTCTCCTGACGCTCTGTGTCCCCAAGCTGTGTGTTTTTCTTTGCATTTAGCACCAGCTGAAATTCTCTTAGTCATTTACCGCCTTCTCGACACTACACGGTAGCTTCCAATTGATGAACAGAACTTGGCTTCAGTCCCGGCTGTGTGCCCAGTGCTCAGCACAGGGCCCGGCACCCAGTTGGCACTTGGCAAATATGTGTTGAATAAGACGGTGGTGTGGGATTGTGTAGGTGTCTGTGCACAAGCGTGTGGTTTGTTGTGGGTGACTCTCCTGGACTCAGTGCCTCCTATGGTCCTGACTGCTTCCGGGCACTATTCTGATGGGAGGGCTCAGGGATGTGGCAGGGCGGGGGACCTTCCGGTACAACATCTCAACTTGGGCAAAAGTTGGGGGATAGGAGTACGAGGGCAGGAGAGGGGAGGAGGCCCGTCTGACTGGAAGATTCTCAGCGGAGACCAAAATGTACAGAAGGAGACGTGCAGGTCTGACGGCTTGCTTTGTCTAAGACCCAGTGCAGTTCCAGCGAAACGTGATTCCCACTCCCCAGATGTGCCCCACCAGGGCTCCTATGTTGGTAGTTTTCTCCCTGCCTTGTTCATTCCTCCATCCGTCCATCCATTCTGTCCATCATTCATCCACCCATCCATCCATCCATCCGTACGTCCATCCATCCATCCATCCATCCATCCGTCTGTCTGTCCATTTTTCCATCCATTCTTCCATCCATCCATCTTGTCCATCCATCCATCCATCCATCCATTCTTCCATCCATCTATCTGTCCATCCATTCTTCTGTCCATCATCCATCCATCCATCCATCTGTACGTCCATCCATCCATCCATCCATCCATCCATCCATCCATCCATTCTTCCACCCATCCATCCATCCATCTATCCATCCGTCCATCCATCCATCCATCCATCCATCCGTCTGTCCATCCATCCATCCATCCATCCATCCTTCCATCCATCCATCTGTCCATCCTCCCATCCATCCATCCATCCATCCATTCTTTCATCCAGTCTTCCATCCATCCATCCATCCATCTGTCCGTCCATCCATCCATCCATCCATCCATTCTTCCATCCATCCATCTGTCTGTCCATCCATCCATCCATCCATTCTTCCATCCATCCGTCTGTCCATCCATCCACCCATCTGTCCATCCATCCATCCATTCCCCTACCCACCCATCTACCTACTCACTCACCCATCCATCCACCTGCCCATTTCCCCCCCCCCCATTATCCCAGTGATCTATCCCCCCACCCACCTATCTACACTGCTATCCATTCATCCATTGACATTATTCTTTCCTTCCTCTAATCAATCTACACCTATCACTCTGTTTACCTATTCCTCCCTCCATGCAAGCTTCCATTCACTTCTCTACTTATCTACCTATCCATCCATCCATCCATCCATCCATCCATCCATTCTTCCATCCATCCATCTGTCCATCCATCCATCCATCCATTCATCCATCCATCCATCTGTCCATCCATCCATCCATCCATCCATTCTTCCATCCATCCGTCTGTCCATCCATCCATCCATCCATCCATTCTTCCATCCATCCACCTGCCCACCCATGGGATGGTTGGTTGAGCCTTAGTTTCTGCCTTTGCGAAAAAGAGATAAGGCTTCCTCACAAGGACTGTTTCGAGGACTCAACAAAGATACTTTTTCTAAAACACTCGTCACAAGGCCTGGCACATGAAAGTGTCCATTAAATACGAGCGACTCTGTTTCTTATCGTGGTCTGGGGCCTTTGTATTCATACAGTGAAAGAGACAAGAGGAAGAAGAAAGACGAGATACAGGAGGAGAAGGAGAAGAAGGCTGAGAAGGAAGGAGAGAGAAACTTGGGGCTGGAGCTGGAGGAGAAGGAGGAGCCCGGAGATGATGAGACAGTCAAGAACACAGCCATGTGAAGACTCACCACACACTTCTTCCAGGCAGCCCCCCAGAGGTACCCCTTCCACACCATACAAGCAATGACCTGGATGTGAAGCCACCACGACATTCCACGTGGAGTTGAGAACACCGCTCCCAGAAAGAAGACCGGTGGAACTCGCCCTGCCCCTCAGGGAGGGCTCTCCGTGCGCTACACACGTGGGCTTTATCCGCCCTCCTTCCTGATGTGTCTGCCTAGTGATTCCTGGACTTGGAGCACATTCTTGGTTATGGAGAAACCCCCAAGCCCTCTGCCATCTCCTGGCCCCACCTACTTCTACCCACTGCCTGATTTCTTTTCCCTCCCCCTGATATCTGTTGTCCAGAACCCCTCCCGTCCCTCTCCGCCCCGGGACCAGCACGGGGCCGGGGCTGCCTTCTGGGGACCTGCATTAAAGAATTGATAAGAGCCCTCCAGAAGGGCCCCTGTTGTCTCTTGGGACTCAGTTTCCCCCTGGGGGAGGCGGCTTTGGGGGTCGGGGCCAATGCCTGTGCGGGTACGGAACAGCAAGTTGCCCCGTGCCCAGATGCCCCGGCACCCGGCACAATCTCCGTGCAATCTCGAGTTTGCTGCCCTGAGCCCTGGACTTTGAGTCCCCAGAGAGCCGTATCCTGGGAAATCGCCGCTCCTCCACCCCCCGGGGTCACGTGGCTCCATCCTGGGGAACTGGGTCTGGGAGGCTGCAGGTGCCACAGGGTTCCCTGCTGTCTTGGGAAGGGACAGTGCTTCCTCCTCCCAGTTTCCAGTTTCCTCTTTCACCTCCGCCTCTCCGGGCCCTGGGCCTTGTCCTGGATGTTAACTATTTCTTAATGGGGACCTTGATAAAGGCCAGCATCCCGGATCGGTTCTGGGGCCCGTAGCTGGGGTTGGTGGGATGCGACCCAGAAGGCAAGGAGCCACTGTGCAAGAACACTTCCAGGACCGTCCAGCAGGGGGTGGAAAAGCCATAAAGAAAATAAAGGTAATAAACGCCCTGAGAGATGCTCCCAGCGAACCCCTAGCAACTTCATCCTCGGTCAGCAGTACGCGACCTGTCCCATTTTCCAGCTGAAAATACCAAAGCACAGAACGACAGATGTCACTGGCCAGGTGTCGCTGGCTGCTGTTGGCAGAGTGGGGATGAAAGTCCAGGCCACCCAAAGGATGAGGGAGTTTGTAGGCTCTAGCTAAGGTCACACTCGGAGATGAATGTCCTAGGACGGGGAGGGTTGGGGTGCGGGGTGCTCGTTCCAGGCTGTGCTTCCTAGCTGGGACAACCGTGTCCCTCTGGAATGCCAGACGCAATTCTGCAACCTGGGGACAAGACATAAGGCACAAAGGAGGTGCCAGGGGTTAAGAACTCTTGCAGGTGCTGGCACACAGTAGGTGTTTGGGGAAGGAGTTCCCCACCTCTCCTCAGCCTCTCCCCCCACCCCCACCTCGGCTCTGGATGTGGGGAGTGAGGGGGTCCGGTGGGGGGGTGGGTCCTCAGGGAGACAGGGTGCTGGGATGCCTGGGACCCTGAGGCCCCTTCCCCGGCAGGCCCCGAATCCAGAGAAGGGGGCCCCACCCCCACTTCCTGCCACACCGGCCACACCTTGCCCCGGGGTATCCTGGGCAGGCCACTTCCTCCTCTCGGGGGGGGGGGGTGGCACCCCAGAACCTACTGGAGAGAGGCGAGGACAGACCCACAAGGATGGACAGGTTCTGGATGACCACTGGCCGGGTCTCCCTTCTGGAAGCTCTGGTCCCGTGCCTGGTTCAGGCACAGCCCTGTAAGGCCTCTGGGAGGGAGAGGAGGTGGGAAGGGAGTCCCGACCCGGTGGCCCAGCCTCTGACCCTGCCCCGCCCCGCCCGCAGTGGCCCAGAGGAAGCCGTGGCTGGTGGGGCTGGGGGCCGCGCTGGCCGCCCTCTTCCTCACCTTCGTCTTCACCGTGGTCTACGCCGTCTGGTGCAGAGAGGCCCGCGACAGGTGGGCCCCCTTTGAGCCTGAGCCCCCCCCTCCCCTGCCGAACCACCGCCCCCCCGCCCCGGGGAGTCTCTCCCCTCTCCTCCCAGAGCCTCGGAGGAGGCAGGCAGGGCAGGGCCGGGGGGGGGGGGGGGTTCTTGGACTCAGAACCGATGGGGCCTCCCATAACCTCACGGACTTCCCTCCTGACTACTCACCTGAAAACGAGGAGGCTTCCCCGAAACGGGTGTATCCAGCCCCCATCGCTGCTGCCTCCATCCACCCGTGCGACCGTCCACCTGTCCCCCCGCCCACCCACGTGGCCTTCTAATTGTTCTGTCACCCAGCCACTTGCTCACCTAGCCACCCATCCACCCACCCGTCTCCGTGGCTCTCTGCCTGTTGGGGCACCTGCAGTTCTGAGACTCAGGACGGTTGGGGCTCCTGTAGCTCACGGGGGGGGGCGGGGGGGGGGCTCCGGCAAGGGTCCCAACCTGTCCGAGCCTCAGCACCCCTTGTGTACGATGGGAACAACAAAGCGTGGGGGTTTGGGAGGTTCTGGCAGAATCGCAAGAGGCCGGGAGCGCTGGAAGTCCTTATTAAGTGAGGTGTTCTGGACCCTTCTCGTTTCCACAGCGACAAAGAGGAGGACGTGGGGAGTGTGAGAAAGGAGGAGAAAGAAGCAGAGGGTGACCAGGGGCTGGAGCTGGAGGAGAGAGAGGTGCCTCCAAACCGTGAAGGAGTGGTGAGCTCCTCCAAATGAAGGTTTCTCGCCTGCCTCCTCCAGGCAGGCCTCCAGGGCTGCCCCCATGCCTGCTCTGCACTCTGCAAGCAAAGTCCTGGTCCTGGGGCCAGGGGAATTATCCCATGTGGGGTTCGGGGTGAAGGGTCCCTGAATGAGGAGCGCTCAGGACCCACCCCAAGTCCCTCTGGGAGGCTTCTTTGCATTTACCTGGGTGTTTATGCGTCCCCTTCCCCAGCACATCCTGCCCCAGCCCCCTTTTTCACTGGCAAGAGGGACGTGGGGCAGAAACCGTGCAGTTGGCTCTCCAGTGTTTGCAGGGCCCAGGCCCGGTCCAGTCCTCCTGCAATCTCGCTTCTGCTGCTTCTGGGCAAGAACTTCGAGCCGATGCGGAGCGCAGGGCGGTTTCCTGGGAGACGAGCGCCCCTCCCACCGTGTGCCGAGTTTCTGGTCACTGTCCCCCCCCCCCCCCCCCAGCTGGGACTGCGGCGGGTGCCGAGGCTGGGAGGAGACGCGGCGTCATCACCCCCTCTTCCTGCCCTGCCCTCTTGGTGGCGGCTCCGCGGCTCCGTCCTTGCTGTGTGGCCCTAAGCATGTAACTTAACGTCTCTGTGCCTCAGTGTCCTGTCCCGTAAAGGGGGGGGGGGGGGGGAATAACTTGATCCTTTATAAGTTGTCATGAGGACGAAGTGAAATGATGTCCACAAAAATCCTGGGCACAGAACCCGGAACCCAAAAGGCGTCTAATAAATGCCAGCTTTTTGTGATGCTGAAACGGCGCGGATGGGGCCGGGCGCACGGCCGTCCTCGAACAGGCTTGGGGGATCTAGAAGGCCACAGCGTGAGCACCCAGACTGCGGCTCTGGGGTCCGGACGATCCGGGCGTTCCGGGTGAGGGCGGAGCGGAGGTCGGAGAGGTCGCGAGAAGGGCGGGGCCGTGTAGGCTCCTCCCCTTCCGCAGGGGCGGGACTTCTCCTCTAGGGGCTTCTGGAAATGGGGCGGGGAGCGTTTTGTTGCTGTCGCAAGCCCGCGTCCCTTTATGGCATTTAGTTGGGGGCCCAGGGGACGGCGAACAGCCTGCAGTGTTGGGACAGCTCCCCCCCCCCAAAGCCAAGAACTGCATCACCTCAGGGGCCAACGTCCGAAACCACAGATGCTTTCCTGGAGATCCCCCCCCCCCCCAAAATAGCGGAGCCCTGACATCCTGTCTGAGGACCCCAAGCCCGGTTGACCTCCCACTCTGGGTTGAGCCCCACACCCCTGGTGAAGTCCCACAGCTCTGAGTGACCCCCGATCCCGGCTGAGCCCCCCACCTTGGGCTGAGCTCCAGACTGACCCCCCCACCTCTGGTTGATGGGGGTCGAGCCCCCATCCCGCATGAGCCCTACCCCAAATGACCCCCAACGCTGTCTGAGCCCCCACAACAGGCTGAACCTTCATCCCGCAAAAGAAGCTCCTGCTAGGGCCCCCTTTCTCGTTGCGGGGAGGGGCTGGGCTGCAGGGTGGGGGTGAGGGCGCAGGTGGCTGGGGGCTGCCTGCCACGCCTGCGCCCAAGACTGGCTTCTGGGTCCAGCTCCCCGTCCCGTCCACGAGGGGGCGCCAGAACCTTGCTGCCGAGGGCAGAAGCAGCCAGCCCTGTCCAAGATGGGGCAGGGGACGGGAAGAGGTGGGGTCTGGGCTGCCTCGGCACCCCCCCCCCTCCTCGACGACTGTCGTCTGTTCCTATCTGGTTGGCGACGTGGGGCCGTGCATCTGCGTGGAGTGTAGGGGCACTGTGCCTGGTCCCTTTGTGTGTCCTCTCTCTATGCCTCAGTTTCCCCATCAGTAAAAAGGGATGTAATCATCCCTCCGGGGTAGGTCTGTTGGAGTATGGAAGGAGCCTGTGCAGCAGAGAGCTCTGGTTGCCCAAACTGGGGGGCTCTTGGAGGTCTCTGGGGGACTTGGAATGGGGGCGTAGGATGAGGGGCAATGCCTCGGAGATCCCAGCCCCCCCAAGAAAGGGAAGTGACTGCCCCTCACACCTGCAATGCTCCTGTGCCCCCACAGCCTCGCTCCTATCTGCCCCCAGCCTTTGAGAAGCCCCCATGGCTACTGGGGTTGGGGAAGAACCGGACACGAGCACTGCCAGCCCTGTGTGACCAGGGCCAGGGTGGGACAGACTGCAGGCTGGGAGCTCGGAGGGTGAACGGGGGCTTTGCCCAGGCAGGTGGGGGAGGCCCCCTGGATGAGAGGGTGTTGGAACCGAGTGAGGCCCCACCCTCCTCTGCCCACAGCCCTCCAGGGCTCCCACCTTCCTGGAGGAAAAGCCCAAGTCCTGACGGTGGTCCAGAAGACCCTGCATGCAGGACCTGCCCTGTCCCTTCCCCTCCTTCCTCAGTCCCTCCCTCTGCTTCAGCCACACCGGTCTCCTGGCTGTTCCTCCAATATGCCAGGTGGGGTCCTACCCCAGGGCCTTTGCACAGACTGTGCCCTCTGCCTGAAACACTCATCTGTCAGATTTTCAGAGGGCTGTTTCCCTCCTTCTGTTCAGGTCTTTGTTTAGATGCTACCGCCTCATGTGAGGCCCACTCTCCCTTCCCTTACTTTGCTTTACTTCTTTGGCACCTACCTCCTCCGATATATATCTTGCTGATTTTTATTGTTTACCCTGCATCTCTGCAACTCGGAGCTGTAACGGCTATGAAGGCAGGTTATTTTGGGCGTTTTGTTCCGTGCCGTGTCCCCAGTACTTGGTACTCGGCAGATGCTCCGGAAATCTTTGCTGAATGAATGGGACTTTGACAGGTGGAAAAAGAGAGGGAACGCATCCTGCATGTTATGGAGCGACGTCTGTGTGCCAGCTTCTGTCCTGGGAGCCGGGGTGGGGGGGTGGGGAGGCGGAGATTCCTGGCACAGAGCAGGTGCTCCCTAGATAACCACGGAGTTTGTTGGCTGAAGACCCTGGGGGAATCCGAGACCGGTGGGGGAAACCCGGGCAGGCCTCCCGGAGGAAGAGGATGTTGGAGGACCTGAAGGGTCTGCGTAGGGAGGGGAGGCTGCAGAGAGCAGAACAGCAGGGCAAAGGCTTGGGGGGTGCGAAGTGGCCCATCCTGAGAGTGGGAGACCACTGGAGCCACTAGGGGCTGTGCAGGAAGGACCTGGACCCAGATCACTCTCTGTCGGGGGCGTCCCGGGCAATGTGGGGGGCTGAACAGCATCCGTGCCCCCCCCACCCCCGTCAACGGATGTCTCCAGACACTGTGGAGTGTCTCTGGGGGACACTTGATCTAAAGACCTCAGAACACCTGCCCGATTCTCCGGAGTGCTGGGGTCCGTGCTTCCTGAGGCCACTGGCCCGGCGTCTGCCCTTCATCCTGGCACAGAACGGCCCACACTCAGCACAGAAAGGACCCGAGACAGTCAGAAAGAGTCGAAGCTTAAGCTTGTTTAATTTTTATACATTTTTTCTTTTTCTTTTCTTTTTTTTTTTTTTGCTTTTTATTGAATCTTTTATGGAACCCCCCCTTTTTTCATTTTTTTCTTTCATTTTTTTTTTTTTTTTTTTTGCATAGGGAAACAAACAAACGAAATAATAACAGCCAGAGTCACTTTCTGTAAATGGTACTTAGGTAGGCGCGTCTGCAAAACCCGAAATGACTGCATAATATACAAGGTTATGATCAGAGAATGATGTGAGGAGGGGGCAGGCGGGTGAGCCGGGCAAGGGAGGAGTTGGCCAGGTCCGCCTAGATGTCCCCCGTCCCCACCTGGGGAGGGAGAGGGGGGCGGCAGACCCAGCCCGAGGCTTCTCCCAACTTGGGTTCATGAACGTGGCGCGCGCGCGTGTGTGTGTGTGTGTGTGTGTGTGTGTGAGATCTGGTGTGTGTGGCAAGCAGGAAGCGAGAAACAGAGTAAACTATCCTGGTAATATCAGTAAAATACAAAATGGGGGGGGAACCTCAAAAAATATCTTGGAGGAAAAGAAAACGAACAGCAACAGCCACCAAAAAGTTTTTAAAAGAGAGAAAGGAGGGAAAGAAAAGGAAAGAAAAGAAAGGAACTTCAGAGTCAAGTGGGTCTCTCTCCTTCCTCCCTGTCTCCCCTGTGCTGTGCTCTGTCCCTCAGACTCTCTCGTCTTTCCCCCATGCGGGGTCCTGGGGGTGGGAGGGCAGGAGGCTGGGGGCAGAGGCCAGGACCCCCGGATTTGAAGGAACTTTGGTTTTAGAGGCCTGACTGGGACCCAAGATGGAGGGGTGGGGGGTTGATGCATTGGGGGAGTGGACCGGGGGTTCCTGGCCGGAGGGGGCTGGGACACAGCCCCCTGTCCCCTTCCAGTGGGTCCCCTTGTAGCCAGGAGGTGTGAATGGAGGGCTGTGGGGTGGGCGGTAGCTTGGGGCGGGGAGTGACTCCTTCCTCTCCCAGAGCCCTTACTCCTGTTGGATCCCGCCTCCTCTTTCCTGAGGCCTGGGGGGGGGGGGGGCCCTGGGGAACAGGGGAGGAGAACCCCAAAGCCACACCAGCAGACATGTGAGGCACTGCTTGGGAAAAGGCTGTTTTGGTATCGCAACAAGTCCCACTGGTACGGCTTTGGGTCTGTGTCCCTGCCTCGCCTGGGGGTGGGGGTGGGGGTGGGCCAGCTCAGGGGTCCCCACACGCTCCGAGATGCTTCGGGATGGCTGGCTGGATGGGAGAGGCTGTGTCAGTTTGGAGGGGGGACTCTGAGGAGGCGTCCCGAGGGGCAGAGATGGGGAAAGATGGGAGGAAGCCGGATTTGAGGATGTATGTCTGGAA
Source organism: Acinonyx jubatus (assembly GCF_027475565.1). Classification (NCBI taxonomy): domain Eukaryota; kingdom Metazoa; phylum Chordata; class Mammalia; order Carnivora; family Felidae; genus Acinonyx; species Acinonyx jubatus. Next base: position 163,065,763 of record NC_069383.1, read on the forward strand.
TCTCCCTCCCAACACCCTCCAAAAAGAAAGTGAAAACCGGGGTCTCAGAGAGGGAATCCAGGCCAAAATAAAAAGTAGCCACTGTATAATCTGTATTAATGAGAAAAAAGTCCAAAGTACCGTGGGGGACGCCAGAGTGGGGAGGGGGTCTGCGTGGTCTATCCTGCGGGGGCCTGGGGTTGCTGCTTCTGGCCCCAGGCTCCTGCCTAACGGCTGCTGTCCCTGGGGACAGACAGAAGGTTCCAGAACAGAGACGGGGATGTGTGGGGCTGAGGCTGGAATTGTCTGCTGCCTGGGGGGTGCGGCTGCCCCCCACGTCTGCTCCGGGGTTCCTCTTGGGTCTGATTGTCTAGCTCACGGGTGGAGGTCTGGGCTCAGAACTCGGCAGGAGCCTGGGGCCCAGACCTGGGCCTGGGGACCCCCGACCCCCTTTCTCCTCGGCTGGACGGGCCCGGGACTGCTCGCCTCTCCACACCTCCCCCTCCACCTGGTTGGTATTCCAGGTCCTCGTCCAAGAGAGGACGGGGGGGCCATCTGTATGTACTCGGGAGGCCTCCCAGTTCTTTTCTACAGCATGGCTGGAACTTGGGGTCAGGCGGGGCGGGCTGCGAAGGGACCGTGGGGGGGGGACCACGGGGTCCCCGAGAAGCCCTCGGGGTGGGGTCCCGGTAGGGACTCTCCAGTGGCTGCTCCCCAGTTCTGGGGGGAGGGGAACAAAAACCAGAAATCAGCCGCATGAACACGGACACGCGTGGCCTCGGGCCCTCGGACCTAAGGACACATCTTAGGGGCAGTGTTTCGGCCACTGAGACCGCGACCTGCCCCCTGGGACCTGCTGAGGTGTCTTTTTGCAACAGGACATGGTATGGGTTCTGATGGTGGATGAAGCCAGGGCCGGCCTGCGGGCCCCCCCACCCTCACCGCTCTGGGGGGGGGCGGGCAGCAGGTCAACGAATGGGGGCCATCTGCCTGCTGTGTCCCCTCGGGAGATGCGCGGTGGGCTCAGGTGGGGGCCGGAGGTCGAGAAACTCAGCCCTCTGACACCCTCAGTCTGCCACTGTCTCGGCTTTGGTTGAGTAAAGAGCAAAGGAAACTGAAGACAACAAGAAAGAAAGGAAAAGAAAGGAAGGAAGGGAAGGGAAGGAAAGGAAATAAACTCAAGGAAAAGACAACAGTGTCAGCAGCCACGAGACGGGAGGCCTGTGCCCGGGCTGTCCCTGTCCCCGCCGGCCCGGGCTGGGCCCACGATAGCTGGACTAGGTCTACAGGTACAGACGGACAGATATTGCATATTATTGGGTTTGGCTTCTGTTTTCTGTTTGCTTCATACCAAATACCTTCCACAGTCACAGCTGGAAGACACAGAACTGGGTGCTGGGGCTGGGGGGGTGGGGGGGGGAGAGGGCAGGACGGGAAAGGCCGCCCAAGGCCAGTCTCCAGGGATGGGGGGGCCGGCGAGTCCTTTGGCAACAAGCAAGGGGTGCCTGGGGGGCTGGAGGGGGGCCTCGGGGGTGGGATGGCAATGTGACCCTGAGCCGGGGGGCGGGGGGGGGGGTAACGCCAGCCTGCAGGAGAGGTGGGATGAAGTCTGGCTGTGGGCAGGATGGCCACCCCATGGGGACACCGCTGGCCGGGGGGCCAGGGTGCACCCCTGAGGTCTGTCCGCTGCTGCTGTGGGCAGGGGACTCGGAAATGACCCCCCTGGAGCCCAGGGGTGGGGCTGGGGGTGGCAAAGCACCAGCGAGCACCCCCAATGCGGCAGGAGACGCGGAGCCGGGGGTGGGGGGTGGGGGGTGCGGACCGTGGGGCGATTATTCTGTGGATTGCTTTCTTTAGCGTGTGATTTTGCTTTTTTTTTTTTTAATTCTTCTTCGTTTTTTTTTCTTTTTTTTTTTTTTTTTTACAAATAGAAATACATCCCTCTTCAATTTTTATTCTTTATTTCATGTCATTGTTTTGTCTTTTTTTTTTTTTTTTTTTTTTAACTACACGAGCAGAACATGCGGCTATCTGTGCGCTGATATTGTTTAAAGGTAATACTTATCTTCGGAAGGCAAGGCACATCATGTGGTAGAAAATTCCGTGCAAATTAGGAAACATGGAGTTTTTTTAAGGTTTTTTTTTTTTGTATCTTTTTTTTTTTTTTAAAGAGGAGGGGGGGTAGTGTTGGAGGGTGGGGGGGGGCTGGGGGGACGGGGGGGGGGAGACAGAGCCAGGTATCATTTGCCATGCAGTGTCAGCCACAGCGAGCTGACATCAGGAGCCAGGTCACAGGAATCCCCGACTAAGCACCATGCAAAGTTAGGTAGCTGGGGGGTGCCAGGCACCCCTCCCCTACCCTGCCTACCCGCACCCTAAGGTTCCCGGCTGAGAAGCTTCCGGATACCCCAACTGCACGACCCACCCCCTCCTGCCCTCCCGGAGAGCGGCCCATGCTTTGGTCCCCTACGGCCACCCGGTGGAGGGGGCCCTGGGGACAGACGGACGGACCAAGGGCTCTTGGAAGCCTCTGGACGATGGGAGGGGGGTTGGTGGGGACGGGTCTTTCTCTCTATGGTCGAGTGGGTTTGCCAAGCCCCTTGGGCTGGTTTGGGAGGAAAGTCCAGTTTCTGGGGAGGTGGGAGAGGCTGGCCAGGCCTGGGGCACGGGAGAGGGGGAGAAGGGCCAGGCTGGGAGCAGGTGATGTGGAGGCCCTCCCCAGGGCGATGGCTTTGGCCCAGGCGGGGGGTGGGGGGCTGCGGTGGGGGAGGTTTCCCCCAGGGCCAGGCATGGAGGAGGCCAGCTGGGCCTGGGACGGGATGGGAGGGGCCCCTGTGTCTGGGCCTGGTGACCCGGGAACACCTAACACCCCCTCCCAGGCCCCCCACCCAAGATGGCCATCCCGGGCTGGAGGTGGGGTGGGGCCAGGGAGCCGGGGCTGGGGGGCACCCGGTGTCCCCAGCTTAGTGTTTTTGGAGCGGCTCAACGGAAAACGTTTAGCGGATGGGGGGTCCCCTACATGGCTACAGGGGACCCCCCTAGGCGCCGGCCCCTCCCTCCCCTGGCCAGAACCCCCCCCCACCCCCGACCCCATCCAGGCCTACGTGGACTACAGTGACCGGCCTGCTTTCCTTGTGGGGGCCCGGCCACAATGCACCTCCCTGGCTGCGCCCCACTTCGGCGGGGGGAAGTTGAAAGTGCAAACCGTGGTCCCCCTTTGGGCCGGGAGGCACCAGGGAGGGGGTGTCGCTCCAGGATGTAAGGCACTGGCAGAGGAGGCGAGGGAGGGCCCGCTGGCTCCCCAGATCCCACCCCTGTGCCCGAGCGCAGCAGGGCTTGAGGGACGCCCAGCTCTGCCCCTTGGGCCGACCGTGGGTGGGGTGGGGGTGGGGGGGAGTCCCATCTCTCTAGCTCTGAGGGGGGCACAGCAATGAGGGTCAGTGACTGGAGGCAGCCGGGCTGTGGGAGGGAATGGAAGGGGCCCCCGGCCATTTCGCATCCCAGCTGGACAAAGGGGGGCGGGCGGTGGGAATCAGGCACTTAAACCACTCGCTCTCACCTCCCACCTCCGTGGGCTACGTGGCGGCGGGGGGGGGGGGGGGCTCCCCTCCCAGGGCTCGGGTGGATGGAGGCTCCAGACAGGTGTCCCCTCCCGGGGAGCTCTGGGTCTCTCCATGCGCCCCAGCCCCTTCCTCGGAAAGTGCATTTCTTACAGTGTGTGCAACGTGGGTCCCTCCCCGGGGGCGTGTGGAGCAGGGCCGGCGGCGGGGTGCGGGGTGGGGTGGCCTCCAATGCCGAGGGGTGGAGCTGGGGGTCAATTGCATAGAGACTTCTCCTCCCAAACAGGGCAGGCCTGGGGCTGAAAGACCAAGTCCCCAGCGAGCCCAGCCGGGCGCGTGCACGCGTCGGGGCAGGACGCTCCGGAGAAAGTTTCTGCCGCGCGTCCCAGTCCCCTGGAGACATGCAGGGTCTCCCCACAACCCTCTTCTGCCCTCGTCGCTTCCCTGCCCGCCCAGGGCCTCCAGGGCGGCCTCTGCTGCCCGCGGCTGGGGTCCTCACCGGCCCCCCACCGTCCCCACAGCGCCTGCGTCCCCACTCGGCGGAGGCCCGGCCCACGTCGGGCAGAGGTGGCCTGGCTGGGTGTCCTGCCCCGTGGGGCCTGGGCAGGGGCACCAGGCCGCGCTCACCTGGTCCTGGGTGGAGGCGGGGAGCGGGCGCCCGACCTTCCGGAGCAGCAGCCAGAGGAGATGAATAACTTAGGAAGACGCCCCGACCTCCTCCGAGCGGTGGCTGGGCCTGGCCCTCTGGTCCGGCGGTGGCGTCCCGAGAGTCTGAACGGTTGCTGTCTTCACCTTTTGTCTTCTTGGCTGGGTGGGTTGATTTTTATGGTGTTTTGTTTTTTTTTTTTCCGTTTGTCTTTTTTTTTTTTTTTTTTTTTTTTTTTTGCCTTTTTTTCCTTTTTGCTTGTTTTCCTCCTGTGTGTACGTATGTGCCTGTTTTGTCTTTTCGGCCAGGCTGGGAGTCGGCGGGGTGTTCTTGCTTGCTGTAACTTTCCACTGAAAACGTGGGCCAGGGGCCGGCTGTGCGGCCCCCTGGGATTCCCGCGACGGAGGAGCAGGGCGTGGGAAGAAATCTTTCTTATCCCAGATACCAGGACTGGGTGCCCGACAGGGACACAGAGAGAGAGAAAGGGGCGGGGGAGAGAGAGAGAGAGAGAGATGGGGGTCAGACTCTCCTGTTGACCTCGCTGGCCACTGCCCACACCCACCTCCCTGTGACCTGTGACCCCCGCCTCCCTTATCCCGGACCTGTCATAACCTGCTGGGTGACCCTGGGCGAGTGCCTGCTCCAGAGCAAGGCTGCTACACAAAGTACAGGATGCCCAGTGAAATCTGAATTCTGGAGAAGCCCCAGAGAAAGCTTCCGGCACGTAACATGCGGCTTGCAGAATATATTTAATGCTACAACGGTTTTCTTTTAATTGATTTGTTTTTTATCTTTTCTTTACCTGCAATGTCAATCTATTCGAGCGTCCTGTGGTTTTGCTGAGAACCAGGTCTCTGAGCCTCAGTGCCCTGAGCACAGAATAGGGGAGAGGATGTGCCCCCTTACATCCAGGCCATGCGATCGATCGGGGCTGTTTCCTTTCGTTTTCTTTTTTTAAACAAACACTGCCCCCACCCTGGCCGCCACCCCGTTTCAAAGGGAAGAAGACAGGGGCCCAGAGAGGTCAAGCCGTTTGCCTAAGTCCACCAGCGTGGGAGCACCAAAGTGGAACTGAGGCTGGGGCCTGTGTGGTTCCAGCCCCCGCTCCTCCCCTGCCCAGGTCGGACCTCTGGCCTGGCCGCTGAGGGGCCATGACTTCCACTTTACGGGGGTGGGGGGTGGGGTGGGGGGGTGGTACTGAGGCTCGGGATCGGGGACAGCTCCAGTCCTGGTCTCCACAGGGAAGTCACGGGGAACAGACCCTTCCCCCTGGAAATGCATCGACTGCACCTGCGTGGGGCCGGCCTGGGGACCCCCCCCCAACTGATGCTGAGTAGCGCTGCCCCCCCCCCCCCCTGCTGTAAATCAATCGTGCCCCTCCAACCAGGCCGCCCTGCGGGCCATCCCAATGAACTGGCGCCATGGCTCCCAGCCCCCCACCTCCAGCCAAGTTCAAGTTCATCTTGGCCATTACCTCATGTCTGGTTTCTGTTGGCAACCAGACAGACTCTGGGCGTGACCCTCCCCCATGGTGGCCTCCCCTTGGCCCTTGCTCCCTTCCTCCCTCCTCCCTCCCAGGCCTCTGGTCCCAGTAACTTAACATCCTCCTCTTCCGCTGACTGGGGGACCGAGGTGAGGAACCGGGGGTGAGGTCCCGGCTGCGGACTCCCCCCGGGCCTGGCTGGAGCTGCCAGTGCGGCTCTGGCACGCGGCTTAACCCCTCTGGTCCTTGGCTCATCTATCTGCTGGACGGGTGTCATGTGCTTCTGGGCAGAAAGGATCCTGGTGTGAAATGCTGGAGGGGGGACCCCACCACGTTGGGGAGGGGGCAGAGGTATCAGGGTCCGCGGAGCCCCAATCTGGGGACCAAAAAAGTGATAGATTGCTCAGGGCTGGGGGGATTTATGTGGGAGGTGAAGGAAGGTAATTGACCAGAGGCGATCAGTTGAATTGACCCGGGGGAGGGGCACCAATGTGCGAGGGGCGTAGATGGGGGAGCAGATGTTAACCAGGGAGAAATATTGATGGGGAAGGGGATATTGATCTGGGGGAGGGACACTGATGGGGGAGGAGAAATTGATGGGGGAGGGGCACTGATGGAGGAGGGGGATATTGATCAGGGGAGGGGCACTGGCGAGGACGCAGAAGATGGGAAGGGCATGGGGAGGGACAGAGCTGCTCTAGGCTGGGATTGGGGGCTGGGGGGGGGGCAGAGAAAAGCAAACCTCCCAGGAATAATGAAGGCAGACGCAGAAGTGCTGACTGGGTCAGAAATGAGAGGCCTCTGAGCCCTTTGCACAGGGGCTCCGAGAGTGGGGAACAGGGTCTCATGGTTTCCTCCTCCCCGCCCTTCCTTCCCTTCAGGGTCTGCAGGGAGCAGAGAGGGGCACCTGACCCCCAGGGAACTGGGGTGCCCCTAGTCCACAGATCTGTGGTCCAGCCAACAGCAGCGTGGGCAGGGTCTCTCCCAGGGATGCCCTCCCGTTCACCCGGACTCAGGCCTCACCTCTTCTACGACCCAGGCTCCCTTGGGAGTCTCCCATCAATCTGACATCTCCCTTCCGTGCCCCACACCCCCCACCAATGCCAGCCTCCAAGAGTTCTTTCTCATTCTCAGATCTGGTTGTGCTCCTCCCTCACTCTCAACCCTTCCATGGCTCCCCACGGCCCTCAGGACAAACCCCCCATTCAAGCTGCTTCTCTGGCGTTTCTAGCCTTTGTCGGTGCCAAGTCCCCTGCCCGGGGACCCTGATCCTTTGCTCCTGCCAGCCACTTCTGCACCAGCTCCAACCCCTCCCTCCCCAGGCAGGGCCTTGGAGGCCCCCTCCCCCAGGTTCCTACCAGTCTGGGCCCCACTGGACCATAGGGGGAAATGAGAAGCACGCAGAACCAAAGCACTGCCCTGGTCTGCCTCGGTTTCCCTCCTCTTCTAGGATGTCTGCTGGGGTGGACCCCCGTGTGGCGGTCGATAATGGAGAGGTGCGGCAGGGGGGTGGGGACCTGGGGAAGGGTTAAGCAGGCAAGGCCTCCTCCCTGTCATTTTTATTACCTTTGGTTTCTGAAGAAATCAGGACATTTTCCCCCCCTCCCATTGGGGATGTGGGGTTGGGGGCGGCGAGGAAATGCATGGGTTCCAGAGCCCTGGGGGGTGGGAGTATCCACGCCAGGGCTTAGAGAGGGTGGCCCACGGGGTACCCCAAACTCAAAGTGGGGAGTCCTGGAGTCACCCCAGCTTTCTGGGTGACTCTGAGCAAGGCACAACACTTAATACTCGGGGTGTGGAAGGTATGTGGGACAGTGTCTGCCTTTTGGAGCCCTTTCTAGATAAAACTGGTCCAGCTTCGACGGCTGTGGGCCTTTCCGAGACTCTCCCCCGGGAAGTGTCCAAGGCCAGAAGAAGAGACGGAGGTTCAGAGTGGGTGAGCAGAGTCAGGGGCGAGCACTCACTGCTGAGGCCCGGGCAGGGAGGGAGGGCGATGGCTGGCTCCTCTCCATACACTCTGGCCCCGGTGAGCTGCCAGCAGCAACCAGGTCCGCCCCGGAGGGTCCCCGGCCGATTCTGGTCCCCGCCGAGGAAGGGGGATGTAGCTACCAGGTACCCGATGTCCCCCTCAGTCCCTGCGCATGGACTCTGCTGCAGGAAACCCTCCCACGGTCCCGGGAACAACCAAATGTGGCCCCCGGGGTCCCACAAATGCCCACGCTCTGCGGTTCCGGCAATTGGGAGATGCTGGGGAGCCCCGGGCTGCTTTCTCTGTGCATCTGGGCACTGGAGGGGCTGCCCTGGGGGGTGGGGGCCCCGGGGCCCAGCCACCACCCCCAGACACCATCTGGCAGCACACTCCCAGCCCGCGTGCGGCACAGACCCAGACCCCAACCCTGCGGGAAGCTGGGAGCCACCGGTCTTAGTTCCGGACCCACTGGGGCTCTGCCCTCCAGGGCTGTGCAGCCTCAGGCAACTCACTCCTCCTCTCTGAGCCTCCGTGTCCTGGCCCGGCCCATCCCCCTCTCCCCACCCTGGCGCCCACTCCGTGGAGCAATGCCGCCTCTGCCCCTGCTGCTCCCCTCTCCACCTCTGGGACTGGAGCCTGGGGTGGGGGTGCACGTGCTCTCCCGGGAGGCCCCGCCCCCTGCCATGGGCTGCCTCAGTTTCCCCACCTGCCCCCGGAGTCCTAGAGTCCACTGCCACCCCCTGCCCTCCTTTCTCATGGTCCCTCCGACCAGCAGCACGGGCGGGGACAAAGGCTCGGGGGCTGCAAGCTTGGGCTGACGTGCTGTGTGATCCTGGGCAGATCCCTTCGCCTCTGCGGGCCTCAGTCTTCCCATCTGTACAAACGGGCCTGGGGCGGTAACAAAGCCCGGCCTCACAGCAGCTCTGCCGTGTCTCCCGCTGGGAGGTGACACACAGGGTCTGGGGCCGTACCACATTCCTGGGCGTGGGCTCGAGGCCCTGGAAGGGTATGGGAAGCTGGCTCCCGTGCCAGGGGTGCAGCTGGAGGGGCGGCATGGGACCAGCCGGCCTGCCTCTCCCTGCGTGCCCAGGCAGGCCCCTCTGCCCTGCCCCTCCCTACCCCGCCCCAGCCGGCCTCTCGGCCCCTACCTGTGCCTGATAAATGCCCGCTGGATCCCTTGGTCCTAATCCCACAAAGGAACGGTTTGCAGGGGGCGTGCCGGGCGTAGAGTAGGCTGCGGGGAGGAGAGAGACCGAGAGCCCGTTAGCGCAGGGGGCTGCGCGGGAGCACCCAGAGAGGGTGGCCGCTGCCCAGGGTCACACAGCCGGGCCTTCGCACCCAGCACCCGGCGCCTCCAAGCTCGCTGCCCTCCCCAGCCGATCCGGGTCAGCCCCGGAAAGCCCACGGTCTCGGGCCCCGGGGTCACCCGGGCGGGGCATCCGCTGAGAGCGCAGGCACGAGATGAGATGCATGATCAGAAACCGCCTGTGAATTATTCAGGGTGTGCTTCGGTCCTGCTACCGCGGCCTGCAGCCCGCGCGGGGCGCCATGAATTATTGAGGGCGCTTTACTTATTAATTTTCCTCTCGGAGGCTGCTCGGGGGAAAGGCCGGGGGTTTTCAACACAGACGCGCGCGGGCACACACACGCGCGTGCGCGCGCACGCGCGCGTACACACATGTTGCCGCGGAGGCTTTCATCTGACCGGTTACGTTTTCTTGGCAAGTAAACGATGCCCAGGGCTGCCCGGGGTCCGGGGGGGAGGGCGGGACGGTCCCTTGGTAGCATCAGCCAGGGTGGGGTATGTGGGGGGCGTGAGGCCCTGGGGTGGGGGGTGGGGGTCTGGCGGGAGAGGCGGCAGGCCAGACTTGCCGGTGAAATCCGCGTGCAGGGGAAGGGGGAGGAATGCAGGTCCGTGCCAGGCACCGGGCACAGTCCCACTCAACCCGCAGTGGCCTCGATCTAGCAAACGGGATCATTAGCTCCACTGCACAGACGGGGAAGGAGGTCACCGTCCCCGCGTATTTGCTCCCTACTCTGCGCCTGGTGGGGCACTGACTGTTCTCTCCGATCTATCTCATCGGCTCGCTCCCACAGCCCTGCGACGGGGCGCTCTGTGACCGTCCCATTCTGCAGCTGAGAAAACGGAGGCTCAGAGAGGGGAGGGCATTTCCCCGAAGACACACAGGGAGCGAGCTGCAGAGACGGGATTCAAACCCGGCGCTCTGCGCCGCACGCGGCATTCGGAGACAGCCCCTCTGTACGCGAAGCTGTCCTGGGCCCCTTGCAAGGCGGTGGATGCTGGCGGCAGGGGGTGCGCATGTGGGGAAGGGGGTGAACCGACAGTCCCTCCTGCTCAAGGCGGGTGAGGAACCTCATTTGGGGAGGAAAGGAGAGAGACGCTCAGAGTCAGTGTGGGGGCCAGACTGAGGGGTCGGGGGTCTCTGAGACCATCTGCTCGGGGACACCGACTGAGACGGCCTCACGGGATGGCCCAGAGGACGGTGGCCCAGAGTGAGGCAGCCTGGAGGAGGGTGGACGGCCCGCCCAAGCCCGCACTGGGGTGCAGGGAGAGCCTGGGTGCAGGGCCACCGTTGATGGGTGGACCTCGGGAGTGCGATTCTGGGAGCCGCTTCCCAGGCTGGCGGTGCATGAGGGGCCAGCGAGCTGTCACCTGGAACCGCATCCAGAGCGTGGAAAGTTCTAGAAGGCGAGGCAGTCAACTCAAGGCCTTCTGGGGTCAGGTGGGGGCTGTCCCATCTAGAGGCGTGGCCCAGCCTGGGCGCCCGGCAGGAGCCGGGCCCATTTCGGCTGCTTTCTCCCCCAAGAGTCTAGAACTCCGGAAATTTTCCAGTGAGCTGTCCTGATTCTACGACAACGACAAATTCTCATTTTGCACAAACGCAAGGCACCTGGGGGCTCCTTCTGCCCCCAGGGCCGCCAGTTTGAGATCTTCGCCTACGGCCACCTGCTCGTCGCACAGAGGAGGGCGCTTGTCACCGGGAGCGGGCGCGCGGGGACCCCAGACTGCCCCCGGCCCTCTCCTGCCATTCCCTAAGGCTGTCTTGGGCCCCTGTGGGCCTCCGTCTGGGGACCCACCAAACTCACCAGCACCCGGCAGGCCGGGCCTGAGCCCCGGGCCCCAGCAGTCGGGGAGGGGAGGGGAGGGGGCCCCTCAGGGACGCCCGCCCTGCCACGGGCACCGCTTCCCGAGTGCTTACAGGGCGAGGTCGGCGACGTGCTTCCTCCCTCGGAGGTGGGTTTGGTGGCAGGGGGGAGCGCCAGCCGCGGCAGCCCAGGGGGCGGGGGCGCCAGCATCTGAGCAGAAAGGCAGTGACTGGACATTTTGAGCTGACCACTTCCATTTAACTGGGAGGAACAGAGAGACAGGTGGTTAAGGCGGCGGGCGCCCCCCTGCCCCGGGCGGCCGTCTGCGGGCCCCGCCGGGGGAGGGCCTGAGGGGCAGCAGGGCCGGGCCGGGCCAGCCGGGGGGCCGGGACGAGTCTGGTGGGTGCCTCTGGTGCCCACTCGCCTGAGCCCGCAGGCCCGCGGCGGCATCGGGGACCCCTCGTCTCCTCCTCAAGCCGCTCTCTTCCCTCTGCTCTCCTTGCACGAGACGCCACCTCACCCTAAACGACACCCGGCCTCGCGGCTGGGTCCGCACGCGCCCCGCCTCCTTCACCGGCAGGCCTGCGGCCAACCGCCTCGGCCCCAGCTCCGGAAGGCGCAACCGCTCTGAGCCCCAAAAGCTTCCGCGGGTGTTTGGCGAGCGTGGGCCCGCGCCGCAGCCACGGGACCGTGGCGGGTTTGGGGCCAGCTACGCGCCGTCGGTTCCAACACGCGAAAGAGCCTCGGTTCTGACCTGGCCCAGCTCCGGGCGCTTCAGACGAGGGAAGGTGGTGGCCCTGTCATCCACAAGGCCATTCAACACGGAGGCTGAGTGCCAGCCGGGGCCCCGGGGGACGTCGCCCGGGGCCCCGCGTGGGCAGGCGGCCCGTGGGGCCGAGGGGAGGCCCGAGTCGCCCCCCCCCCCGCAAACTCACCGGTCCAGGTTGCTGGCTGGCTGGGTCGCAGGCCAGCGACACGAGATCTTTGAGCGGGTCCTGGGGGTTGAGGTGAGGTGGGTAGCGTATGGCCGTGTGCGGGAAGTAGGTGGAGGCCGTCTGGGGCAGAATGGAGGTCGTGGGGAAGTGCAGGGCCGAGGTGGGGTGAGGGCTCCGGGCGATCCCTGTGGAGACCAGGACGGGACGGTCACTGGAGGCTGCGTCTCGGGGTGCGGGTGTCCCCTGCGCCCCGGTGCCTCCAATAAGGACAGAGCAGGACCCAGCTAGCCCTGCCACCGGCCAGGCCCTGTTGTTTCTTACACGCCCAAATTCGATGACGTTCTACCACAAGCCCACGGCGTTCTGTTGCCGCCCCGGTTTTGTCTGGTTTTGTTATTAACCCGGACGATGAGGTGGCTGTCAGAGGTTACGTCCCTTCCGCCCGCCCCCCCCCAGAGACCAGGCAGCAGACCCGGGGGAGGGTCTGGCCCCAAGGCCCACACCCTAACCCAGGGCTTGGCTGGCTCTTTCCTCAAGGGGCTGGTGGTCACTATTGTTTTTACCGTGGAGATACAATTTGCATACTATAAAGTTCACCCTTTCCAAGTATTCACTTCACTGGGCTTTGGCACGATTGGGGACCGTGGAACCACTGCTACGATGGCTCGTGGGACATTTTCAGCATCCCGAGAAGCAACTCCGTCCCCCTCAGCCATCACACTCCCCTCCCCCCATGAGTCCCCTTCCTGTGCGGGGATGAGCCTGTTCTGGATGTTTCACAGAAATGGGTTTCAGATACTCTGGGGCCCCTCGTGTCTGGGTCCCTCCCTGAGCATCGCGTGTCGGGGTCCGTCCGCGGGGCAGTGGGTGGGGGCGCCCCGCTCCTGTGCGTGGCTGAGTGGCGAGCCCGTGTGTCATTTGCTTGCGTTCTCTTTTTAAACGATCTGGTGACTTCCAGTATATTCGCTTTGTAATCCTGGAACGTTTCCGTCACCCCCAAGGTAGCTCACGCCCCCTTCCTCTCTCTGGCTCCTGGCCAAAGAGTAAGTCTTCTTGGCTTTTCAGGCCCCACGGTCTCTCGCAGCTACTTGCCTCTGTCGCTGAAGTCTGAAAGCTGCCACAGGCAAATGGACGGCCAGGGCCGTGCACCAATAAAACTTTATTTACAACAACAGGCAGCCGCGGGCCTGCTCTGCCGACTCCTGATCCGAACCACTGCACTGTTCTGATTCTCGCCTGCCTCCCTGCGTGTGTGCCTGCCCTTGTGTGCAGCGAAATCGTCGCCATCAGGACAATGGGGTGACAGGCGATACGCGAGCCCTTACCGCGATTAGCCCATTCGGCCCGAAACACAGCCCTGGGAGGGGGACGTTTATGAGCCCCCGTGGACGGACGAGCAAAGGAGAGCCAGGTGCACCGTGACCAGCTCGGCTCGTGCCCTGTGGTTGCTCAAGTCGGTCTCCCTCTGTCGCGTGTGAGGCCTCCTGTCCCTGTGGCCAGGAGCACCCCTGTATGGCCTGTGTGTCCTTGTGTGTGTCCAGCCATGCGTCGGGAGTGTCTGCCTCCTTCTGTGACCACCCAACCCCGTGGGGGTGGAGTGTGAGCTAAGGGGAGCGGGGGGACGGGCAAGCCCAGACTGTACCTCCTTCCTGTATGGAGGGGGAAACTGAGGCCTCAGAGCCTGAATCAGGGCCAGGCGCTCCGCACCATGACACCTCTGGGTGCTGTGGCCCAGCCGGGAGGCTATGGCACCGGGACTCACGGTCAGATGGCCAGAGGGACTTCCCCGGCCCAAGCGGGGGGGGGGGGGGGGGTGCCTGATCAGAGGGCCTAGCCGCCCCTCCCTGCCTGGGGCCCACGTGCTCACCGCTGTGCACGGCAATGACAGGCCGGTGGTGCTGGGTGAAGCTGGAGAGGCGGGGGGAGTCCTGGGGAGACGGGCTGTGGAAAGGTGACTTATCCATCTCTGTTTTCTTCACCGGGGACGAGATGCCTGTGTGGGAGGAGCCAGAGGGTCACAGGCCTGCAGGCAGTCAGAGCCCCTGCCCCCCCTCCTGCCAGCACCCGTGGGCGAGGGGGCTGGGAGCCCATCATCCAGGGGGGCAAACCGAGGCTCAGAGCAGAGAGGGGCTGCCCGGGGTCACATGGCCCACGGGACGAGGAGCCTGGTGGCAGCAGAGGCCCCTGACGTCACGGCCTGGCCCCTGCCTTCTCTCCCTCCAGAGACAGAGACGGCTCAGGCTGCCCCACCCTCCGGAGGCACCCCGTACCCCGCAGGGTAGGCAGAGACGAGGGGCCGTCCTAAAGCCCCAATAGGCAGGGGTGAGCCAGGAGGACGTCGACGAGGCCCAGAGTGGCCCTGCGCCCGCAGACTCCTCCTCACCGGGGTAAGGGAACAGAACCTTCCTCGCGGGGCCATCGAGAGGATAAAATGGGATACAGCCCCTGTAGCCGTTAGACCAGGGTCTGGCTCACTGACCCGCTGGGAGTTTCCTGTGTGGACGGGCCTCACACGGGCCGCCGGCTGCCCGGGGCAGCTGTGGCCCTCAGGGACCCTACCAGCCTCTGGCTCAACCTCTGGCACCTTCCTCCATGAATGAATGAATGAATGAATGAATGAATGAATGGTGTGCCAAGGGTGCACAAGGACTCCACAGAGACCGCGCACAGGAGTCCCTGTTGTCGTGAAGGGGACAGGCCATCCCAGTGAGGGGCACGTGCTGGCCCTCAAGACTCAGGGGAGCCCCCGCCCCTCCTCCCTGCGCCCCGTCCCTGCCAGCCTCCAGACGGGAGAGCTGGGGAGGAATCGGGGCAGAGTCCCGGGCCCGGCTCCCCCGGGGCGACCAGAATCTCGGTGCAGTGGGGCCTGCCGATGGGCATGTTTAGAAATCGCTTCAGAATGTATTTTAGGGGCACCCGGGGGGGGCTCAGTCGGTCCAGCGTCTGACTCTGGATTTCAGCTCAGGTCACGATCTCAGGGTCGCGGGATCGAGCCCCACATTGGGCTCTGTGCCAAGTGGGGGGCCTGCTTGGGATTCCCTCTCTCGCTCGCCCCCTGCCCTTCCCCCGCTCATGCACGGGCGCTCTCACAAATAAACAAACAAACAAATACATAAATAAATCGCAGGAGAAAAAAGTTTTAGACTGAAACCCACCTACCGAGGCCCACAGGGGACCCGCACATGGTGAGGGGTGTGCCCTCCCACCCAGCACCGCTGACATCAGGGAGGGTCACTCCCTGTGGAGGTGCCCCGGGCACCGCAGGCCAAGTAGGGTCCTCGCCTGCACCCCCCACGCCAGGGGCCCCCCGATGTGACAGCCGCTGACGTCCCCGGGCAGAGTCACCCTGGTGAGAGTCACGGCCCGCCTCTGAGGCTTGCTGTCGTGGGCGTGGGGGTCTCCTGCCGCCCGTGTCCTGGCCCCCCGCCCCCAGCCTTGTCCCCAACCGTGTTCCCTCGGCCTCAATGCTGGGTCCTGCTGGTGGTGATACAGATGTGGGAACCAGCCGCCCCAGGGCCACCGGGGAAGTCAGCTGCTTTTGTGTCACAAACCCTGCTGCCCTCATAGCCCCAAACACACACGGTGCTGGGAGTGAGTGTGTCCGGGGCCCTGGGTCGGCAGGCCCAAGAGGCCTGGCAGCCAAGTGTCGCCTCTGGAGCCGGGAGCCCAGGCCGTCCCAGGGGACAGGAGCCGGTGGGACCCAGGATGGCCGGCAGGTGGGGGGGTCAGCCCTGCAGGCGGCGTGCGCGTGCACGTATGTGGGTGCGTGCGGCAGGGGCCACAGCTCCCTGCTGCCACGGGGCCTGGTGGGAATGAGGTTAGGGCCGGCGGAGGCTCACTTAGGAGGATTTCCTAGAACAGCCTGTCCTGGATGCAAATAGCCTGGCTGGACCCTGCCCCCAGCCGCATCTCCGCAGGCCCTTCTAGAGCTTCCTGAGATGGGGCCTGGGGGAACCGGGGCAGGCGGGAGGGAGTGGGGGAGCCTGGCCCGGGGCCCTGCAGGAAAGAACAGCCCTTGGCGCTCCGGGGCAGGCCCCTAGAGGCCCTGAGTGTGCTTCCCCGCGTCTGGGCATCCCTCCCGGCTCAGCAGACAGGCCGTCACGCGGTCTGGTTAAGACGAGGCCGGTACGCCCTCCGGCCCCGGGTGCGAGCCGCTTTCTGCGCCCCCCACCCCCACCCCTCTGTGTCCCCATCCCGGCACCGCGTTTGTCCCCATCCGAGCACATCCACGCCTGCACCTTCTGCCTAGTGTCCTCCCTTCGGTCCCTCGCGTGCGCCTGCCCGGGCAGCACGGACCCTACCCCACGAGCGGCCCCATCTGCGCGTGCGCCCGCGTGCTCGCCCAGCCGCACCCCTCCCCCGTGCGCATGGTGACTGCACATGATGTCCGGCCCTGGGTCTCCACGGCCCCAGGCCACGGGCGGGCCCGCTGTGGTGTGTGCGCCCTCCCCCCAGCTGTCCTGTCCCCTGGGGGCAGCGCACATCGGAGCCTGCCCTCGTGTCACGCTCACACCCGCCCCGTGCGGGGGGGGGGGGGGGGGTCACAGTTGTCACCCCCGTTTCACAGATGTGGAGACTGACGCCGGACGGGAGGTCGCTTGCCCAAGGCCACAGGGCCAAGAAGCGGGGGAGAGGATTCAAATCCAACACCGTAACTCCACAGGCCTCACTCTGCGCCCCTCCTGCCCTCCGGGTTCTAAGAGGTGGGGGGAGCCCCCCACGTGACAGGGGAGAGAGAAGGAGCTGGTCCCTGCGTGGCTGGGTGCCTCCGCCCCCTGCAGGAGGGCCACAGAAGCAGCAGGAACGAAGCACTCCCGGGGGCTGAGCAGAGGGGGCCCTTTCTGGCCTGCTTGGGTGGGTAACCAGGGAAGGCCTCGGGAGGCGGTGGCCAGGAGGAGAAAAGGCACTCCCAATCTGGGCAGAGAGAGGGCAAAGGCCTCAGTCTGGCGCGAGGCCTGGGAGGTGGGGCCGACAGATCCCCCAGACCTCCGCCCCGCCCCAGGTAAGGGAGCACAGATGCCGGGGGAGGCGGGTGTTAGCGGAACACTGCCCTTGTCGTGGGAGGAGAGGAAGGGAGGGGGTGCTCTAATCAGCTTAACCCCCTTAATGAGCAGCTAATTGGGGGCTGTCTAGACAGGAAGCTAGAGGAAGCCAAGAGGAGGAGACTGTGGGGGAGGGGGAAGAGGACATGGGAAGGGGAGGAGGAGGCGGCAGAGGAAGAGGAGGGAGGAAAGGAAGAGGAGGGAGGAGGGGGAGAGATGAGTCCATCTTCCCCACCAGGCTGGGCGCACCTGCAGGGTGTAGACCAGCATACAGCTGGGGGTTATACTGAGGGCCCCACAGGACGGAGCCAGTCTGCCATCGCCTGAAGCAACCAGTGGAAACCACAAGGGACAGATTCAGCTCTGTGACTCCGTGGGGCACACCAGAAGGGGGTGTGAGTTGCCTCCTCGTCCACCCCACTGCTGCCGCTTCATGCTCAGGGCAGGAAGTTCACGCCAGGCTCCAGTGACTCTCTCGAACATTTCCTTCCTTTTATTGATTGATTGATTGATTTTCTCTTTTCGAGCTTCCTGCATTGAAAGCTAGGTGTTTGTTTTTGTTTTTGGCTTCCATCCTTTCTCTTTTTCTAATCCATAGACTTAAGGCTATAATTTTTCCTCTCCGGGCTGCTGTGGCTACATCGCAGAAGCTGCCCTCCACCTCTAAATAGTACACGCTTTACATGTGGCCGGTCCCGTCGATCACAGAGTTAACGAGAAGCGCTTTGGGGTTCCCAATCATTAAAGCCAGGGCAGAAGTTAACAGTCTCCCAATATCTGCCCTACCCCTCTTCCTTAGTGGCAGAACCCTTAAATTTGAGACGGGCACGTACTTGCCGAAAATAAGACTACATTTCCCAGAAGCCCCTGCGGCAGGGTGTGGCCCTAGGAGCGACTCAGGGGCCCAGAGATCAGCAGAAGAGGTAAGCACATCCTCTGAGAATTATTTTTAAAGGGAAAGGACATGCTCAGACTTGACCCTTCTTTCCTGCTGGCTGGACAGCAGACATGAGGGCTGGAGCTCCAGCAGTAGTCTTGGACCATAAGGTGGGAATGAAAACCATATTCACTTGGGGGCACCTGGGTTGGTTAAGCGATTGACTCTTGCTTTCGTCTCAGGTCATGATTTCACAGTTCATGAGTTTGAGCCCTGCATCGTACTCAGTGCTGACAACGTGGAGCCTGCTTGGGATTCTCCCTCTCTCCCTCCCCCCCCCCCGTCTGCCCCTGCTCGTGCTCTCTCTTTCCCTCTCTCTCAAAATAAATAAATAAATAAATAAACAAACATTTAAAAATGCTCCACATTCGGGGCACTTGGGTGGCTCAGTTGGCTAAGCATCCGACTTCAGCTCAGGTCACGATCTCACAGTTGGCGAGTTCCAGCCCCGCGCTGGGCTCTGTGCCGACAGTTCAGAGCCTGGAGCCTGCCTCAGATTCTGTGTCTCCCCCTTTCCCTCTGCCCTTCCCCCAATCGAGCTTTGTCTCCCTCTCTCTCTCTAAAAAATAAAGTTTAAAAAAATATTTAAAAAAATGTTCCACATTCACTGGAGCTAAAGGCGGGAGGCTAAGTCTCAGGGTTGCTGATGGCTGGACATTTACTTTGGAGAGAAATGCACTGTCCTTTTGGGGTTTGTTTCTCACAATTGAACTTAAAGCTTATTAAACACAGGATCTTTACAGAGGCAAACCTGTCAGAAGTGGGGAACCCACAGGGAGAGAGAACCATGGAGACACTTTGACCCACAAATTAGAGCCTCCTAGGGAGACACATCCTCCCAAGGTTAGGTACCTGCCCTGGGAGCCAACACAATGGAAGAGGGAGGGCCATTGGGGCTCAAATGTCACAACCAGACATGATAGAGACTCATTCACAGACATGGGGATTTTGTAAAGACGCGAACAACGAACTCTCTTGTGTCCTGGGCACTCATCGTGTGCCAGGTGGCTGCTTTATGCGCCTTCTACCATTTCCTCCTCCCAGCTCCAGGAAAGAAGAGTTGTCTCATCAATCCCATTTTGAAGATGAGAAAACTGAGGTTCAGAGAAGTCAAGTCACCTGCCAAAGTTACACAGCCCACACAGCGAGCCAATGGCAGACCTGGATTTCAAACCCAGGTCTCTCTGACACTTAAACCTGCCCTCTTAACTGTAATGCTTTCCAGGAATCCTGTAGGTATGGTCTTCGTGTAGACAGACCTTTATAAGAAAGCTGGCCCTTCGGGAATAGGGAGTAGGGACCAAAAAGCAGGGGGCAAGCAAACAAATCCTCAGGTTTACTGGGTGTGTACTATGCGCCAGGCCTGTTTTAGGGACACCGCACGTATTAACTCACTTAATCCCCACAACCTTAGAGGGCGGTGCAGATATTAACCCCATTTTACAGATGAGGAACCGGAGGCTCAGGGCAGTGCGGTCACCAGAGGCTGTACTGGCCGGTGGGCCCGAGTCCACGCTGGCAACCATTGGGTAATCCGCGGGGTGAACCCTTTTTAAGGGGTAAGGGTCTGGACTGAGCGACGTTTCTAAATTCTGGGACACAGACTCCGCTGGGGGCCTTTGCATTTCCAGGGACACCCAGCCCAGGGCAAGGCAAGCTTGTGGGCCCCCCTGAGCATAGTGTCCCCGAGCAGCCCCGAGGCCAGCCCGCGGGAGAGCAGAAACTCGGGTTCTCCGGAGGAGAACCGCGGTGGAGACGAGGACCCCAAGGAACGGAGATCTTCGGGGGGAGGCCGCTGGGGAGCCTGTGGCAATGCCGCCCCTGCAGAACAGGACCCGTTCTGGGGAGGGCCCTAAAAAGGCAGACGAGTGAGAGACCAGCCGCTCCCCGAAAAGGAGGTTCAGAGAAAAGGAGACCTGGGACCGCGCGGAGGCCGAGCCCGTGGAGACGGGAATCTCGGAAGATCAGCAGGACCCCTGCGACGGGGCATGCTACAGCTCGGGACCCACCAGCGGGGACCCTCCAGATGAGAGCGTAGGGCGGACCCCGGGAAGAAGCGCGCGGCCGATCAGAAGCGCCACCGAGTCCACGCCGCAGGTCGGGAGCCCCACGGAGACGAGGCTGCACTGGACAGAGGGCAGGAAAGCCGCGGGAGGGACAGTCTCCGCCCTCCCCGGCCCCGACGGAACCCAGAAGCTCCGGGAACGTGAGTCCGAACTTCCCAGCGGCGAGCGACCCGCGCGACTACAATTCCCAGGAGGCCCCGCGGCCCCAGCCCCAGGGCTTCCCGCACCCCGGCGCCGGCGCAGTGCCTGCCGGAATATGTAGTCCCCGCCGCGGTAACCCCGGCCCCGAGGCCCGCTCCGCCCCCACTGCCAGCCCCACCTCCTTCCATGTCCTCCGTCCAGTTGCGGCTGCTACTCGTGGGAGAGCTGGGCGAGGTGTAGTAATCGCCGCCGGGGCTCGTGTCCACGTCTTCCTCCATCGAGCCCGATTTGTGCCGCTTGCTCCTAAAGGGCGAGGGAAACAGAGCGCAGGCCGGTCACCACGGCGACGCGAGGGTGTGGCGGGGGCAGTTTGGGCTGACTTCCGGTCCGTAGGGGGCAGGGCGGGGAGGGTGCTATCGCGAGACGTCGAGGTTCCCGCGGACGGGGAGCACCTGTCTCAACCTGCCCGTCGCTCGGATGGGACGCCCAGGGCCAGAGGCAGTGAGGCAGTCGGCCCAGCGCAGACGGCCGACTGGCAGGCTGCGCACTAAAACCCTGGATAAACACTCGGCCTACCGTAAACCTCAGAACAACCCGGTAGGACTATGATCCCATTTTACAGATGGCGGAAATCCACGCAAGCACTGGGACCGGCTCAAGGTTACCCAGCGTATCTCCGCAAGAACCAGTGTCTATTCCCGTGGAGTCTCAGGGGGTGGGCTGATAGGACTCAAGGCTGTGGGAGCCCTGGGTGGGGTATCAGGGCTGGGGAAAGGAGCACGTGGGGCTGGGTTTTGAGGGATACGTAGGAGTTTACCATGTGAACCCTGAAAACAGGCATTCCAGGGAGAGGAGTCAGCCAGCCGGGGCCAGGTGGAGGTGGGCGAGGGGTGGCTGAATGCCCAGAGGCTGGGACCGGGGCACGTACCCGCTGGAGGAAGTGCTCGGTAGCGTTCTCCTCATGCCTGTGCTGGCTGGATTCAGGTCGTATGCCAGGTGCCCCTGCAGCTCCCCCAGGGAGAAGTTGGGTCCTGTTCCAGTCACCACGGGTGCTGCGGAGGGTGAGAGGGGGCAGAGTGAGAGAGGGTGCAAGGTCCAGGGCTGCAGTTTGCCCCGGAGGGGTGGGGAGAGCCACCGGGGGACTGGCCAGCCCCAAAAGGAACCCCGTCCCCTGAATGGCCTGGTTCCTAACGTGGCTGAAAGTGTCCTCATTCTATGGGTCAGAAGCCCAAAGCCAGCAAGAGAGGCCAAGCTCACACTGTGAGGCAGAGGCATAGCCAGAGCGAGAGGACTAGCTTCCCAGCGCTCCCTGAGGCCAGGCTCTGCTGATCTGGACAGGGAGGATGATGGTCAGGGTTAAGGCAGGACAGTGCCCAGAACTCCCTGCACTGGAATTCAGGTGGGGGTGTCTGGGGAGTGGGTGGGTCCCCAGCAGGTACATTAGGAAGGTAAGGGAACAGGAGGCAAAGCGGGTGGGGCGTGTGGGCCCCTACCTACTGCCCTTCCTAGGCACCTTAGCTCGGTGACAGAGGGGAGTAGGGCAGGGTGATGGGCAGCTTCCCTTTCCCTGAGACTCTTTCTCAGAGTCCCCATCCCAAAGCCCCCTCTCCCTCTCCCACGCCCCTCCCCTCTCCAGATCCCAGCACAGGGTGGGCGGGGACACTCACTCCGGGACACCTGGATGAGCTCGGTGACACTGAACACGCCGGAGGTGACGAAGCTCTCCTGGAAGTCGGTCGTGTCTGGAACAGGGAGAAAATGGGACTCACTGGGTCTGTTTCCTTCCTCGACACCCTGGGCTACCCAGACTCCGGGGGCTGGAGTGGTCACCCTGCCCACCCCCTCTGCAGCCCCGTAGCAAG
Source organism: Acinonyx jubatus (assembly GCF_027475565.1). NCBI lineage: Eukaryota > Metazoa > Chordata > Mammalia > Carnivora > Felidae > Acinonyx > Acinonyx jubatus. The sequence goes on from NC_069383.1 coordinate 163,087,491, forward strand.
ACGGAGGCAGAGGCCGGACCTGCGTTCGAATCTCAGCTCGGCTGCCGCTTCGCGTGTGCTCTTGGGCAAGTCCCTTCCTGTCCGTGAGCCTCCGTGCTCCCTAATCTCCAAAGTGGGGGCCACACACCCTGCCATCGGGGTGGCTGATATGAATCAACTGGCCGCAAGGGGCTGGCTTGCTCTCCTCGCGTCACGTGGTTCTGCAGCCCCTTATCCCTCCCCCTCCAGACTGGGAGCTCTGTCCTGACGGGGAGGTCTGTGTGCCCAGGTCCCGCGGTGTCCCCAGTGCCTGGCCCAGAGCCTGGCACACAGCAGGGGCTCAGAATCACGGGCTGAATGGAAGGTCCACCCGCAGCAGTTAAAGTCCCCCATGTCCCCAGAACCGCACCTGCCTAATGTCAAAGGAAGAGGGACCCTCCTCTCTGGTATGCAGTGGTTGGGACCCATTTAACGGATTTGGAAACAGGTGTGGCTCCTCTTGGCTGACCTTGGACGGCTGGGAGCCAGCCTCTCGCACCCCCCCCCACCCCCGCCCCGCGGACGGACCCCGGACACACGACGCTCGGGGAGGGAACCCGACACGAGGCCACGCGGGGCGTGAGTCCACGGGTGTGAAACGTCCTGAACGGGCTCATCCGCGGACAGGAAGGGGGGTTCATGGGGGCCGAGGACTGGGGAGGGGGAGGAGGGGTGGGGGCAGGGCTTCTTTTCAGGACAACAGAAGTGTTGTGGACAGTTAGAGGCAATGGTTGCACAATAGTACGAATGGAGTTAACGCCACTAAGTGTACATGTTCTGTCATGTGAATTTAACCACAATACGGTTTTGGGTTTTTTTTTTTTTTTTAGATCATTAAGGCAAAGGCACCACGCGTCAGGCGGTGGTCGGCAGGCAGGGTTGGGGAGCCTGCCTGAAAGAGGACCGAGAGGCCTACAGACATTAAAGTTTGGGAAGTGGCAAGGACGGTGCCTGGTGCAGGGTAACGGCCACGCAGGCCAGTGTCGGCTGCCGCGATCAGGATGATCTTAAACAGGAGGTTTGGCCGCCTCCCTGAGGGTCACGATATTGCCAGCAGTGGCCCATGCAAAGGCCCTGGGGCTGGAGGCAACAGGAGGGAAAGAAGCCAGGGAAGGTGGTCAGAGTGGAGAAGGGACCAGCAGGTGGGCGGCTCTAGGCCTTGGGGGTGGCGAGAGTGGTTCTTCTCCAGGCCCCCAGGGGGCAGCACGGGCCACAGGGAGCCGACCTGCGTGCCCGGTTCCCCAGCTGTGAGAGACCCAAGTCCTGGCCAGTCCGGAAACTCCAGTCTCCCCGGTTACCAGCTTTGTGCACACCATTTATTGAGCAATTACTATATGCCCAGCCCCGTGCTGGGGGGCTCAGGGCCACCACATTCCTGGGAGGAGAGGGCGATGCCCAGCCCCCCGCCCCCAGCGTCCAGGGGAAGTGGCCTCGGCCGTTTCCTGCCACCCAGCTGGCCAGCTGGTGTCAGCACGCCCCTCCGCCTTCCCCCCACCGGGGTTTCCTGTTTGTGCAGCACTCGCCCAGCTCCATCTCCAGGGGACTCCCTGGCGGGTGGGAGGAAGTGCTTTCCTCCGGCAGACGCTGGAGCTCCCCATGGGACCAGGCCAAGCGCCGCTGCCCCCGCCTGCCTTGAACATCTGGCTTGGAGGCAGGCGCCTGAGGATCACAGGAGGCCAAGGAGGACTCAGGGTCACAGCCGGCCCGTGGTGAGCGGCACGGGGGCCTGTGACGCTCCTGGAACCACCCGGCCTCCCTGTGCGGCCTTTCCAACGGGGACGTCCTCACCCACTTGCTTTTTCTTCCACCCTTCCTTCCTGTTATCTCTCCTCCTCCACCCCTGTGTGCCATCTCTCTAGTTTCTCTTTTTGTCTCTGCTTCACCCCTCCCTCTCTCCTTTTTTTTTCTTTCTGCAAATATTTATTGAGCACCTGTTGTGTACCAGGGTCCTATCCTAGGCGCTGAGGACACAGTAGTGATCAGGACAGACAAAAGCCTCTGCCCTCAGGCAGGTGAGGTTGCATTAGGAGAGAGAAGCAAACAAGCAACTAAGCAAATACATAGGCGATCACTAACTTCCTCAAAAGGAAATAAAACAGAAAGTGGTCATTGAGAGTGGCTGAGGCTGTCTGAGGTCAGCAAATCTGAGAGGGGGAGTATGTGAGCTAAGACCTGGGTGATCTAGAGAGAGAGAGCAATGAGCTGTCCAGATAGAAGGCAAAGCACATGCAAAGGAACTGGGCCTGGACTGTTGGAGGAACAGCTAGGAGGCCCATGTGGCTGGAGCAGAGAGACCGAGGGGAAGAGAGGGAGGAAGGGAGGGCAGGCAGGGCACAGGGACAGGTCCTGCAGGGCCTTGGGGGTCAGGGGGGGACTTTTGCCCCAAGGGAGGTGGGGCCCCTAGAGGACTGTGAACAGAGGAGGGCAGGACCTGACTCAGAGCTCATGGGGGCTCTCTGGCCACCTTAGGACAGACAGGGAAGCGAGGACAGAAGCCAGAGGACCAGGGTAGAGGTGACTGCTCTGGTCCAGGAGGGCGATTATGGGAGCAGACCAGGGCAGAAGCAGGGCCCTCTCTTGTGGGGTGAGCCCCTCAGCGCCCAGAGGGCGGGAGCTCGGAGTCGTGGGTTCCAACCCCAGCTCCCTGCTTGCCCCTGGGAAGGCCCCTTGACCTCTCCGTGCCTCGGTTTTCTCATCTACAAAATGGAACAATACCAGTGCCTGCCTATAGCATGGCTGTGAGGTGCCGACACGGGGCCACGGAGAGCACGATGGGGCCGTGCGCCCCAGCCCTCGCCATCCCCAAACTCACCCAGCGTGATGGGCTTGCTGTCCTCCTGGTCGGAGCCCATCCCTGCCCGGGGACTACCGCTCTGCTCCGCGTCTGCAAAGAGAAGGAGGGGGACGGTGTGGTGACATTGCAGGGGACCCCACCCCGGGGGGAGAGGAGGCCTCCGTGCCGGGGCCAGGCTGGGCAGCGCCGTGGAGAAGCGGTCCCGAGCTTGCCCAGGCCCGGGGGTCTCCGCTTGGCCCCCTCCCCTCGGCCTCTGCCCTTGAAGTCCCGGGGTGCCAGCCCTTGGTCTTGGGTTGTCACTCAGGGCCCCCAGGAGAGGGCAGAGGGGCGTCCCCCTGCAGCCGCCATGCGGCTACCCACCCGCCTGGCTTGGGGGCTCCCTCCCACCCTGGCGCCCGCCCTCCATCTTATCTAAAAATAATCAGGCTCCTTGGCAGACGACGAAACAGACAGACGCTGAGCTCAGCATTATCAGCTCCGGCAGCCTGGATGGAGGGCGAGGCGCGCCAACCCCTCTGCAGCCCCCACGGCGTCCACCCGGGACCGGGGCGGGGGCGGGGGTGGCGGGAGGGGGGGACACCCACGAGCCCAGCCTGACGGAACCCCCGGCCCCGCCTATCTGTCTCTGAGGTCAAACACCAAGGTGGTGGGAGTCACGGCCAGACGCCAAAGAAGGAGAATCAGCCCCTTCCACCTGCCACGTTCCAAAGCCAGGCATAACCGCTGTGTGCCCTCAGGCAAGTTGCTTAACTGTTCTGAGCCTCACTTCTCTCTTTCAAATGGGTGTGGGCATCACCGAGAGGTGGTAAAGAGGTAATACGGACGGGTCGGGAGCCCCTAGGGCACGCCCAAATCGAGTTCGAGCCCCGGATCTGGTTCAGCGTGGACGGCGTGGAGCCCGCTGGGGATTCTGTTTCCCTCCCTCTCTCTCTCGCTCTCAAAATAAATAAACTTAAAAGAATATTTTAAATCCCTAAAATGGCCGTAAATGTGGGCTTCACCTCATTTTCGAGGTCTCCTTCAATCCGTAAGAGAGCCACACGTCTGGCGTTGTGATTGTGCCCATTTTTTTTTTTTGATTGTGCCCATTTTATAGGCAAGGAAGCCTGAGGTTGGAACAGTGAGCAAGTGCCCACCCACGGCACTTGTGTCGCCCCCCCCCCCCCCCCCCCCCCGTCCACCAGGGTGACTTTCTGCATGAGTGGGCGTGTGCGTCCAGACCTGCGACCCATGGCCGTGCGTTAACCGCCTGGCTTCCGGGATCGGACGCCCGAGTTCCCATCCCAGCTCCGGGAGCCTCCGAGGCGACGTGCCCTCTGCTCCCTTGGGATCCCGTGGGGGTGACCGTGCGGACGCCTCCCCAGACGGCCGCGGAGCCCTCCCCGTGCACCTCGTGGCTTGGCACACCCTGTGTGTCGAGCACCTCCTGCCCGCCAAGATCGAGGGTGCCCTGAACGCCACCGGGCCGAGGACCCGTGCCTCAGTTTCCCGACCCGCCACAGGAGCGGACGGGGGCAGCCCCAGTTGTGACCCACTGGGCTGGGCAGGGCTGGGCAGCAGCCGAGGTGAGCGTGCCCGGCTCGGCCCCGCGCCCTGTGGCCACTCCCGGGCCGGGCTGCCAGCGGCCCCTTGGCTCCGGCCAGTTCCGCTTGGACGGCCACGCGGCTGGGCACGGTGGCCGCCGTGTTGGGAAGAGCCCAGCCCGGGCAGCCGGCCTCGGGCACAGGACCCTCTTCCGGATCCGGCGCCCACACGGCCTCGGCAGGCAGCAGGGCGCGGCGGGCGCTCAGGCGATGCCCGGTCAGGGCCGCAGGGCTGTGGGCCTCGTTCTCCTCATCCGTGAAGTGGGCACAGCCACACGTCTCTCTCAGAGGCTGTCCCCTGACAGAAAAGGCGATCGCGAATACAAGAAAGAGCCCCAAACCGGGGTGGGGGGTGGGGGGCACACAGTAAGCACGTCGCCAGCCGGAGGGAGGCGTTATCACTCCCCGTGCTGCGTCCCCACCCCACCCCCCACCCCCGTTTCCGTCTAGGGTGTTGTTACTTTGCATCCGTGGAGAGCGAGGGCGCTCAGCCACAGCCGACTCTTAGCCAAGGTCGCCCTGTGACCTGGGGCCGGCCAGACCACCTCTCGGAGCCACACGGTTTCCCGGGAGCAGAAAGATGGCAGAACCCACCTCCGGGCTTTGCCAGCCACCAAGTCAGCGAATGCGTGTGAAAGCGCCAGTGGGTACTGACGGTCAAAAAACCATGGGCTTGGGAGCGGCTGTGAACGACACTGTGTTCCGCGCGGCGGTTAATTGTCCGCTGTGAGCGCTGAGAACCGCGGCTGGCCGTTGCCTATCGGTCTTGTATCCCGCAGCCCCGCTGAGCTCACTCAGTAGTTCTAGGAGATGTTTGTGTTTTCGTAGATCGCTCGGGATTTTCTTTGTAAGACCCTTGTGTCATCTGATCTGTAGGCCTCTGATTTCCTTTTTCTTGCCTTATTGCACAGGCAAGGACTTCCAGCACGATACTGAACGGAAGTGGCGAGAGCGAGTGGCCCTTCTTGGTTCCGATCTTGGGGGAGACTCCCCAGTTTCTCACCCCCGAGTACGATGGAGATCCCTTCACTGGGGTCAAGGGGTTTACCCTTCCCTTTCTATAGTCCGGGGAGCTTTTTTTTTTAATTAAATAAGCGTCGTTTCTAAACACTGATGCTGTAATGACATGCTATCTCATTAAATCTTTTTTAATTTAGTTTTTAGATGGTGGTTAAATACACATAGCATAAAATTTACCATTTAACTGTTTCTTTTTCAATTTTTTTTTTTTGATGTTTATTTATTCTTGAGAGAGACCATGAGCAGGGGAAGGACAGAGAGAGAGAGACAGAACCCGAAGCAGTCTCCAGGCTCTGAGCTGTCGGCACAGAGCCCGACGCGGGGCTCGAACCCACAAACGGCGAGATCACGAGCTGAGCCGAGGTGGGACGCCCGACCGATTGAGCACCCAGGCGCCCCACCGTTTAACTGTTTCTAAGCGCACGGCTCATTGGCATCAGGCACACTCACGCCGTCCTGCATTCACCCCCACTATCTGTCTCCAGAACTTTCCATCTCCCCAAACTGAGACCCTGTCCCCATGAAGCACAGACTCCCCACCCCCTGCCCCACCCCTGGCTCCCACCGTCTACTCTCTGTCTCTGTGGACGGGACTCCTCTGGGGACCCCCTGTGCGTGGGGTCACGCGGGATGTGTCCGTCTGTGTCTGGCTCCTGTCACTGTGCACGGTGACCTCCGGGTCCGTCCACGCGGTGGCAGGCGGCAGGACGTCCTGACTTTTAATTATGTGATCTTATTTTTAAGTATCTCCAACCTTCACAAAAAGTCTCATCTGTCTGCTGACTACTTGCCTGTCACTTGGGTCCTGAAAACTCCCACCAGCCACATGCGACTTTACACGTAAGTGAGCTAAACTGAAATCAAGTTAGAATTTCAGGGCTTCGCCAGCCTCGGTCACCTTTCGCTACTCAGGAGCCCACGAGACTGGCGGGGACCAGATCGGACGGTGTGGAACCCTGCCACCATCACAGAAGGCTGAGCTGCGATGGATGTTTCCATGAAATATCGGGAGGGAAGGGGCACGGAGAGTCCCTTCTCCTCTCATCTGCTTAGACAGCCGGCCCTTAAATGCAATGTCCTCTGGTCTGAACAGACGTCTAATGGATAACGTTTAAAGGACAGGCTAAACATTAAAAAAAAATTTTTTTTAAAAAGGGGCGCCTGGGTGGCTCGGTCAGTTGAGTGTCCGACTTCGGCTCAGGTCATGATCTCGCGGTTGTGGGTTCGAGCCCCGCGTCGGGCTCTGTGCTGACGGCTCGGAGCCTGGAGCCCGCTTCGGATCCTGTCTCCCTCTCTCTCTGCCCCTCCCCCGCTCACGCTCTGTCTCTCTCTCTCTCCCTCAAAAATAAATAAACGCTAAAAAAAAAAAAAAGGATGGCTAATGTCCAGTGCCCCCAGCTGCCCCAGGCCCCAAGACAACGGCTTTTGTCTGCTGAGTCGTACCGCGTGAAGAGCAGTCACAGTAGATTGATTCAATCTACCCAACTGATGAGTTTGGTAAACTGAGGCACAGCTCAGAGTCTCTTATCCAAAGCCGATGTCAAGTCAGAGAAGTTATGTGCCCATCGCAGAGTTGCTTAACGGGGGTGATCCTGCCCCTCAGGACAAAGTCTGGGCGCCTCTGTGGTTGTCACGACTGGGGCTGTCCTGGCATCGAGGGGGCCGGGGACGCCGCTGACCCCCTACAGCACCCAGGACACCACCCACAGAATGACCCGCCCCAGTGTCTGCAGTGCCGAAGGGGGGGAGGCCCTGCTCTGGATCCATCCGTTTCCAGTGGGGGTGAAAACCAGTGCTTGGGGGGAGGGAGAAGGTAAGCAATTCTGCTCTTCGCTCTTTTTTTTTCTAATTATAATTTTTCAAAAATGTTTATTTGTTTTTGAAGGAAAGAGAGACAGAGCGTGAGCTGGGGAGGGGCAGAGAGAGTGGGAGACACAGAATCCGAAGCAGGCTCCGCGCTCCGAGCTGTCGGCACAGAGCCCGACGCGGGGCTCGAACCCACGGACCGCGAGATCATGACCTGAGCCGAAGGCGGCCGCTTAACCGATGGAGCCCCCCAGGCGCCCCCTGTTTCCTTTTGAAAGGAACTGACTGCTGGGCACCTCCTGGGTGTCAGAAGCCTGGAAGACACAGTGTGACGAAAATGGGCAAAAAAGCCCTGCCCTCGTGGCACCCAGGTCCTAACGGGGGAGCGACGGGCAATGAACAAGCAAACAGATTCACCCAGGGGATAAACTCGGGGCGTGTCAAGTGCCAGGGAGGCCCCACGGGGCTCGGAGATGTGAGTGGCCGCCCCTGGAGGAGGAGGGGCGTAGACTGGAGGTCCTGGGAGGGGTTGATGAGGGTTCTGGGTGAAATGGTACGGTCCAATTGTTAATGCTTAGTGACTCATTTCTTTGACTATATTGGGCTGCACGGTTCACCTCCACTGACTTATTTAATCTTCAAAACTCCCCCAGGAGGACAACATGGATGGGTCTAGAGAGCATAACGCTGAGCGAAATGTGTCAGTCGGAGAAAGACAAACGCCGTAGGATTTCATTCATATGTGGAGCTGAAGAAACAAAATAAACAGAGTGCGGGGCGGGGGAGAGACAAGCCAGAAAACGGGCTCTTGACTACAGAGAACCCGCAGAGGGGAGGTGGGAGGGGGATGGGAGAAGTAGGTGGTGGGGATAAGAGCACACTCATCCGTGTTTTGGGGACACTAGGGACAGAATACGCCCTTGGTACCTACCTCCCTGCTCTGCCCACGCCGACGAGCACCCCCTCGGGGAGCAGAGCCCCCAGACCCTATCGCGCAGGCTGGGGAGACTTCCGAGCACGCCCCGCTCGGGTCGCCGGGGGTAGGGGCCGCGGTGTCATGAGACGGGGTGCGTCGACGGGCGACACGGTCTGGCCTGACACCCTGAAGCCGTCCTGGATCCGGTCCGGCAATCCCCGGGGTTACCCAGAGACCGCAAGTAAGTGACGGTTTTATCTGCTCCTCGTAAAAACGCATAAACGGTGGCGGGGGGGGGGGGGGGGGGGGGAGGGGGCGCCTGGGTGGCTTAGTTGGTTAAGCATCCGACTCTTGATTTCGGCTCAGAGCATGATCTCTCTTCGTGAGTTCGAGCCCCGCGTCGGGCTCCGTGCTTGGGATTCTCTCCCCCCCCTCTCCGTCTCAAAAATAAATAAATAGACTTAAAAAAAATATACATGAACATCTCGTTGAATATCATACCACATCCAATATGCCAGCTTTAAAACATCGTTGGCTTGTCTTTTGTTTTTTGTTCTGAGTTTTCTCCTGACCTGGTCGACTCAACCACCCCCCCCCCACCCCCTCCGGCCCCCGGACACGGTTTTCCGCAGCCCGTGCTGCCCGAACGGTATTCTCCCCGCGAGGACACCAGGGACGTGTCTCCTGGGTGAAAACTGAAGCAGGATGGGCCCGCCGGTGACCCGTGCTCGTGGTTCGAGACCCGACCGAGCACGGGCCTCATGGTCAAGAACGGGCATCTCTGGTCTCCGAGCAGCTGTGGGGCTTTCCGGGGCCTTTAAAACGCACCGGGGTCTTGAAGGAAGGGGGCGGGGTGTAGCCCCCCCCGATCGTCGGACCTCGGGGGTCTCCTGGGAGCCAGAGCCACACGGAGTCCCTGCCCTGCCTGGCACAGCCTGGCGTGTGACCTTGGACTAGTCCCGTGTCCTCCCTCTGAGCCTCGGTCTTCCCATCTGCGAAGCGAACCTTCACCGCTGCCTTCCTTCGTGGGGGTGAGGCTGGAGTCTGAGCTGCTTCGGAAGAGGAAGGGCCAATCGCTGATAAGGGGATAAACACTGCTGGTGACGGCGTTTGTCCAAACTCAGAATCCAGATGAACTTCGTCCTTCCTCTGCCCACCGCCCTCCGGGGCTCCCACCTCCAGCGGCCCCCTGTGGCCCCGCCAGACCGCCCCATCCCTTCCCACCCCCCCCCATCCCCTCCTCCTTCTCTCGCCCATCGTCCACTCTGCTCCAGCCACATGGGCCTCTGGCTGCTCTGCCAACGTGCCAGGCCCAATCCTGCCCCAGGACCTTTGCACAGGTGGTGTGGTACCCTCTGCCTGGATGTCCTTTCGGCATCTACATGGCTGACACTCTCCTGTCATTCTGGGCCTTTCCTCGAAGATCTCCTTCTCTGAGAGGCACACGAGGCTCTTTAGCACCACGCACAGAGCATAGGTAGCCACACTCACGCTAGCATAAGTGAGAGTCTGGCCACTGGCAACAGCTGAATCTCAAGTGACTCCCTGCTTCGGCCCGGACCGGTTCTCTCGACTTTCTCAGGCCCGTGGGGCGTTCATGTGTAGCCGGGACGTCACCTCCTCCCGTATCCTTTTGCTCAAACAAGCACATGATCGTGGCGACAATAGAAATGTAAACTGGATCCCACTGACAAGTGTACAGAGTGTTCTTTCCTGTCCGTGGCCAGGAGCCCAAATTCGGTCCGTCCCAGCCCCCGAGAAAGGCGCCGCTGGGCCTCCGGTCCCGCCCTTCCCGCCCAGGAACACCCACCCCTTGGCACCAGACAACTCCCTTCATCCTGGTGGCTAAACCTGCGGCCGTCCCTAATTGGGAGATCGACACACCGAGGTGACACACTCATCTCACAGGTGTTTAGTGACCACCTACTACTTGCCAGGCACTGGGGAGACGGCAGGGTGCCAAGGGCGGAGAGACAGACAGGAAGTGAGCAAACAGAAGAGGCCCGGGATAACTCCACGCGGCTCTAAGTTCCAGCGAGGCCATTAAACTGGGTGAGGGGACAGAGGGCGGCTCTGGGGGTGACTTTTGACACAGACGCCCGGCGGGGGCCCCTCTGAGGAGGTGTCGTTGGCACTGAGGCCTTAGCAACGGGGAGGAGCTGGCCCCGGGGAGAGCCGGGCAAAGGCGCAGCATGTGCAAAAGCCCTGGGGCGGGAACAAACACAGGATGTTGGAGGACCCGACACGGTGAGCAAAGGGGAGCGAACAGGGCCACGCGGGCCACGTGGCTGCAGCGACAGGCTTGGGTTTTATTCTCGAGCGCCACGCGGAGGGACAGGCCCCCGGCTCTGCCAGATGGCACAGCACCTCTGGCTACGAGGCCGTGCCGAGGCGTCAGGAGCGCGAGACGGGCGGCCGCTTTGGAGGCCGGCGTGGCGCTTGCTCCCGCGGAAAGTTAGACACGGAATCCACGCGACCCAGCAATTCCACGCGTCCGGATGCACCCAATGAGGGGTGCAAGCGGGGCCCCCAAAGGATGCCCGCACCCCCGCGTGCACAGCCGCGAGGTTCCCGGCTGCCCCACGTGGGGACAGAGGGAAGGGTGAACACGGTGCGTCCGGCCACACGCTGGAATGTGACCCAGCCTCAGGGAGGAAGGGCGTCCTCCCACCTGCCACCGCGTGGAGGGACCCGGAGGCCACCGTGCGCAGGGACAGGAGCCGGACACAGAAGGACACGTCCCGCGTGACCCCACGCACAGGGGTCCCCAGAGGAGTCCCGTCCACAGAGACAGAGAGCGGATGGTGGGAGCCAGGGGGGTGGGGAGTCCGTGCTTCATGGGGACAGGGTCTCAGTCTGGGGAGATGGAAGGTTCTGGAGACGGGTGGTGGGGGTGGACGCAGCACAGCGTGAATGTGCCTGAGGCCGCGGGGCTGTGCACTTAGAAACAGTTACGCGGGTGAATTTTCAACTCTGTGTCCTTTAACCGCGATAAAACACACACACGTGAAAACAGCGTGGCTGCCGAGTGGCTTCTGGAACCTTGGGGGCCGGGAGACCGGGCAGGGGGTGCGGGCACTGGCCCAGGGTGGTGGCCTGCGGACGGACACAGGGGCGGGACCTGACGAAGTCGGGCCCGCGCCTCTTCAAAAGCCGGCGGGGACACGGGGGGGGGGGGGGGGGGGGGAGCCCGGAGTCCCCGCCCGGGCCCCGCGGCCCGGCTGCCGCGCGCGCGGGGCTCGCTGGCCTTCTTTTCCGGCCTCAGCGGGCTTCCAAACGCAGCTGGCTCGGCCGGGCTGCCACGTCCGCCTCCGACGCCGGCCAGCTAGAGACAAACCCAAAGCCAGGCCCTGGAATTCCGAGCTCCCGGCTGTCACCAGCCATCTTTAAACGTTAGCCAGCCGAGGCTCAGCTTACCCCGTCCTGGAAGGCCGTGCGCGCGGCACACGCGACCCTGGCCTTTGTCCCTCCGCCCCGCCGCCCCCTCCCTCCCAGGCAAGCCCCAGCCATCTTCGCCAGCCTAACCCTAACACCTCCTTCTCCGGAACACCCGCCCTTGGCCCCTTGGCCAAGCCCTAGGCCCCCCCCTCCCCCCCCCACAGGGGTCTATCGATACATGAAAATCCCAAGTCCTCCCCGCGGCCACCAGGCCCTGCCGAAACTGCCCCCCTGCCCCCTCCCCGCTCTCCCCTCCTCCCTCTCTCCCCCTGGCCCGCTCTGCTCCGGCCACACGTGCCTCCTCACTGTTCCTCCAACGTGCCGGGCCCGCGATGCCCCGGGACCTTTGCACAAACGGTGCCCTCCGCCTGGACCGCCCTTCCTGTGAATGCCTGCCGGGCCCATCCCCTCACTCCGCTCATTTCAAATGTGGTTTACGTGTCCACAGCCCCTGGCATGGGATCTGGGCTCGATGTTGGGGGGAGTTGGGGAATTCACTTCCGCCCGTCCCTCCCGAGAGGCGGGACGCCGGATTCTCACGTGCGTCCGGTTATGTGACAACCTGCTTCGTGTCCCTGAGCCTCCACCCCACCCCATGCCAGTGTCTGTGCACATCCAGGCACAAAGGGACAGGGCGACTCGTTTATTCAACCCACGCGTGGAGCACCTCCTGGGTACGAGGCCCTGTTCTAGGTTCTGAACAACACAGACCCGAAGTCCCATCCCTGAGGCTCACGGCCGCAGGTTGCGCCCCAGCCATTGTAAGGAAGGCCAGGGGTCGAGCCACGGCGGGAGGACTTCAGGCTACGCTAAACTTGAGCTTGGTGCTGGTGGCGTGGCCAGAGGACCACAACTGAGACCGCCCTGAGCTGCAAGGAACCTCGGCACAAACCCCGGCTCTCCGGGGGGGCCCGAAGCCCGAACACAGGCTGCCCAGCCCAGCAGCGGCGACCCCTGGCCTGCGGTCCGGCCCCCTCTGTGTGACCTCAGCGACAGCGCTTTCCCTCTCCGAGCCTCCACGTCTTGGCACCGAGGCTCTAGCACGCCTCCTCTAGGCGCCGCCTGGACAAACCGGAGGGAAGAAAAAGCAAGACGCTGGACGTTCAAGGCGCGCACTCGCCGGCCTCCGGGGAACATCTAGGAACTGCGGACGAGAAGCAGCGGACCCGAGAGGCGAGAGGGCCCGGCCCGGTGACCTCCTGGATGCCGGCCTCCTCCCTCGCCTGGTGCTTCCTGACCCGCGTGTTCCCAGAGTCTGGACCGCACTTTCCCTCTCCCCCTCCCCTGCCGCCCGGCCGCCTGGGCCCGAGCCAACCTGCCTCGGACTCACTTTCAAAGAAAAGTTTCTGCTTCCTCCTGCCCGGCCCAGCGCCCCCGCCGCCTGGCCCGCTCCGTGGCCTGGCTCCGGCCCGGCCGGGCGCCCGTGGACACCTCAGGCCAGCGGGTCAGGGCGCTGGCCCTCCGATGCCCCGAGCCCAGGCCTCGGCCGCACTCGGGGAGCCCGGGAGGCCCCACGGGGGCCCCGGCGTGGCCGTTTCGGGGTGTCTGGCCCCAGAGCCCCGCGGGGAGGTCCCCGCCGGCCACAGGGCCCACTCGGAGGCCTGCAGGCCGGGACTAGCCCCAACCCGGGATGCTTTGGCGCCCAGGCCGCCTCATGACATCATGGCTCTGGCGGCCATTTTCTCCACTCTCCCTCCCCCGGCTTCCAGATGCTTCTGCCGGCCTTGGCGGCCATTTTGTCCGCGCAGGAGGCTGGGGCTGGCACGGGAGCGGAGCGCCGGCCCTCCCTGCCGGGTGGGGTGGGGTGGGGGGGGGGGGGGCGGGGCTCCCCTCGGGCCCCTCGTGGCCTCCGAGGGGTTAAGTGCGCGCCCCACGGGGCGCGGGGGGCAGGCAGGCGGCCCAGCACACGTGGCCGCCCCGCGGCCCTGCTCCCGCTCACGCACCCCACTCCGGGTGGCACCGGGGCCGCGAAAAACAGGTTAAAAATACCCACACGCGCAACCCCCCCCCCCCCACCGGTCCCCTCCAATGTCAAATGTGTCAGCGCCACCCGGGGAGGGGGGCAGCCTTAAAATAACTTGCTGTTTACATTTGGAGCAAATTCTTGGCTCCTCCGGCAGCCAAGCCCGGGCCTCCTCCCGCCTCCCTGGCAGGCCTGCTTCAGCGGCCGCCGAGCGGGGCGGGGAGCTCCGGGGCCACATGCGCGGCCCCGGGAGGGGACGGGCCAGCCCCACTTGTGGCCACACGGTGGACGGGGCCGGGCGGGAGCGCCAGAGAACGCTGGCTGCCAAAAATGGGCGCGGGCCGCGGCCCCTCCCGGCTCCCCCCCCCCCCCCCCCCCGTTTCTGATGCTTCTTGGGGGGGGGGCGGGAAGGAAGGGGGACACGGAACGTCGCAGCCCCTCTCCCTGGCTCCCCTTCTGCAGAAAGTGGGTGTTGAGGTGCAAACACCTCAGATCTGGGCACTCCCATTTCACAGAGGAGCAAACTGAGGGCCAGAGGCAGGAAGGGGCTTGGCCCAAGTCTCACGGCTGTTAAGTGCACGAGCGGCTCAGAGCCCAGTTACTCTGGTTCCGGAGCCCCCGCTTTAAACCCACCGCCTTGCGGTGGCCCGGCCAGTTAAGCGCCCAACTCTTGTTTTTTTTTTTTAGCTCAGGTCACGATCTCACGGTCCGTGGGTTCGAGCTCCGCGTCGGGCTCTGTGCCGACATCAGAGAGCTTGCTGGGATTGGCTCTCTCTGCCCCTCCCCCGCTTGTGCTCGCTCACGCTCTCTCTCTCTCTGTCTCAAAATAAGTTAATTAAAAAAAAAAAAAAAGTAAACCCACTGCCTCAACTGCAGGAGGAGGTTGGAAACTCCAGGGCCCCAGCCTGAATTGAAGGGAGGGGTAGTGGGAGACTTTTCTGCTCCCCTGGCCCTCCTGAGGCCTCTCTTCCTGGAGCCTGGCACGCAGTCAGTACTCAATACACGCTCGCACATAGCTGGCGCTCAATAGATGCTTGCAGACGAGTGATGATCACTCAGCAGGGGCTGGCACACTGTAGGCACAAACGACTGGGATTATCCTGACAGGGCGTGGCATACAAAAGGTGCAAAATACATGCTTGTCAAAGGAGTCTGAGGACTGTCAGGAAAATTGGGGGATAGGCAGAGGAAAAGACCAGGTTGAGGGGGACACAGACTCTGATCAGTGGTGACACAAGGGATTTCCGACAGCAGGCCCGAGGCAGGGTGTGGAATGTCACGCAAACATTGCCCATGTCGGTCCCCCTGGTCCTTGGAGAAGGTCCCTCACCTGCTCCAGGGCCTCAACATCAGAGGGAGGGACCTGTGGCTGCAGAAGCCCAAGGAAGTAACTGGAATCTGTCCTAGGGGCCCAGGAAGCCTTCCTGGGGGAGGGGATATTGGAGCTGGCACCGAAGGGGCTTGTGGGGAGTGAGAACGGTGTATGAAGGTAATAAGAATCACAGCTTAATTCCTACCGATCCCAGCAGTGTGCCCATTTCACAGATCTGGAAACTGAGGTATAGTGAGTGGCTTGGAGCCAGGCCATCTGTTCCGGGGGCACCGGAGCCACATGGTGAGATGCCCCTCCCCCCCCGCCTTGCCCCAGATTGGCTGTGACGCCAGGCTAGCCCCTTGTCCTCTCTGGGTCTGTTTCCCCAGCTGCCACGGTGGAATTTGGCCAGGCACCAGGGGGGTGCCATTTTACTGGAACAAAACAGGGCCTCGGAGAGGGCACAGTCAGTTAACTGCCCGGTGGCCCGTCTCAGTGAGTACTGCGGGTTTCCACTTGCACGCCTCCCGTGCCGGCGGGCTCTCTCCCTTCTTATGAGCCTCCTGCCTCACGACTGCTGACCGCTGAAAAGGGGCCTGCTCCGTGCCAGGTGCTCACTGAACACGCTCCACGGTTACAGATTGTCACTCCCGTTTCACAGATGAGGAAACTGAGGCGCAGAGCGGGGCAGGTCCTGGCCTGAGCTCCCCTGGCGAGCATGGAGATAAGAATGGGGGAAACGCCGCCCCCCTCCGCTGCATATGCCCAGGCCGGGGGCCGGAGGGACCTATGACCCAGGCGATCGACTCGCACGGCCCTGCTCCGCCTAGGCTGACGATGGTCCCTGAACTGTCACACCTAGGAACAGGCTTGCAGGCTGGCTGCCTCCATTCTCCCCTCTCCGGAACCCATGCGGTGGCCTGGGTCCCTCAACTATCACCCCCTCACTTTCCCACCAGCGTCTGTCGCCCCCCCCCCCCCAACCCTCCAGGGCTCCCAGCTCCCCAGGGTAAAGGCCCAGTGGCCTCCAGGGCCCTGCAGGACCTGCCCCCGTCCCCTCTCTGCCCTCCCCTCCTCCCTCTCTCCCCTTCGTCCACTCAGCTCCACCCATACGGGCCCCCTTGCCGCTCCTTCAAACCGCCAGGCCCGGTGCTGCCCCAGGACCTTTGCACAGGACAGATTCCAGTTACTTCCTTGGGCTTCTGCAGCCACAGGTCCCTCCCTCTGATGTTGAGGCCCTGGAGCAGGTGAGGGACCTTCTCCAAGGACCAGGGGGACCCACCTGGAATGCTCTCCTCCCATTTGTTCACCCAGCTGGCAACTCTTCAACCTTCGGGTCCCAGCTGGAACGTCAGGCCCTCCGACAGACCCCACCGAATAGCCCGCTGTCTCTATCCCTTTGCCCTTATTTTTTCGACAGCCCTCATCGCCCACTGCTGTTTCCCGCTTGTTCTTTGTCTGTTGCTCCTCCCGACCGGGAACCCCCCCCCCCCCCCCGCCCCCGAGCGCCGCGGTTTCGTCTGTCTCGTGTCCCGGCCGTGTCCCCAGGACCCAGAGCCCACAGTGAGCACTGAATCTATTTAGTGACTACACAGGGACTGCGCTGGCTGAGTGCTGAGTGCGGACGTGTTCTGTGCTGCCCCGGACCCCTGGTGGGTCTTCACACTTGTCTCCCTCGGCGGCCCCACGAGGCAAGCAGATTTTACAGATGGGGAAACTGAGGCTCGGGGAGAGCAGGGAATAAGCAAGCGTCAGAAGCAGAGCAGGCCACGCCAGGCCTCTGGGCCCCCGCGGCTGGCCCACTGCCACTGGGAACAAACAAGGTGTGTGTCAACAACCCCAACAACCGTAATAGTAATGCCGACGGGCCGGCAATGACTAGCACAGCATCACCCCGTCCGTAAGGGTGCCCCCGTGCGGGTTGGCGCGGGGCCCCAGAGGGGAGACTCAGGGGACACCGGCCCCTTTAAGATCTTCCCCCTCCCCAGCTGGGCGCCAGGCCCGGCCTCCCCTTATGTAAGCAGGCCAGCTGCCCTTGCATAACCTGGTTACATAAGGAAGCAGGGAACAGGCTTGTCCATCCGGCAGCAACCTGTCCCGGGCCGTCTGTGGGGCCGGCCTGGGGCACAGGAACGCCGAGGCCACCCAGAGTGGCCGCCGGGTGAAGGCCCGTGCAGGGGCCTCTGGGTCGGCTCCTGTCCGAGGGGGGGGGGAGGCCGGCGTCTCAGCCACAGCATCCTGTGCCCGGAAAAGTGAAAGGCTTCCAGTCTGCGAGTGGATGGGGGTGTTCCCATTACTGTGACGGAGAGACTGAGCCCCAGAGAGGCCGAGGGAGCTGCCTAAAGCTTCACAGCCCCAGGCAGAGGGCGGAGGCGACAGGCCTCTGGTGACAGCTGGGGTCCGGCCTCGGCCAGAGCCCGAACCTCCCAACTCCTCTGTACAATGGGGCTGCAAACGCGACCTTTCTGCACAGGGCCTGGTGTGCAGCTGGCACTCAATACATGCAGCCTTGAATTCAGCACCGGGCCCGCTCTAAAAGGCTTTTAATCCTGCGGACGGGCCTGCCGCTGTGGCCCTGTCCTGCAGTGAAGCCACAGGCAGGCCCGAGGGAGTGGCCGTGCCGGCCCGCGGGGGAATGGGCGAGCCTCGGGTGCTGTGTGGTGGCCCCACTGTGTGCCAAACCCTGGCCCGGATTCTATTCCGTCTGCCCAGCAGGCCCCAGGGCGGACGCAAGGAGCCCCAGGAACAGGTGGGGAAACTGAGGTGCGGAGAGGAGGGATGTGCCCAAGGTCAAACCCAAGCCCTACCGTGCGCCCCCGTCTCCTTCGCGAGGCAGGCCTCCCCAGCCCCAGGCCCTCCGTCTGACCACGTGGGCTTGGGGGTGTCTGGGTGTGGCAGTCCCCCCACAGCCTCCCCACCTCCCCCCACCCCCGGGAGGCTCAGTTCCTTGGGAGGGGTGTGGCTTGCGGGTGGAGGCGGCCCCTCTCCTTTCTCCCTCCTCTTGTCCCTGGGCACTGGCCCTTTAAGGCAGCAGGCTGCCAGGGCCTGTCCCGGGGTTACCCCGAGGGGCGGGTGTGGTCAGGAACAAGGGGCCCATTCAGCTGCTGCTGCCACCTCCGGGCAGCCCACAGGCTGGCCTGGGTGGGAGGCAGGGAGGAGACTGGCAAAGGCAGGGACTAGGGGTGGGCAGAGTAAGAGACAGGCACTGGGAGAGAGACAGAGAAAGAGAGACAGAGAGACGACACCTGGCCTCTCGGCTGCACCTCCTCCCTGGTTCTCCTGGATCGGGCCTTTGAGGCTGACCCAACCCCCAGCCAGGAGGCAGCCCCCAAAGGTGCTCCTTGATCCAGCTGAACCTGGCGTCCACTCACTAGCACCCAAATCCTGTAATCCCAAAGGGCGGATCCCGGGACATTCTGGGGAGGTCCCCGACACACCTCAGATGGCCCCTTCCCAGGGGACCGTGGTGGGCCCTCAGATCTTCCGGACCTGAGTTCGAGTCCTGATGCTGGCTCTTGGCTATGTGACCTCAGGCCAGTGGCTTTAACCTCTCTGGGCTTCAATTTCCCTAACTGCTAAATGCAGCTCGCCACAGTCGCTACCTCGGTGGGGTTAGCATGAAGTGAAATGGGGCGGACAGACCCTCACATCCGCCGGGAGTCTAAGAGCCCCCAGGCCGGCCGCAAGTGCCCCAGACGTGCAACCCTGCCTCCCATCCGACGTCACAGCCTCCAATTACAGCCGCTGCCTTCACCCGAGGCCCTACTAAGCACCTGCCGGCTGTGGGTAGGAGCTGTCCTGGTGCCCCCCCCCTCCCCCCGGCCCGCAACGGCCTCTGGAAACACATCCAGGGTTCCATGTCCCCGCGACTGACATCTATCTACCGCGGATCAAACGAAGTCTTGATTCTTATTCCGGGGCTACCTGGTTTCAGGTTCTCACCCCCACGAAACGGGGCCTCCAAGAAGACAGCCGCTGCCTCAGCCAGTCCCGGGCGGGGAGCCTCAAAGAAACCAAAATCTGCCCCCTGCCCTCTGTAAGCATCGTTTCTGAAACGTTCCGTTCCGTCACCTGGTCTCAGGACAGACGTACTCGACTGACCTGAGCTTTCTGCATCTCTGACGAAGAGAATCCTAGAGCCTACCCCTGGGAGTTCTAGGACCCAGCTCAAGAAAACTCCAGAGCCCGTCCTCGGGCATGAAAACAGCCCGTGTGAGGAATTCCGGAACCTGCCACCAACGGTCAAGAATATACTTCAAGGGTTTCTTGGATGTCGATGAAATCGATGCTGGGAGAAGCAGTGACAGATTTCACAGGTTTGGAATTCTCATGGGCTTGAGAACCCTGGTTGAGATCATGTGACATCTGTTCCCAGATGCTTGAAAACATCTCCCCTCGAAGACGCCAGAACCCGCCCCGGGGGTCCTAGAACTCAAGTCGTAGAATTCCGGAGCTTGTCCCTCCGGAAGCAAAAACCCATCGTCAAACACGTGGGATCTTGCTTCCAGATACTCAGAAACCCACCCCTGGATGGTCTGGAATACGCGTGAGGAATTCTAGATCAAGGGATCGGCTTGAGGGTTTCCAGGAAAGTTTCCTGGACTGTTAAATAACAACCTCGATGAATGGGGGGGGGGGGGGGGGCTGGGTGGCTCAGTCGGTGAAGCATCAGAATCCTGATTTCGGCTCAGGTCACGCTCTCAGGGTGGTGGGTCCAAGCCTCACGTCGGGCTCCAACGCTGACAGCGTGGAGTCTGCCTGGGATTCTCTCTGTCTCTCTGTCCCTCAGTCTCTCTCCGCTCCAAAGAAATAAATAAACTTAAAAACATTTAGCCAACTTGGGGCGCACTTGAGATCTGCGTTGAGAGTCTCTAGAATTCAGGTGGTCTTAGAGCCGAGTTGCCCGCCTGGTCCACGTGTGGCTCTGAGCGGCTGAAACGTGGCTGGTCAGAATCAGGGTGTGAATTTCAAAGACCGAGAAGAAACAGAGTAACGTAAACCATCTCAATACCTTGTCCGCCCTGATATGTGTCAGAATGACAATATTTTGGTTGTCCCGGGTGAAACAGAATATATTGTTAAAACCCACGTCCCCTGTACGTTTAGACTTTTCCAGGCGGAGACCGGAGAAAAAAGTTACATTATCTACGCGGCGGCTCACACCGTATTCTACTGGACGGTGCTGTTCTGAAACCGGCCTCGGAGAACGGGAGAATTTCCCGGGGGCGGGGGGCGCCTGGGTGGCTCAGTCCATCGAGCGTCTGGCTTCTGCTCAGGTCGTGATCTCACGGTTCGTGAGTTCGAGCCCTGCGACGGGCTCTGTGCTGACGGCTCAGGGCCTGGGGCCTCTTTCGGATTCTGTGTCTCCCTCTCTCTCTGCTCCTCCTCCGCTCATGCTCTGTCTTTCTTTCTCTCTCTCTCAAAAATAAATATTCGAAAAAATTAAAAAAACAAACTGCCTACACAGTAAAGACCCCTCTGAAGATTCTAGAACTCAGGCCTTGGGAATTCCTAGAACCCCCCTCGTCCCTGCCTTGACCTGTCTTCCCTTGGGGCACAGGTTGGGACAGAACAGACCGGAGGAAGGGCCCCTACTGGCTGGGCAGCCATGGGCAGCGTCCCACCTCTCTCTGGGCCTCAGTTTCCCCATCTGGACAAGACGTGCAGTGTCCCTGTGTGCCCCCTCCCTCATGCTTCACCAGCTCTGGCCATCTGTGACTTCCTGCCCACACCCAGCTGGAGGAAGAGGGGCTGGCCTGGCAGCTGGCTGGCGGGGGGCGGGGGGGGGGGGGATGCCAGAGATGTCCCTAGCTGCCCTCAGCCTCCCCTCGGCTCGCTGGGCAGAGGGCCAAGGCGGCAACTGCAGCCGCCGTGCTGGGGTGGCCACCACAGGTGCACCGCAATGTCTCCCGCTCCCGCTGACACCGTGGGGACAGGGCACTCGGTGGGCGGCCCCCCGGGAGCCTCCTCACCCCTGCCTCGGTGGGGGTGGACCGCTGGGGGGCGGGCAACAGGGGCGCGAAAGGTCCGTCCGCAAGGGGAGCGCCTCCCCGCCAACGGGGTCCCCCTCCTGAGCGCCCGCCGCGTGCTACGAGGTTTCTTTGTCACAGATTGGACACTCCCTGAGCTCCCTCCGCGGAAGAAACCCGGGCGCAAAGATGGGCACTAACTTGCCCGGCCGTCGGAGGGCAGAGGTGGGGCCAGGACCACAAGCACGGGGATGCTGATAATCCCTATTTTACGGTACCGTGGTCATTTTTATGAAGCTGATGCATACAGAACGCACTTCTGCTGATTATTATTATTATTATTATTATTATTATTATTAACAACAACAGCGAGTCTTTCAATTGGGGTAAAATACACACAACACGAAATTCACCATCTGAACCCTTTCCAAGCACACACAGCTCAGCGGCCTCAGGCACACGCATGCGGTCGTGCAGCCGCCCCTGCCATCCGTCTCCAGAACTTTCCATCTCCCCAGACCGAGACCCTGTCCCCAGGAAGCACGGACTCCCCGCCCCCTGCCCCACCCCCGGCTCCCACCATCTGCTCTCTGTCTCTGTGGACGGGACTCCTCTGGGGGCCCCCTGTGCGTGGGGTCACGCAGGACGTGTCTGTCTGTGTCTGGCTTCTGTCCCCGCACACAGTGGCCTCCGGGTCCCTCCACGCGGTGGCAGGTGGGAGGACGTCCTTTTTTTTTTAAGTTTATTTATTTATTTTGGTGTGGGGTGGGGGGGGAGAGCGCACAGGCAAGTGGGGAAGGGGCAAGAGACAGAGGGAGAGACAGAGAATCCCCAGCAGGGTCCACACCACCAGCACAGAGCCCGACGAGGGGCTCGAACTCATGAACCGCGAGCTCATGACCTCAGCCCAAGGTGGATGCTTAATGGACCGAGCCACCCAGGCGCTCCTGGATGTCCTCACTTTTTCGGGGCAACAGATCGTTTTTGGGTGCTTCCCGTGGGCCCCGCGTTCCGGCCCTCGGCAGGCGCTCCGTGACTTTGAGCCTACGGGGCCCAGCAAGGTGGGCACCGTTCTTATCACGCCCATTTGAGAGGGAAGGAAACCGAGGCCCGCGGCCGTGATGTCAACTTTTCCTGAAGGCCACGACAGGCACGAGCCGTGTGATTTGAACCTGGGTCACCCGGCTACAGAGGGAGTCCCAACTCTCCCCTTGGGCTCCCGGCCTGCTGTGTGAGCGGAACCCTCACCTGCTGGTATCTCTTTGCTGCTGACCAGGAGCGTGGAGGCCTGCCACAGCTATAAATACGCCGTCGGCTGGCGTCTGGGCCTCCCACCCCTGCGGCCACCTTCCCTGCACAGGCAGACGGCCGGTCCACCTGGCCGCCCAGCCCTGGGGGAATCCGGGCCGCCGGGAGCCCCTCACCCCTGCGCCACCCAGACCCCTGGAGGGGGCAACGCCGCCAGCTGCCAGTGGAGAGCCCGTCCTGGCTCGCGGGGCGGGCGGAACGAGGCCCGGGGTCTCAGAGCGGGCCGGGGGTCTCTCCCACTGTCCCCTGGGGCTGGAGAGAGGGTTCAGGAAAGGACCGAGCGATTATCTGGTGCCTCCCATCTGCTTCCGGGGGATCGCTGACTCTGGTCCCCAAAGCGGCCGGCACCATTTTTAGGGTTACCATTTACAGATGGAAACACCAAGGCTGGAGAGGAGAATGCACTCCGCGCGGCCTGAAGCAAGCCCGGGCGCCAACTGTGAACGTCACGCGGACAAATGGGTGCCCTCACGCGCCCTCCTGCCCGCCTTTCATCTCCCAAGGGCCCCGTGCTGGGCCGAGATTGACGGGGCGGAGGAGGCAGGGGGGAGCCTCAGTCATGGCCTGGCCTGCTCCTCTCTGTATCCCACAAGGCCCCACCTTCCTGCCTTCAGTCCCCCACAACCCCCGACCAGAGAGGGCTAGGTCACACAGCACACCAGGGGCAGGCCCGCGGCTGCCCTGGGCCCCCTTGCTCCAGACCGTCTGAACCCAGGGTGCACGTTGACCCTGGCCCCAGGCTTGGTCCCGGTAGGCCCTTCGGTGCGGTTCACTGCTGGTCGTTCATTTGACCACCGTGCATTCAAGCTCCCCCTCTTTCTATCGTCTGGACAACGGGGAGGGTGTGGGTACCACCCGCCAACCTCCAAAGCGGCTTGTGGGCTTTTTTCCTTTAGGGGTTTCAGGCACTCAGGATCCTGTAGGTTCTAACTCGGCTCTGCCTCTTAGGAGCTGTGTGACCTCGGGTGAGTGGCTGACGGTCTCTGGGCCGGCTTCCTCGCCTGAGACCTACCAGAAGGTAACCGCCGCCCCCCCCCCACCTCCCGCCAGCAGGGCAGTGGCAAGAATCGAACGAGGGAAAACGTGGGATGAGCTGAGACCCAGCCCGCAGCGGGCACTCCGTATGTGCTCGCACTGCTTTACCTCTGGTTATCACGGCTCCCCACTTCCCTCCGGGAGGGGCTGGGGACCCCCTCGATTCTCTGCTGCTCCCTGGGCCGCTCCGGGGCGCCCCTCCAGCAGCTGCAAAGCTCCCCGAGCCGGCCCCTGCCCACAGCGCCATCCCGGGAGGTTGGCACCACACAAGGCGGGAACGAGGAGCCGGCCCCGCGTCAGCAGATGGGCACCATCTGGGCTGGCCGCTCGGGGCGGGCTGGCAGCTGCCGGAGCGGGCGGGCCTGGCAACCCCTCCCCCGCCTGGCCCTGGCACGGGGCCCGCCCGCGCCTCAGGTTTCTCAGGCCGCCAGAGGGGGCGGGGAGGCCTGGCTGGGCTTCAGGGCTGGGCAGGCGGCTTCCCTCTCTGGGCCTCGGTTCCTCCAGGCTCCCTCCCAAATGCAAGGCAGGTGGAGGAGTGCCGGGCTCCCCACCCCCCACTCCTTCCTGGCCTCCCCACCACCCTCCCCACGAAGCCGCCACGCAGCAGGCCTCGCCTCCGCCTCTGCCTCCGCCAGTCTCCTCCCCTCCCAGGCCTTCCCGCGCTCCGCTCCTCACGCTTCGGGCCACGCTGGCCTCTGGGCCTTTGCACTGGCTGTGCCCCCGTGCCCGGTGCACTCCCACAAATGCCTCTGTGGCTCCCTTGCTTCCTTCAGGCCTCGATCTCAAAAGCCACCTCTTTGGGGCCGCCCTCCCTCCTCGGCCTGCAGTGCCCCCCTCCCCACCCGTCTCCACACCCTGCCCTGCTTTGTTTTTATTCACTGAACCGTGAATTGCCAGCTTCCGGGTCCCCTGCCCAGTGTACCCATTCAGCGGGCAGCCCCCCGGGTCCTCAGGTGAAGCTCACATCGCCCGCTCATCATGGTCCCCCAGCTGCCCCCAGGGCAC
Organism: Acinonyx jubatus; assembly: GCF_027475565.1. Taxonomy (NCBI): domain Eukaryota; kingdom Metazoa; phylum Chordata; class Mammalia; order Carnivora; family Felidae; genus Acinonyx; species Acinonyx jubatus. Next base: position 163,111,658 of record NC_069383.1, read on the forward strand.
ATACTGAGCCCAGCCCCTGGACTCAGGGCCCCGTGGCCCCAGATGGACACTGGGGCAGCCAGATTTCACCCCAGGAGGTGCCCCGGGCTCTGACCGGCCTGGGAGCCCCAGTGGTGAAAGGGCCTTCTCAGAGCTTACCCCCACCCCTTCGTCCCCCGTAATAAAGGTGGGAGCACCCCTGTGAGTCCACCTGACCCCCCAAGAGAGATGTGGAAGCTAGGGGGGGGGCTGCGCCTGTCCCAGGATAGGGGGACTGAGTGCCAGGCCTCTGTGCCCGTCTGTCTGTCTGGACCTCCAACTGTCTCTGCGTGTGTCTCTCGGTCTTTCTGTCTGTTCCGAGGTGCCCCATCCCCCCCTGCACGCACGCTCCCCGCGGGCCCGGGTGAAGGGGCTGCTGTGCTGCGGCCCAGGCCACAATACTTTCCAGCCCTGAGACCCCAAAGTGGAAGGAGGAGGGCGGCCGGCGGCCATCTGCCTCCGCCGTCAGACCGACAACCTGCGGGACCAAGAACAGAGATTTCGCTGGGGCCCGGGAGGAGCACGGGGGGCCTGGAGGTGGGAGCCCAGAACACAGGCCCAGCCCGGGGGTGCCAACACGCCGACCGGATGCCCAAGTTGCGCACTGCAGCTTTCCTTTATCTCCTCCACCACCCAGGGGGAAGGGCCGGGCTGTGTTCAAAGAAGCTGCCTACATCCAAATCCCACCTCTGCCCTTTCTCGGCCACGTGACCTTGGGCAGGCAGGTCCCTTTTTGGGGGCCTCTGTTTCCTCATCCTCGACGCGAGAACCACAGTGATCCCTGCCTTGGAGGGCTGCTGAGAGAACGGGAAAGAATCGCTAAGCGCTCAGAAACGATGCCCCGCAGAGAGAGAGAGTGGAGTTTGGAGTTGGGGTTTTGAAGCATACGCAGGAGTTTTCCGTATGCGAAAGACCTCCGGGCAGAGGGCGCATCAGGGGCAAAGGGGCAGAGTTGGCCAATTGGAACCACGATGAGGATAGTGGCGGGGGTCACAGGAGTGGCCCGTGGAGCCCTGGCCCCCGGGGGCCTGGCACCTCTTCCCGCCCCGCGGGGGGTCGTCTCTGGGCACTTACCATGCGGGCCCAACGTTCCTACCGGTCAACTATTTTCGAGCTTCCCATTTTAAAGACGAGGAAAGGAGGCACAGAGAGGTTAAGCGACTTGTCTCGGATCACCCAGCCCGCAAGCCGCTGAGCTGAGGCCGGGTCAGCCGGGACCAGGGTGAGCTGGGGTTCCCACGGGGATGACGGGAGCCTTGACCTTCCCCAGCCCTCGAGCGAAGAGGCAGGCGGGGCTGGCCGGCAAAGGCATGGCCGCCGGACACGAGGGTGTCTGGGGAAGCCTGGAGGCCCGGCCTGCCTGCCTGCCGAGCCGAGCGGGGGAGGGGGCCGGCTGGAGATTGTGCTGACTCCGGCAGAAAACTCGCCTCAAAATTTTATCAGCTCAGCGCGGAGGAGGTGGGGGCAGGGCCAGGCTGCAGGATGGATGTGGGTGCTGTGTGGTGGGAGAGGCCTGGACCAATGTGGTAATGAGCTCAGCAGCCCCCAAGGCCACCCCTGCCCCCGGCCCCGGGACACACAGGCGCCTCGTCCACCCCTCTGCCCCCGCGACCCCGAAGGCGGCTTCGCTCCCGGCCTCAGTGGGTTTGCTGCTCGTCCGTGGGGGCGGGGCAGGGGGGCGGAGGGGGTCAAGGTCGGGGAACCCAGGTTGAGACTGGGAGACTGCCCGCCTCTCCCGCCCCCCCCCCCCCCCCGCGTGCAGAGGAAACACACAGAACCACGATGTGTGCAAGGTCACGGCCTGAACAGGGCAGGGCTCTGCGTGGAACCTGGGCAGCCGGGCGCCCGGTCTGCCCCCACCAGACCCCCACGCTGGGCCGCCCCCCGGCCTTCCTTCTGTTTCTGGTCGTGCCACGGAGCGTGCTCCCGGGGGGGGGGGCGGGGTCTGCCATGGCTGGGCGTGCAACCTGAGCGTACCCACCGGACCCACTCAGGCGGCCCCCAGGTGCGTGCCCACGTGAGCACCAGGCTCAGCCCCGGGGGGCGGGGGGGGCGAGGCATGGGGGGGGGCATGTGACATGTGACCACTGGGTCCTACGGGCACGCTGGACTCCATCCACATGAACACATTCCCAGCTGACACCTGCCACGTGGCAGGCCAGCGTTCACAAGCTACATGCGTGACCTGGCGAGTCCCCCGTGGCCTAGCGAGCTAAGGACTCATAACCTCCATGTGACAGACAGGGGAAACTGAGGCCCAGGTTGGACCCACAGCCAGGAAGCAGCAGGGCGACAGAGCCCACGGCCCTGCCAGCCAGGCCCTGCCCTTGGCCACCAGCCCTGCCGGCATCCAGAGGCCGGCCCGCACATCTGGCCTCCGCATCTCTGCCCAGGCCGCTGACCCTCTGGGACGCCCCCACACTCGGCTCTGTCCAGCCATCCCGCAGAGCTCAGCTCAGCCACTCCACTTTGTCCAGGAAGCTGTCGTGGGTCTCACAAACCCTGCTGTCTCCAGGAGGGGCATCCGGCCCCAGAGCCAGCAGACGCCCGGCTAGAAGGGCCGGAGCTGGGGACACAGGGGACCAGAGGACCAGAGACGGTGGCCACCCAGCCCAAGTCGCACAGCACCCAGTCTCCCATGCGGCACAAAGGCGGGACCTGTCAGGCCTCTGCGGAAGGTCCGAGGGTAGACCAACCAGGATCCACAGCGGGCGACCAGAGCCCTGTCTCCACTTTCCCCAGAGGGATAAGGTTGTTTCTCTGCCACCAGTCACTCTCCTGTCCTCACCCCTATTCCCAGCAAGGCCTTCTGCTGCCCCTCGGGCCTTCCGGGACAGGATCTCATCCCCCGCCATCTCAAGAGCTCGCCTCTCACCTTTAAACCCCCCAGCACACACTGCCTCCTCCCTCAGACCGTCCTTGAACCCTATCTTGTCCCTTCACACCTGTGCCTGCCCGCTGCCCTAGCGCGGGCCCACCTACCCCCTCGGACCCTCCCGTTGCCTCTGCCTCCGGTCTGGGGGGCGCACCTGAGCCGCCTCCCCGCTTCGGCCGCGCGCGCGCGCGCGCACACCGCCCCCTGGAGACCCCGGGCGCGCGCGCAGCACGCACGCACGCACGCACGCAGCTCGCGCCTGCCCGCCTCACCTCGCTCGCGCACGAAGTAGGCCAGGTAGAGGTCGAGCTCCTTGACCGCCACGCCGATGTGATGCGGCTGCACGCAGAGCACCGGGTGGCCGCACTGCGCCGCCTTGACCAGGCGCTCGCCGTCGGTGCTCTCCAGCGGGATGCCCTTGAAGAGGATGACCATGACCAGGTCCAGCCGCCACACCTTGTCGGCCTGGCGCAGGCAGTCGATGCGGCGCATCTTGCCCTTCTGGTCGGGGTTGGAGAGCACGCAGCCCGGCGCCTTCTTGCCGGTGATGGCCAGCACGAAGTCCTCGCGGCACTCGGGCCGGATGTCTTTGCGCAGCTTGGCCAGCAGCCGGGACGCCCACTTCTGCTTCACCTCGGCCTTCTCGCCCAGCAGCTCGTCCTTCACCGCGCGCTCCTCGTCCTTCGACATCCGCTTCTCATGCTTCTTGAAATACTTGCGCTTCCGCGCCTGCAGGTTGAACCAGGTGTAGGCGAAGGCGCGGACGTGAGGCAGCAGCGCCTCGATGAACGGGTGGAACTCATCCTGCAGGCAGGAGAGGCCAGAGGTCAGGAGGCGCCGGGGACCGGGGGCCCACCGCCCAGCCCAGGGGACTGAGGTCTAGGGGCCCCAGGAAGACCCAGGCGCGTGTGGGCAGGGAGCCACCGCGGACCTGGTAACCTCCTGGGGGAAAGTGAAGACTGGGGAGGGGGAAGGGGGAGAGAGGACCCGGCGGAAGTGCAAGGGGGGACTGGCGTGAACCGGCCCCATTGCCCGAATGGGGAAACTGAGGCTTGGACTATGTGGGAGGCGCAGGGCAAGGCAGGAGTTCATGGAGGGCCGTCTTGAACCCTGGAGGGCCCCCAGAGGCGGATGGGGGGAACCCATTGTACAGATGGGGAACACTGAGGTCAGGAGAATAAGGATGTTACGGAGCTCTTCTCTGTCCACCAGAAAGGGGGTCGGCAAACCCCAGTCTGGAAGCGCTTTAAAGGACAAGGTGGCGAGCGTTCCGTTCTGTTGCACCTGCTCGACTCTGCACCTAGTGCCAGATTAGCCGTAGATGCGACGCGTAAATGACGGGCGTGACCACGTTCTGATGCCACTGTATTTAGGAAGAGAGGTGGCGGGCATTGGGCCCCGGGACCTGTGGTTTGCAAACCCTGGAACCAGAGCGTGCGCTCCCGTGTCTAGACCGGGGCCAAGTATACGCCAGGCATACAGTGAGCACTCAATGATTGCAGGAGAGGCCAGGCTCTGAGAATGTCATTTGGTGCTGGTTTCTCAGATCTACCATCAGCAAAGAAAGCTGACACCGGGGCGGGCAGGTCTGAGGGCAGCCTCCACTGGCCCCTGGTGCAGATTTAAGAAATGAGGGCTAGGGGTCGTTCCTATAGACCAGCGGTACAGACAAGACCGGCCGAGGTCTACGGGCCAAGACTAGGGCAACCTAGACGTCAGGGGCCGAGGGAAGGGGGAGGGGCTCCTGTATAGACCCCCCTGGAGGGGTAGGGAAAGCGGAGGCCCAAGAAGGCATGAGATCAGAACACAAGAGAGAAGGGGAGCCCGTCCAAGGAGGTCCAGAGCTGGAGAGAGGAGCCCCTGGAGGCCGGTAAGACCCATTCCACAGACGGAAAAGCTGAGGCCTGGGGAGGCTCTAAGTCCTGGCCAGACCTGTGACTTCAACACCCAACCCGCCCCCCCAAGTCATGCCTAACTGGTGTTGCCGGGAGGCCCCAACACCCACTTTACAGACGGGAAGACTGAGGCCCTAAGAGGGGACCTAGTCACGAGGGGCGTGGAACCTACACCCATCTGACTTCCCCATGACAACAGCAGCGGCCCTCGCTGGGTCCCCCGGAGCTCAACCGGGGGCCGTGGGAGGCCCAGTCCCCTCCCCTGGGGGTAGGGGGGCTGCCTGTCTCTGTGTTTCATCAAGGGAAACTGAGTCTGCAGAACCTCCCAGACCTGGTGTCTCGGCCTCCAGGAGAAAGAAGACAAAGGGAAGAAAACCTTGGGCCGTGTGTCTCCACTCTCGCCTGGGCCCGCCAGGCTCCCAGAGGGGGAGCGAGACCTCTTCCTGGCATGTGAGTCCCATTATCTGCCCAGCTCCCGAGGCCGCGCTATTCTATTATTATTCCTGACGTTGTTACAAGTCTTCTGGTGGCTTACAGTCTTCCAGGGCTCAGGGAAAGGCCCAAGGACCCCACAGTAACCCCCACCCGGTGCACCCTCCCTGCTCTGGGCACCTCTGGCCGTGGGGTGCCGGCGGGGGGGTGGGGAAGGGAAACGACCTCAGATTTCACCTATTACCCAGGCTCTGAAAATAGCCTCCCGCCCTCGCCAGGGTGGGGCGGGCCGGGGCTCGGCTTGTGCCAACCCCAGCTCCCCACTCCGATGTCCCCCAAAGCGTGAGTCACCGTGACAGCTGTGGCAGGGACGGGACCTCAGGGCTCTCTTCCGCTGCCCACACCCCCACCCCTGCCCCCACCCCGGCTGACCTGCTGAGGCAGAGGGAGAATGGAGGGGGCCCATCCTAGGCCGGAGTCTGTCCAACCTCAGCCTGGCTTTTCTGTGCGTGAATGCCACCTGACACGCTGGCCCCAGAGACGGGGAGTGACTCACCCAGGGTCATACAGCCGGTCAGCAGAGCTGGGACCAGAGCCCAGGCTGCCTGGCCAGAGAAGCCGGGGGTGGGGGGGGCGGTGGGGATCGGTAGAGGCATAGGTCGCTGCCCCCAGTGGAGGGGACGCCAGGGTGGCAGGAGGCCAAGGCAATTGGTGTTGACCTTGGGCCGTGGCCGCCACCCAAATTCTCGCGCTTACTGGGGCAGTGATAGGAGGTAGCTGGGAAGGGGCAGCCGGACTGTCAGCCAGCAGGGACAGACAGACAGCTCGTCAGAACCCTTTTGTCTCTGAACCCCTCCCCTTTCTCTGAGTCCGGCCCTTTCTCTGGGCTCCGCCCCTTCTTGGAGCCCCACCCCCCCTCTGGGTCCACTCTCAGGAGAGGTGCCAGGGAGGTGGGCAGGGGTGGGAGACCACGTCACCAGTGACCCCAGCTGGGCCTGGAGGAAGGAAGGCAAACAGTCTGTAACTGGGTCATGGACCTGCTGCCCCAGCGTCCCTTGTCCCCCTGGGAGGTCAGGCCAGGTGATAGGCAGGCCCGTCACTGTCTCTGTCCCACAAGGCCTGCCACAACCAACGCATCTTTCCCAGGCACCTCCCGATGCCCTCGCCGGCTGACCAGGCCAAGGACACGGTCAAGGCAAGCTAGAGGCCAAGGGTCCTCCAGAACTCCTACACATCCCTCAAAGCCTTGTCTCCAGTGCCCCTTCTCCTTCAGGCAGCCTGTCCTGCTCTCCTCGGAGTTTCCCCCAGACCTAGCCTGGCCCACCCAAGCTGGGGTTCTCCAAGTCCAGTTCTATTGCCTTCCCTTCCTCCCCCCTCCCCCAAACCTGGGTCCCAGGACCACCAAGCGGACTGTCTGTACGGGAATGAGGTCGGGTTACAGCGGCCACCTTCTGCGTGACCCAGGAACAAATCACTGCTCCGCTCCGGGCCTCGGTTTCTCGTTCTGTACCATGGGCAGAATGGGGTGCTGCAGCTGTGGGGGTTTGGGACTCCTGGTAACCAGAGAGGCAATGCTTGGGGGGGGGGGAGGGAGCGAGGCCAGGACTTTCCCAGAAACTCCACTTGGCTCACTGGGATTTCCTGGCCAAAAAGGGGAGCAGCATCTGGGAGCTGGACACCTGGGTCCCAGCCCTTGCCGGATGGGTTAGACCATGAATCTCCTATTCACAAACCACAGCTTTTCCAGGAAGGATTCTCTCTCCCTCATCCACTCGGTGACTCACGAAACGTTACGGCGAATCAGTCTTGCCAGCTCCTGAATGCTTATCCCAAACTCTTACGCATCCTTCAAAGCCCCGGATCCAATGTCTTTCCCTCCGGGTTAAACCCAGGTTAAGCGGCAAACAGCAGAGCTCGTATTCAAACCCAGGCCCATCTGGCACCAGATGAGTGTTCCTAACCTCAGGTCCTTCCTCCCCTCAAGCTCAGAGCGTCACAGCTTAGGCACAACGCTCATATAACGAGGGAGAGATTCATTTGGTTGTTCCACAAACATTTATTGAGTGCCTACTGTGTGCCAGCTCCGCGCACGGTGCTGTGGACCCAGCAGTGACCTGGGCTCTGTCCTCACCTGGATCCTGATCTGGGGTAGGGACGGATGTTAAAACAAGCCGAGAAATATGTAATAAAATGTCAGTTTGAACAAAGTGCCCTGAAAAAATTTCAAGGAGTTTGAGGAGGGCCAGGGGATCCCTTGGGTTGCGGGGTGTTTTTTTTGGTTTTTTTGCTGACGGTGGTCAGGGAGGGTCTTTCAGAGGAGAGGACACTTGAACAAAGACCTAAAAAAATGACAGTCCAGGGTAGGAGCTCTCCACATAGTGAAAACAGCATGTGCAGAGGCCCTGAGGCAGCCCCGTGCCTAATGTTTTGCAAGAACGGCGAAGAGGTTGGTGTCACTGAAACAGAGTGAACGGGAAGAATGGGAGGGACGAGAGCAGGGAGGCGACGGGGGCCGGGTGTGCAGGGTCTAGTGGGCCACTGGGAAGAATTTGGGCATGTATCCTGAGGAGTGGGAATGGAAACTTCCTGCCAAAGTGACCAGGGAGTCTGAACCCTGGATCTCCCGACTTCCCTCTCTGTGCCTTCATGTTCCAGCAGGATGGCCGGGGTGCGGGAGAGATAGATAGGGAGTCATTTCAGGGGCCGATCACTTCCTGAGCTACCGACAGGGACGATCCTTGCACCCATTTTCCGGATGGAGAGACTGAGGCGCTGAGCACCGAGGCCACCCGCCCACAGCCACGCAGCCGGGGAGGCGCCAAGCTGGGACTCGGACCTGCGTCCCTGTGACTGGGGACCTCCTGACCCCCTTGGCCTCGCTGCTGGGCCCTTCAAGCACGTGGTCTGGCCCCATGGCTGGGACTCCCCGGAGCACCCTGCATGCCCCCTGTGAATCCCGTGTGACTCCCTTCCCCTGCTCCGTCCCAAGTCACACGCCACCTCGTCCTCGGTCAGAACGGCAGGCCCTCCAGGACACAGATTTGGTCCCTATCGTTCACCGCTGTGCCCCCAGCGCCCGGATCCCCGTGGGAGCAACCTCGCCCTTAATTACCCCCCTGTTCACACACCCCAGGCGCGGAAGGATGCTGCTACCCCGCTGGGTTTGGCCAGACTCGGGACGACCCTGGACAAGGCCCGGCAGGGAGGAAAGACCACGAGAAAGACCCTCGGGGGTCACCGCTGTCCCCATCACCCAGCCCAGGGCCTGGCTCCCTGCCCAGCAAGCAGTGACAGAACGAGGGGAGGGTATGCTGGAAAGGCCTCCCAGATGTTTGATCCAATTACTAGTCTAGCGACCGCCATAATCACAGCCACATTTATTTGGCACCCACTGCATACCAGACGCTGTGCTAAGGGTGAGGCATCCGAGGAAGGCAGGCCTGCACACCTTGTCTCAGCTGGTGGACCCGTGCGGCCGTTCGTTTATGCAGCAAACATAAGCACCTACTGTGCGCCGGGCACCTCAGAGGGGACGCGCCTCCCTGAATCCTCAGGCCTTAACGAGCTGCTGAAGCTCACCCTGAACTTCACCGTGAGGACGGGGCACGAAGAGTGAGGTCCCCTGCCCAGAGGCACCCAGCCGGAAGGCCCAGGGCTCAGTGCTGAGCCTCCTGAGCGAGATGTGGAGGCGGATCCGAGGGGCCCTAGGTGTCCCGCTCGGGGAACCCCGTGAGGGCACGTCCGCGGCGAGGCGGGGCCGTGTCTCCGTAGGTGCGGTGTCAGCCCGCGCGTCTGTGCGTCTGTGCGCGTGGCTGCGTGTGGTTCAGTCCCGCGGGGGCCCCTGCACGTGCACCAAGGGGATGCACCTAGGCGAGGCGGCACACGCGTGTATGGGTCGGTGTGAACGCGTGCATTTGTGTGACGGGGGGCGGGAGGACCCAGGACCTGGTGAGTGTTTTGTGTGCATTTGGTGTGGGTTCAGGCTGAGAGAGACAGACAGAGACAGAGAGCCGGAGAGAGAGAGAAGGAGGGAGGGAGGAGAGAGAGAGAGAGGGAGAGAGGGAGAGAACGCTGACTCGGCCAGAATCCGGGCTTCGTGATTTACAAGGCGCCTGGCCCTGACGCGCTGAGGCACCTCACCGCCGCCGCAGAGAAGGGAGGGAGGGACGCAGGCACGGAGACAGAGAGCAGCCTGGAGCGAGGTCGTGCTTTCTGCAGGAGCGAAGCAGGGGCCATCAGACCACGGGCGGCCGGTGGGGGTGGGGGCACACCCACAGGGAGCGTCCACCTGCCCAGGCCCGGCTCAGCAACCAGGCAGGAAGCGGCCCCAAGCCCAGCCTTGCCAGCCGTGCTGTGCTGTGCCACCCCGGGCAGGCCCTGGCCCTCTCTGGTCTGGGCTCCTCTCCCGGCCCTGAGGTGCTGGGGGACCCCGACCCCCCCAGAGCCCCCACCAGGCCTAGACGTCACTGATTCCCGATCCCCACCCCCCCGCCCCTAGGAGGCACTTCAAATATCTAGTACACAGATCACAAGTCCTGGCCACCCTCCCAGCCTCAGTCTCCCCGCTGGAGAAACGGCCCTAAGGGGCTGAGAGGGACGGAGGGGCAGAAATGAAGGGAGGAATGAATGAATGAGGGAGGGGCCCTGGCGGCCCGGCTTGGCCGTGGCCGTGGCCGTGGCCTGGGCCCAGCCCCTTGGCCCCGGGGAATCCTGGGCCCTGCAGCCAAGAGGGATTTGGCCCCAAACCCGGAATAACTAACGTGGCGGGCGCTTGGGGCGGAGGGAGGCAGGGAGGGAGGCCCAGAGCGGGGCGAGCGGGAGGCCGGCCTTCCCGCCGGCAGGATTTATGGAAGTAACCGCTGCTCCACAGTTACTCTCGAGAGTAAAAGTGAAAAAGCACTTGAGTCACCATTGAAACAGGGACGGGGCTCCCAGAATCCTCCAGGGCCGCCGTGGCCACCCCCCCCCCCTCGGTGGGCAGGGCCGGGGGCGCAGGGGCGCTGGCACCGGGCGGCCGCCTCCCACCCCCACCCCACCCCCGCCCCCCGCCCCCCCCACCGCTCCGGCTCCGACAAGGATCCGGGTCGAATCAGCTAAAAGGGAGCTATTTTCGGATGGGCTCAGGTTGTAAAATTAGTCGGGAAAAGGGGGGACATGGAGGCCCAGAGACGGGGAGACACGGGGAGAGACACACAGAGACAGAGAGGGGAAGAGATGTAAGACGTGGGGAAGGACACATGGGGGGACAGAGAGAGAGACAGGCTTGGAGGCAGAGACAGGGAGAGACACAGAGACACAGACGGGGGGACAGAGAGACGGGCGGAGGGAAATGATGGTCAGACAGAAACGGGGTGCTGGCGAGGGGCGCAGGCTGAGTGGGGTGGCCAGGAGTGGGGGTCCTGTGGGGGCGGCCAGGGTCCTTCCGGGAGCCCCCAGACCAGGCTGGGTCTGCAGGGACCCCTGAGGATCACACCTGGCTGCGGGGCACCCCTCCTCGGTGGGGGGGACGCAGGAGAGCAGCAGGGGAGGGGTGCCCCCTGCATTTGGGGCCCTCCCCCTCCCTCCATGGTGGGGGGGCTCTCTCTGTGTGTCCCCCCCCCCCCCGTCGCTTGCACGGGGCAGCCTCAGATTTCCCTCACTGTTGTCTCCACCACCCGGGAACGGCCACCAAGCCAGGCTCCTGAGCACACATGTTCCCGCTCGGGTTCCCACCGCAGCAGCGTGGACGGAGGCCTGTCTCCCGAGGAGTCCTGATGGGGCAGTTCCAGGGCTCGGTGACAAAAGGCGGCCTTCCAACCTCCTCCCCTGGAGTAGCCTCCCTGGCTCGGCCCCCCCCTGTGTGGCTCCCGGGAGCTGGGGAGCGTGAGAAGGGCAGAGGGGGCGGGGGCACCCGCAGCCACCCAGGCCACCCCACCAGCCCAGAGACGGGGAGGCCCAAGGTCACACGCAACCCTGACTGCAACCTTAGTTGTTCCCGGGGGGCCGGGGGGGGGGGTGGTGGTGCAGAGCCTCAGGACAGTGGGGAGGCAGAGGTGGGGCAGCAGGGGCAGCTTCCGGGGACCCCCCCTCCCGAAGTTGTTCGGAAAGGGAAACTGAGGCCCGGATAGGGGCAGGGACTTGCCCAAGGTCACTCAGGGGATCATGGGTAGGACAAGCCCGAGACCCTCTCGGTGCCCGCCCTTCCGCTGGCTGACAGGAGCCAGGAACTTCCCAGCGGGGCAAGAAAGATTCTACCACGAATGAGGGAGACCCCAGGATCGTGAATAGGGCCCCCCCCCAGACACTGGCGGTCCCTGGGGCCCAAGCTAGGCATCCACGTGCTCCCCATAAGGTGCTCCTCAGGGCACCCAGGCTCCCGGTGGACTCCCACCCCCTGACTTCTGCACTTTACAGTCTGCCCCTGTCTCCAGAACCTGTCTTAGTCCTCCCGGAGAAACTGAGGCCGGAACCCCACTGGCCTGAAGACACATAAGGACACGGGGGGGGGGGGGGGGGGAGCTCGAACGAAGGCAGACCTCGGGAGGCCGTCCCACAGGGAGCTGGAGGAGGAAAGGAGTCCCCCGGGGTGCGGCCCGGGACAGGGGCAACCGCCCCCTCCCCACGCACCCCCTTGCCGGTCGCACAAGGGCTCAGCCCGGGGCAGTCTGGGAGCGGGGCCAGGGGTGAGAGGCTACGGGAGGGGGGCAGGGGCAGGGGCAGGTGCCGGGCTGGCGAGGGCGTCCGCAGCGCCGCAGTGCCCCGGCCAGACCCCGGAACGCCCGGCCTCCCGGCTCCTCCCGGCGCGGCGGCGGCGGCGGCGGCTCAACAATCCAGAATCGATGCGGCGAAAATATCAGATCGGTGTCGGGGGGGGGGGGGGGGGGGCGGGCGGGAAGGGGGGGCGCGGGAGACCAAGCCGGGACGTCAGCGCGCCCCCTCCCCCAGCTGCTGGCGCCTCCAACTCCGCGCGCCCCCTCCCCCTCCACGCACACGTGGGCCAATAATGGGGGGAAAGGCGTCCCGGGGCTGGGGTGGCGGGGCACAACCTTGGTGGGGGGGGCGGGGGGTTGTCTGGGGAGCACATCCGAGGGCTCCTCTCCTCGAGAGAGTGCCGAGTGGGGGGTCCAGCCAGGACCCCTCGATGCCACCTGGAGGCAGGCCGGGTCCGGGGCGGAGGGGTGGGGGTGGGGGGGGTCACGCAGAGCCCGCCTTCGGCTCTCGGGGCGAGGGGCGCCCCCAGACCTTCCCGGGTGGAATGGGGGCGCGCGTCCGGCGAGCCTGCTCCCCGAGCCCCGCGTCCGCGTGGGGTGGGGGGGTGGGGGAGAGGCCTGGGCGCCGGGGGGCGGGGCGGGAGTCCCGGGGGAGGGTCGGGGCGGGGGGGGGGGTCCCCGACCCAGCCCATCCCCCACCGGCCCCCGGCCCCCGGCCCCGCGGCGGGGGCGCCCCGGCGGGGCGGCGGGAGGGACGCGCGCCTTTCGCGTCCCGCCTCCTCGGGCTTCCCGAGTCCGGGGCCAGGCGGCGGGGGGCGCGGGGGGCGCGGGGCGTACCTGGGTCAGGCAGAGCGGGGACGAATACATCCCGGGCGCGGCGGGAGGCGCAGGGCCGGCCGGAGCGGGCGCGCTGAACTTACTGAGTCATTTTTCCAAACCCCCCCCCGCGGCCGCGGCCGGCGCGCTCCTCGCCGCCTCCTCCCTCGGTCTCCCTCCTCCCTCCCTCCCGCGCTCGCTCGCTCTCCCTCTCTCTTCCTTTCCTGTCCCCCCTCCCTCTCTCCTCCTCCGTCTCTGTCTCTCCGTGTCTCTGTCTCTCCTCCCTCTGGCAACCTCCCCCCTCCCTCCCCCCAATTTTCCTCCCCTCCCACCCGAACCTCCCACTTCTCAACATCCAACTTTCAAAGAAACGAGGGAAAAAAAGAGCGCGAGCGGGGAAGGAAAGCCGCTCCCCCCCGCCCCCCCCCCCCGTGCCCCATGAACCCCCATCATTGCTATTATTACGAATTACGAGCCGCCCTGGTCCCCGGTCGGCACCGGACCGGGGACCCACCGGCCGCCACGGGTCCCCCAGGACCGCCCACCCGCGCCAAGTGGGGAGGGGGCGCTGGGCTGTTGCTGGACACTTTGGGGCCGGAGGTGGATTTTTAAGACCCCCCCCCCCACCCTCCCCGCGCTGGCCGGGAAGTTGGAGAAAAGAGCCAAGTGGGGGGGGGGGGGGAGGGAAAGAATGAAGAAGTGACGTGTGCAGAGGCCCAGCGCCAGCGCGCGTCTTTCCCCTTAAAGATGTACGACCCGGGGTGCATGGCAGCAGAGGGGGTCCCTCGGCACCTCTGCCCCTGCTCCCCTGAGAGCCAGACATGGGCTGCAGTTGCCCGGGCACAGGGGCTTCGCTCCAAGTGACCTCCCTGCGCCTACCAGCCCGAGAAAGTCCCCCGCTAACCCAGAGCCTCCAGGAATCTGCTCTCACCTTTCCAGTTAGCACCAAAGGGGGACTGTGGGGGGGAGGGGGGCGCAGGGGGGGAGGGGTTGGCGTCGCCCGCGCGGCTCCTCAACATCCCAGGAGGATGTGTCCAGAACGCAAGGCTGGCCAGACGGACCCTTGCAGCCTCTTCTCTGGGTGCCCAGCAATTTCTCCTGGCACTCCAGCTGTGTGCCCATTTCACGGATCTGGAAACTGAGGCACAGTGAGTGGCTTGGAGCCAGACCACCTGGCCTCAGCCCCTACATCCCTAAAGCTCCCTTGTGCTCCTTCTGGAGTAACTGGACACAGACCTGCCCTCCTCCGGTGTCAGCCCCTAGGGCAGCTGATGACCATGACCTCAACCCTTCTCCATCCACCCCCTGAATCCTCCCAGCCTCCACGGCTGAAACTCCTATTCCCACTCCACAGACTAGGGCGAGGTGTCGCTCTGCCCCTTGGCGTTGTCCCCTGTAAACTGCACTAACACCGCCCCTCCCCCGTGGGGTCCATGGGCATAAGCATATCGACACTTAGCCTGAACCTCTACCCAATGTGCACCGAAACATTCTTAGAAAGCCTGGTGCTTTTGACTTGTCTCTCCCAGTGTCCTGACTCCAAATGCTACCCTCCAGCCAACTTGAGGCAGCTGTCCCGTGCCCAGGGACATGGAAGGTACCAGGAACCCTATTATCGTCCCGTGTTACAGGGGAGGAAACTGAGGCCCCGAGGAAGGAAGCCACTCGCCCAGGGTCCAGGCGCTGGACTAGGAGGGAGGAGGGTTCCTACAGAATGCCTGTTCCCGGGGCCACCGCTGCAGGCGGGCGTCTGTCATGCAAACAAACAGTGCTTAGCACATCATGAGCACTTCGCAAATATTTTATTTAAAAACCCCTTGTGCGGCTGGGGGGGGGGGCGGTGTTAAAACCCCAGGATGACGGGGGAGGGCAGGCGTCTAGGAATCCGAATGCCAACCTAACATAAAGCAATATTTTATTATTTTAAAATGGCTAGGAACGCATAGAGCCCAGAATCCCCAAGTCACAGACGTTTAAAAGTTACACTTGACTTCAGAGCGTCCTCCCAGCTGGCTCCCCTCCTCCCAGCCCTGCCAGCAAGCTGAGCTCCTTTCCAAGGTGAAGTCTGGAGAGCACAAGACTACCCCCCTGGGAACCTCAGTTTCCACACCTGTACAATGGCAGCAGTACCGGACGCATGGAGGAGGGCTGGCGAGATAGGGGTCCTGGGGTTACCGGTGTGACCACCGTTGACGCCATTAGTGGCGGAAGACGGTAGAACCTTCTGCCAGTTCCCAGACACCAGCGAACTGTTACATGTCTCTATATTCTGGTTCGGGTCGGAGGGGTCCCGCAGTGCTCCCAGTAGGTCCACAGCAGGCCAGCTACCGTGCAGGGTCGCGGCCAGGTCTGCGTCTCCTGGGGCAGCAGCTAAACTCCCATGTGTCCCTCCGCTTTGCCCTCAGTGCAAAAGCGCGAAGGGTAGGAACTACCCTGGTGAGCCAGCAAATGCTTGCCCCGAGTTTCTTTCCAAAGCAATCGGTGCATTTGGACCTGTTTGTTCCAAGGCCCAGAAGGGGAGGGGGGCAGGTTTAGCTCCTGGCCCTCTGGAGCACAATTTAGCTCGGTGGCTAAAAAATGAAATGACGCGCCCTCCTTATAATCCGTCTATAGTCTTCTGTCCCTGACACGGACGCACAAGTCTGTGGACCGCCGCTCTGTGCCAGTCTCTAACACCAACGCCAACAATTCGGGCCAGCTCCGGACTGAGCGTCCTCCCCCAGTCCCGACGACCCCGGATGTCCCCAGACATTGTCCAGTGTCTCCTGGGGCACAGCAGTCCCGGGTGAGACCTCCCCCCGCCCCCCGGCTGTAAATGCCACCAGGTAGACTCAACACCCCATTTGGGATTGTTTTTTAAAAATAGGTCAGCATCCGTTTATGAGACTATGTGTTTGTTCACCTGTGCAACGGGTCAGGCGGGGCTGAACGAAAATCTAGCTTCTTCCCCGGAGTGGGGTCCCGCACAGGGAGGGATGGTGAGGAAGGCTGGTTTATTACTTGGGACACTTGTGTATCCTCTTGAGATGCCCAGCGATGGTTTGTGGAACTAAAAGCAAACTTTTTAAAGAGGGAGTGGAATTCACAGAGCAGCTCAGGCAGGGACCATCGGTGTCCACGAGGTAACTCCACGGCTACCACACCCAGAGAACAGAGGGCCCAGCACCGCACCAGGCCTTGGACATGCATACCTACGACAGGGTCACCCTCCTCGGCCCGTGTGTGTCCCCATTTTACGGAGAAGAAACTGAGGTCCTAGGAGGGATGTTAAGGTCTTTGGGCTCACGTGAATGTAAGCTAGGACACAGACACAGAACGCCGTGCCACGCAGGTTCTCACGTATCACACACACGCGCGCGCGCGCACACACACACACACACACACACACACACACGTGTGCAGTGGCCCGAGGCACACCAACACCTGAGCTCCTCCCCCATGGTTGCCCCATCAACCCCTCCCCAGGGCCAGCCCCGGGCTCCGCCTGGAGGTGGGGGGAGGCGGGGCGGTTTGTCCTTCGACCCTCCCAAGCACAGGTGCCTGTGCCCTCGAGGGTCAGTGTGGGTCTGCGCGTGCTTTTCTGGTGCCTGAGGATCATGTACACCCGCGGCCGCCAACTGTATACCATGACAGGCTGTGGGGGGCGTGGGCGTGCGAATGGTCCTGCACAGATGTGTCCCACTGCACCAGGCGACCCGTGGGACAGGCTGGTGTCGGGCAGGGCAGACCAGGTGTCCCCGGGAGTGTCGTGTCTGGGGGCTGGCAGCGAGAGCGCAGGGGAGGGGGAGGACCCGCCTTGACTGGCAGTGGGTGGGAAGGTGACCAGACTATGTGACCCTGATGGGGGAGCCCTTTCACCCCTTCCCAAACAGCCCCCCCCCCAAATGGGATGCAGGTTCAAAGAAACAAGACAGAGACTCCCGTCTGGCCTTGGTGCTTTTATATTTAGAAAATTATATAAAGTTCCCTGCTGTGGGGGTGGGGGTGCCGCGGGGATTCCCCTGTAGGGGAGAAAACAACACTTCGTGCCCGTCAGGTCTGGCCTAGTAGGGGGCAAGTGCACGGAGGCAGGGCCGGAGGCGGGGGGGGGGGGGGGGTGGCTCCCAGCATAGGGGGGTCAGGGGGTGTCCTTGGCCAACTCTCCTGAGCCCGACCTGGCCCCGCACGCTTCACTTCTGTAACCGGCCATCCCTCGGGACCTCCTCCGCCCGCGGAGTCGGGGGACCCCCGCCGCCCCGCCTCCCTCCGGGGCAGGTCCCCGCGCACGCGCAGCCCCTGGCGGGGAAGGCGCCGCCGCCACCGTGTGATCGTGTCCCGGCGCCACCTCGCGCCGAATCGCAAGCCAGGACCACCTGGGGACAGCGTGTGGCGTACGCCGCCGAGTCGGGGGGAAGTGGAGGGGACCGTGTGTGGGGGGTGAGATGGGGGGACAGGGCTTTGGCCTGTAGAGGAAACACCCGTCCCTCACTCAGCAATCCCGGTTACAGGAAAAAAGGAAGTGGGGGGGGGGGCGAGGGAGAGTGTAGACCCATCCCCAGGAATAGTCACTCGGCGCTAATCACACGCTCACAGAGACACCCAAGTGTCCCCGGGGACGCAGCCACATGACAGAAGTTCCCCACTCACCGGCAACCCCCTAACCGCCACACATTCACTTGGGGACACCCCACGGGTCACCCAGGGACATCGCGGCCCTCGGGGACACACACCCCGCCGTACGGCTTCACGACACCTTCCCACAGGGACGCACGGTTACCCAGACACGCACACACTACCCCTCAGCCGCACAATGCTCCAACACGGACGCAACACGACACGCACAGCCACGTGGATGCGCAGACACACACAGACACATAAAGGAGAGGACTCGACGCCTCGAGACCCACGGACCCCTGCACGGAGGCGGGACTGCCCAGCCACAGACACGCGGACGCACTCCCGGCTTCCGTGCTGCCCCGTCCCGGAGCACGGAAGCCCCCGCACGCACCCCTCGAGCGCCGGATTGCCCCCGACGCCCCCGGACTGGACACCGGAACCCTCGAGCGCAGCCACCGACGCTGGCGGGCCTGGGGCGCGCCGGGCCGAGACCCGGTGACCCCTCCCGGCTGGGACCCGGCGCGCGCCGTGGAGGGGCCGGGGTCGGCCCGGGGGCGGGGCTCGGGCACCGCAGGAGCAGGCCGGGGGGCGGCTCCAAGTTCAAGGCGCCCGGCGGCGGCCGCTGCGCGCTCTCCGCCCCTCTCCGCAGCGGCCATTTTCCGCTAGCTGGCGCGCGGCGCTCGCCCGGCCCGGGGCGCCCCGCGGGGGCCGCCGCGACCCCCGCCCCGCACGGCCGGGGCGGGCGCCCCCTCCTCGGCCCGCTCTCCCCCGCGGGCTGCGCGCTCGGGGGTCGTGCGCTCCGGGCCGCACCCTCCCGCCTGCGGCCGGGCCAGGGAGGAGGCGGGAGCCGGGTCTGGCGTGTGTGCGTGTGTGTGTGTGTGTGTGTGTGTGTGTGTGTGTGTGTGCGCGTGTGGGGGGGGGGACCCTCTCCCGGGAGCCCCGCCCTCATCGCCAACTCCGCTGCGCCAGCCCGGGGCCCCCCACTTGGGGTCCCCCACTGCGCCCCGCGCGCCAGCTCCGCCCCCAGCCGCGAGGGGGGGGCGGATCGGCGGGCGGGGGTCCCGCGGCGGCGGGCGGTGGGGGGGGGGTCCCCGCCTGGAGCCCCTCCCCCGGGCGGCCCCCGCCCCCCGCCCCCCCAGACCTTGCAACTTTCGCCGGGAGCCCACGCACCACCCCAAAAACTCCCCGGGCGAAAACGAAAGTGGGGGCGGCGACGTACCATGGCGCTGCTGCGAGGAGGCGAGGCCGGCGCCGGAGCGAGCGCGCTCGGTCCCCGGCGAGGGGGGGCCGGAGGCGGCGGGAGGAGGCGGCGAGGGAGGGCGCGCGGGGGAGGGAGCGAGCGCGCGAGGGAGGGGGGCGCGCCGCGCCCGCCCCCCCGGCCCGCAGGACCCTCCCCTCGGCCCGCCCTCCCCCCGGCCCCGCGCGCCGCCCGCGCCTCAGGCCGCTCCGCGCCCGGGCCCCGGCTGCGGCGGCTCCGGCTGCGGCTCCATCCCCGGCCCGGCCCCGCGCGAGGGGAGGCCGAGCAAGCGGCCGCCGCGGCGGGTCGCGGGGCCCGGGTCGGGCGGGCTGCGGAGGACGCGGACCCACCTTCGCCGCGGCGCGCGCGCGCTCGCGCGCACACACACACACACACACGCGCGCGCGTAGAGGGCTCGGGGACACTCGCGGCCCGGGCCTCTTCGACTCCGACGCGGACACGCCACGCACACCGACGCGCGCAGACCCACACACTCGTCACGACACACACAGCCTGCGGTGCCATCCAGACACACGGGGACCCGCGCTGGCAGCCGATGCGGTGTCTCGGACGCACAGCCCCTGCGGGCTGCCACGAACACAGACTCACACAGCCTGCGGGTGTCACCCAGCCAGACGCTCGGGGACTCACATATTCACAGCCTGCGGGTGTCACCCAGACAGCCACAGCCGCCACGCTGTCCCGTACACAGACTCACAGCCTGTAGGGTGTCACCTGGACGCTCGCCCAGGTTGACAACCCTAGGAAGACACTCCGGGCCTCGGACTGACCTGCACCCCTACCCCCAGGACCCCTCCCCCCCCCCCCCCCCCCCCGGCGATTGTGCCAGCCACCCAGACCAGCGAGTGCAGGTGTCCCGGATACACGCAGTCACAACAGGCACGCAGAGCGGGGGGAGACGGGACAGATGGGGACGCAGACAGAGACTCGGACACCGAGGACGACAGACCTGGGGGGCGGGGGTCCCCTGCGGGACCCGCAGGGGCTCCAGCGGGGCGGGGGGCGGGGAGCGCGCGCGGCGGCTGCACAGGTGGGGGTGAGCGGGCGCCCCCTCCCCGGGTCAGGATTAATGGCGGTGCCTCTGCAGCGGGGGGGGGGGGGGGGGGGGGGGGGGGGAGGGGCGGGGCCGAGGAGGGTCAGCCCCCCGCCCCTGCCGAGCGGGCAGCGGAGAGCTGGGACGCGGTGCCGCAGCGCCCCCCACCCTCAGCGCTCTTCCGCAGTCCCCCCTCCTCCGGCCGCCGCAGAGCAGGCGCCGCCCCCTTCCCCCCCTCCCCGGCTCTGCGTCTGGCGCAGCTGGGGGACGACGGGAGGGGTCTCGCCCGAGCCGGGTGGGTGGAGAAGATTGTGTTATCATCCTTCGGTCCGGGTTTCCCTGTGCCTGCGACCCCAGTTCCCCCGCACTGGGGGCTCCGGGGTTCAGGGACCCCTTTGGGGAACTGGTTCCCAGCTCCCCCAGGGAGGACGCCAGGGTTGAGGGTGGGGGCAGGCGGCATCTCACGACCAGAATCGGGCCTTGGGCCGCCCTTCTGGAGCCGTGGCTGACTCTAGGGGCTTCTGGAAGTTGACTGTGCGGTTCTGTGCGCGCCGCTGGGCATCCCAGAGGCTGGGAAATCTCGAGCAAACGAGATGTGACACTACCCTGCCTACATAGTAGGTGCTCAGTAAGCCTCGGCCCGCACTTAGCGGATCTCCACCGGGCCGGGAGCACCCACTCTGAGGCCTGAGGTCTCATTCCATCTGCACACTCTCGTAGGTTTTCAGAAGGGAAAACTGAGGCCCAGAGAGGGCACCTCATTTCCCCCTGCTCAACCAGCATGTCGGGAGCCCGAGGACCCTAATCCTGGCGCCTTCTCCAGGGCGCTCCGCTGGGGGGAGGGGAACGCTGTGCAGGTGGCCTTGCCTCTCACAAACCTGAAGCCGGAGGAAAGGGGGTGTCTATTCTGGTTCTGGTAAGGGAAGGGTTAAGGGGATAGCGACCCCTTCCCCCACCCACCTTGCGTCTCTCTCCCCCTCTCCACCCTCCTTCCTCATCTCTAATCTGCCTCTGTTAATCCCCAGCTCGAGTCTTCTGTCCCTCCCTCTTAGGTACCTGAGAGGAAGGGGGGGGGGAATGGGTTGATAGCAGCCAGATCCCAGGGGTTGGTGCCCAGGGGACAACCGGGGGCGGCACCGACGGAGCCCCCACCCATCATTTCCCCCAGGAGGCCACCCCTGGGCTGTGGGAACAGTGCTGCATGTGAGCCTGCTCAGTTACCTTCGTAGCAGCCCTATAACTCCATCTCTGTTTTATAAGGAAACCGAGGCTCAGAGAGGTTTAGATAGGTCCCTGAGGTCACCCAGCTAGCCCAGAGGATGCTTTCCTGACTGAATCACATCATTTCAGCTTCTTCTGTGATCTGAATAGGCTGAGAATGTCTCAGACCATCACCTCCTGCTTCCTGTATAACCGTAGGACACAGCTGAGCTGAGTTTCTGCCACTGTGGAGCAAAGCCCCCCCTTCCTCCAGATGTTTGGCCTGAAGTTCTCTCACTCTGTTTCATTCCTGGGAGACGGAAGGGATTCGTCAACGCATGAAAAGTGCCCAGCCTTACGCAGACCAAAGAGAGGATAGCAAACAGGAAGAAAACACCATATGCTTTGGCACTCATCAAAGAAAGTAGGTAAAGATGTTTAAACTGATAAAAGCTAATGCTGGTGAGGATGTGGTGAAACAAGCATTTTCATAAACTGCTTGGAGGCGAATGTGGGTATGAATTGGGAGAGCCGTTTGGCGTGCGCGGCGGAGGCCTAAGACAAGGTTCGACCTTATGGTCTAACTTCTGGGAGTCTATCTCGAACTTCTACGACGTATCCGTGCCCCTGAAGATGCCATTGCCGTATGCTTGTGAAAATGGCCATACGGCGTTTCTCAGCCCTTTTTTCATTATATGCACCCTGGAGCTGTTTTAGACTTTTTATTTCCTAATCATCTCTCATCAACTTTTTTTTTAATGTTCATTTATTTTTGAGAGAGGGAGAGCGAGAGAGACTGGGGGGTGGGGAGGGAGAGAGTACAAGTGGGGTGGGAGGGGCAGAGAGAGAGAGAGAGAGAGAGAGACAGAATCTGAAGTGGCGTCCAGGCTCTACACGTAGTGATACAGCCTCCTGATGAAACGAGACAGTCTTTAAAAAGAATGACGTTCCATGGGGCGCCTGGGTGGCTCCGTCGGTTCAGCATCCAGCTCTTGGTTTCAGCTCAGGTCATGATCTCATGGTCGTGAGTTGGAGCCCTGTGTCGGGGTCTGAGCTGACGGTGCAGAGCCTGCTTGGGATTCTTTGTCTCTCTCTGTCTCTCTATCTCTCTCTCTCTCTCTCAAAACAAACAACCTTTATTACCTTTATTATTTAAAAAAAAATTTTTTTTCAACGTTTATTTATTTTTGGGACAGAGAGAGACAGAGCATGAACGGGGGAGGGGCAGAGAGAGAGGGAGACACAGAATCGGAAACAGGCTCCAGGCTCTGAGCCGTCCGCCCAGAGCCCGACGCGGGGCTCGAACTCCCGGACTGCGAGATCGTGATCTGGCTGAAGTCGGACGCTTAACCGACTGAGCCACCCAGGCGCCCCAAAACAAACAACCTTTAAAGTGCCCAACAATACCAAACGCCCAAGAGCCTGTGAGTACACGGACCTCTTCCACTCTGCAACCACTTTGGAAAACGGACGGACATGCATCACAACACTGAATATTCATGTGCCGCATAACATGGCCTTTCCTCTCCCAGGTGCGTATCCACAAGAAGCCCTTGCTCGCTGCCTCCGGGAGCAGTCCTCACTGCCCTGCGATAGAAGGCAAAAACCCAGAAGCAAGCCAAGTGCCCATCGCTGGGAGAAGGGAGAGGTGCACTGTGGGAAATTCACCTACAGGCGCATATAAATCAGCAGCCCAGCCGTGTTCCCACCCCAGGCGAACAGCATGGAGGGACCGAACAACGTGACATTGGGGGCGGCAAGAAGTCCCCCAGTGTTACACGTAGCGTGATAGTCTCTCTCTTTTTAAATGTTTATCTTTTTAAAAATGTTTATTTATTTATTTTGAGAGAGAGAGAGAGAGAGCGCGCGCCCATGAGCGGGGGAAGGGCAGAGAGAGAGAATCCCAAGCAGGCCCCACACGACTAGTGTAGAGCCCGACACAGGGCTTGATCCCATGAACCGTAGGATCATAATCTGAGCCCAAACCGAGAGTCGGACGCTCAACCGACCGAGCCCCCCTGGGTGCCCCAGCATGACAGTCACTTTATGAAGTTATGATACTTGAAATGGAAATGATATTTTTGGGGTCACAACCATTTGAGACACAGTTATCTTTAAGCGGGGGAAGGGATCAATTCCAGATTGCGGGGTGGGGTTACTTCAGGGAGAGGAGTCAGAGAGCAGGATGGGGTTATTGCTAAAATTCTGTTTATCCAGGTGGTGTTCACTTGGCGGGTGTTTATTCCATGAGCCGACTGTAAAATTTACTGATAAATGGAGCAATGACGACGGTAAGTCATGGGGCGGACTGGGATTGAACTCATTCTAGCATCTGGAGCCCAAGCGAACGGCGGAAGCACCAGCTCAGAGCCATGTGCCAGACGGAGCTGTGGCCCCACGCAGGGGGTGTGGGGATTCACTGCTCCGTCCCGGGCACAGAGAACAGCTCCCACTACATAGTAGGTGGTCAAGAAATATTTGTTGCATGAATGAAAGTTTCAGAGGGATCAAAGGCCTTGTAAAGTCCCCTCTTATTTACTTATTTTGAGAGAGAGAGAGAGAGAGGGCAGGGGAGGGGCAGAGAAAGAGGGGGAGAGAGAGAATCCCAAGCAGCTGAGCCCAAATCAAGTCAGACACTTCACCCACTGAGCCACCCAGGAGCCCCATAAAATCCGCTTTGAAAAGCAAATCATTTCGGGGCGCCTGGGTGGCTCAGTCGGCGAAACGTCCCACGTTGGCTCGGGCCATGATCTCACAGTTCCTGAGTTCGAGCCCTGCACTGGGCTCTGTGCTGATGGCTCAGAGCCCGCTTCAGATCTTCTGTCCCCGCTCTCTGCCCCTCCTCCTCCTCCTCTGTCTCTTTCAAAAATAAACATTAAAAAATAAATAAATAAACATTAAGAAAAGAGAAGAAAAAAACTACTTAAAAAACCCCCAAATTGGGGCGCCTGGGTGGCTCAGTCGGTTAAGCAGCCGACTTCGGCTCAGGTCATGATCTCGCGGTCCAGGAGTTCGAGCCCCGCGTCAGGCTCTGGGCTGATGGCTCGGAGCCTGGAGCCTGCTTCCGATTCTGTGTCTCCCTCTCTCTCTGCCCCTCCCCCGTTCATGCTCTGTCTCTCTCTGTCCCCCAAAAAATAAATAAACGTTGAAAAAAAAACCCAAATCATATATATGTATGTAATATATTGGTATGTATTACATAAACATGTAAAATGTATAACATAAAATGTAGATGCATTTATGCATCATATATTATGATTTAGTATATGATGCATGTTTGTGTATTTGTATGTGTATATCTGAAATATGTTTTTTAAGTAACTAAACACGTAAATGCACATATTTAGTAGAATCACACACACAGGCACACACACGCACACACACCCCAGGGTTGCTCAATCACAGCGCTGACGTGAACTGAGGTCCAAGATGCTTTGTGACGGAAGGGAAGCAGAAAGCAAATCCGAACCGCTGAATCATTGAAGACATACTTCCAGCATTTGTGCAAGAACACAGCCAGAGCCACACGGGGCCAAGCTTCAGGCACTGACCCGGTGACGTGGGGGACATGTCTAGCCCCATTCTGCAGCTAATTACCCCAAGTTCCTTTCGGCTCAACTCTGCCCCAGTAGCCCCAGCCCCGGACGAGCAGTAAACCCATGGGCACGGCCGTGTGTCTGGCTTCTCTATGTTAGCAGAAGTCTTTTTAATGTTTATTTATTTTCGAGAGAGAGAGAGAGAGAGAGAGAGAGAGAGAGAGAACGAGCAGGGGAGGGGCAGAGAGAGAGAGGGACGGAGCATCGGAAGCAGGCTCCGCCCTACTGCAGAGAGCCCGATGTGGGGCTCGAACTCTCGCCCCGAGATCATGACCTGAGCCAAAGGGACGCTCAACCAACTGAGCCATCCGGGCGCCCCGCTCAGCATAGTTATTTTGGGGTTCGGCCATTCGGTCACCTACGCCTTTTTATCGCTGGCTAGGGTCCCACCGTCTGGATAGGTCACCCTGGTTTATCTGGCTCTCCTTTCCCCTGGGTGAAGACCCAGGAGGAGAAGAAAGTCTGCATCCCATGGGGGCCAGTGTGTGTCTTTTCAAGAACGTGCCGAACTGTTTTCCAAAGTGGTGGAACCATTTGACACGCCCACCGGCAGGGATCTGGTGGTGGGGGGGGTGGGTTCTAGCTGCCTCCCATTGGGGGGTCGAGCCTGAACAAGCGGGAAGTGCGGAGGCATCCTTTCAGACAGGGCAGGTGGGGGGGGGGAGGCAGTGGGCACATGAGGGGTAAAGGGCAGGGGAGCTAGATAAGCAGAACCCTGCTGGCCACGCCCCCCAGGCCCAGGAGAGAGAAACAGCTCGGGGATCCGGGGCACAGCCGCTGCATCTGGGTTGTGAGCAGGGATCCTTGCTCCCCTATCTGGCGGGGATGGCCAATTCTCCCAGCAAAAGTCAGACTCCCGGGCCTGCCCTCGGGAGGCCGAAGTTAGGTTTGGAGCACCAAACCCCACGCTGGCCCTGAGTGATCTCCATGTGCATCCACGGGCAGCAACTTGCCGGGGAGCAGCCAGAATCTTTCCATCCTGTCTCCCTTTGACACAAGGATTTGCCTTCTGGGTCTCTACCTCAAGGAATAAGGAAGCAGGCAAGCCACAGACAGGAGCCACCCAGCCTGGGTTCATATTCTGGCAGCGTGACACTGGGCCAGTCGCCTCAACCATCCGAACCTCAGTTTACCCGTCTGTAAAACGGGATCGGAGTAGCTGTAGCAAGGATCGAGCAGGTTCACGCTTGCCAAGTGCCTAGAACAGGACCCAGCGGGCAGCAAATCATGGAGAAGGGTCTGTTATGTGAAAACAGGGGCACCGGGGGGGCCCAGTCGGTTGGGCGTCCGACTTCGGCTCAGGTCATGATCTCAACAAGCTCCCTTTGTGTCCCTCATGATCTCGAGTACAAGTGCACCAAGCTCCCTTTGTGTCCCGCACTATTCAAAGTTACTCAGGGGTCAAAAACTTCTGTAAAGAGGCAGAGAGTAAATATTTGCAGCGTTGCCAACCAGATGGTCCCTGATGCACCTACTCAGCTCTGCCCTTGTCGCTTGAAAGCCAAAAGCCACCAGGGACAGCATGTGAACAGACGGGCTGTGTACCGATAAAACTTTATTTATGAACACCGACGTGTAAATGTCACATAACTTTCACCTGTCACGAAATCTTATTCTTTGGATTTCTTCCAACCATTAGAAAATGTAAGACCAGTGGTGCCTCGGTGGCTCAGTGGGTTCAGCCTCCGACTCTTGGTTTCGGCTCAGGTCGTGAGTGATCTCTCGGCCATGAGATCGAGCCCCGAGTGGGGAGCCTGCTGCACACGCACAAATCTGGCCCCTGGAATGTAGTTTGCTGATCCCCACGTTAACTCATCGCTACTGTTCCATGTGAAAGAGACTGTCATCATTCTATTTCTTTTTGAGAAAGAGAGAGCACTTGAGTGGGGCAGGGGCAGAGGAAGAGGAGAGAGAGAATCCCTAGCAGGCCCCACGCCCATCATGGAGCCCACCACAGGGCTCAGTCCCACAACCGACCGTGACACCGCGTGGGACGCCCAACTAACTGAGCCACCCAGGCTCCCCTGTCATCATTCTGATTGTATAGATGGGGAAACTGAGACACAGAGAGGTTGAGAGAGTTGCCCAAGGTCACACAACCAATAGGTGGTAAGTCTGGGGTTTAAAGCTGGACAGTCTGGCTCACAGGGGCCATCAGCCTAACCCCCGGACAGTCTTACCTTGTGGCTCTTGGCTGTGAAATAGGCCAGGAAAAAACAAGGGTGGGGGCAGAGGGGGGACAGACCATGAAGAAAGAGATCACAATCGCAACAATGGTATTAGATGATTTTTCTTTTTTTGCTATGCTTTTCTCCCCCAGTGTTGCAGGGGGTCAGGGTGTCCAGACTTTGCAACAGAAGCCACTGTCCCCACCTTAGCAGAACTTGTTCAGCCTTCAGATGTTCCCTCTGCAACATCTGAGAATCACCCTTTGAATCCTCGGGAGCCCTGGAGGTTAAACAGTAGCACGTATCATTATGCCCATTTTATAGATGAGGAAATTGAGGCCCGCAGGTGGCCCTGAAGCCCTAATAAGGGCTTCCATTGTGTAGGCAGCGGTTTCCGGCTATTATCCTATTTGGTGCAAAACCAGGCCTGGGGGCAGGCAGGGAACCCTCATTAGCCTGCTCTTCTTGCAAGAGGCAGTACTCAGGCTGGGAGAAGGAAGTGACTTGCCCAGGGTCACACGGCGGGTAAGCTGCTGTGACCAGGTCTGCTGGGGTCACGTTCCCTCGGGCAGGCTCCGGGACCCGGCAGGCGAGGATGTCCCTGCACGCTCTGTGCCCAGGGACCCAACAACCAGCCTAGGTGTGCCCAGGGCCCCCTTTATCACTGCTCTTGCCTCTCTGGGGTCTGTCTCCAGGGGCGAGGGCCAGACTTCGGGCCTCTTTGTATTCCTGGCCTTGTCCGAGCCCTCCCTGAGGCTCCAGATCCTGAGAACCAAAATGAGGGCGAGGCACTTAATGGGGGGCCGTAACATTGCAGGGAGGGGGGCACCCAAAACCCAGTCCTCAAGATAACTAATCTCATCACACAGTCTTGTCGAGACTCACTCCACAACCAACAGAACCAACGTGTTTGTTTCTTTAATTCGTCTTAATGTTTATCTTTTGAGAGAGAGAGAGAGAGCGCGCACGAGCCAGCAGGGGAGGGGCAGAGAGAGAGGGAGACACAGAAGCCGAGGCGGGGTCCAGGCTCTGAGCTGTCAGCACAGAGCCCGACGCGGGGCTCGAGCCCACGAACCACGAGATCATGACCTGAGCGGAAGTCGAAGTCGACACTTAACCGACTGAGCCACCCAGGCGCCCCGAGAATCCTTGTGTTTCCATAAGGACAAGGTCAGTGTTACTCCTGATCTGTGTGTTTTGGCCTCAGGTGTGCACCTGGCACCCCTTCCTGGAGGTCCAGGAAGACCAGATCCAAGGTGGCCTGGGGAGACAGATTCTGCCGTGGAGGGAAAGGGCGTCCCAGGGGGAGGGAACAGCCCAAGCAAAGGTGTGGAGGCAGCTTGTTGAGTAACCAGGGGGGGAGGGGCCGTAGCCGCGGGGGGAGGCGGGGGGGGGGCCCGAAGGCTGTGTCTGCTGTCCTTTGAGCAGGCTGCCCCCTTTTCTGGAAAATGCAGGGATGCGGTGGATGAAGAGAGGCTCCCAACTCCCTTCCCGCCACCCCCACTCCCAGCCGCCAGGCGTGAGGCCGGGAGTGTGATTTTCAGGGTGAGCCCAGCCTAGGCTTCCTTCCAATCCCTCCTTCCTGCCAACAGCTCTCTCCTCCTTTTGATTCTGTTGGAAAAAAAAAAAAAACCTCTCCCTCCCCCCCCCCCCCCAACCGCTGCTGGGAGGAATCTGACCTGGCAGAGGGCCCGGGTCTCCGCCCTCCCCCATGCTGTCCTCTGCCAAGTGCAACGTGGGCAAACCAGGGGACCCTCTGCGGACGGTGCCCCCCACCCTGGGCACAGAGGCATGGAGGGACTCCCTGCCTCGGTTTCCCCCTAGGAGGGCAGCAAGGCTGCTCCAGAGACCCCTGGTCCCCTCCGGGGCTCAGCTCCTCACCCCACCCCTCCTCGACCTAAGACCATCTGTTCATCATTGAGAACCTCAGCGCTGGCTGGGGTTTCGTTGGCAGAGAGATTCTGGAGCTCAGGGGCAGGAAGCCTGGGCCCGAAGCGGAGGGGGAGGAGAGGGCTGGCCCAGGCCTCAGCCACCTAACCCCCTTGGTCCGAGCTGGGCCTCTGGGCTGGGTAGGGTTTCGAGACCCCTACACTTGCCTCCACACGCCCACGTGGACCCGTCTCCTCTGCTCCCTGGGGACCGGGATGGATGGCTTCGGGCACTGGCCAGAACCGAGGTCCAACAGCCGGCCGCTTGGCAAGGCCTTGCCAGGCCACAGAACCTTCCCACAAACACAACCCCGGGCTGCCTCCCTTACTCCCCACCTCTAATTCAAACAGAAATCACATGGACTGCCCCCCCCCCCTGCCCCGCCTGGTTCTCCTTGCCAGGCCTGCTCCTCCCTCTTGTAGCCCAATGAACCCCTGGGGTTCCCTCCCCTAGGGCGGGGTGGGGGGGTGAGTGGGGGAGGACGGGAAGGGGAACAGAGGCAAGCTGGAGCTTGGGGGTTGGGGGAGGGGCAGCCTAAGGATAATTCTAGTCATCTTTCACGAATTCATTCATCAACATTTGGTGAGCACTTGCTGTGTGCCAAGGGCTGTTCCGGGCACCGAGGATACAGCAGGGAACACAAAGTCAAACTTTGTGCCCTCATGGAGCTGATGATCCAGGGGGGGAGACAGATGGTAAGTGAGATCCAGAAGTGGAATGAACCGTGTGCTGGGTGGCGGGGTCGCTGAGAAACACTATGCTGGGGGAGAGAGGGAGGGGAGGTGGGGGGCGGGGTCAGGCTTGGGGGTACAACTTGAAGGAGCTGAGACCTGAAGGAAGTGAGGGAGGAGGCATGTGGATGTCTGGGGGGGGGGGTGGGGGGAGAGGGTTCCAGAGCGAATAGTCCATGCAAAGGTCCGGGGGCAGGAATGGGCCTGGCACCTGGGAGGAACAGCAAGAAGGCGTGTGTAGCTGGCGCAGAGTGAGCGAGGGAGGGGGCGAGGCCAGGGAGGGGACAGGAGCAGGTCGTGCAGGGCGCTGGCGGCCGTGGGGGAGGACTTGGGCTTTTTTTTTTTTTTTTTTTTTTTTTTAACTCCCAGAGAGGTGGGAGCCCTGGAGGGCTGTGGGCAGGGAAGGGCGGGCCTGACTCGGGTGCTCAGGGGCGCCCTCTGGTGGCCGCCGTGCGGAGGACGGACTGTGGCGGCGAGGGCGGGAGCCCAGGGACCACGACCCACGACCCAGGGGCGTGCCCTCTTTCGGGTGGGGGCTAATGAGAGCTGGAGCCCACGAAGGCTGTGCACTCGCCTCGCTGGAGCCTCTCTTCGCATCGCTCCCCAAGGAGGTATTGTCGCTCCCCCGTGTGATGGCTGAGCCTGTGGCCCAGAGAGGGAGAGGACTTTGCCCCAAACCGCACAGCCTCTATCTAGGTGGCACGTCACATCTCCCCACTGTCTAAAGCCCTCCATGACTTCCTTTTGTCCTCTCCGCAGCCGACGGGAGGACCCGCCCCGTCCCCTCCTTGGCCGCCCCTCGCTCACTCTGCTCCAGCACCCGGGCCTCCTGGCTGTTGCTCCCACACGCCAGGCCCGGCGCTGCCCCAGGACCTTTGCACGGGCTCTGCCTTCTGCCCGGACCCGCTCAGCCTCTCACGTGGCTTCCGAATGACTTACTGAACTTTTAAGCACAGCTCTGGCTCTGATAAGGTGAGAGGAGCCCAGGGACGCATGTCTGAGCACAGACGAGGCCTGAGCGTGCCCCCTCAAAGCAACCCTCGGCGCCCCCATATTAGGAAGCCCCAGCAGAAGGACGGCTGGAAGGGAGCGAGGCGGCGGATTAGAGGGACCTAAGGGACCCACCCCTAACGCTTTCCTCGGGCCAATGGGCTCCCCCTGGGGGTGTGGCCTGCCTCGTCGGGGCCTCCCATTGGCCAGGACGTACCCAGCTTCCCCGGATAGGCCGCCGCCGCGGGGCGCAGTCTCCACCCGGGCCCGCCGTCTCGCCCGGCCGTGCCCTGCCCGGGATTCCACCGCCTGTCCCGGTGCCCACTTCTGAGTTGCTTTTTCTTTCCTGGCGGTGCCCGCGGGCCGAGGCGGCGGCCCTGCCCGGGCACGCCGGCACGCCGCCCTCCGATGTTGCAACAGCGGCCTGCCCTGGGCTCCTTCTGCCGGTTCCTGGAACCCAGGCACGGCCGGGGTGCGGACTGCCCAGCCCTCCCCGGGGCGGGCCCGGAGCCCCGCACGGCGCGGAGGCCCGAGGCCGCGGCAGGGGCCGGCTCTCTGAGCCTCACACGCCGACCCCGCTGCCCTGGGTGCTCCCGAGACTGGACGTTTATTGCGCACCTACTGTGTGCCGGGCGCCGCCCACACCTCTTCCGCGCGGGTCCGACGCAGCCGTTCCTACGCACCCATTTCACAGATGCACACACCGTGGCACCCGCCCAGGGTCACACTTTGCACCTGAGGCCACCTCAAGGCCGGGTCCCGCCCGGGGCTCGGTCCCCTTCCCGGTGACCGCTGTACGTGCCCCCGCCCCCCCCGACCGCCCCTGCTTGCCCGAGAGCATGCGCGGTACGTGCTCCCGGGGCCCAGCCCCCCATCGCCTGTCTGGAAGGGCGCCGCCCGTTGGCCCACCCGGGGGCCGTTCCCCGCGTCCACAGCCTGTGCCTGTTCTCGTTAGTCAGCCCGGGCCCTGGTGGTGGTTGAATGCCCCGCGCGGCGCCGCATGGGGTGTAGACGGACTCACTTATTCACTCGCGTCATAACAGGAATCCCAACAGCCGGTGCTGGCATAAACCCTGTGCCCCATCCCTGACACGCTTCACTGCACGGACCCTCGAAGCCGCCCCGTGAGGGAGGTGGCCCTATCGCCCCATTTCGCAGGTGGGGAACTGAGGCCCAGAGGGGCGCGCTTTTCTGTTCCAGGCCTCCGGGGCCTCGTGCAACAGGCAGGTTCCCAGGGCTTCTCTGGGCTCCACACGCTGTGCCCCCCCCCCCCCAAACAGCTGGGAGGGGCGGCCGAGTGGCAGGAGAGACCGGGGCTAGACCGTTGGCGGGACTTCCCGGGCTTGGAGCTCAGTGGAGCAGGAAATCTGCCCAGTTTCCCTCCCCCTCCGGACACGTTTCACACCCTTGAAAGTGGCGCGGAGCAAAGAGCGGGTTGAGCGATGCCACTTCTGGAAGAGATTGGCAGACCGCGGCCCAGGCAGGTGTGGCCGCTCAGAGAGCTGGCGCCCTGAATTCTTTGAAAGTCTCCAGACGCTGTGGCTTTGGAGCCTGGCTGAGCGGGGCTGTGCGACTTCCCACAGGTCCCGAGCCCGGCGGAGCCTGGCACGTTCGGGGACATCTAGAAGGCGGTGGAGTGGAGTGTGCGGCTGGGCCGGAGTCAAGCCCAGGCCTCGAGGCGGAGGGGAGGCAGGGAGAGGCCTCGCCCAGCCCCTTCCCGCCGGGGCGTGGGCGCCTGGGTGTGGGTGCGGGCACCGCCTGGCACTCTAGGGCCTGCCCACACTCGCCGGCCCGGGGCCCGCCTCGGAGTCCCGCTCACATCTCTCTGGCATCGCCCCCCTTCAGATGGGGAAACTGAGGCCCGGGCATGCCAGGATCGCTCAGGGAGGGAGCCGCTGGAAGGTACGGGGCCTGGGGACGCTGCCTCCGCGTCCCCCATTGGTGCCCAAATTAGGCATCTCCCCCTGTTGTGTGGGAACTGGGGACGAGCTGCTTCCTGGCCTCAGTTTCCCCATCTGTCCAGCAGGAGCTCACTCACGAGCCTGGCAGGGGTCGCCGCAGGGAAGAGAAGGCCATCCGCTTTGGGGCAGAAATGTGGGGTGGGGGCTGCCGTCCTTGGCGGGAGCCCCCACGCTCCCTGCCCGGGCAGGGCCGGGTTGGCCTCTTAGGCGCCCGAGGGCATCACCACCCCCCCCCCCCCCGACCCCGCAGCCGCTCTGAAAGAAAGGTTCGCTTCCCTTCTGGGGCACAGACAAGGCCGGCTTCTCTGGATCTGCGCAGGGGGGCTCCCTGCCCCTCGCCCTTGCCCTTCCTGCCGCAAGGAGAAGGCGGCCAGCCAGCCGTGTCCCCGCCGAGTGGCCGGAGGGGAGCCTGGCGGGCCCCTGGACACGGCGAGGCGGCTGTTCCACCTGGGGGGCTGCCTCCCCTGGGGTGGGAGCGTCAGGGTGAAGGACTCGAGCCCCCTGCCCCCCGCGAGGACCGGGGTGCAGGGGAGGGGGTGGGGGCGGGCAGCCAAGGTAGGTCCCTAACGGCAGGAAGCGGGTTACGGAGGGAGAGAGAGATTCGTTGGCACTGCGACTTCCGGCTGTGCCGAGGGGCGGGGCGGCCGGGTGGGGGGTGGGGGCGGGCACCCCGACACCGCCACCCCTCCGGGTCCCATGTGACCGAGCCTGGTTACTGGCTCGAGGCCACCGCGCAGGGGTCTGAATCCGGCCAGCTGGGGCCGGACCCCCTGGCTCCGTGCCTCCAGCCCTGCACTGGGCACCACGGGGGTGGGGGTGGGGGCGGAGGCAGCCGACTTAGGTTCCCAGCTCCCAGCCCCGCCCTTGGCATCCACGTGAGCCGCGGCCTCGGTTTGCCTGCCTGGCCAATGGGGCTGGTTTATTTACTTACGTTTCGGGTCTAGCTTCCTTTTATTTGGCGCATGTGCGTAAGTGTCCAGCGCTCGCTCTCAGCACCTTCCACGGTTGAATGCGGTTAACCCTCTCGGGGAGCCCCGAGGGGAAGGGGGTGCCAGCACGATCCCCGCGTCACAGACGGGGACACCGGGTGGCCGAGTGGCCTGGATGGCGCAGCTGGTGGAGGAGCGGAGACCTGAGCCCAGACCTCCCTGCAGACACTGCCCCGAAGCTGTGCCGTGGGGGGCTTGGTGCCGGCCTCCCCCCTCCACAGATGGAAACCCCGAGTCCTGGCGAGGACCACCGGGGTCGAGCGCCCCCCGCCCCGGGGTGCGTGTGGGGGGGCGGCGTCAGCACTCTGGGGGTTCATAATAAGAGCGAACAGCCAGTGCTAAGTGAGCACTTAGTCCACGCCACGCACGGTCCTTGCATGGTCTCCTCAACGGCCTGGAGGTCGGGACTCTCGGGACCCCCATTTTCTGGATGCAGAGTCACGGCCAGGGTCCGAGCGGGGCCAGAGCCTGACTTTGGTGCCCTTGCTCTGGGCCCTCATGCGCCCCTCTCTCAGATATGTTCCAGCAGCCTACCCAGCCCCCACCCCTTACCCCAGCTGGACCTGGTCTCCGGGGGTCAGAGGCCCGCTTGGGTCTTCATGGGGAGGGAAGGGGGTGGTCAGGGCGCAGGCGGGAGTGTGGGTTGGGCTGCAGACCCTCCTCCTTTAAGAGGCCAGGCCCCAAGTACCCCACCCCCAGCCCCCCACGAACAGGGTGATTGAAAAGTGGCAGGATGGGAGGGGCGGCGGGGCGGGGGGGGGGGGGGGAGGCCTGAAAGAATTAAACAAACAAAGGGAGAGGCCGGCTTATATAATCCCTAGTACAACGTGTCCTCCTGAGCCAGGATTAGGCGCTGGCGCTCCCCAGGCAGCCCTGTGGGCCCACCGCCCACCTCGACCCCCGCTTGGGGGAGCTCGGGGTGGAGGGCCAGGTGCCGCTGGGAGGGTGCCAGCTCTGCCCGGGGAGGGGGTGGGGTCCCGGAAGCACGCCACCTGGCAGATGGCTCCCAGGCCCTGCCTGCACAACCGGCTTGCAGCCTCGCACCGACCCGAGACCTCACTCCGTCCTCCGGGAAGCGGGCCTGCCGCCTTCCGCGGCTGGAGCGCGGTCCACAGTCGGCGCTAAATAATCGCACGCCTTGGAGGGCTGGGTTAGTCGGGTACCAGCAGCCGCGATCAGAACGGTGCCAAATGTAAGGATCGTGCCTGCTCGCTGCGCGGTGCTCAGCATTCCTGGCCACTGCGCTCGTCCGCGTGTCCCGCTGGCCGCTGTCATCAGCGTCCAGAACAGGACCCGGCACCCAGGGGACCCCCCCCACCCCGACCCCTCCCGCGCGGCTTTTGGGAGCGAGCGGCCCATCCGTTCGTGTGTGTTGGATAGCCACTCAGGACCACGCTCTGCAGTGGCAGGTCCCTACCGCACGGGGGCCTCATGGAGCCCGGTTCACAGCTCCCATTTTCCAGAGGAGGAAAACCGAGCCTCAAGAAGGCGGTCACCTGCTCAAGGTCACCCAGCAACACAGCCACAGAGCTGGGGGGGGTTAAACCCAGAACCCCCTGATGTGCAGGCTCCTGGCCTAGGTGCTGACTTCCTCCTCCTGGACACAGGAGCAAGGTGTGAGGAGCCGGGGGCGGGGTGGGGGTGGGGGGCAGCCAGGGGTGCCTGGGGCTCTTTCTGCACCCTCCCATCAGCCTTGCAGGGAGCCCGGGCGCGGGGAGTGGCCAGTGTCGCCGCGGGGAGCGTGGGTGCGGCGTGGGGCATGGCCTGTGTTCCAGGAAGACCCTCAGCCGGGTCCCACGGCCCTCGCCTCCAGCAGCGGGGCTGGGGACCGAGCCTGTGCACCCTCCTTCCCGAGGGCGCTCTGCAGCCACCCGGCTGGCTGAGTTACTCTTCCGTTCACCATTACTCAGCTCCGGGATCTGGGAGAAAGGTCACGGCCTCCCCTCTGCCAGCCGGGAGCTGGACCGGGCGAGGGAGTGGCCGGAAGTCACTCTGTCCCGGCTCCTAGCCTGGCCCCGGCAGGTGTCTGCCGTTCCTGGAAGCGGGGAGGGGACAGCAGAGGCTCCCTGACCCCAGATACGCCCCGGACGGTCCCACAGGGTGCCCCCGCCCCTGCCCCGAGCGCTCCACCCCACCATCCGTTTGGTCCCCTCTCGGCCACCTGTCTCCAGACTCCAAACCCTGCCCCTGACAATAGCGGGACCCCGGGGTGGGGGGAGGGCAGCCTCTTCTGGGGCCCTCCCCGTGACTGGCACAGAACCCGAGAGCGGGAAGGGAGGTCGGCGGGACAGGGTCCTGCCCAGGCCCTTTCAACCTTCGGGGTTCCCACGCTGTCTGCTTCATCCCCTGTGTCCCCGGGCGCCGCTGCGCGGTTCCTGCTCCCACCCTTTGGCGTCTGCGTCGGCAGGGGACACCCCGTGGCCTCTTGCTTTGCTGTGTAAGTGGGTGCCATGACCTCCACTCTATGGAGGGGCTGGAAACGAAGCCATGTGCCCGCTGGACGCTGCTCCAGCCCCTCCCTGGCCTCCTGGGTTTCACCCCTGCCTCCACCCCACCCCATCCGTGAAACATGCCTCTTAAGTTCTCCATGGCTCCTCATTGCCCTTCGGATACAATCGGATCTCCTCTCCCCGTGGCCCACAAGACCCCACACGGCCTGCCCCCTCCCCTCCTTGCCCTCTCCTCCCCTCTCGCGCCCTGTAGCTCCCTCTGCTCCAGCCACACGG
The DNA here is from genome assembly GCF_027475565.1 of Acinonyx jubatus. Classification (NCBI taxonomy): domain Eukaryota; kingdom Metazoa; phylum Chordata; class Mammalia; order Carnivora; family Felidae; genus Acinonyx; species Acinonyx jubatus. Next base: position 163,147,560 of record NC_069383.1, read on the forward strand.
GCCTCCTGGCTCTTCTTCCATCACGCCAGGCCCGGTCCTGCCCCAGGACCTTTGCACGGGCTGTGCCCTCTGCTTGAAACACCTTCCCCAGTGTCTTCAAGTCTGCCTTCTTCTCATCTTTCAGGAGCATTCTCTCCGGCCCTCCCTTCTCCCCTCCCCCCTGCCCCCCTCCTCCCATCCTGCTTTATTCCCCAGCCTCGTGCCTGTCTGATGTTATCCCATCTGTTTACGTGTCTGTCGTGTCTTGTCGTGGTCACACAGATCTGGATCTGTCGTGCCAGATCTCCAGTGCCTGGAACAGGGCTCAGTACCCAGTGAGGAGCTTCATACACATTTAGACTAGTGGTCAGCAAACTGGAGTCCAGGGCCCAAGTCTGGACTATCACTTGATTTCACAAATAAAGTTTTATCGGTACATGGTCAGGCCCATTTGTTCACATGCGATCGTGTGGCCACTTTTGTGTTGCCATGGCAACCACAACCCGCACACAAAGCCGAAATTACTGCCTATCTGGCCCCTTGACAGAGAAGGGGTACGACTCCTGCCTTAGACTAGCGGAGAGAAATCAAACCACCGAAAACATGTCACTCTGTCCCAGCTTCCGATCCTGCCTCCACCCTCCCCCTCCCCGACTCGGAGTACTGTCCTCCCCCGAGCCTCAGTTTCCCCACCTGTCAACTGCGCAGTAGGAGAGTCCCGGCCTCACAGATGGCATCCTGGAGCGGGGCGGGGGGGGGGAGGGGGTGACAAAATGCTTACGGGAATCAAATAGACCCACCAGGGCGACCAGAGCTCTGCAGCCCGTGCGGGGATCACAGGGGTTCTATCAACGGCCTCGGGGAAAACCGGGTGGCTGTGGGAAGAACCCCACCCTGGAAACAGCCTGGGGGGGCCCACCCACCTCAGGACAGATGAAAAGGGGAGGTACGTTCACACGAGGGAATACTACACAGCGGGGAGAAAGGGCCAACCACATTTACCACAGGGTATTGGGAGGCCAATTGTGTCCCCCCCCCCAAACTCATATTTTGGAGCCCCAATGGGGACAGGGGCTTTGCAGACGTGATCAAGCTACAACCGAGATCGTCGGGGTGGCCCTGAGCCCTACTCCTGGTGTCTCGTGCCCCGCAAAGGTGGGCAGAGAGGTGCAGGAGGGAGAACACCGCGGGGACTCGGAGGCGGGCATCTACAAGCCAGGCAGAGAGGTCTGGAGCTGATCCCCTCTGACGGCCCTCATGAGACCCCCGGGCGGACACCTGACTGAGGGCTGGAAGCCTCAGAACCACGGGTCACTCCCTTTCTGGTCCCCAAGGGGCCCAGTTTGGGGCGCTTTGTTGCAGCGGCTCCGGGAAACGGATACACAGGGGTGGGCACGCCGCGGCCCGTGGATCGAATCCAGCCTGTGCTGGTCAGGTTTCATGTGTCCGCCTGGCCGGGCTGTGGTGCCCGGCCGTTCGGTCAAACACCTGTGGCGATGATGCCACCCACGTGTCTTGTGGTGCCATCACATCCACACGCGGTTATAATCCGTTGCTTAAAAAAAAATTTTTTTTTTACATTTATTTATTTTTGAGACAGAGACAGCATGAGCAGGGGAGGGGCAGAGAGAGAGAGGGAGACACAGAATCCGAAGCAGGCTCCAGGCTCTGAGCTGTCAGCACAGAGCCCGACGCAGAGCTCGAACTCACGAACCGTGACATCATGACTTCGCCGACTGAGCCACCCGGGCGCCCCACGATCCGTTGCTTTCCGTGAAGGACATGGGCCTCTGTGATGTGGGTGGGCCTCACCCAATCAGTTGAAGAACTTAAGGGCAAAGACCGGGTTCCTGGGGAAGAAGGAATTCTGCCTCAAGACCGTAAAGAAATCCCGCCTGAATTCCCAGCTTTCCCAGCCTGCCCTACACATTTCAGACTCAGGACCACAACATCCGTTCTTCTTTATATATATATATATATTTTAAAATGTATTTGTAAGCTTATTCATTTTGAGACAGAGAGCGCGCATGCGTGCACACGACTGGGCAGAGTAAGAGAGAGAATCCCAAGCAGACTCCACGCTGCCAGCGCAGAGCCCAACGCAGGGCTCGAACCCACGAACTGTGAGATCATGACGCGAGCCTAGGCCAAGAGCTGGGCGCCCGACCGATGGGCCACCCAGGCGCCTCCGCACACTGAACGCTGGAGACGGTTGCCCGTGGAGGGAAGGTAATGGGATAAAGGATAAAAATGGGGTAAAGAGAAGAAAGGATAGAAAATACATAGGTAAAGAACACGGAAAGGAACAGGAGAAAACCACCAGCCAAACGACAAGCCCCGGAGCCGAGCACGAAGGCGGGTCTGCTGGTCGCGTGCTGCCCTCTCGTGGGCACTGGGAGCACTGCAGCCCTTGGACAGCTAGAAAGATCCGGAGCGTGCTCACCGCTGCAGGGGCGCGTTGCATGGGTGCACGACAGTTGTTTTTTAAAATTGTGGTGAACTATACACAATCTATGACTTACCCTCGTAACCACTTTTAACTGCGCAGCTCAGCGGCATCGGGCGCACTCGCGCTGCCGCGCAGCCGCCCTCGCCGTCCGTCTCCAGAACTTTCCATCTCCCCAAACCGAGACTCCGTCCCCGTGAAGCACGGACTCCCCGCCCCCTGCCATCGACTCTCTGTCTCTGTGAGCGGGACTCCTCTGGGGGACCCCCTGTGGGCGGGGTCACGCGGGACGTGTCCTTCTGCGTCCGGCTCCTGTCGCCACGCGCAGTGACCTCCAGATCCATCCACGTGGTGGCAGGTGGCAGGACGTCCCTCCTTCCTGAGGCTGACTGATACTCCGGCGTCCGCAGATTGTAAATCACACTGCTGTGAACATGGGTGTGGAAGTGTGTCCCCAAGAACCTGCTTTTGGTTTGGGGGGATGAAGACCCAGAGAGAAATTGCTGGGTACAGTATATACCATATATGTAGTAATTCTCTTTTGAAGGCTTTGAGGACCTGCCGTACTGTTTAGCACAGACCACGGTTTCCTCAAGTTCGTCTCCCCTTGAGGCTTATTTTGGTTATTTCCAGCCCTTTGCCCCTATAAACGAGCTTGAGAGGCATATGCTCACACACATGTCTTTGCAGACATTTAAGATATATTCCAAGAGGTGGAATCTCGTGAAAACGTTTTTGCATCGAACACTGGGGCAGAGGTTACCAAGTTACCTCTAAAAGATGTGTGCTCGGACTTCAGGATGTATTACGAAGCTGTCATCAGGACAGGATGGCACTGGCCCAAGAACAGACACTCAGATCAGTGGAACAGAATAGAGAGCCCAGAAACGGACCCACAACTAATCGTACGGCCAACTCATCTTTGACAAAGCAGGAAAGAAGATCCCATGGAAGGAAGACAGTCTCTTCAGCAAGTGGTGCTGGGAAAACTGGACAGCGACAGGCAGAAGAATGAACCTGGACCACTTTCTTACACCAGACACAAAAATAAACTCGACATGGATGAAAGACCTAAGCGTAGGACAGGAAGCCATCAAAATCCTCAGGGAGGAAGCAGGCAAAAATCTCTTTGACTTTGGCCGCAGCAACTTCTTACTCAACACGTCTCCGGAGGCAAGGGAAACCAAAGCAAAAATGAACTACTGGGACCTCATCAAGATAAAAAGCTTCTGCACAGCGAAGGAAACAATCGGCGAAACTAAAAGGCAACTGATGGAATGGGAAAAGATATTTGCAAACGACACGTCAGATAAAGGGTTGGTATCCAAAATCTGTAAAGAAGTTATCAAACTCAACACCCAAAAACACCAAATAATCCAGTGAAGAAATGGGCGAAAGACATGAATAGACACTTCTCCAAGGAAGACATCCAGATGGCCATCAACACATGACAAAATGCTCAACATCACTCATCATCAGGGAAATACGAATCAAAATCACAATGAGATACCCCCTCATACCTGTCAGAATGGCCAACATTAACAACTCAGGCAACAACAGATGTTGGTGAGGATGCGGAGAGAGAGGATCTCTTTTGCATTGTTGGAGGGAATGCAAGCTGGTGCAGCCACTCTAGAAAACAGTATGGAGGTTCCTCAAAAAACTAAAAATAGAACTACCCTATAACCCAGCCATTGCACTACTAGGCATTTATCCACGGGATACAGGTGTGCTGTTTCGAAGGGACACATGCACCCCCGTGTTTATAGCAGCACTATCGACAAGAGCCAAAGTCTGGAAAGAGCCCAAATGTCCATCCATCGATGGATGAATGGATAAAGAAGATGTGTAATACACACACACACACGGCAATCAAAAAGAATGAAATCTTGCCATTTGCAACTACGTGGACGGAACTGGAGGGGATTATGCGAAGTGAAATTAGAGAAAGACAAAAATCCTATGACTTCGCTCCTATGAGGACTTCAAGACATAAAACAGGTGAACATAAGGGAAGGGAAACAAAAATAACATAAAAACAAGAAAGGGACAAAACAGAAGAGACTCATAAATATGGAGAACAAACAGAGGGTTACTGGAGGGGTGGTGGGAGGGGGATGGGCTAAATGGGGGAGGGGCATCAAGGAATCTACTCCTGAAATCATTGCTGCACTGTATGCTAACTAACTTGGATGTAAATTTAAAAAAATTAAATTAAATTAAATTAAATTAAAAAAGACGTATGCTCTCAAAAACAGCACACAAAAGAGCTTTCTTCCTTATCGACACTTTGGGCTGGATCATTCTTTGCTGAGGGGGCGGCCCTCTGTGCATTGGAGCGTGCTGAGGGGTATCCCTAACTACATTTCAGTCATCTCCCCCCCTGAGTTATAATGATCAAAAATGTCTGCAGACATCGCCGAATACCCCTGGGGCTGAAAGAACCAGTGCCCCATGTCTATACAGCTAGAGCACAAGACTGTTACTCGTTTGCAATCTGGATGGTAGCTATCCATTGTTCATTTCACGTGAGTGTCTCTTCCGGTGACTAAAGTCAGACCCCTTTTCATAGGTTTTGTCCCCTTTGATCTATTGCAAGTCTTTCCTATGGTGGTCTGTTCATGTCCTTTGCATATCTTTTCTGTTAATGTTTTGTCGTTGATTTGTAGGCACTCTTTACATATTCGCGGCCTTGTAAAAATCTTTTGCAAGTATGTTGCAAATATTTGTCTCACGTTTGTTTGTTTTCTGGACTTTTTGCCAGGCATAACATTTTAAATTTTATGTAGTGAAACTTCCAAGTCTTTCATGGTCTCTGGGGCTTTGTTCTTGCCTAGAAAGGCCCTCACATTCTGATTCTATAAACAGTTTCTCTCATATTTTCTTCCAGTATTTTATGTTTTAATTATACATACATACATATATATATATATATATATATATATATATATGTATGTATTTATTTTGAGAGAGAGAGAAAGGGGGAGAGCACAAGCAAGTGGGGAAGAGCAGAGTTAGAGGGAGACAGAGAATCCCAAGCAGGGTCCCCACTGTCAGCACGGAGCCCGACACGGGGCTTGAACTCACAAACCATGAGATCATGGCCTGAGCCGAAACCGAGTCAGAGGCTCAACCGACGGAGCCCCCCCACCCCAGGCGCCCCAAAATTTGACCCTTTTGTAATGCATATCAGTGAATGATATGGTATAGGGAAGCAATTTAAGGCTTTTTCTCAAAGAATAGCTCAAAAGTTGTCCTACCCCAGGAGCCCTGTGAAACGGCTCCAAAGGCAGAGCCAGAAAAATTGGGGGCAAAAAGCAAATAATTCAGTATCGGACAATAAACTAAAGTGTAACATTAAGAAAGATTTTCACATTAGGGGAGTCAGGGTGGAGGGCATATAAGAAGTCTCTGTGCTCTCTTTGCAACTTTTCTCTAAATATACAATTATTCTAAAATAGAACATTTGTGGGTTTTTTCCCCCGTAGAGCTGTCTTATCAAAATTTATCAAAGAAATTGTCATTTTTCCACGAACTGAAAAAGCCTCCAGATATGTTGGGGTCTATTTCTGCCCTTTGGATCTGTCTCGTTCCCTATAGAACCGGTTCTTAAAAACAGAAAGTTAAGGGGCGCCCGGGGGGCTCAGTCGGTTGAGCGGCCGACTTCGGCTCAGGCCATGGCCTTGCAGTTCACGAGTTCGAGCCCCGCGTCGGGCTCTGTGCCGACAGCTCGGAGCCTGGAGCCTGCTTTGGATTCTGTGTCTCCCTCTCTCTCTCTGCCCCTCCCCTGCTCGTGCTCTCTCAAAAACCAATAAAAACATTGAAAATGTAAAAAACTCAGAAAGTGAAAATAAGGAAAATGAACTCCCTGAAGCCCTATTTGAAAATAATCACGAAGTCAGCCAGGGTTGGGGGAAACGAAGGTGATTGATTGGAGCTCAGGTAACCGTTTCGCCCCATACTATTTGTGTGATATTTATGCATTCGTCTCTTCATTTACCCAGGAAACGTTTATTTAGCACCTACTGCGTGCCATGCCCTATGCTGAGTGCCGGGGACCCAGAGAAGGCCACGGCAGAATCCCGCTCCCGTTCTCCCGTCGAGCGAGGGGATACAGAGCTACACAGAGTATAATCTCAAAGTGTGATGACTGCATTAATGGGAATAATGAGGGAGGGGCCAGAGACAGAACAGCAGAAACACCTACTTTAGTTGAGAGGGTGGGGGGAGTTCCCTAGGTGCCATCTGAGCTGAGATCCGAGGAATGAGACGAAACCAATTTGGCCAACAATTGGTGTATGAAACAGAGGGCACAGCCCGTGCGAAGGTCCTGGGGCAGGACCTGAATGGACTGTTGAAGAAACCGAGAGGAGGCCCGTGTGACTGGAGCATTGAGCCAGGCGTGATAGGGAGGAGGGGAGGCTAGGGAGGGGGCAGAGCAGGTCGTGCAGGACTTTGGGGGCCATGGGGAGGATTTGGGCTTTTACCGTGAGGGAGGTGGGCGCCCTGGAGGGCGGTAAGCAGGGAAGGAGGGGGTAACCTGACTTGGGTGCTCATGGGTGCCCTCTGGTGGCCGCTGAGGCGAGTTCTGCCTGTGAGGACCAGAGCTGCGGGGGGCAGAGGGGTGGGGGGTTGGGGCTCAGAGCTGAAGAGGTTGTGTTGGTCCAGGCACACAATGGCGGCACTGGGCCTCGGTGACCCCACCCCTAAAATGAGATTGCCGGGGTTTGGTGACCACGCTCAGTCCTTTGCGTGGCACACGATAAATGCTCCACAGATCCCAGTTGCCTCTTAAGAGCTCACTTAGTCCTTTCCTCGGCCTTATGAAGAAGGGATTATCATTATCCTGGTTTCTAGATGAGGAAACTGAGGCACAGAGAGGGAAGGGACTTGTCCAAGGACACACAGCAGGCGAGTGGCAGAGTGGAGGTCTTGCTTTTAACCCCTGCATGTCCAGGAAGATAAGATCACAGAGCAAATGCCTGGAAGAGTCCATCTAGTCTGGGAGGGCTTCCTGGAGGTGGTGACATGGGCCTGAGACCTAAAAGCTGAGCTGGAGCTACCCCGGGGCACGCTGGGGGAGAAAGAGCGGCCCGGCAGGAGGGACTGCAAGGGAAAGACCCTGGGAGAGGACCCGCAGGGATGCAGGGGCCCGGATGAGTCCAGGGGCGTGTTTTTCCCTGACCCTCCCCCGCCCGTTACGACCACCACATGGCTCTTTTCCTCTCCCTTTCAGATTGGGTGGCTTGGCTCTGACCCCCCTCCCCCAGCCACCTCCAGCTGGTAACAATCCCCAGAAAGGGGTCATTAAGTGGCCCAGCTGAGGCCGCCGATCACCAGCATACAGGCACTATTTTAATTTTCCACTGATTTGTCTGCGGTGGGCCCCCCAGAGCTGAGCCATGTGTATGTGTGCAGAGGAACTTCAAATCCCAAAGCCGGTTACGGGGAGTGAAGGCAGAGGAAAGGGCTTGGGTGGGAGGGCCTCACTGAGAGACAGCTGCGAGGCCAACTGGCCTGGTTTCTGGGACCCCCAAGTCTATCCCCCCTGCCTGAAGTGCGGTCTTCTTAGGGCCCTGCCGAGCTCTTTGCCGCGCACGTTTAGGACAACCATTTCTCTGGCTTCCATCCGCCCATCCATCCATCCCTCTATCTCACCACCCATCTGTCCATCCATCTACCCATCCGTCCATCCATCCATCCATCCATCCCTCTATCTAACCATCCATTCATCCATCCGTCCATCTGTCCATCCATCTGTCAATCTGTCCATCCGTCCATCCATCCACCCACCCACCCATCCATCCATCCCGCTATCTATCCACCCATCTGTCCGTCCATCCATCTATCCATCCGTCCATCTATCCATCCATCCCTCTATCTATCCACCCATCTGTCCACCCACCCATCCATCCATCCCTCTATCTAACCACCCATCCATCCATCCATCCATCCATCCGTCCATCCGTCCATCCGTCCATCTGTCCATCCATCCATCCATCCATCCATCCATTCATCCCTCTATCTAACCATCCATCCATCCATCCATCCACCCATCCATCCGTCCGTCCATCCGTCCATCCGTCCATCCGTCTGTCCACCCACCCATCCATCCATCCCTCTATCTAACCATCCATTCATCCATCCGTCCATCTGTCCATCCATCTGTCAATCTGTCCATCCGTCCATCCATCCACCCACCCACCCATCCATCCATCCCTCTATCTATCCACCCATCTGTCCGTCCATCCATCCATCCATCCGTCCATCCATCCATCCATCCATCCATCCGTCCATCTATCCATCCATCCCTCTATCTAACCACCCATCTGTCCATCCATCCATCCATCCATCCATCCATCCACCCATCCATCCGTCCGTCCATCCGTCCATCCGTCTGTCCATCCACCCATCCATCCATCCACCCATCCGTCCATCTGTCCATCCATCCCTCTATCTAACCATCCATCCATCCATCCATCCATCCATCCACCCACCCATCCGTCCATCCATCTGTCTGTCCATCCATCCATCCATCCACCCACTCATCATCCCTCCCTCAATTCACCCCTCCCTCCATGCCGTTGACAAATATTTATTGATCACAAAAGGCGCACCAGGCACCATTTTAGGCCCCAGGTGACTGCTCCACACCTTACTCAGCGTCCCCCCTCCCCAGAGCATCTCCCAGGGTCCCTAGCCTCAGCATCCTCCTCTTCAAGGCTGCTCCTCCCTCAGTGTCCCCATCTCATGGATAATCCCGCCATCGCTCCCCATCCCTGAGGTGGGAATGTGAGCGCCACCCTCGTCTCTCCCCTCTCTGTCACTCCCCATGGACTGTTGGTCCCATTTTCTGTGCATTCTCCCGCGCCGGGGCCTCTCCCTCATCCATCCCACGGTCCTGGCCTTGACTCAGGTCTTCTTTTCTCCCTCCGGAGCATTGCTCCCATCCCCTCCTGGTCCTCATTCCGATCCCCACACCTGCCTTCCGTCTGGCCGTGTCCCTCCCGCTCAAACATCTGCCATGGCTCCCTATGGCCTTGGAGAGAGAGAAAGGCCCTGCTTCCCAGCTCAGCATTCAAGGTCCACCGAGGTCTGGCTCCACACACCACTGTCCCCTCCCACCCCTGCCTCACTTTCTCCCTATGGCGGCTCTGTTGCACCCAGAACATTCCCGCCTGGACCACACCTTCGTCTGAACGGTTCCTTGTGCCAGGAATGCCCTGCTGCAATCTCTTTGTGTGGAAAACCTTAGTATCCCTCCAGGCCTGGCTCAAATACCACCTCCTCCAGGGACCCCCTGGCCAGGGGCACTCCCTGCTCCGTGAGTTTCTATCAAAGGACCAGATGCCTCCATGCTGCCATTTCTCGGCCGTCCAGAGGCAGAGCCCTGGAGGTCTGCAAGGCCGCCGAGTGCAAAGGTGAACAGAAGCACAGTGTCATCAGCTCGTGAGCGCTTGGCCTGGGGCTGGGGCACGGCCCAGAAGCACAGACTCTCTGGGTCCTGGCTTGCCCTTCTCTGATGACTTCTAGAAGGAGCAGTGCCCCAGCTCCACCCTCTCCGGGAGGGGCAGCCCCAGGTGCCCCCAGGGGAGGGTCTGACACTGCATTTGTCTGCCCCGGAGAAGAAAGCAGCAAGGAGAATTTGGGTGCCCTATAGGAAGGGCTTCTAGAAGGCAGGACGGGGGCTGATGGATGCCGCCGGCTCTCGGGTTCGTGCCAGGCTGAAGTGGGGGCTGTGTGTTGCCTTCCCCTACGGACGCAGTCCATTCGTTCGGTCACCGAAAAGTACCACCCCGACTCCGTCACTGTAGGCTAACGGTGGCGCCCCAGCTCCGCAGCCAGGTGGCCCGGGTTCGAATCACGGTGCCGCCTCTCCCCAGCTCTGTGGACAAGTCCCTTCACAGCGCCGTGCCTCAGTTTCCCCGTCTCTGAAGGGAGGGGCATCGCGGGTCCCGACCGTCGACACCACCAGCGCCCAGCGATGCTGGGGTCCGCCCCCCACCCTGGTCCTGCCTTTTGTGTCTCCCCGACTCTCTTCTCTGGGGCTCCCCGCCCTTTCCCTCCCCGCCGCCGACATTCCCGGCCCGGGCGCTCCGGGAAACATTCCGTGGTTTGCAGCAGACTGTCCGGCTCCTCGGAGCCTCAGATGTGGGCAGAGTGGGCGGCGGCTGGGCGGGCGCAGGCTGGGGGCTGGGGAGACCGTGCACCCCCCGACCCCCCACCCCAGCGCCGGGCGCACGGCGGGGGAGGTGGCGGGCAGCACTCACGGATGGGCAGATGGGGGAGGCCCTCCCCTGCTTAAAGCCCTCCCAGGGCTCCCTAGTGCCCTCTGAATAAAGCCCAGGTCCTCCCCGAGGCCCACAAGGACTGCAGGACCTACCGTGACCCCTCCTTGCCCCTCGCTCTTCACTCTGGTCCAGCCACACTGGCCTGCTCGCTGTTCTCCCCAACATGCCTGACCCGGTGGTGCCCCAGGGCCTTTGCACGTGCTGTGCTCTCTGCCCACCCCCCACCCCCAGACCTTTGGCCCATTGAGATCACTCGGCTGCCATGTCACCTCCTCAGAGAGTCCTTCCTGGCTCACCCAGTTTCTAACACCCTGTTCCAAAGTCCTCCCAGCCCTCCTCCCACTTTGAAATAATCTCATGTGTTTATTCATTTCCTCTCTTACTGTTTCCTGTGCCCCGGCCCAGGAAGGGCGGGGCTGGGTGGTCCTGGTGCACTCACTGAATGGGCCGCACGACCTGGGAAGCCTTCCTGGAGTCTAACCATGGTCTGTCCTGCCGTCGCTGCGACCCGGGCACGGCCCTCGACAGTTTGCAAGACACGTCCCCGGGGTCAGCAGCTGACCGGATTTCCTGCACCGCTTGGCGGGGAGGAGGCCGTTACTCACGCCCCGCCCCGCCCCGCTTTGCCTGCTCTTTGACCAAACGAACAGAGACTGAATGAACTTGGCGGCTTGATGACGTTTGAGGGTCTGACACACTCCTGACTCCTCGACGGACATGACATGATTCACGTATCGAGGCTGCATTCGTTGCTAGGGACACATCGTGGCCATGTTCACGGTTTCCTTCTGATTGGACGAGGAGTGAAAATTAGACCACTTCCTGGGTCCCTGAGCGTCTCTGGGCCACGGGCGCCACCACTTCCCCTGACTTCGGAGACACCGAGCCTCGCTGAGGCTGGGATCCCGCTCCCATCCGGGCCCCCACTCTGAATGCCCGCCTGCGCCCCTCAGCCATCTTGGGGGCTTTGATGTTCTGAGCATAAAGGGACCTCTTGAGAATCATCCAGACACTCTGCTTCAGAGCGGGGGAATCCCCACCAGCTGGGGCTTGTTTGCCTCCTGTCTCAGGTGCCTCACTACCTTTCACCCACTTAGGAGAAAGTCTTTACCCTCTTGGAGCTGAGCCCGACAGACGCCAAGCTCTGCCCTCTGGGTTGTGCGGACCCTCCCGCCGGCCCTGCTCGGCTTCCTGAGCCCAAGGGCGGTCGGCTCTTGTGTTTGGGGGCTCCTCGCGGGTGGGGCTGGGGCTGGCCTTGTTTGGGGTTCCCGGATGACCCAGCTTGGGGCTGAGCCCGGAGGCAGGTTGAGGAGAACGTGGCGAATTTGACAGAATTTGCCCGGCTGGCTTGTGTTCTGGGCGGAGGCCCTGACTCTCAGTCTTTCCCTGCAGGCCGGTGAACCCCGGCCTCTTTCCTCTTCAGGATATGTCCTGGGGTGACACCTGCCCTGGCTCCAAATCCCCCCTGCCTCGGCCCTCCTACCTCTGTTGATAACACCGCAAGTTTGTACAAGAACGTTCTCAGTCTCGCAAGGCCAGTGCAGCGTGACTTTCCGGGGACCCGGGAGCTTGGCGATGGGGACTCGGGACTCGCTGCCCTCACCTCTGATCTGGGGCCGCAGGCCTCTTCTCCCGTTCCCAGCTCTGCCCTTCACTTGCAGGGGGGACTTTGAACACGTCACCCCGTTATCTGCGTTTTCGAGTTCGTTGTGAAGTTCCCGCCATTCTTTCCGCCACCCCCGGGTCCCCATCATCACTGGCCTGACGCTGTCCTAGCCTCCCCCCTGGTCTCTGGCTGCCACGTCAGCCCTGGACGACTTCTCCCCCACAGAAGCCCAAGGGAGCTTTTAAAAATGTGAAACAGGCCTCCTCTGCCCACAGCCCTCCAGGGCTCCCACCTCCCTGGGGTGGAAGCCCAAGTCCTCCCTGGGCCCCCAGGGCCCTGCACAACCTGGCCTGCTCCCTCCCTGCCCTTCCCTCTTCCCTCTCTCCCCCTCGATAGCTCTGTTCCAGCCACACGGGCTTCCTTGCTGTTCCTTCAACAGGCCAGGCCCAGGCCTGCCCTACGGCCTTTGCATGGGCTGTTCCTGCTGCCTAGAATGATGGTCCCCCTTCTCGTCTAATGAATTCTGTCTCATTCGGGTCTCATCAGGTCTCAGAGCAGAGGTCACCTCTTCAGTGAAGCCCTCCTGGATTGCCCAGTCTTATCGAACGCCTCCGGATCCTTATAACCCTTTCCACATTCGTGGTTGTCTTACTTTGCACTGCCCCAAGGGGACAGGGATCTTTGTCTGGGTCACTGCTGTGCCCCCAGCACGGGAAGGCGGTAGGTGTTTAATAAATGTTGGCTGAATGGGGAATGACACATAAAGCCAACGTGTGCCGCTCCCCAGAAGTGTGGGGAAATCTGCCCTCGTGGATCCCAAGATAGCGACACCCTGACCTTGAGGAAGGCGCCCCCACTGCCCCCAACCCCGCCCAGGTCAGATGGACCTGAGAGGCAGCGGCTCGGAGGGGTCGCGGAGGTCACCAGGCGCTGTCCCCCCCCCCCCCCCCAAGGCCCGACTCTCCCCAGGTAGCGGCAGGGCCCTGGCAGAGAAGCCTGAGACATCCAGGCCCCAAACCGTTTTCCCAGTGGTGGAGCCTGAGAACCAGAGAGGGGAAGCCGCTGACCCGAGGTCACAGAGAACGTCCAGTTCAAACCCAGGGCCCTATGGCTGACGGAAGCTTTCAGAGTCTGGCTGTGGGTGATGGGCCAGCTCCTGGGGCGACGGGGAGCGGGACGGTGGAGCGGACAGCGGTGTGTTGGATTAGTGGCCTCGGCCGTCCCCCCCTCCCCCACCCCCCCCAGCTGGATCCCGTCTCCGGGTCCTGGTCACACTGCCTGGAAGCTTCTGGAAGGGTGCTCGGTCTTAGGGGTGGACGCTGCAAGGCATCCACTCCCTCCCTGGGGTCAGGGGGGCCCAGAAGCGAGGCCAGGGTCGCCTTCGGTTCACCCACCTGGGGGCCCCCCTCGTCCCCCCGGCCCCCAGCCCTCTCTGCGCTCAGAACTTCGTGCCACAGGCCCCCGGGGCGACAGGAGTCACGGCCGCGCCAACACCAGCTCTGCACCCTGGCTGGCTCCCCGCCGCCCGCCGTGCCCTCCGCGGTCACCAAACGGGCGCCTTCCGGGCAGCCTCGGCCACGCTTCCAGGTGGCCGACTCCGGCAGGGTGCTCCCTCCGTGGTCCGGCCTCGGTTTCCCCGCTCTGACCACCTCGCCCCCTTCTGCGGACGCCCGGGGCGGGACGGCCCGGCCGCAGCCCCGCCGGACCGCCGGGCCCCCCGAGTCTCGGGTCTCGGGGAGGCCCTCGCCGCCCCCGCCCCGCGCCCCACTCACCATCCACCACATCTTGGCCGTCACGTCGTAGCACAGCTGCCACTTGACCGAGGTCTCTCCCGGCTTGCTGGACACGGGGGGCCCGGGCACCTCCATGCTCGGCCGGGGGCGAGGGCGGCCGGCGCGCGTCACTCGGAGCGCGGCGCGGGCTGGGCCGGCCGCCGGGGCTGGGGGTCAGGGGAGCCGGCTCCCATCGGGGCGTCGGAAGAGGCTGCGGCGGCCCCGGGAAGGGGGGGGTGGGGGCGGCGCCGGGGACGAGGATGCGCTAATCCGAGACCCGCCGGGCCATCCCCGCCGAGGGGCCACCCGCAGCCGGAGGAGGCCGCGCGCGCGCGTGTGTGTGCGCGCGTGTGTGCGCGCGCGTGTGGCGGCGACCCGCCCGAGCGTGGATTTGTGAATGAGGCTCCGACTGGGCATATGCCCCCCCCCACCCCCCGCCCGCCCCCGGAAGGCGTGTGTGGCTTGTCCGGGCTGCCCCCCGCCCCTCTGCCTCCCCCCCCCCGTCGCCTCCGTCAGGGCAGAGCGCCCGGGGCCACGGGGAGCCCCCTCCCACCAGCCCACCGCCCCATCCCGGCCGCCCCCGGGAACAGGCCCGAGGCCTGAGGCAGTGGGACGGCGGAGGGTACGTCTTGAGGGGCTGGGGGCGCCGTGGGGGAGGAGGGTGCGCCCTGGGTTTGGGGGGCGGCGAGGGCTGTTCAGCTCCGGCTGCGCGGATCCCTGATCTCTCTCGGCCCAGTCGCTGTCCCTCTCTGGGCTCCCCGTCTGGAAGCGTCTGGAAGCGGGCAGAGAATCGCCGAGGTTGGGGGTGGGGGGGGGGTGCAGAGAAGGGGCTGCTGTTCTCATGATTTCGGCTTTTCCTTCCTTGTCCCAGCCCCTGAGAAGAGGCGCGCCTGGGAGCTTCCTTCCGTTCCACAGCCTGATCGTGGCCGTGCATTTATGGAGCTCCGCGTGTGTGCCCCGTCTCCACGAGACCGTCAATGTTCTGTGTAAGTCCGTTGTCCCGGCCCCACACGGGGGGGGGTGGCTGAAGGCAGCCGGCAGGAAGGACTTCCCAGGGAGGGCTGCCCGGGCGCTCCGATGTGGCAGGGACAGGGGCTGGCTGGAAAGCATTGGCTTTGGGTTTCCGGGTGGCCTGGCGGTGTGCCGGTCAGGACCCCGCGCAGGAAGCAGGCGGGGTTCAGCAGGTGCTGCCCGTACACGGGGAACATGGCTGCCCAGGCTCACCCTCTCTGCTCTGTCCCCCAACGACCTGGACCATTCTTCCTCACACGGGGCTCTGACTGGCCCTCTCATCTGCCTGCAACCCTCCATGGTTCCCAGTGTCCCCCAGTTCAGTCCCCAGGCCTGGCTTCCCTGCGTCCCCTTTGCCTAGTACACTCTTTGTTCTTTTATCACCTAGGGACTCCTATGCATCCTTCAAAACCCAGCCCAACATTCCCCACCTCCCCCTGAGGGTGAAAGTTAGAGACAAAGAGAAACAGAGATACAGAGACAAAGGGAGAGACAGAGATGGGGAGACAGAGATACACTCATGAGAGAGTTAGAGAGAGAGAGAGAGAGACCCAGCCCCGCCCTGCCCACCGTCTGGGTCACACACTCTTAACTTGCACCCTGAGAGGCCTGGGTTCTCAGCCATATTTTCCTTCGCAAGAAGATGCCCATTGTGACCCACTCCCTCTGGTCCCCGGGCCCCACCCCGGGCACACAGGATTGAGAATATCTGCGCCTGCTTGGGGGCCCCTGGAGGACAGGACGGGGAGCTGAGTCCTTGCTGGGACTCTGGCATCACCCAGGCGGGGGGCTGTGCGTGCAGTGGGCTGTGACTGCTTCCAGAGACCCAATTATTGGGACCGTCGTCATTCGCAGCAGCCATTTCTTAACCACTGGCTCTGCTCCAGGCCGACGATCACACCCTCCCAAGGGCCGCGTGAGGCCAGGACTTTGGGTGTCCCTATTTTACAGACAGGGAAACTGAGGCTCAGAGAAGTCTGGTCAGGAGCCTAGGGACACACGGCAAGTGTGTGTGGGAGGGTGGCACCTCCACCCAGCAACACCCCTCCCCTCCTGTGGGCCTCAGCTCAGACGTCACCTCCAAAGGGAGGTGACCCCCCCCAACCCTGTTTAAAATCGCGCCCCCTCCCAGCTTCGCTGTTCTTTGTCGCGATTATTTCTTGTCTGTGTCCCCCAGTGGCGTGTCAGCTCCGGGAGGGCAAGGGCCTTCGCCCGTCTTGTTCCCTGCTTTGGCCTCAGTGTCGGGAACAGCACCTGGCACAGAGTCGACGCTCGGTAATATATTTGTTGAATGGATGAATGAGGGAATAAATAAGGGGTCAGGCCTTTGCCAACAATGGCGTTTCCTGCTGACTGTTACAAAAGGCATTTTCATGTTGCCACAGAAGATGCAGGTCTGGCAAGAGGGGTGGGGAGGGGCCGGGGGCCGGGCGAGGCCACGCCCCAGCCGTCTCACCCAGCAGAGGCCAGCGCAGCCCCGCCCAGCGGACGCGGTTCGCCCACATGCGGGCCCCCGCCCGTAACTATAATTTGCCTCAGTACCTTGTGGTCGCAGGAGACAATTACCCCACAGATGTGCGGTCGGAGTAAGGCATTCAGACGGCGGGTCAGAGCCCGGGCCTTGGCGGAAGGCAGATGTGGAAAGCCGGCTTCAAACAAGGAGGGGGGGAGACAGTGCGCGAGAGAAGCAGAGAGAGAGAGAGAGAGAGAGTGGGGGAGAGAGACACAGAAGGTGAAGAACAGAGACACGCACACGGGGGAACGGAGGAGAGGGGGCAGTGAGAGAGAGACACACAGGAAGAGGCAGAGACGAGGAGAGACAGAGAGACAACATGAAGCAGAGAGAAAGACCGAAACACGGAAAGAACAAGGAAGGCCAGGAGACAGGCACACCCCGGCCACGGCGGCAGGCTGGGGGGCTGCTGGGTCACATACCATCCGCTCCCAGCCCCACGGGCCTGGCTTCTCAGCTACAGTTTCTGCTCAAGGAAATTGAGACCCCTGAGGACCGGCCCAGACCCTCAGCAGCACCTGAGCTGGGCCAGGGCCTGGGCCTCTGCGAGCTCCCCTGCCCTGACGACCTGTCCCCCCATACCAAGGACAGAGGGCCCAGGTCCACAAGCCTTTGCCCACTCTGTGCCTCAGTTTCCCCAGCTGCCAAATGAGCAGGCTAGTTTAGGGAAGCCCTGCTCTCTTCTGTCATCCACAGACTACTCTCCCCATGTTGCCCACGTATTACTGAACATTTTTTTTAAGTTTATGTATGTATTTTTGAAAGAGAGAGAGAAAGAAAGGGAGGGACAAAGGGAGAGAAAGGATCCCAAGCAGGCTCTGGGCTGTCAGCACGGAGCCCAATGTAGGGCTCGATCTTAGAAACCATGAGATCATGACCTGAGCCAAAATCAAGAGCTGGGTGCTAACCGACTGAGCCACCCAGGCGCCACTGAACATTTTTCTTTCTTGTTTTTTAAGTTTATTCATTTATTTTTGAGGGAGAGAGAGAGAGAGCGAGAGAGAGCGAGCATCCCAAGCAGGCTCCATGCTGTCAGTGCAGAGCCTGATGCAGGGCTCGAACTCACAAACCATGAGATCATGACCTGAGCTGAACTCAAGAGTCAGACGTTTAACCCACTGAGCCACCCAGGCACCCCAAACACTTTTCTTTTGATCAAGCTATTTATATTAAAAAAAAAGATGTAGATCTATTTTTCCTTCCCTTTTTGTTTTCATTTTAGAGAGAGGGAGAGCAAGCAGGGGAGAGGGACAGAGGGAGAGAGAGAATCACAAGCAAGATTCACACTCAGCATGGAGCCTGACTGGGGGTTTGATCCCACAACCCTGGGATCACAAACTGAGCTGAAATCAAGAGTCGTACACTCAAACTGACTGAGCCACCCAGGCACCTCGAGACTTAGATGTATTTAAAGAAAAAAGGATAACTCATCACTCAGGCTGCCATTGAGTCAAGGTCAGCTGTAAAGGTAAATGTAACAAACACCTCAATCTTATCCAACTCTGACCTGAGAGCAAGCCTAAAGCCTGCTCTGTCTTCGTTAAGAAGATAACCAAACATTGGAGAGGTGTTACAGACAGGTCAAGAGCATCCAGGGGCTGTGGGACAGGAGCAAGTGATCTAACACATATGTAATCACAATCCCAGAAGGAAAAAAAAAAAAAAAGAATCCCAGAAGAAGAAGACAAGAGGCTGAAGAATATTTTAAGAGAGAATGGCCAATAACTTTAAAAAATCAAGGACATTAAACCACAGATCCCATAGCTCAGAAAATACCAACAGAGTAAATACCCACGCAAGCACATACTCAGGTGTCATATTCAAAAAGCATAAAATTAAAGATACAGAGAAAAATTTTGAAGGCGGCCGAGGACAAAAAGACACATTACATACAGAGGACCATCAATAAGAATCACCACAGATTTCTCATCTGAAACTGCACAGGCGAGAAGACAATGGACTGGTATCTTGTGGATGGGAAAAGACTGTCAACCCAGAATTTTATACCCAACGAAAGTATCATTTGAAAATGAAGGAGAAAGGAAGGCTTTCTCAGCAAACAAAACAACTGGAAAAATTCGTGATTAGCAAGACACTCACTTTAAATATAAAGACAGATAAAGTGAAATGACGGGGGAAATGTATGAGAGAACACGAATTTAAAATATACTGGAGTGGATACATTAAAGCCAGACAAAGCAGACACGGTAGCAAGGTACATACACTGATGATGGGGTCAATCTGCCAATCCTGAAAGTGTGTGTTTTTACACACATACAATCAGCAAACGATCTCACAAAGGACAATTACAATACAGGAAATGAAAATGAATAGAGCTTAATGGAGAGTTTGGCGAACCTACAATTATACTTGGAGGCCTCCACACTATTCCCTCGACAATTGATGGGGAAAATGGACAGGAGGTCGACAAGGCTGTGGAGGACCTGGATAATGCTGTCAACCAGCTTGAAATGACATGGACAGAACATTCTATCCAACAACAGGACAGTGTGCATCCTTTCCAAGTTCATCTGGACCATTCCCCCAAGAGAGACCCTATTCTTTCATTGTATTCACCAAAATAGGGCATGAAAAGAACCTTAATAAATTTAAGAGAATTCAAGGCCATAACAAAACTATGTATCAATAACACGAAGACATGTGGGGAAAAAAAAAAAAAAAACCTCTCCAAACAACCAACTTCTTAATAACCCAGATCAAAGAGGAAAGCATAAAACATGAGAAAATACTTTCAAATACAATTATTTATTTATTTTTGAGAGAGAGAGAGAGAGAATGAGTTGGGGAGGGGCAGAGAAAAAGGGAGAGAGAGAATCCCAAGCAGACTCTGCACTGTCAATGCAGAGCCCTATGCAGAGCTCGAACTCATGAACTGTGAGATCATGCCCTGAGCTGAAAACAAGAGCCAGATGTGTAAGACTGCACCACCCCAGGTGCCCCGAGAAACTACTTTTAATTCAATGAAAATACAACATACCAACATTTATGGGATGCAGCCAAAGCAGGACTTCGGTGAAAAATTATAGCAGTAAATGTTTATATCATAGATTGCGTGAATGTGCTTAATGCCATTAAGCTGTATGCCTAAAAATGGTTCAAATGGTAAATTTTATGTCACACTTGCTTTACCACAATTGAAGGAAAAACACAAGAGGGAGAAAGTAACCTGGCCATGAGAAGGAAACCATCACCCTTGCCATATTCTCTTGGTTGGAGCAAGAGGCAGGTCCTGCCCTTGCCCAAGGGATGGCATGATCCAAGGGCAGGTCTCAGGGGATCAGATGCGCACAGCGCTCTTCTCCGCATGGGACAGACTTACCAGCTCAGGAACTTTCCCCCTGACCCTCGAACCCCACATGACCTTCCCGTTGGGTGGCCAGCTGGATTTCATCCTTTGCAATCACATGACTCAACGCTTGCTCGTGCCTTCCTGTAGCCCTTGTGCTGGACCTTGACCCCTTACCCTCACCCTTCCAGACCCCCCTGAAATGCCACCTCCCATGGATTAGGACCTTCCATGACCACCAGAGGGCTCTTTTGTGTCTGCCTGGCTTTGTTCAGGCAAACTTCTTCCCTTCTCTGAGTCTCAATTTCCCCACCTGTAAAATGGGTCCGATGATGTTTTCTTTGCAGCTTTGTTGTGAGATTCAATGCGATGTCAGATGCCTCCTAACCAGGGTTCTGAGCATGAGACATTCATTTATTCATTCATCAGACTTTTATTGAGCACCTTCTGTATGCTAGGTCCTGTACTGAGCCCCAGGGAACACCGCAAGACTGAGGCAGACCCCAAGCCTGCCTTCAGGGAGCTCACAGTATGTTGGGGGAGATGGACATTAGATAATTGTATATTGTCATATTTAAATGATAAAGGTGACAAATCCTGACAGGGGGGGTTCTGGGGAGCTCTGGCCTCATCTAAGCCACACCACTGTTTGCCTGGAAGCCAACATAAGCCTCCTCTTTTTACTCAGTTTCCCCTGCACTATTTTCTCCATCAGTCTCGTCCGGAGGAACATCCGCCTGGAGATGTTGGGCAGATTCTTGGATCAAGAGCTGGGCTCATTTGAGGCTTTGATGGAGGGCAGACAGGCAGAGAAAGAATGGCCCTTGTTCCTGTTGGGCTGGCTGAGGGCCTGGGGTTCTTTCTGGATCCTGTCCCCAGAACCTCGCCACACAGGACCCTCTGGCCAGGCCCTGGATCTGTCCACGACCCCCGGTGCTGAAGCTCCGGCTGTAGGCAGCGAACCCGGTGCTGGAGTGAAGTGCTTGGCAGGGAGTGAGTGCTCGAAACCTATCCCAGGGCTTCACCCAGGTGCCATTGGTCTGAGCCGGTCTCTATGCCCGGCACATCCCAACCTGCATTGTATAGACCTCCAAAGAGAGGCAGGCTCCCTTCGCTACAGGCGGTTAATGTACCTTTAAGGATCACTCACTGCGTCACTCTTTTTTTTTTTTTTTTTTTGGAAATTAATGTTCTTTTTTTTTTTTAATTTTTCTAACGTTTATTTATTTTTGAGACAGAGAGAGACAGAGCATGAACGGGGGAGGATCAGAGAGAGGGAGACACAGAATCTGAAACAGGCTCCAGGCTCTGAGCTGTCAGCACAGAGCCTGACGCGGGGCTCAAACTCACGGACCGTGAGATCATGACCTGAGCCGAGGTCGGCCACTTAACTGACTGAGCCACCCAGGCGCCCCAATGTTCTTTTTTTATTTTTTTAATTTTTTTTCAATATATGAAATTTATTGTCAAATTGGTTTCCATACAACACCCAGTGCTCATCCCAAAAGGTGCCCTCCTCAATACCCATCACCTACCCTCCCCTCCCTCCCTCCCTCCCTCCATCAACCCTCAGTTTGTTCTCAGTTTTTTTAAGAGTTTCTTATGCTTTGGCTCTCTCCCATTCTAACCTCTTGTTTTTTTTTCCTACCCCTCCCCCATGGGTTTCTGTTAAGTTTCTCAGGATCCACATAAGAGTGAAACCATATGGTATCTGTCTTTCTCTGTATGGCTTATTTCACTTAGCATCACACTCTCCAGTTCCATCCACGTTGCTGCAAAGGGCCATATTTCATTCTTTCTCATTGCCATGTAGTACTCCATTGTGTATATAAACCACAATTTCTTTATCCATTCATCAGTTGATGGACATTTAGGCTCTTTCCACAATTTGGCTATTGTTGAGAGTGCTGCTATAAACAATGGGGTACAAGTGCCCCTATGCATCAGCACTCCTGTATCCCTTGGGTAAATTCCTAGCAGTGCTATTGCTGGGTCATAGGGTAGGTCTATTTTTAATTTTCTGAGGAACCTCCACACTGCTTTCCAGAGTGGCTGCACCAATTTGCATTCCCACCAACAGTGCAAGAGGGTTCCCGTGTCTCCACATCCTCGCCAGCATCTATAGTCTCCTGATTTGTTCATTTTGGCCACTCTGACTGGTGTGAGGTGATATCTGAGTGTGGCTTTGATTTGTATTTCCCTGATAAGCTTCTGCACAGCAAAGGAAACAACCAACAAAACTAAAAGGCAACCAACGGAATGGGAAAAGATATTTGCAAATGACATATCGGACAAAGGGCTAGTATCCAAAATCTATAAAGAGCTCACCAAACTCCACACCCGAAAAACAAATAACCCAGTGAAGAAATGGGCAGAAAACATGAATAGACACTTCTCTAAAGAAGACATCCGGATCGCCAACAGGCACATGAAAAGATGCTCAACGTCGCTCCTTATCACTGCATCACTCTTGATGTCACAATTACCCAGGGTCGATAGACTGGCTGGAGTTCCGGCTGCGGATTGGCTGATGGATCATGAATATGTAGATCACCTCCACCTCCACCTCACTCTGGTAGGCTCGGGGAAAGAGAGGGGGCGGGGTGAAGGCGGGGCTGGGGCGGGGCGAGATGCCTAGGTGCCAATTGGGAATTCTGTGCATTTTGTTTCCTGTTGGACCTCCAGGACCTACACCGCGTGTAGCATACAGTAGGCGCTCAATAAATGCTGGCAATCCAGCAGGACTGATGTCTGGGAGTTCACTTTCCTGATTTGGAAGGAGGTTCTGTTTTGCCTTGTCACCTTACATTAAGTTGACAACGGCTGTTATTTATGTGCCTTAATTAATCTCCCTGATGGTCTCCACAGTCCTGGATGGGGCGCACTATCGTGAGTCCCATTTTGCAGATGAGGAAACTGAGGTTTGGAGAGGGAAAGAGGTTGCTCGAGGGCAGGCAGGCCCCGACTTGCACGTACTGAGAACCCAGAGGTGAGCGTCCCAGTCCGTGTCCTGGGGGTGGGGGGGGGGCCCGCAAGCCCCGTTTGACCACCATGCACCCTGCTTGCGTCCTCTCTGCAGTCCTGAGGCCAGCCAGGCCAAGGGCCCCCTGTTCCGTCACTAGGACCTGGGAAATCCCTACCTGTCCACCTTAGCCACGGGTGTTCTCTGTGCTCAAGAGACTATGTGTGCCTCCATCCCAACCCAGCATCTCAGAAGCCAGGGCGGGGAGGAGAGAGAAGGGCTGGCAGCTGGACCACTGTCAACGTGGGGAGGAGCACGGCGAAGCGGGAGGTGGGGCTGATCCCGTTGACTTTAAGGGATAGGGTAGCCCTTGTACCCAGCAGAGAGTCCAGGGGTCCCCTCACCACCCCCTGCAGCCCGCGGAGCACTGCGTGGCACACAGTGGGTGCTCAATAAATGCTTGGTGGCATTTCAAAGTGGTGACGCCAATCCTGCACGAAGGCGTGGGTCTCTGCTGCCCCCTGCTGGTGTCCTGGGAAGAAGCCTTTGGAAAGGAAACTTCAAAGGGATTGATTTGACACCTCATAGCGCTTGCTCCAGGCTTCCTTAACATCAACTCATTCGTTCCCACAACAACCCTCAAAAGGTGGTGTCCGATTAGCCTCATTTTGCAGAGGGGGGACACAGAGATCTGAGCTGAGGGATTGGCCACTGGTCTGACAAGTGTCATAGTTGGGATCCAAACCCTGGGCAGAAGGCCTCCAGCCTTAACCACTATGCTTTTAGGACGTGTAGTTTTTACATTTTTATTTAAAAAATTTTTTTTAATGTTTATATTTTGGAGAAAGAGAGACAGAGCGCAAGCAGGGGAGGGCCAGAGAGAGAGGGAGACACAGGATCCGAAGCAGGCTCCAGGCTCTGAGCCGTCAGCACAGAGCCCGATGTGGGCCTCGAACCCGTGAACTGCGAGATCATGACCTGAGTCGAAGTCGGACGCTTAACTAACTGAGCCACCCAGGTGCCCCTTGTTTATGTCTTTCAATAAAATGTTATCATTTTCTCTCCAGATTCTTCTGAGGCTCATCCTGGGCATTTTGAAGCTTTTGCTGTGCTTGATGAGGTTTTGTTGATGTGTTAGCTATCATAGCTGCATAGTGACTTCTCTTAACCTTAGTGGCTTAAGCCACTCATGATCCAAGTTTCTGTGGGTCAGGAATCTGGGGGTGCTCAGCGGAATTCTGGTTCAGGCCTCTCATGCGCTGCAGTCAATGGGGTGGCCGGGGCTGGGTCTCATCTGAAGGCTCCACGGTGGAAAGACCCACATCCAACCATGTGTGGTCATTGGCAGGACTCAGTTCCTCATGGGCAGCTAGCCTTGGCCATGTGGGCGTCCCCGTAGGGCAGTGGAGCAGGTATGTGAAACATAGATACTTTCCCCAAAATGCCTCCCATACCTGTCTCTTCCATTCTTTACAAAATGTATTTAAAATGAGGGGCGCCTGGGAGGCTCAGTCGGTTGAGTGTCCCGCTTCAGCTCAGGTCATGATCTCACAGTTTCTGAGTTTGAGCCCCACATCGGGCTCTGTGCTGATAGCTCAGAGCCTGGAGCCTCCTTCGGATTCTGTGCCTCCCTCTCTCTCTGCCCCTCCCCCACTCTTCCTCTGGGTCACAGGGAAGCCAGCTGCCAGGTCATGAGCAGCCCCACAGAGAGGTCCACATAGTGAGGAGCTGAGGCCTCCCACAAGCAGCCTCAAGAGGGCATCAGCAAGAATGGCTCTTCCGGCCCCGGTCCAGCCTTCAGATAAGGCAGCCCCGGCACATCTGTGTTGACCACAACCTCGTGGGAGACCCTGAGCCACCCAGCGAAGTTACTCCTGGGCTCCTGACCCACAGAAACTGTGACCTAATAAATGTGTATTGCTAAATTGGGGGTGGGGAGAGATTTGTTTTGAGTGACAGCGAACCAATACACCCTGGGTGTCACTTTGCCTATGCCCCTGGATGAACAGTGACATCACAGCAGGGCTCGGCCGCCCCAAGCATCCCCCTGTTCGCTCCATGGAGACAGCCAGCTGGAACGGCCGTATTGTATGGCTGCAGGTTCCAAAACATTCAACAACTCTGAGTTACACTTCAAAGCTTAAATTGGAGTATTATAATGACTTGTGTTACAATCTCATACATTTGAATTTTAGCCACTACACACGGAAGTGAGATAGCCCAGTGGTTAAGAGACCAGCCAGAGAGTCAGGATTCGATTCCTGCTGTGCTGCCTCAGGCAGGTGCTTAATCTCTCTGGGCCTCAGTTTAGTAGCTCATAGAATGAGGCTATCATCGGGACATACCTCCCAAGGTGGTGGCAGGTGAAGTGAGTTCAGTCACATAAAACACAGCCCAGTGCTGTCCGGAAAGACATGGAGCGATTGAGACCTTGAAATGTGGCTTAACTTGGCTAAAGAAGTGAATCTATGATTCGGTAAATCAATTTAATTTTTT
Source organism: Acinonyx jubatus (assembly GCF_027475565.1). Lineage (NCBI taxonomy): Eukaryota > Metazoa > Chordata > Mammalia > Carnivora > Felidae > Acinonyx > Acinonyx jubatus. The sequence goes on from NC_069383.1 coordinate 163,172,943, forward strand.
AAAATTTATTTATTTATTTTGAAAGAGAGAGAGAGAGAGCGCTCATGCAAGCGGGGAAGGGGCAGAGAGAGGGAGAGACAGAATCCCAGGGAGGCTCCACGCTGTGGGTACAGAACCCAATGCGGGGCTTGAACTCATGAACACTGAGATCATGACCAGAGATGAGATCAAGAGTCCGATGCTTAACCAACTGTGCCATCCAGGTGCCCCTTGATTTAAATTTAAATAGCCAAGGGGTACCTGGGTGGCTTGGTCAGTTGAGTGTCCGACTTCAGCTCAGGTCATGATCTTAGGGTTCCAGAGTTCGAGCCCCGTGTTGGGCTCGCTGCGGTCAGCACAGAGCCCACTTCGGATCTTCTGTCCCCATCACTCTCTGCCCCTCCCCCGTTTGTGCTCTCTCTCTCTCAAAGATAAATAAATCTTAAATAAATTTAAATACCCACATGTGGCTAGCGGCTACTGTAGCGTATGGCTCAGGCTTGACACAATGCTTGGCAAATAGTAAGCGCTTAATAAATGCTGGGTAGGAATGTTATCCTGCCAAGTTATCTGCCAGGGTGCCGATTTCCATCCCATAGCAGCATGGAGGTCACCCAGGTGTCCTTCTCATACCTGACTCTGATCAAGAGCCTCTCCCCTGCTCAAAGCCCTTTTGTGGCTCCTCACCGCCCTCAAGATGATGGCCCAGCTTTGCTAACCTCACCGTGGTTACGACTTTTGGCACACGCTGCAAGTACTTTTTCTTGCAGGGATGGGCACTTCTGGTTTTTGCCCACCTTTCTCCTCGACCAGGGGCTTGGGAGGATGGGGACAAGGCCTGGCACTGGGTAGATGCTTACTCACCAGAGGCTGTCTGGAACTGAGTCTCTATCGCCTCTGCATCCGCCTCTCCACCCAGTGCCGCAGTCAAGTCTTAGCCCACCGTCCAACTGCCACAACATCTCGGCCTCTGAGCCTTTGCCTAGGCGGTTCCTTCCACCCAGAAAACCCTTCCAGGCGGACTCAGACTCCTCTTTCCAGCTCCCACCCCGACTGGGCCTCGTTCTTTCTGCAGTGCTCCCTGTTTCTGAATTTCCTCAACTCCAAAATGGGATGCGTTATCGATAAGGTTGAAAGACAAGGCTACTTCCAGGTGCCTGGCAGGGTCTTAAGTGCCTCATTGGTGGGGGCATCAGCTGGGGGGTGGCTGTCTCCACTATTCACGCCCCCGCCCAGCCAGACCCTGTCCCGGAGCCTGGCGTCCCCCAGCGAGGCCTCCCCAGGAGCGCGGCAGGCCCCTCCTTCAGGCCTCACCTCCGGAACACCACTGGGTCCTCAGCTGCTTCGGTCCAATTGCGGGATTTGTCTCTACCGCGCAACTGGCGCGGGCGAGGGTGCAGAGAAGGCGGAGCCCGGGCCAGGCTGGCGGGGCCGCCTCGGAGACTGGCCTGGTGGCGCCTCAGAGACCTCGACACCCAGCGAGCGACCCAGCAGGTCCCCGCGCTGTACCCAAGGGGACTCAAGCAGGAGCTTCCCCGCACACGCGCGAGTATTCATAGCGGCACGATTCACGATGGCCAAGAGGTGGCGACACCCCAAGCCTCCGGCAGCCGAATGGCTACGCGCGTCCACCGCGCACGCGCGCGTCCACAGATGAGCTTGTCCACTGCGCACGCGCGCGCGCGCCACTCAGCTGTGTCCACTGCGCACGCGCACGTCCTTCGGCCGCGAGCAGGAGCGAGGCGTCCACACCCGCTGCCCGGTGTAAGGATCTCTGAACACACGACGCTCAGGGAGAGAACCGGCCACAAGAGGCCACACGGGGTGTGAGTCCACATTTGTGAAATGTCCACAACAGGCTCATCCACGGACGGGAAGGGGGCTCGTGGGAACCAGGGGCTTGGGGGGGGGGCGGTGACTGTTAATGGGGTTGCTTCTGCAGGTCAGAATGCCTTGGTATTAGAGGTCATGGCCGCACAACCTTGTGAATGTACTTAATGCCGGGTTGTAAACTTACTTTAGGAAAAACGGTGGATTTTATGTTCCATACATTCTACTTCGATTTATTTTATTTTTTAAGTTTACTTAGTTATTTTGAGCGAGAGTGAGAAGGGGAGGGGCAGAGAGAGAGAGAGAATTCCAAGCAGTCTCGATGCTGCCAGTGCAGAGCCTGACGCGGGGCTTGATGAGATCACGACCTGGGTTGAAACCAAGAGTCGGGAGCTCAACCGACTGAGCCACCCAGGTGCCCCGATTTTACTTCCGTGTAAAGAAAATGCATATCGTGTAGCGTCTCTCTCCTCCGATGGGCCACCTCCACGAGGGCAGAAACCAGAGCCACCGGGTCTCCGGTCTGCTACTGCGGCAGCCCTGGTGGCCAGGACACGGACGGGCACACAGTAGGTGCTCAGTGTTTTCAGAATGAATGAGCGCGGGAACCCACGAACACAGGCACCTGATCTCCTGGAGGAGGAAAGGTTCCATTTCCTCAACTTCTGGAAGAATCAGATGGATTCTTCAGACCTCCCTTCTCGGAGTATCTCCTCCCGCATCCCCTCACTTGAAACCTGGGTTTTTCTCTGGCCCCGGGGAAACTCTCTGGGGCCAGACGCACGCGGGCTTTGGCGGACGAGAGGGAAAATCAGGGAGGACCCGGTCCTTTAGCAAGTAAAACTTTTATTAAATAAACTTTCAGTTTCTCCAGACCAAAGAGAGGCGTTTGGACATTAAGATGATGGTTGCAGCTTCTCACCTGAAACACACCACAGTGCCAAGGACCTCTCCAGCCAGAAATGCAAACCCAGTCCACCCAAAGTTCCCTGTAAGTTCCTTTCTTGTCTTCCTTTCTGTGTGTGTGTGTGTGTGTGTGTGTGTGTGTGTGGCGATTTGTCTCCAAAAGTCGGTTTGCAAGTTGAAACTTCATGAAATTACTCGTAGCAGAAATAAAGTACATCGTACAAATCACGTAGGTCTTCGATGTGGAGTATAAAAATGGTATTTACAGCCAGTAAACATGGACCAGAAGGACACAACGCCACTGCACGCCAGCACGCTCTCCCAAGCAGGCCTGGCCGGGGCTGGGCAGGTGCCGGGGACGCGGACGAGGCCCCCTCGTGGCCCCTGAGCACACGCTTGCACACGCAGACGCACAGGACACAGGCACGCTAGAGTGTCTCGGAACAATTATCAAACTCTGGAATATCGAAACAAGTTGGTCATAAGATTTTTTTTTTTCTTTTCCTTTTTTTTTTTTTTTTTTGCTATGTGGTTTTTTTGTTTTTTTTTTTCTGGGTCAGTCAACACATTTTGGTAGAAACAAAAGGGAAGGCTGTTTTTTCTTTACAAATTTTTTTTTTTTCTTGAGCTTATGAAGTTCTCTGGTGCCTCATTTGGCAAGAGGCCCCACTGGACGTCCAACGAACTTGACTCTGTGCTTCAAGATGGGTTTTCGCGGTTTGAGTAGCTATACAGAGGCGCCCCACAAGACCTCCCTCCCCGCCCCAACTAGGAAACAAAAATCCGCTGTTGTCTGATTTTTTTCCCCATTTTTTTTCTCTTTTCTTCTTTGTATCTTCTCAGAAAGACCAAAATTCAAAAAAAAAAAATTATTTGTAGAGGTATCTCTGGTAAAGGGGTGCTGGGCCAGAGCGGGTTGGGTTTGTCCAACGCGCGTGGCGATCTTGGTCATGAGATCGTGAACTCCAGGCTGGTGATCCGAAGGCAGGGAGGGCGGCTGCCTGCCCTTGGGAGGGGGCGCGAGGGGCAGGGGGGCTCCCCCGACCCTGTCTGCCCCTGACGGAAAGCTAAGGGCTATTGGTCACATGAGTAAGGCTATGACGGGGGTGGGGGTGGGAGGCCAGGGGGGGTCTCTTCTTTGCCTACGTTGGGGAAGGCAGGGCCCTGGGGTGAGGGAGGGGGTAGGGGTTCCAGAAGCTGCAGCTAAGACCAGGGACACTCGAGCTGGCCGAGCCCAAGGGCCTGCGAGAACGTCGGTGGCAGGGGCCCAATGTCCTGGAGGTATATCGCGTTGGCTGATGATTCCCAGTGCTTCTCCGTGCCCTGGTCTGACATGACAGCGGGAGGTGGGGACACACTGGGCTGCCCGGTCATCCTCAGCCCTTCTTATGTCCCTGCTGAGTGACCGGGCCAGGGTCACCTTCTCTTGGATGGAAGGAAGTCGGAAAAGTTTGGTCCCATGATCTATACTCAAAAAATATATATACTGTCTATAGCTCTATATATATATGCATATATATATATATAGGAAAAGTTGTGATTTAATTTGGGGAAGCCACCAAGGGTGGGGGCAGTGAAGCCCTCGGCCCCCAACTCAGGAGCCCCCCTCCCCAGCTGGGGCGGATCACGAAGCCCCCTTCCCACTCCGTGTGGCCCGCAGTAGTGTTTCACATTAGGGGGCGGGGGAGGGGGTGGGGCTGGTGTCCAAACTTGGTTGTAATTTACGGAAAAGTCCGGGGTCGGTTGGAAGCGGGAGGCCCTCCTGGGGTGGGAAGGCCCCTCACCTGGCGGAGAAGGGAGGGGCGTTAGGGTGCGGTGATGGGGGGCATGCAGGCCGACGACATCGCCCCCCGCCCACCCCCTTGCCCTGGCCAGGCTGGGTTCCAGGAACCCAAGGGCCCCTGTCTGCTCAGAGAGAGTCCATTTCCAGGTTCAGAGGCCAGCGGTCCGCCTTGGAAAAGGACTGGCCACCGAGGCTGTTTCCTCATCTGGCAACCCCCGGGGGCAAACAGTTGTGTTTATTCTTGTCTCATCTTGTCTCCCCTGCTCCCTGCCACGAAGGCAGTCCTCCCCAACCCCCGCCCCGTTTCTGGTCATTCACAGCTGTGTCCCCGAGCGCTGTCCCCAAACAGTGCCTAGCGCATAGTAGGTGCTCAGAAAGGATTTGCTGTCCCAGGGTGTTAAAGTGCATGGGTCGCCTGTTAGTTGTCTGATCCCGTGACCTTCGACTCTGCGGGTGCTGACTTGACAAGGTCTGAAAAGCATGCGCAGCCCCTAACTGAGCATCTACTTCGCGCCAGACCCCAGGCGCGGCGCTTTGATGATGACGGCGCTCATGATTAAAAACAAAACAAAAACAAAATGAAAACAAATGATCAAGAGCTTTCCAGGTGGCGGGTCCTGGGCTCAGCTGGGAAAACACCGCGTCCCCGAGCGGATCCTCCCTGCTGCTTCTGGGGAGGCGACTTTCGTGAACCCATTTCACAGATGAGGCTCATCAAGGCTGTGGTCAGTTATGTTTCCCTACTGGCCCCTTAGGCTCACTGTTCATTCCCCCAAAGAAGGTGCTTAGTTGTTGATAAAGTTGTTCTCTCTGGTGGCAAAATACGCTCTTGGGGATTTGTTGGGGGGGGGGGTCTCTTTGGGGGGGGGCATGCTGGTGAGCGGGGCAAACATTCCACTTTTTCGCCAGTTCACTGAACGCGGGTGACACCAAATGAGGAACTTGGACAGGGGCCCAGCTGGGGGAGTCACAGGACAGGACAGAAGCCCCTCCCTCGCAGCATGCCCCACCCCAGACCAAACCTGGCCTCTCAAGTGAACTTCTATTCATCCTTCAAAACCTTCTGGAAGGATTCCCCAACCCCCTTCTACCCCGGTTCCACCCTCTGTCCCAGCCCTAATCAAAGGGGGGATTGGAGGGTGACTCTCTAGCTCTGTCCCAACCATCCCAACCTGGGGGCTCCTTGTGGTCTCCAGCGGCATCCCCCCTGGGGGGTGGGGAGGGCATGGAGAACGAGGGGGTGTTTGGCCAAGACGGGGGTGGGGGGGGTGGGGGGCGGGGGTGGGGGCGGGTGGGGCCGCCTGGCGGCTCACCTGGGCCAGGCCCGCAGCCTCCGGGCGGCTGTGGGCGCGGTCAGTAGGGGTGTCCCGGATCTTTGGGCCGCTTCAGCTGCACTTTGAGTCTCTTCATGCCGATCTGAAAGCCGTTCATGGCCTGGATGGCGGTCTGCGCGCTGGCCGGGTTGTCAAAGCTCACGAAGCCTGTGGAGACCGGGGCGGAGCCGCGATGGTGGGCCACGTGGGCGTCCTCTGCTGGCTCCAGGGCGGCAGCCCAGGCTTCCCTGGGGTCCTGGGGGTGGGGCGGGGGGTGCGCTGGCAGGGGCAGATGGGGCGGCGGGGGGGGGGGGGAGGGCTGGCCAGACACACACAGCAGCCCGGGCCTGGTCCTGTCCCCCTCTGCACTTGCTTCTGGGGATGGGACGCTTGCTCCTTACCTGGGGTCCGCTGTGCTGAGACTTCCCGACCAGCGACCAGCGGTGGGGGACAGGTGAGGCCGCATCCTCCCTCCCTCCCTGTCCTGAATGGTTGCCTCCATCTAGACCCCGGATGCTAACCGTGTGGCTCCTCCAAGACCACTATCCCTCTGGGGTCCTGACTGTGCATGGGACTCTCTCTCTCTCTCTCTCTGCAAATGTCCTGGGTCTCTCCTCTCTGTCCTTCTTTTCTCCTTCCCTCTGCCTTTTATCCCTCTTTCTCTATCTGTCTTTGTCTCTGGCAGTCTCTCTACCCCTGTCTCCCCTGAGGCCATGAGAAACATTCCAGCCTGGGGTTCCTCAAACTTCCACCCCCCAGACCACCCTGCCCTACTCCTGGCCCCTCACCTCTTGGTCCTCGATGGTGTGGAGGCCACAGGGGCTGGGGGGCCCTCTGGGGCGAGTCTGCATGCACAAGCATTTGGAGGTGGGGGTCCCTGAGCTCCGTGTAGGAGGCCGGGTGGGAGGTCAGGCGGAGCTGGGGGCAGGGCTGAGCAGTCTTGCTGAGGCCCATGGGGGAATGAGGAATTGGGGAGGGGTGACATCTTATCTATCATCTCCCCTAACACCTGTCCCCCATCATATGGATGAGGAAACTAAGGCTCAGAGAAGGCATAGGACCCCTCACTGTGGAAAGGGACTGAGTGCCCCCCCCATTTCTGTCTTCCTCCTGGAAGCAGGATGCAGAGGAGGGACCTAGGCACTGGCGGAGGGTCCTTCCTGGTGCGGCTGCTGGGCCACTCTGTGCCTCTCTTTCCTCCAAGGATATTGGGGCAAAGCTTCTTTTTTCTTTTTGGAGATTTTTTATTTTTACATAATCTCTCCACCCGACGTGGGGCTTGAACTCACAACCCCGAGATCAAGAGTCACAGGCTGCAGCTCCTCTGAGCCAGCCAGGCACCTCTGGGGGCAAGTCTTCTATTTTACGGTTGGACACAGAGTATATACAGGAAGTGCTTAATAGGCAACAGTTAGCCTTTTGAATAACACAGGGTGGGATTCAGAGTCCCGAGTTTGGGGTCAAACAGACTGGTTCTAATTTAGGTTCTGTCTGTTTGCTACTGTGTGAACTTGGCCAAGTTGCAGTGCCTCTCTGAGCCTTAATTTCCTGTGTCCCGGGAACAAGGAAGTCCTCCCAAGGCCTTGCACGACGTCCCCTCCCTGCCCTCCCCTCCTCCCTCTCTTCCCCTTGCTCACTATGCTCCAGCCACATGGGTCTCCCCCTCGCTGTTGCTCCAACATGCCAGACAGGTCCTGCCCCAGGGCCTTTGCATGTGCTGTTCCCTGGAACCCTCTACCCCACATATCCCTTGGCTAGAAAATCTCCTCATTTGGGTCTCAGTTGAAACATCACCCCCTGCAGATCAGTTTCTATTTCCTTACTGATGGCGTTCTGCATTCCATCTATAGCCCCCTGGCCTATGTCCCGCTTTATTTCCAGCTCCTACCCAGAAACCTGTGCTTTTCAACGCCCTCATCGCTGACCACAGGCGGTTATTTAAATTTAGATTTAATTAAACATTCCGTTCTTTGGTTGAACTGCCACACTTAAGGTGGCTGGTAGCCATGTGTGGCTGAGGCTCGGGTGGCAGAGACGCGCAACATTCCCGCCGGTGGAGAATATTCTGTTGGACGGCGCAGCAGGACTGCGAGCTTTCGAGGGCAGGAGCTTTGTTGGTTTCCCTCACTGCCGTGTATCCGCACCCAGCACGGGGCCTGGCACACCGTAGGTGCTTCATAAGTGCTCACTCTAATTCACAAATGTGATCCCTTTGGACCACACTTGTCTCCTGCCTGACTACGCCCTCCCTGGCCCCTGTTCTTTGGCAAGCGGAGTGGGGGACGGGGCGGGCGGGGACGGGGGCGGGGGGGGGGGGGGTGCCTGCAACAGGGACTCACCAAAACATTTGCTCTGGTTGGTGGCCCGATCCATAAACACCTTGGAGGAGATGATATTGCCGAAGGGCAGGAACATCTGCGTCAGCTCCGTGTCTCCAAACTCCTGGGGGAGGTGGTAGATAAACAGGTTACAGCCTTCGGGACCTGCAGGTGGGGGAGAGAAAGACATAAAGCCCCCAAGGAGAGGAGGCGGACCCCCCCCCGGGGGAGGGGCGCGGGACCGGAGCCCACATCCGGCATCTCCAGCTGTTGGCGGACGGCGCCGTGACGTCAGGAGGGAGGGCGTGGCGATGGCGGGGAGGGGCGCGGCGTGTGCCTACGTTTGCCTGTCTCATCCCACGCTTGGGGCCTGGGAACCTCCGGTGGCCCTCAGGCCCCGGATAATTTACAAAATTGAGCCGGTCCCTCCCCCCAAACCTGAGACAAATCCCTCAATGCCAGACCCTGGATAATCCCCAAATCCCAGACAACCTGAACCCCCTGAAAACCCCCTGAAACTCCAGACCGTTTACAACGTGAGATGAATTGGGGCGGGGGGGGGGGGGGTATACGGACACCCTGTACTAGCTTTGCACTAATTCTGTAAATCTAAAACTGGTTTTAAAATAAAATGTTCATTTATTTTTCCCCCTACAAGTCCGATGATCACAGAATACAGTACGACAACCAATTCCTGGTCCCAAACCCCAAATATCTAGATGTTTTTCAAAACTTTGGCTAATCCTCCAAACCTTGAGTCATCTTCGAAACTCAGACGACACAAAAGTAAAATCAAGTAAAAGAAAAAAAAGAAAATTCTCTAGTCCCCAAACCCACATATCCCGAGACCGCCAGGTCATTTTAAAAATGATACACGACACCACCCGGAAAGAATTTTTTAACGGCACAGCCACCTCTCCAAACCATCCCCTCTCCAAATAATCCCCAATGCAAGACTCATATAGAATCTGTAAATAATAATCCAATTAAAAAACCTTCATTGTCTGGAGTCACGAACATTCTCCAAACCTGCCCCTAATCCCAAACCAACAGATACCCTTCCCCCACAGCCCCCACACACCAAGGGAGAATCCCCAAACCACCAGAATTCCCTTCACCCCGGAAATGAGCACTCCCCGCCCTGGCCAATGTTAAATCCCAGATGACACATTCACATCCAACCCTTCCTTCCTGATTAGGACCCGAGTTCTAATCATGCTTGTTTTCAAAATACAAGCGTGTTCCAACGTGATCATCGCGACTGACGCGGGTGGCACGGTTTTGACCGTAACACAAATTTCACGTTTGCTTGTGTGCTATCTCATGTCCACGACGCGGGAGGTGAATGCAGAAGCCGCACCCCGCTGAGTGGGGCCTCGTGGGAAAACAGTGCGCGCACCCCCCCCCCACACACACAGGTGGCTCCAACACCTACCACTTTCTCGGGCCCGAGCGTCTTGCGAGCCACACGCATCCCCCTCTGGGGATCCGACTCCCCTTCTGACTTCAGACAAGCCTCTTTCTGTCACTTAACAGCACCTCACAGCTGCAGCCCTTCCTGTGTCCACGTCCACGCGTGAACGAACGTGAGGTCTTTTCCAAGAGAAAGTGCCACCTCTATTGTATTTTTTTTAAGCCCGCTAACACGCATACCGCTGTGCTATCATTTCTCTTAGGGTTCTGTCTTTTGTTTTGTTGTGTCACGGACACAGCTTTTCAATGGTGCATCCTGGCCCCATTCAAGCAGGAACCTTGTAGATTGTGTTGCGAGGGTCTGCGTGCTGGGCAGACTCTCCAGAACCCGCGGCTTGACTGCATCTGAACTAACGTTTACCTCCTCGGCCCAGGGTTGAGGGAAGTTGGAGAAGGGAGACACCCAGGTCCGAGCCATCAGACCTGAGACACCTGGGCCCTCTCTGAAGCTCCCACCGGCCCTCCCTGGGTGGGGGGGGGGGAGGTTATTGAAAGTCATAGCGGAGGTGCAGGCACTGCCAGATCCTCCTGTCTGCTGTCTGTGACTTTGACCACAGAGCCCCCTGGAGGTAGAAAATCTGGGAATGGGTAGCAGCTGCTGGGCAGAGCTGGGGACCCCTCAGCCTAGGCCTCACCTCCAAAGCTCAGCGCCTGGACCCTGGCAATGCCTCCCCGCCTTTCACAGGCCAAGGGCAAGGGAGAAATGGGGCAGGGCCTCAAAGAACTCAGTCTGCGGGACTCCCCTGGCCATGGGAGTGTCTGGGGGCTTTTCTAGCTGGTCACCTCTCCCCCACCCTCACTAGCTGCATGACAAGAGAAAGGGCCTTGGGGGTGCTGAGCCACACTCTGTGTCAGGACGTCCCCGTCTACTTCCCAGTAGCGCCTCTTGACGCGGATGGCTGCTCCCGCTGCAAGTGAGGAAACTGAGGCAGAGGGCAGCGAGGCGCTTTCCTTATGATGTCACAGTCAGAACTGGGTGCGTCTCAACTCCGGTTGTCTGACTCCAGAATCCACCTCCTCCCTCCTTCCACTTTGCTGGGGAGGCCTCAGCTCACCCCAGATACGTCATCACCACCGCCCCCCACCACCTCGAAACGAGTGTCCTTTCCAGAAACTCAGGGAACCATCCATCCCGTCTTGCAGAGGAAGGCTGGTGGGGGTAGGGTGGGAGGAGGGTCACCGCTAGTCCTAGGGGGTCGAAGCTAGCACGGTTCCCACATTCCAGAAGAGGAACCCGGGTCTGTCTGGCCCGCGGGCCGCACTCTTAGAAAGCCGCGGTTCCCTGAGGTCTCGGGGTCCTGGAGGTGGAGGGGGCGGTCAGAGGGCTGGGCTGGCGCCCGGGGGAGGTCGCGGCCCCCTCACCTTCTCGCTGCTGCTGCTGCAGGAGGGGCGGCGGCTGGGGGACGCTGTGCGCGATGGGCGTGATGGCCGCGGTGGGGTACATGGCTGCGGAGACCGGGAGCGAGACACAGGGCGGAGGCAGGTGTAAGGCCGGTGGGCGGGGCGGCTCGAGGCGGGCGGGGGCGGGGCCACGATGGGGTGGGGCCATAGTTGCCTTGGGAGCGGAGAGGGGCGTGCCCACGACGGGGGGGCGGGCCCAGGGAGGGGCCAGGGCACGGGGAAGAATGGGGCGGAGCCATGATTCGACGGCGTGGGGGCAAGGCTTCCTAGCGGGAGGGGGCGTGGCCACAGCCGAGGCCGGGCCTGAAGGAGGGGCCAAGGCCACCGAAGATCCGAGTGGGTGGGGCCAGAGCTTGACCAGCAGGGCCACGGCCGAGGGCGGGGCCCTGGCAGGACCCAAGAGGCGGGACCAGAAACTGCAGGGGGGCGGGGCCAAGACCTGGGATTGGGCCGGGGCCAGAAGTAGGAGGCGTGGCTAGGTGCAGGCGGGAAGGCCGAATGAGAGGGCGACCGCCGAGGGGCGGGGCCAGAGGCGGGGTGTGGCTAGGGGCGTGGCTAGGCCAGGCGGGAAAGCCGGGGCCCAGGGGCGGGGCCACGCCCGGACTGGGCTGGACTGCCCTCCATACCTGTGTACTGCTGGACTCCGGAGAAGGCAGGATGGAGGGTCTCGGCCACGGTCGGGCTCTGAGCTGCGGGGCAAACGGAGGGACTGAGTGGGACGGGGGCAGCAGAAGTCTTCCAACTACCCCCGAAACTTCGGAGCCAAAAGGAGAGCAACATCCGCCCCAGCTTCACCTCCGCATTAACCTTTTACAGGTGTGGCCCCCATTTTACAGGTGGGAAAACTGAGGTTCAGAGAGGTGAAGCAACTGGCACGGGGCCACTCAGATAGATAATGGCGAAGTCGAACAGGACTCCAGAGAGGTTAACCATCACCCCCATCTCTCTGTCCCCATCTGGACCCTTTCCCTCTTCCCTTTTATTCTCTGGATTCTCCAGGACTTCAGGCCTCTGCTCCCCATCACCCCCCACCCCTATCCCTTTCCCTCTCTCGCACCCCCACATGTCACTCATCAGACACCCTTTGGATCCCTCATGTGGCTGTGACCACCCACCACCCAACTGCCCCAGGGCGGGGGGGGGGGGTGGCGATGGTGGAGGTAAGGGGAGGGGAGAAGTTGTCCAGACCACTAGAGCTGGTGCCTCCGGGGGGAAATTCAGCTAAAAGATTCTGCTCGAATGGAGAGAGGCTGCTAGAGGACGGGGTGGTGGTGGGGTGTGCCCCTAAAGGGGTCACACGCACCAATCCCTCTGTATTAATGGAGAAGTTTTGTATCTTGATTGTGGTGGTGGTTACCCAAATCTATACCTGTGATAAAATGGCACAGAATGCCCCCCCCAACACACATACAACAAGCGAGTGCACGTACAAAGTGGCACCCTCTGAGTAAGATCTCCAACTCCTGTTGAGTTCATCGTACCCCACCAACGTCAGTTTCCTGGTTTCAACAATGTGCGGCGGTTATGTAAGATGTTAGCATGGTGGGCGGGGGTGGGGGGGTGGGGGACTGGGTTGGAGGTTCCGGGACCTCTCTGTACTATTTTTGAAACTCCCTGTGAGCTCCAATCATTTCAAAGTAAAAATAAGTTCTCCTCAATGGTGGAAACACAGAGACTGCCAGATACTGGCAGATGCTTGCCTGGGGATTGTGGTCTAAGAAAGGGAAAGATGGGGCCCCTGCTTCAAGGCAGGGCCGAGCCTAGCTCAGGGCATGGTTAATACTGAACGAATGAATGAATGAATGAATGAATGAGGCTACTGACGTCTTCCTAAACAGCAATGATTAATAACTAAGATTGGTGGTGCTGCTGTTCTCAGTACAGGTGACACGTTAAGCATTTGATATACTGATTCCACTGTCCGTGCAACCTCATGAGATGTCTGATGTTATCTGCCCCATCTCCCGGGTGAGCAAACTGAGGCCCAGAGACTCACAGAAACCATTTAGGGCCGCCAAACTGGAATCTGCACCCATAAATGCCTGGGTATAACGTTCCCATGTTTACGCACCCGGCTACAGCCCCCTTCTCTGTGCCCACCGCTCACATCCGTCCAGCTGAGACCGCCTCTGTTTCCCAGGCACCAGGGGGCACAGGAACTCGCGCTTGTCCCAGAGATGCCTTCCCGGCCCCACCCCCTCTCCTCGGCCCCTGGGGGCACCACTCACGTTACCTGGGTAGGGCACGAGGCCATTGGCATACACGGTCTCTAGGGCAGGGTGCCCCCCAGGGAAGGGCACGACACCTGCGAAGCCATTGGTGATGGGAGCCACGAGCCCGGGCACGGCAGTGGAACCAAGCAGCGGGGGCGAGTGCAGTCCTGTGGGGCAGAGGAGCGCGATGGGGAGCCTGAGCCTGGCCCTGGCCCCGGCCCCGGCCCCGCCCTGCCCTGCCCACCATCCTCAGGCCCCTGGCGGACTCTCACCAGAGGCAGGGGCGATGGGTGTGGCAGGCAGCCCGTTAAGGCTGACGGCGCCGATCTGCTGGATGTGGCAGGGTGAGAAGGCCACGCCAGGGCTCAGGTAGCTGCCCGACGTGGACAGGACCGTTGTCTGCTGCTGCATGAGCTGGGGGTGGAGAGGGAGTCAGCGTGCACAGTCGGGGTGGCACCTGCCCTGAGGTCATGACGCCCTGGGGGAGGCCTGGCCCTCTGGTAACTGGCAGGGGTGGGGGAGCGGTCAGCCTGGCTATCGTGGCTCAGGCCTCAGTTAGGAATTGTGGGGCTCAGCCTGGGATCGAGGGTCAGTCTAGGATCAGGGTTCAGTCTTCAGGTCAGGGATGAGTCAGGAATTTGGGCTTGGTCTGGGATCGGGGATCAGCCAACACTGAAGTCAGCCAGGGTCGGGTCTCAGTTGGGAGTCAGCCTGGATTTAGAGGCTCCTCTTGGAGCTAAGCATGGGCTTGTATCAGTCCAGAGTTGGGGTTCAGCTTGGGCCTGGGGCTCGGTTCGTGGCTGGAGGGCTCGGCTGGGGCTGGGGCTCAGGAATCAGCCTGGATCTGGGGACTCGGCCGTGGCCGGGATGGGACCCCGAGTCAGACAGACTGGGCAAGAGACAGGAAGAGGAGCAGAGAGGCAGCGGCCCTCGGCAGAACGCAGAGAGAGAGAGACTGAGCTGAGCCCCCAGAGTGGCCTTGGGAGACAGAGTGCGTCTGCCGGGGTCACTCACGGCCTGGGCGTAGGCACTGTAGGGGCTGAAGGGCAGGGTGAGGGATGGCGTCAGGATGCCCAGCTGGCCCACCATCTGCTGCATGCGCCGGAGCGTCCGCTCCTTGTCCGTGTCGGCAAACTTGACCACCAGGCTGGAGGAGGCTCCCTGCAGGGGCGGCGGCGGGCAGGGAGGGAAAGAAGGAGGGAGGTAGCCAGGACTCTGGGTTCCCGGAACCACGCCGGCTCAGGGCCTTGGCCGCGCGGCGTAGATGCTGGGCGCTCTCGATCCCGCCCACGGGCCCGCCGCCGTGGGACACGCACGTCGCGGCGAGAACAGCTCAGAGCTCGGCGTCCGGGTCTCGCACTTGACCGTGCGGCCGCCTGTGCGCACAGGTGGGGCCTCTGGGCCCAGGGGGTTGTGTCTGGGGCCCAGGAGAGGACCCGGACTATCAGCCACACTCTTAAACGTGGAGAGGCCGACTGCTGGAGAGGAACGACGGGGACCTATAACTGACTCACACCTGAGAACAGGTGAGACACCAACCATCAGAGAGGTTGCCCCCTTTGATGGCGAGCTCACTCCCTGAGACACCTCCTCACCGGTCAGCTCCCTGCAGGAGAAAGCCTGAATGAATCCTGCCACTCTAGGGACTAAAACTGATGCCCAAGTACCCAGAGAGCAACGGACCGGAAGCTCTGACACCGCCCTGCCCTTCACACCTAGTTTTTTGGGGTTTACTTATTTATTTTGAGAGAGAGAGAGACAGAGAGACAGAGAGACTGAGTGGGGGAAGGGCAGAGAGAGGGGGACAGAGAATCCCAAGCAGCTCTGTGCTGACAGCACACACATGGGGCTCGAACTCACGAACGCTGGGGTCACAACCTGAGCCGAAATCAAGAGTCGGATGCTTAACCGACTGAGCCCCCCAGGCGCCCCCCGCACACCCATTTTGAGACCAGCTGAGAGCAGAGTTGGTTCCGGAAGGCCTGTCGTCCCCTGCCAGATTTGGACATTCACGTACAGTGATGGTGGCCCCCAGCGCCTGCTTCCTAGAGGGCAGGGCCACTCCCAGAGCCCGGCTGGTCCTCCCCGGCCTCTCCCTGCGCCAGTCCTGCCCCCTGCCCATCCCCACCCTGGCCCAGGGGACGTGTCCAAACAGCCTTCCCTCCCCTGTCAAAACTTTCCGTGGCTCTCATCGCCCTAAGAAGCCGTGCTCCTCAGCTTTGGACCACAGCCCCTCCAGCCGCCCCCCTGCTCCTCCGCTGCCCCCCCATCCGTCTCGTCATCCCCCACGCCCCACACGTCCCCCTGCTGGCCTCGACAAAGCCAAACCACCTCTCGGGATCTCGCCCCTCCAGGGCACCCTCTTGTACACCCACATGCGTACACACGCTCACACATACACACACACGCGAGCATACTCACACGCATACCCACACACATGCACACAAATGCCACCCACGCAGACCTACACGCTCACACACACACATACACTTGCCCTCACATGTTCCTGCAGATGCACACATACGCCCCTGCCCCCCCCCGCGCCCCCCAGGCACACTCACACATACACACGCATGCACTCAACACACACACGTGCCCCCACCCACGGACATACTGCACCGTCGACTCGCACAAAAACACCCACTCGACACACTTACACGTGTGCCAGCACACACACTTATCCGCACATCTTCTCACACGCACACAGCTCACGTGCACGTTAACAATCACCCACTGCCAGGCACACACACACGCACTCACACCCACGTATTCTCTCCCTCGCACACACGTGAACAGGCACACACGCGCTAGTCCACGCGCAGCCCCACACTCACTCGCACGCTCGCGTCCTCGTACGCCCCGCGCGTGCGCAGTCACCCTCGTGTGCGTGCACCCGCCCACGGCGCCATCAGAGACGCGCTCCTCCTCCGCCTGTGCCTCGCGGACGACCAGCCAGAGGCCGAGGACGGCTGGCTGGGACGGTCGCGAGCGTTTCCGTCCCTGTCCCCTCCCCCCTCCCCCCTGCCCGCCCCAGGGCCCGGGACAGTCCTACTCACCGGCATGGTTTGGCTGCCGTGCAGCGCGTGGATGGCCGCCTGGGCCTCGGTGTGGGAGGAGAACTTCACAAAGGCACAGCCTGCCCCAAGAGAAGGAAGGAGAGTGCGTGAGGGCAACGGGGTCTTTCCGGGGGGGAGGGGGGCAGGGGCCGCAGGAGAGGGGACCGGGAGCCCTGGACGGCCAGTGTCAGACAGGCAGCCAGAAGGCCAGATAGTCAGAACAGAGAGACAAGCAGTCATGTGTCCAGACAGACAGCTGGACAGTAAAGGATCAGGCAACGGGACGAGCACACAGCCAGCCACAGAGGTCGACATCAGCCAGTTGGCCGTCCATTCACTCAGAAAGCCAGGCAGCCACACAGCTATTTGTCACACGCACAGTCAGACGGATGTCGCGAAGGGGTGCACAGTCGGGGAGGCAGGCCCTGCCCGCTGGAACAAGGGAAGGGCACGGGCTTCGAGAACACCCGCCAGCCCCTGGCACCATGAGATCCAGGGCTGAAATCAGATATGCAGAGTGATGGTGACAAACCTTCAGACACAGGCACAGAGATACAGTCCTGTGGGTACAGTCAGGCACAGATACATTCAGACCCAGACAGATATGCCCATGTCACCAGAGTTAGAGAGATGGGGACCAGAAAGAAAGAAAGAAAGAAAGAAAAAGAGAAAGAAAAAGAAAGAGAGAAAGAAAGAAAAGAAAGAAAGAGAAAGAGAGAAAGAAAGAAAGAAAAAGAAAGAGAAAGAAAAAGAGAGAAAGAGAGAAAGAAAGAAAGAAAGAAAGAAAGAAAGAAAGAAAAAGAGAAAGAAAAAGAAAGAAAAAGAAAGAGAGAAAGAAAGAAAGAAAAAGAAAGAGAAAGAAAAAGAGAGAAAGAAAGAAAGAAAGAAAGAAAGAAAGAAAGAAAGAAAGAAAGAAAGAAAGAAAGAAAAGGAAGGAAGGAAGAAGGAAAGAAACCAGACAGGGCAGACCCAGCTGGCTAGTCACACAGGACCAAATCAGAAATCGGGCAGACAGATAGCCAGGGACCACCAGACATAGGTAAATTCAGACACACAGTCATAGGGAGAGACCACTAGACATAATTCCAGAGAGAGTACTATGGAAGAGCCAGGCAGGTGGGGTGAGACAATGGAATGTTCTGGAATTAGAGAGTGGCAATGGTGGCACAATTTTTTGAATATACTGAAAAGCACTTCACTGTACGTTTTAAAAACGAGGAGTTTTTACAGTATATGGATATCAATTTTTTAAAAAAGAGAGACAGCCAAGCAAATAGGGACCATGGGATACATTCAGTCCTAGAAGAGTAAAAGTTGCAAGAGCCAGAGACAGGCAGGCTGAGAGTTGGTGCCAGACAGATGGACCAAACAGGTAGAATCAGGTAGACAGACAAACACCACCAGACTCATGAAAACCCAGACAGCAATAGTCATTTAGACACTCAGGCATAACGAGTCAGAGACTAAGAGAGGCAGGCGTCCATAGTCACATACAGCCACATGGGCAGACAGGGAAACACTGGAGACCATTAAAGTCTTTCCTGGATGGTACAGCCAGGATCAGGCCGACAGTCCACAGGAAACTGTCCCACAGAGCCAGGTGGACACAGGCAGCGTATCGAGACATGGCACACAGTTAGGACCCCATGGGACGTGACAGTCCCGGCCACCCAGTCCGCGCCCCCAGCCGCCCTGCCCCGCCGCCTTCAGGAGTCAGTCCTGGCCCATCAAGTACCTGTAGGCCCCACCCCCAGGAACCAACCCCGCCCTCCCACGTGCCTGGCCCCGCCCCCAGGAGCCAGTCCCGCGTTCTCAAGTGTCCAGCTCCACCCCCGGGAACCAACCCCGCCCTCTCACGTGCTCTCCTCCACCCCCGCCCCCAGGAGCCAGTCCCGCCCCTCCACGTGCCCTGCCCCGCCCCCGGAGCCAGTCCCGCCCCCTCAAGTGCCCAGCCCCACTTCCTCAAGCGCCCTGCCCCGCCCCCAGGAGCCAGTCCCGCCCTCTCACGTGCCTGGCCCCGCCCCAGGAGCCAACTCCGCCCTCCCACGTGCCCGGCCCCGCCCCCGGAGCCAGTCCCGCCCCCCCAAGTGCCCCGCCCCGCCCCCAGGAGCCAGTCCCGCCCCCTCAAGTGCCCAGCTCCGCCCCCAGGAGCTAGTCCCCTCCCCACCTACGCGCCCAGCCTCGCCCCAGGGCCAGTCCCGGCTCGCCGGTCACCTTTGCTGCTGCCGTCAGGCCCGCGGAGCACGGTGCATTCGTCGATGACCCCAAAGGGCTGGAACAGCCGCAGCACGTCCTCTTCCGACTGCTGCTTGTTCAGCATCCCCACAAACAGCTTCCGGTCCCCTGTGGGCGGAGACACCCCCTCAGCCGAGTCCTGGCCTCCGGGAATTTCTCGGTCCCGCCAACCGAACGGAGGCAGCAGGGCCCGGGGGGAGCACTGCCGGCCCCTGCTCTGCCTGTGAGCGGGAGGACACAGCCACGAGCTTCCCCGCCCCGGGTCTGTCCCCCCTCCCACGTGCGCTGCTCGGGCGCATCTTGGAGCCTTCGCTCACGCACTGCGCCCCTCCTGGAACGTCCTCCCTTCAGTCCTCAGGGCCACCGCTCACTGCTCCCACCCTCGGGCAAAGATGCTCTCTCCCTCCTTGCCTTCAGAGCACCCACACACAGTGCTGGCGTGAGAACTGCCTGGCCTGGGCCCCTGTCTGTCTGTCTGTCTGCCACCTAGATTTCCCCGTCGGGGGTGAGGGCCGCTGGCTCCTGCATCCCCAAAAGGAGCCGGGCAGGTGCCTCCCGAATGAGTGAGGGCATGTGTGCGCCCAGGACCGGGTGCCTGGAAGCCTGGAGCCCCCGTCTGGTGGGGTTGGGGTGGGTGCCTGGCTGCAGGCCTGGCTGGGCCGGCGTCTGCCGTATGAGGCACCAGAGTCCTGCTCCCTCCGGTAACTGCGCTGCCCCCCTGTAATCAGGAACGTGGCAGCTCCGTCTCCCAGGGATGCCGAGCTGGGTTACTATGGAAACCTGTTCTCTGGCAGCTGTCACTCATGAGGGTGGGAGGGAAGGAGGGACAGACGCGGAGAGACTGAGAGTCAGGGAAAGAAACAGGTGAGAGAGAGAGAGAGACTGAGAGAGACAGTAAGAGACAAAGCGAGACACAGAGAGAGGAGTACGGAGAGAACCAGAGAGACAGAAGGAGAGAAAAAGATAAGGAGAGAGAAAGAGGTATGGAGAGGGAGACAGGGTGAAACAGAGAGAGGAAGAAGGAGGAGAAGAAGGGAGAGGAAGGGGAGGGGGAAGGGGAGGAGGAGAAGGAGGGGAAGGAAGAAGTGAAAGAGGAGGGGGGAAGAGGAGGGGGTAGGGAAAGGGGAGGAGGGGAAGGAGGAGAAGGAGGTGGAGGAGGAGGAGGAAGGGGAGGAGGAGGAAGAGGAGGAGGGGGAGGAGGGGAGGGGAGGAAGAGGAGGGGGAGAAGGAGGGGGAGGAAGTGAAAAAGGAGGAGGGGGAGAAGGAGGGGGAGGAGGGGGAGGAGAAGGGGAGGAGGGGGAGGAGAAGGGGAGGAGGGGAGGAGAAGGGGAGGAGGGGGAGGAGGAGGGGAGGAGGGGGAGGAGGAGGGGAGGAGGGGGAGGAGGAGGGGAAGGATTACTAAAAGAGTGAGAGAGAAGGGGAGAGATGGAGAAACACAGACCCCCTCTCCAACCCCTGCCCTACACTCGCAGCCAGCTTGGAGAGTGTGAAAACAGGCCCCAACCCAGATGGGCTGTCCCAGGCTCCTACACACACACAGGAGTCCTAACAGCCCTGCCCCGCACGCCACCCAGTCCACCTGAGATGGGGGGGGGGGGCGGGGAGGAAACTCTCCAAGAATGACTAGCCCCGATGCCACTGGGGACAGCCGAGCACGCCCCCGTGGGCAGGTCCCCAACAGGGTCCAGACCTGCAGCCGGAGAACCCGCTCGCCCAGCCTCGAAGGTCAAGCACACACGCTCGAACACGCACGCCCATGCACAGACGTGCGCGCCGGCAGGCAGGCACCCCCACCACAGGAGCCGCAGACACGCACGTTGCACATGTGCACATGCTCACGCACATCTGTACACAGGCGTGCCAAGGCATGCGTGCTCACACGCACACGCCCACACACACGCACAGAAAAAGCGATTCCCCTCAGGGACCCCTTCAGGGATCCCATCCCCTCTGCGTCAGAAGACCCCCAGTTTTGCACCCTAGGGGAGGGGTGTATTTCAAGCTCTAGGGGCCAGCGGCGGGACCCAGCCAGACCCCCTACTCCTGACTCCTGGGCTTGGAAGAGAGGACAGAGCCCCCCTGCTCTCCTGCCCCTACCCTAGCTAGGGGACTCTGCCTCCCCCACCACCACTGGGCGTGTGAGCGGAGAGGTGACGGCTACATCCTCCTGATCAGAGATTCCCCTCCTTCCCCGGCTCCTCCGCCGACCCCCGGCCTGGTGGCCACGGACAGATGACAACTACCTCCGCGGCTTTCACTGTCCGCAGGCTTCACCTGGATCGGCCGCGCCATCTGTGGAGAGAGAGGGGAGGAGGAGGTCAAGGCTGGCAGCGCGGCGTGGCGGGGGGAGGCTACGTCCGAGCCCCGCCGGGCACCCTGCCCCCCTCCCCGGGCTCAGCACCCCACCAGCTTCCAGCAGCAAACCAGCCAAACTAAACGGACACACAGTCCCAGGTACAGGGCTTCACTCATGTTGCCTGTAAAACTCCTACTTTACCTTCAAAACCCAGTAACAATATTTCTTGCTGCAGGAAGCCTCCTTGCCTTCCCAAGTGCTGTATGCTCCTTGGAAAGATGCCCAACTCCTCTGGTCCTGTGTGTGATGTGACCTTGCAGTTTCTCTCATCAAAGACCGCAGTCTATTTCCCCACCCTCTGCATCTGGACTTGGCCTTGTGACTTGCTCTGGCGAGTGGAGTGTGGTGGCGGGGAAGTGGGGGGAGTTCCAAGCCCCGGCCTCGAGAGACTTTGCAGCTTCCTCTTTTGGGACCCGCGCACTGCCAGCTGGACAGGCCGAGGCAGGACAGGAGGACGGGAGACCTCAAGCACTGAGAGGCCCAATGACAGGCTGCCTGTGGGAGGAAGGCTGTCCTCTCCCGGCTCGCCCCGCAAGCCCTGACTGACTGCCACGGCACGAGTGACCCTGGAGCGACCAGCAGAAGAACCGCCCAGCTGAGCCCCGTCTGTGCTCGCCGACCCGGGGAATCATGACCAAATAAGAGGGTTGGGTTGGTTTGTTACTGAGCACCAGCTGACTGACACCAAGGCAACTCCTTTCAGCCAGCTCTCTGAGCCTTGGGCGGGAGGACTGTCGTACCTGAGTGGGCCAGCTTTCAATGTGGACTCGGTGTTCTGGACCCTCCTGTCCTCCACCTCCAGCACCGAAAACGATGTTCGATGGAAGAAATCCTCCTGTAATCCCCACCCCCAAACTCACCCAGCCATGGGGAGGAGCTAATGTGGATGTCTGAGAACCAACTCAAGGGATGTGGGAAGTGGGTGACATTTGCTTCTCCACTGGTCTGAGAATGGGATCCTCCTCCAAGCCTGGTGCTTCTGGCGAACTCTTACTCGTCCTTCAAAACCCCGCTCAAAAGCCCCACGCAGGCAACCCTTCCTCCCTCTGCTTCGGGGCAGCGAGTGCCTGGGTCTTGCGTTCTCGCGGCAGCAGGGAGAACCAGAGAAGCTTGCCGAACTGAACGGACCAGGGGGAGGCGGCCAACACACAACAGCATAGAAGGGCACCAGGCCTGGGGTTGGAACACGTGCCCGTCCCAGACCCCCTCCAAGGTCAGACAGTCCCCATGGCCATTCGGAGAAGGTGCTTGGGGGACGTCAGCCCTCTGGTCACTGTGCAGCTGCCCAGCGAGCTGCAGCTTTCCCCAGGTTTTACAGATGTCAAAACCGAGGCCGGGAGAGGTTGTCTGTCCAAGGTCACGGTGGGTGAGTGAAGGCACTAAGCCTCCCTAGACTTCAACTCTAAGGATCTTTCTACCCAGTCCCGTGAGTAGAGACCCCTCTCCAACTGTGAACCCCCAGATCTCCTTCCCCTTCTCTTAGACCCCGAACTGCCCCACACCCCCATTCTGAGTCCCCTCCCTCACCCTGCACCCTCTTTCCCTGCGCCCCTCCCCCTCTCCAGCTTCCCTACCCTCTCTGAGCCCCTCCCCATTCTGCGCGCATATGGGCGGCCTCGATTTGAACTCAGCCTTGGGAGCCCCAGAAGCAGAGAGGCCTTCCAGTGTCCCCAGTTCCTGCCACCCATGCAGCCACATCCTCAGAGGGACCCTGACCACCTGGGAAAGGCTCTCCCTTCCCCCACCATGTACACACACACACACACACACACACACACACACCCCGGGCCCTCTCCACCTGGGTACCACACCCAGCTAGCTGGAGGCGGGAGGGGAGATTTTGTTCAACCAGATGGGACCAGGTTCTGGGCTGCGGGCAGACTGAGGTTGTGAAGGGAGGTGGGGGGACAGGGGGCACCTGAGCTCCAGCCTCCTGTTCGCCCCCACCCCTCCCACCCCGCCTCCGCTGGCCCTCACCTCTCCCCCCCCCACCCCCCCGCCGCCCAGCACCTTGGGCAGATGAGGATGGGGTTGCCATGGCAACGCTGATTCACCACACGGAAGCTGGCAATTGTTGTTGCCATGGAAACCGCCTCTTAGGGGCGAGCCCAGCTCCTGCCTTGCACAAAAGAGATATTTAAATATAATCTTCTGGAGATGGATGCGCCGAGGGAGGGAGCGAGGTGGGGGGGGCCACGGGGAGGGAACCTGTGCCCATCCCCGCACCCTCCACCCCCGCCCCACTCTCGTGGCCTGGATACCTGCGCCCCATCCCCCCCACCCCCTCAGCCCGGTTGGGTTGCGGAGCCTGGGACCTTCCGCCTCCTGGGAGGCCCCTTCCCCCTCCTGGGTCAGCTCGGCGCGGGGCAGCCGCGGGGGTCTGGGTCTGGTCCCGAGAAGCCAGGCGGGCAGTCAGTCCCCTCCTCCCCGGCCCCCCACTCGAAAGCCGAGGCTCCGAGGCCTGGCCGTCCGCACCCCGCGGCCCGCCTTACCCACCGGCCTGGAGACGCGCGCCAGGCTGGCCTCGTGCCTCCGCCCGCCCGGCCCCGGGCGCACAGGCGCGCACACGCCGCACGCACGCACCGGCCCCGCGCCTCGCTCCCCGCGCCCGACGCCCGGCGGGCGCTGACGATCCGCCCGCCAGAGGCCGGGCCCTGCCGGCGTTGCCCGCCCGAGCCGGGAGGAGGCGTGCGGGGAGGGGGGGTTGGGGGGGGAGCTGGGTCTCCCCACACCCCTCCTGTCGCCCCTGCCCGCCCATCTGGCTCTGCCCACCTCCTTCCGGCTCCCTCTCTCCATCTGTCCCACCGAGGTCTCTGCCTAGTGCCCTCCCTCCCTCCTCCACCTTCTCTGGCTCCCCATGGCTGCGTCCCTTCCCTCCCCCCTCTCGTCCCCCTTTCATTTATTCCACAACATTCCCAGCGTGCCCCATGCCGAGTCAGTCTGCAACCCCAGGGAGAACCCCAGGAATCTGGCCCAAGGGGGGACACAGGCAGACGCAGGCACTCCCAGACCTGAGAGGTCAGGATTGAGCCAGAGCTAGGGATCAACGCCTCCTGGAGACCCCAGAGCTCAGAGCAGTGAAGAGCCCAAGGCTACTGGGGCCACACTGGAGCTGGAATAGTGCAGTGGGTTTTGAAGTATGAGGAAGAGTTTGGGGGGGGGGGGGAGACAGTTTCTCATGCTGGAGGAATACCTACACCCCCTGACTCATTCAATCTCCAAACAACTTTATGAGACGGAAACATTCGCGTTTTACAGATGGGCAAATCAGAAAGGGAGAGGAGAACGTCAGAAGCAGAGTCCGGGGTCTCCTGATGGTTTCCTCAAGGTCCCCTTAGGATCCAGCCAACCCTTCAGCCAAGGGTCCTGTGGGCCGGGGCTCTGGGGGGCGTCTGTGTCTCTGGGGGCGGGGGGGGGCATACATCACGTAGCTGAGGTCCAGTCCTTGCTCTGCCCCCAGCTTTTGCTGGGTGACTTCAACCAAGTCATACGTCGTTGAGAAACCGGGGTCCCTGTGTCTGACCTGTGTGTGTTACAGATGGGGACACTGAGTCCACTGGGGGAGGGACTGCAGGAGGCGCCTCTGGTAGTCGGGCTGGGGCCCCGAAGACGGTCCTTTAGAAGACGTGGGGGCCCGGGAGAGGCCCCAACCGGGTTGTTTCTGGGTAGTATGGAGGAGAAGAAAGCAAGGTGGGGCCCAAGCCACCATTACAGCCTCCCCTTCTCCCGCGGGGGCCCCCGCCAGCCTCTGTCAAACACCCAGAGCAAGCCTCTCTCCTGCTCTAGGCGCTGCTGTGGCTCCCTACTGCCCCGGGAGTCGCATCCTGGCATTCCTCCTCTGCCTTCCTCCCATGCCGCCGGGACATCACTGCAACTCACCCCCCCCCACACACACACACCCCATCCTCACTGCGAACAGGCCCCTCCGAGGCCACCTCTCCCTGAAGGCCACCTCTCCAAGTGCATCTGCTTCAATGCTTTGTCCAGGCATCACCTTGATTGTGGCACATGCCCCAACACACACACACATTGTCCCTCTTGGGTGACTTCCTAGGGGCAGGGGCCGAGGGGCTGTGTGCCCCTTCCCCACCAGAGGCCCGGCCCGGGGTCCCCAAATGGCAAGTGAAATGAAATGAGACAAAACCTATGGCTTCCAGACTCCGCAGAAAGTGAAACCCAGTCCCTGTCCCCATGGGCAAAGAGCAAGCTGGACCCGTGCTGGGCCCAGCACCCCGCGCGGGGAGTAAGTCAAGAGCTTGGGCCCAGCTGTGTCTACGCTTCAGGGGGAGAAGCCGGGCTTGGGAAGACGAGACTGGCCCAGAGTCCTGCAGGCTTGACTTGCCTGCGACAGTTCGTTCATTCGTTCGTTCGTTCGTTCATTCGTTCATCGCGGATGTGCCAGGCTCCTGTTGCCAGGCTCAGCAGCCGGCAGGTGTCACGCCCAGGGCCCTCAGTCCCATTCACACTTCTGCAATCCCATCCACAAATGAGGAAACTGAGGCCTGGGAAGGTCAAGCCACCGTGGGGCCCCTTGCGCCTTCTCAGGTTCGGCTTGGCTCTGAGCCAAGTCGTGGGATGTGGGAGGGGGTCTTGCGGGGGGGAGGTCACCTCAGAAACCCCTGTGTGCATAGAA
Organism: Acinonyx jubatus; assembly: GCF_027475565.1. Taxonomy (NCBI): domain Eukaryota; kingdom Metazoa; phylum Chordata; class Mammalia; order Carnivora; family Felidae; genus Acinonyx; species Acinonyx jubatus. The sequence continues at coordinate 163,198,439 of NC_069383.1, forward strand.
GGGGTGGCAGGAGGGGTCCGTCGGGGGGATCCACAGCCAGACGGACAAACCTATCCCTTTCCAGGGTGCACACAAGAACAGGGGGGCAGCCGGCAGAACTGGGGTGTCCTCCGCCCCTCGAGACCTTCACGAAGAAAGGACGGATGGTGTCGTCTCTGATGGCACGGCCCCCGAGAGACCCAGCTGGACCCGCTGTCTCCACGGCCCCCCATTCCAGGTCCAGGAACCCCATCCTGGGGTCGGACGGCCCAGCGCAGAACATCAGCTCGATCTGCGGCATCTGCCCAGCGTGGACTCCCGGGTCCTGTGGTCCGTTCCGGGTCCTATTCTGGGCTTCTGTGATTAATTTAGGATCCTACTCCAGAATGCTGAGATTTGATTAAACCGCATCCCCCACGGACACCGCTGTCACACGCGACACGGGAACCTGTCGGCTGCAGAAGCGGCAGCGTGGCGAGAGGGGGGGGGAGCACAGAGCCAGTGCAGGACCCGGCGCCCCCCACCCTCCCCGTCACTCTTCCTGCAACCCGCGGACGAGGCGTCAGCTCTGGCTCTGAAAGGCTGCCGGTACCGCTGCCCTGGGGGGAGGAGGTTCGCCCGCGAGTCAACCCCCTTCGTGGCTTGGCGGGGGGGTGTTGGCCACGGAGGCCGCAGGCCTAGGTCCTCGGGGGTCCGAACTCCCGAGTCGGCGCCCAAAGGAGACGCGGCACGTGTCCATCAGAGACAAAGCACGGCAGGATCTCTCTGGAAGGTAGAGATCTCTCCCGTCGGTAACGGCCCACCCACAGGACAGTGGCAAGTTGTGTGGGCCCGCTGTGGAATACTACACGGCCACGAAAAAGCACCAGCCACTGAGAGACCTGGTGCCGACAGGGGACACTGGGTCTCAGCAGCAGCACAGTCAATGACAGAAAAAAATGCAGGTGGTAAAGACTACATATGATATGATTCCAGTCGCTTTAGGTAAAAAGCAAAACGGGAAAAGGTTACCCGGTCTTCTAGAGATAGATTTATCAGCACGAAGAACGTGAGGAAAAACAGGGGTCGGTTACCGTGAAAGTCGGGATGGTGACTCCTCCAACAGGAAGACGGGGGCTCAGGCGTGGGGACATGACAGGCATGGTTTCTGGGGACTTCTAGAGATCCTCCCTCCCCCCCCACAACCATGAGCCCGTATCAAAAAGAGACCCCCAGACTCCACAATCTAGACATGTGATGACATTGCATCATGTTCCTGGGTCTAGAACATTCTACATCCGTGCTATCCAAAACGTGGCTGACTCCTAATCTAGGATATTCTAAGTCTGAACGCTCCAATACAGAAGGTGACCCCCAGTCTAGAACATTCTACATCTGCTGCCTAACACAGTAGTTATCCCCTGACCTAGAACATTCTAGGGGCACCTGGGCGGCTCAGTTGGTTGAGCGTCCAATCATGATCAGCTCGGGTCATGATCTCACAGTTTGTGGGTCTGAGCCCCGCGTCGGGCTCTGTGCTGACAGCTGGGAGCCTGGAGCCTGCTTCGGATTCTGTGTCTCCTTGTCTCTCTGCCCCTCCCCTGCTTGTGCTCTGCCTCTCTCTCTCTCTCTCTCTCTCTCTCTCTCTCAAAAATAAACATTAAAACATTAAAAAATATATATTCATTGTTTTAGTAACAAAGAATGCCATTTAAAAAACACCTTTTTTTTAGTTTATTTTTGAGAGAGAGAGAGAGAGAGAGAGAGAGCAGGGGAGGGGCAGAGAGAGAGGGAGACGCAGAATCCAAAGCAGGTTCCAGGCTCTGAGCTGTCGGCACAGAGCCCGACACGGGGCTCGAACCCATGAACCGTGAGATCACGACCTGAGCTGAAGTTGGACGCTTAACTGACTGAGCCACCCAGGAGCCCCCCAAGTTTATTTATTTTTAATTGGGGGGGGGAGAGGGTCAGAGAGGGAGAGAAAGAATCCCAAGCAGACCCCATGCTCAGTGGGGAGCCCAGCACGGGGCTTGAACCCACGAACTGTGAGATCATGACCTGAGCCCAAATCAAGAGTCAGACACTGAACTGACTGAGCCACCCAGACGCCCCCTCCTGGAAACATTTAAATGTTAAATGTGGCTCGCGTTCTAGATCAATGCGCACTGCTCTGGAACCTTCGCTGCTCCTTATTCTCCTGATCAATGGATGCCAGCAGCATCTCCCAGTCATGACAATCACAAGTGTCCCCAGACGTCACTCAGGGTCCCTCGGGGGCAGAATCGCCCCCCGGGCTGAGACCCCTCCTCTGACCTAACATAAACTCCTCCACGAGACAGCAGAGGCTCCGCTGTCTCCCGCACTCAGCAGCTTGCCTGGCATATTCCCACCTCCCGGCTCGGCACACGCCGTCCCCACGCCACCCCTGTCTCCATCTGCCACAATCTTCCCCGTCTCTCGAGACACGACATGGCTCAAATGCCCTCTCCTCCGAGAAGCCGCCTTGTTTGCCGCACGAAGTGACCAGTGCGGGGGCCCCGGCTCCCCCCACCTAGAGCCACCGCGATGCTGTCCCGGCTGCCACACATTCGCTGCTCATTTTGTGCTCGCCCGTCATAGTGGGTTGAACGGGGACTTCCCTGAGATATGTCCAAGTCCTAACCCCCAGAACCTGTGAATCTGGAAAAGGTGTCCTTACGGATGTGAGTAAGTCACGGATCTCGAGATGAGGTTTAGGGTGAGCCCTAGACCCATCGACAGGTGTCCTTATAAGAGAAAGGCAGAGGGGGAGGGGAGACGTATCGACACAGAGGGCGGCCACGTGGCCACAGAGGCAGGGATTGGGGCGATGCGTCCACAAGCTGGAGAGCCACCGGGAGCTGGAGAGACGTGGAACAGAGTTCCCCACAGCGTGGCCCTCCTGCCACGTCGCTTTCAGACTTCTGGCTCCCGGAAGTGTGACAGCATAAATTTCTGTCGCTTTCAGCTCCCCAGTGCATGGCGCTTTGTTACAGTGGCCCCGGGTCACTAACCCGCCCCCCCCCATTCACTCCGACCCGGAAAGCTTTGCTCCAAAAGCATCCCGAACCCCTCATCTCTACCTGCGCTGTCCCTGCCCGAGCCGCTTGCCCGAACAACCACAGCTCCCTGCGGTCCCTCTGGCCCCTGATGCTCAGAGAAGTTCCCTGAGTTCCCTGTCGAAACAGAACCCGCATCCTGAGTCTGAAAATCGCTCTGAAAGTCCCCCCCCCCGCCCCCGTCGCCTCTGGGCTCCGTGGTGTCCTCACCACCGGAAGTCCTTTCATTGGGTTGTTCGTTCAGGTGCTCAGTAAATGTCTGTTGAGTGAACCCATGGGTGTTGAGGACTCGAGGGGCCCCCACTCTAGGGAGAGACCCCCCCCCCGCCTTCTTCTGGCTTCCCTCCCGGCTGCTGATGGAACCCAGAGCCCAGCTTTGGCCCCCAACACAGAGGGCGCTGCTTCCCAGGCCCCCAGGGCCTCAGGCAGTGGAGACGGAGGCTGGCTTTGGCTCTCAGTGATTCCATCAGTAAAATGGGAGCAGAAGAGAGCTAAGAAGGACTGAGCTGGGGGCACTGCTAGAAATCTTAGCAGATCTCCAGGTGGGTATGGATTTCTCCGGACAGATGGTTCAGAGCCCCCAGCCGGAACCTGGTGCCACGCGCCAAAAAACGGTCCACGGACACGGAAGGGCTGGGCGCCCACACAGGGTCGGCCGTCAAGTCCCCATTCTGCCGTTTGCTGGCTGCTCGACCTTGGACACATCCACTACGAAACCGGTTTCTTCCTCTAGGTGCCCAGTGTCCCCAGAGGTTCCTGCCAAAGGGAGCGTGGCAGACAGCGTGTCGCTCCAAGACGAGGCGCGAGGTGGTGCCCTCCTTGCGCCCTGGGGGAAGCCGGCCGCCATGCTGTGAGGCTGCTCAAGTTGTCCCCCTTGCGAGGCACTGAGGCCTCTTGTCCACGGCTGCCCCAGGGGCCAGCACGGAGGCGGATCCCTGAGTCACAGTCAGGAGAGACTCTGAGCCACGACCGTGCGGCAGACTCATTCCCTAATTCTGGCCCCCCGGCCACTGGGATCACTAATGCTGGCTGTTTGAAGCCACCAGGTTGTGGAACAATTATTAGGCCACAAGAGATAACTAATGGGGTCCACAGAAACTCCACTGTGCCCCCAGCGGCCAGCCTGCACGGACGCACCTGCCCTCCAGTCCCCAGTTGGTTCGGGGAGGTGATGGCAGAAGGTCCAATGGAGGGAGAACAGTGAATCCTTTCTCGGATGTCACCTCCCCCGTGAAGCCTTCCGTGACCCCCTTCTCTACAGTTTCCTCCCTCCACCCCACCCCGTTATACTCTTCCAATGCTGAAGATCAGAGAGGTTAAGTCACTGGCTCACTGCTGCTCAGCAAGGACTGCTTGCTGCCACATCACCTCCACCCCTCTTGTCTTCACCCAAAAAGGGGCACTTTGTTCCTGACTATGAGGTTGAGGCCAGCCCCTGGGCCATTTCTGGTGCTTGTTCAGACCCAAGTCAACCCTTGCCATGATGGCATGTTCCCGGCAGGTGCACCCAGTCAGCCCTGTTGCACCCCAATTCCCAGCACTTGTGTCTGCAGATGTCACCCAAGCAGCCCCCAAATGTCCCTGATGCTGAAGAGTCCACGAGAGTCCCAGAAGGAAGGGTGAACACCCCAGAGCCCATGGGATGCCATGGGTCTCACTGTGCTTCCTTCGATTTCTGTGAACAGACGCTGCCTGGGGACCGGGCTCAGCTGGCTCAGGCAGACCACCCTGCCTGCACTGGGGACAGGGGCTTCCTGCCCACCCCCAGAAGGCAGGGCTGACAAGGGAGAGCCAGCGGAGACGGAGCCTGGGCCAGCCTCCCCTGGGGGTGGAAAAGCTGCCCAAACGCCCCCTTCATCAAGGGGCCGTAGCTCTATTTGCTTGTAAGGATGAGGGATAAGAAAATCCCTTTCCTTTTCATATTGAGAAGCAGGCAGCGTCTAAGCTCCTCCTGGAGGCCCTTAAGGTCCTTAGGACTTGCCCCGTCCCCGTCCCCTCGCTGCCCTCCCCTCCTCCCCCTGGCTCCCTCGCTCACTCTGCTCCAGCCGCACAGGCCCCCTTGCTGTTCCTCCAACGTGCCAGGCACGATCCTGCCTCAAGGCTTCTGCACATGCTGTTCCCTTTCTCCGCTAATGCTTCCTCGTCCTTCAGGTCTCGGCACAATGACACTTGCACGCTGGGCCAGGCCTTTGTGCCGTGTGCAACCTGCACAACCACACACAACCACTCTGGTGTGAAGCAGGGAACATGGCGGGCAGTAGGCACTCAATAAATGCTCTCCCTGGTCATTTCTGCCCCTCTGCACCTTATCCCTCTTTCTGAGTCCGGAGGCCCGCGGGCCTCACCGCTGACCCCAGGCAGGGCCTCGGCCTTCCCCAGGGTGAGAGCGTCCCCTCCGTCCCCACACCCCAGACAGCACCCAGGACTCACCCCGGGCAAGGTCTTCTGTTCGTGCAGGGCAGTCTGAGCTTTGATGGCGGAGTCCCTGGCACAGTAGGTGAGAAAGGCACAGCCTGGAAGGGAGACAAATGGGGGCGTTAAGAGAAAAGGAGATCGCAGACCCAAGTCCACAGCAGCATTAATCCCAACGGCCAAAAGGGGAAGGGATAAATGAACACAATGTGGTCCGTCCACACCCTGGAATATCATTCCGCTTTGAAAAGGAAGGACGTCCTGCCGCCTGGCACCACGTGGACGGACCCGGAGGCCACTGTGCGCAGTGAGAGGAGCCAGACAGAGAAGGACACGTCCCGCGTGACCCCACGCACAGGGGCTCCCAGAGGAGTCCCGTCCACAGGGACAGAGAGTGGATGGTGGGAGCCAGGGCTGGGGCAGGGGGCGGGGAGTCTGTGTTTCATGGGGACAGAGCCTCAGTCTGGGGAGATGGAAAGTTCTGGAGACGGGTGGTGGGGGCGGCTGCACAACAGTGTGAGTGTGCCTGATGCCGCTGAGCTGTGCGCTTGGAAAGGGTGAGGAGGGTGAATTTAATTGTATTTAACCACATTTTTTAAAAAATGGAAAAGAAGGAAAAATCGAGGTAGATTTTATGTTCTTTTTTACTACAAGCCAAAAATAAACAGGACACTGGAGCCAGCGGTATGGGGGGGGGGGGGGACAATAGCCGTGGTCCAGCCGCCCCTCCCCCTCGGTGAGCTAGGGAAGGGGAGAGGAGAGTAGCTGTTAATTAAACCCGCGTCCGACGCCAGATGAAGAGATAGGCAGAGCGCGGGGTGAGGGCCGGTGGGGCAGTGAGGCCGCGGCTGCCCGGGGAGGACGGTGGGGAGTGCACCTGCAGCCCCAAGGATGCAGAAGGTGCTCCAGCACTGGGAGGAGGAGCACGGCGGCTCTGCCACGCACCTGCTTCGTGGCCTTGGGCCGGGCGCCGCCCCTCTCCGGGCCTCAGTTTCCCCCCTCCGAGAGGATGCTCCCAGAGCGTTGAAGGATGGGTCGGGGCGGGGGCGGGGCTAGAGGGGGCGTGGTGCAGCGGAGCCAATCAGGAGAGGACAGGGGGCGGGCCAGCCCAGAAGTGGTCCAGAGCGAGGGTGTGATTGGTTGGACGCCGTCCTGGGCCGGGTGGAGGCTGGGGAGGGGTGCGAAGCGTGACAACTGCAGAGACCAGAGACACAGAGAGAGACGGAGAGAGGCCCCCAGGGAAAGACCGATGAGATAGACCAGTGGTGTTTTGAAAGATGTCTGCCTAAGGCGGGGTGTGGGATGCAGGCAGGTGTCAGGTCCCCTGAGATGGACCCAGGGGGCCGGGCCTCAGCCCTGGACTCTGCCTCTAACCTCTGTGGACCTCACGTTCACTGCGTGTGAAACGAGACCCTCGTCGTCTGCTCTGGCGCCGTGGACCCTGTGCCCACCACCCCCAGCTCCCCCCTGGAGCCTCTCTGCCTCCTCCGACCCCTAGGGCCCCCTGTGCAGAGAGGGCCCCTGGGAACAGCCCCGTGGTGCCCAGTTTTGCTCCGGGCAGGAGCTAATTGAAGCCGCGCGTCCTTCCTTCTGGGATGTGGTCACCACGCTGCCATTCCCACCGGCTGGGCCGGCTGCTGGGGAGGGGTCTGCCTCAGGCCCGAGGGGTCCTCTGGTGCCCTGGGGAGCAGGGCTTTCTAGCGTACAAAAAACATTCGCGGTGAGCACGTAAAATGGTGCAGCCCCCGTGGAAAACGGTTTGGCGTTCCTCAGAAAAGTGAAACATAGAATTATCGTAGGACCCAGCAACTGCACGTCTGGGTCTCTACCCAAAAGAATTGAAAGCAGGGACTCGACAGATATTTCAAACAGATATTACGCATGTTCACAGCAGCATTATTCACAACGGCCAAAAGGCGGCACCACCCAAGCGTCCGTCAACAGATGAACGGGAAACACAATGGGGTCCATCCATGCGCTGGAATATTATTCTGCCTTAAAAAGCAAGGAATTCTGACCCCCGCTGCAACGCGGATGAACCTTGAAGGATGTTATTATGCTCAGCGTAATAGGCCAGACACAGAAAGACAAGGACTGTCTGGTCCCACTCACAGGGGGTCCCTACAGGAGTCCCGTCCCCAGAGACAGAGAGTAGACGGTGGGAGCCAGGGGTGGGGCAGGGGGCGGGGAGCCCGTGCTTCAGGGAGCCAGTTTCCATTTGGGAAAATGAGAAATTCCAGAGACGGATGGCGGGGATGGTTACACAACAATGTGAGCATGCCTGATGCCACTGAGCTGTGCACTTAGACGCGGTTAAGACGGCGAATTTAATCTTATGTGTGTTTTACCCACAATAAAAAAAATTGTAATGGAGATATATTAAAAACAACACCCCTCCCGTGGGGCGCCTGGGTGGCTCAGTCGGTTGAGCTCCTGACTTCGGCTCAGGTCATGATCTCACAGCTCGTGAGTTCAAGCCCCACGTCGGGCTCTGTGCTGACAGCTCGGAGCCTGGAGCCTGTTTCAGCTTCTGTGTCTACCTCTCTCTCAGCCCCTCCCCCACTTGTGCTCTCTCTCTCTCTCTCTCTCTCTCTCTCTCTCTCTCTCAAAAACAAACATTAAAAAAATCATATATAGGGGCGCCTGGGTGGCGCAGTCGGTTAAGCGTCCGACTTCAGCCAGGTCACGATCTCGAGGTCCGGGAGTTCAAGCCCCGCGTCAGGCTCTGGGCTGATGGCTCGGAGCCTGGAGCCTGTTTCCGATTCTGTGTCTCCCTCTCTCTCTCTGCCCCTCCCCCGTTCATGCTGTGTCTCTCTCTGTCTCAAAAATAAATAAACGTTAAAAAAAATTAAAAAAAATTAAAAAATTAAAAAAATCATATATATATATATATATATATATATATATATATATGCCAAAAAAGTGCAGAACTTAGAAGTGTGCAGTGTAACAAACAATTATAAAATCACGTAACCATTTTCCACGTCGTAACCACTTTCCACGTCGAGGAATAGAACATAGATGCTCCCAGAAGCCCGGGTGCTCCCATCCCATGACAATCTCCCCCAGAAGTCACTGCTACCTAGCTCTTGTGATAATCACGTCACTGTTCTTCCTTATGGTTCCCTGCCGGGGCGGGCGGGGGGGGGGGGTGTCACTAATCAGTGTAGCTGAGTGCTTCCTGCCTTTGAACTTATATAAATGGAATCATAGCATATGTACACTTTGTATCTAGCTTCTGCCACTCAACAACAGGTGGTTGTGTGTATCAGGGGGTTAATTCCTTCTGGCTTGTAGTGTTTTGCCCTGTGAATATACAGCAAGGCTATCCATTCTCTTGTGGATGGGCGTCGGGGTTGTCCGCTGTTAAAGGCTATCATGAATAAACGTGCTGTGGAGCGTTCTTGCACAGGTACTCTGATGCGCAAAGGCATATCCGGAAATGCAATTGCTGGTTACAAGGTAGGCTTATGTTTAGCTTTAATCGATTCTTTCAAACAGTTTGCCAAAGTGGGTTGTGCCAGAGCATTCTCCAACCAACGGGTCTGACAGTATTTATGCTTCGTTTTCCCCAATCCTTGGTTTTGCCAGCCTTTTAGATGTTAGTCATTATGGTGGGTGTATCATTGTATTTCATTGAGATTGGAACATACATTGCTATAGTTATTAATAAAGTTGGGCACCTTGTGGCTTTGCAGGAGTTCTTTATGTGGTGTGTAAATAAAGAATACTTTGTATTCTTTCATGGTTACATCTGATGCACACATCTTCTCCCAGCCCATGGCTGGTCTTTCTACTCCTTTTTTGGTGTTTCTATTTTCTGAATTTAATCCCCCAAGGTCTTCCGGGAAAGGAGAGGCGCTAAAACAACTAGCCTAGGGCCTGAGAGAAATTAGGCACAGCCAGAAAGAAATTGGACTGCAGGGAGATGTAAAATAGAGGCAAAACCCTTCCTCCTTGGGTCCTCTCTTGCCCGTGGGGCCTCATTTGCAGAACATGGAGTGTGCGGGTCCTGGGAGGGGAGGTTGGGACCCCCGAGCAACCTTCAAGGCCATGAGCCTGTGGGTCTGGAAGGTTTGCAGCCAGAGGGACGCAAACCAGATTGCGTGCCGCTGTCCTCGGTGCTGAAACGCTTCCCTGCTGTTTTGACCCGCTCTCTTCCTGGCCTCTTTCTCTGTTCTGGTTGGTGAAAATGTGTGATGTTTACCCCTTTCTGGCTAAATACAGCCTTGATTTCCAGTTCTTATTAGGGTTGAATTGTATTCCCCTCCCCAAAACTCATATGTTGCTGTCCTAACTCCCCAGGACCTCAGAATAAGACCCATTTTGGAAATTGAGTCATTGCAGATGAAATTAGTTAACCTGGACCAGATTCTCCTTTAGTCTCAGAAGGAACCAACTCAACCAACACCTTGATCGCAGACTTCTGGCCTCCGGGGAGGTGAGCAAACACGTTTCTGTTTTTGAAGCCCCCTGGTTTGTGCTAGGTTGTTTCTGCAGCGCTCGCAAACTAATACAATCCCCAGTCAGCACAGACTTGGTAGTGATGTTAATAAAGCTCACTGACTTCTAATCCGAAGAAGCTTGTACTCCATAGCGACTACTTAGTCCTTACAACAAACCCACAAAGAAGCTGCTAGTGTTGCCCTATTCTGCAGATGAGGGGCCAGGGCACAGAGTGGGGGTGTGACTTGCCCAAGGTCACACAGATGGGGAATGGAATATCCAGGCCCCATGGGCTGTGCTAACCACTGGGGTACACTGCCTCGAGCTCGCATCTTTTCTAACATTTTCCCCAAGGCCTAGGGGAGGGTCATAGGCACCTGAGCTGCCTCTTCATGAAAGGAACTTTCAGATAGTGCCAGGATCCAATGCTGGATCAAATGCCATGAGCCCCATTTCAACTGTTACATCCTAGTCCCAGAGGGACCTTCTGACAGAAGTCACAGCCCATGCAAAGCCTACGCTGGATGAACCTCTCATCTCAATTCCAGCCCTGGCCCCCCCTCCCCCCCACCCCCCACCGGCCTCATCGATGACAAGGGGGCCAGGTCTTGTGTCCAGCAGCTCCCTCCCATGCTGGCCAAGCCCTGCGTTCTTCCCAGAATGCTTGGCTCTTGACCATCCCTTCACACCCACATGCATTTTCAAAGCCTGGACCAGGGTTGATCTGGGGGGTGGGGGGGGGGGTGGGGTCAAGGCCTGCAGATCTCTCTGGGCCCAAGGGCAGAGCAGAGGCCAAAACGAGGGAATCACCATATATATGAAAGTTTCCTAATAACTAGATCTTTCTCATCACGGCTCCTTTGGGAAAGGAGGGAGTTCCCCATCTCTGGAGGTAAGCACCAGTGGCTCCCCAGACAGGAAACCTCCTTGCCAGAGACTACTGAGAATCCCTGCTCATGCTGAGATCCCCTGCTCTCTGCTCTCAGTTCTGAGCCTTTGGGGATCTCATGGCTCAAACCTGTAATAATGATAAGAGTCGACGTCCCCCGGAGCACCAGGAATCTTACAGGGGCTCCCCACCCATTGCAACCCTTTGAATCCTCAGACTAGCCCAAGAGAATGGCATGATTGTATTCATTATTATCCCCGTTTCACAGATAGGGAAACTGAGACAGCACCTCGTGAGGAGTGCGCCTGAGGTTACATCGCATCGGGGCCAGAGGCGGGATTTGAACCCCGGAGGACTAACTCCAGTCTGTGCCTCCTCTGCCAATATTGTCCCTCTTATAAAGGTAACAGTAGCAGCCATCACAGCTGATTCACAGAGCACTTCGACAGGGTGACCATTCCTGGGAACTTGGCTCCAGGACCCCTCCTCTCTGCAGGAGCCCTACCAGGCGGGTATTATGCAGAGTATGCAGGAAGCAGCGGGTAAGGGTTGAGCTGGAATTTGAACCCGGGAGGGGGGGGGGGGCCTGGAATATGACATCATGGGCCTCCCTGCCGTCCACCGTGCTTGGAGGCTTTGATCCCCAGGGTGTGGAGCCACAGCGGCACCCAATCCTGCCATCTTCCCTGAAAGTCGAAGCCTTTAATATTTTAAGACAAAGGTGGCCTTAAGAGCATCTACGAAAAGACAATCGTACTCCACCTACAATCTAGTGTAGACACCGACTGTTTGTATCCAGATAGACTGAATCAGTAGGGGGCTACTTAAAGATACAGGCCTCCCAAACGTGGGGCCCTGGGGTAACTCCACAGAGCCTTCGAGAATAGTGCCCAACTTACAGACGAAAAGTCTGAGGGTCACAGTGGCCCAGGTCACCCACAGGTAGCGACAGAGCTAGGACTTGAGCCCATACCCGCATGGCCCCCTTGCACAGGGCTCTTTCCCCAGCCCACAAGGACACTCCTCTCTCCGGCCTTGGAAATGCCGTCTCTGAGGAAGGGAGCAAAGGTGGCTGTATGGTCCCTCCATTGCAACCCATCTCTGCTCATTCTGTGCTCTGGGGACAATGCCCTGACTAATGGGTGACGCTGACAGCTCCCAGGCTGGGAAGAGGCACATCAACGCACCCCCATGTGTGGTCAGCATAGAGGGAGGACTAGAGCACAGGACAGAAGTCAAGGGGGGGGCAGAGCCGAGGGCAACATGGGGCAGGGCAAAGACTGAGCCCGGGCCAGGCGGGGCAGAGAGGAAAGACGGATGGGACACTCCAGGCAGGGCTCGGACGCCCTGGCCGTCCCTGGGAGGGTGTCGTGGATTGTCTTGTCCCCCGGAAAAGTCGTGTGTGCATTCCACACCCTGTGCGTGGGACCCAACTTGGAAAAAGGGACTGTGCAGATGTAATTAAGGATCTGGAGATGAGATGAAGAGGTGGGTCCCAGATCCACCTGGAGGTCTGGGGGGCATCGGGGAAGGACCCCCCCCCCGGGACTGACTAAAAATCCCCCAAAAGGCCCAGCAAGGAAGTGCCACCAGCACACAGAGCCAAGTCCTGGGTCAGACCTCCCCCCGCCCCTTAGCTGGAATCCTCACTCCCCCTGGCAGTTATTTTTATCCCGTGTTACAGATGCGTGAACCCAGGCTCAGAGAGGCTTAGTGCTTTCCTGAGGTCACACAGCAAATCAGAAACGAGCCCTTCAGCTGAACCCAGACTCAGGGTTTGCGGCTGGGGGGGAGGGGGAGGTGGGAAAGAGCTTTTGAGTTTCAGAAAATCCCAGAGTGCAGGAAAGAGGCCTTAAGGGGCCTAAAGAAAAATTTGTTTGAAAATTAAATAGAACAACAGAAATTGTTGTTTTTTTCCTTCTTACTGTTCATGGTCGTCACTTACGTGGATAAATCCGGGATTTCTGTCGCTTGCGCGAGCTGGGCAGGTCTGGGCACCGGCCATGGCCACGTGCCTGGCTGCACCGTGTCCCCCTCCCCTGCACCCCACGCTCGGCATCTCCCCTCCCCCACCCCAGCCCCTCACGCGGCGGCTCTACCGCTCTTCCCGAGCCTGTGCGGGCGCTCACCGCCTATCCTGTCGGGAGTCATTCTCCCCACGGGACAGGGAGCTCCCTGCGGGTGGGAACCAAGCGTGCAGGCCACCGACGTGTCCCCAGAGCCCAGCACTGCGCCCAGCGCACTGTGTGCGCAGCAAGCACTTGGGGGCAGCTCACGGCCTCCAGGCTGGTCCAGTGCCCATCCACGCCCTCCTGGAGCTGCGGTCCCCTCCGCCCCCGGGTCCCCCCTTGCTGCCGCCACCGTCTTCGCCACCCCCCCACCCGCCACGCCCCCCACAAGAGGGCGCCCGTGAGCATTCCTCTGCCCCCAGCCTTCAGGGGCTCCCACCTCCCTGGGGGTAAAAGCCTCAGTCCTCTCCGTGACCCCCAAGCAGGACCTGCCCTCCCCTACTCCTCTCTCCCCCTCGTTCACTCTTTCCCAGCCACACATGCCTCCTCTGTTCCTCCAACACTCCAGGCCCAGTCCTGCCCCAGGACCTTTGCATGGGCTGCTCCAGAATGCGCTCTGCCAGATCTCTGCACGGTTCACTCCCTTCCTTCAAGTCTTGGCTCAGATGTCACCTCCTTAGTGAAGGCTCCTTAAGCACCCTGTTTAATGTGACGGCCCTCAACCATCCGCTCACCCTGCTCTGTTTTTCCAGGGCCCTTACAGGCCGCATACAGGTTTCCCTCGCTATCCGAAAGCAGAGCGTTCCTGTGAAACTTTCCCATAACTTTCCGTAAAGAAGCAATTGCCACTGGTCTATGTGGAAAACTTTTGAACATTCCCAGACCCCCGAATTGGCCTCTCTTAGGCTTTTCTGATAGGTTAGGACACATCTTGCTAATGGAGGCACAGAATTAAACGAGACAAGGCCCAGATGCTTGCAGACACAGTTCAGAGCTCCGGCTGCAGGCCTGCCCGAGTGTGGTCCCGGGGAAGGCGCTCCGTGGGGCTGCCCTCGCTGCCGGGGGCTCGCACTGCCTCTGTAAGCCTTCCCCGAGTGCAAAGCCAGAGCTGAGTGCTGTTTTCGCGTTTTGCCTTTTTTCATAAAAGCACAAATCTCCTTCAGATTTCTTTCGGTTACCAAAAAAGGTACTCATGTAGGCCCTTCATGAAAGCAGAGGGAGTAGCATAATACGGACTTTCCAGGAGCAGAGGGTACCTGTATTATATTTATTTCTGTCTCCCCGCCTCCCCCAGCCCACTGAAATGTCCTGTCCACAAGGACAGTCAGTTTTTCATGGTTTGTTTTTTTTTTTCCCAGGGTTCCCAGGACCTAAATAGTTGCCAGGTACACAGTAGGCGCTCAATGAATACTTGTGGACTGAATGGATGTGTTTTCAAACCGACCTGCTCACATGGAGACAATCTCTCTGAGGGCAGCGACATTCGATCCCTTTTTATCCTCGTCGAATCCTTTTGCTCCCAAGCCCCCTGCATGCCAGGCGGCCCACCTTCTTGGCCGTTAACCTTGGCTTTGGGATCTAGCGGCTAAAGATGGGCTCAAACCCTGCCCGATGCCCCTCTCTGCTGTGTGACCTCGGGTCACTTAACCTCTCTGAGCCTCCACTACGGACTACGGAAGACATCTCCTTGTGCTGTGGGGCCACCCTTCACCCACCACCTGCCCCCCGCACCTTCTCTCCTCCCCCCATCCTCTTAGCCCCAGACTGTCCCCACTTTGCTAAGAACAGTGGGGCGGACGGCCTGTCCCGTATTCATCGCCCCTCCCCTCACCTGCAAACCCACTGGCTCCTGTGCAGAGGGCATGACTTCATGCGCATGGCTCACACCCCTGGACCCCTCACCCCAGCGCATCGTCTCTGGGGTGACCTTCTGCCTCCCTGGCCGGGCTCCTTAGCCTCCACTGCTGACACCTCCTCTGCCCCAGACTTACACATCGGGGCTTCTCAGGCCTCGTCTGGACACACCCTCAGTCTCCTGCCCCCAGCCGTCTTGACTCCTCCCACAGACTCTCACCATTGCCGCACCACGTCTTGACTCCTCCCACAGACTCTCACCATTGCCGCACCACGGTTCCATCCACAAACCACCCACCCATCTGCCTGTCCATCCCGTCATCTGTTTTCCATTCATTTATCTACCCGCCTGTCCATCCATCCATCCACCCACCCATTCACCCACTCACTTGTCCATCCATCTGTTCACCCACCCACCTGCTGTGTCCCAGGCACTGTTCTAGGCCCTGGGGACACAGCGGTGGACACAGAAGGCAAAAAGCCTCCACCCTAATGCTGTATTCACTCTAAGGGTGGAGGGAGGGAAAAACAAATAGCATAAACACAAAACCTATGATCTATGGTGTGTCAGGAGTCTTCATTTTCCCAGGAAAAAAAGGAAAGCAGGGAAGAGGGGTCTGGAGTGCTGGAGGGTGGCTGTGATGATAAATCATTTCTGCAGGGAGGCGGCACTGAGAAGGTGAAGGTTGAAAGGCAGGAGGAAGGAGGCATGTGAGTACCTGGGGGAAGAGGAACATTCACCAAGTAGGTGACATCTGAGCCAAGACCTGAAGGAAGTGAGAGAGTGAACTCTGCAGAGATTTGGGGGAACAGCATTCCAGGTAGCAGAGACAGCTCATGCAAAGGCCCTGGGGAAGGACCGACCTGAGGAACAGCCAGAAGGCCTGTGTGGCTGCAGCAGAGTGAGCGAGGGGGCGAGAGGGAGGAGGGGCGGCCAGGGCGGGGATGGGGCTGCGTCCCCAAATTGCGGTAGAATATACATCACGTAAAATGTGCCACCTTAGCCGTCTCTCAGTGCACTGGCATCAGGCACACTCATGCTGTCGTGCAGCCGCCCCCACCACCCGTCTCCAGAACTTTCCATCTCCCCAGACTGAGACTGTGTCCCCATGAAGCACGGACTCCCCGCCCCCTGCCCCACCCCTGGCTCCCACCATCCGCTCTCTGTCTCTGTGGACGGGACTCCTCTGGGGACCCTCTGTGAGTGGGGTCACACCGTGACCTCCGGGTCCGTCCACGCGGTGGCAGGTGGCAGGACGTCCTCCCTCCCTGGGGCTGGGTCACATTCCGGCGTGTGGATGGACCACACTGTGTGTACTGACTTATCCACCAGGGGACACTTGGGGCGTTCCCACTTTGGTGCTGCTGTGAACACGGGCGTGCAAACAGCTCTCGGAGACTTTCAATTCTTCGGCTCTGTCCTCAGAAGTGGAACGGTCGGGTCACACGGTAACTCTGCATGAAGGTCCCTGAGGAACCGCCAGACGTCTCCCTCAGCGCTGCCCCTTCCCAGTCCCCCCCCCCCCCCGCCACTCATCACCTCCGTCCGTCTGTCCGTCCAGGCCAGCGCAGACATCCTGCCCACCGCTCAGAGCACTGGACTCCCTACGGACACACGCCAGGTTTCGATCCTGAATGTAGCAGGACTCAGGAAATAGTGGAGAGAGGGGGCGAGTAGGTGGGTGAAGAAATGAGGCCCAGCCCCAGCCATCCCCCTCGGGTCGCTCTAGATGATGCCAGGTCCCTTCTGACACGTGACGAATTTGCCGTGTGTCCTGGGGGAGGTCTTCCCCCCTCTCTGAGCCTCTGTCTCTCACTGTGCATGAGGTTGCTCTAGGGCCCCCAGCCACGGGGCGGGGGGGGGGGGGAGGCGTCATCTGCAGAGGGTCAGGGACAAGGAGTCTCTCCCCTAGCGCTGGCCACGCCTCCAGGCAGTTTGCTGTCCTCAGGAGCCCCTCAGAGGGACCGGGTACAGCCATGATGGAAGGAAGCTCCATCCCACACTCTGGGACGCTCTGTGCCTTAGCTTCCCCATCTAGAAAGCGGAGAACCCAGAGTCCATGTTCTCCAGATTCTGAGCTCCGTATGGGATGCTGTCCTTTCCCTGCCCACTGCCTTCCAGGGCTCTCACCTCACTCGGAGTAAAACCCACGATCCTCTCCAAGACGCATGAGACCCTGAGCGACCTACCCTGTGTCTTCCCTGCCCTCCCTCCTTCCTCTCTCCCCTTGCCCTCTGTGCTCCAGCCACACAGGCCTCCTCACTGTTCCTCTCACAGGTCAAACTCATTCCGACCTCAGGGCCTTTGCATGTGCTGTTTCCTCTCCTGGAATGCCTTTCCCTTGGCTTCAGAATCACAGCTTTCTCATCTGTCATTCAGGTCACCTGCTCAGAGAGGCCATCTTTGGCCACCCAAGCTATCACCTCCCAACACACACCTTACTTTTATTTTCTTCATGGCGACTCAATCCAATCTAAATCTTACTTGTTCGTTACCCAGTTTATTATCAGCTCCCCTCTCCCCTGGAAGGGTTTGTGTCCCTAGACCCCAGTTCAGCGCCTGTCACCTAACAGAGATATGGAAAACAATTGCTGACTATCTGACTACCTGACCATGTACTGAGGACACCTGCAACATGAAGGACATCGCTCAGAGTATGTGCATTAATCACATTATGTAAGTGAACTCCAATTTCTGCAACCACTCCGGAAGACAGCTTTCAATGTTCCTTCTCTTTTACAAATGAGAAGCCAAGACTCAGAAAAGATGAGGTGGCTTGTTCAAGATCACAGAGAAGAAACACACACACACACACACACACACACACACACACACACAACCAGGAACAGAAACCAAGCCTGTGAGACCACAGACCTGATGGGTCATTCCCTTTCGTCACGTGTGGAGGAAGGTGGCCAATGCTGGGAACGTATCCCTCCACCCATCCATCCCTCCGTCTTTCATCCATCCATCCGTCCATCTGTCCATCTCTCCACCCACCCATCCCTCCAGCCCTCCATCCAGCCATCCTTGCATCCATCTACTCACTTATCCATCTATCTGTCCATATTGTAACCAGCCCACCCTCCCATATCCGACCATTCCCCATCCCCACCCCCCAACCTCTCATTCCCTCATGCCCTCATCCATCCACATGTTCCACTTCCAAATGACAAACAAGACACAGTCCCTGCCCCCACAGAGCTTACATATCAGTGAAATCCCCATGACCCCAGGCCAACAGCAGCCCCTTCCTCTGGCACTGGTCGCCTTCAGTCCAAGGACAGCCAGTCTCCCTTGATGGCTCTCACCCTGAATCTTCACCTCCACAATCACATCTCTTTCTTTGCCTCCTCTACTCCTCTTCCAAAGTGGGTCAAGACTCAGTCTGGGAGGTGGAACGCCTAGCTCTATTGCTGTGTGACTTGGGGCTGAGTGCTACGCCTCTCTGAGCCCCAACTCATCATGTGATCCATGTGAGGGAGGGGAACTTGGTCCCCTGAGAACACAGGTCTGCTTCTTTGCATTTCTAGTTTCCCCACAGTGTGGGCTCACCCCAAGGGGAAGCTTCCTCTTTTTCCATCCTTCTGCGTAAGAAGCAGGCATATCCTGAATGAGGCTGGGAGGCTGGAAAGGGGCTGGCAATGGCAGGTGAACAGACATGAAGCGCCCTTTCCACCCAAGTCTGAATTCCTCCCCTGCTCTAAATTCTCCCATGGCTCCCCAGTGCCCTCAGTCTAGGATCACAGGCCCTCCGGGGTTCAGCCCATGCTGACCCTCTGGCTTCACCTCTGGTTTCACCTCCCAGGTCCCACCTAATTCCTTCCCTCCTCCAGGTGTGCCCTCCACACCTCCAGGCCTCTGTAAACCCAGCTCCCTCTGCCCACATGCATGACGACGTCTGCCTAGCTGACTCACAGCCATGCCCATCCCAGGGCCAGGAACACAGTACTTGTTTCGGCGAATAAACAAATGAAGCGCTTCCTTCACCGGGCAGGCTCCTATTCTCCTTTCAAAGCCTCTGTTCTACAGCCCCTCGTCCACGCCGCCGGAGTTCCCAGGCAGAGCCCCAGATTCCTGTCCGGTTCCCTCAACCCTGCCTCCCTCCCTCCGACCCAGCCCTGACCATCACTCTGAGTGCCAGTGCCTAGCTCTGCCTTGCCATCAGAGACCTTCGCATTTCTCGTGCCCAGTAGCGGCCCCAAAAGGCTTTCAGGAAGCGTGGGCCAAACGAACGAATGGGCGCGCAGGCATGGCCCTGACTGATGGCCAGGCTCTCATCTGCCAATGTCAGGGGTGAAAGAGAGAGACAGGAGCCTGTGTCAGACACCCCAAGTGCCAGAGCCTCTCAGAAGAGCCCCCCGGGGTAAGTCCCACAACAGAAGGGGACGCTGGGGCTCCCAAGACCCTTTGTTCCTTTCTCACCAGGGCAAACCCCCCACCCCCCTCGCCAGAAGTTTCCAGAGGTAGCACTGCTCTGGGCCTTTGCACATGCTTTTCTCTGTGCCAGGAACACCTGTCCCCACCAACGGATCCTTCTCACCCTGTAGGCGTCAGCCCAGTCCCACGATAAGCCCAGCTCCTCCTGACCAAGCATGTACTTTGTGCCTGGCTCGCGGTCCTCCCCTTCCCCACTGCTCTGAGAGTGAAAGCCCTGCTGTCTCCCGACCCTGTGGGCGAGAGCAGGGTCTGCCAGTAAGATTAGAGAAACCAGATCATCTCAATGCCAAGCTCAGAACTGCTCTTTTATACTGACCACCTCCTCCAGGAAGCCCTCCTGGTCTCCACACCTGCAGGGGCTCCTCTGGGCTGTGTTCCCACCATCGCAGCCTGAGCATCAATGCCTTTAACCTCCGCCTTCCTCACTGAGTCCCTCCTACCAGACTGGGCTTTGAAGGCAGGTCAGGTCTTGGCAGGGGAGGGTAATCTGTGATGCCCAACATCATATCCTGGGTCTGGAATGGTGCCTGGCACACAGCAAGTGCTCAATAAATGCTGGTTATATGGGGAGATGGATTCGTGTCTTGTTCAACCCATCGTGAATCCACAGGGATGCCTGGTTGCACGGATTCCCATCTCCCCATGAACGCTGCACACAGTAGGTGCTTAGTCAACACTCTCTGCCCGAAGGAGGGCAGACATGATGTCACAGTACGGCCTGTAAGGCCCCGGTTAAATCGGGGAAGAACGGGCAGCTGGGGAAACTGAGGCACGGGGAGGGGCACGCCCAGCTCAGAGTCAGGCAGCCGGCCCTGGCGGCCGGCCCCCAGCACCCTCCCCCCCACGCGCCGTGCTCACAACTCCTCCCTCGGTGCCTCCGCCAGGCAGCCCTCCGTCTCCCTGGGGCTGGCGCGTCACCCTCGGAATCTCACGCCTCAGAGCTCAGCGTGCTCCAGCCTCCCCTCCTGCCGCGGAGTGAGCAGCTGGGGCTCCCATGGAAACCACAGGCCTCCACCCAGCCCCCCCACCTGCACCGGCCCCCCTCACAACCTCCGCTTTAAGACAAATATTGTCATTAACATGCAAATGCATATGTGATTACCATAAATGGGGGGCCTCTCGGCGGTGGCTGCCGAGCCCTAGAGCCCTATCGTGGGAGCCTGCCCCGGGCGGGGTGGGCATCAACGCTCCTTCGGCCCCCATCGGGAGAGAGAGGGACAGCCCGGCCACGCCAGGCACCCCCGTGGGCCCCCTCTGCGGGAGATGTCCCCTGGCCGGAGCCAGGTGGGGGGACATGGGGACACCGGCTGGTGGGAGCCCCCCAGTTCGGCCCGAGCTCCTGGCTGGGCTCCCTTTCTGGTCTGAGTGAGGAAGCGGCCTTGCAGCCTCCCTGCTCCCCCTTCTCCGTGGCTCTCCCTGACTCCCCCTCCCTGCCTCTCCCTGGGTGTGTGTGGTGGGGGGGGGGGCTCTACTTGCCTCGGTTTCTCTCTCTGTCTGTGTGTCTGTCTCCTTTCCTGCTCTTGCTGTGTCTCTCCTGGTCTCTCCTTGTGTCTCTAAATCATTTCTCTGTCTCCATCCCTTATCTTAAAAACAAAACAAGCCAGCGCCCAAGGGCCTGCCCTCTTGCTGAGGACCCTGTCTTTCCCATCCTGCCCCCTACCCCGACACTCAGGTCCCAGAGCCCCCCCCTCTCCCCCGGCACGGCTGGACCTCCCACCTGTCACTCGGTCTCACGGGGGCCCCACAGGCCATCAGGCATCGGGGTGCCTCATGCCACAGCCCCTTCCTCCCCAACACCATCTTTGAGGGGGGCCCGACTCTTGGCTGGGGGGGGAACCTGTCACCCCTCCATCACACAGATGTACTTTTGTATTCCCTGGGTTGGAGGGGACACAGGTGGGAGACAGTGAGGGCCCAGGCTCTGGTGGGTGTTTGGGAGCCAGTACTGACCCCTCCCGGCCTCAGTTTCCCTTCCATGTGAAATGAGCTGATGCTCGCAAGCCCACCCCAGTGGCTATCCCTTCGGTGGGGGACTGAACAGGCCCCAGGTATGACAGTTAAGGATGAGATGATGGTCAGGACAGGGATGATGATGACCCATGCTGCTGTCCCTTTTAGCACCCCTGGTGTCTGTCGTCATGGGATCCCCTGGCATTCGGGAGCCCAGAAGGCTCTGGGGCTGGGGGGGGGATCTCTCCCCCCACCCTCACCCCCGCCGGGGCCACACCCCCAGCCCTCGCTGCTCTCAGCCAGCACCAACAGCAGGCATCCTGTGCCCATTGGCTCCCCAGAAATGAAACCAGGGAAGTGTTGGCAGGAGGCGCCTGAACACCCCCTGTACTTCCCATTCATCAATGCACCTCCCTTTGGCTGAGACCCAGAGAGGGGCAGCCACTGGCCAAAGGTCACACAGTGGAGCCATCATCCTAGCTGCTGGCCCTTGAGACCCCCTCACCTCCAGCTCCCTCCCCCACAGCCAGGCCCAGCACAGGGGGTGTCAGGAGAGAGATCCGGTGTTGGAGGATGGGCGGGAGGAGATGTCCCCCTCCCCACCCCCTGCAGCGGGGGGGGCCCCTGGGAAGTGGAGGGCGGGAGCTGGGTGTCACGGACACCGGGCTGCCTAATTGTCACCCTTCTGGGAAAGACCCCGAGACGCCCCTAAGCCTAACAATCCCCAGCCAGAAAAAAAATAACCCGACATTCAAGAGGCCCTGCTTTGCCGACAGTGGGGGAAACTGAGGCTCCAGCCCAGGCGGAAACCCAGCCACAGTCCATCCCTTCCCCTGGTGGGGGTGGGGGGTGTCCAGGGGAGATTTAAAAATGAGCAAAGGGAGGAGGGCCACCCAGTGTGTGCACCCCCTGCACCCCATCAGCTTCCCTCACTCAGAGCCCACCAACAGCCTATCAGTTCAACATTTGGGGGGGCACGTGGACACCCCCTCCAGCCCCCATCAGAATCTTTCTAGAAATGGGCCCTTCGGCCGTACCGGGGGCGGGGGCCTTGTGCAAAGTGCCCTCCATGCAGCCATGGACCCCTGAGCTTGACTCATGGGCAAATGGGAGCCCTCTGCCCTCCTAGTTCACATAGAGGAATTCGATTTTCCAAGCTTCCCCCCCCCCTTTTTTTTGGTGATGGTTGGATTTGAAAAGAGGTGGGGGATGGGAGGGGTTTCTTTCCTCCCCCTAGGATACCAGCTGGAGGGTCTAGCTACAGTGACAGGCCCTGGGTCCATCCCAACAGACTCTCCCTATGGCCTGCCCGGGTCCATCATCCACCCATTCATTCATTCACTCATTCATTCATCCATCCATCCATCCATCCAACAAGCATGTATTCATGCTTCCCATGGCAGCCACAGAGAAGAAGGGGGACAACGGGGTCTGAAATAGGTCATGAGCCCCGCTCCATCCCCAAGGAGCCTCCAGGGTCCTGCCAGGGGTGTCCAGCACAAAGCCTTCACTGTCCCCACCCTCGGTCACCGACACCTGATGGGAGAGCCGTCAAAGCCACCGTCATTCAGACACTGGGCCCATGATCTGAGCCCAGGGCTGGGGCCACAGTCCCTGGGCGCCTCCTCCCAGCATCCCATCTGAGGGAGAATCAGGTGGGAGGGAGGTGGGCAGGCCTCCCCACCCCTCCTGCCTCCCCCACTGTGCTCCCGGGTCGCCCACGCCTCCCCGTCCACCTTAGGATCTGGGCTCTGCCAGATGGACGGTCCAGGCTCATCGTCTTTGGCCTCAGACCTCAACACATTGCTAACAGGCTAGGCCAGTTTTAACTTGAGCCAAAGGTGGAAGCAGGGAGGGGGAGGGCAGAGAAATGGAGGGGGGATGCTGATCCAAACAGAGAGGATGGGCGGCGGGGGTGGGGGGGGGAGGGCAAACCATAGCATTTTAACCACCCAGGGCTGGGGAGGCTGGCGCCCACCGCCCCACTAGCCTGGCTCAGCTCCCTGATACCCCCACCCCGCTTTCTTTGTAGTTACCGATTAGCCCGGGGTCCTGGGCATCCGTGTCCCCTGCGGCTGGCCGGACCTGCCCCGCTGGCCTGGCTTTGTGAAAATGACCAAAGCAATGGAGTCCAGAGGTGCAAACTTCCCCGACGGGGCCTGGGGAGGCCGAATGAATGAGGGGGTGGGCAGGGAGGGGTGGCGAGGTCCGGGCAGCTCCTCCAGCAAAGGGGCAGGAAAGAGTGGGTGAGGGAGGGAGGAAGGGGTGGGGGTCCAGGGGGAATGGGAGGGAGAGGCAGAGAGAGAGAGAGAGAGAGAGAGAGAGAGAGAGAAGGATGCTGGGGGGGGAGAGGATGGGAGGTAGAGGGAGATGGGAGAGGAGAGAAAAGGAAAGAGAGAGGGAGAGGGAGAGAGAGAGAGAGAGAGAGAGGATGCCGGAAGGTGGGGAGGGAGGGAGAGGGGGCGGAGGAGGGGAGGGGGCCAGCTCGAATCTGTCAGCTGCACCCCCAGAGGGGGGAGGAAGGGTAGGTGGAAAAGGGGGAGAGCAATGATGCTGTGGCGGCGGCGAGCGGAGGGAGGAGGTGAGGAGGGGAGGGCTGGGGGAGAGAAGATGCCGGAAGGTGGGGTGGGGAGGCCGAGGGAGGAGAGGGGAGGGCGGGGAGGGGGCCGGGGCGCCCACCTTTGTGCATGCCCGTGTAGGGGTCTTTGAGCACCGTGAGCTCGTAGATGCGGCCAAACTGCTCGAAGAGCGGCTTGAGGTCCTTCTCGTCCAGGTTGCGCGGGATCTGGCCCACGAAGAGCTTGATGGCGTCCAGGTCCTTCATGCCGTCGGGCTGCCCCCCGGGGGGCTCGGGCCCGCTGCTGCCCACGGGCGAGGGCCGCGTCTGCAGGAGCTGCTGCTGCTGCCGGCGCGCCTCGCTCTCCGTCAGGCGGGCCATGGCGGGCGCGGGCGGGCGGCGGGCGCGGGACCGAGCCGGCGGCGGCGGCGGCGGCGGCGGCGGCGGCGGCGGGCGGCGGGCGGCGGGCGGACTCGCAGCTGGAGCGACGGACGCCGCCTCCCGCCTCCCTCCCGCCCCGTCCCCGCGCCCTCCTCCCTCCTCCTCCGCGCGCCCGCTCGCTCCAGCATCAGGACCACAAAAGGGCGGCTCCGCAGCGGCCCCTGGCGGCCGGAGCGCGCGTCGACGCGGCGGCGCCTCCCGCGCCCCGAGCGGGCGGGGGGACCGAGGCCGAGGGTGGGGGGTGGGGGTGGGGGTGGGGGCCCCCGCCGGCGCCCAGGGGCACCCGCGGCCCCCACCGCCACCAACAGGAAGAACGCTAAGGGTGGCGCGCGGTCCTGTGGGGTGCCTCCTGGGCGTTTACCCCGTCCTCGGCGCTGGTAAGCGCGTAACTCGGTAACGGTGGTGATAGTTAAGAGTATCATGATAATAATAGTAATGAAAGTAATAATACCCGCAGCAAAACATAAAGGAACACTTTATATATATATATATATATACACACACACATACATGCATATATATGTATATATACATCTATGGATACAGGGATAGATGCATCTATGTATCTATACATATACGTATATACACACATGTATGAATTTTAAAAAATTTTATATATATAAAATTTTTATATATATTTATATTTATATATATGTATAAAATTATTGTCAAGTTAGCTAACATACCACGTATACAGTGTGCTCTAGGCTTTGGGAGTAGATTCCCATGAGTCATCACTTACATCCAGCACCCGGTGCTCATCCCAAGCAGGGTCCTCCTCGATGCCCATCACCCACTTCCCCCTCTCCCCCATCAATCCTCAGTTTGTTCCCCGTATTTCAGAGCCTCTTATGGTTCGACTCCCTCTCAGTTCGTATCTGTTTTTTTTTTTCCTTCCCCTCCCGCATGGTCTCTTGCTAAGTTTCTCAAGTTCCACACATAAGTGCAAACGTCTATCTGTCTTCCTCTTACTGACTTATTCCGCTTAGCAGAATACCCTCTGGTTCCATCCACGTTGCGCAAATGGCAAGATTTCATTCTTTTTCTTTGCTGAGTAATATTCCCTTGTAGAATATACACCACGTCTTCTTTAGCCATTCATCTGTTGATGGACATTCGGGCTCCTTCCATACGGTGGCTATTGTCGATAGTGCTGCTATAAACGCTGGGGTGCATGTGCCCCTGTGAATGAGCACCCCTTTATCCTCTGGGTGTATTTGCAAATGACATATCAGATAAAGGGCTAGTATCCAAATTCTATAAAGAACTTACCAAGCTCAACACCCAAGAAACAAATAACCCAGGGAAGAAATGGGCAGAAGACATGCATAGACACTTTTCCAAAGAAGACATCCGGATGGCCAACAGGCACATGAAAAGATGCTCAAACGCCACTCCTCATCAGGGAAACACAAATCAAAACCACATTGAGATGCCACCTCACGCGGGTCAGAGTGGCTAAAATTAACAGCTCAGGCAACAACAGATGCTGGCGAGGACGCGGAGAAAGGGGATCTCTTCGGCACTCCTGGTGGGAATGCAAACTGGTGCGGCCACTCTGGAAAACGGTGAGGAGGTTCCTCAAAAGACTAAAAATAGAGCTACCCTATGACCCAGCAACAGCACTACGAGGAATTTATCCAAAAAGGAACACTTCGATACTACCATGGGCAAGGCACTGTGTTCGGGACTTTTAAGTCTATAGCTAACTGAGTAGAAATAGCAATCGTCCTCTGGGGATTTGGCAGCAAAAACCTCCCAAAAACCAAAAAACAAAACAAAACAAAAAAACCCCAAAGAACAAAGATTTAAAAAAAAAAAAAGAAGAAGAAATAGCAACCGTTGTGTTTTTATCAACGGTAACCGGAAATAACATTTTTTTCCCCTCACACTTGCTGTGTGTGCACATACTATTCAAAATATTTCAAAGGATAGTGACACAAATTTGGACCGAGTGCTCTATGGGCATCATGACACCCTGCCTTAAAACTCTTCAAAGATGTCCCCAAATGAAAGCCAGAGTCATCTCCACAGACCACAAGGCCCTGCAGGACCTGCCCCGTCCCCTCCCTGCCTTTCCCTCCTCCCTCTCTCCCCCTTGCCCATTTTGCTCCAGCCACGTGGGCCTCCTGGCTGTTCCTCCCACACACCAGGCCCAGTGCTGCCCCAGGGCCTTTGCACAGGCTGTGCCCTCTGTCTGGCGTGCCCTCTCCCAGATGGTGCATGGCTCACTCTTTCATTCCTCATCACCTTCTCTCTCCACCTTATCTAAAGTCATTCAGCCCCCATCACACGCTTCCTCAGGCTTGCTTTTTCCTCCATAGCATTTACACCCATTTTAACTTAATTCTAATATGCTATATATTTAATTGTTTATTAATAAACCACATAGCTCTCTCCAGGTGCCAGGCTCTGTGCTAGGTGTTCAACATGTACAAACTCATTTAATCCACACAACAACCCCTTGGGTGGGTACACATAAACAGATTCTTACAGACTGTAGTCAGAGTCAGTAGACGACGTGACTCTTGACCTTGGGGTTGTGAGTTCGAGCCCCACGTCGGGTGTAGAGATGACTTCAAAATGAATTAGATAAATAAACTTAAAAAAAACACTTAGTGTAATGTTTAAAAGATCAAAATGCAAAAAGTACAAGGGACACGATATCAAAAATTTAAATAAAGGCAGAATTAGTATTCCTGAGTTTTCCCGTTGACTCAGCATGGCAGTGTTACTGATCCCTGATTTTAATTTTTAATTTATTGTATTTTTATTCATTTTAAATTTAAAATGTTATTTCAAAACCAAGACGGTATCAGTCACAATGTCACGCTGAGCCAAAGGAAAAAATCAGCAATACTGATTCTATTTAAAATGTCGACATTCGGGGCACCTGGATGGTTCAGTCGGTTAAGCGTCTGACTCTTGATTTCAGCTCAGGTCATAGTCTTGAGGTTTGTGGGATCGAGCCCCGTATCGGGCTCTGTGCTGACAGCACGGAGCCTGCTTGGGATTCTCTCTCTCTCTCTCTCTCTCTCTCTCTCTCTCTCTCTCCCTTCCTCTCTGCCCCTCCCGTGCACGCTCTCTCTCTCAAAATAAATCATTAAAAAATAAAATAAAATGTTGACATTCTGTTCGTTATGGATTTGCTGTTCATCAGTGTTGATTTTTAAAATTGCATGAAAAGAATCCCTATCTTGATGACTGAGTTTCCTGCACCCCCTTAAACTGCTCCGTAGGTGAGCTCACCCCGGTCCCTCCCTGCACAACCAACCCTCAGAGCAGCTGTAAGAGGGAAGTAATGTTTCTATACTCACTTGGCACAGGGGAAACTGAGGCTCAGAGAGGTCGAGTCGCTAGTGCAAGGCCACGCACAAAGAGCGCCGGGATTTGAACCCAGCCGGCCGACCCTGGAGCCCGCAACTTCCCACGACCCCGCACCGTCTTCCTCCAGCTACAGGTGGCTAAGCCTCAAGTTCCTTATTTGCCAACTGACACGGCAGGGCGAACGGGGTGAAGTCCCTGGCGTGGATTCAGCAAGCTCATGGGTGAGGCTTCGTACAGCGCCTGGGACATTCTCAGCCCCCCCCCCCCCCCCCCATAAACGGCTGTTGTCAGGACTATTACTGGCAGGGACCTTCCCGCCCCCACACTGGAGCAGGACATCAGGCTTGGCTAGGAAGCGGGGGTGGGAGGGGTCACGGGTCCTCTTACAGCCTCCAGCCCTTGGTCCTGCCCAGCACCCACCCCCCCCCGCCCCCCCCCCCCCGTTCCCGCTCAGCCCCAGGATGGGCTCGTGGAGCCGAGCTGGAGGCAGGCACCGTCTCCATGGAGATCTGAGCCTGATGCCCGGAGCCCTGTGGGCCTCTAATGTGCCAGGAGAGTGGGGAAAGGACAGAAATGAAACCCAGCAGGCCCCCCGGGCGCCAGAGATGCCTTTTCCTCACTCTCTTACTTCTGCCCCAAACAAAGGGGTGGGGAAGGCGCTAGAGAGAGCCCAGCCCGGCTCCAGACTGACCCTGGGGATGTTAAACCCAGCATCCCACCGTGTGAACGATACCCGTCCCTGGAGCTCATTCCCTGACCCGGGTGGGGTCAGAAAGCAGCCTGTGCACCTGGAAACATCTGGAGCCCACACGGCCGATGCTCCAATTTGGGAGACCCGGTCCCAATCAGCATCCTACCAGTTGGGACGGTACTGAAGAAGCGGGGGTGGGGTGGGGGGAGTTGGGGGTTGGGGGGAGGCTTCCAGCAAGTCCCTTGGCTCCCCGGTCTTGGGGGCCCGTGCCTGCCAAGACAGGTGTCAGAATGTCCTCATCGTGGCACCGCGTGGACCGACATGCCGTGGACACCTGGGCGGCCTCCGCCTCCCGGCCATTGTGAATCCTCTGCTGGGAACAGGGGTGTGCAAAGCTTCCGTTCACGGCCCAGCCATCGGCTCTTTGGGGTATAAACCCGGAAGCTGAATCGAGGGGTCAGATGGCGACTCTATCTTTAACGTTGTGAGGACCCGCCAGACTTTTCCACCGCGGCTGCCTCGTCTCACATTCCCCCAGCCGGGAGCGAGGGCTCCGATCTCCCCACATCCTCGCTGACACCTGTTATTCTCTTATTTCCTCTCTTTTTTTTTTTTTAAGTGGTCGCCACCCTGGTGGGTGTGAGATGCACAAACACTATTTACGTGACATTCTCCTTGTTATCAGTCACCTCTTGAAAAAAAAAAAAACAAACCTTAAATAAATTTATCTTAAAGGCAAATTTACATTGTTGCCTTTGAAAGGAACGAGGTTCAGGGGCGCCTGGGGGGGCTCAGTCGGTTAAGCGTCTGACTTCAGCTCAGGTCGTGATTTCACAGCTCGTGGGTTCGAGCCCCGCGTCGGGCTCTGTGCTGACAGCTCAGGGCCTGGAGCCTGCTTCGGACTCTGTGTCTCCCTCTCCCCCCCCCCACCCGCCCCCACTTCGCTCACGCTGTCTCTCTCTCTCTCTCTCAAAAATAAACATTAAACATTTTTTAAATAAAAATAAAATAAAAATAAAAAAATAAAAGAAATACGGTTTATTAGATATGCGGGTAGAAGGTTTCAACTGAACACTGACGCTTTCACTCTGCATGCATGAGAAGCGTTACAGACCCGTTAACCCTGGAGAAGCTTCCTCTGACTTAAATGGAACAGCAGGTGGGCTTGGAAAAGGTGGGCCTTTCTCACGCTATGGTTTTTCCATCCATCTCTGAAAATCCCAGTGGGGTTTCCCCACATTTTGGGAAACCCTGCTTTAGGGGACAGGGCTCTAACCCTAATAAAAAGCGGTTTGGGCTGTGTGGCCTTGGGTGAGTCACCTCAACTCTCCGGGCCCCAGCTCCGTCATCAATAAATCGTGGGGAGGGGCAGTGACAGTTCTGTGAAGGGAATCTGTGAGGCTCAAGTGATACCACGGATAGGGGGTGGGGTGAGCCCCCCAGTCCCGAAATAACGGTGCCCAAGGAACACCGAGTTTCTACACTCCCTACAAATTTACTTAAATCCTGATTCTTGCCATCCTTCCCCTGGCTGGTGGGAAGCCCCTGGGACTGACTTTCCTGTGTCGAAACCCCTTCCTCCCCGAGCATGGAGGAGGCGGCCCTGGGCACCCCCTCCAGGCCGTGTGTGCCCTGAGAACTGCCCCCCACCTCTGCTTAGGATCCTTCCCGAGAGCAACTGGAAGGAGGCACTTTGTAAACTGTAAGGAGACGTCAAGAAAGACTTCGGAGGCACAGCAGGAACGTTCTGGGGGCAGGAAAGCCAAGCCCAGGGAATAATGCCGAGGCCAAGAGTGGGATCGACACCAGCGACCATTGTATCAGCTAGCTACAGCTGTGTAACAACTTACAACCAACTCACTGGCCCGGAACACGTGTCTCCTGCTCGTGGCTTCCCTGGGCCAGTAATTGGAGCACAGCGAGTGACTGGGTTCGCTCCCCAGTCCCACGAAGCTGCAATCGAGGGCTCAGCCTGGCGGCATCCAGAGCGCAAGGTCTCTCCACGCTCGGGACTTTGCCGTCCACGCTTTCTTGCTCGGCCCCAGGTGCCACCCGCATTCCTCACCACACAGCCCCCCTCCAGGGCCGTGTGTCTCGGGGCCCGCAGGACAATCTGCTCCTGTCGGCTAAGGCGGAGTCTTTCCTGGAAAGGGCGTGTGCCCACCTGGGCATCCTGCCCAAAATGTGGGTTCTGACCCTGCCCGTGGAGGGAAATAGCGGGTCAGCGGGCACGGGCAGCGTGGGGCCTCTGCCCTTTGGTGGTCTCCGAACGGCCAGCCTGAGTGCCTCCCTGGGTGATGGTCAGCTTGAACGTGTCCCTTTGGACCCTGATGCCTCTTGGCCCTGCTCTGCCCTCCACGCCCTCCAGCCCCTCACTGCTCAGGCTGCCCACTGCTCTTCTAGCACATTCCAGAGGATCTAGGGGCTGGTGATGTGTCCGCTGGGCACATACATCGCATCTCTACTCATCCCAGATGCCTCCTGCCTCCTCACATCCACACAGAGCAGAGGTCTCTGGTCCTCACCGACCCGCCTCAACTGTCCTCCCTTGTGCTGGGAAGGAGCTACCCCTTCCCTCCTGCGGGAACCCCGATCTCCGCTGGGGTTCTCCCAAGTCCCTGATCCCTGCCCTGTGGCCCCTGGGATGGAAAATGATTCCTCCTTGGGTCAACCTCTCGATGCCCCCTCTCAACAAACTCCGCTCGGCCCAGTGAGCCTGGGAGGAGGGGGCATGGCCTCCCTCCGCCTCCCCGGGTGGGGCTCTGCCCTCCGGCCACCGCGCATGTGGCCAGGCATGGACACCTGCCCCGGAGGGTCAGTGAATTCTTCCTGTGGGAATTTGAGGCTGAGAGCGAGGGGAGCCCTCCATGGGACTGAGTGCCTGTCAGAACGGGTTGGGGTCGTCTCCTGTAGGATTCCGTGCGTGTGAAATGTTCGGAACAGCAAATCCAGAGACAGACAGCGGACCGTGGCTACCAGAGGCTGGCGGAGGGACTGTTGATGGG
Organism: Acinonyx jubatus; assembly: GCF_027475565.1. Lineage (NCBI taxonomy): Eukaryota > Metazoa > Chordata > Mammalia > Carnivora > Felidae > Acinonyx > Acinonyx jubatus. The sequence goes on from NC_069383.1 coordinate 163,229,496, forward strand.
GACCAGTGTCTTTTAGAGTGATGGAATATTCTGGAATTAGGCGTGATGGATGCACAACTCTGTGCATGTACTACAAACCACGGCCAAGGACGCTTTAAAAGGGTGAGTTTTGTGGTAAGCCATCAAAATCTGGGGAGAAAGCAGGCAAAAAACCTCTTTGACCTCGGCCACAGCAACTTCTTACTCGACACGTGTCCGGAGGCAAGGGAAACAAAAGCAGAAATGAACTACTGGGACCTCATCGAAATAAAAAGCTTCTGCACAGGGAAGGAAACAATCAGCAAAACTAAAAGGCAACCGACGGAATGGGAGAAGATATTTGCAGATGACACGTCAGATAAAGGGCTGGTATCCAAAATCTATAAAGAACTTATCAAACTCAACATCCAAAACACAAATAATCCAGTGAAGAAATGGGCAAAAGACATGAATAGACACTTCTCCAAGGAAGACCTCCAGATGGCCGACCGACACATGACAAAACGCTCAACATCACTCCTCATCAGGGAAATACGAATCAAAACCACCATGAGATACCCCCTCACACCTGTCAGAATGGCTAACAGTAACAACTCAGGCAACAACAGATGTGGGTGAGGATGCGGAGAGAGGGGATCTCTTTTGCATTGCTGGTGGGAATGCAAGCTGGCGCAGCCACTCTGGAAAACAGTGTGGAGGTTCCTCAAATAATTAAAAATGGAACTACCCTACGACCCAGCCATTGCACTACGAGGCATTTACCCAAGGGATACAGGTGTGCTGTTTCGAAGGGACACATGCACCCCCGTGTTGATAGCAGCCCTATCGGCAAGAGCCAAAGTCTGGAAAGAGCCCAAATGGCCATCGATGGATGAATGGAGAAAGAAGATGTGGTATACACACACACACACACACACACACACACACACACACACAATGGGGTATTACTCGGCAATCAAAAGAATGAAATCTTGCCATTTGCAACTACGTGGATGGAACAGGAGGGGATTACGCTGAGTGAAATTAGTCAGAGAAAGACAAATATCATAGGACTTCACTCATATAAGGACTTTCAGAGACAAAACAGGTGAACATAAGGGAAGGGAAACAAAAATAACATAAAAACAAGAAAGGGACAAAACAGAAGAGACTCATAAATATGGAGAACAAACTGAGGGTTATTGGAGGGGTGGGGGGTGGGGGGATGGGCTAAATGGGGGAGGGGCATCAAGGAATCTACCCCTGAAGTCATTGTTGCACTAGATGCTAACTAACTTGGATGTAAATTAAAACAATAAATTTTTTAAAGGTTTACTTTAAAAATACAAAGCAAAAAAAAAAAAAATGTAGGAGGGATGGGGTGAGGGGCACCCGCCCTCCGTGGCCATCAGAGTGTCACCCAGACCGCAGGGTGGCCTTTGAGGAGCATCGGGGTCTGCACACAGAACCTCCCCACAACTTAGGGGTCACCAAGGGAAGAAACCCCAGATGCCACATGAGCCACGCCACCAGGGTTCACGCCCCGGGCGGGACATGGCACCCGGGTTTCGCTTCTGTCTGTGGTATCCCCGTGCCCTCCCCCAACACAGAAGCTGAACCCCATCCTGTGGACACACCAGAAAGCCAGGACTGTGGGGGCTGTTCTACAGAAGAGTGGCCAGGCCCCCTAAAAGTGTCAAGATCCTAAGACACAAAGGTGGAGAATGCTCCAGGGGTAAAGGAGGCCAGAGAGACAGAATCCCGGAAGGCGGGCGTGATCTGGAACGTTCTTTACCACGGAGGATGCTGTTGGGGACAATGACCAATGCTGGAGTCAGTCTGTCATCTGTATTGGTGTCCGCTTCCTGAGCTGGGCGGGTGCTCTGTGAGAAGGGCACTTTAGGAAACGCATTTGGGTTTAGGAGCGGGGTGAGGGGACAGACAGGGAGAGGGAGAAACACAGGAAGCAGATGTGAAATGTCAGCGTTTGCAGACCGCATGGAGGCTTTGAAAACTTCCGGGTGTTTCTAGAACGTTTCCGTAAATCTGAAATGATGTCCAGATAAAAAGGTAGGAAACAGGGGGGCCTGGGTGGCTCGGTCAGTTGAGCCTCCGACTTCGGCTCAGGTCATGATCTCACAGTTCGTGAGTTCGAGCCCCACGTCGGGCTCTGTGCTGACGGCTCGGAGCCTGGAGCCTGCTTCGGATTCTGTGTCTCCCTCTCTCTCTCTGCCCCTCCCCTGCTCACAGGCTGTCTCCCTCAAAAATAAATAAACATTAAAAAAAATTTTTTTTTAAGTTAGGAAACAGAAAGCAAATGTTTGGGAAGCACGGGGTTAGCACCCCCATCTGTCCCTTTAGAGCCGTGCCCGCCATGAGCCTCTCTCTCTGTCTCTGTCTCTCTCTCGTGCCTTCTTCTCAGAGATCTCTCTGGTCCTTGGGCCGGCCCCTGGAGTCCTGGGCCACGACGGGTGGAGACATTTCTGCAGCCCCTTGGAACCATGTGTCCTCAGCAGCTGGCCCAGCCCTCCCCGGGCCTCCGGACAGATCAGAAGCAGGAGTGTCTCTCAGAGGCCGCGAGTGTGTGCTCAGTGCCAAACAACCACGGCTCCACCTTGCTCTCTGGACAGTCTCTCCACTAAGAGAGGAAAACCAGAGTGGAGGTGGGGGATCGCAGGCTCTTCCTGGAGAGGGCTGGGGGACAAACATCTTGGGCTTGGGGAGGGGCACAGGGTCCCCCCACTCCCCGCTCAGCTCCGCCCTTGGGAGCGCCCCTGATACGTAGTGAGCTGAGCGTGGCCACGTGCAAGTGAAACTTTATTTACAATCACGGGTAGCTGGACTAGGCCACGGGCCCCAGCGTGCTGACCTCCGGGTGCACGTGCTCCCCCCAGGGCTCCGAAAGGCACCCGGGAAGATTTGTGATGGCCGAAGGTTGGGGAAAGCTATGCGTCCGTCAGCAGGAAAGTGGGTCACCCCAGGCACCTTCCCGGGACGGAATATTAGACGGCGACAAAAAAGGGACGTGCGTGTGTAAGAGGACGCCAGACCAGGACACTTTGATGCTGTTGGTGTAAAATGTTGAAGCCGCACACACAACACTGCTGAAAAGTGTCCGGGTTTGTAAGGATGCATGTAAGAATGCTTTCTAAAGAACAAAAAGGATACAGGCTGGAGACGGTGACTCCAGGGAGACCGAGGTGGCTTGGAAGGAGGTTCACTTGTGTTTTACTGCCTCAAAACAAAGGCCCCTGGGGTAGAGGTCAAAGCCACGTGTGACCCCCGTGGGGTCCTCATGGAGGCTGCAGGATGCTTGTTGGATTTCACCTTCACCCAAATCATTTGCTGCCGCTGCCCAGGGCTAATGACACTTCACTTATCCACACCGAGGAGGCCCACAGAACAAAGTCACCTTCCCGACCATCCTCCGGGAGCCAGTGACCTCTCCAAATGCAAGCTGGGCCCCATCCCTCCTCTCCTCGGCCCACCTCCTCCCCACATTCCCCATCACGTTGGGAGTAAGAGGCAGAGGACCTGCTGATTCCCTGGAGGCCCCGCAGGACCCTCCCCGCCTCCCTCTCTCCCCATGGCTCACACTGCTCCTCCCACACACCAGGCACCATCCTGCCCCGGGGCCTTTGCACAGGCTGTGCCCGATGCCTGGACCACTGTCCCTAATTTCCACACGGCTTAATCCTTGTCATTCCGACTTTACTCAAGGGCCTAGTTTAGGGCCTCTCACCATCCAGTCCCCATCTATTCTTTCCTTAGTCACCCGTCTTCCCAGCAGACAGCGAGCCTCAGGGTGGCTGGGAGAGTGTCTCCCCTCCGTGTCTCCCCCAGCCCAGCGTGGCACCTGACACATGGCAGGTGGGCAGGTACTGGTTGACTCCACAGCCTAATGACACTAGTCCGCAGTGACGTGATCGGCAGTCACCTGGGGACGAAGAGGGCACTGAGAGGGGTGGCGATGGAGAGTGAGGGATCATTCCAGAGCAATCGTACATTCACACGTGAGGGGGTGTCGACACCACGTCTTCGTACCTCACACCACACACTTCACACCCAGCGCCTACAGAGCTGTCTAAAGAGAAACAAGGCTGAGCCTTGAACAACACGGTTTGAACCAAGTGGGTCCCCTTGCACGTGCACCTTTTACAGCACAGCGCTGGGATCTGCTTCCTCTTCCTCGTGATCGTGATTAGAGTTAACTTTCTTTCCCCAGCTTACTTTGAGAATACAGCACATAAAACACATAACACACAGAGATCAGAGCAGGTTACACGCATAACATACAGAGATCAGAGCAGGTAACACGAATAACACACAGAGATCAGAGCAGGTAACACGGAAACATACAGAGATCACAGCAGGTAACACGCATAACACACAGAGATCAGAACAGGTAACACGAAAACATACAGAGATCACAGCAGGTAACACGCATAACACACAGAGATCAGAGCAGGTAACACGCAAAACATACAAGAGATCACAGCAAGTAACACGCAAAACATACAGAGATCAGAGCAGGTAACACGCAAAACATACAAATATCACAGCAGGTAACACGCATAACGTACAGAGATCAGAGCAGGGAACACGCATAACGTACAGAGATCACAGCAGGTAACACGAATAACACACAGAGATCAGAGCAGGTAACGCATAAAATACAAAGATCACAGCACGTAACACGCATAACATACAGGGATCACAGCAGGTAACACATAACTTACAGAGATCGCAGCAGGGAACACGGCTAACACATACACATCACAGCAGGGAACCCACGTAACACACACATCACAGCCGGTAACTCGTAACACACTAACTTGTGTTCATCGGCTGCTGGCATCATTGCTCAGGCTTCTGGTCGACTGGAGGCTATCAGTGGTCAAGCTCTGGGAAGTCAAAAGTTGTATGCAGAGTTTCGACAGTGTCCCTAACACCCATGTCAAGGGTCAACCGTATTTAAAACTTACGCGATTTTCAAAATGGGATTTCATATACACCACACACTCTAGGAAACAGGATGGAAAAAAGTCCAGCTACAGTGATTGGTGGCTTGTTTTCCTGGTTTCTTTTTTTTAAATTATTCATTTATGTTGATTTTTGAGAGAGACAGAGCACAAGCAGGGGAGGGGCAGGGAGGGAGCGGGACACAGATCTGAAGCTGAGCTGTCAGCCCAGAGCCTGACGCGGGGCTCGAACCCACGAACCGTGCGATCATGACTTGAGCTCAAGTCGGACGCTCAACCGACTGCGCCACCCCCCCCCCCCCGGGCGCCCCCGTTTTCCCGTTTTCAGGCCATGGAACTTTGTGTGTAAAAAGGAAAAGGAAAAATCCGTGTACGTTATAACACGAGTAGATGACCGTCTGGCTTCTCCCTCTGAACCGTGCTTAGTTTTACCTGGGCCCGTGGGGCGGGGGGGGGGGGGGGGGGGGGGGGGCGGGCCGAAGGGAAGGGAGATGGTCCCGACGCTGGGGCTGGGGGTCCCTGGGGAAACCCGGCCAGTCCCCGCTCCAGGCCCAGCCCACCACGGCGGTGGCCCCTCCCCTCGGGCGCCGGTATCCCCTCCCCCTCCCCCGCCCCGTCCAGCCCATCCTTCAGCCTGGACCTGCGCGGCCCTCGGGTCCTGGACGCCTCCCGCCCTCGTCCTCCCCTCAGCGGCCACGCAAGGGCGCCCGCGAGCACGCCACCAGGCGAAGGATCCCCTCCGGGACTCCCCGCAGCCCGTCTACACCACCTGCCGGCGGCTCGGAGCTCTGAGACCGCGCGCAGGCTGTCCTCTCCCACATCCAGAACACCAGCCCCTGAGAACACCTTGTTTGTTCTCACTGACCACCACAGAGGACACACGGACGCCGTTAACCGGCCGACAGATCTGGGTGGAGCCGAGCAGGGTAAGCCTGGGGGGCAGGCACCTGGCGGGAGCTCCCAGGCCTGGAGCAGAGACCTGGGCCCTGTATACCCAAAGTGGAGCGTTGCACCCGAGCGCCGCAGTGGCTGTGCTCCCGCCCAGACGGCCCTGGAGACTGGTTTGGGACTGGGGGTCAGGGGAGGCGGGATGACGGGGGCAGCCTGCATACAGCCCCCTGCCCCCCCCCACCCCGATTCACACCCACGGGAGCCTCAGCACGTGACCTTCTCTGGAAAGAGGGTCTTTGCATATTTATCAGCAGAGAGGTTGTGGTGCTGCCCCGGGGGTGGGGGCCTGAGAGCGGGAGAGGAGCGGACGGAATGTGCAGGCCCTCAGCTAGAGCCACACGCCCATGAGCCGAGGGACCCGAGAGAGCGAGGAAGAGACTGTCGGGGACCCAGGAGCCAGCCCTGCCCACGGCCTGCCCCTGACTTCTGGCCTCCAGAGCTGGGAGACCAGAAACTTGCTCAGGGTGCCCAGTCGGGGTACAGCTGCCCCAGGAATCAAACACACCCCGTGATCCCACTGGACAGCGAGTGGGTTTCCACCCTCGGCTGGCAGCTGGGGGGCAGGAAGGACCGACCCCGCTCACCTGGCCCCAGGCCCCTCAAGGAGCACAAAACACCTTAGAAGCGGCTCCCGGACAGGACACAAGAGGCGGATCATTCGATATGGCTTTATTTTCTGATCGTCCAAGTCCGTCCCCAACCAGCCTGAGCTCTGAACAGTTAGCAGTCCTGACGGCCGCCCCAGCAGGAGGGACACCCACTGGGCAGGCACACGTGGGGAAGACGGGCCAACACCGGTCCTCGAGTCCTGCCCCCAGAGGTGGCCGGGCTGGCTGGGCACTCGGTAAACAGTCTCTGGGGGAGACAGGCCACCCAGCAGGGCAAGGTGGGGGGGAGGGGGGCAGAGGCAGGAGAGCCTGCAGACCCCACACCTGCCCCTCCCTGTGCCTGGGGGGCTGGGACAGGGACGGTCTGGCTTGGCGAAGGTAGGAGGCCCAAGGTGGACACGGAGACACAGCCCCCGGGAGCCCGTCCCTACAGTGGGTGGTGAGCTGGCTTCTGGGGAGGGCGGGCTGGGGGGGGGGGGCACGTGGGAGGGAGCGGTCCCCCTGCTCTCCAGACCCTCCGTTAAGGCCTCCCTGGGGGCTGAGGCAGGTGCCCAGAGCCTCCCTCATCCTGACTCTCCCCTCGGCACAGAACACCTCACTGATTATATTGCTAATGAATCGGTTCGCCTGGGTCTCCCTGAGATCAATCTCAGCAGCACTGGAGGGCCCCCCCACACCCTTCCCTTACAAGGAGCCTGATTTGTGGGGTTCAGGCCCAGACCTTCCTCTCCAGGTCCCAGGTCCTGGGAAGGGCAGCAGCCCCGTGGGCCCCACAGCCACGTCTTCTCCAGCAAACGCTCTCCTCGATCCCCAGCCTGGATGCCGTCCTCAGACACGGGGGCACCGGCTGCCCCCAGAACACAGCCTCCACTCCACAGGTGAGGAGACCGAGGCCCAGAGAGCCCAAGGGAAGGGGCAGAGGGCTAGGGTGCCTCCTCTCTCCACGCCTGTCTCCCGCCCCAGGGGCGTCGGGGCAGCCGGGTCCCCAAGGGACAGGCTCAAGTGCCCCGGGCACGGCGGGAGGGCAGAGGCTGTGACAAGCCAGGGGCTCAGGGGACACGTGTTCCAAGGCCGCACCCGAGGCGAGAGGCCAGGGCGGGGGGACCCAGTCTCTGAGGGATGGGCTGGTGCTGCCCGGCAGACAAGAGGCTGAGCACCCACATCACCAGGTGGACGGGGCGGCGTGAGGCCAGACAGGGCCAGAGAGGGGCGGCCCCCTGCCCCTCAGCCTGCAGTCGCCGGTCAGCGTCGCGGGCAAAAGGAGGGACGTGCCGGGCACCTTTCTGGTCATCCTGCAGCCCGTGAACCCTGAGGGCTGGGGGATCGCCTCCGGGGTGGGGGGCTCGTCCGCAGACTTGTCCCCAAGTCCAGGGCCCGGCCCCGGGGCCTCTACCAAATGCTCCTGCCATAGAGTTCACAGGACAGAAAAGAGAAAGAACCCCCCAAGTCCTCAAGAGCAACACGGAAAAGCTCTGTAATTCGGGGTGCCGGCCGGCTGTGGCGTGGGGAGGGGTGGCAGGCGGGGGCGTCACTGCGTCTTGGCCTTCACGAGCAGTCTCTGAACGGTTCTGTACAGGAGGTCGAAGTGCTATAGGGGCGGTGTGGGGGGCGTGAGTGAGAGCTGGGCCCAAGGGCTGCCTGGGGGTCACGTCCTGCTAGGCAGGGTGGGGGTGAGCCCCCTCCCGGCCCTCCCCCGGCTCACCTGGACCGCCGTGTAGGCCATCCCGAGGTAGGCGCCGATGCAGACGGCCAACAGCAGGTCGAAGATGGCTGGCTTGACCCTGAGGGAGACCGGGGCGTCGGCGGGGTCAGGGGAGGGTGCGGGCTGCCTCCGTGTCCCTGGACCGCACGCCACAGGCAGTGACCCAGGGCAGCTCACCTGTAGGCATTCATCACCTGCTTCAGCTGGTCATAGAAGACAAACTCGGGGTCCCTGAGGAGAGAGCACTTCCTCAGCGGGGTCACCCAGGAGCGGGGCCACGTTCTGTGTCCCCCAGAAACCAGACCGCCTGGAGGGCCCGTGGGCCCAGAACGGGGGAAGGGAGCACGTGCGTGCGTGCGTGTGTGTGTGTGTGTGCGCGCGTGCTTGGGCAAAGCTGCCACTCACCCTCCTGGGGAAGAACTATTCTTTGTCCTGAAGTAACCTCTTTCCTATTGCTTTTCTGGGCGTCAGAACACTCTTTAAAAACAGAGTAGGGTAACTGCTAAGAATTTACTGGTCTGGAAAGCATTTCCATAGAGAGAGGGCAAGGTGGTCTGGGAATCAGAGGCCCTGGCTCCACAGCTGTGGGTCCACTCTGAGCCTCAGTTTCTTCTTCCACCCAAGGGCTCTGACTCTCAGGCACACCATGAGTGGGGAGAAGGTAAAAAGCCAGCAAAGGGCACCAAGCAGTGTGGGGAGATCTCCTGCAGGTTCCCTCCGGCCACAAGGCCCTGGGGTGCTAGCTTGGCCCACGTGGGGGGCTCTGAGCAGCAGAAAAAAAGACAAAACCCAGCTGGCCCGTGGTGGGGACGAGCATCCTGAGGGCAGACCAGGGACCGGGGGTACGAGTCACTAGATACCAGAGCATGAAAGGACCAGAGGGCTGGCGGGGGGGGGGGGGGGGGATACGAGGCTGCCCAATTAAACACAGGACATCAGTTACTTTCGGATTTTAAATAAAGAAAAATCGGCCGTCAGTATAAGCATATCCCACACACTACAGGAGACACACTTATGCTAAACAAGAACAGGTAAATAAGCATTTGCATGGAATCACATTTAACGGGACACCTGTACTTTGAGCCCCTTGTTCTACTTCCGTCCAGTTTCCATCTGCTCTGGAAGCCCCCTGGTGCCTGCTGAGCGGGGAGCCACAGCCCACGCGGCTGTCGGGCGGGGGTGGGGGGGGGCGGGTAGACGGCGCCTCACCGTTTGTCCGCCTTGATGTGGTGCTGCTTCACCTCCTTCAGGTAACGGCTCAGGTAGTGCTCCAGGGTGCTGAGAAACGTGCCGTCCTTGTCCACCAGCTGGGCCGCGCGGGGCTGGTTGGTGAGCCAGTCCATCACGGAGTCCAGCTGTTCCTGCTGGATCTGCTGCGGGGCGCGGGCCGCGGTCACGGGACCCCGCCCCCGCCCCGCCCCCGCCCCCTCCTCCTCCCGCCCCGCCCCGCCCCCAGCCCGGCCCTTACCATCTGCTCCGTGAAGACCGGCATGTCTGGGGGGGTGCCCTGTGGAGACAGTGGGGGGGGGGGGGGCGGGGGACGCACCTTGAGTCTGGCCGCCCGGCGGGGGCGGGCCGGGAGCTGGCGGGGCGCGGTGGGGGCTCACCTTCTCGGTCAGGTTGTAGATGACTCGGGTCAGGGCCTCCGCGATGAGCCTGGTGTTGCGGGTCAGGGTTTTAGAGTCGACCCGGGACCTTAGGGCAGGTGTGAAGAAAGCGCACGGATGTGTCTGGAATCAGCCTCAGTTAAAATCGCCAGAAAAACAGTGGTCGTATTTCCGATGATGATACAAACAAACAAAGCCACAGCCGCCGCCTCGGGCAGGGCGGGCGCCTCCCCAGCATCTGCCTGGAATGGTGAGCGGCTCTGGGCCTCAGTTTCCTCATTGGGAACGCGGGGGTGGTCAGGGGGGACCCGCCCCCGCGGTTGTGGCGGACATCACTGATGCGATGTCCTGGGCCGGGTGAACATGTCCCCACATTCACGCCCACCCAGAGCCTGGGGACAGGCCCTGCCTGAGAAGCGGGGCCTCCACGGATGTGACCAGGGAAGGAGAGGTGGCGCTGGAGGGGATGGGCCCTGGGTCCTTACACGAAGGGAGGAAATCGCACAGACACCCAGAGACACCCTCCTGAGGCCGCACAGGCAACACACAGACCCGGAAAAGGATCTCTGGCGCAAAATACCGCCCAGCCAAGTGTGTGCAGCGTGCCCCCCCCCCCCCCCCCCAGAAGGCGGAGGGATTAGCCAGGGCCCAGCCGGCCCAGCCCCTTCCCTCCTGCTCTCTCTCCGCCCGGAACGCCCTTCTCCGGACGCCCCTGAACTGTAGCACCGCCTCCTCCAGGAAGCCTCCCTGATGCCCCAGGAACAGTCAACACCCTGCCCACACCTGCTCTCTCTCTAGGCCTCACCCACCGCCTGGCAGGGCCTCCTCGAGGACCAGCTTCTCACCCCCCAGCAGACATGTTCAGCAACAGGGCTGGGCCCAGCCCCAAGGCGACCATAAAACCCTGGCCCCACTGAGGGCCGACAGGCCACAGGGAGCCACGAACGAGAAGTGAAGTCATAAAATGGCAGAACCCAGAGGTGCACAGGGTCTTGGAGAGAGATGGTGAGGAAGAAAGGGGTGGGGAGGGCTCCCGAAGGAGACACGAGACAGGGCACCACTCGCCAGGCCTCAGCACGGCCGTGCAAAGGCCCAGGGACAGATGCTGCAGCATGTGGGAAGCAGGGTAGACCGAGGTGCCCAGCGTCTGAAAGTCACGCGTGGGGTCTGGACATCACGTGTGGGGGCCAGGGGACCCCAAACCACTCACGCAGCCTCCCCATCGCTAACGAGGGACTCAGTAATCCGACCCCAGGCCCCCCACTGTTCGTGGGGTCCTCAGCCAACGCTGGCCCCTTCCCGACCACCCACGTTTTGGGTTCACTCCCTCCATCCGGGCACCTGCACCTACACTGTCGCCCCTCCAAGGTCGCTCACAACCGGGCATGGACGGAGGGGAGGCTTCGCGGCCGCGCCCACACTCACCTCACATCCATGATGCTGCTGCGCTGGCCGTCGCGGTGGCTCTCCAGATGGGACAGGGTGAAGGCAGGCAGCCGGCGGATGGCAAAGCGCTCGTGCTCCCAGGCCAGGATGTCCTCCGCCAGGTTGATTTTCTTGTGCACCATCGAGAACCGCACCTCCGGGAACTGGTGGGCGGCCACCTGTGCGGGGGCGGGGCCCATCAGGGCGGCACCCCCGCCCCGATGCCGGCCGTCTCGTCTCCGCCAGGGGGGCCCGCGCCAGCTCAGACCACGGAGGTTCGCGCAGGGCCTCGGGGGCCAAGAGGGTGCCCGAGTCCCTAGTCCCCGGGCGCCGGCGCGTACGGAGCGCCTGATCACCAGCCTGCTGGACGCGGCCGCGAGGCAACGGGCGCGCGCGGGGCCGGAGATCCCGGGCGGCGGGCACGCGCTCTGGCACCTACCGTCTCCAGCTCCCGCAGGAAGGCGTGCTGCAGCGTCCCCTCCCTGGGCGGCTTGGACACGTGCAGGTGCAGGCTGTCCCCGCGGCCCACGGTGTCCAGGCACAGGACGAAGGCCACGTTGTCCTGGAGCAGGCTGGAGTCTGCGTGGCAGCAAGAGCGGTTGGGAGGGGCAAGACGGGAGGGGCCCCGCTGCGGCGCCGGCGCCGGCCCCCCGGCCGCTCACCCGTGTGGTCCAGGTTGTCTTCCAGCCAGCGCTTGGTTCCCTGGTAGTTGAACTTGCCCCCTCCAGAAGCAAAGAACAGGAGGTTGTACCTGGCAGCATGGGGAGAGCGGGTGTCGGCTGTGGAGGTGAGACCGGGCCCCCGAGGAGCAGCTGGCCTCCCACAGGCACTGAGCCCTGACCCCTCAGAGCAGGGTGTCCCTGTCCCAGCACCGTGGCCGCTCTGTGGGGCGACCCGGGCTCCGTGGGGGGCGAGCAGCATCCCCGGACCCACCCACTCGGTGCCAGACGGCCCCAGACGCCACCGGCCCGGCACCCAGGGGACCTCGGTGCAGTTACTCCTGGGGGCGTGCGTGCCCCGCCCAGCGGTCACGTACGCGGCGTGGGTGCGCTTGTAGGTGTAGAGCCTGGAGAAGAGGCGGGCGAGCTCCAGCAGCACAGAGATGCCGCTCCCGTTCGAGTCCGCACCGTGTGACAGCCACTGCGGGCAGGAGGGACACGAGGCCGGAGAAGGTCACTTCGCCACCCCTGCCCTGGCAGCCGGAGCCCGGCGCCCTGCCTCTGGGCCACGCCTCGCTCCCCGGCTCCAGCCCTGCTCGCCAAGACTCTGCCCCACGGGGGCGGCCTGGTCAGAGCACCTGCCCCAGGAACGCAGCCCCCTTCCTGCCCCCCACCTGTGCTACTGGGGGGCAGGAGGGCGGTGCAGGCGCCCCCCCCCCCCCAAGCTGTGAAAGCCCCCGACTCATCCGCATTCTGTAATCTGAAGGAACACTCCCAACAACACGGTAATCAGATAAGAAAAAAAATTGGATTCTATAATAGGGCTCGGGGACCCCCCAGGTTACAGTCTGTAGCCAACAGATCACATATCGATACGTTAAAATTCAGGGAAAAAGGTAACATGACGCTCAGGGAAGGAACCAGATACCAGAGGCCACACGGGGTGTGAGTCCACGTGTGTGAAACGTCTAGAACAGGCTCATCCACAGACAGGAAGGGGGCTCGTGGGATCTGGGGAGCGACGGGGAGTGACCGCTGATGGGGATGGGGCTACTTCTGGGGTGACAGAATGTTCTGGAAGTAGACGGTGATGGTTTCACAGCAATGAGTGTCCTACTCTGTACTAAAACATTTGCTTTAAAAGAACAAGGTTTAAATGAATTACATCTCACGGAAGGCAGGCAGGCAGGCAGACTTCACGGCAGGGGGCGGGGGATTAAAAACAAAATAATCTAAAAGGCTGCAGACGAGGCTGAGCATCCTGAGGGGACAGCTCAGGCCTTGCCTCTGGGCCCCGGCGGGTCCAGGCATCCGGGACCACTGGCCTCCCAGGCGGGGTGGTCCTTGGAACGGCTGCTCACCATTGCCATGGTCACACGGCCAGGACCTCACGCCGGGCTGCCACTGGCAACCTCTTCGGTTTGGACAGTTTTTCTTTCAAAGCAAGACTTTCCTGATGAAAGGCACTGGCACTGTTTACAAGCTGGTGAGAGTGAGCAGTGACCGTGACCTCACTGTGCGGGGGGGGGGGGGGGGGGGGGGGGGGGGGGGGCTCAGACAGCTCGGCAGGGGGTGAGGGGGTGGGGGAGGCCTGCAGGGCAGCAGAACTCAGCAGGCCCGACACTTCCCTCCTCAGAGGACTGCTGGCGAGGCCGGCCCTCAGCGGCGTCTGAAACTGGACCAGGGGGCTCCCACCAGCCTCACCTGCCGGGGGCTCGTGTCCCAGAGCTGTCTGTGCAGACACGAGGTTTGCGCCGAGGATCCGCTCCCCTCCTGGGGTCTGGGGTCTCCGCCCGAGCCCGGCAGAGGGGCCTGCTGACCGACCCCCGGTGAGAACCTGGGCGCTGGGTCTCTACGCCCCCTGGAGACCACACCTCACGTGTGGTCACGTGTCGTTTTGGGGGGGGGGGGATCAAGCTCGTCCTAGGGGATACCCTGGGAGACGATTCTGGAAGCTTAGCCCGGTGTCCCTGTGCCGTCCCCCACCCTGTGCCTATGCCCTGAGATTATCTGCTTCTCATCCTTTATAAAAACCACGGCCTTGGGGTCCTCCCAGCACATCCCCACCCCTGGGGATCTTTGCACACATCCCTGCTCCTGGCAGGGGTCCTGAGGACCCTGGCACAGACACCCTGGGCTCGATTTCCGGCCACCCATCTCTTGCGGGACCCTGGCCGCAAGACCTGCCTCAGATTAGCCTGTATCTGCTCCACGATGCCACCCGTGCCAGGGATCCTCCTGGGCCTCAGAGGGCGGGTGCCGCTGCTGTGACCCCAGCCACACTGCACAGAAACGCTCCACCTCTGAGCTAGGCTGGAGCAGGGCTGGGGGTGGGGATGCCCGGGCCCCTCCCCAAAGTGCCCGCATACGTACAGGGGCCACTCCGAAGGCATCGTAATGGGCCACGATGACGATGGTGGGAAGGTCTTCTCCACCCAGCCCGGTCAGCCGCCCCTGCAGAGAGAGAGACAGTCTGTGAAGGGCATGCTGGCGGGGGGGGGGGGGGGGGGGGGGCCCAACGGCCAGAAACAGTTCCGGCTGCCCTGTGGGGTGGGGTAGTCTCTCGAGCCCTGACGGCTCTGGCACGGACAATACGCGCACCAATGGCTGTGGCCGGGCGCCAACAAAACTTTATTTACACAAGAAGTCACGAGGGCCGCAGCACGCCGACCATTGCTCTCTCTGTCGTGCTTCCCCAACCGGAGACCCGACCCATCTTTCGAAGGCTGAGCCCCGAGCCACCGTCAGGGCAGGAGCAGAGCTCTGCTGATGAGAGGCAGCCAGTTCAGAACGTGGCCACAGGAGCCCATCGGGGTCCGGGTCCCGGGTCCCGGCGCCCCAGCTGGAGACCCAGCACGTGTGGACTGGCCCTCGCTGAAGTCACGGGGGTGACAAAACAGAACCACCTCTTGTCAGCAAAGGCCTCAGCCTCCACTCCTCCCGTCCGAGGCTAGTCCCGGGGCGCGGAGAGGTCGGACGGGGTGGCCCAGGGTCTCCGCCAGCACACGGCTGAGGCCGCCTTTTCTGATCCTGCCAGCTAGAGGGCGAGCTCTGCGAGGGCCTTAGCCACGTCAGATGGGAAGCGGCCGCTGGCGAGCCCTCCTGGCTGCCGTCCACGGGGAGCCGGCCGAGACCCGGGACCACAGCCCGGGTGCGGGTCCCCGCCCGAGACCACGGGCACACTGCTGACCGTACGGGCTCAGGCCTCTCGAGACAGGCTGATCCCAGCACCGGCTGCGTGAGCCCACGGGGGCCAGGGAGAGTAGGGGGGCAGCCGAGCGCCCCCGCTTCCTCCATGCCCCCTGCTTCGACCCAGATAACAGGGAGGGCAGAGGGCTCAGGGCACTGCAGAGGTTTCTAGAACCACAGGCCAAGACGGCCAGGCTGGCAGGCTGAAAGAGACTCCTGAAAGGCAAGAACCCACCAGACCCCGGGCGGCCCCGCTGCTATTAACCCCCTGGTACCCGGACCGGCTGCTGCTCGGCCCCACCTCCGGGAGCCGGATGGCAAGGGCCCTGCCGCGATGCGTCACACGGTTTTGGCGCTATTCCTCTTCTAATTTCATCCACTGCTTCGACGGGGCGGCAGCGCCATCCCCACATCCTGCATCGGCCTGCCCAGCCCCACCGGCCACCCTGCCCAGCCCCCTGCACCCGGTCCCTGCGGGCGGCCCACCCCGCCCGGGGCCCCGACTCCCCTCGCCGCTATAGACCTGCCAGTCTGGCGTCCCCGAGGGCCCCTGCGCGGACTGGGATGAGCCACTTTTTGCAGGCGTGACTGCCCCGGCACAGCCCGTCTCCCGCTGGGCCGAAGTGCCCGCTTGCCACCCTTGGACCTCCCCCGACGGCAGGGGAGTTCTTCCAGGAAGGAAGGGCATCCCGCCCGCTGCTGCCTCCCGCACACAGCAGGGCTCAGAGTGCGCACGGAGAAAGCTTAAACTCCCGAGGCGGACTCGCTTAGTTCTGGAGAGGGGAGGGCTAGCCGCACCCCAACTCGCACGGAGCCCGCACGCCGGCACCAGGGGCTGGCCGAGTAGCCTGGCGCCGTCTGGTGTGAGCCACTGGGGACTCAGGCCCGCCTGGCCCAAACAGAGGCCGGGGCGACCAGCACACTCAGCTCAAGTGCTCGCTGAGGACCTGCTGTGCACCGGCGCCTGGTCAGGCTCCCAGGACACCACACAGGCCGAGATGACACGGTCTCAGCTCCTCCGGCGCCGGGGCTGGTAGGAAAGAAAAGAGTGACACGCAGGCTCCGAGCGTGTCAGATGGGACGATCCCTGGACACGAGGTAAAGCCAGGCCTGGGTCAGGCCTGCCACGGGACGACTCCGGCTCCGGGTTGAAACTGTATGTGGTTTCTCAGGCCGACAAGCTGCCATCGGGCACTCAGCCCTTGGCCATGCACTTGCCCCGTCTGTGCTCCTTGCCCTGTGCCTTTGTTTCCGGGGCCTCTGCGAGGGTCCCCCAGGCGGTCTCCAGGGAGACCTCCTCACTGGGGTGGGGGACACGACGGACACGATGACACCATGAAAAGAAGACAGTCCCCACTTTGTGCTTTCCACTGCCAGCCCTCCCCCCTCGCCACCTCCCCACCCTGGGTCCACACAACGGCCGGAGCTCTCCGTCCAGGCCCCCCACGGCTGCCGACAGAGCTGACCCTCGACACGGGGGAGAACAGAGCAGCCGAGTCAGGGTTTCCTCCGGCCTACACGCTTGCTTCCACCCCCACAGGAGCTGATGACGGGCTGAACTCTTTCCTGTTTGGCCTGCCGCTCTAATTGCCTACTTCAACACCCAGAGCTCAGCTCTCTCCCAGCTCAGCTGAGCTGTGGACAACGGGGGGGTGTGTCCCCAGAAAGTTCTGAGGATGCAGCCTTGGAGGTATCATGCTATGAAAAGAAGAGGCCACAGCGGGAAGGGGAGCTCTCTGCGAGGCAGGGACAGCCAGTGCAAAGGTCCTGAGGCAGGATGAAGAGACTTCATGTATGGCTGGGGCTGGCAATGGAAAGCAGGAGATGGGCTGGTGGGGAGATCTGACCCGATTTCCCTATCAGAGGCTCCCTCCGTGGGGAACAGGTGGGGCTGAGCTCAGAGAGCCAGGATGCCCCCTCCCCAGGTCTTAGTGTGGCAGGCAGGGCCAGATACTCACCTCCACACTGGTGATGAGCCAGTCACTCACGGCCTTGCTCTGGACCCCGCTGGTGACCATCTGGAAGCCGTTGGCAGTGGCGGTGTGGAGCAGCACTGAGGACAGGTTGGGGAGCGTCAGCCCAAGCCCCTGGGGGGCTCCCGAACCAGAGGCGGCATCCTTGTCGCCCCAACACCCCAGATGGCAGGGGTTCGGTTTAAGGCCAGCTGGACACAGGACCGCCCCCGTGAACCGGGGGCGCAGCGTGAGGACTGGGCAGGGCAAAGAGCCTGGCAGGGAAGACACTCGTGCCCTGGCACCGGTCACACCCACCACTCGCACGGGTGAGAAGGGAGTTATCAGGCAGGTCCCTTCCCCGGCGTCTCTGACTGCTTCCGCTAGCTCTCTCTCGACGGCCACCTGCCCCGCTCCAAGCTCGTGGACGCCCCTGATCCACGGAACACAGGACGGGTTTCCTCCCTCCCCAAGGACGCTGCCACCCCTTCCCGACAGACTCCAGCATGATATGGTGGCACGGACAGAATCCTCGGCAGGTGGAACAGGTGTCTGTGTTTCCCAGAAGCCATCAGAGGCTGAACATGGGAAATGCCTCCCCGAGTCAGTGGTTCTCCGGCTTCTGTTTGCACAGGAACCAGGGGCGGGGCGGGGCGGGGCGGGGGGGGGGGGGGCGGAACGGCAGGGTCTTGACCTCCAGCCCCAGGTCTGTGGCACAGCCAGTGCGTGCAGGGCCGTGCGCTCGCTGTGAGACACGGCCCCTCAACAGGCCAGGACCCCACACGCCAGCCCCGTCCTGCAGCCCAAGCCTACCTTCGGCAGCGGAGGCAGAGCCCTGGGCAGCGGACGCGGCCTGCGTCTGCTCGTAGATAGACAGCAGGGCCTCGTCCTCCACGGCAAAGTACACAGGGACCACGGTCTCCATGGCCAGCATCTCAGGCTCGGTCTCCATGAATTGCTGTGGAGGAGAGGCTTGTGTAGGGGGCTCCTGGCCTGCAGGGGGGGCGGGGGGCGGGGGCAGTGGCCATCCCGGGAGCACAGGCAGCCTCCCATGAGGCTGGCTGATAAGGCGAGGATCACACCGGAGAGGACAGGACGGGATGGGGGGGTGGGCGCAGATGGGACAAGGACGGAGGGCTGAGAGCGGGTGGCAACGCCATGGGGTGCCCAGGCGGTACCCGCCAGGGAGAAAGCAGGCTGGGAGGACAGAGAGGGAGCCGGCCAGGTCTGGGGTCAGATCTGGCGTCACTGTGGGCCGGCCCCAGGCCCAACGACCATCACATCCTCAGATGTCGGCACCCTAGGCTGACGGCAGGGACCCGCACACAGTGAGCACAAGGTGCCCGCACACGAGGCGCACCGGCCGTGCCACGGTCCTGGGGCCGGAGGCCGAGACTCTGCCGAGCTGCAGCCCCCGCCCACCCCCGAGCTAGGCTTCGGTAAGGCTGGGCCCCCTCCACAGCCCCACCCCCGCATCTCATCCGCAAAAGCCTCTTCATCCGTGGAGTTTCACGGGGCCTGTGAGACCCCGTTAATCCAAAGCCGGTCGCCGCCTCGGCACTGTGGGGGTGGGAGCAGCATCCCCCGCCCACCCCCCGGATGCCGGGGGCTCCCCAATCACAGGTGTGTCCCCTTAAGGACAGGATCACCCTGGGGTGGCAGGGGCCACGGGGAAGAGGCAAACAGGCGGCAGCCCACTCTCTGAAGGGCGGGGGGCACGGCAGGGGCAGGCACCCGGCCCAAGGTCACACAGCTCTCTCCGAACCCAGTGATCTTTTTCCTGCGGAAGTTTCTGGACCCAAGCCTGTGTGGAAGGCGAGGGGGGGCACTCACCCGGATGACGTCCTGGGGCACGGCGGCCATGGCGCGCGGCAGGATGATGACCACGGCGCCGGCCGACTGCCTCAGGGCCTTCTGGTACTGCTCGTAGGAGAAGTCCAGCAGCCGCATGAGCACGCAGCGGCGACTCAGCACGTCCGCGTCGATGGTGCGGGCCTCTGTGTTGAGCACTGCATTCCGAGTGCCTGCAGGAGGGCGGGCAGGGCCTCCCTCAGTGGGGCACCGGGACCCCCCCCTGGAAACCACGGACTCGAGGACCCCCACGGTCTCACCCCCTACGTGTCCCACAGCGGCCACAGGCACGGCAGACACGGGCAAGACCACGTCCGCCAAGGCCTGCGCCTCACCGCCCACAGGCGCAGCACCCACTCAAACTCCGGTGCGTCACAGGGCCCCTAAGGACCACTTAAGAGCTAAGACCCTCCTCCCTGGGTGCCGTGGGGGATGGAGCAGCATTCCTGGACACACCCACTCAGTGCCAGGGGCTCAGGTGTCCCCAGACACGGCCCAGAGTCCCCCCGGGGCCGGACTGCCCCAGATCGGAGCCTCCGCTCTACAGCCGAGGGCCATCTCTCACTCTCTTCTGAGAGCTGAAGAAAGTTCCAGAAAATCAGGGAGAGAGCTAGAGACAGAGCTTCCAGGCAACTGAATCCCACCCCCCCACCCTCCATCCAAGAAGAGGTGGGTTGGAACCAGGATGGTGGAGAGCTTTTCTGGGGTCAACAGGGGTCTCCCCCAGACACAGGCACCTGAGCCCTGAGCCCTGAGAGGGCCACGCTGGAGAAAACCGGCCAGAAGCCACACGGACGCTAAATGCCTGCACGTGGACAAGCGCTAACATCTACGTAACTTCCCACGGCGGCACTGTCCCCATGCGTGGTGCATGGCAGGCCCTCAGGGGCCGTTTGCCTCCCAAGCACGGTGGGAAAGGGGACTTAGGCAGCTCTCCAGAAAAAAATCCCAATTTTTACATCAAATCACTCAAACAGCAAAGAGAAGCAACGATTGCAAAACGCCTCAAGAGGTGCAGACCAAGCCGGGCTGCCCAAAACAAGCAACCATGTTACATGCGGGGCGGGGCGGGGGTGGGGGGAGGCTGGATGTGGCCCCGGGGCCTCCCATCCCAGACCCGTGGATCTGTCCCATCCATACAGTGGATGCTCAAAGTCATGACGGGGAGCCCGGCCTTGCCATCCGAAGGTCAGAGCTGCGGGGGCAGGTGTCCACACGGACGCTCGGCTACGAACGCCTCAAGCTCAGAGCCAGCCCCCCGGCCCCCACCTCTGCTTTCCAGGAACGCGGCCTCCGGAGAAGGCAGGCAGACCAGGGAAGGGGCTGGTCAGGGGAAAGGGGACAGCGTCCCAGGTGGGAAAGGGAAGGCCATCTTGGGAGCGGGGGGCCTGTGACCAAGGCACGAAGGTGACCCACGTCCCCAGGGCCGGGGGTGGGGTGCTCCCTCCAGGGGCCTTTTCCCTGACTCAGACTGGCCGTGGGAGCCCCAGGAGGGCCGGGCAGGGCGAGGGCAGCAAGACCTTCAGGTCGTCCTCGAAGCACTGGGAGTCCGGGAAGGCCCCTCCCCCGTGCCCCACACTCGGCCTCCCGGCGTCCTTCAAATCAGCCACAGGGGGAGGCACGCAGGCCTACCTGGCCTGGTGCTCCCTCACGGAGCGGGACTCCACCTTCCGGGGGGAGGATCCCAGAAGGGAAGCGGGGAGAGCAGAGACGGGTGGACACGGGCCCCCAACCGCCCCCCCGGACCCCGAGGGCCCCAGGGGCAGAGACCCTCTTTGCCGACATAAAGCTGTGGCTGGTGCAGCTGCCCCCGCCACGGACCCCGGACAGGAAGAGGTCGGGCTCGGCGGGTGCCACGACCGGGCGGGACGGAAGCCGCCAGTTCTCTCGACAGGACCAGGCCCGAGCAGGGGTCGCAGACTGCTCTATCAAGGGCCAGGAGGCCAAGCCTCTCACCTTGCGGGCCACGGCTGTGTGCCAATAAAACTTTATTTGCCACGAGGGGTGGAGGGGCCTGACAGGGGTGCTCACGTCGCCACCTCTCCCAGGCCCTCGCCTCAGCCTAGGGGATCAAGTGAGGCAGGTACGAGCAGGCCGCTAAGCGCAGCAAGGCGCACACACAAGGGCTGTTAAAGCGACCTGTCACCTCGGGAGGGCCAGTCTTCCAGGAGGCGGTGGCGGGGTCACACCCATGGCCTTGTACCTGACGGGATTACCCTCAGCCCAGCTGGCACTTCGGCACAAAGAGCACACCCCTTTCCTTCCCAGCAGCCGGCCGGCCGGCCGGCCGGCCTGCGTTTCTCAAGAGGAGAGAACAGGAAGTGAGGAAAGGAGGCAGGCTCGAGCGAGGTTTGCCCCAGGAGGCGGGGAGCCCGCAGGCACGGAGGGGGTGCTGAAGACACTGGGGAGACGGCAATCGGCGATGACCTGCAGGCCGGCGCTCAGAGCCCACGCTGGCCGCCAGCGGGCCAGGGCTCCCTCTGGTCCCACCAGAACAACGGCACCAACAATCCCTCCAGCGTCTCCCCAGGTGGACACAGCCCGGTGTGAGGGGCACGGGCTCAGGAGGGTGTGTGACCCCCACGCACCGGGCCTCTGCCTCCTTGGGCTGCACATCAGAAGCTCTCGGCTGAGACGGGGGGCACCCCCCCCAGACCCCAAGGTCTTTACGGACGCCACACGGGGGAAGATGTCAAGCCACGAAAAGGAATGGGAGGGAATCCCAGGAGGAGGAGGGGCAATGAACCCAGGGAAGGGAGGAAAGAGGAAAAGAGAGCCGGACGGAGATCCACCCGGCATCCGGTTATCTCAGGTTCCAGGCTCTGCGCCTTCTGGAGCACAGGTTCCTCCGGCAGCCGCCAGCCACCCTTGGCTGATTCGGTTTATTACAACTGACACAACGCTACAAACTCCCGTCCTCCCTTGCCTGGACCACATCTCCAGTGCCCAGTGGCCACCTGTGGCTCGTGGCTCCCACGTTAAACAGCAAAGACACACAAGACAGAAAGTTCCACCGGACGCCGCTGGTAAAGGCCCTTCACCCACGTGAACGTGTAACATTCCACGAAAACATGCCCAGGGCATCAGGGAGCCTGGGGCCTCAGGTCAAGATCATCACTCTAACCCACTCAGGTCAGCCCCCTGGCACCGAAGACATGCAGGGCAGGGTCGTTCTCTGGGGGTGGGGGCGTGCGTTCTGGGCACTGAGGGGCGGTGAGTCGCATCCCTGGCCTCACCCACTGGATGCCAGGGGCACCCCCACTTGGGGCAACCACAAAGTCATCACCCAGCGTCCCCTGGGTTGACAGCCACTGTTCTAAACAGAAATGGCCTAACTTTGGGGTGAGGACGGATCTGAGAGGATGTCTGCACATGTCTGCAGGGCCCGGGGTTCCCCAAGGGCTTGGCTGGGGATCCATGGGGCTCAGGCTAGGACGGAGATGTTCTAACAGAAGGAGCCAGTCCAAGAGGAGACTGGGTCAGAGGTGAGGCCAATCAGAACAGGGGAAGAAGCTCTTTATGGAGAGATCAGACTTGCACTTGCAGGGGCCTAAGGCACCAAGCTGGAAGAAAAACCCAGAGGCCAGAAGGTTCTGGAACATCAGATGCAGCTATGGTCCAGCAGAGATGAGGGAATTTAGAATCGAGGCTCAGGGGCTGGGATCAGGACCTTGAGAGGAAGAAGAAGGAGCAGGAGGGGGAACCAAAGACCTGTGCTCGTTCCAGGGCCAGGCCTGGGACAGAGGACCCAGCAGGGTCAGAGGCAATCCAGGATTCCTGGACAGAGGGAGCAAGTGGGGTACCAGGGTGAGGAGGCTGGACGAAGGGGGGGAGGTGTGTGCACCGAAGGAAGGGACAAGACACGGGGTCTAAGGGACCCCACAAGCCCACAGGCATGGGGACTGAAATGGGAAGGAGTCGGGGCCGGGGGCCTTGGCTAAGGAATCTGGCTCATAAGCTGGGCCCTGAGAGGCTGGAGAGATGGGCCTGGACGTGAGGCCAGGTCTGGGTTAGAGATCAGAGCTCCTGAGACCCGAGGGGACAATACTGGCACTGAGCAGAAAACAGTGGGGGTACCTGGGCCGGGCAGGGTCAGGGCTGGTTGGAACTGCCCATCGAGGGGCTCCGCCTGGCAGAAACCAAGCCAGGAGGCTCACCTCCAAATCCGCCCCCAAAGCGGGAGCTCTGGGCACCGGGACACGGCCCAGTGAGGATGGGCACCCGGGTGGTGTCCCGGGAAGGGGGCCTCGGCAGTGCGACTCCGGCCCAGCTGGGAATCCGAGGGTCCAGGAGCAGAGGGAGCTTGGCCTGAGGGTCGGAGCCCCGGGTTCTGGGGCCCGCTGCCCTTGCCAGGGGCCAGGGGAGCCCGCGCTGAGGGCTCCGGGGGCACGGGACGGACAGAGCTGGGCGCCACGCAGGGGTCTGTACGCAGGCTCTGACTCGTCTGCGGCTCGGCTAAGGCTAAGGGTCGGGTGGCCTAAGCGAGGTCTGCGGGCTGCACTGCAGCTGGCCAGGCCGGCGCGGCGGGTGCCCGGGCTCCGGGGAGCCCGGCGAGGCCGGGGTGCACGCACCGTAGGGCTGCCCCTGCAGGTCGTACTGCTGCATGCGGTACACGGTGAACTCGTGCGCCGCGTCGGCGGCCGGCAGCGGCGGCGCCACGAGCAGCAGCACGGCGGGCAGGAAGACGATGAAGCCGAGCGGCAGGCACGACGCCTTCAGCATGTTCTCCAGCACCTCGCCCGCTTCTTCCAGCATCCTGGCCGGCGGCGGGGACGGGACAGCGGCAGCGGCGGCGGCGGCGGCGGCAGCGGCGGCGGCGGCTCCCGCGGACTCACCTCAGCATGGGTAGCCGCCGGGGTCCTGCGGGCGCCGCGCCGGGCAGCCCGCGCCTGCTCCGGGGTCCTGCGGGCACCGCCACGGGCCGCCCCGCTCGCCGCGCTGCCTCCGGGGAGTTGTAGTCCTCCTGGCGCGCGCGGAGCCTCCTGGGAGTAGTAGGCCCACTCTGTTACTTCCCAACGGAGGACGCCGCGGTGGACCGTTGGGCTAGAACTGATGGCGTGTCACGTCAACTCCGAGTCCCGAAATACGGAGACTTTAAAACAACTATTTGCGGTCGAACTTTCTCCAACCCTGTCTCTTGCGGGGGGACGAGGGGGGCGGTGAGAGCCGCGGGGCAGGACGTGACCTTCCGACCCGGAAGGAAGTTGGAATAAGAGACGAGAGGGGCCAGCCCGGTGCGCGCAGTCTCCTGGGAACTGTAGTCCGGTTAAACAGGCGCAGGGCTCATGGGAGCTGTAGTCTTCCTGGCAGAAGTCAGAAAAATCCGTTAAAACAACCAAGACACGTAGATGTTAGACTCCGCGAGGGCAAAGACTTTTGTCCGCTTCGTGCGTTGATGTATCCCCAGAATTTAGTGCGAGGCCTGGCATACAGTGGGTTGGCTATACCGTTTGGGGATGAATGAATGAAACAAGAAGAAAGAAATCATGATAGAAGTTTCCTAAAGGGATGGTGCAGTGGGTTATGGGACTTGTAGTCTGGAGCCTGGAGTTTGTGCAGGGTCGGTGATAGGATGATTTCTACTTAGGCTTATTCGTATTTGGGGCATATTCATAGTAAAAAAAAAAAAAAAAATTCTTTTGAAGTTCGTTGTTCATATATTTAACTGGGTGTCCCGTATTTGCTTTTTTCGAATCTGGCAACCTGAACATCGCACTGTCTGCCTGCGAGGGGTCTTAAGGAACATCCATAACTCATACCCCCTGTGTGAGGGTACAGATGGGAAGACTGAGGCCACAGGGTGCCGAACAAGAAGTCCCTGCCCCCCAGTGAGTTGACATCCAGGCTTCAATACGGCTCCTGAAGGACTTGGGGGACCCCCCGTTCTGCCCCAGGTGCGAGGTGACGTGTGCTGACTGATAGAATTCTGGAATCAAGTCTCAGTGCCGACCCACCCTTCGCAGCTGTGTGACCTTGGGCAAATTGCTTCACCTCGCAGAACCTCAGTTTCCTCAGCCACCCGATATGATGACAAATAATCAGATGCCCTTTTCCCTGCCCGCCCCCCCCCCCCCCCCCGCCAGGGGTAAGAATTCAGTAAGATTGTCCCCAGGGGAACTGACTCAGAAAGAGCTCAGCACACATTAAGGGCTCAGTAAGCGCTGATGTGAGAATGCACCAGCTCGTGCAGCCTCCCGGCTGCTGCCTCTCCTATGCCTCCACCCCACCCTCCTGCAAGGCTAACACCTTCCTGCCTGGTGTTTGTCACCCCTAACCAGAGTGGGACCTTTGTGGGGGCAGGCACCAGGGTGTCTGTGGGCGGAACCCCAATGCCCAGAGTAGAGCCTGACACACTGGTTAAGTGAATGAATGAATGAATGAGTGGAATGAATGGGAAGTGAGAGCTCCAATGCCCCCCCCCCACCCCGAAACTCATTCTGGCCCATGTGCCTTTCGTCCCTGCTTCTGCCATGTGCCCCCGTTCTTCCGGGTCAGGCTATGAACGCACAAGATACGCACACACTCACCCAGAGACAGCCGGAGAAAGGGGCCTGAACTTGGCTCGGGTGGCGAGGCCCAGGCCCTGGAGCGGCTCACGCCGCCTCCTCCCCTGAGCCATAGTTTTCCTGCCTGGGAAATGGAGAGGTTCGAGTAATCCCTAACAAGCAGGGATCGAGACGCCAGCTGCCTGCCACCCCAGCTCTGCCCCTTCTGAGGCGTGTGGCCTTGGGTACATCCCTTAAGCTCTCTGGTCCTCAGTTTCTCCATCTGTAAAATGGGGCTGATGGTGGCGTTTGCCTCCTAGAGGGCTTCTGAGGGCCCAGCGAGTTGATGAACGAGGGAGGAGAGCAGCGTGTCAGGCACTGAGTAATATATATGAGGCTTTGTTCCTACTGCCGTTCATGTAAAAATACGCACATGATCGTTTGAGGGCCTCTATAGGCCTCACCTTATCAGCATGTCCGGAGGCCAGGGGCCATCAATATCCTCGTTTTACAGGAGGAAGCTGAGGCCCGTGGTGTGTGGCAAAGCCGGAAAATGATAGCAGGTTACAGACGGCAGAAGTCAGGATTCTTGGGGACAGTACTGCTGTCTTGGGGACAGTCAGGGGGGAGGCCTGGGGTGGGGAAGAGGGAGAGGAAGAGGTTTCTGAGGCTCCGAGGGAGGCGTGCTGTCGGCTCCAGTTCTCTTGGAGCTCTGGTCACACCAGTGACCCAGACACTGCCACCGTCTCCGCCCCCCCCCCCCCGCCCCCAGAGCTGACAGTCCAGGGGAGGAGACGGATGAGTGACCAGAAGCGGGCACAGCCGCCGTCAGTGTGGGACGCGCAAGCAGCTGTGGGAGCTGAGAGGCGACCTAGGCAGGAGGGGAAATCAGGGCAGACTCCCTGGAGGAGGCGGTCCTAAAGCTGAGACCCGAAGGGGCAGTGGGGCTGGCTCAAGCGGGCCCAGAGCACGGGCTCGCAGGTTCAAGGTGGATGGCCCAGGCTCCACTCACCGCAGATTCCACCAAGACCCTGCCATCAGCCAGCCAGGTTGCTGCCATCACCCATAAACGTGACAATAAGAGTCAGAAAAATATAAGAATATCCCAGTTTATTGTGCACCTGGACACGTGCCTGGAGTTTCTGTGCAACAGAAATCTGTGTGATGATGGAAATGTCCTGCGTCTACACCACCCCGGACAGTGGTCACAAGCCACACGTCACTACGGAGTGCTTAAAACGTGCCTGGCGCGACCGGACGTTATGGGCTGAACTGTGTCCCCCTCAGAGCTCACGTCTGAGTCCTCAGAATGAGACTGTGTTTGGAGACAGCGTCTTTACAGAGGTGATCACGTTAAAAATGAGGTCGTTCGGTGTCCTTAGAGAAAGAAGGCATTTGGGCACGGACACCCAGGGAGAGCGCCGCGTGGAGGCAGAGCTCGGGAGGACGCTTCCACGGGCCGGGGGACACGGAAGATTCCAGCAAACCACCAGAATCTAGGAGAGAGCATGGTACGGATTCCACCTCGGAGCCCCGGAGGCACCAGCCCCGCTGGCATCTTGGTCGCAGCTTTCCAGCCTCCAGAACCACGAGGGAACGAGTGTCTATAAAGCCGCTCAGGCTGTGCCACGGAGACGCGGCACCTCCAGCCGACCGAGGCACCGAGAAGGTGAATTTCAAAATGTCACTTCATTTTCGTTAACTGTAAACAGCCGCCCCTCGGCTAGCCGTGGCGCACGGGGCGGTGCGGCGAAGTTTCCAGTCGCCTCACCCCTCCTCGTGCACAGGGGAAACCGAGGTCAGAGAAGAGCTGTCCTGTGCCCACGCGGCAGGCAGGTGCTGCCCCCAGGAACGTGGCAAGACAGAGGCAGGAAGATTTGCAGGCAGGGGCTTGCCTGGAAGGAGGGAGAGAGAGAACTTCCTGCCAGCTGAAAGTGCCCCGCGTTGAGGGCCGTAGCCCTGCGCTGTCCAATGTGCTGGCTGCGGTGCCACGGGCTGCTCAAACCCAAACTGAGTTCGGTTGCCCGTGGCGCTGACCACTTACCAAGTGCTCAACAGCCACGGGGGCTCCCGGAATGGGCCGCGCCTTCCTACCACGTGCCCTGGCGAGCGCCTCCTCCCAGGGTCCCATCCGTGATGGGCCCATGTCACAGGAGGGAAGGACAAGGCAGTTAGTGCTAAAGGGAACCCCAGGGGCGCCCGCGTGGCTCGGTCGGTTGAACATCCGGCCCTTGATCTCAGCGCAGGTCTGGATCTCGGGGTCACGGGTTCGAGCCCCCCGTTAGGTTCCATGCTGGGTGTGGAGCCTACTTTAAAAAAAAAAAAAAGTCAGAAGATGGAAAAGAGAAAGCTATTAGGGCTGCATAACTATGAGAGAAGTAAACTTTAAAAACTAATAATAATAAAGAACGGGAACTCTAGAGGAGTGGGCAGTTCCCTGAGGTCGGGAGGGCCAGGTTAGCCCCCAGATGGGGCCCCCACAGGGGGCAGAGGCCAGAGGCGGGGAAGAGACTGGGGGGGCCCAAGATGAGGGATGGGGCAGGGAAAGGGGAAGTGAGCGGGAGGGGCGGGGGCCCCACCTGGCAGCCCCAGAGGCTCTCATGCTTGCACACGCGCACGCGCACGCACACACACACACACACACACACACACGGAGGGGTCTGTGCACGAGCAGACAGGCCAGCCCACACTGTCGGTACACCCCGGTCTGTGCCCGCCTCCCTCCCTCACACACACTCGCATCCACACCCTGCCGCTCGCCCTCACAACCACACCCCAGATCCACACAGCCCCACGGCCCTCCCTGGCCACGGGCACACCTCCTCGCACGCCGCCGGCCGGTCCACAGCCCCGCGCCGTCGTCCCTCTGCCCACACGTGAATGAGAGGGAGGCCAGGACAAACCATCACTGAGCTTCCGTGTTGCCAGGACATCAGACCCACAGCCGCCCCCTCGAAGCCCGGGAGCCCCCCCCCCCCACCGAGGCCGGCGGGGGGGGGGGGCGCGGTGGGACTCCCCAGAATCACCCGGGAGCTGGGGGCATACACAGCAGAGACTCTCATGCCCTCTCCGGGACCCTCCCCGCCCCCGTGAGCAGCCACCTCCTCCAGGGAGGCCACGGGACACCTGCTCGGCATCAGCAGGCCCAGGCGCCGTGGGGAGGACCACGGGGCCTCAGGACGCACCCCCCGCTGGCCGCCCTGTTCCCGCCTCTCCGTCAGGACCCCCTGCTCCCTGCGCACGCCCGGCACCGCCCTCCCCCGCCCCCCTCCCAGGTGTCCCGCGGGCCCAGAGAAGCACCCCGCGGGCACCGGCTCCGATGCTCCGCACGCTGGAGATGCTGGACAGGGGCTCTCGCATCCGAAAGCTGAGCGACCGGGAGCCCCGAAAGCTGTCCCGCGGCCTCCGCGAGCTGTCCGTGGTGGAGGCCTCAGAGTGGGCCTCGGCGGCCTTGGCCAGGCAGTCCCCGGGCCCCCGCAGGCCCAGCCTGAGACACCCGCAGCAGAGAAAGCCCAGCACGGCCTGGCACACCTCGCGGCTGCGGAAGGAGTAGATGAGGGGGTTGACGCGGAGTTGAGCACGGCCAGCGCCAGGATCCAGTCCATGCCCCGCAGGTACTCGTGCGCCCAGTCGTTGGAGCTGAAGACGTCGGCCAGCAGCAGGCCGAAGAGCGGGCCCCAGCACACCAGGAAGGCCGCCAGGATCATGAGCACCGTCTCGAGCAGCCGGCGGGCCTTGCGGCGGGCCAGCACCCGGGAGGCCTTCTGCCCGTGGGCCTGCACCACCCGGAAGATGGCCCCGTGGAGCACCATGATGGCGGCCAGGATGCGGGCGAAGACCGCCACGCAGAAGAGGATGTACTCCTTGGCGTAGAGCGGGAGCAGGCTGGAAGGAGCACACGCAGTTCCAGCCGAGCGGCGGCAGCAGGCCCAGGAGGGCGGCCAGCAGCCAGCACAGCCCGACGAAGCCGTAGACGCGGCCCGTCTTGCCGGCCCCGCTCTTGGCCACCGGCCGCACCATGGTGGCAAAGCGCTCGGCCGCCGTGAAGAGCAGGCTGAAGGTGGAGGCGGCCAGCGCCATGAACAGCAGGCCCTCGCGCAGGAACCACTCGCTGGGCGCCAGGAGGAAGGTGCGGGCCCCCGACAGCAGGACGTGGGCCAGGTAGGCCGCGCCGGTGAGCAGGTCGCTGAGCGTGACGTTCACCAGGCAGTAGTAGACCCAGCGCCGGGACCACATGTGGCTCACGATGGCCAGCAGCACCAGCAGGTTCTCCAGGACCACCAGGCAGCTCACGGCCACGAAGAGCCCCCGCAGGACCCCCAGGCCGCCCTCCTCGGGCCCGCCGCGCCCCGCCAGCCGGCCCGAGTGGTTGTAGTGCAGGGCGATGAGCCGGCTGTGCCCGCCGGCCGCCAGCTGCTGGCAGGACTCGGGGGCCTCGGCCGGGGACCCCGAGCCGTTCATGGCGGTCCCCTGGCACGGACTGAGGCCCCGGGGTGGCTCACCCCCGGGGCAGGGTGGAGCCACTCGCCGGGCCTCGGTTTCCTGTTATTTGAAATTTCCTGTTATGTTTGAGGTACCCCCCCCCCCCCCGCCCCAGGCCGGGGGTGAGGCCGGGGACAGGGAGGGGCATCCCAACGGTCGGCTCCCACCCCGGCTCCGGGAGGGTGCTGCGGTTGCCCCCTGCCGCGAGACCCTATCTGTGCCCCACCCCACCCCACCCCCCACCCCCCGCCGCCCCGAGAGCCCAGGGAGGGGCGAGGGCCCCAGAGGGGAGGGGAAAGGGGCCCCTTTCCCGGGCTGGGCGGCTCCCCTGCCCCCCTCCCAAGCCGCCCCCTCCAGGACCCCGTCATTCTCCTCAACCGCTCCAAGCCTGCCTGGCACACAGTAGGTGCTTAATAAGTGTGTTAAGTGGCTGCGCACACAGGAGCACCCCCAGATACCTCGTGGAAGGCATAGGCACATTTTGTTCCCATGACAGAGCCAGGCCCGGCCTGTGGTACGCTGTCCACAGAAGGGGAAACTGAGGCCAGCCGTCCCCAGTCGCCCAGGAGAACACGCAGCGGGAGGTAAACACCCAGACAGGCGCACGCGTAGGTCTCGGCCAGGACCCTCGGGATTGCCTCTCCTGTGCCTGAGCTGGGGCTGCTCCCCTCACCCCTGGATGGGGAGGGGCGGGGCTCATAGGAAAAGTGGGAGCTCACGCCCTCATGTCTATCCTGACCCACTCAGGCCGACTCACCTGGAGATGCTGAGGACTGAGCATGCGCACCAGGGGAGGGGGGGGGAGGGGCGGGGGGGGGGGCACGAGTCCAGCAGGTCCTGGGGAATCCGAGTCGGGGAGGCGTAGCTACGAGGGGCTCCAACATCCCCATAAGTCTCGGCGGTCACGAGATTGGGGCCGAGGGCGGACCAGCCTGCACCCCTTCCCTTTGTTCAGTGTTCAGCCCTGGGAGCAGGACAGGTACCGGGAGCCGCAGACAGAGGTGCTGCCTGGGGACTCAGGAGCATCTTCTCACTGGAGGTGACCAAGCAGAAACAGGTCTGAGGAGGAGGTTGTGGGAACCAGGGCTGCCCAGGCAGTGGGGGTGTGAGGCTGGGGCAGGGGGACATGCCAGGGAGCACCCCCGAATCGCTGAGCACTGAGCCTCAGCCTCAACTACACAAGGAACCACCGAACTCAGGCACATTCACAGAGAGACACGCTGTGTGTCTTGATGCTGAGCCTGGACCTTGAAATGGTCCCTGATCCTGCACTGAGCCCTGATCCTGCACTGAGCCCTAATCCTGCCCTGAGCCCTGATCCTAGACCGAGCCCTGATCCAAGTCTCAGCCCTGATCCCGGACTGAGCCCTGATCTCAGGCTCAGCCCTAAAGCCAAATGGAGCCCTGAGCCCAGGCTCAGCCATGATCCTGGGCTTAACCCTGATCTTGGACCGAGCCCTGATCCCAGACTGAGCCCTGATCCTGGACTGAGCCCTGAGCCCAGGCTCAGCCCTAATCCTAGACTGATCCCTGATCCCTGGCTGAACCCTGACCTTGGCTGAGTGGGTGACCATAGACTGACCACAACCCTGACACTGGCTGACACCTGGCCCAGAACTGAACTCTGATCTCAAGCTGAGCCCCAATGCTAGTTGAGCCGGGCCTCCGCCTAAGCCCCACTCCAGCTGCAACTCAGACCCCGGTCTCAGAGAGCGAATTCAGGACCAAAGTAAATGGTATGAGAGAGCAGAGTTTGACTCACAAGGCCAAGCTATCCAACAATGACCTTCTGCCACGAATTACCTGCCGCCTAGTGGAAGGCCCTATGCACACCATACCTTATTTCATCTCATGATTAGTCCCATGCTACAAAAGAGCCATCCCCCCTCTAGAAACCTGCCCAAAGTATGCATGCAAATGGTTATTCATTGTTGTTGGTAAATGCAAAATATTAGAAGCCGCCCCAACGTCTGCACCCAGGAGAGAGGCCGGTGAGCGACGCTGCACGTAGCCTGGAGTGCCACACGGCTGTGAACCGTGAGTGAGTGGATGGGCGTGGCCTCCAGGACGTATGGTTAAGGGGGTGGGGGTGGGGGTGGGGGCGGGGGCGGGGGCGGGGGCTACAAAAGGCTATACGTAGGGTGCTACCTTCTGCAAAGCAAAGAAGGGGAAATAAGGCCCCGATCTGCAATCTGCTTGCTTTTGCAAAAGCCACATGGGACAGATAAACCAGGAACCCGTGAAATTGGTTCCCTGCGGGGGGTGGAGGGGCGGGTAGAGTTGAAATAAATGGACAGCGGTGGGACTGACACCCTATGGGCATTCCTCATAGTTTTCAAGCTCTGAGAATACTTGCCACAGTTTACAATGAAATTAACTCAACAAGGGTGCAGGGGAACAGCTCCAGGATGTGGATCGGAAGCAGAAAACAGGTGAAACGAACTGTGTTTCAGATGAAAACCATGACCGCCCAGAAATAGAGGAGAACCAGCCCGTGCAACCTTTGGGCACGACACTTTTTCTAAAGACAAAAGGAACTGACCAAAAAAAAAAAAAAGAAGTTGTTTAGTACATTTGTTTTCAGGACTGGCAGGGTGTAGTCATTCTGAAAGTCTCATGTGTATTATGGGACTGAGCAAAGTGGCGAGGGTACTGATGTTAGTAAGAAGCAGGTCTTGGGGCGCCCGGGTGGCTCAGTTGGTTGAGCGTCCGACTTCGGCTCAGGTCATGATCTCACGGTCCGTGAGTTCGAGCCCCGCGTCGGGCTCTGTGCTGATGGCTCGGAGCCTGGAGTCTGTTTCACATTCTGTGTCTCCCTCTCTCTCTGCCCCTCCCCTGTTCCCGCTCTGTCTCTGTCTCAAGAATAAATAAACATTAAAAAAAAAAAAAAAAGAAGTAGGTGTTCATAGAGGAGCATATAAGACGTCAACATGAATAGGAGAGCACACGAAACAACCCCGGAGGGAAAGTATCAGCGAGGACCGTGACGATTTACTTTTTTTTTCATTTCTTTAAGTTTCTTTATCTTGAGCGAGACAGAGAGAGAGAATCCCAAGCAGCCTCCACACCATCAGCACAGAGCCCAATGTGGGGCTTGAACTCACGAACGGTGAGATCATGACCTGAGCCGAAACCAAGAGTCGGATGCTTAACCTACTGAGCCACCCTGGCGCCCTGGGCCCCGTGATGATTTATTTATTTATTTTTTAAATTTTTTTTTTCAACGTTTATTTATTTTTGGGACAGAGAGAGACAGAGCATGAATGGGGCAGGGGCAGAGAGAGAGGGAGACACAGAATCGGAAACAGGCCCCAGGCTCTGAGCCATCAGCCCAGAGCCCGACGCGGGGCTCGAACTCACGGACCGCGAGATCGTGACCTGGCTGAAGTCGGACGCTTCACCGACTGCGCCACCCAGGCGCCCCCCCGTGATGATTTAGACAAAAATCTATTTCATAACTCTGTCCACTGAGACCAGCCAATAACAACAGTTACATCTAGCCCCTAGATCCGATCTTGGCTTTTGAATATCGCCTGCAGGGCTCCTGGGAGAAATGGCTGATTCCGGGAGCGGGGCAGGGAGAGTGCCACGTGACCCTGGAAGTTCATGGTGTGCCAGGAAGTCAGGATGGGGACCTGTCAGAGACACAGGGGCCAGCCTGACAGGGCGGCTGCTGGCCAAGCCTGGAGCGATCTGGGCATCGGTACTGAGCGACCTTAAAATTGAGAGAGACTCAAAGTAGTGGTTGGGCGCCAGGGGGGCCGGGGGGGGGGGACAGCCAGTGTTCGATGGGGGCAGAGTTCAGTTTCACAAGAGATGGACGGCTGCACAGCACTGGGGATGGTTTAACGCCACTGAACTGGGCATTGGAAGTGGTTAAGATGGTCAATTTTATGTTCAAGTGCGGTTGATCCCAATAAAACCAATTAGGGGAAAGAAAAAAAAAAGACCCTTTCCATATCCTGCAGCTCCACCGATAGACGTCCCCCCGAAAACGGAGTCAGAACAGTCATCTCTTTGTGACCTCTCCAGTAATAACTGGCCCAGGCAAGAGTCGACACTGGGAGTTAAGTGACCGCGTGGGATCACTGGGAGCAGGGCATTTGCACAATCTCAAAGTATCTTCCCACGGATCACTTTTTCTTCTTTCCTTTCTCTTTTTTCTTAACGTTTATTCATTTTTGAGACACGGAGACAGAGCATGAGCAGGGAAGGGGCAGAGAGAGAGAGAGAGAGGGAGACACAGAATTGGAAGCAGGCTCCAGGCTCCGAGCCGTCGGCACAGAGCCCGACGCGGGGCTCGAACCCACGGACCGTGAGATCGTGACCTGAGCCGGAGTCGGACGCTTAACCGACCGAGCCACCCAGGCGTCACCCAGGTGACGGGGACCGGTCACTGCTCGGATATTCCCGCCAGGGGTGTGTGCCAGCAGACAGACTCGCCCTGAGGCACATCCCACAGAATGACTGACCCGTACACTTTCCAAAGAGTCGCGGTCACGAAAGGTTGTGAGACAAAGAGAAGCCTGCGCTGTTGTGGATGACAAGCGATCCAGGATTCGTGGAATTAAGGGCAGTGAGGGAGTCCCAGACCCGGGACGCCAGTGTGGGGGAAAGGTGCTGTGAAGGACAATCCGGGGACAACCAACGCGATTTTCACTCGGGCTGCCTATTAACTGACATCATTCTCTCAGTGCCGCATTCCCCAAACTTGACCATCGCCCTCGGCTTAGACCACAAGAGGGGTCCGTTCCTTGACAACGCGTGGCGTTTTGGAGGAAAGGTTTGTGATGTGTCCGACTCACTCTCAAACCAGTTGGGAAAATGGAGGAAAAGATTTTCTATCGAACATATCATATATTCTCAGACAACGTGTATGGAGAGACCCCAAGCAAGAGGTTAACCACGGGCGGGTCCAGCTCTGGGAGTTCGACTTTTTCTGCGAGGGGCCAAATAGTAACTATTTTCAGCTTTGTGGGCCAGTCTCTGTCACAATGACTCAACTCTACGGGGGGCGCCGGGGGGGGGGGGGGCTCCGTCGGCTGAGCGTCCGACTTCGGCTCAGGTCATGATCTCGCGGTCTGTGAGTTCGAGCCCCGCCTCGGGCTCTGTGCTGACAGCTCGGAGCCTGGAGCCTGCTTCACGTTCTGTGTCTCCCCGTCTCTCGGCCCCTCCCTGGCTCGTGCTCTGTCTCTCTCTGTCTCTCAATTTAAAAAAAAAAAAAAACAACAACAACAAAAAAAACCCAATTACCCAACGCTGCCGTTGTAGCAGAAGTGGGCAGGGACAATATGTAAATGGCGTGGCCACGTGCCGGTACAAGTCCCTTCGCCAAAACAGGCTCAGCACAGGTCGTTGGTGAGTCCCTGACCTATAGATAAAGGGTTCACGGGAGTTCACTGTCCTCGTTTCGCAACTTGTTGCCTCACTTTGTGGTCAGGTTGTGGTCCCGGAATATCACTTCCCATGAAAAAGCAGCAACAGGGCTCCTCGGAGAAACGGCCAGGTGCAGGGCTGGGGCTGGGCGAGCGCGGGAGGAGCTAACGGCGGCTGTCTGTGCCCGGCTGAGAACTCTTCGGGGCGAGTGGGGACGTGTCCGAGGACCCAAACGTATCATCTTCACTGTCTCTAAGCGCACAGCTCGACGGCGTCAGGCGCGTTCACACGGTCGTGCGGCCGCCCTGCCATCCGCCTCCAGAACTTTCCATCTCCCCAGACCCGAGACCCTGTCCCCAGGAAGCACGGACTCCCCGCCCCCTGCCCCACCCCTGGCTCCCACCATCCGCTCTCTGTCTCTGTGGACGGGACTCCTCTGGGGACCTCCTGTGCGTGGGGTCACGCGGGACGCGTCCTGTGCCTGGCTCCTGTCACCGCGCACAGTGACCTCCGGATCCGTCCACGTGGTGGCAGGTGGCAAGATATCCTAACTCTTTAAAAAAGCTTATGTATTTATTGAGAGAGAGACAGTGAGCAGGAGAGGGATAGAGAGGGGAGGAGAGAATCCCAAGGTCGAGCCCACGAACCACGAGATCGCGACCTGAGCTGAAATCAAGAGTCAGACGCTCAACCGCCTGAGCCACCCAGACGCCCCGGGACGTCTTAAGTTTTTAAGGTTGGACGATACTGCAGCGTGTGCATGGACCGCATCGAGTTTCTCCGTCACCCATCACTGGACTCGCGGGCTGCTTCCGCGTCCCGGCTGCTGTGAATGACGCGGCTGGGAACACGGGTGTGCGAATATCGCCTCAAGACCCTTTCAGTTCTTCTGAGTGGTTTTTAAATAGAGTGATTCCAGGCAACAAGTGCAGAGAAAATGAAAGCGTTAGGCTATCCCCCCGCTCTAGCCGTGGCCAGTGCTGTGTCTAAGGAATGTTCTCCAGTGGCCACTACGACCGTTAGGAGAAAGGCTCCTGGGGGAAATTCGTGATGGACGAATCGGACGGGTGCCCCCTCCGTCCAGGGATCAGCGTTAACACAAAGGAGAGACAGTGAACTTGACGTTCGGCTACGTGTCTCCTGGAGAGGGACGTGGACACGGGGACTGGCACGACGAGAATCAAGCAAGCGTTCCGTGTCCTCGGGTGGGCTTACAGCGGCGTCCTGAAAGTCCACAGTCCACTCACGTTTCCAGACAGATCAGCTTGAGGCGTCCCGGGGAATGCGGAGGGAGTACGTTAGTCGACGCCTGGGAGGCCACTCGCCCAGTCGGGAGGCTGGGATACGGGACAAATGACCTGGTTTCTTCGACAGATCAATGGCAGCGAGAAAAAGGTCGTTGGATGCCTACAGATGAAAAGAGTTTGTCCCCGAAGTGGCCAAACACCACGTGTGGGCTTTGTCTGTGAGAAAACGCCTGCGGGATCTGACCGTCCGCGAGCAGACGTGACGCCCCCGTGGGCCCAGTCCGGCGACACGCTGAGCGGGTCCCAGCATCACTCCCGAGGGAGTCTTGCCAAAAATGCACGGGGTCAGTCAAATCAAGAGCAAATACCAGACAAACCCGAGTTTGGGGGACCGAGCAGAACCCTTCCCAGGGGCCGTGTGGGACAAAGACGAGCCACCCCGGAATGAGGGCACAGAGCCAACACAGCACGATCAGGGATCCTGGACCGGGAAAGGGGCGTCCACGGGAGGCTGGCCAATTTGGAACAAAGTCCACGGGCTAGCTAGACTTTGGAGGAGGGAGGCCTTCTGTCTCAGAAGGGGGCCCTCAAGTGCGTGATGATGAAATGGCGCGAGGTCAAGGATAATCAGAGTCACCACGAGGCAGGTGTGGTGGGGCCGGGAGGAGGGAGGGCCAGAAATGGGCCAGCCAGGAAGGGTCAATGCCAACTGACTGCATAGGGATGGGGGTTTTCGGTCAGCTTACGCTTTCTGCCCATGACACTTTCAGGGGCCTGTGCGAATCTCTTTCATTCCTTTTTGAAATTAGAAGAAGGAAACAAATACAACCATCATGAATAGGTAACAGTGAGCCCCCTCTGGATTTCCCTGGTCTTTCTACCAACACAGTTGTTAAGAAAACAACTTTTAAGGGGCACCTGATGGCTCAGTCGGTTAAGTATCGGACTTCGGCTCAGGTCATGATTTCATGGTTCGTGGGTTCGAGTGCCGCGTCGGGCTCTGTGCTGACAGCTCAGAGCCCGGAGCCTGCTTCGGATTCTGAGTCTCCCTCTTTCTCTACCCCTCCCCCGCGCGCGCACGGTCTCTCTCTCTCTCTCTCTCTCTCTCCTTCTCAAAAATGAACATTAAAAAATTTTTTAACAAGAAAACAATTTTTAACAGTTGCTTCTGGACGAGGAGACCTATGAAAGCAATAACGCCTTGAGCCCACAGAAGTCCCAGCGCAGCCTTGCCTCGCCTCCCTGTTTTCGTAGGTTTGGTATTTTCCACGATCAGAAAAAAAAAAAAAAAAAGGTTTTCAAAGGGTTGGGCGACCCCTCAGCCAGGGGCCCGACGCCCACAGCGGTGTCACACCAGTCTTCCTGCTACGATGAGGGGCAAGTGGCCCTTTGCCTCTGTGGTCCTGCCCCCTGAAGCCCGCCAGCTCAGCCTAATCTCGAGGAAAGCGCCAGGCAAACCTCCACCGAGGGACGATCCCCGAAATACCTGCAGGGAGATCTGGAGTCCTCGCCCCCGATAGCTGGGCACGTGACCTCATTGTGACCTCACGTGACCACACTTCCTCATCGGAAATAGGGTCTTTGCAGGTGTAATCAAGTTGAGGGGAGGTCATTAGGGTGGGCCCCCATTCAGTACGACCGCTGTCCCCTCTGAGGGGGGAAAACGTGGACACACACGGGAGAAGGGGCCACATGAAGAGAGGCGGAGATACAGGAGGGACTGAGCCAAGGCCAAGGGGCGCCTGGAGCCCCCAGAAGCTGGAAGATGCGGGAAGGGAAGGATCCAGCCCTGGGGTCTTTGGAGGGAGAGAGCCCTGCCACACCTTGACGTCTGCCCTCTAGCACTGAGAGTAAAAATCTGCCATGAAGTCACAAAGTGTGTGGCACTTTATTTTGTGGTCCCGGGAAACCAAGGCAATCCCTGCCCAGCGTGCTTGAAACCTGCCAAGCTCATCAAAATCAAGCCAGGGGCTTCTATCTGTCTGCCAGATGCGATGCTCCCCGATTCACGAATGTCTGAATAAAACCAAGTTCTTTAAAATTACCAAACAAACATGGGCAACTCAGTCGGTTGAGCGCCCGACCCTTGATTTCAGCTCAGCTCGGGATCTCACGGTCGTGAGATTGAGCCCCGCATCAGGCTTCACCGACAGTGTGGAGCCTGCGTAAGATTCTCTCTCCCTCTGCCCCTCTCCCCTCCCCCCTGTCTAAAATAAAATTAAAAATCAGAAAAATTTTAAAGTACCATCTTAACATAAGATGCGAACAGTAGGGGACACGGAGTGTGGTTTCGTAAGGCAACTCTGTACTCTCTTCACAATTTTTCTGTCAATGGGACTATCCCGAAACATGAAGTTTATATGTTTAAAAGGAAAAGAAAAAAAGTGTTGGATGAATCACTTTCTCGGCCCTGCCATCTCGCAGGCTGGAGCCTTCCTCAGATGATTCCGTGTCTCTGTGCCTCGGTTTCCTCATCGGAAAGCAGAGGTGGGCGGGCTTGTGACCCGCCCGGCCCTGAGGATGGTGGGAGACCGCGGTCCCGGGTAAGTGGAGCCCTCGACGTCTGAACCTTCACCTTCATCCGAGGTGGGTGGGGGCCCCTGGAATTTTGGGGTGACAACACAGGGTGGGCTTACACGTCCCACACGTCCACACGATCGCTTCCCTCCTGCTCCGTGGTGCCACCCCGCCTGGGACAGGCGCCCCGAGAAGGGGCCGCGCAGTGATAAACAGGACGACCCTAAGAAACCACAGGTGTCCAGAATGTCGTTTCTTTAATGTCCTGCGAGGGGCGCCACAGAAGGGGAGGGAATAAATACAGAAGGGATGTTGCGGTGCGCCCGGCCCCCAGCCTGGGAAGCGGGGGGATGCCTGTGGGCCTCAGGTTCCCTCGTCTGTAAACAGGGCAGGACACCCTGTGAGCCTCAGATCGTGAAAGGGACAGCGTTTTCCGGGGCGCTTTTCCAGCCGGGGACAGGAAGTCCCCGCGCTACCCAGGCCTCAGCGGGTCGGTGCCGCTTCCTGTCCGCCAGGGGGCGCCAGAGTCCGGTCCCTCGATGGAAGGCCCACTCCCCCATCACCGGGCTGGGGCAGCACCTCCGCGGAGGTCCCGGCCTCTGCCCAGGAGAGATCCTACATCCTCTGCTCGCCCCACTTTTCCCCCCACCCTGGCATCCCAAGTGGCCCTTGCCCTCCCATTCCGAGGAGGTAAACTGAGTCAAGGGGGGGGGGGGCAAACCCAGGGGCTGTCCTAGTGAGGGGCAGAGACAGGAGGGGGACGACGACCCGCCGCCGTCAACCTCTGACTCACTCACAGCCCTTCGGCCACCTGGACCTGGGGCCGAGCGACAAGCGGCATCTGGGCTCCCTGAGCACCGGTCCGCCCGCAGGTCCCGCCTGCCACGCGCGGGTCTGAGCCCGGGGGCAGCAGGGCCTGGCTCACAGCAGGTTGATCTCGTCCAGGTAGCGGGCCAGGACCGAGTCCCGCACGTCCTTGAAGACCTTGCGGATGTTCTGCGTGTCCGTGGCGCACGTGTAGTGGCTGAAGAGTCGCCGGGAGCGCGGACCCTTCCTGCTCCCGTCGGCGCTGTCCACGCAGCTGGAGTACATTCTAGTGTACATGTCCAGGATGAACTTCTTGGCTGCCTCCACGTCCTGCTTCGGGCCTGGGGGAGGGGAGGGGGGGGATGGGCAGTCAGGGCACGGGGCTCATGGGGCAGGAGGGAGAGTCTCCTGGGTCAAGGAGGGGATCTGGAGACCCTGCTCCATGCATGCACATCAACGGGGCTGCAGGCGCCCCAGGAACCAGGCGCCATGGTGCAGGCCGGCGCCATCTTTGGTTTTTCTAGAGGGTCACGTGACTATCAGGTCCAGCCAATGGGATCATCGAGGATGGACTCAGGTGAGTCACATGACCTGGAATGGACCAATAAGACTTGGCCCTGGGACTTTAGGCAGAACTGTGTTAAAGAAGGAAACCCTCTCACTTGGCTGGGCTTGCAGCTAAGGGGATAGGAGCCTAGAGCTGCAGACAAAGACATTCCTGAGAGGTGCAGAGGGGTAAACCGAGGCCAAGAGAAGGGGAGGGGTGGCCACCCTGGTGAGGCACCTGCCATGCTCAGTCTCTCTCTCTCTCTCTCTCTCTCTCCCAAGCACAATGTGGGCAAGGGCTTCTAGAACCCAAGCCCTCGTTCTCCTACTTACTCGTTGGGTTGCCTTATATGTTAGTCCATGTTAGCGCTGTGAGCCTCAGTTTCCCCGTTTGTAAAATGGGGATCCTAACAGTCCCAAGCCTCCCAGAGTTGTGAGGATTCAATGCAATCATGTGGAGGGCTCTGTGTTCCATAATCAGAAGGTTCTTCTGATTCTTCCAGACAGGCAGGGTACCCAGTGGTTAAGGCTGGTGGCGCCGGATCCAGACAGCCTGGGTTCGAATCCTGCCTCTGCCACTCGCTGGCCGTGTGACTTTTGGCAAGTGGTTGCCCCTCTCTGTACCTCAGTTTCCCCACCTCTAAAGCGGTGAGGAGGAAGAGCTCCACTGCACAGGACTTTTTAACGAGGATCAAATGAGTCCATACGTGAGGGCGCCTCCAGCAATGTTAGATACTTTAGCCGCTGTTATAATCACAAACGTTATTCAGTACAGAACAGGCAAGGACTGACACCCGGAAGTCGGCAGAGTACTGCAGCCCCTTTGGCTGGGAGAAAAAGGTGAGTCATGAGCGTTTCCTTTGACATGAAGGAAAACAGTCCCTCAAAACTATCCACTTTATCCCCCTCCCCCGACTCTCCAGACCACGTTCCCATTCCCAAGGCCGCCCAGCTGGGAAGAGAACAAGGGGCGTCCGCCATGCTGGGACAAGTTGCCATCTGTCTCTCGGGCCCCTAAGTCTTCTGGGGATGATTGGCTAAGATTGGCCTCGTGGGCTGCGAGACCTGACAAGGCCAAGCGTCACGCCCGTGGTGATGTCACCGGGCTTAAGACCTTCATCTGCCACGTTGCTTGCGTACTGGGGCGAACAGTGTTTCCCCAAATCCACGTCCCCCGAGAACCCCAGAATATGACCAAGTCACCTCATTTGGAAATAAGGTCTTTTCAGATGTAATTGGTTAGCTTGAAATGGGGTCACACTGGATTGGGGGGGGCCCTACAGCCAATGACTGGCGTCTTTATAAGAAGAGGAACGACACAGAGAGAGAGAGAGGCCATGTGACAACAGAGGCAGATTGGAGGGATGTATCCATATGTCCAGGGACACCGAGGATTGCAGGTAACGCCAGAAACTAAGAGACACCAGGGACAGATCGGACCTCAGAGCCTCTGGAAAAAACCCACCCCGGCTTCATTTCAGACTTCTGGTCGCCTTAACTGATGGGGATCCACGTCTGTTGTTTTCAGCCTCCTAGTTTGCGGTGCCAGGAGACGAAGCCAGCTCGTCCCCAGGACAGCTGCCATCACTCCCCCCTCCCCGCCTTTACGTGTGTGCCATTCGGCCACCAAGACGAGAGTCTGTTTGTCCCCTTTTGAGTGGGAGCTGGCCTGACTGATTGGCTTGAGCCATAGAATGAGGCGGCTGTGACCATCCGGGACCTCTGAGGCCACCACGTCGGGAGCAGAGGCTTCCCCCCACCCCCCAGCCCCCCCGGGCTGACGTCTGGCTACCCTGAGACAGCCATGCTGCGTCCTCGCAGTGGCCCTAGGCGGAAAGTGCTAGCCAATACACCCCTTCCCGGGACCCTCCGAAACCCCACCTCCCCTCTGCGGGATACACTGACCTGTGCCCGACTCCCCCGTAATCCTCTCTAGGTGGCCAGGCCCTCGCCCCTCCGTCTGCGCTGACGGCTCGCCCCTGAACCTGCTCAGCGAGGTCGTCCTGTCCCGATTCACGCGCAATTGCCGAGACGCTGCACAAACCTGTTAGCTACAAGCACCGCAGGAAAGAGGGCTGCTGTATCTGTGAAAACGTTGTGTCCTGGAAGGACTTGTTCAAAGGTCAGGCACCTATTTCCTTGGTGTTCTGCTAACCGAGGGGG
Organism: Acinonyx jubatus; assembly: GCF_027475565.1. Taxonomy (NCBI): domain Eukaryota; kingdom Metazoa; phylum Chordata; class Mammalia; order Carnivora; family Felidae; genus Acinonyx; species Acinonyx jubatus. Next base: position 163,272,003 of record NC_069383.1, read on the forward strand.
CGCCTGTGTGGCTCAGTCGGTTGGGCGACCGACTTCAACTCAAGTCATGATTTTGCAGCTCGTAAGTTCGAGCCCCACCTCGGGCCCCCCACTTTCAGTGTGGAGCCCTCTTTGGATCCTCTGTCTCCCTCTCTCTCTGCCTCTCTCTGCTCTCTCTCTCTCTCTTAAAAGTAACAATTAAAAAAATTATTCTGCTATCTGATTAGACATAGATGCAGTGACTATGAAAGACTCAAAAAAAGAAGTCTCAAAAACCCAGGCAGAGTCTGGAAAAGGTTGGCACCTTCCAGGTGTGGCTCATGACGATGAACTTGACAGCAGACCATGTGCAGAGAATCTGTAACACCTGCGTCTTTAGAACCCCTGCTTGAAGCAGGTGCTTCGGGAATGATGGCTGCCATCCTCCCCCCCCCCCACACACACACAGAGGGGGAAACTGAGGTTCACGGCTTGGGTCTGGAAGTCAGGTCTGTCTGGTCCCGTTTGAACCTCCACTGACTCCAGCTGGGGCAGGGTCTGGACCAGCATCTCTCCTGGGAGCTGCTCGTTGGAGCTGAAGGGCTTAGAGAGTTCTAGAACCACTCACCCTGGAAACTGGGGAAGTAGGTAGCCAAGTGGGAGGTGGAGATCTTCTCTTCTAGGATGTCAGTTTTGTTGAGGAAGAGGATGACGGACGTGCTTTTGAACCAGGGCAGTTCCAGGATAGTGCCGAACAGGGCCAGGCTCTCCTTCATCCGGTTCTGTTCGGGGGGAACAGGCAGACCACGGCTCCAACACGATGGCCGCCTTGGTCCAGACACGAGCCCTCCCCCACGTGGAGAGGGGGCTGCCAGCCTACTGTCCGGGAGCTCAGGGCTCCCCGATTCCTGGCTGGGTCGGAGGGGGTGGCCCACGCTTTTGTGTGGCCCGTACTGCTCCGACTAGTGTCCCCAAGTTGATGCCCCTCTGGAGCCGCAGAATGGGACCATATTTGGGAATAGGGTCTTTGAAGATGCAATTAGTTAAGAAGAGGTCCTTCTAGATTGTCGCGTCTGGTGGCAGGTGTCCTTTTAAAGAGGGGACGTTTGGACCCAGATACGTGGGGAAAAGTCCATGGGACCACAGGAGGCGGAGATGGGCAACGGGTGCACAGAACAAGGGACACCAAGGATGGCCAGTGACCCCCAGAAGCGGAGAGCGCCTGGGACGGTCTCCCCCGCAGGCTCAGGAGGACCGAGCCTGGCCAACGTGCGGATCCGGGGTGTGTGGCCTCGGGCGCTGGGAGAAAAGTCTCCGTGGCTCCGGCCCCCTGGGTTGTGGTACTTTGTTAGGACAGCCCAGCAAACTAGGACACCTCGTGTGGCTGCCTTGGAGCAAACTCTGTGGCAGAACGACCTCAAATTCATACTGTTTGATTCGGTCTGAAAGTCAGGACGATAGCATCTGACCCCTGGATCCCCAAACTGTCCGTGTGGAACCGTAACCCCTAAAAGCCCCGAGGTCGGAAATGGGCCGGGTCTTAATTAGGAGGAGAGCTCACAAAAGAGTGTTGTCCAGCCTTTCGGAATAAAAGCAGGACACTGCCCCTGAGGCCATGACCCATTTTCCCAGGCCAGCTGCCTTGCGCTTCCTGGGGGGGCTGCGTCCAGGGGCTCCGGCGTCCCTTTGTGTGCGTGTGTGTATCTGTGTCTCGGGGCGCAGCGCTCTGACCACGGAAGAGTGGGGGGCGGGATTCAGAGCCACGCCAGACACACCCGGACCCCATCAAGCGCGGCCATGGGCTGTCCTGCTCGGCTGCACGCCTGGAGGCCAGCAGGAGGCGGTGCCCCCGCGCCCACGGTGGACCTCACCTCTTGGTTGTTCTCCTCCAGACACTGGTCATACTCGCTGAGCGAGGCCAGGTAGATGAGGGCAATCACGTTCTCAAAGCAGTGGATCCACTTCTTCCGTTCCGACCTCTGGCCCCCGACGTCCACGATCCTGCCAGGAGCCAGCCCGGGTCAGAACTCAGACCCAATCAGGGCCCCGTGACACGGCACCCCAGACAGCTGGGACACGTCAAGCCAGAATCGGGGCCAGCTCCTGGGCCAACGCCCCTTGTGCGTTAATTGCCTTTCACCCACCCCGCAAGGTGGGTGTTACTATTTTGCCCATTTACACACAAGGAAACTGAGGCACGGGAGGGGGACATTTTGCCGGGCTTCTGCCCTGGGCTGCCTGATTTCTGCCCCCGTGTTAGAGGACAGAGGGTCAGACACATCCAGAGTCTGCCCTGGTTCTGGCTGGCTGGGGGGGTGGGGGGGGTGGGTGGGGCGGGGGGGCAAAGCGCAGAAGAGCTCCAGAACTCAGTTTCCCCATCTGTGAAATGCAGCCACACGGTCCTGGCTAGACAACGCCATCCCCTCGGTGTGTGGCCCGGGGCAAAAGCCCAGCCTCCACCCCCCCACACACACCACAACAAAGCCTGAGCCCTCCCGCCTTCCTGTTCTCTCTCTAAGAAATGTGGGTCACTGATAACAAGCCCTGCATCATTTCCCCGGGGATGGGACTGTTACACAGGCAGCCAACAGGAAATGCCAGAAGTCTCAGAGCAAGAAGGGACTTGCCCCTTTGCATGGACGGGAAGCCAAGGCTAGCGCCTGTGGCTCCTGATCCGACAGACCAACCAACCCCTCTTGTGCCTCTTCAGACCCCCTCCAACTCCCGAGCGGGATAGGGGTGCAGTGGCTACAAGTGGGGCTTAGCGGACTGAGATATATGTGGGGTAGGTTACTTGCCAGCCTCCCATCTCCTAATCGGATCCCTCTGATCCTTTACCCCACTGATTAGCTCTCTCCTCACCTAGGAACACTCTAGGGTTCTCACTTAAAAGTCAGCACCTCAGCCCAGCCTTTCCTGTGACTTCCCCAACCTCTACCTTCATTCCTAAACTTTTACAATCTATCCACCCGTCTATCCATCCGTCCGTCCGTCCACCCATCCAACCATTGAACCAACCATCCATCCAACCACCCACATACTCTTCCGTCCATCCACCCACCTGTCCACCCACCCTCCACACACCTATACATACATACACTCACCCATCCATCCACTCATTTATCCTTCCATCTTTCCAACTCTCCTCCCACATTCACTAACTTCCACTCTGATCTTGAGCTGATCATCACTAGCAAAGCAGGGGAATCAAACTCAGCCCCTAGCCTTGTGGGGCTCTCCGTCAGGGGAGGAGACTGATGGCAAACAGATAAATTATGAGCCTTCCTGGTGAGGACTATTGCAAAGGCCAGAGGAGCACGTTTGGGGTATCAATTCAGGACAGTGTGAGACTCAGTATGGGTGAGGTGAGCACAACCCCTGTGTCCAGTCCTCACCCCGCACCCTCCACAGCTCCCTGCCATCAGCCCACAGACACGGAGCTTGTTAAGGTCACTGATGACCCTCTAAATGCCAATCCCAGAAGTCGCTTTTCCCGGCGTACTCTTCCCGACCTCACCTTTAGTCTTCGACGCTGGCCGTCACTCTGCCTGGACCCCTTGCTGCGCTGGCCACTCACACCTCTGCCTTCCAGCTCAGGCCTGTGTGTGTCTAGCCACCTCCCAGATGCCCCAGATCCCTCAGACTCAACGTGCCCCAAAGGACATCATTGTCTAGTCTAACACCCCCACGCTGCCACCACCACCGTGACCCGACATTTACCCCATCACCCAGATTCTCTGATCCTTGGGCTCATCTGGTCCTGCCCATTCTACGTCGGAAACAATTTTTGCTCCATCCCTCATTTCCATCCCCGCGACCACTGCCCTGGCCCTTACCAGCGCTTCCTGCCTGGATCATGGCTCCCACCCACTCCTGAGTCCCCTGACCTCCAGCCTCACCCCATCGGGGGGATCACCCTCTGAGCTTCCCCAGGCCCAAATCGATCCCTCTGGAAAACCGCTGACCACACAGTCTCTGTCTCCTCCTACCCAGCAGCCCTTCGAGTTATCCGACTGAACTCCTATTCAACCTTCAATGCCCCAATACCAATGTCCCCTCCTTCAGGAAGACCTGCCCTCCTGGACCTCTGGTGGCCTCATTCCGGGCTCTTCCAGGTCCCACACCTGACTGCATGGGGTCTCCAGGTGTCTAGATCCAGCTCAGCCTCCTTCAGCCTGGAAGCCGCTTGAGGACTGGTACTGGGAAACTCCTATTCATCCTTCAGGGCCCCAGTTCCTTTGCCCCCTCCTACAGGAAGCTTTCCCCAGCTCCGGGCCTTGGGCTCACCGCAGGTTGGTCTTCTGCACGGAGAAGCAGTACTCATTGATGCCGGTGGTGGGCATGCGGCTCCGGAGCACGTCCTGTGCCGTGGGGATGTAGTCCTCTTCAGTGATGCGCTCCAGGTGGGACAGGTAGCTGTGGAGTGAGGAGCCCTGAGGCCTAGTCTCTCAGCCTCCCTTTGTTTCTCAGACCCCCCTCCAAAGCCCAGAGACGACCCTGTGGGGGGAGGGGAGCTGCTGGGGAGGGGCCGGACCTCCGGGTCTGCAGGTGGCCCGGGAGCATCACCCTGAGGCTGAGGGAGCACGGGGCGAAGCAGCCTCACCCTCAGAACAGCAGGACTTCAAGGACAGCGTGAACTCAAGAACAGTGTCACCGGGGGAGGGGTGTCACCTTGGGAGAGCTGTCACCCCCAGGAGGGGCACTGTCCCAAGAAAAGTGATGGCCTGGGAACAGGCTGCAGGTGTCAAATCGCCCTCAATGCCCAGCATCGTGCCCAGGGGGTGTCACTGCGTGGTGATGAGCACTGTCCCCCCAGGAACGACGTCACCCCAGGAGCTGTGTCTCCCCAGGAACGACGTCACCCCAGGAGCTGTGTCTCCCCCGGAACGACGTCACCCTAGGAGCTGTGTCCCCCCAGGAACGTCACCCCAGGAGCTGTGTCTCCCCAGGAACGACGTCACCCCAGGAGCTGTGTCTCCCCCGGAACGACGTCACCCTAGGAGCTGTGTCCCCCCAGGAACGTCACCCCAGGAGCTGTGTCCCCCCAGGAACGACGTCACCCCAGGAGCTGTGTCTCCCCCGGAACGACGTCACCCTAGGAGCTGTGTCCCCCCAGGAACGTCACCCCAGGAGCTGTGTCTCCCCAGGAACGACGTCACCCCAGGAGCTGTGTCTCCCCCGGAACGACGTCACCCTAGGAGCTGTGTCCCCCCAGGAACGTCACCCCAGGAGCTGTGTCTCCCCAGGAACGATGTCACCCCAGGAGCTGTGTCCCCCCAGGAATGACGTCACCCCAGGAGCTGTGTCTCCCCAGGAACGACGTCACCCCAGGAGCTGTGTCCCCCCAGGAACGACGTCACCCCAGGAGCTGTGTCTCCCCAGGAACGACGTCACCCCAGGAGCTGTGTCTCCCCCGGAACGACGTCACCCTAGGAGCTGTGTCCCCCCAGGAACGTCACCCCAGGAGCTGTGTCCCCCCAGGAACGACATCACCCCAGGAGCTGTGTCTCCCCCGGAACGACGTCACCCTAGGAGCTGTGTCCCCCCAGGAACGTCACCCCAGGAGCTGTGTCTCCCCAGGAACAATGTCACCCCAGGAGCTGTGTCCCCCCAGGAACGATGTCACCCTAGGAGCTGTGTCCCCCCAGGAACGACGTCACCCCAGGAGCTGTGTCCCCCCAGGAACGACGTCACCCCAGGAGCTGTGTCTCCCCCGGAACGACGTCACCCTAGGAGCTGTGTCCCCCCAGGAACGTCACCCCAGGAGCTGTGTCTCCCCAGGAACAATGTCACCCCAGGAGCTGTGTCCCCCCAGGAACGACGTCACCCTAGGAGCTGTGTCCCCCCAGGAACGACGTCACCCCAGGAGCTGTGTCCCCCCAGGAATGACGTCACCCCAGGAGCTGTGTCTCCCCCGGAACGACGTCACCCTAGGAGCTGTGTCCCCCCAGGAACGTCACCCCAGGAGCTGTGTCCCCCCAGGAACGACGTCACCCCAGGAGCTGTGTCTCCCCCGGAACGACGTCACCCTAGGAGCTGTGTCCCCCCAGGAACGTCACCCCAGGAGCTGTGTCCCCCCAGGAACGACGTCACCCCAGGAGCTGTGTCTCCCCCGGAACGACGTCACCCTAGGAGCTGTGTCCCCCCAGGAACGTCACCCCAGGAGCTGTGTCTCCCCAGGAACGACGTCACCCTAGGAGCTGTGTCCCCCCAGGAGCGACGTCACCCTAGGAGCTGTGTCCCCCCAGGAACGACGTCACCCTAGGAGCTGTGTCCCCCCAGGAGCGACGTCACCCTAGGAGCTGTGTCCCCCCAGGAACGACGTCACCCCAGGAGCTGTGTCCCCCCAGGAACGACGTCACCCGGGAGCAAGACCATCCACAGCACCTCCCACAGTGGGAGCCAACCAGCCTGGGCCCCTTCTGTCCCGGGACGAGTTCGCCACCGGCTGCATGTGGGCCCCACACCTGCCGCCCCGAGCCCCGCACTCACTACACGGCCGAATCCAGCAGGTGAAACTCCCGGCGACGCTCATAACAGGCCCGGATGCCGGCGTCCCTCCACAGCCACTGCATGGCCACGGCACAGCGCTTCTCGAAAGTGGTCACTTTGTAGGGGTCCTGGCTCATGACCAGACTGGCGTGGTGCTGGGGAGGGAGGGACAGGGCGAGTCAGACATCCCCGCGAGCCACTGTGCCCCTCTGCGACGGAACCCCGCCCCCACACCGCAGTTCCTAGCCCCCTCCCCCCCCCCCCCCGCCTCGCCTCCGCTCCTTCCTTCGCGCCCACCTTTGTCCCCAGATGGAGGGCAGAGGGGCAGCAGAGAGGGCACGTGCAGGGACATCAGTTCTGCATCTTTGACGCTCATGAGGCAAGTCGCTACAGGTGCCCTCACGACAGACAGGTAGCGTGGTGAAACAATGCGTGCAGGTCCCGCGGGGAGGTTGAGGCACACGCAGCCGGAGCCGTGCGCCCGCCGGCCCCTCGTGCTGCCCCTTCCCTGCCTCCACCCGTCCTCCTTTCCTTCCAGCGGGGATGGCGGCTCAGACTTCTGCGTTGGCCTGTGCACGTGCGTGCGTGTGTCCATGTGGGCACATGCGTGTATGCTCGTGGGGGTGTGTGTGTGCCTCTGTGCCTGGGAGTGTGACAACGAGGGCCACCACTTCTACTGAGGTCCTCGCCAGGGCCACCCAAGAGGGAAAGGAAACGAAAGGCGTCAGGTTTGGAAAGGAGTATGTCACACGGTGGTTACTCGCCGAGAGCATGACTGCAGGTAGTCCAACACAGTCTAGCGATGAGCTGTCAGAATAAGCTAGTTACCTTGGCGAGATCAACAGACACACATCCGATGTGTGGCTATATATTAACCACTAACTGGTGGACGTTTTCAAGAATTTAAATCCCATTTACAGTAGCAAAAAAAAAAAAGATATCAAATAAATAGGAATAAATCTAACAACACACGTGAAATCTCTCCATGCTGAAATATACAAACATCACGAAGAAAAAAATTGTTTACTAAATGTTTATTTGTGCGAGCGGGCGCACGCGTGCGAGCGGAGGAGGGGTGGGGGGGGGGGGAGAGATGATCCAAAGTAGGCTCTGCGGGGCACCTGGGTGGCTCAGTCGGTTAAGCACCCAGCTCTTGATTTCACCTCAGGTCATGATCTCACGGTCTGTGAGTTCGATACCCGCATCGGGCTCTGTGCTGGCAGCATGGAGCCTGCTTGGGATTCTCTCTCTCCCTCTCTCTCTGTCTCTGCCCCTCCCCTGCTCATGCTCTCTAAATAAAGAAAGAAAAAAAGAAAACATTAAAAAACAACAACAACAAAGGGGGCTCTGCACTGTCAGCACAGAGCCCGACACAGGGCTCGAACTCATGAACCTTGAGATCGTGACCTGAGTCAAAGTCGCACGTTTAACCGACTGAGCCACCCAGACGTCCCGCTAAGGAAAAAATGTAAAGGATCTAAATAATTGGAAGGCTATGCTGTGTCCATGGATTGAAAGACTCAGCATTTTTAAGCTGCCAGTACTCTCCCCAAATTAATCTACAGATTCCATGCAATTCTACCAAAATCCCAGAAAGGCGTGTATGCGCGTAAACACTGACAAGATAATTCTAAACTTAATGTAGAAATGCAAAAGGGCCCGGAGCAGCCGACACCATTCTGGAGGACAAAGTGGAAGGATTTCCACTCACAGGCTCCGAGACTATGTATTAGGAAGCTACAATCACTAACATGAAATGATGTTCGCTCAAAGGCAGAGAAATTGACCAACAGAACAGAACAGCGCGCGTTAACAGATCCAGGCACATCTGAACGCCCGATTGATCACAAAGACGAGACTGTGGTATGGTGGGGAAAATGTTAAGGGGCACTGCCACCATTGAATATCTGCACCAGGAGGATAAAAAAAGGAAAGAAACGTGATCACACCCTACACAGAAATCAATTCCAGGTACAATGTAAATCTAAATCTGAAACAATAAAGCTCCACTTAAAAGACAGCAATAGAGGGGCACCTGGGGGGCTCAGTCGGTTGAGCATCCTACTCTTGGTTTCAGCTCAGGTCATGATCTCCCGGCTCGTGGGTTCGAGCCCCGCGTCCAGCTCCATGCTGACAGCACAGAGCCTGCTTGGGATTCTCTCTCTCTCTCCCTCTCTCTCTGCCCCTCCCCTGCTCCCATGAGCATGCTTTCTCTCTCCCGCTTTCTCAAGAATAAATAAATAAAGCTTTAAAAAACAAGTAAGTAAAAAAAGTTAAAGATAGCGATAGAGAATTTCATCATGACCTTGAGGGGGAAAAACATCTCTTAAGCTGGCTACCAAAAACAAACAAACAAACACAAAAAGCAAAAATCCAACAACACACCAGTAAGCAGAAGACTGACATACTGCACTTCATTAAAATTAAGAGCTATTCATTCGGACACTGTGAAAACAATGAAGATGCAAGGTATGGATGGGGAGAAAATATTTACAAAATACACAACAAAGTGCTCTCCTCCAGAACATACAAAGAATCTGCTATAAATCAGTAAGAAAAAAAAAAGGCAAAAACAAAGCCAAAAACAAAAATGGGCGAAAGATTTGAACAGTTGTTTCACAAAATGGAATATCCAAATGTCCGACAAACCTGTGAAGAGGTATGCAGCCTCCTTCTTAATCAGGGAAATGCAAATCAGAACCACAATGAAATACTTCCAAGAACCCATCAGGATGGCTAAAACGAGCCGACAACATCTAGTGTTGGCAAGGATGAGTGGCAACTGAACTCTTCATGTACTGCTGGCAGGAGTGTGAAATAGTCAAGTGCTTGGAGACGGTCTGGTGTCTCCTCCTAATCTAATCTACTTTATGATCCAAATCTACTTCTACATAGATAGCCAACAGAGACGTGTAGGTCTTCATGAAACACATATGATAGAAATGAACAAACCACAACTATGCCCCCAAAGATGGAAGAAGTACAGACATACTGAGCAGTGTCAGAAGCCAGACATGCGAGAACGTTCTGTATAATTCCATGTATGAGAAGTTCAAAACTAGGCAACCCCAATATAGCTGCTGGTTACTCCTGGGGGGTAGTGATTTGGGGAAGGAGCCTCTGGGGACACGTTCTGCTTCTCGTCCTGGGCAGCGATTACACACGTGCACTTACATTGTGATGGCTTCACTGAGCTTGTGAACTGGCTTCTTCAGCACGTGGGTTATATCTCAGTTAGAACCGCTATTCTAGGGGCACCTGGGTGGCTCAGTCAGTTAAGCATCCGACTTTGGCTCAGGTCATGATCTCACGGTTTGTGAGTTCGAGCCCCGTGTCAGGCTCTGTGCTGACAGTTCAGATTCTGTGTCTCCCGCTATCTGCTCCTCCCCTGCTTGTGCTCTGTCTGTCTGTCTGTCTCTCTCTCTCTCAAAAATAAATAAATATTTTTTAAAAACCCACAAGTGCTGGTGAGGCTGTGGAGAAATTGGAGCCCTCGTGTGCTGTTGGGGGGAATGCAAACAAGTGTGGAGGGTCCTGAAAAAAATTAAAATAGAACTACCCTATGATCCAGCAATTCGACTTCTGAGCGTTTACCCGAAAGAATTGAAATCAGGATCTTGAAAAGATACTAACATCCTGTGTTCACTGCAACACGAGTCACAATAGCCAAGGTGTAGACACAACCTAAATGTCCATCAAGAGAATGTGGTGCATGTGCACACACACACACACACACACACACACGGCTATTGCTGAGCCTTAAAAAAAGAAGGGGAATCCACAATAGGTAACGACATGAATGAATCTGGGGGACATCACGTTAAGTGAAATAAGCCAGGCACAGAAGGACGAATACTGCATGACCCCACTTGCGTGAGGCTTCTAGAAAAAGCAAACTCATGGACACGGACAGCGGCATGGGGCTGGGGCAGGGAGATCTGGGGGTCTGCCACTCGAGGCCATGACCTTCTAGTTCCTCAGGAGGACCACGTGCGAGAGGCCTGCTGGGAACCGTACTGCACTGTGCTCCCCACCATTTGTGACGAGGGTGGAGAGCGTGGGAAGTGTTCCTGTGACATGTGCACACGGAGCTGCCCGCCCCGAAGCCGGACTCTGTCGCTGGTCGATGGTATTAACATTGCTACAGCAAAGCGGGTGCTGGTTCGGGACCCCCCACCCAGGCCACCCCTGTCATCGCAGGGCCCAGAGGACAGCACGAGAGGGGAGCTGATGCCAAGTTGCCTGGAATGCACGGAAACTCCTGGGGTAGAGTTAACAAGACCTGGGGACCCAAGAAACACGGCCCTGTCCCAGGTGTCCAAAGGGACATGGACTTGAACGGAGGGTTCTATGAGACACGGCCCAGACCTGTGGTTCTGAGGGGACATAGTCTTGATCTGGAGGGTCCAAGGGGACATGGTCCCACCAGGGTGGGGGTGTCTGAGGGGACGCGGCCCTGACAGGGTGGCAGTTTCTGAGGGGACTCGGCCTGAGAGGGTGGGGGAGTCTGAGGGGACGCGGTCCTGCCCCGGAAGTTGTGAGGGGGAAGATGTGTTGGGCTTTGGGGTCAGAGGGCACGCATCCTGCCCCGGGGGTCCTAGTGGACACAGCCTGGGCCCGGGGGTCGGAAGGGACGGGCCCCACCCCCAGTGCCACAGGCCCACCAGCACGCGGCCCCGGCCCGAGCCCCCCGCTCTCTCACCCTGCTCTCGGGCCCGCTGAACGGAATCTGCAGCCAGTCCATGGCCTCGATCATGGCCTGCATGGACACGAAGATGTTCTGGTAGATGAGGGGCCGGAAGCCCTTGCGCTCCTCCTCCGAGTAGCCCGCCCCGTGGATGATGCGCATCTGCTTGATGAACGTGCTCTTCCCGCTCTCGCCGGGGCCTGTGGGGGGGGGGGGGAGGGGTCACCTCAGTCCCCGGGGCTCCCGCCACCCACCACCCCGGCCTCCGGGGCTCCAACCCCGCTCTGGAACCCTGGGCGAGCGCCTTCCCCTTGCGTGCCTCAGTTTCCCCTGCTGTCAGAGCCTGCCTGCGAGGGTAAACGAGCGCCCCGTAAGAGGCCCCTGGTGGGGGGGGGGGGGTCAGCCAACCAGGGCGCGAGGGGCCAGCCGGCCGGCAGCCTGTGTCCGCGTGCCCAGCAGGTTTTCAGTTTGTACGACAGCTTCCACGGCTCAAATAATTTCTGTCCTTGTGGTTTTGACATTTTTAAACGATTGAAAGGAATTAAAAAAAAAAAAAAACACGAGTATTTCATCACATGTGGAGCTGGTATGGAATTCCTGTTTCGGCGTCCCTAAATAAAGTTTTATTGGCACACAGTCACGGCCATTTGTGTCCCCACGGCCTCTGGCTGTTTGCTCGCTCGGGCAGCAGAAGCGGGCAGTCCGAGAGGGTCTGGCCCGCGGGGCTGAAAATACTGAGGAACAGCAAAAAGGCTGTTTGGCTGGAGCAGAGTGGGGGGGGGGGGAGGCCAGGTGGTGCGGGGGGCTGGGGGACACACGGAGGACTCGGGCTTTCACCCCAGGGAGGTGGGAGCCCTGGAAGGCTATGGGGAGTGGGGCACCCGACCCAGGTCCTCGAAGTGTTCTGCGGTGGCCGCTGCAGGGAGGACAGACTGCGGGGGCGAAGGCAGGGGCAGAGCGTCCAGGGTGGAGGTCTAGGTGAGTGACGACGGGGGCTGGACCCGGTGGAAAGAAGACATTCGAGAGATATTTGGGAGACGGACTGAGAAGGCTTCGCTGATGGACCAGAGCGGGGAGAGGGGTCCTTGCAGGGCCATCTACACGATTCATGGGGCCAAGTGGACGCCGGGGCCCTTCTGAGCCCAGGGCACTGCGGGACTGCCCGGGTCCCACGCCCAGAAAAGCCAGCCCTGGGCTTGCGACGATAACACTTAGATCTTCGGTAGTCCCGGTCTGGAAGCTCAGAGAGGAAGGCTCGACTCCCTGCTGCCTGAGCCCTGGCGTGTGTGTGTGTGTGTGTATGTGTGTGCGCCTCCGTTTTCCCATCTGTAAAATGGTGTGATAGCCAGGCAGGAGGGGTGGGACCGGGAGGCTCCTCCCACAGCTCCCTGCCCCGCCCAGCTCCTGGGGGACCCTGGCATGGGGTCCTTCCCAGCACAGGAGGGGGGACTGGAAGGAGGAACAGGAAGCAGCAGGAAAGGAAGGGGTGGAGCCCAGAAAGAGGAAACAGTCGGAGGGAGCAGAGTGGGGGTGGAGGAGGCGGAGAGAGGGTGCCCCCCCAGGAGCTCGGTGTCCCCACATATCTGTGGGCAACAAAGGGCAGGCCTGGGGTGACACCAGGTGTGGTTAAGGCCACTGGACTCGAGGTCCAAGAACATGAGTTGCTCTGCGGCACCTGGTGGCTCAGTCGGTTAAGCGTCCGAGTCTCGGTTTCAGCTCAGGTCACGATCTCGTGGTTCGTGGGTTCGAGCCCCGCGTCAGGCTCTGCGCTGACATCGCGGAGCCTGCTTGGGACTCTCTCCCTTCCCCGCCCCCTCTCTGCCCCTCCCCTGCTCCCACACTCTCTCTCTCAAAATCAATAAGTCAACTTACAAAAAAAAAAAAAAAAAAAAGGAGCGAGAGGGAGGGAGATGGAGAAGAGAGGAAATATGGTAAAACACCAATGTTTGCAGAAGAACCGGGCCCAACTTTTCAGTGGGTCTGAAAGCATTTCAAACTGAAAAGTTAACCGAGGGGAAGAGCCTGACATGTGATGCGAGATGCTGAATGGGAAACTGGAACAGAAAAAGGGCCCCCCCGCAGAGAACCGGCCACATCCCAGGCCCGGAGCGCCGCTCACGGAACGCAGTCGTGAGGTTCCGAGGGAGCTCTCCCACGGTGACAGGTGCACCGGGGTCATACGAGGTGTTAACACAGGGGAGGCCGTTTAGTAGACGGGAACTGTCTGTTCTGTCTTTGCCACTTTTCCGTACATCTAAAATTATTCCGAAATAAAAAGTTTCCCCCCCAAAAACACCCAAAACACCCCCACGCCCCGGGTCCACAGCCTGAAAGTCTCCAACACGGAGCCATATGTGTCTGAGATCACCTGACAGAAGGACGGCTCTTGGCCCACTCTTCATATGGGGAAACTGAGTCCCAGATCGGCTGATGGGCTTGCCTTGGGCCAACGCAGCCGGTTAAGGGGCCAAGCTGGGACTCACACCTCGTTCTGTCCAAGTGCAGAGCTCATGGGTTAGCGGTATTAAACCAGAAAGTTCCCCATATCCATAGTCACCGCGAGCTTGATTTAACTCTTGGTGTCTGGGCCAAAATACCCCGTGCCTGTCCTCAGCCAACACCCCCCGCCCCCAAAGAGTCCCACCGGTTTGCTATTTGCAAAAGACACCTGGGAATCAGAGAGGTGGGGTGATTTTCCCGGGGTCCCACAGCGAGCAGAGAAGCAGGGGAGTAAACTCGAGCCCTGGTGGGTCCTTCACTGACAAAATGGGCTCCGGCCAGCCTGCCGGGTCAGGCGCCATCAGAGTATCGGACAATGAACGTCATGTCAACGTCACGCGTCCACAGACACTCGGGAGCCGGACAGGTCCTGCGGGGGCTGCGGGAAGGGGGACTGAGACGAGCGCAGGGGACCACACCCTCTGACCTCCTTCCCGGTAGCCTTTCAACTCTCAGACCTCGGGTCTCCCCCAGACATGTGGGGACCCATCAAAGGTCACACAGAGCAACGGCTGACTTGCGAGGCACTGATTTTCTTCTCCCCTGTGTCGTTAAAGGAAAAACAAAAAAATCCTGGTCGCCACCACAGCATGGATTTTGTGACTCATGACTGGGTCACAACCTAAAGTCTGAAAACTCCACTGGGTGGAACCCTCTCTTTGCAGCCCGTGACTGTCCTGAAGCCACGGAGGATTCTGGAACCTCTCCAGCCCCAGGTTCCTGGTCTGCTGCGGGAAAGTCCGCAAATGGGGCTGGGGGCTGCAGGGACAGCTCTTCCCACCTGGTGGGCCAGAGGGGTAGGGCCTGCTTCCTCCTGGGGGTGGAGAGGAAGGGGAACCTGGCGGCTGCTTCCACGGCGGAAGGCCACCCCAGACCTCTGATGCTCCAGGAGACGGGGCCACGGGGACATGCTGGAGGGCAAGAAGCTCAGCTTCTAGGTCCAGCTCTGGCTCAGACTGGCTGCCAACCCCAGACCAATCCCATCACCTCCCTGGGCCTCAGTTTCCCCATCTGTCACGGGGGTGCTGTGGCTTTTCTCTCCAGAGGCACATTCACAGGGAGGTCAAATGCATGGGCTCCGGAACCAGAATTCTAGGTTCCGATCCTGGCTGTGTGACCTTGGTCAAATCGCTTCGCCTCTCTGGGCCTCAGTTTCCCACCTGGGGACAGGAGCGGTATCCACCTCAAGCTCTGTGGACAGAGCTGGCTCCTTTAATGGCTTCATTCTGACGTTCCCCCCCCCCCCCCCCCACCATTCTCCAACACGCCAATCGCTTCCTGTCAGGGACAGACTCCCGGCCCCTCAGCCTGCTTCCTCAAAAAGACCAGCCACCTCCAGGAAAAAATAACTTTTGGTTTCAATTCCTGTTTTCAAGAAGGGAGAGAGGTGTGGAAGCAGCCCTTGGGGCTGGGGGGTAGGGGGGCGGTCAAAACCACAGTCCACAGCGCGGTCCACAGGGCCACCATCAGCGCTTGGGAACATGAACAACCTCTCTGCCCCCACCGCACGCCAGCAGAAGGGGCTTCCTGGTGTGGGGAGGGCTGGGCAGTGGTCAGCGTGGCGTGGCACCGGGGACCTTCCCAGCTCTGGAAGATGCGGTGCAGCTCCAGGGAAGTCGCCCCAGAGACAGGATTCCTTCATTCGCTTATTCATTCATAAAGTATGCTCTGGGCATCTGTTCTCTGTCAGGTTCACTATGCCCCCTGGGCCGGATGCTGGGGACAGAGGCACGAACAAGAAAGACACGGTCCCCACCTCCGTGTAACTGGAGAGACAGACAGGAAAGAACAAGTTAAACAAATCTACAGACGGTCAGCACGTGCCCTGAAGAAAGGAGGAAGGAGAAGGATGGGCCGCCTTTGTGGTCAGGGAATCCAGGAAGACTTCTCTGCGGAGGTGACACACGAGTTGTGTTGCCTTGAGTGACAGCACCGGCCGCACGGAGGCGTGGGTGATGCCGAGAGCCACCGGCAGAGAGAACAGCAAGTGGAAAGGCCCTGAGGTTCGGATACACAAACTCGAGGTGTGCAAGGAAAGGTCGCCAGCATCGGTAAACCTCCGTGCCGGGTGGATCGAGAGGAAGCGAGCAGACAAACAGAATGAAAGATGGACGCTTCACGTGTCCGTCGGGACGAGGGAGTGGGGCACACGATTGATTCCCATACCTTCGACAGCTTCGAAGAAAGGGACAAGTTCTTTGACAGACATCGATAACCAAAACTGACGCAAGAAGAAACAGATAGCCTAAGTAGCCCTAATAATAATATTATTAAAAGGGGATCAATACCACATCATATATCATACACCCTCTTCCTGTAATAGCCTACCTAGTCTGAAGATGTCAAATAGAGATAGCAATTACAGTAATTAAATTCTTTAATTAAAAAAAAATATTTTATTTATTTTTGAGAGACAGCATGCAAGCAGGGGAGGGGCAGAGAGAGAGGGGGACAGAGGATCCAAAGCAGGCTCTACACTGACAGCCGAGAGCCCGATGTGGGGCTTGAACTCATGAACCACGAGATCGTGACCTGAGCTGAAGTCAGACGCTCAACTGACTGAGCCACCCAGGCGCCCCAAGTAATTTAATTCTTTTTTTTTTTTAATTTTTTAATGTTTCTTATTTTTTTTAAATTTTTTTTTCAACGTTTTTTTATTTATTTTTGGGACAGAGAGAGACAGAGCATGAATGGGGGAGGGGCAGAGAGAGAGGGAGACACAGAATCGGAAACAGGCTCCAGGCTCCGAGCCATCAGCCCAGAGCCTGATGCGGGGCTTGAACTCACAGACTGCGAGATCGTGACCTGGCTGAAGTCGGACGCTTAACCGACTGCGCCACCCAGGTGCCCCAATGTTTACTTATTTTTTGAGAGACAGGGAGAGACAGAGCATGAGCAGGGGAGGGGCAGAGAGAGAGGGAGACACAGAATCCAAAGCAGGCTCCGGGCTCCGAGCGGTCAGCACGGGGCCTGACGCCGAAGTTGGACGCTTAACCGACTGAGCCACCCAGGCGTCCCAAGTAATTAAATTTTTAATTAAAACCTTCCAGGCTCAGACAGCCTCACTGACGATTTTACCGAAGCTTCAGGAAAATGAAATAATTGAAAAAAGCAAAGAAGGCAAGGGCCTGTGCCAAAGGATCGCAGGAGGAAGTTGCAGGAGTTGGGGTCTGAGGGGCCAGCCACGGGGCCATCGGCTGGACTTGAGACCGTCCCCATGCCAGGTTCCTTGGAAAACTAAATGGGGGGGGGGGATGTCTTTTCCATAAAAGACTAGAGTCAGGAGGGCCCTAATTAAGGTGCAATCTTGGGGGCCCCAGGCTTCTACACCCTCCTCTCCACTCCCCAGGGCCCCCCTACCTCGGAGCCAGGGAAGAGTGAGGCCGCCATACGGATGGCCGGCCTCCTGGCCCAGGGCAGGCAGATGTGACTTCCGGACACCTGAGACCTTCCCTGGTGTCCCCCCCCCCCCCCCCCAGGGTTCAGGATGTCCCGGGAGCCCCTCTGAGGCTGGCCTCCGGAGGGGAGGCCCGCAGGGCCCCAGGGGTGGAGGGAGTGGACACGCGTTGGGGACAAGACTCTGCGCTTTGGGAGGCCACAATCTTGGAGCCTTACAACCCGCCGCCCCCGTCACTCTTCCCTTCCACCCTAGTTTATTTTCCTCCTCACTCTTCTTGCCGCCGGAAATTCTCTCTCTGCTTATTGGCTTCTGGGCCGTCTGTCTCCCTGTCGGCAAGATGAGGTCCCCGGAGGCAGGGACATCGCCCATCTCCCTGGCCGCGGCGCCCGCCCGGAGAGTTACTCCATACTTCTCGAATGAATGAATCCGTGAGCCAGTGGGTCACAGCCCGCGGGCAATGCCCGGGCCCAGGGACTCCGCGGCGAGCCCGCCAGAGCAGGCGGGGGCCAGGCCCTCCCCGGCCGGCGTGGGGCAGACAGACAGGGGGCAGGGCCCTCGGCGGACGACCGGGAGGCCCCGGGGCGGGCTGCACGCCTGGGCTCATCGCCCCCTTCCCCTGAGCCAGGGCAGAGGCCGGCAGGGCACGCGGGGCCTGCCCCCCCCACCCCCCCCTGCACAGGCCCCTCCCGACCGCCTGCTGCCCACACCTCGGGGCGAGGACCTGGTCTCTCTGGGCCTTAGACTTCTCGCCCCCAAGTGGGTCAGGCTCTCCCGGCCCCGTGGGGTCCCCGGCGGCGTCCCGTGCGCACCCCACCCGCCCGCTCACCCAGAAGTAGCAGCTTCAGCTCCCCGCGGTCCCTCTTCTTCTGCTCCAGCAGGATCCTGTTGATGTCCTGGTCGATCCGGGCCGCCGCCTTCTCATCCTCGGTCAGGCAGCAGGGGCAGCAGCACCAGGTCAGCGAGCGGGCCATGGTGGGGGCCTCAGCGGGCACCAGGCGGCATGGCCCCGCCCCGGGGAGGGCTCCCCGCCCGGACGGCCGTCGGGCGTACCGGGGCCGCGCACCCTTCTTGGGGGGTCTCCCCTGGGGACGCCGACTCCCGGGCCTCGAGCGCCCGGCACCCGGCTCGGCGAGGCCTGGGTGTCCGGCGGGCGGCTGGGGGCGGGAGGAGGCGCCCAGGAAGGCGCGGAGGCTCAGGGCTCCCCGCCCATCTCCAGACCCGGCCTGCCCTGCCAAACTGGTTGAGGGCGGGTGCCCCCCGGGGAGGGCGGGGTGCTGGGAGGAAAGGCCCAACCACAGGGTGCAGTGAGCGTCCCCGCAGCGCCCCACCGGGCCCTCCTTCCTCATTCTGGAGAACGGGCGGACTCCATCCTCCCGGGGCCTCTGACGCCGCCTCCAGGCGGGCCCCAGGCGCACCCCTTCTTCCCCTCCGCGGAGCCGGTGAGGGGAGGTCGAGAGGTCGTCGCAAGGCCAATAAGGATCTTTTCCAAAAACGGGCGGAAGCCAGGGGGCTCCCGTGGAGGGGCCGTCTCAGGTGCACGTCGCCCCGACTCCCCGTGATCCCCAATGGGCAGATGCAAACCTGAGGCACAGGGCCAGGAAGTGAGTTGCCCGGGCGCCGGGCGGAAGAACAAGACAGGGCCTGGAGTCTGCTGTCGCCCACAGGGCCCCAGGCTCTCAACGCTGACCAGGCGGCTTCCTTCTTCCTGCGGACGAGGACTGAGTGCCCACTGTGTGCCAGGGACAGTGCCGAGCACAGCAGGGGGCAAAGTGACAATACTAAGCCTAACATTCTAGATGGAGACGCAGATAAGGAAATACCTGGTTAACATTCAAGGCTGTTGGATGACGGTACATTCCGAGCAAAAAAGAGAGCAGAGCAGGGGGTAGGGCACGCTGGGTGCTTGGGTTGGGGCTTTAAATAGGGGTCAAGGAAGGTCACCAGGAGGGGGAGTCGGACAGGCACCCTAGGCACAGGGGGACCTTGAGGGTCGAACATGCCATTCAGGGACTTTCCCGACAAGGCCATGGGGCCACCTGCCCCTGCCCCCTGGGCCCCCGGGACCCTAGAAATAGGACGGTGACACATGGCTGCTTTCTGGATGGGCACTCACAGCCAAAGGGGACGTCTTGGGTTGTCTCCAACCCAGCAGATCTTTGCCCTGTTTGACGGTCCCGCTTTGAGAGGTTCTAGAAGGCTCTAGAAAGTTCTGGAAAACCCCTCCCGCTGGAGATACACATAATTCGGGACACCTCTCGGATGGCACCAGCAAGGCTCAGAGAGGGTGAGTGATGTGCCTGGGGTCACACAGCAGCAACCGTCAGCCCTCCCCCACGGCAAGACTGGCAAGACCCGCAAGACCCGTGTGGTTTTCTTTGCTGTTGATTCATAACGAACAGCAGATGGGAAGTTGGATAAGGGCCCCCGTTGGGTCACTGGGGCTGGCAGGCGCTGCCCTGCTCACCACCCCACCCCCACCCACAACCGGATGGCTGTGAGGAGAGGTGCTCCCCAAAGCCGGAGGCCTGAGCGACTGTCCACCCTCCGGGCAGATGAAAAGCAGAAATAGGTCTGAGCCACGCAGAGCCGGGGGACAGCAGAACAGAAATAACCAGCTTGGCAAAAACCCGGAGGCCAGGCTGAGTCACAGACCCGGGTCCAGATGCGGGCACCAGGCCCAGGACCCTGAGGGTCACCAGGCCCCCAGCATGCCACGACGGGACCCAGGCGTCATGGGGTCTAGCTTAACGTCTTCTGTGGCTCCCGCTCACTGGCCTCGGAACAAACGGCCGGGGTCCTCGATCCCCCCCAGGGGCCCGGCCTCCGTGAGTTTCTCCGGCTTCAAAATAAATCTCCTTTTCAGTTCCCTTAACTTCTCCCCTCCCCCCACCCCGTGCCAGGCGCCAGCGGGAATCTGTCACGTTTTAGTTCATTCGGGAATAGCAGGGCGAGCTCTTGCATATTTTTAAGACACACACACACACATACACACACCGCGTAAAGCATGAATATATAACCCAATAAATTCTTGTGAAACTTGCATCCACTTGGTCTGAACCCAGGTGAAGACTGAAGATGTCACCAGCCCCAGGAGGTGCCAACGGTCCCCAGTGCTCTCACTCCTACGGTGTCTCTATGTTTGGGGAGTAATTTTTGGTAATAAGATTTATCTTGTCTTTCTTTCTTTCTTTCTTTCTTTCTTTCTTTCTTTCTTTCTCTCTCTTTTGAAGAGAGAAAGGGCACAAGTGAGCGAGGGGCAGAGAGAGAGAGGGAGAGAGAGAGAGAGAGAGAAATTCCACACAGGCTCTGCATTGTCAATGCAGAGCCCAAAGCGGGGCTTGAACTCCTGAACAGTGAGATCATGACCTGAGCCAAAGTCGGATGCTTAACTGCACTGAGCCACCCAGGCGCCCCCAGACTTATCTTGGTTTTCATTCTGAAATGTACCTGGCGTCGTGTTCACTTTCTTTGGTGTGCGGTTCTGGGATTTTGACAAAGGCACACAGCCATGTAAATTATCACCCGAACAGAGGACGGAATGTGCTCCCACCACCTAGAAATACTCCCTCCAGGGACTCCTTCGTCGTCAGACCCTCGCCTCGTCCCCAGTCCCCGGAAACCACTGATCTTTGTTGGTATGATTTCTAAAGTACTTTTCTGGAGGTCGCACAAATGAATGCTGTATTAGGTAGCTTTTCAGACTGGCTTCTTTCACGGAGCATTTGAGATCTGTCCTCTGCAAGCTGGGGGTGCACCGGGGACCTGTTCCTTCCGGCTGCTGAGCGGTTGTGGGGCCCCACACGGCAGTGCTCATCCACAGAACACACGGGGGTTGTTTCTAGGGTGCAGTGATCATGAACAGTGCTGCCGCACACGCACGTGTTCGGGGTTCGGACGAACATCCGTGTTCATTTCTCGGGGAGAAATTTCTAGCAGGGGGATCTCCGGGCCAGGGTAACTGTTTGGCTTTGTGAGGAACTGCGATCGGTTTCCCAAGTGGCCACCCCAGTCTGCATCCCCCCCCCCCACGCCACCCCCCACCCACCGATGAATGAGGTCCAATTGCTCCGTATCGTCTCCAGCACTTAGCATTGTCTGTATTTTTAGTATTAGCCATTTTCAGACGTGTGTGTCTCCTTATGGATTTCATCTGTGTCTCCCTGAGGGACCAGTGGCATTGAACACTCTCGTGTGTGTCCACGCGACATCGGTGCGTGCTTCTTGGTGAAGCGGCCGTCCTTTCAGTGCCTTGTTTTCTTATGACCGTGTTTTGAAAATTCGTTGGGCAGGCTGGGCGCAAGTCCTTTATTGCGCGGGTGGTTTGCAAATGCTTTTCCCCCAGCCCGTAGGTCGGGTTTCCGTCCCCTTAATTGTGTCTTCCCTGGAGCAGAAGTTTTAAATTTCGATGATGGTTCAATGAATCAAAAATTTTTTTAACTTTATGGATTATGTCTTCGGTGTTTTATCTGAGAACTGTTTGGCAAACCCGAGGAGGTGGAGATGTTCTCTGATCTTCTCTTCTGGGAGTTTTATTGTTTTACATGTTACATTTAGAGCTACGACCACGCGGAGTTCTTTCTTGTATGAAAGTAGATGTTCTTCCCCTCCTCCCCCTCCTCCTCCTTCTCCTCCCCCTCCCCTTCTTCCCCCACCCTCTCTTTCTCCCTCCTCCTCTTCCTCCTTCTTCTCCTCCCCCCTCCTCCTCCTTTCTCCCTCCTCCTCCCCTTCCCTTCCTCCTCTCTCTCCTCTTCCCCTCCCCCTCCTGCTTTTCCTCCTCCTTCTCCTTCTTCCTCTATATGTGAATGTCCAGTTGTCCCAGCATCATTTGTTAAAAAGACTGTCATCTCTCGGGGAGCCTGGGTGGCTGGGTCGGTTAAGCGTCCGACTCTTGATGTCGGCTCAGGTCGTGATCTCAAGGTCCATGAGTTCGAGCCCCATGCCAGGCCCTGTGCTGACAGCTCGGAGCCTGGAGCCTGCTTCGGATTCTGTGTCTCCCTCTCTCTCTGTCCCTCCCTCACTCATGCTCTGTCTCTCTCACCCTCAAAAATGAGTAAATGTTAAAAAAAAACACTTTTTTTAAGAAAAACAAAAGAACGGATGTGCGATATTCACCCAAAGGAATGCTGCGGCCACAGCTGGCGGTGAGGATTGACGACCCACAAGGACACGCAGCACTCTGTGTCCCACAGATGTGACACTGAGTGATAGATAGAAATGACTCACCACAGTTCATCTTGCACAGCTCTCCTCAGATAAAGTTCACAAATGGAGAAAAGGAAACACAAATTTTAGGGTAGCTTAATTGAGCTGTACATTTGTAAAGAAAAGCAAGGAAGCTGAATTTAAATAAGTAAATTTAAAAAAACTAACTTGAATTTAAATAAATTTAAAAACCTGACTTGAATTTAAAGACATAACTTTAGGGGCGGCTGGGTGGCTCAATGGGTTAAGCATTGACTTCAGCTCAGGTCACGATCTCATGGTTGGGGGGTTTGAGCCCCACATCGATGTCTCTGCTGTCAGCACAGAGCCTGGGGTCCCCCTCTCTCTGCCCCTCCCCTGCTCACTCGCTCGCTCTCTCAAAAACAAACAGGAAAAAATTAAAGTGTTAGTTTCTTTAAAAAAAAATAAATACATTTTTAGAAACTGTTATGTAAATAAGTAAATTTTAAAGACCTAGCTTAAATTTAAATATAATAAAAAAAAAAAAAAAGCAAGGAAGCAAAGAGGGACATTACATAAGAGAATCAATTCACAGAGGACATGGCCACCGGAGCGTGTATGCACGAGGCACAGAAAAGCAAAATATGAAAGGCCTGAAAGGAAAAATCCGCAGATCCACAAATCTGCTCCCAAACGTTGACACCCCTCTCTCCGTAATCAGTAGAATAAGCGGGCAGAGTCTTAGCAAGAATATAGAAGATCTAAACACCACCATCGACCGCATAGACTCGGATCAATATGGTGATGTGATTTTTGATAAATACAATGACAATTCAGTCGAGAGATGGCAGTCTTTTCATTTATTTATTTTATTATATATATATATATACATTTTTTTTTTTTTTTGAGAGAGAGAGAGAGAGAGAGAGAGATCACGAGCGGGGGGATGGGCAGAAAGGGAGAGACGACGCCCGGATCATGACCTGAGCAGAGATCAAGAGTCAGCCGTTCAACGGACTGAGCCACCCAGGCGCCCCAACGCTTATCTAGTTTAAGCAGGCATATAATTTTGCGTTCGTTTCAGATGTACAACGTGACGATCGGATATTTGTGCCCATCGTGAAACCATCACACGAGGGGTCTCGTTAGGGGACATTTTGTTTTCCCGGGATGAAGGCTTCTAAGATCCCCTCTCATCCACGTTCACCTGTGCGGTACAGTGTCACTAACCACGGTCCCCAGGCCGCGCTAGCCACCCTGGACCGCTGACGGGCGCCCGGTTAAATTTCAGCCTGGGGCTGCAGCGAGCGGGGCAGCGGTGGACATGTGGCCCAGGCCGCTGGTGACCGTAGGGGCGACCTTGCGCGGAGAGAAACCTAACTGGGGAACGGTGGCTTAGAAGGGGTTTCCCAGGGACTGGCTTTGGCCACGGCGCATGCGCCACGGAGCTGCGTCCGTTCCTTCCCGTCTCCTATTTCCTGAACGGCACGCGCCTTGCCGCGTCTCTGGTTTTACAAGCGTCCTTTGTGCCTAACAAGAATACGATCTGTACATCGTTCCCAAGTACCTCCCAGTCCTCGGCTGCCGGGAGTACTGGCCGCTGAGGGCCACGGCTGTCCCCGCCGGCCCTTGGCCACACCTCAGGTCCTGCCCAGCCCCCGGCAAAGGCCCGAAGTCAGTGCTGGGATAACCAAGTTTTTAACTGATCATTTCTTTGGAGAAGACGAGAAAGTTCTTCCTGCCGCGGTTTCACTGCTAGTTTTATATCCAGGCGAATGGCAAGCACGATCCAGGCACTTGCGTACCTGTGTTCACAGCGGCATCATTCACAGCCCCAGGTTGCCGTCGACAGGTCAGTGGGGCAGGCTTCGTGGGCGTAGCAACCCGGTTCTGCAGGTTTTCCGTCTTGAAATTCCCCTATTTTTTTTTTTTTTTTTTTTAAACAAAGATCGTGTGTTTTCATTTAGTTCGTGTCCGCGCCTCGCTGGACCGGCCGCGGCTGGCGCCCATGGCTGGCGAGCGCTGGCCTACCGTCAGGGCAAGGAACTGGCCACTCCGTGCCTTGGTTTCCCCATGAGAGGAGGAGGAGAGGCCCTCGCGCGGAAAAACGCGCGTCGGAGCCTGCCGGTGTGCGGGAAGGCCGGAGAGCTCGAGAGCGGCACCTGCTGGACGCGGCGGGCATGACGTCCAGGTGCGCCGGCTGCGTCGCGGGGCCTTCTCCTCCCCGCCTCACTTCCTGGATCCTGCCCCCTCCTCTGCCCCCACCTGGTGCAGCCCCCATCACGCCCGCGGGGACCAGAGCAGTCCCCTCCGCCGTGGATCCCCGGCTCGGGCCTTCATCCCTCCAAGTCCGTCCTCCCCATGGCGGCCATCGGAGGGCGCCCGTGAGCACCCGAGTCAGGTCTGGCCCTCCTCAGCCCGCAGCCCTCCGGGACTCCCACCTCTCTGGCGGGAAAGCCCTAGTCCTCCTGAGGCTCTCAAGGCCCTGCAGACCTGCCCCTGCCCCTTCCTGCCCTCCCCTCGTCCTCCCTCTCTCCCCCTCACCCACTCTGCTGCAGCCACGCGGGCCTTCTCACTGTTCCTCCGACATGTGAGCCCAGTGCTGCCCCAGGACGTTTGCACGGGCTGTGCCCCGTGCCTGGGGTGCCCTCCTCTCACGTCATCATTGTTCCCATCCGGCTTCCCTGCTGTGTCTGGTGCCACAGCCTCCAAAGCCTATCCCACTGATGAGCAAGTGCGGAAAGCTGGAGGAGGCCGTGCAGAGACTGAACGCCTTGGACGCGGCCGGTGGGAGTGTGAAACGGGGCGGCCGCTGTGGAAACGGGTTGGTGGTTCTTCAAAAAGCTAAATGTAGAACTACCGTGATCTGGCGATTGCTGGTGCGGTCTGTAGTCACTAGAACGGAAAGCAGGCTCTCAGCCTGATGTTTGCACACACAGGTCCCCTTCAGCATGATTCCCAGTCACTGAGACGTGGAAATAACCCGAGTGTCCACCGAAGAAAGTGGCTCATCCATAAAATGATCGTCCAGCCTCAGCGAGGAAGGACGTCCTGCCGCCTGCCACCACGTGGATGGACCCGGAGGACACTGCACAGTGACAGGAGCCAGACACAGAAGGACACGTCCTGCGTGATCCCACTCACAGGGCGTCCCCATAAGAGTCCCGTCCACAGAGGCAGAGAGTGGATGGTGGGAGCCAGGGGTGGGGAGTCCGTGCTTCATGGGGACAGGGTCTCAGTCTGGGGAGATGGAAAGTTCTGGAGACGGATGGAGGGTGGGTGCACGACAGTGTGTGTTTGATGCCACTGGACAGCTCAGCGGTTAAGCGTCCAACTTCGGCTCAGATCTTGATCTTGTGGTCCGTGAGCTCGAGCCCCAAGTCCGGCTCTGTGCAGACAGCTCAGAGCCTCGATCAAGCCTGCTTCGGATTCTGTGTCGCGCTCTCTGCCCCTCCCCACTCATGCTCTCTCAAAAAATGAATAAACATCAAAAAAAAAAAATTTTTTTTTAAATAGTTACGTTTAAGTAGGCTCTATGCCCAGTGCAGAGCCCAGTGCCAGGCTTGAACTCATGATCCGCAGACCCAGACCTGAGCTGAGATTAAGAGTCAGATGCTTAACTGACTGAGCCAGCCAGGCGCCCACAAATGGTACATTTATGTGCACTTACCACTTTTTAAAAAGGAAAAAATCCAAAGAGTGGTTGCGGAGACTGGCCTAATACAGGTGGGCGAGGAGAACGTGTTCCACAAGAGCATCCCCCACGGCCCCCACGGCCCCCACGGCGAGTAGCAAGCCCGGCCCAGAACCGGGCTCCCCGGTCCCCTGCCCCCAGTGAGGAGGCGCTACTCTTGCACGATGCTGTAGTCCCGCAGCACAAATGGACTTGAAGCCAGGGTCCAGAAAGAGGCCCTCAGAGCAGGGGCCCCGATGCCACAGTCGCTGACCGGGGCCGGAGGCACAGGCATATCCCGGGGCAGCTGTGGCCACGGGTCCCAGGAGCTCAGACACCTGGCCAAAGGTGCTGGGGTCCCAGCCAGATGCGCAGACACCAGGCAGCCCCCTGCAGACCCTCGGCACCAACGCACTGCCCAGCACCCACCACGGCCAGCGACAGGAAATAAGCCAGAGGGGGCCACGGCATTTAGGAACAGAATTTATTCCAATTTAAAACAGAATTCATTTCAGGAGAAAGATATGAAAAGTCAATTTCCATCAGGTATCTCTGGATTAAGGGGTCAGGGCCCCGACACGATGAGCAAAGCCTGCCGTCCAGCCCGCCCGACCTCGGCAGCCTTGGCCCCAGGACGTTGGCATTGAGCTAACATGCCCATCCCCCAGCGCTCACAATACATGCATTTCAAATGACAAAAGGTTTAAAAACAGTATTTTTATATAATATTCTTCTTTAAAATAGGTTAAGGTTTAAATCGTCTGAAATCAGGCCTGTGTAATATACAAGTATAACCAGAGAACGTCTGCCGGCGGCCTGCCGGAGCATCCCCGCACGATCCCCACACGGCCGCGGGGGGGGGGGGGGGGGGCGTTGGCACTGGGAGCAGGCGCGGCTTCCCCTCTGCTGGGGATCTGACGACGCGGGGAGGCCCGCACTCTCGAGAAAGTCCACCAGGGTGTAAAACAACACAAACAAACCTCACAAGATGGGCGAGGGAGGGGCCCAGACCACGTGGTCCCCCCGCTGACATTGGCACAGAACTGGTCTCGCACCCCCCGCGGCGCACAGCACCCGCCCCCCCCTCCCAGGGTTCCGGGAGCACCAGGCTCTGGCTTTGGGGTGCTTGGCATACTGCTCCCTCTGGGAAAAGTGAATACTTTGGGTGCCTCAGGCCCGCGGCGCACGTCACCCTGAGAGCCCAATCCGGTTCCCTGGCGATCCGGGCCCCAGAGAGGCGCTAAGACATGGAGGTGCCCACCCAGCCAGGACCCTGCGTTCCCCGCTGCCGGCCCACAGCACACACCTCGCATACACACACGGCACAAGGGCCCTTTCGGTAGAGGCACCGAGGGACGACTGGCACAGAAAGCGGGGGCCCTGCCCCCCCTGCCAATTCTGCCCCC
This sequence comes from Acinonyx jubatus, assembly GCF_027475565.1. NCBI lineage: Eukaryota > Metazoa > Chordata > Mammalia > Carnivora > Felidae > Acinonyx > Acinonyx jubatus. Next base: position 163,299,281 of record NC_069383.1, read on the forward strand.
AGAGAGGGCCGATCACCAGGAACACAGCCACCCCGCCCTCAAGGGACTCTGTGCGGGAGCCACAAGACTCGTCCTTCCTCCTCCGGAGCACAGAGGAAGCGGGCCAGGCACACAGGACCGGCGTCTGGGCTGGTGGTTGAGCTGTTTCTGCCGTGTTCGAAGACGGCCCCAATAAGCAGCTGCCACACAGACCGCTAACGCGCCGCGGCCAGATGTCCTGGGCGGGTCCAAGGCATCACCGGCGGTTCATCCCTGTTACTTTGTGCAAATCAAAACAACCAACCCACAGAAAAACACTGTAGTGCTTGCTCAGTCTACATCAGATGAAACAGCCACCTCATCCCACCCCCCCCACCCCCCAAAACAGCCCCCTGCTTGCTCCCACCCTCTGAGCCCCTCGGAAGAAGGGGGCTCAGGCAAGGCGGCCCCGGCTCTGGCTCAGTGCGTGGCCGTGGCCATGGCCAGGCCTGGAAACCACCAGGGGGCCGAGGCGCCAGCTACCGGCCTCCACGCGGCCTGGCCACCGCGGGCCCTCGATGGCTCTGGGCAAAGTGCGTGTGCTGCGTGCTCGCTTCCCGGGGTGGGGCTCGGGGCGGACCTGCAAGACGTGGGGGCAAGTGCTTGCTGCCGGAAGCCTCCGAGAACCCCGCCAGGGGCGACTCCTCCGCTCCTGCCTCCAGGGGACAGACCTGAGAAGATTCTGAAAAAGTCCCCACCCCACTCGCACTGTTTCCAAACTGCTTTCAAAACAGAACACATCAAAAGTGACTCCCAGTCCAAAGGGGCCTCCTTCTGGCCTCCTGGATGCAGCGGGGTGCCCTCGGCCAGGGCCGGAGGGTATGCGACCCTCGGGGGTGTGCGGATGGCAGCCTGCAGGGCCCTGGGAGGGCCCCCAGAGGTCTGCGGGGGCGGGGAGGGCTGAGAGCCAGGCCGTCTCCTTGACCAAAGAGTGGGCACACTGCGTTTTCCTTCCTCACCAAAAAAAAAAAAAAAAAAAAAAAAAAAAAAAGGTTAGGCACTTCCCAGGGCGGGCAGCGGGGGGCGCCACCCACCCCCACTTCTTGGAGTCCAGGGTGTCAATAACTTAGGAAGAGAAAGAGAAAGAAGTCACAGTCCCCAGGCCTCCGCCGCCGCCGCCGCCGCCGCCGCGCCTGTGAGGGAAACGACCAAGAAACGAGGGGAGGGCAAGCCGGGGAGTCCGAGGCCGGCGGCTGGCTCTGTCCCCGCGTGACCGCCGGGAGGCCGCCGGCCCGGGGCCGCTCGTCTCCACTTGTCTCCATCCGTTCTTGTTTCCTTTTTTTTTCTTTTTTTCTTGTTTTATTTTTTTAGAAAAAAGCGAGCCCCGAGTCAAGGCCAAGAAAAGGCGGCCTTGCCGCTGACACAGGTGAGAAGGTGCACGAGGTGTAAGAAAGAAAGACGTACGTCCCCTGATAACTGTGAAATAAAAACCATTTGTTAAAAATATGAAAACGAAATCAACCGGTCTGCGGGCGGAGCCGGGACAGCCGGCCGGGCGCGGCGCCCCAAGGAGGGGCCCGCCTGGGGCTCCCCCTCTTCCCTCGGGCGGCCGCGGCGAGGTCACACGAGGTTGTACTCCTTCAGGTTGAGCTGCAGGATGGTGTCCTTGACGGCCGCGAACACGAAGCGGATGTTCTCCGTGTCGGTGGCGCATGTGAAATGGGAGTAGATGATCTTGTCGCTGTCGGGGTTCAGGTCCACGAACATCTTCAGGATGAACTCCCGGGCGGCCTGGGCGTCCCGCTGTGGCCCTGGGGGAGGTGGAGGCGGGTGAGGCCCCGCCCCCGCCGCGCACGCGCACGCGCAGAGGCACCGCCTCCTCCCTGCTCCCATGAGGGCCCCGCGTGGAGGCCACAGGCCCCGAGCTGCGGTCTCCCGAGGCGGCAGCTCCACCAGCGCCTACCGGCCTCCACGCAGGTCACCGCCCCCCCCGCCCCCCCCCCCACGCCTCTCGGTCGGCTGTTACGTCGGACAGCCCACCACCTCCAAACCGCACCCACCTTCCTCCCCACCGCGTCCCCGACACACCCCCGTCCCAACACGGACGGGCACGTGGCCACACGCATGCACACACGGCCCCATGCGCCCCTGCACACGCGTGCACACTTGCACGGCCCCGTCCCAGCTGTCGGCCCACAGCCACGCGACAATAGTCCACCAGCCGGACAAGGCCAATGGGGAGGGAGTGGCCAGACCCCGACCGCCCCGGCCTGTGTCATCTCCCTGTCCTGTGTCCTGGGAGGCAGCTGCGGGGATGCCGAAGGGCAAGGTGGGGGCCGTCTCTGCTCAGTTTTGCCTTCTGCTGGACCCTGGGCACTCTCTGGGCCACCCCTTCGCTGCCAGTGCCTCGCTCCCTCCCACTGCAGGGGTGGGAGGCGGGGCGTACTGCCGGCTGGGTGGTGGCCTGGGAGCACAGCGTCCGGGTGGGTCCCTCTGCCACCCGCCCCTCTGCCGCTGTGCACCAGCCGGGTCCCTCTGCCGCTGTGCACCAGGCGCAGCGCACGCCCTCCCCAAGAGGACGCCCCCGCTGGGGACACAGAAGCTCGGGAAGGAGCACCGAGGCAGGGGGCCCGTGAAGCCACCAGAGCTCCAGGAAGCTCCCGGGCTCGCACTAACTGAGCCACCAGCCTCTGCCAGGGCCCGCGCGAAACACCGTCCTCACCCGCGTCCCCGCATCGCAGGCACTGAGGCCCCGAGAGCACGCGGGACGAGCGCCCGGCGGCAGAGGGGCGGAGGAGGCCGGCTCACCGTCGAACTCCGGGAAGTAGTCCACCAGGTGGGAGTGCAGGATCTTGTCCTCCAGCAGGTCCTTCTTGTTGAGGAACAGGATGACCGAGGAGTTCTGGAACCAGGGGTAGGTGATGATGGTCCGGAACAGGGCTTTGCTCTCCTCCATGCGGTTCTGCGGGAAGGAGGGGGTGAGCGTGGGCGGGGCCCCGCCGCAGGGAGGGGAGGAAGCGGAGGAAGGTGCCTCACCTCGTTGTCCGACTCCACCAGCACTTGGTCGTACTCACTCAGGGCCACGAGGAACATGATGGACGTCACGTTCTCAAAGCAGTGGATCCACTTCCTCCGCTCGGACCGCTGCCCCCCCACGTCCACCATCCTGCGGGGGACAGGAGCCCGGCGGGGCTCAGCACCCACGACCGCAGACAGACATCTGCGAGGCCTTGGGGGGTCCCCGCACCTGTCGGGGCCGGCAGAGCCCCTGCGGGACACGCTGCCCTGGCCGGGGGCACTGCATTCAGGCACCTGCCCCTGAAGGAGTCCCAGGACTGGGGAGCCCAGGCGCTCGGGGGGGGGGGGCAACCCCTGGAGACCCATCCCCTCGTCTGCGCGCCGTGCACAGATGTCTGTGACACACGGGGAACGGTCTCGATCTCCACAAGAGGACGGAGATAAACCCTTGCGCCATGAGCCTCGGCGTCACAAGGGGGCGGCTCAGAGAGCAAACTGTCTCCGCCAGCAGGTCTCCTGCCCAGCAGGACCAACACACGGAAAGTAACAGTACTAACAACACCCTCACAAGCAGAAGGAGCAGCAGGGGGAGGAAGCACCAGGGACACCCCATCACGCAGGCCTGCCTGCAGGGGTTGGCCGCTGGCTACCCGGGAGTTGCCTGGCCCCAGCCCCGGCCCCGAGAAGGCAGGGGTTCTGGCCGCGGCTGCAGCGGGGGCTGCAGGGAGGGGCTGACACTCAGGGCTGTCGCCGGCCTGGCCCACGGGAGCAGGGCTTCCTGGCAGAGCGCTCCCCCCCGGGAGACTCCAGAGAGCACAGGTGGATGGTGGATGTGCCAGGGTGATGCTGAACGGACGGGACAGTGGTGACAGGAGGGTGGGGACTGGCCGAGGGCCCTGTGTGAGGGCCAGTCCGGGGAGTGCCATCAGGGCTGACGGCATCTGGGGCCACGGCCTTACTGGAAAGCGAGGCCTCCCCAGTGTGCAGCAAGGTCTCCACGCAAGGCCCCTGTTTGGGACCAGGCCCATCTCCTCACACACCGGGGCCGTCAGGCCATTACTCAGTGCCGTCCCAACTCCGCTGAGGGGCCAGACCCAAGCTCAGTGCCAGGGCCCGGAGGCGGTCTCCACGAGTGCACGGCTGGAGGGGAGGGGCGCGGCTGGAGCGGAAGAATGCAGCTAACGAAGGGTGGGGAACAGCAGTGGCAGAGGGTGGGGGCCCACGACAGAGAGGGGGCGACAGAGAGGGGCACCAGGGAAATGGTGCCAAGAAGAGGGGACACACCCAGCTCAGGCTCGGGCAGGGGAGGGGGAGGACACAGCAGGCACAGGACACGCAGAGGTCAGGGTGAGGCCGCGAGGAGTCCCTGAAATGGGGGCTCGGGGGAACCCTCGTCAAGCCGCAGCCTGTGCTCTGGAGACCTCAGGTCTGAACTCTGAGGTCACAACCCCGCCGAGGATCTAATTAAAACAGAAAGCTGTCACCAGGAAAACGGGCTGTCGGACACACACAGGGCGGGTGCCCACAGCTTCTGAAGGTTCCAGGGACCCCAGAGGGCTTCCGACAGAGGCCCGGCAGGTAAGAGAGGGTGCGGACGGCAGGGAGGGGTGAAGGCCAAAGGGCCCCTCGGAACACAGCCAACAGAGCTGGCGCTTTGAGGCCACGGAGCGGGGGCGCCATGGCCGGGGACAGGGGCCACGGCTGACCGCCTCTTTGGGACCCCCGCCCAGGAGGCACTGGCCCCTTCCCCAGGGTGAGCCTGCACACAAGGAGCAGAGGGCGCCGTGCCGGGGGCGCTGGGCTGAACGTCCTCCAAACCAGCGCACCCAGAACCGGGCATGGGACCCGCCGTGGGAGCAGAGCCACTGCAGAGGTCACTGGTTAGGAGGAGATCACACTAGACAGGGTGGCCCTACTGCGATCACCACTGTCTTGTCTTTACAGGAAGAGGGACAGCTGGTCGCAGACGCATGGGGAGAGGCTGCGTGGCCACAGAGGCAGAGACGGGGTGGTGCGCCTACAAGCCAGGGGGTGCCAAGGATGGCCGGCGACCCCTGGGAGCCGGGAGACGCAAGGAACAGACCGTTCTGGCCTCGGAAGGAACCAGCTGTGCCCTCGCCTCCACCAGCTCTGCCTCCAGGGCCAGGACAGAAACGACCGCCCACCTGTGCACCTTTGTTACGGTGGCCCAGCAGACATGCGCCTGCCCTCTGCCACTTAGCGACTCTCCACCAGCTGGGACCCCACTGAGAGGCCGGCCCAGGTCCTCAAGGACCTCAAGGCACCAAGTCTACTCTGGCCACACGACTCTGGCCCCAAGCAAGAACCGCCACACCCCTTCTGCCAACGTGCCACGAGCCACAGTGGGCCCGAGAGCCGGGGTCCAGGACCCTCCTGTCACCCAGCTCTGTGTGGGTCCCCAGGGCCGTCAGGAAGCCCGCACTGCCCTGAAGCGTATCCAGGTCTGGCAGGAACTCCAGATCACCCTCCCTCGTCTGCGGCCCCGTCACAGAGGGCCCCCCGGAAGACCCTCCCCTCCAGGCCGCCTCTGGCCAGCTCCGCCACGACCCGCACCACTACTGGGACACGGCTCACGTGGAAACTCGGTGGCAGCCGTATGAGCCTTCTCTCCCATCGGGGCAGGACGCTCCCTGGGAGCAGAGGCCGGGACCCAGTGAATTGCACTGTCTCCACAGCAGGTGCTTGGGCCCCTCCCTCCTGCAGTTCACAGAGCCCCAGGCAGCCCCAAGGCCACCACCCCCAGGGAACCAGGGTGCAGGTACCTGAAGATGATGTTCTCCAGGTCGAAAGGGTACTCGATGATGCCGGTGGTGGGCACTCGGACCCGCAGCACGTCCTGCTGGGTGGGCAGGTAGCCCGAGGTGGCAATGCGGTCCACGTCGGCCAGGTAGCTGTAACGCGGCAGGGACGAGGCTGTTCGGGCCAGCGCGTGTGGGGTGGGGGGACGGCCTGGCCACCACGGTCCCCCCAGCAGCCCTCACTAGCAGGGGTGAAGCAGCCCTGCCCTGGGTCCCGTGGCCAGGGGAGCCGCACGACTCGAGCCGGCTCTGAGGGACTCTCTCCCAGGGGACTTTCCAAAACGAACCTTCTCGTTCTAGCACAATAGCAGAGGCTCACAGAAAAGTGGCCACAGCAGACGCTCGGGCACAGCCAGGCTGCCTACAGTGACCATGTCTCGCCAGCGTGGCCCACGTGTCACGAGCAGCAGGCGCCCGACAACCCCGTCGTGGCCCTGGCTGGGACCCGCGGGGCGGGCGCCCTACTCACTACTTGGCGGAGTCCGAGAGCTGATACTCGCGCCTCCGGTCGTAGCACTCCTGGATGCCAGGGTCGTCCCACAGGGTCTTGATGGCGTGGACATACCGATGCTCGAACGTCGTCACCTTCTCCACATCGACCTCGCGGATCAGGAGCGCGTTGGCCTGCGAGCGTGGGTAGGGAGAGACGTGGGCTCGCCGGGGGCCCGGCCACACGGGGCGCCCGACCGAGGCGGGCCGTCACCCGGTCAGGCGGGGGCAAGGGTGGGTGGCAGCGGCTGTGCCCCTGTGAGCAGGGCCCGGGAACGAGGCGGTGCCCACGGGGGGTGCCCGGCTGGGTCAGGGCCCTGCTCCGCGGGGCAGCAGGCGGGACCGGAGGAGACCGCGCACACGCACAAGCAGATCCTGTAAAAGGCACCGAGGGCAAACGGGACGACGGAACGAACACCACCGCCAGCCAGCGCAGGAACCCAGTCGGGGAGCCGCTGTCTGGCCTGCACCCCCCCGCCCCCCCCGCGCGGCACACAGGAGGCTGGGGGTGAAGCTTGGGCCGAGGAACCTGCCAGCGGAGGGGGAGGGGTTAGAGCTGAGCTAATCACCGCGGCCAGCGGCTTCTTCACTCACAACTACGACAGGAACCGCACAGCGCCCCCGAACCCGCAGGGCGAGGGGAGCCGCTCCTGGGGAACCAGGCCCCGAGGGATGCCCCAGACACGCACGCGCACACACACACACACACACGTATACACACGTGTGCACACACACAACAGCGAGGCAGGTGGCTCAGGAGACTCTCCATTCCTCCTCCAGCCCACCCCACGTGCCTGTCCTCAGGGTGGTCAGGCCCACACAGCCGGCCACCAGCTGAGGGACCAGGGAGGACACACCCGGACAGAACTCAAAATGGGGAACGAGGGAGCCCCAGCCAGGGCGCCGAAGGCCAGCAGGCTCCTCCTGGACTTGAGGGCTGCCCCCACTTGTCCCCCCTCCAAATGATGCTCTCTGGTCCCCCGGCCGTGGCCTCCAGCCCTCACCTGCCTCTCAGTCAGGGGCCTGGAGAAGCAGGCACCGCCCCCGAAAACCCACTGACTGTGCACAGGTGGAGATCGGGGACCGGTGATCTGCTTCTGTCAAAGCCCAGAGAGGAGTGTTGTCAGCTTTGTGGCCACACTGTGTCTGCCAATGCAGCGAAAGCCACTGGGGACTCTACGTAAACGAGTAAGCGTGGTGAGAACCAATAAAACTGTTTACAGAAACAGGCCACAGCCGGTGGCCCCTGTTCTGGACGCTGACGGACACCTACGGTCCAAACACGGGACCCGCGGGACACCCGGTCGGGACGCTGGAGGGGGCCTCGGCGGTGCAGGTCACACTGACCCAGACCCAGAGGACAAGAGATTCCAGCAGGCCCCGTACGCGCGGCTCACGGCCAGGACGGTAGGGACCCCCCAACAAGCCCAACATCAGGCCCTGCTGGGGGGGTCCCCGATCATCTGTGAATCAGGCGTAAAGGGAGGAAGGTGCCAATCGGAGATACATCAGCAATCTAGTTGATTGACCTTCTTAAGCCTCGAAGCAAACGTATTAATTTAAACCACCTCATGTTAGCCCAGGGCAGACTTCTGGGGCTGAACGAAACACTCCAAAAACAGATCTACAAAAGCAAAGCCGAGGGAGGC